>NC_083608.1:18472135-19722135 GCF_029168945.1 Cannabis sativa
TTTTTTGTACGGATCTAACTTTATGTCTTAAAATAGGTTCTTAGCAACACCATTAAGCAGAAGAGAAAAGAGAAAGCTGGGAAGTGGGAGGTCCCTCTACCTAAGGTAAGGTCAAATGTTGCATTACCATTAGGTTTTCCGTGTGCGAGAATAACTAATGTTGTTTTTTCTTTTCTTTCTGGGCCTAACATCCATTAGGCTCTTGTTTCACTTGATATATTAATCATTTGGTTTTGGCTGCAATTCCTCCATTCTTTAGGTAAGGCCTGTGGCTGAAGATGAGATGTTCAAAGTGCTCAGAACTGGAAAACGCAAGAGTAAGTATGATAGTAAACTTTTGTTTGATATCATCTTGGTGTATGCCACAGACATTTTTCATAAACTTTTGGTTTTTCATTGTAGCTGTCTATTTCAGTTCTTTTCTTTTTTTTTTTTGTTATGACTGGTATCATTTCATTAACATTCCCCAATTGTTTATTTTTAAATAGCTAAACAATGGAAGAGAATGATTACAAAAGCCACATTTGTGGGACCTAGTTTTACAAGGAAGCCTCCAAAGTATGAGCGGTTTATTCGTCCTAGTGGACTTCGATTCACAAAGGCTCATGTAACTCACCCTGAACTAAAATGCACATTCAATCTCGAGATAATTGCAGTAAAGAAAAATCCCAATGGGCAAATGTACACCTCTCTTGGTGTCTTAACAAGGGGTACCATTGTGGAGGTACCATCTTCAGGAGCCAAACGTTTATCTCTAGTAGAATGTTTGTGCCACTAGTGTTATTTCTAAACTTGTTTTGTTTGTTCTGTGAATTTCAGGTAAATGTGAGTGAGCTTGGTTTAGTAACTCCAGCAGGAAAAGTTGTATGGGGTAAGATTCCTATATAATTGAGATTATCACCCTTTTCGTTTCCATGTAGACGTTAATCTTTTCTGTTTTCTTTTCTTGCTTGCTTGTGTTTGGATATAGGGAAATACGCTCAGGTGACAAACAATCCAGAGAACGACGGATGTGTAAATGCGGTATTGCTTGTCTAGGAGGGTTTGAGAATGTTCTGGTGAAATACTAAGCGTACCTTGAACCTGAATTAGAGAACCAAAATTTTGTTATGATACATTTTTCTTTGTAATTTAAGAACTCGTTTGTTTTAAGTAATACATTAAAGCTCATTATCTCTTTATGTTCTCAAGCAAGACTACATTTAAGGTTCTAGTCTAAACACTGGTAAAACCCCACATAATTGTTTTCCTAATGTGCTAATCAAGGTATGCACTCGATCACCAGATTCATACTGGTGTGGTGGAACTTGGACGCTAGATTTCCAACGGTGGTTCAGGAAAAGAAAAAACTTGCTAGCTAGCTAGAGGACCGTTGGAGATTTGTAATTTGAATTTTAAATTATTGTTGGATGAGAGAGGAGAATGTGTGATGAACAATTTATATATATCATTATTATACATTGATATGTATATGTTGAAACTTGAACAATTTAGAGTAGGGAAATTTGATTTTCTATACTTAGAAAATCAAAATTTTTTTTCCCTAAACCAAAAATTTACAACCTAAAAAAACTATTCATTTTTTTTCAAAATTCCAAAAATACCCCCCTCACAATATTCTCTCTCTCTGCATCATCTCTCTCTCCCTCTATCTCACCCCAACCGCCCACCCTCACCCGAACCACCCTCACCCACCCACGTCAACCCCAACGCCGATCACCACCCTCACCCCCGTCGACCACGACCCCAACCCCTCCGACCCCAACCCCAACCCGAAAGAGCAACCCCAGTCTCTGAAACTTTTTTTTTTTTTTTCCTGCGATTTGAGAGAGGGAAGAAGACAGAGGTCCGACCGTCTTTTTAATTTTTTTTTTTTTTCTGCGATTTTGGAGAGAGAGGAAGAAAGAGGTCCGATGGTCGGACCTTCGGGTCCGATGGGTCCGATGGTCGGACCCATCGGACCCGAAGGTCCGACCGCTTAATTTTTTTTTTTTTTTTTCCCGCGATTTGAGAGAGCAGGGAAGAGAGAGGTCCGATGGTCGGACCTTGGGGTCCGATGGGTCCGATTGGTCGGACCCCATCGGACCCCATGGTCCGACCATCGGACCTGGGGTGTGGGATTATTGGGACCGGCTAGATAGAGAGAGAAAGAGAGATAGTTTTAGTTTGGGGGTATTTTTGGGGTTTTGAAAAAAAAGGTATAGTTTTTTTAGGGTTTAAATTATTGGTTTAGAAATCAAATTTTTTGATTTTCTAAGTATAGAAAATCAAATTTCCCTTAGAGTATTGTTATTAAGGCCATAGATAGCGTTTTATAAGTAAGACAAACTTGACATTGTGCTAGTAACAATATGATACATAGGAAAGTGTCCATTAATACCAAACTACGACACCCCATTCTGACACAAAAGAGAAACCCCAACAAAAATGACACTAAGCCAACATCACAATTCACAAAAGGCAGAGTGATAAACACTATTATTACAATAAAAATAAAAGATAAGAAAACCTCAAAGAAAACAACACTACCTACACAAGGAATAAACCACAAGCATCACACAAAATAATCTAGACTAAGCACACCACCAAACAAATTCATTTGGAACATTAGACTAACAACACAAGGATGCACTGCCCTAAAAGACAAACCCACAGTATAGAACCGTATGACGCACCACTCAAGGATGGTAAAAATCTCGAAAATGCAAAGTCACAACCACCTCCACCAAGGACCTGAGACCACCACAAAAAAAATGATAGCTAGCACATGTCCCGATGAGGAGACATGGGAAGCCCATAACCACCACACCACCACACCACCACGGACGTTGTAGAAGATCCAAAGCTATCTTCTCGGCCAGGGCACCGAAGAGTCGAACAACATAGCTAGCGCAACCTCCATTGAGAGCAAAAAGAAGATTGGAAAGAGAAAATTCTAGTTAGGAGGGAGAGAGTGAAGTCACTAGCTAAACGAATTCCAAATTAATCGTACTTATATATTAGGTAATTTTTATGTTTATATTTATACAATTACAAACATAAATAATTAATCATTAGTAAAATTACAATTAAATTCTCATGCTTCTAGGCATTTCTAAAAAATTGATTTTTTTTAAGAGAAAAAAAAGTATGAGATAAGTTCTGCACAAAGCTTTTTATGGGAAAAAAAATAAGAAGTTTGGAGAAATGGCAATCGCTTAAACTCGAATTGTGAAAATAAGAGAGAACTCGGCGTTGTATCGTTATGTTTGGGTTCAAACTATGGTAACCGCCAGGTTTATAAACCACATAAGCAGTCACCTTAGATTAATAGAATACATTATACATAAGATATATTATTCGATGCTCTTAAAACACTTCTCAACAGATAAGAAATAAAAGCATTTCCAATAGAAGTAAGCATTCAATAGTATCAGAAATTATCACTCAAAGAAAAGTACCAATACATAATATAGGAAACCTTGATTCGTTCATGCAATAAACACGAACCAAGAGCAACCACCAAAGTCCATGGTCACCGGGTGACAATCTGGGATGAGTCTTGAAGTGGAGATGCCGAAATTTGGGATTCGACAACTTGGAGCAAGCCAGTCGCAAGCCTTCTAGTCAAATCCTCAACAGGTACCTTTACCACATCTCTTCTCCTTCCAATGTCAGCAGCATATCTACTACCACAATAGACTGCAACAGCAGTTGCTGCCATCCCATAAATATTGGTGGTAACAAGACGCAATGGCGTGGACAGGACGGCAGCTAGAGGTCCTCCAATTATCGACACAGCTTGGCCGCTTTGCCCCAATGTTCCCTGATCAACGACAAGCAGTCCAGTTTTGCAGTAGATAGTAAAGTCTTCACAATTGTTCTTGAAAATATTATAGCAACCGAATCCATTGTCAAGTAGGTACTTTGCTCGATGGACCACAATATCAGCTGGGTCTGAAACGGCTAAGGTGCAAGTTCCACCACGAGCTTTTGCAAGAAAAAGAGCAGGGTTGACAGCGTACTGGAAACGGTACAAGATGCCACCAGCAAGGAAACATTTCAGGCAAGAGGAAACAACCCCACTGCCTTCCTCAGATGGACTGCAAACAGAGCAGGGCTCCAGTGATCGAGCTGGTCCAGAACTAACCAAGAGGAGATCCAAGAAAGTTCCCGTTCCCACTTCTTGCCCACGTCTGGTGAAGTGAATCACTGTGTCATCTCCAATATAGATGCCTGTAGACATGATATCTTAAGTTTAGAATGTTTCTAAACAAAAAGGAAAAACTTAACACCAAAATATAATAATTGTTACAAATTACACTAGCAGATATCCACAATGATGACAATAGATACAACTTTTTTCAGTGAAACCACACAATTTTAAATTGTGATGACTGTCATTTGTGAGTCTCCCATATGTTACTTACATGGTTAAAAAAAAGTTCGCGGTATTGATCAAGTAGAATAACTGATTACATAACCAAAGATTTGAACATTGCAAGGATAGCAAAAGTAGAAAGGCATTCCCTTACATAAGTTACTTAAAACATGATGCCTACACCGACATTTCGCCTCAATGAGCAATAAAAAAAAGGTAGATTTGCTTAAACCAATCTGTTATGTATCTATCTTCTTCTCCATAACTTACGCAATTCAATTTTTAAAACTAATATAAACTTGCTATGATCCAACCCAAATAATTATAATTATAATAATACTAATAATAGTAAAAAAATGGATAGACTGTGGAAGTAGGCAGTCATGACTAGTACCCTTGGCAACTTCCTCAAAAGCACAGCAAATATAGCAAGATGGTTCATTTCCTATGATTCAATTCTTCAAATACTACTACTTATGTTGCAATAATCACTTGATCTTTTGGTCCAATAATTCAGAACCATAATACCACTTGCATAATTGAAACTTATTTTCTACTTGAAACATTTAGAACTTTACTACACTTACTGTACAAACCCTAACTCGTTTCAACCAAAGCTTCACATATAAATACTCACAATGAAAAGGAAGACTCAAACGTTAAAAATCATCAACTTGCATGTATTTTATTACTTAACTCAACAAATGCAGTTGATTATATTTATATAAAGAAAAAAGAAATCTACAAATAAATAGTTAGAACACAGACTATTTTTAACAAATGAGAAAAAAAATAAAAGAGAGGAGGGAGGAGAACCGTGATGGGCATAAATATAAGCAGTCCTCCAAGAATAGATATGATCCCCTGGTTTCAGAGACTCCTTCGACACTCTGCACCCACAATTTCCAAATCAATATCCACAAAACCCAACGATCATAAAACCCAATAAGCCAAGATTGGGCTTTACCCAAGAACAATAAAAAGAGTAAATTTTAATCAATTAATTGTTTTTCCTTCACTTTCTGATCAAATCCCCCTACCAAACAGAATCAAAAAGAAAATATATAATATATTCAGTTCATTATGATAAACAATACCTGTTAGAGAGTAGGCCCATCACCGAGTTTTAGTAGCGAAATTCTTTCCGGGCAAAACTTAATAGGTTCGTCGAAAGTGTTTTGTCCGAAAAAGGGAATAGAGAATAAAGAAAAATAAAACCAAAACCAGAAAGATACGTCGTTTTACGAGATTATGCTAACGCGTGTTGGCGGAAAAATGACGATTTTGACCCTCCATTGAACGCTTCTTCGTCGTTAAGCAAACGATAAAGACTGCAGTGATGGGGCTTTACACGTGGCGGCATGGGATGTAAGAATGTCATTGTACATGTACTGAAGCCAATTGGGCCTTATTATCCAGCCCATCAGCTCACAGCCCAGTATTCTTATTTATATTAGGAAAATTATTTTAAAACTTTGTTACAGAAGTTTTTTTTTTTTTTGTGAAAATTACATCAAATATGGCTTTTTAAAATTTTATTACTCAAATATGGCAGTTTTAAGTTTGAGTAATTTGTATGGCATTTTTTCTTTTTTGGGCTTTTATATAGGTTTGGGATGCCATATATTAGGAAATGATTCTTTAAAATCCCATATTTAAGGTAAAAGAATCAGATTTTTCTCTTCTTCAACCCCAAATGCTACTTT
Source organism: Cannabis sativa (assembly GCF_029168945.1). NCBI lineage: Eukaryota > Viridiplantae > Streptophyta > Magnoliopsida > Rosales > Cannabaceae > Cannabis > Cannabis sativa. Next base: position 18,478,202 of record NC_083608.1, read on the forward strand.
CTCTCTCTCCAATCAACTCTACGCAGACTAAAATCGAAGTTCTTCGCTGAATCTTTCCCTTTCTTCTCTTTCTTCGGCGACCAATCGTTGCTAGCTCCGGCGACCAAATCAATATTGCTAGCTTCGGTGACTGATCAAATCCCCACAAGCAACCGTTACTAGATCCGACATGTTCCTCTCACGCGACTGCTGCTAGTATAGTTCTTATGGCTCCATTATATGTCATCGTGTCCTTTATGGGCTTAGTGGATATCCAAGGAAGCAAAGCTTTGTTTCATGTTTCTGGAATCAATTAAGGAATGTTTTGAGGCTCTGGTGAGTGGTGCCAACAAAGTTGTTCTTTTCTGTTATGTAGTTTCCTTCTTTGGCTTATGAAACCATTGTGGGATATTCATTAAATTTCTCTATCTATATATGTCCAGATGATCGCTAAATATTCATGAGTATAGTTATGTGAATATCTCCATTATATTAGTAATAATATCGTGCCAGATGAGATAAAAGGAAGGGAATTTCATCATTCATTCCTCATTACTCTTTTTCAGGTGATCAAGTAGTTTTGTTATTATTTATGATCAAAGGTTTAAAGAGGTTTATACTTGTGAAATGAGAGAAACAATGTAATTGGTGAAAATTTTCAACTTCTTGGCCTTGAGAAGAAAACAACTAACCTCTGAAATAATTTCTTTCTAATTTCCTCAAAAAATTGAGTTTATAATTTACATTTATTTTCTCCCAAGTGTTAACACGGTAAAACTATTCAATAACATTATTGAATCCGGCACAAAATATAATATTTTTAGAATCTTTTGTTTGTAAATCATCACTCTTTATTCATTTAATAGTTTCATGGGATTCACCGGTTAGAAACTAGTTTTACAGGGTTCACACTATTTACAGGTTTGAAACTGGTTTAACAAGTTTTACGGGTTTTGAAACTGGTTTCACATGTCTTAAGAGTTTTGTATTGGGATTCCTCCATTTAATAATTGTTATTGTACATTTTGATTTTTTTTTTTTTTATTATTTTATTTATAGGTTCGAAACTGGTTTTCACACTTATATTTTAGTTTTAGAATATTATTGTGAATTGTATGATGTTTTAATTATATTTGTAGGTTTTTTTTTTTTTTTTTTTTTTTTTTTGTATTGTTGTATTTGTGTATGTGTGTGTGGGTTTTTTATTTGGTTAATTGACAAAACTAGTTTAAGTTATTTTCAATATTTATTATTTATGTTTTATTTTCATAATCTTAATTGTTCTTGTGTGACGAAATTGATTTTTGTTTGGTTTTCATAATGTGATAAAACTAGTTTCAATTTATATTTTGTGTTTTGTTCAAATAGAATCTGATTCCTCCAATAAGGATGCAATGAAAGATGTTGTTAAAAATTCAAATACTAACTTTGAGAAAAAATTTCATCTAATTAAAATTAAAATTCTTTGGAAGGTTATTCACAAGAAGAAAAAAAAGTAAATATGATCCAAATTTTAAAGATTTATCTTTGGTTTGTAATTTTTATTTCTTTTAAAGTATATTAATTTGTTTTAATTTATCTTCTTATGTATGTTTAATTTTTTAGTTAGCTGTACTAGATGACTTGTTTCCGTGTTTAATTATTGGTATGTTGTTTTACGTAATTAAGGTTTAAGTTTCATTTTTCTTTTGTTATTTTAGAAAACTGGTTTTACTGTGTCAGATTTACATAATTTGCTTGCTTTACGGAACTGGTTTTTTTGTGTCACTTTTTAATTGGTTGTTTAACATACTTGGTTTCAGTAATTTAAATTTATTTATATGTTAATAATTCACTTAGGGTATATTATAATTTTTTTTAACTAACTAGCTATTTTGTGTTTCAATACATTATTTTATTGTTTTAGGCTTCTTATATTTTAATTTCTATATTAATTGTTAGTTTTGTTTAATTAGCTATCTAATATAACTAGTTCTTGCATTTTTTTAATAAACTAGTTTTACGTTTTAATATATCTAATGTAACTGGTTTTGCAATTTAATTATTAGTTTTTTTTTAAGAAACTAGGTTTTATGTTTCAATTTATCTTTTAATTGTTTTAGGCTGTATTGATAACTGGTTTCCTTATTTAGTTATTATTTTTGTTGTTTTACGTAAATGGCTCTAACATTCTATTTTTAATTTGGTTGATTTAAATAATTGGTTTTTCAGTTATAGTTTAAACTAGATGACTATTGTAACTGGTTTCAGTGTGTCGAATTCCAACGTCCAACACCAGCGACAACTCCAATGTCTAACTCTGGTGACTTTTCGATAATGAAGACAACTCTGATGAATTTTTTGATGATTTTTTTACGACGATAACAACTTCGGCAAATATTCTCATTCTATTTTTTACTTTTTTTTTTGCAACTAATATTTTATTTTAGTGGATATATAATGACTATTTTTGGTAGTGTAGTGGGTTGATGGTTAAGTCTTAGAGCTTTTAAGAAGTTTGTATATAGTTTTATTTTGGTATTGTATTCGATTTGTTCAATATTTCATACAATATATAGAATACAAGCATGTATAATTTATTTATAATTTTTGGTATCTGTAACTGGTTTTTTTTTTCATTAAGATAACAACTCTAGTGAATATAATCTTATTATATTTTCTACTTCTTTTTCGGTTAATATTATGCTTTAGTGAATAGTGAATGTTTTGGTAGTGGGTTGATGGTCTAGTAGTAGATTTTCTAAGAAGTTTGTAACTGGTTTTAATATTAGTATTGTATTAATGATCAAGTTTTTGAACTTATAAAAAATATGTAAAATTTATATGAGTTTTGGTATATGTATAGCTGGATTTTTCATTAAGAAAATGGTTTTGATTATATAAAAGATACTGTTACTTAATTTATTGCCTTAACAAAATTATATTACTATTATTTTAGCTTTTGTAGGTTTTTTTTTAAAAAATAATTTTTTATAGTTACAGTTGTTGACCGAGGTTTTTGGCAACTAGTAAAATATTATAATACTATTGAGCTGTAAGAAAGTGAGAGGAGGATTTTTACGTGGTTGGGGCGTTAATGAGCCTTAGTCCACGAGTCTTTGGCATTTATGGATGTATTTAATACAGAATTTATACTTGGGAGAATGTCACCCTTATAAATACAGAGAATGTTCTTGGTGAGTATTTACTCTTCTTGCTCATATGCAGCCCAAGATCCTCGATCCCATTTAATGAGCTTTGAGGGGGTATTTATAGTGTTTTTGGTGGGGTAATCCCTAGAATTGTTCTTACAAGTGTATCTGTAAGTATCCATAAAGTTGGGTATTCCCAATGAATATACCATGAGTAATGCATGGTCAAATCCCTAGGTGCTGTAGGGTTTTTATGAGGAATGTCCTTTTTGCCTTTTGATTGACGTGACTCTTCACAGTATAGCCGTCGCTAGACTTTAATGATCATTACTGTGGCGCTGCTGGTTGGAGGTTGTGCCGTCAGACTTTATTGCGTGTTGCAGTCCCAACACGCTTCCTCCCATGCGGCATTTAATGCGACTTGATTGCTCAGGAGAAGCCTGACACCTCGCGGAGATGCCTTAGCGTTGTGTGAGCCTCCGGGAGCACCTTAAACTCCGTGTGCCTTCTCTGGGACCTATGTCCGGGATGTTACCTTGTGGCATAAAAGACTTAGCAAATATTATGAATCGCTAGATCCACGTGTCCCTGTCCGGTTGGTCCACGTATATTGGGCAAAATTATTGATTTCTTCCCCAATAGCCCATGCTCTAAAGATTTCTTCCAGCGCTCTCCCCGACACTATTGATTTAGTGGATGACGAGGAGGTGCTGCCGGGAGAAGGTCAAGAAAAGTAATGGGGCTTTTCTGAGGAAGTTGCAGAAGATGCAGGAGAGCTCCGGGCTCTTCCTGAGGAAGTTGAAGAAGGTGAAGAAGAGCCTGAAATTGCTCTGATTCGCAAGCGCAAGGGCAAAATGATTGCCCAGGACGAGCCTAAGCGGCCTCGGAGAGCTGACACTCCTGCCCATGGTCTTGATGGTGGGGTCTCTCCCATGGAAGAGCACCCTGCTCCTCCCAACATTGTGCTGACTCCAGTTCCTGGAGATGAGGTGAGGCAAGAGCTGCGGATAGCAAAGCATAACTATGCCATGGACGAATACTCCCGGGGGTATGCCGAGGTGGAAGCCCTTAGGAGGGTTTTGCGGGTTGAGGTGCAGGAAACCATCAACAACCCGGAGTACCAGGATCCGTGGGACCTTAACTTGGACCCCCTATCGGACTGGTTCCGTCGCTTCCTTGGGCCCACCTTGGCTCCCTTCGCTGCGGAGATGACTGGCGAGTTCGCTTCTCAGCTTACCCGGTGCGCACCTAAGCGGTTCGCAACTTGCGCTTCCCTGAACTCTATCTTCCTGGTCCAGGACCTCAGCCACTCCCTCACCGTGGTAAGTGCTTTGTAGCTTTGCTTTTCCCTTCATTTTTCTTTTTGGGGATTCTTTCTTACACTTGTGTTGTTGTTCAGCTTGCTGCTGAGGCTGGCCGCCTCTCCAAGAACATTATTAACCATGGCTTCGTTCTGTCTGATTTTGGGGACATGAACGATGTCAAGAAGGTCCTTCAGGATCTTACTGCGGAGAGGCAGCTCTACCAGGAGGCTGCTGAGCGCCGGGAGGCGGCTGCCAAGGCCAATGAGGAGGAGGCCAAGCGGAGGGAAGCCCAAGCGGAAGCCATGATCCGGGACGAGGCCCAGCGGAGGGACAGGCTGGAGGCCCAGCATCAAGAGGAGCTGAGGGCGGAAAGTGAGGCTGCTGCAAAGGCCAAGTGGGAGCTCCGGGAGGCCAGGGAAGCCTTGGACGAGATGGTTGCCAAGGTGAGATCCGTAGAGGAAACTCACCAAGCGAACTTAGAGTCCAGGGTCGCTCTAGCCGCAGAGCTGAAGGGGCTCAGGGACTTCAAGGAACAAACCACCAAGAAGGCAAAAAGAGCCGAGCTCCTTTCTCCTGTTTCCTGCGGCCGGTGCCCAAAGCGCTTTGACGATGGAGTCTTCATGGCTTGGTCTACCAACGACCAAAATATCAAGCTTACCTTCTACCCCAAACCTGAGGAAATGATTGCCAAATTTCGGGAGAAGAAGAAGAAGCTTGATGCCATGGTAGAGGCGCGTATTGGACCTCGCCTTCCTCCGCGCATTGACTGAGCTGCTTCGAGATCAACCCAGTACAACCAAGATTCCACCCACTTCTTTTATTATTATTATCTCTTTTTTTTCTTTGTACATATTTGCTGCTACTTTGGGACAATATATCTAGGTAGCAGTTTTTTTTATTTGAAGGGGAGACAATTTCTTTTTAAGGCCTGTTCCCGGGCCATTTATATATATATGACCTGCCCTTTGGGTCAGGATATTTATATGTGATCTCTCTTTTGCCACATATTTCTCTTTTTGACTTGTCCTTTGGATCAGGATTTTTATACTTATGCTTTTTATTTTTGTGCATGCTTTTTGACCTGCCCTTTGGGTCAGGATATTTTACTTAGCTTGTTTTTTGTCTGTCCGTGCGGTATACCCTAGTACCCCCCTGAGTGGCATAGAAACTTTGTTTTTAAGGCACTCAGTTTTTTTCAACATGTAGAGGAGGTATACATTTGGACGGTACAAACTCTTTGAACAAAGTCTAAGTTATATTTTTGCTATTGGTAATATTTTCTAAGGTGATCGACATTCCAGGCTCTTGGCATAATGGTTCCATCCATTCTTTTTAGTTTGTAAGTGCCGGAGCCGATTTTGTCCTCGATTTCATATGGTCCTTCCCAATTTGGCCCAAGTACCCCCACTCCGGGTTCCTGGGTGGCTGGGAAGACTCTTCTTAGGACCATATCCCCAATAGCAAATTTTCTGTTTTTAACCTTAGAGTTAAAATACTTGGTCACCTTCTTCTGATAAGCTGCCATCCGTATCTGAGACTCATCCCGGAGTTCTTCAACTTGATCCAAAGCCTCTTGAAGCAAAGCTTGATTCGTGGCAGGATCGTAAGTCGTCCTCCTGTGGGACGGGAATAACGTTTCTACTGGGACCATCGCTTCACAACCGTACGCCATTGAAAAAGGCGAGTGACCGGTCGTGGTTCTAGGGGTCGTCCGGTAGGCCCATAACACCCTTGGCAACTCTTCAGGCCAGTTGTTTTTGCAGGCCAGCAGCTTTTTCTTCAAAGTGACCTTTAGGATTTTATTGACTGCTTCCGCCTGGCCGTTTGTTTGAGGTCTGGCCACCGCGGAGAAGCTTTTCACTACTCCGTGTTGGTTGCAGAAGTCAGTAAATTCCTCGCAATCAAATTGCTTTCCATTGTCAGAGACTATTTTATGAGGCAAGCCATATCGACACACTATGTTTTTGATAACAGAGTCCAATGCTTTCTTAGAAGTTATTGTCTTCATAGGCTCAGCCTCTGTCCATTTGGTGAAGTAGTCTACTGCTACTATTGCATACTTTACTCCTCCTTTTCCTGTTGGCAGGGACCCAATAAGATCTATTCCCCAAACCGCGAAGGGCCAGGGACTAGTCATCAGGGTGATTTCATTTGGAGGAGCTCTCGGTATGTTCGCGTACCTTTGGCACGAGTCACACTTTTGGACATAGTCTATACAATATTTTTTCATTGTTGGCCAGAAGTACCCTTGCCTCAATATTTTCTTTGAGAGACTAGGTCCTCCCGTATGATCTCCACAGAACCCTTCGTGGACCTCTAGCATAATTTGTCTAGCTTCAGGGTCCGATACACACCTTAAATAAGGCATGCTGAGTCCTCTTCGGTAGAGAATTTGATCCATCATCACATAACGATGAGCCTGATACTGAATCTTCCGAGACAGTGCCCTTTCTTGGGGCAACTCACCTGTTGTTATGTATTTTATGATGGGGACCATCCAGTTGGGTTCTTGCCCAACCGTTAGTGTGGTCTCTTTTATTTTGATGCTTGGCTCTGCCAAGCGTTCCACTGGTACTACCCCAGCTCTTCGATTTCGCTATCCGAGGCTAACTTAGCCAGACAGTCCGCGTGAGCGTTCTTTTCTCGGGGGATTCTTTCTATTTTGTAGTCCGCGAACTCGTGGAGCAGCTCTCGGACCATTGTTACGTACGCGGCCATCTCGCCGCGGGTTTGGTATTCTCCGGATACCTGGTTTACGACCAGCTGGGAGTCACGGTAGACTTCCACTCTTTTGGCTTCTACAGCTTTTGCTAATTTCAGCCCTGATATCAAGGCTTCGTATTCGGCCTCATTGTTTGAAGCTGGGAAGTCAAATCGGAGGGCCGCCTGGAGTCGTAGTCCAGTTGGTGATATCATAGCCACTCCAGCTCCGGAACCGTTCTCATTGGAAGCTCCGTCCACAAATACCCTCCATGTGGGGATTGGCGGTACCGGCGTATTCGCGGTTGCCTCGGCTTCGTTGCATTCAGTAATGAAGTCCGCCAAGGCTTGGCCTTTTATAGAAATTCGGGGTATGTAGTGCAAGTCGAATTGACTTAGCTCCATTGCCCACTTGAGGAGCCTTCCGGATGCTTCAGGTTTTTGGAGGACTTGCCAGAGCGGGTGATTGGTCAAAATTTTGATCGGATGGGCTTGGAAGTATGGCCTCAACTTCCTTGACGCCATCAGGAGGCAAAACACCAGTTTTTCGATGACCGAGTATCTTGTTTCAGCCCCTATTATGCGCTTCCTCACATAGTACACGGGATGCTGAGTTTTTTCTTCTTCCTGGACCAAGGCAGCGCTGACCGCGTGTTCGGAGACGGCCAAATAAAGAAATAGGTCTTCTCCGAGGACGGGTTTTGATAGGATAGGAGGCTTGGCCATGTGCTCTTTTAGCTTTTTGAATGCCTCCTCGCACTCGTCCGACCATTCGAACTTTTGGCACTTCTTTAGCACGTTGAAGAAGGGTATGCACTTGTCCGTGGACCGTGAGATAAAACGGCTCAATGCAGCTACCTTCCCGGTCAGGCTCTGCGCATCTTTATGTTTCTTGGGGGATGGCATATTCAGGAGAGCCTGGATTTTTTCCGGATTTGCCTCGATCCCCCTTTGGCTGACTATGAAACCCAGGAACTTTCCTGATTTGACCCCGAAGGTGCATTTCTTTGGGTTGAGCTTCATGCCGTATCTCCGGACAACTTCGAAGCATTCTTCTAGGTCGCTTGCATGGCTGTTGCATGCTTTGGATTTGACGAGCATGTCGTCCACGTATACCTCCATGTTTCGCCCCAGGAGGCCTTTAAACATCCGGTTAACCATTCTTTGATAGGTTGCTCCGGCGTTTTTCAGTCCGAAAGGCATGACTAGGTAGCAGTATACCCCCTTATCGGTCCTGAAGCTAGTGCACTCCTGGTCTGCCGTATGCATCTTTATTTGATTGTACCCAGCATAGGCGTCCATGAAGGATAGCAGTTTGAATCCGGAAGTGGCATCTACCATCTGGTCGATCCTGGGCAGCGGGAAGCAGTCCTTTGGACAAGCTTTGTTTAGATCGGTGAAGTCTATACAAACTCGCCAAGTTCCGTTCGGCTTGGGCACCAGGACCAGATTGGCCAGCCACTCCGGATAGTACACGTCGTGGATCATGTCGTTAGTCAAAAGTTTGTCCACTTCTTTCTTTAGAGCTTCGGCTTTCACCGAGTCGAGCGGGCGTCTCTTTTGCTGGACAGGAGGCATATCCGGATTGACGTTGAGTACATGTGTGATGACATGAGGGCTTATGTCAGTCATGTCTTCTTGGCGCCATGCAAAGATGTCGATGGCGCCCTTCAGTGTTTTTATTATTTTGTCTTTTTCCTCCGGGTCTAGGTTCTTCCCTAACCGGAGTACTTTGGTGGAGTCGTCGTCGCACACTGATACTTCTTCGACGTCCTCCATTGGTTCCACGATTCTTTCGGACCCTACACGAGGGTCCAACTCATCCTCTTCAGCCACTTCTGGCTCAGTGGGCTCCCGGACCATAAGCACGGGCAGGTGGGTTGCGACATTGTAACATTGCCTTGCTTCCCCCTGATTTCCCCTCAGAGTTCCGACTCCGACCTCCCGGGTAGGGAACTTTAGGCACAGATGCCGGATTGAAGTGACTGCGCCAAAGTCTACCAGGGCCGGTCGGCCGAGGATCGCGTTGTAGGCTGTCGGACAGTCCACCACTACGAAGGTGCAGTATTTGAATGTGCTCTGGGGGGTGTCCGGGCACAAGGTGACTGGGAGCCTTACTTTTCCCATTGGGATAAGTTGTTGGAAGTTATTTTACCAGGAACTTAGATCTACTCACAAGTATGTTGATTTAACAACCTAAATATGAACTTCTAAAACGATATGAAATTAAACACATAAGAGTATCAGAAATCTTACAGTGATTGCAGCGGAATATATATGTCTCCTCCCACTCAGATCTCTAACCCTTGATTCCTTTCTGTAGCAGAGTATAATCAAGATCTGAGCCCGAAAGTCCTTCTTTGTTGTCTCTGAAATCTACACAGCCTTCCTCACTATGATTGAGGTATTACTTGATGTGTGTGGGCACTACTCTAGCACTCATACATTTTGAAACAGTGAAGGTATAGAGAGAGAGAGGGTGGCGGCTCAGAGAGAATTTTCTGAGAGAAAATTCTTTCAGAATAATGCTGTGAAAAGCTTATACAGATGTGTTAAACTCTGAAGCCTTTGCCTTCTATTTATAGAAGACCACCAAGGGCTATGATTGACATTTTGAACTGAGAAAATCAAGGGGAAAAGGAAGGTAAAGGGGCCGGCCTAGGCAATGTGGAAACAAGGCTTGCCTCTTTTCCAACTTTCCTTTTCCTACACTTGATAGTTTCCCTTTTTGTGAAATGTTGCCAATTCCATTGTTCAACCATATTAATGATAAATCTAATTACTTAATAATTAAAAATAATTATCAAATAATATATTATCATTTATTTTATTAATAATGAAACTAATTAAAGTTTCCTAATTAATAAATATGCCCTTCAAAATCTCTATTTACTGTTTTGCCCTTAATGAGTGCTAAATTCTCAAACTGACAAGTCTATCTTGAGAATTTTTAATTGATTAATTAAAATCAATTAAATGAGTCCTACAAGTAATATCATCTCAACTAGTGAGGGGACCATGGGTCTATATATCCGAGCTTCCAATAAGCAGATCTTGAATTTACCACTTAAATTCACTGACTTATTAATTCTTCGTTGAATCCACACATAGAACTCAGAATTGCACTCTCAGTATATAGAATGCTCTATATGTTCCACCATATAGACACATTATTAGTTATCCATTGTTATAATCCTAATGTGATCAATGATCCTCTATATGGATGATCTACCTTTGTAAAGGGACTTAGATTACCGTAACACCCTACAATGTATTTTATCCTTAAAACACTTAACCCTGTATAAATGATATTTCAGCTAAGTGAAATGAGTACTCAATCATTTATCTCGTTTGGTTAAGCTCGAAGGAAATCACCCTTTGCTTACTATTCGCCAGATAGAAGCTATAGATTCCATATTTATGTTAGCGCTCCCACTCAATCGCACTACCGTGTTCCCAAAATGTATGTATTGCCCAGACTACAGTTTTAGGCTTAACTAACAAATCAAAGAACACGAATAACACTCTTGAAATTAAGCCTAACCATATCAGGATTTAGATCATGTGATCTAGGATCAACTTCTGATATTGAATTGAATAGATGTTTACGGTAAGTTTCAAAATCTAATTCAAAGTTCAATATCGGTCCATTCCAATGCATACTCCATGCATCCAACCTGAGCTTTACTTTAACCTATGTTCTGGAAAGAACATAACATTTCTCCAAATGTAAGTAAACTCTGTTGTAGATTGTCATATCAGTGAAACCCAGTGTTCTGATAAATCTAGGAATACTTTATTCACATAGTCATGTTTATTTTCCACTGTGTTGACAACACAATAAACATGTTCAAGTATGTGAAAGGGGTTTGGATGAATTTATAAATCAAATAGACAAGCAATTGATTAAGTGAACCAAAACACACACAAGTGAATGAAAAATTACTTCTGTTACTTTATTGATATAGAATAATCTGGATTACATTGAAACAGAGTTTTATTTAGGGCATAAAACCCAACAAACTCCCACTTGCACTAATATAAAACAAATCAGTACATTTCAATTAATCCTAAATTCTGACGGTGCTTTTCGAATGAAGTTACTGCCAAGACTTTGGTGAATGGATCAGCCAAGTTATCCTGCGTATCCACTTTCTCCACCAGTACATCCCCTCTTGCCACATATTCTTGTTAGGAATTATTTTACCAGGATCTTAGATCTACTCACAAGTATGTTTATTAACATCCTAAATATGAACTTTCTAAAACGATAAATTAAACACATATAAAGTTAAGAAAACCTTACATTGATGCAGCGGCATAAATGTCTCCTTCCACTCAGATCTCTAACCCTTGATTCCTTTCTGTAGCAGAGCATAATCAAGATCTGAGCCCGAATGTCCTTCTTCTTCAAGCTTTGATCCTTCACAGTCTTCCAATCTATGATTGAGTTACTGCTTGCTGTGTGTGGGCACTTACTCTTTCACTAGGGTCACGAAAAAGATGAAGGGAAAAGAGAGAGAGGTATTTCGGCCAAGGTAGAGAGTGAGGAAGGCTCAGTTTTTCTGAAGAGAGAAATTTCTGTCAGAAAGCTAATGAAAGCATGTTATGAGAGAGAGCCATCACTTTCTATTTATAGGCAACTACTAGGTCTAGGTTTAGAATTATTTGGCATTAAAATAATGAAAATAATAATTTGAAAAATCATCATTAAGTGGCCGGCCATATGGTGTTAATGGGCCTCACTTAATTTTGCAATTTTATCAAATTTTATCTCTATTTTCTCAAAAACGCCAATTTTCCAATTCTAACCTTTTAAATGCCAAAACTAATTATTTAATAACTAAAATAGATTATTAAATAATATTGTCATTTAATTTAATTATTAATTAGACATATAAAGTCTATTAATAAATAAATAAACCTAGAAAACTCTTTTCCTTACAATTTCACCCCTGCTTAGTGAAAATTCATAAAATTAGACATAGTCTAACTTTAGAATTATAATTGATCAATCACGAATCAATTAATGAGTCTTACAAGCAGAATGTTCTCAACTAGAATGGGGACCATGGATCTATATGCTGAGCTTCCAATAAGTGAACCAAATTTACCAAGTAAATTCCTACTTATTAATTCTTCGTTGAATCCACTCTTAGAACTTAGAATTGCACTCTCAGACTTATATAGAGCATATTGTATGTTTCACGATACCAATATACTATCTCATTTAACCATTGTTATAATCTTATTGTGATTTAAAGATCCTCTATATAGATGATTTACATCGAGATGGATTTCTTTACCGTTCTCACCCCTCAATGTATTTTTCCCCTTAAAACACTTAGCTACCTGTAAATGGTGTTTAGTGATCTAATAATTAGTCAGTTAAACAAGAGCTCATCCATTTACTTCTATTTGCTAAGCTCGAAGGGAATCATCACTTAACTTCTATACACCAGTAGAAGCTATAGATTCCATATTTATGTTCAGCACTCCCACTCAATCATACTATCATGTTCCCAAAATATACGTATCACCCTGACCCAAAAGTAGGCTTAACTAATAAATCAAAGAACATGAATAGCACTCCTAAGTTGAGCCCAAGCATATCAGGATTTAGATTCTTTTTAATCTTAAGATCAACTACTGATATTGACTTGGAAAGATATGTATAACGGTAAGTTTGTAATATCTTAACTTAGTTGCAATATTGGTCCAGTCCAATGTATACTCCATACATTCGAAACTAGTATACTTTACTAATGTCCTGGAAAGAACATAACACTTACTCCAAGTGTAAGTACACATCATCGCTGATTATCACATTAGTGTAAATCCAATAACACTGATGAAACAGGGACCAAAACTTTTGATTCATATGATCACAATCACATTCCACTGTGTTGACGATACTGTAATTGTGAATAAACATATGATCTGGATTTAACTGATTTTGTGTGTATGAATGTCATAAACATATTTATCATATTAAACCATTATCATGTAAAATTCATGCAAACATCAATCACTTCAAATTTCTTATATTGATAACTAATCAGATTGTAAAGGGTTTTATTTAGGGCACAAAACCCAACAAACTCCCAGTTGCACTAATATAAAACAAACTGTGCAAATAGGTCAATCTGATGTCTTGATCTTCAGATCAAGTGTAGCATATTTGAATCCACCCAAACTTCTGGAAACTAGTTCATAAATACACTTATGAAACATCCTTTACTATATGCTTTACTCATCAAGGGATACTGAAATCTTTACTGTTTTAAAAGTACATCTGAATTACCAGAGGACATATCTCTCATATTTTAAAATATGTAATTGAGATAATACAGTGTAGACTTTTCTTCAGTGATATAACTTTCTGGTATTTTCGAATAGACCAAGTTATAGTTCTTCTCTGGTAGAGCTTGAATTATTATACAATAATTCCTCCACCCCCAAAGTAAGCACCATCTTATATAAATCGAAATTAGATGGTGAGATACAAGGACAACTGATACACAGTTCCTTAATATCTGACATATAGATCACTTTCATAAATCCTTCTTGAATATCTTCTAATGTTCCCTATTTGATTACATCTCAGATAGCTCCCACTCAATAGCAGATGTCTGGTTAAATAATATTTTTAACCTCTGATTGTTTAGAGAGTTACCTAGTTGTGACTTTTGAGTTAGTCTGAAACTTTAAGTCAAGACTAAGTCATCAACATAACAGACTAGTATTTGAAGTGAAAAATACATGCCAGAGATTAAAGTAATCAAAATTAAGATACCATAAAATTTTATGAGGATTAAGAATTCTTGGTTCAAGTCATTCGAATGGACTGAACTAGAGTTCTTTATCTTATTCTCATAATACTGATAAGCTATACCTACCCATGTGAATGGTTAGATTTGCTTTTCAGTAGTGTTCTTAAGTACCTATCACAAGTATCAACCTAATGAAGATGGGTATAGAATTTTAAAATTCTCCCACTCAATTAAGGTAGTGTGAAACTTTATCAAAGAACTTTCAAAGGTATCAAACTTTTACTTACAACAGTAAAATCGAAATGGAACATACAATCAAGATCGAGAATTTATATTGACAATAGCTGACTCATTATATTACTTCCATGTTTAAAGAAGATATGTGTTTCATAGGGAATTGTGGAATAGACTCCACCCCTAAGAATATACATATAGGGTACCATGGATAACCTCCACCCCTAAGTATATAGAGATTATGATCCACCCCTAAAGGTTGTAAAGATCATGATTCTCTTAGTGTGATAGAGTTTATGTGGAGTTGAATACTATCCAGAGTTCATTAGATATAAAAGATCGTTGAACTGCATAGTTTTCTTAACTTTTCTCCACCCCTATCAGATCATAAGATCCTTTTATTAAACAAATTCTTAATAATTGTTTGAGAATTAACAATTATTGATAAACATAGAAATAATTTCTAATGTTTATATAATATAACTCTATGAAGAGTTGTAAATATTATAGAATTTGCATCAATAATAAAAACACTTACACATACAAACATACAAATATAATGTGGTAATAATTGATGAAGATAAATTAAATGAAGCTCAATCTCATTAATTGCAATAGGGAATTTTGAAAAAAAACTTTATTAATAAAAAAATGTATTGCAACAATATGAGAGAAACAGGGATAAATATCCCTGACTAAAATTTGAAATCCAAATTGTCTTTAAACTAAAACAATTAATTCAAAAAAAATTGAAGAGCTTCATCTTCATCTGGACGATTTCACCCTTGGTCCAGCTTGCTGATCCAACTCAATTGAGTTCAAGTAGCTTGGCCTATAAGAAGAAGAAAACAAATAAACAAAGTTAGTCCAGAATCATAAATCCAATTGGATAATAATTCACTAAAACTCTTAAAGTTTATAAAAGGAAATACCTTGTTTCTTTGCAAGAAGTTTAGGACACTGGGGTTTCCAATGACCTTTTTCATTGCAGTGGAAACACTTTCCTTTAAGTGTAGCATCACCAGAAGGAGCAGCCTTTTTCATGGCTTTTGTTCGCTTCTTGGTGTTCTTCCACTTCTTCTTCGATTTGGGCTTTGAAGCAGAGGCAACATTTGCTTCAGGTTTCATCGTCCCATTACCATTACCAGGATTGTGAGGTTTACTCCCTTTCTTCTTGGGTCCTCCAATCAAATTTTCATAAGTTTGAAGGTCATTGACTAATTCATGAAAGTCAATTTCCTTCTTATTCATGACATAATTTGATGTATATGGTAGAAATGCTGGAGTCAGGCTATTCAAGATAAGACTTACTTGAGTAGCACTGTCCATTTCAGCACCATGATCCTGGGCTTCTTGGAAATAACTGGACATGAGGAGAACATGGTCACGCACGTTTTGATGAGGTTCCATCCGTGCGTTAATGTACTTCTTAGTCGCGTCAAAGCGTGGATCGAAGTGATGCCTTACCGAATAGCTCATTTAACTTCGTCATAACTTCAAAGACTTTCTCGCCTTTAGAAAACCGAGTTTTGAGGGTGTCAACCATGCTAGAAAGCATAAAGTATAGAGCTTTGTCATTTGCTTTACGCCAACGCTCATACTTTTCTTTCACGGCTTTGGATGCATTGTCCCTGTGCACTTCAGGTGACGGCTCAGTTAAAACAAACAAGGCACTTTCTCCTATGAGAGCAATATTAATGTTCTCATTCCATTTATTAAAGTTAGATCCATTCAGCTTATTTTCAGTCAACAGTGATAACATGGGATTCATTTTGACAAAACAGGATACTACAAAATAATAGAAATCAACAAATAGAAATTAAAAATGGTTTAACACAAAATCAATTCAGAAATTATAAGCACATAGCAAGTAGGAATGATATGAGAAAATACTTAAAAAAAAATTCAATCCTAAATAATTTCCAAGGTTTTCAACAAACTGATATCAGTGTCCCGTTTAGGCGAGAGTCAAAGCAACCATCCATTGAATAGAGTTGTCAGCTCATCTAAAACGTTAAACATTCTAGCAACCTTTTATTCGATCAAGATCAGAATCCAGCGTTGTCCCGTTTAGGCGAGAGTCAAGGCTATTCTATCTCATGAGCTTCTACCATTGTTTCGCAATTTGCAAGTCAAATATGGTCGCCACCATTAGGGTGATCTATACCATATAAAACACTTACAAACCACTTATCATGCGAGATTAAACGGTGCGAAATTGCTAATGAACGTTCCTCCATTAGGGAGGATTACTCACTAAAACAAACGCGGTGTAAAATCCACAATGGAGATCGAATATCTAAGTAATAATAAAGCTCATTGTTTAAAATGTATTTTTTTTATTATTCTAATAAATAAATCTCATTAAATTCTATTTAAGAATTAAAATTCAAAAATAAGAATTTATAATAATATTTATAAAATTATACTTAGATGGTGATTGAAATAAAATTAATTATTTCCATCTTAGTAATAATCTTAAATATAAATATTAAGGAAATTAATTAAGTTGAATTAACTAAATAATTAGCAACTTAAAAATTTCCTTTGAGAATATATTTATTGGGTTCGAAAATATAAAGTATATAAAATATACAATTTTCGAAAAATAATAAAAAATAGAAAAGAAATACTTCAAGCAAAAATATCACCTATCTAGATATTCTTTTGACTAGTTAATTCAATTTCTAATAATATATATATTTTTTAAATTCATTTATTTTAAATTAATCAATTAAATGAAAAAATCATTGGTTGAAGTTGGTCCAAAAATTAATTAAAATAAATAATTAATTTACAACTCAATCTATTTTTCAAAATAAAAAATTCAAAAATATTGCATAAATAAAATGCAAATTTCGAAATTGATTAATAAAATAAAGAAAAATGTATATATTGAAAATTATTTAAATTTAAGTTGAAAAATTAAATTTCAACCTAAAAATAATTTTCTATTTAATTAAGTGTCATGAAAAATCTATAAATATTTAAGTATCATGATGAAAATCAACTTTAGATATTTAGATTTTTCAAGTTAATTAAATGTATTAAATTCAATAAATAATAATTAAGTATAGAGAAAGCTTAATTATTAATTTCTATTTAATACTAGGAAAAATATACTTAATAAAATTGTACCAAAATTAATTATTTAAATAATTAATTTCACAAAGTATAATTTTCCTATTTAAATATTAGAAATAATAAGTAGTCTAGAAATTACTATCTAGAAAATATCTTATTTGACTAAGTATCTTTTCAAAATTTGAAAAATATCTAATTTAAGTTATATAGAAAAAATCTAAAACTTAAATAATTTCAAATCTAGATTTAATTAAATATCACAAATTAAGTTGTAACCACTTAATTTGAAGATATCTTTTTAAAGTTAATATTTGAAAAGATATTAACCAAAAAAAATATCTAAGATATTCCATTTCAAGTTAATATTTGAAAAGATATTAACTTAAAAAATATCTTAAGAATCTTTAATAACTAATGCCTAAGATTCCTCAACTTGATTTAAAATTTAAATCAAATATTCAAATTTAAGTTAGATAAGAAAAATCAGTTGTTACAACTAATTTATAACTTAAATAGGAATATTTAATTAAATAAGCTCCAGAAAGAATCTAGTTAGTTAAAATTCTATATTTAATTAAATACAAGAAAAATACAAATAGTTTGTCTAGAATTAATATCTAAAACTAAAAGTGTTTTTCTTAAAATTAACTTTAAAATATTAAAATGAAAAAAAAAAATTTCATATATTTTAAAAGTTAATTATGTTGCTAATTCAATTTTATTAGGTCAAACTAATATAATTAACCTAGTACAGTTATTTAAATCAGGCAAATGGGCCTTCACAATTGGGGTAGTTCATGTGAGGGGGTGTTGGGTTCAGTATGTCGTACCCACTTCTATGGCTCCCAACTCTCACACAAGGCCCAAAAGAGAGGAATTTAACCTTAAAATGAATAACTGTTATTAATTGAATAGGTCCAAAAACTAAATGGACCTAAATAAAATCTATCATGGTGTGACATTTTATTTAGCAACAACCTATATGCATCTATATAATAAAATAAACATATAGGCTCACACAGGCACACTTTGGATGGATCCTATCATGTTGCTAGGTCATACACAGATGAAAGAAGATTGTAAAATTTACCTGTTACAAATTATTAACTTGACCAAGGGAGCCATCAGATCATTAGATCTGGCAAAAGGTAACCATGACTATTTGCAATCAAGTAATAATAGGTTTTAAAAAACTTACATACAAGTTAAAACCACATACTCCTGCAACAAGGTTAGCTGGATAGTTGGAAGTAGGATTTATTTAATTTTAAATAAATAATTTCGAAAAAATAAATAATTAAATAAATATTTTAATTAATTTCGAAAAAAAATAAAAATAAAAAAAAATTTAATTAATTTTCGAAAAGAAAAAATAAATTAAATTTCGAAATTATTTTAAAATAAATAGTTAAAATTAAACCTACATTTTGAAAAATTAGGTTTCAACCAACCTAAATATCATTTCAAAATTTGCTAACTACTTTTAAAAATTAAATGTTATTTTAAAAATAAAAATTAAATAAAAAATAGAAAAGATAAATGAAATATCTTTTCAGATTTTTAAATTTAATTTAAATAAATAAAATAACAAAATTTAAAAGTTAGCAAAATATCTTATATCTATTTAAAATTACATGATTATAAATATCTTATTTTAAATTTAAATAAGGTCAAAATATCTAAAAAGATTTAATTAAAAAATCTTAAAAGATAAGATATTATTTAAAAAAAAATCTTAAAAGATAAGATATTTTAAAATATCTTAAAAGATATTATAAATATCTTATAAAATCTGACCTTAAATTTAAAAAAAATATAATCAAATTTAAAAATAAGATAGATTTTTAAGCAAAAAGATAAATACTAATTCTATTCAAATTTCAAATTACACTAATATCTTGAATTAAATTAAAAAAAATTAAATTAATTCAAAATGATAATTAGAATTGAATTAGGAATAGTAATAGTATATATACAAAACCATACAAAAATTGGAAGCTAATTCCATGAAAAGGTATGAAAAATTGAAGAAAAAAGGAAAAAATCGAAACTGTACGGACAGTTCTGCGATCGCAGGAAACTATCAGCACAGCCCCGATTTTGTCAAATCTTCAAAAAATCATAACTAATTCAAATAAAATCCAAATTAAGTTCTGTAAAAGGCTAACTTGCTTAATTTTTTCCATACTATCCAATAAAAATAATTCCAGAAACGAAATCACAATTATTTTTCACGAAAAATTCACAAACATCAATCAATCATCAAATAACACTCAATACAACATGATACCATCCAAAGAACATACAAACAATCGTTTTAAAGTCCAAATTTCATGTAAGTAAATCAAATACCATGGCTCTGATACCAGTTGTTGGGAATTATTTTACCAGGATCTTAGATCTACTCACAAGTATGTTTATTAACATCCTAAATATGAACTTTCTAAAACGATAAATTAAACACATATAAAGTTAAGAAAACCTTACATTGATGCAGCGGAATAAATGTCTCCTTCCACTCAGATCTCTAACCCTTGATTCCTTTCTGTAGCAGAGTATAATCAAGATCTGAGCCCGAATGTCCTTCTTCTTCAAGCTTTGATCCTTCACAGTCTTCCAATCTATGATTGAGTTACTGCTTGCTGTGTGTGGGCACTTACTCATTCACTAGGGTCACGAAAAAGATGAAGGGAAAAGAGAGAGAGGTATTTCGGCCAAGGTAGAGAGTGAGGAAGGCTCAGTTTTTCTGAAGAGAGAAATTTCTGTCAGAAAGCTAATGAAAGCATGTTATGAGAGAGAGCCATCACTTTCTATTTATAGGCAACTACTAGGTCTAGGTTTAGAATTATTTGGCATTAAAATAATGAAAATAATAATTTGAAAAATCATCATTAAGTGGCCGGCCATATGGTGTTAATGGGCCTCACTTAATTTTGCAATTTTATCAAATTTTATCTCTATTTTCTCAAAAACGACAATTTTCCAATTCTAACCTTTTAAATGCCAAAACTAATTATTTAATAACTAAAATAGATTATTAAATAATATTGTCATTTAATTTAATTATTAATTAGACATATAAAGTCTATTAATAAATAAATAAACCTAGAAAACTCTTTTCCTTACAATTTCACCTCGCTAGTTGAAAATTCATAAAATTAGACATAGTCTAACTTTAGAATTATAATTGATCAATCACGAATCAATTAATGAGTCTTACAAGCAGAATGTTCTCAACTAGAATGGGGACCATGGATCTATATGCTGAGCTTCCAATAAGTGAACCAAATTTACCAAGTAAATTCCTACTTATTAATTCTTCGTTGAATCCACTCTTAGAACTTAGAATTGCACTCTCAGACTTATATAGAGCATATTGTATGTTTCACGATACCAATATACTATCTCATTTAACCATTGTTATAATCTTATTGTGATTTAAAGATCCTCTATATAGATGATTTACATCGAGATGGGATTTCTTTACCGTTCTCACCCCTCAATGTATTTTTCCCCTTAAAACACTTAGCTACCTGTAAATGGTGTTTAGTGATCTAATAATTAGTCAGTTAAACAAGAGCTCATCCATTTACTTCTATTTGCTAAGCTCGAAGGGAATCATCACTTAACTTCTATACACCAGTAGAAGCTATAGATTCCATATTTATGTTCAGCACTCCCACTCAATCATACTATCATGTTCCCAAAATATACGTATCACCCTGACCCAAAAGTAGGCTTAACTAATAAATCAAAGAACATGAATAGCACTCCTGAGTTGAGCCCAAGCATATCAGGATTTAGATTCTTTTTAATCTTAAGATCAACTACTGATATTGACTTGGAAAGATATGTATAACGGTAAGTTTGTAATATCTTAACTTAGTTGCAATATCGGTCCAGTCCAATGTATACTCCATACATTCGAAACTAGTATACTTTACTAATGTCCTGGAAAGAACATAACACTTACTCCAAGTGTAAGTACACATCATCGCTGATTATCACATTAGTGTAAATCCAATAACACTGATGAAACAGGGACCAAAACTTTTGATTCATATGATCACAATCACATTCCACTGTGTTGACGATACTGTAATTGTGAATAAACATATGATCTGGATTTAACTGATTTTGTGTGTATGAATGTCATAAACATATTTATCATATTAAACCATTAGCATGTAAAATTCATGCAAACATCAATCACTTCAAATTTCTTATATTGATAACTAATCAGATTGTAAAGGGTTTTATTTAGGGCACAAAACCCAACAATTCTCTGATAATATGATACTTTCTTTCTATGTGCTTACTTCTCTTGTGGCTCCGAGGTTCCTTACTGTTGGCTATAGCTCCAGTGTTATCACAAAGCAGGACTAGAGGCCTTTCCATTCTAGGAACTACACCAAGACTGGTGAAGAACTTCCTAAGCCAGACAACCTCTTTAGTCCGCTTCGCAGCCTATGTATTCCCGCCTCCATGGTAGAATCCGAAATCGCAGTTTGTTTAGCACTTCTCCAAACCACTGCTCCACCCCCAAGAGTAAACACCATCCCAGATGTAGATTTCCTGTCTTCAAGACATCCCTGGAAATCTGAGTCTGTATAGCCTAAGGGATTCAAAGCACCACCATTGTAGACTAATACATAATCTCTTGTACTCTTTAAGTATTTCAAAATATACTTAACCGCGTTCCAATGTACCCTTCCTGGATTTGACTGATACCTGCTCACGATTCCAACTGCATAGCAGATGTCAGGTCTAGTGCATAGCATAGCATACATCAGACTCCCAATTGCGAAGCATAAGGAATTTTTGCCATGTCTTCTATCTGCGAGGATCGCAGGACACTGTTCCTTAGATAGACGGATACCATGTCTAGAGGGCATGTTTGCCCCTTTGGTATTGGTCATGGAAAATCTCTCAAGAACTTTGTCAATGTAAGTTGTTTGAGAGAGAGCAAGGGATCTGTTCTTCCGGTTTCTGACAATCTGAATACCAAGAACATAGGCTGCCTCACCCAAATCTTTCATGTCGAATTGAGTGTCAAGCCATTCTTTGATGTGAGTCATTTTCTTCACATTGTTTCCAATGATCAAAATGTCATCAACATAAAGGACCAGGAATACTACTACTTGGTTTTCCTTGAGTTGGTAAACACAAGGTTCATCTTCATTCTGATGAAAGTCGTAGGTCTTGATGATCTCATCAAACCTTTTGTTCCATGAGCGAGAAGCTTGCTTAAGCCCATATATGGACCTATTTAATTTGCAAACTTTATTCTCCCCGCCTGTGAAGAACATAACCTTCTGGTTGCTCCATATAGATGGTTTCTTCAAGAAGCCCATTAAGAAAGGCTGTCTTGACATCCATTTGCCAGATTTCATAATCTAAAGCGGCAGCTATGGAGAGAAGAATTCGGATGGTTTTGAGCATGGCAACAAGACTAAAAGTTTCCTCATAGTCCACACCTTCTCTTTGGGTATAACCCTTGGCGACCAGTCTAGCTTTGAAAGTTTCGACTTCGCCTCCAGCACCTCTTTTCTTCTTGTAGACCCATTTACATCCAATTGGACGAAAATCTTCAGGTGGTTCTACATATTCCCGTACTTTGTTCTTTTTCATGGAATCCATTTCGAATCCATACCGCCGACCATCGCTTCCGTTGAGGACTTGCCATTGCCTGTTTATAGGTCAATGGGTCGTCATCAATACCGTCACCAACGACCATATTGATTTCACCATCCAAGCCATAACGAGATGGTTTCGTTGAAACCCTCCCACTACGACGAGGAGCGGTGACTTTCTGAACAGGAGCTTTAGTAGTAGTTTTCTCAGTTGCTACAACTGAGGGAGTGGGATGTTCTTCTTCTTGAGTAGAAGAAGATGGTACATTTGAAGGAACAATATCTGTGAGCATTTCCTCTAATACAATTTCACTTTTCGGTTTGTTGTCTTTCATATAGTTCTCTTCAAGGAAAGTAGCATTTGTAGAGACAAACACTTTGTTATCCTTGTGACTATAGAATAGTCCACCCCTAGTCTCTTTAGAATTTCCGACAAACATGCAAACTTCAGTTCGCGATTCCAGTTTGCTTTCTTTCTTTCTTAAGACGTGAGCAGGGCACCCCCAAATCCTATAATGGGTCAAACTAGGTGTGCGACCATTCCATAGTTCGACGGGTGTCTTAGGGACTGCTTTAGATGGAACAACATTTAAAATGTCGTTTGCCATTTGAATAGCATATCCCCAGAAGGACGTAGACAGAGTTGAGTAACTCAGCATAGACCTAACCATTTCTAAGAGAGTGCGATTTCTTCTTTACGCAACTCCATTCGCCGTGGAGTGCTAGGGGCAGTATATTGGGATTCAATTCCAAGTTCAATTAAATGATCTTTGAACTGCATATCCATATATTCTCCACCCCTATCAGTTCGCAAGATCTTTAATGTTTTACCTAATTGGTTTTGAGCCAAAGCATGAAATTCCTGAAACTTTTCAAACGTTTCAGATTTCTTTTGCATTAGGTAAAGAAAACTATATCTAGAGAAATCGTCAATGAAAGTGACGAAATAATCATAACCTCCTCTGGCTTTTACATTCAGCGGTCCGCAAACATCTGAATGTACTAACCCTAGGGGTTCTTTAGCACGCTCTCCCTTTGCAGAGAAAGAACGTTTGGTCATTTTACCTTCTAGGCAAGACTCGCAGACTGGTAGCTCTCCTAAGACGACATTTTTCAATGGACCGTCTTTGGTTAGCCTATTGAGTCTATCAAAGCCTATATGACCTAAACGTAAATGACATAGATAAGTTTGATCATCATTATCAATCTCTTTTCTCTTAATGCTTCTAGGTCTAGCTATATTTAAAAGTTCAGTATTTAGTGAGATTTGAGTATCAGGTCTTAAAACATAAAGCCCTCGTTCCATGTTTGCAACACATATATGAAATCCATTACGAGAAATTGAACAATTTGAACTCGAAAAATTCAATATATAAAATTGTGTCTGTAAACATGAAACACTAATCAAGTTTCTACTAAAATTAGGAATATATAAAACATTCTCTAAAAGTAAAAACTTCTTAGAATTAAACTTGATTCGAAATTTTGTTCCTCTTGCTTTAACCGATACCAACTCGCCATTTCCAACTTTAAGCTTTAACTCATCCGGGTGAAGATTCTCCCAAGTTTCAAGCGTTCGTAATGAAGAACATACATGGTTAGTAGATCCAGAATCAACAATCCAGGAGGATTTTTCGTTCTCTAAAACACATGATTCAAATACAAAAGCATCACCTTCGTTTGAATTGTCTAGAAGCCTGGGACATTGTTCTTCTTTATGTCCCTTTCCATTACAATTCGCACATAGAACATGATGTCTGACATTTTTACTTGAAGAAGCAGCTTTGTTGGAGCCCTCATGCTTAATCTTCTTCCTCTGATTAGAACTTGCAATGCTAGCAGGTCTCATTGCAATCAGATCCCGCGCATGGGCCCTCAACTCAGACTCGAGTTTGTCCATGTCGGAGGAGTTAGGATTGTTCAATAAGTAATATAGAACAAAACTATTATACTCCTGAGGAAGACTATAAAGTATGAGTTTCACCCATTGTTCCTTTGATAAATCAATTCCTAGTAGATTTGCCTTTTGGAATTTCAGATTCATCAACAATAGGTGCGAGTTAATGCAACTACCAGGATGCATTTTCACACTATTGAGTTCTTTTGCAAAGATACTAACTAGGAGTGGATCGGGATGAGGGTTATTCATTTTGGCACTACAACATATCAATAAACAGAAGTAAGGTTTTGGTTCTATAAATTCATACACAGGTTCAGAAAACAAACAATCACTTATGTTATAAAAATACTAAATCTAACATAGTTTTATTTTCCAAGGTTTCCAACGAACTGATACAGTGTCCCGTTTAGGCGAGAGTCAAAGCATCATCCATTGAATAGAGTTGTCAATTCATCTAAAATGTCAAACATTCTAGCAACCTTTTATTCGATCAAGATTGGATTTCAGCGTTGTCCCGTTTAGGCGAGAGTCAAGGCAATTCTATCTTATGAGCTTCTACCATTGTTTCGCATTCTTATAAGTCTTACATAGTCGCCACCATTAGGGTGGTCATTAACCATATAAATAAACCTATAAGAATACTTATCTTTCGAGATTAAACGACGCTAACTTGCTAATGAACGTTCCTCCATTAGGGAGGATTACTCACTAAAACAATAGCTATGTAAAACCAACAATGGAGATCGAATTTCTCTTTGATTAAAGCTCATTATTTAAACATGTATTTTATCTAATCATTTATATTCCATATCTCAATAATGAAATATTACAAATTAAAGTAAAAACTTTAATTAAATTTCAAAAATGGAATAATTTTGAAAAATATCTTATTTAAGTTGTTTAGAAAATCTAAATACCCAACTTAAAAATATTCCTCAAACAATGACTTAATTAAATATTACCAATTAAGTAGTAACCACTTAATTTAGAAGATATTCCATTTTAAGTTCCCATATTTAGAAAAATATCAACTTAAAAAATATCTAAAGAATCTTAATAACCAATTTCCAAAATTCCTCAACTTAATTTATAATAGGAAATTCAAAAAAAATTCAAATCTAAGTTGATTTGATAGATTTAACTAAATCTCAACTTAAATAGGAATATTTAATGAAATTATAAAATTAAGATTCAGAAAGAATTTATATGGTTATAATTCCATATTTAATTAAAACAAGAAAAATACATATAGCTTTCTAGAATATGACTATTCAAACTATGTTTTTCTTAAATTAATTTCAAGGAACAATGAAATTAATTATGTTGCTAATCAATCTTTTATTAGGTCAAACTAATATAATTAACCTAGCACAGTTATCCAAATCAGGCAAATGGGCCTTCACAATTGGGGTTGTTCATGTGAGGGGGAGTTGGGTCCAGTATGTCGCACCCACTTCTAAGGCTCCCAACTCTCACACAAGGCCCAAAAGAGAGGAATTTAACCTTAAAATGAATAACTGTTATTAATTGAATAGGCTCACAACTAAATGAGCCTAAATAAAATCTATCAGTTATGATATTTTATTTAGCAACAACCACCTATATGTATCTATAATAGAAATTAAACATATAGGGTCACACAGGCATACACATTTGGATGGATCCTATCATGTTGCTAAGTCATACACAGATGAAAGAAGTTTGTAAAAATTACCTGTTACAAATTATTTACTTGATCTATCGTCAATTGAACCTTTGGTTAAAACTAGATCATCTGATCTATTATCAAGTTAACCAAGGCAATTTAGATCAAGCAATAATAGGTTTTAGAAAACTTACAAACAATCTAAAACACATACTCCTGCAACAAGGTTAGATTTGGATAGTTGGATGTAGGATTTATTTAATTTTAATCATTTATTTTGAAAAATAAAATTAAAATTAAACCTACCATTTTGAAAAATTAGGTTTTGGGTAACCTAAATGTCATTTCAAAATAAATTGCTAACTTTCCTTTTAAATTTCATGTTATTTAATAAATTAAAAAATAAAATAGAAAATGGTAAATACATACCCTTTTCTTGTTTTACAATTTAATTTAATTAAAAAATAACAACATTTAAAAGTTAACAAAAATACCTTATTTCCTCTTTTAAAATTATCATGATTATTGTGATCTTATTTTAATTAAGGTCAAGTTACCAAAAAAAATTAATATCTGACCTTAAAAAAAATAAAATAATCAAATTTTAAAGGAAATAAGAAAAAGGTAAGCAAAACTTGATTTTTTCCTATTTTCAAAATCAAATTACACTAATATCTAAAATTAATTTTAAAAATTAAAATTAATTTATTTCTGATAATTAGATTTGAAATTTGAAAAACAAAAATCAATATACAAAACTACACAAAAAATCGGAATTTAATTCCATGAAATAGCATGAAAAATCGAAAAAAAAAAAAGAAAATTGGATGAACTGTACGGATGGCATGCTGTGCATGGCCATCCGCGCGCGGATCTGGGTGCATGACCGAGAGATCACAGCGCAGGGAGGCTGCAAGCAGTAAAAAGGTAAATTGCTTAGAATTTTCCAAACTATCCAACAAAAATAATTACAGAATGAAAACAGTAACCATTTTTCCCAGAATTCACAAACAACATTCAAACATCAATATGACACTCAAAGCAACATGATACCATCCAAAAAACAAGCAAATCGTTTTAAGTCCAAATTTCTTGCAAGCAAATCAATTACCATGGCTCTGGTGCCAGTTGTTGGAAGTTATTTTACCAGGAACTTAGATCTACTCACAAGTATGTTGATTTAACAACCTAAATATGAACTTCTAAAACGATATGAAATTAAACACATAAGAGTATCAGAAATCTTACAGTGATTGCAGCGGAATATATATGTCTCCTCCCACTCAGATCTCTAACCCTTGATTCCTTTCTGTAGCAGAGTATAATCAAGATCTGAGCCCGAAAGTCCTTCTTTGTTGTCTCTGAAATCTACACAGCCTTCCTCACTATGATTGAGGTATTACTTGATGTGTGTGGGCACTACTCTAGCACTCATACATTTCGAAACAGTGAAGGTATAGAGAGAGAGAGGGTGGCGGCTCAGAGAGAATTTTCTGAGAGAAAATTCTTTCAGAATAATGCTGTGAAAAGCTTGTACAGATGTGTTAAACTCTGAAGCCTTTGCCTTCTATTTATAGAAGACCACCAAGGGCTATGATTGACATTTTGAACTGAGAAAATCAAGGGGAAAAGGAAGGTAAAGGGGCCGGCCTAGGCAATGTGGAAACAAGGCTTGCCTCTTTTCCAACTTTCCTTTTCCTACACTTGATAGTTTCCCTTTTTGTGAAATGTTGTCAATTCCATTGTTCAACCATATTAATGATAAATCTAATTACTTAATAATTAAAAATAATTATCAAATAATATATTATCATTTATTTTATTAATAATGAAACTAATTAAAGTTTCCTAATTAATAAATATGCCCTTCAAAATCTCTATTCTTGTTTCGCCCTTAATGAGTGCTAAATTCTCAACCGACAAGTCTATCTTGAGAATTTTTAATTGATTAATTAAAATCAATTAAATGAGTCCTACAAGTAATATCATCTCAACTAGTGAGGGGACCATGGGTCTATATATCCGAGCTTCCAATAAGCGCATCTTGAATTTACCACTTAAATTCAACCGACTTATTAATTCTTCGTTGAATCCACACATAGAACTCGTAATTGCACTCTCGCATATAGAATGCTCTATATGTTCCACCATATAGACACATTATTAGTTATCCATTGTTATAATCCTAATGTGATCAATGATCCTCTATATGGATGATCTACACTGTAAAGGGACTTAGATTACCGTAACACCCTACAATGTATTTTATCCTTAAAACACTTAACCCTGTATAAATGATATTTCAGCTAAGTGAAATGAGTACTCAATCATTTATCTCGTTTGGTTAAGCTCGAAGGAAATCACCCTTTGCTTACTATTCGCCAGATAGAAGCTATAGATTCCATATTTATGTTAGCGCTCCCACTCAATCGCACTACCGTGTTCCCAAAATGTATGTATTGCCCAGACTAAAGTTTTAGGCTTAACTAACAAATCAAAGAACACGAATAACACTCTTGAAATTAAGCCTAACCATATCAGGATTTAGATCATGTGATCTAGGATCAACTTCTGATATTGAATTGAATAGATGTTTACGGTAAGTTTCAAAATCTAATTCAAAGTTCAATATCGGTCCATTCCAATGCATACTCCATGCATCCAACCTGAGCTTTACTTTAACCTATGTTCTGGAAAGAACATAACATTTCTCCAAATGTAAGTAAACTCTGTTGTAGATTGTCATATCAGTGAAACCCAGTGTTCTGATAAATCTAGGAATACTTTATTCACATAGTCATGTTTATTTTCCATTGTGTTGACAACACAATAAACATGTTCAAGTATGTGAAAGGGGTTTGGATGAATTTATAAATCAAATAGACAAGCAATTGATTAAGTGAACCAAAACACACACAAGTGAATGAAAAATTACTTCTGTTACTTTATTGATATAGAATAATCTAGATTACATTGAAACAGAGTTTTATTTAGGGCATAAAACCCAACAAACTCCCACTTGCACTAATATAAAACAAATCAGTACATTTCAATTAATCCTAAATTCTGACGGTGCTTTTCGAATGAAGTTACTGCCAAGACTTTGGTGAATGGATCAGCCAAGTTATCCTGCGTATCCACTTTCTCCACCAGTACATCCCCTCTTGCCACATATTCTTGTTAGGAATTATTTTACCAGGATCTTAGATCTACTCACAAGTATGTTTATTAACATCCTAAATATGAACTTTCTAAAACGATAAATTAAACACATATAAAGTTAAGAAAACCTTACATTGATGCAGCGGCATAAATGTCTCCTTCCACTCAGATCTCTAACCCTTGATTCCTTTCTGTAGCAGAGCATAATCAAGATCTGAGCCCGAATGTCCTTCTTCTTCAAGCTTTGATCCTTCACAGTCTTCCAATCTATGATTGAGTTACTGCTTGCTGTGTGTGGGCACTTACTCTTTCACTAGGGTCACGAAAAAGATGAAGGGAAAAGAGAGAGAGGTATTTCGGCCAAGGTAGAGAGTGAGGAAGGCTCAGTTTTTCTGAAGAGAGAAATTTCTGTCAGAAAGCTAATGAAAGCATGTTATGAGAGAGAGCCATCACTTTCTATTTATAGGCAACTACTAGGTCTATTATGAGAGAGAGCCATCACTTTCTATTATGAAAAAATGCCATATTTATTATAATTAAGTTTACATGCCATATATATCAAAACTTTGATTTTTTTTTTTCCATATTTTTGTAAATAGCCCCTTTTTTATTTTGTTATGATATTGAATATGCCATATTTATATATTATGTAGATTTATCATCCAAGTAATAATTTATGAGAATTTTTTTTTGTTAGTGTTGTATAATTATTTTTATAATGTTTAGAATAAATCCTTAATTTCAGTTCTAATGATAAAATTCATTACATAGAATTTAGTGTGATTTGTGAAGTATATAATTGTTCCTTATAAGAATAAGAATAACAATACTTCAGTCACTATAATATGTTCTTTTTTACAATTCACTATAATATGTTAAAATTATTATGGAATATTATAATTTAGAAAAAAAAAAATAGAGAAGAGATGAGAATTTTTTTAGTATTTATTTCAATAGGTGATCTCTTATTTATAGACATATAAGAGTCAAATATTAAAAAACTAAGAAAAAGAGAATATTGATTACAATTAATGATAATAAATAAAAGATTTGGACATCTATATAATTATTAATATTTATAACACTCCTCCTTGGATGTCCATAATTACTGCCTCATTAAAAGTCTATCCGAGAAAACCCAGTGGGACAAAATTCGGTCAAGGAAAAAAGAGTGCGGTATGAAATTACTCCCCCTCATTTTGGCATTCATGGAGATCCTTTAATCGACACATTCCAATCTTGTGAACCATCTTCTCAAAAGTTGATGTTGGTAATGACTTTGTGAATAAGTCTGCAAGATTATCACTTGATCGATTTTGTTGAACATCGATATCACCATTCTCTTGAAGATTGTGTGCAAAGAAGAATTTTGGTAAAACATGTTTAGTTCTATCTCCTTTAATGTACCCCCTATAAGTTGAGCAATGCAAGCAGCATTATCTTCATAGAGAATTGTTGGTACTTCTTTATTAGATGTTAATCTACATGTTGCTCGAATATGTTGTGTCATTGATCTTAACCAAATACATTCTCGACTTGCCTCGTGAATTGCAAGTATCTCAGCATGATTTGAGGAAGTAGCCACTAAAGTTTGCTTTGTTGACCGCCAGGTGTTAGGCTAAAATTAGTCTAAGTTTCGGGTCATATTTTCGGTTAGTTTTCACTCTTTGTTTCTAGTTTTAAGGCTATATTACGCTTGATTCTTTTGTTTCAGGTCCTTGGGTGTTTAAAGAAAGTATGTACAAGAATTGAGGAAAAGTGGTGAAAGAATCGAGAAGAAAAACCAAAGTTTGTGTCATTTTTGTTCCGGTCGTATTTGGGAACATGCCGATCGCGGCTTGGGAACATGCCGATCGCGGCGGGAACATGCCGATCGCGACGGGAGTGGCGAGAGAGGATCTCGAAGTTTCTAAGTTTAACCCGTCGCGACGGGGGGCACACCCGATCGCGACGGGGACCCCAGTGACGGGATTTTTGGGCAGTTTCGTAATTTCACGAATTTTAAAGATGAGAATTTGTTTAAATAGTGAGGGTTCGTGAAAATTAGGGAGGATTCGAGTGGAACCACAGAAACAAAGGAGGAGGCTAGAAGAGCGGCTTGTGGCGACCCGGATCAATTGCTTCAACTAGTTCTTTCTCTTCTCTTTAATTTTTCTATGTTCTTTTCTATTTCAATGTTAATTATGGATTTGATTATGGATGTTTTGAACTAAACTCCTATTTAGGGAGAATGATGAATGCTGTTTAAGTTTTTCCTAGTTAATGATTAATTGCCATTCCTCCATCTTGATTGTGAATACTATTCATATTTGTGTTTAATTTCCATGTGCAAGATTGATCACATTTTACATGTTTTATGATCTCAATTCGAAATCTGAAAAGTGAGAATTGAGAATGCTAAAATTGGATAGTCTAGGTTTTGATGTGAAACGAAAGTATTTACATAGCCTTTGTGACATTTAGATTATTGCTTAATGCTGATTTCATGTTAGTTTAATTAAGAGATTAATTAGAGAGCATGAGATTTAGAACTAGAAAGATGCGAAAAGAGCTAGGTTAATTCATAATCTGTCATTCACTTCAAGAGAAGGATAGCATTTAAACATTAACATTGGTAACTTAACAACAGGATTCGTCTCTCTATTTTCTTATCTTGATTAATCTTCCTTTTGTTGGTTTTAATTTTCTGCATTGTTTTATTTAATTCATAAAAAGTATTCTTTTACCAGATAGAATTAATAGTATAATTTAGTAGTAATTAGTCCAATTCCCTGTGGTTCGACCTCACCTGTGTGAGTTTACTACTTGATTGCGTATACTTGCGTAGTGATTATAATTTTAGCAACACCAGGATATAGCAGTGTCACTGCAAGTAAACAAATAACTAGTTTGAGATCTGGCTTTATGTGGATCAGATAAATATCCTGCATCTGTGTAGCCGATAAGTTGTGACCCACAATTATTAGAATAGAAAAATCCTTTATCAATAGTACCTTGGAGATAGCAAAATATGTTCTTAATCCCTTTCCAATGTCTATATGTTGGAGCAGAACTAAATCTTGCTAACAAATTGACAGAGAAAGCTATACCATGTCTTGTATAGTTAGCAAGATACATCAATGCTTCTATTGCACTAAGATATGGTACTTTTGGACCAAGGAGTTCTTCATGTTCTTCTCTAGATCGAAAAATTATCTTTTCCCACATCAAGTGTTATAACTACCATTAGGCTATTCAATGTGTGTGATTTATCCATATAAAACTGTCCCAAAATCTTTTCAGTATAAGTTGACTGATGAATGAAAATTCTACATTTTAAATGCTCAATTTGTAAACCAATACAAAATTTATTTTTCTAAATCTTTCATTTCAAACTCTTTCTTTAGATATTCCACAACTTTTAATTTTTTTTAAGAGTTCCAATAATATTCAAATCGTCAACATAAATAACAATGATAACAAACTCAGAACTTGAACTTTTTATAAAAACACATGGGCAAATATGATCATTTTTATGTCCTTCCTTTAATAAATATTCACTAAGTTGATTGTACCACATGTGTCCTGATTGTTTTAATCCATACAGTGATCTTTGTAATTTTAATTGAGCACATTTTTCGATTAATGCTTGAACTATATGCATCAGGCATCTTAAATT
Source organism: Cannabis sativa (assembly GCF_029168945.1). NCBI lineage: Eukaryota > Viridiplantae > Streptophyta > Magnoliopsida > Rosales > Cannabaceae > Cannabis > Cannabis sativa. The sequence continues at coordinate 18,511,405 of NC_083608.1, forward strand.
CTTCAGGAATTTTCATGTAAATATCACTATCTAGTGATCTATATAAATAAGCTGTGACTAAATCCATTAATCACATATCGAGTTTTTCACTCATAGCCAGGCTAACCAAATATCGTAATGTTATTGCATCCACCACATGAGAATATGTCTCTTCATAATCAATACCTAGCCTTTGAGAAAAATCTTGTGCTACAAGTCTTACTTTATATCTCACAACTTTATTTTTCCTATTTCTTTTACATATACATATCCATTTGTATCCAACGACTTTATAGGTCCAAATACTTTGCGTTTAGCAAGTGAATTTAATTTTACTTGAATTGCTTCTTTCTATTTTGCCCAATCTTTTCTATTTTGACATTCTTTGATAGATTTAGGTTCAAGATTCTCCTTTTTATTTATAATTTCTAGCGCTACATTATAAGCAAAGATATTATCGATAATTACTTCGAGTCTGTCCCATTATTTTCTTGTATTGACATAATTTATTGAGATCTCATTATTTCTACTATTTTTAAGTACCTGAATCTCCTCAAGAGATTTGTTTATGTCAACATCTTCCTCGAAATTTTCAGCATCTTCATTAAGGTCATCTTGATCATTTGCTCCTTTTCTTTTCGAGAATTTTTATCTTTGGAATCGACTAGTCTATCACGTTTCAAGCGTGCTTTAAAATCATTAGCTAATTGTCCTTTTGGTACTTCAATTCGAACTGGATCATTTTCAGCTAGAATAATCCATATATATATATCTAAACATATGTAAAAAAAATCTATAAATAATAATAAAAAAAATCAAGACATGGTGGAAAATCACAAAAGTCACTTTCTTTTCAAAAGAAAAAACAATGGTGAAATTCACAAAAGAGAAATAACAATGGTGGGCTCACATTTGTAGCAACTCACAAGTTGTTGGAAAGCCCCAAAGCCACTCATCCATTTTGAATTTATCCAAATTGGATTTTGAAAATAGTATAGAAGAAGATCATAAATGGAATATACCAATCAAGGACGTACAGTATTTGCATTTGACAAAAGTCACAAAACTCCTAGAAGCGTTTGGTGGACCAATAAAAGAAGTTGAACACTTAAATGTAATTGAATTGGAGTTTAGTTGTGGCAGCCATTGATTGCACATATAACAAAATGACAAATAGTTAAATAAGCATGTAAGTAAGTTATAGGGGTATTGTTGAGAATAATCTGAACAAGGAATATATGGATGAATAGAAATAAAGTTATAATAAAATTTAATACACATAAAAAAAAAACAGTTTTTTTTTTTTTTTTTAGATATATATTTTTACAGAATTTTACATAGAAACTTCTATTGCAACTAGCACTGCAACTTAAATTACAACAAAAAATTGTATAGAAATTCCTATTGCAACTAGTGCTGCAACTACTTTAAAAACCCAAACCGTAAATTTGAAAAAAAAATTATAAAAATAATATATGGAGTAATTCCCCTAAAAAAAAATTGTATATTTTAAGTAATAACAATATATACATCAAAACATTATATTTGATAATAATATAAAATATTTTACTCAATATATAGTATTTAAATTATGCATATATCAATGCTATTAGTAATTTTATTTTTTTGCTTATCTACTATTAATTATTTTTACTCACTTCTTTTTAAACATTTTGGTTTTTTTTTTGTTCACTTGTTTGTCTGCTTCAAAACTTTTGGTTTAAGAGTGTGGTGTGGAAAAAAATAGACTTTTATTTAGCCAGCTAAGCTTAGTATTTTGTCCCCCTAAAGTTTTATTTATTTTCCAAATAAATTTAAATAATTAAAGTGGTTTCCACTTGTTCGGACCACAATCCATAATCTCATTAGTGAAAAGAAAAGAATTATGAATTTAATTATATTGTATATACTATATTATTATATCCCTATACTCATTTTTCTTTCACGATATTTTCTAAATATAATAAAAGAATTTTATTATTCATCTCGAAAATTTTGACCACCCTAATTAAACCACCTAGATCAAGTAATCAAAATCCTCAAAATGAACGACATAATTGATAATAATTACTATCGTCTTTTTTTTTTTTCTTCATCTTAAGTACTTTGAAAAAAACACGCTTAACTTAGTTGTTAGACTTTTATTTGGGCTTACATTAAATTTTATTAGTTTTATTAAAACTTGGATTGATTGGATAGTTCTTTGCTGTGTTAGCCCATGTTGTTGGTGATCAATTGTTAATGGGCTTAGCATCTGTGTGTAAAGTCTAGGTGAAGCAGAAGTGTGGGCTTTTCTAGTTAACTGAAGCCTTTGATGAGCAGGCCCAGTCCAACTAGGGTTTTGTAGCTAAGTCCCCTCCCTAACTCTATAAATACATATTGTTTCATCACAATTGTATACCTTTTGATAATCAAATAAATAAACTGCTTCTGATTTAGAGATCTAGGGAGGAAGACTTAGTTGATAGTATTGCACTATCGAATTGGAGTAACTGCTGTGGATCAAACTGAGATAATTGCTATGGATCAATCAGGTACACATACTTAATTATCATATACTACTATTGTGTTCTATGTTATATACAAATAGATCTTGGGTATATTATTAATTTATCTAACATGTGGTATCAGATTACCAATTGTATATGATTTAGAACCTATAATTTGTATAACCATTAATATGTATATGTTAATTTTCTTCAATTACATATTAATTTCGTTATTATTTTATGTTGAATTTTTTGTTTTTCAATCTTAAAAGTTTAGGGGTTTTATTCCTCATTAAATTCTCTTTCTTTTGATATATTATTTGCATAAAATTATTGAGTGATTTAGGAGAATTTTAAGATTAAACTTTTAGGGTTTATATATTTTCTTTATGAAATTAATTTTGTGTTTTTCAATTCTATTGATTATAATCTGAAATTAATTGTGCATATCTCATCAATCATTGATTTAGCATGTTTCTAAAAGTTTAATTTCCGAAGTGGATCAAATTTTTGGGTTACTTTGCTTCTTTAGTTTTTGGATTAGTTTTAATTTAGATCTACCTAAGTTTATGTGTTGTTGCATGAAATTAATACCATAAATCTATTAGAAATTGTAAACCAATCAAAATCCCTCTTTTTCCCGTCCGTTTCGTCACTTTTTGGGCCGGAATTTCGTCCCGACCCGCTCGGGTCTGAACCGGGTCGCACAAAACCCATTTTTTCAGCCATGGAGGTTGCTGGAGGTTGAAGACAACCCGCTGGGACGAAGCCCACTCGCGGCTGCCGGAGAGTGAGAGAGAGTGAGGTAGTTTCGTGACTCCGTTTTCGACGATTTTTTTTTCCAGCATTATTAGAATTTGATTTCTGATTTTTTGGTGATTTTTAATTAATTTTTTGACGCCGTTTAATAATTATTATTATTTTAATGATAATTATGCAGTTAAAAAATTATTAAAAATAATTTTTGATGATTTTTCAAAATCAGTAAATCATAGAAAATTTTTTTGGTTTCTTCTCGTTCCATAAGATATAGTCACTCTCTTATTTGATTAAATCTTGACTATGTAATCTCCACCAATATTCTTTCTTTCACATCTTTCCATTATTTGTTGTTCTAAAGTTATAAAACTTGATTGTTTGATACAAAAATAATGTGTTATGGTGGACACTTTATTTTTTTATTATCAATATAATAAAAGCAATTAATATATCTCTTTTGGAAATTTGGTTGAAAATTATTAATTTTCAATGATTGTTTTATCACCAAATTTCACATGTTGAAGAAAATATTATATCTTTTGGTTGACTATATGTGTAATTACTTGCCCAAATGTAGTATTTACATATATTAGTTCACATTCCATCAAGTGAGTTAATATTAAATGTATATATTTTAATTATTTGCCCAAAGATAATAATTTAAATATATAAATTTATTATTATTTTTTGCTTGAATTAATACATATTTTTAAGAAATTTATTTGCCCAAAGGTAATAAAATTCTTAAATGATATGTATTTTTTCTTTGTTGTTAACTTCATGAAGGTAGATCATGTGTGTGTTATATTCTCACCCCAAAGGGGAGTTTATAATGACCAGTTGACTCTACAATATTTTCTAATGCATTGCTCATATTGCTTATTCAAGTTTTAATTTTTTGGATTTTTCGATCTCCTTTCTGCGAACAACAATAACGTTTTTATCTGAATTCTGAATGCTTCCAACTTTAAGACATGGAAACGAGATGTGAAAATTACTTTAGGCATAATAGATTTGGACTTATGCCTTCGAGAAGAAAAACCTGCTGATCTTACTGACTCCAGTACAACTGCCCAGAGAACTCATCATGCACAATGGGAAAAGTCAAGTCGTCTTAGTCTTCTTACTATGAAAAGATCCATTCTGAACATCTATTGAGTGGTTTGCCAGACACTACAAATGCCAAAGAGTTTTTCAATGTTGTAGAAAAACTATATGACACTGGTGAAAACGCTGAAGCTGGACATCTTATGGATGAAATGACAACCATTAAGTATGAGAATTAAAAGGAGTGCGAGATTTTATTCTGCAATTTTTAATGTTCAGTCCAAGTTGAAAGATCATAATATTCCTCTTCCTGACTTTTACACGATTCTTCAAGTTCTTCATGAACTTCTTACTTCTTTTAGCTTTACCAAGACAACCTAAACACTTATAGTAAAATATGGAGTGTTAGTAACCTTATTTCTCAGTATATAGCTGAAACAAGCAAGCTAACAAAATGAAAAGAATGAGTCTTCTCACTTTGTTTCTCAACTCAAGCCCAACAAAGGATAAAGAAAATATGAAAAGAAACAACTACAACCAGGGGCTAAGGGATCTCAGAAGATAAGTGAGAGGGAGTCAAAGCTTAAATTGGCGCTTATGTTAGAGTTGATGTTATCTATATTGGCACACTTATTCTTGAATTACAGTTTAGTGTTCAGATTGTTTTAAACAGTACTTTCTTGATTCCTACTTTTAAAGTAATTCAGTTTCGCTTCCGCTTTTAGTTAAACAATGATTTTCTTTTCGTTTTGCCAATTATAGTGTTGACATTATGCAAATTGTTTTTACTCTGATATTCTTTTCAAATTATCATTGACTTCCTTAGCTTCCTTTTTCAATGTTGTGAATATTGTGGGTAAGAAATCTTATATTAAGATAACATCCTCATTATTATGGCACGATATATCGGGTCATATTTCTAAACAAAAAATGATCGATTCCTTCTAGTTAAAATTCTTCCTCCTGTTGATGTTTTTGGTTGGAATACTTGTGCTGATTGTACTTGTGAAAAATTGACTAAAATAAGAAAGCAGACTGCTATCTATAGTCACTCTTTATAAGAGATTATCCACAATGACATCAGTGGACCTTATTCCACCACGTTGTGTAGAAACAAGTATTTTATAACTTTTATCGATATTTTTTTTTCTTCTTTCTTCTTATGGTCTCACCTACCTGATCAAAGACAATCCAACGCTTTTGATAAAGTCAAAATCTTTCGAAATGTTCTTGAAAAATAATTGGGCAGAGTCATAAAATTTGTTCATTTTCATCGCGGAGGAGAATATTCTGGTTGTTATAAAGAATCTAAACAACACATGAGGCCTTTTGCTGAATATTTTCCAGAAAATTGTGTAGTTTCTCAATACAATATGTTAGGTTCACTGAGCGAAATGGCGTTGTTGAAATGAGAAATCGCACTCTCATGGATATGGTTAGAAGCATGATGAGTAGATCAAATCTTCCAGAGTTTTTATGAGGTGAAGCACTCATGACTGCAACTTATATTTTAAATCGTGTTCCCAGTAAATCTGTTCCCAAAATCCTTTTGAGTTGTGGATTGAGAGGAAGCCTAGTCTTAATCATCTTTGTGTATGGGATTGTCCAGCTGAAGTAAAGATTTATGATCCTAATTTGAAAAAGTTAGATCCAAGAACAAATCTTTGTTATTTCATTGGTTATCCAATGCACTCAAAAGGCTATCGCTTTTACTATCTTACTCGTGGTACGCGAATTGTTGAATCTCAGACTGCTAAGTTTCTGGAATTTGATGTTGCTGAAAATATTCCTTCAACATCTCTTGAAACGGGGGAGTCATCTAAAGGAATTTGTATTCCTGTGTCATTTTCAAGAGATGATAATAGTAGTCTCCATCCTACTCCAGTTGGTAATGCTCCCATTGTTGATGAATATATTGCTCCCGATATCGAAGATGATGAAGGTCCTATTATTGATGAAGGGCCTATTAATGATGAAGCTCCTATTGTTAATGAGAATCCTGTTATTGAAGAAATTCCAGTTGTAAAAGATGTTATTCAAAACAATGATCAACAAAGAGAAGTTATTCCAGAAGTACCTCCTCTAAGAAGATCTCAGAGACAAAAGATGTCAATAACGTGTGATGATAATTTTATTTACCTTGGAGAAGGTGAATGTAATCTTGGTCATTTTGTGGAACCTCTTACTTATAGTGAAGCACCTAATTGTCCACATTCTTCAAAATGGATAGAAAGCTATGGATGATGAGATTAAGTCTTCATGGACAAAAATAATTTATGTGTGGAAGTTAGTTCTAATACTTGATGGTTTCAAACCAATAGGTTGCAAATGGTTTTTTTTTAAGAACTAAAAGGGATAAAAAGGGACAGATTGAAAGGTTTAAAGCGCGTTTAGTGGCTAAAGGCTTTACTCAAAGAGAAGGTATTGATTACACTGAAACTTTCTCACCTGTTTCCACTAAAGATTCATTCAGAATTATTATGGCCTAGTTGCGCATTTTGATTTAGAGTTGCATCAAATGGATGTTAAAACTGCTTTTCTGAATGGAGAATTGAATGAGGAAGTCTATATGTCTCAACCTGAAGGCTACAAGGAGAATGGAAAAGAACACTTGGTTTGCAAGTTAAAACGATCCATTTATGGTCTCAAACAGGCATCTCGCCAGTGGTACTTGAAGTTTGACAAGGTTGTGACATCGTTTGGTTTTGTAGAGAACAAGTTTGATCAGTGTATTTATATGAAGATCAGTGGGAGTCGTTATATTTTTCTTGTTCTTTATGTAGATGACATTTTACTTGCCAGCAGTGATTTGTCACTACTAAATGAGACCAAAAATTTTCTGTCTTCCAATTTTGATATGAAAGATCTTGGAGAGGCATCCTATGTTTTGGGGATTGAGATCCATCGTGACAGGAATCGAAAAGTTCTTGGCTTATCTCAAGAAGCTTACATTAATCGTGTGCTCAAAAGGTTCAACATGGATTTGTGTAAAGATGGTTCTGTTCCTATTCTGAAAGGGGACAAGTTCACTAAGCAGCAATGTCCTAAGAACGACTTGGAAAGAGAAGCAATGAAGAATATCCCATATGCAAATGTAGTAGGGAGTTTGATGTATGCTTAGGTTTGCACTAGACCTTGACATTACTTTCATGGTCGATGTTCTTGGGAGATATTTATCTGATCCTGACCATGATCATTGGGTTGCAGCCAAGAAAGTTTTGAGATATTTGCAAAGAACAAAGAGTTTTATGCTTGTGTATAAGCATGTCAACAATCTTTAAGTTGTTGGTTATTCAGATTCAGATTTTGGTGGTTGTGTAGATGATTTAAAGTCAACTTCTGGCTATATTTTCACCTTGGCAGGTGCTGCTATTTCTTGGAAGAGTGTCAAACAGACTTTGATCACATCATCTACTATGTATGCTGAGTTTGTTGCATGTTATGGGGCATCTTTGCAAGCTTTGTGGCTGAAGAATTTTATTTCGGAGATACGAGTGGTTGATTCTATTTCCACACCTATGCTAATCTATTGTGATAATAATATTGTTGTTTTCTTTTCAAAGAATAATGAGATTAGTAGTGCTTCCAAATATAAGGAAATAAAGTATCTCACTATTAAAGACTTGGTTAAGAAAGGAGACATTGTGATAGAATATTGAGAGACCAAGTTGTTGTTTGCAGATCCTCTAACCAAAGGATCAAGTGCCATATTGTTTGATTACATGTTGTTCATATGAACACTTTATAATCTTTTGTTCCTTTGGGTTAGTGGGAGAGTCTTATTTTATCTTTTGAGATTACATTTATATGTAATTTACTTGTTGATGTTATGAACTACTTTGTGGGCCAATACTTTTTTGATTATTGGATGTTTATGCTTTCAGTTAGGCTTTGTTATATTCTCGAGAATAATTGAATTGAAAGCATGTAGTTCATATCTAGTTGTGATCATTGTATTTTAAGTATATTTACTAAAAGACAATGATATTTTGTTGGCTTAATGTTTTAAGCAAGTTTAGTGACACTTACTTATTTTAAGTAGTGTATGTTTTAATTTCACTGGCTTATTTATTAAGCATCACGGTATCAGTGAAATTGAGGACTGATAAGGATATTATGTTATTTTAAATTGATCACATGTTGAACATAATTCCTTACCACACTACTAGACTTATTGACCATGTCAATTTAATACTTTGGTATTTTGTGATTATGAATGTCTTTTGTTGAGTTAAAAACAATATGATTGTCATAGTTCATTATCAAAGGTTAAATTGGACCGGTATGTTGAGATGCTATCAGAGAACTATCATTTTTTAAAGTGGCCACAAATGTTTTTCTGTTGTTCAACCCATGAGTCGTTTTCAAACAAAATTATTTTGATATATAATATATATGTATTAAAGATTAATGTAGCCCAAGTGGGAGAATGTTAGACTTTTATTTGGGTTTACATTAAATTTTATTAGTTTTATTAAAACTTGGGTTGATTGGATAGTTCTTTGCTGTGTTAGCCCATGTTGTTGGTGATCAATTGTTAATGGGCTTAGCATCTGTGTGTAAAGTCTAGGTGAAGCAGAAGTTTGGGCTTTTCTAGTTAACTGAAGCCTTTGATGAGCAGGCCCAGTCCAACTAGGGTTTTGTAGCTAAGTCCCCTCCCTAACTCTATAAATACATATTGTCTCATCACAATTGTATACCTTTTGATAATTAGATAAATAAACTGCTTCTGATTTAGAGATCTAGGGAGGAAGACTTAGTTGATAGTATTGCACTATCGAATTGGAGTAACTGCTGTGGATCAAACTGAGATAATTGCTATGGATCAATCAGGTACACATACTTAATTATCATATACTACTATTGTGTTCTATGTTATATACAAATAGATCTTGGGTATATTATTAATTTATCTAACATTAGTTAGATGAGTTGTTAGAATTAAGGTAGCGTTTGGTTGGAGGTAATGAAATGGAGTGGAATAAAAAGAAAATAATTTTTATTTCATTCCTTTGTTTGGTTGCGTTTAAAAGTATTGGAATGACATTCCAATAGAATGCTCTTTCCACCATTTTGGTGGAATGGCTATTCCATTTTAAAAAGAAAGTAATGACCATTCTAATGTAACAAGAAAAAAAAATTAATGATTTTTTTATCAATTTTTTGTATGCATTTTAAATTTTATTCCATTCCCATTCATATTCCTATTCCCATTCCTATTTTTAAATTTTCATTCCTCCTAACCAAACGCCTCCTAATATCTAAGATTTATTCCACATACAAACATACTACATATTATTTATAAATGTATAAACATAAATTTAAATTAAGAATACCCTTAATATTGATTGAGAGAGAAGAAAAACTCAAATAGCACAAACATACTTTAATCCATTGATAGAATTAATATTATTCTATTCGATAGGGATAATCTTATTGGGTAATGATCTTACAAAATTATAAGATTAAGGTTTCTCTAATTTTTTCTCTATATGAAGAAATATGAGAATTAGAGCAACTCTCATTTCTTGAGGATCACATTAATTCATGATACTTTAATATTTAATGACCCACAATTATTAAAATGGTCATTTTATTTGAGTCAAAATTTATCATATACCAATGTACACTAATCCATAGAGCCATAATAAGTATTTTAATCCAACATTCCCATAAATTTTGATTATTATTTATTTTTTTTTTGTTTAAATAATATATACAATCAAACAAAAGTTAATATCTAATTTTAAGACATGCAGTTTATTTATTTATTTTCTTTACTACTATACTACCACTCTCCACAGTCCACACAAATAAACACTTTATTTTCAATAATTATTGGATTTATAAATTTATCTGTCATAATTATTTAAGAAAATTTACAACTCATGACTAAAGTGTAAAGTATTTTACATTTTTATTTGTGTTCGGTATTTTTTTTCTTTTGTACAGTTCATTATTTACATCATTACTTTTTAACTTTTCATTAATTACATTTTTACGATTTGGACTTACATCAAAATTTTTGTCTATCTCTCTCTCCCCACTTTTTGTTTTCTTGTTTATTTTCTATGTACATTCTTTCTCTCAATATAATTACTCTCTACAAGCACGTCATATCAACTTTTTCTTCTCCTTTTTTATTTTTTTTTTAAAAAATCACTTTATATAGTTAATATATACCAATTTCACATACATTGTTTACAACCTATAGTTGTAACTAGTTCTAGTTCATCTTCCCCTTTTTTTTTAATATTTTTTTTTCAAAAAGGCTAAAAAAAAATTCCAAAATTGTTCTTGTTATGGGTAAAAAATTTCTTTTAACCTTCAAAGCTAACTGTAATTGAAGAAGGAAGCCTTCTTATTTCTGAAAATATTTTTTTTGGTGAGAAGGTTGAATCTCAAATGGCTAAGCACCATAAAAATCATATAGAAGTGGAGGTCCTATCCTATTTTAGTATTCTATAGTTGATTTTTTTTATATTATTATTTTTATCTATAGTTTTAAAAATATAAATTTATATGCTAAAAATGATTTGGGTCCAACTGATTGTATTTGAAATATTACATAAAATTTATTTGCATCCACACGCATTAAAAAATTTATTAAGCTAATTCAATAGTACTCACCTTTCAGCTCCCACCCCCACTTGAAAAAAAAAATAGAAAAATTACTTGTCACTTAATCTAAGACACAAAGAATCTCCATTATAGTTATTTTAAATTATTTTTTTTTTCTAAATTATTTGCGTGTTATTTTAGTTTTTTTTGAGTTGACACAACGTGTTGATGCTTAATTATTTAAATTCCATATTAAATTCAGGTTATTATTCATTATTTGTACATAGAGATTTAGTTGTTCAACAAAGATCAAATTGAGTATGTGTTTATTTGTCATGGTATAAGTGATTTGTAGTTATTTTTTTTATTGAGATAAATTTTATGTTGTTCTTACGTTTCTTTTAGGTTGTCAACAAAATATATTGATATTTAGCTAATTTACATATTAAAACAATGTTGTTGTCTAGTTGTTTTTTAATTATACTTGAGTAGTCCAAAAAAGATAAACAAAATGAGTATATATTTAGTTTTTTAGATATATTTTTGAGTAGTTATTTAGTTGTTTTGTAGGTTATTTTCAGTTGTTGTGCAATTATTTTGATGTATATTTTAATGTATTTTTTTATATTTTTTTGTTGTATCATGGTGTTGTATAAGTAATTTGTCGTTGTTTTTGATTTATTGAAATTGATATTTAGTTAATTTACATATTAAAGTAGTGTTGTTGTCTAGTTGTTTCTCAATTGTAATTGAGTTGTCTAAAAGAAAAAATAAATATGAGTATATATTTAGTTTTTCAGACATATTTTGAGAGGTTGTCCAGTTGTTTTGTAGTTAGTTTTAAGTTATTTTGCTGTATATTTTAGTTTATTTTTGATATTTTTTTAGTTGTGTTTGTATAAGTGATTTGTAGTTATTTTTGTTTTATTAAAATTAATTTTATGTTATTCTTACGTTTCTTTTAGGTTGTCAAACAATATTAAAAGTAATATCAAATTATATTTTTGTTTGACCAATAAAATATTATTTTATATTGACCAACTAAAAGAAATAAATGTATATATATATGTTTTTTTTATTTTATTTTTTAACGTAAGCGTTGATGCTCAATTAATTTTTATATTAAAATATAATTGTTATCGTGTTGTTTATTCGTTGTTATTAAGTTATTTCAGTATTGTATTTTTTGAAGTTTTTGTCTTATAAATTTATTTTTGTTTGCATAATATGATAAACTTAAATTGATTTATATGTTATGGTTAAGTTGTTTTCTAGTTGTTTTTGTGATGTTATTTAGTTGTTTTGCGCTGAGAAAAGAAGCCCTACAGTTGAAATTCACTTTATCCGAATTTGCCACGTGGCAACCACTGCTGCGTTCTGACGCTACAGTTTGTGAGCGTCAGGCAACTCTGAAGGCTCTTGTCCCTCACTCGCGTGTGAGTCTCACTCGCGCCACATAGCCACATGTGTGTCACACTTCTCCTTGCGCATTTGGGGGAGTTTTTCTACCGTATTTTTGTAAATAACAAACTTTAAAAATAGTATATTTGAAATTAATAAATAATATAAATGTTTATTTTTACTTTTAGTAGTATAAATGTTTATTTAAAGTAATATTAACCTAAAATAGAAAAAATCCCTTTTCATAGCATTTACATTTGTAATCTTTTAACTCAATATCATAATATAGCTACTTGGGAGGTTTAAATTTCAGTAATATATGAAAGAAGATTAACTAGTGTAAAATAAATTGTTTACTCCTTTGAGAAGTACATTGCTAGAAGAACAATTAGTTTTGGTGTTAGTCATGATGCTTAAAAGTCTTAAATCAAAATGTTAGTCATGATCTGGTCATATGTACAAAACATATAATTTTTGACATTAATTAGAAAATTAGAGCACACTGTTGATATTTTAATACTATTCAAATGTGTTATCTCTTACTTATTTCTATTTCAGATATTGATTTAATGGTAAATATTTCTAATTTTTTTTATATCTTTTTTTTTTTTAATTAAGAACACATTATATTAAAATAAGTCTTAATTGGCAACAAGAGGTGCCAACTCCTCAATGGATAGAAAACCAAAGACAACAAAGTTAAAGGCCCAAGCAACCAAGTTATGCACCTCCTTATTTTGCTCATGAGGAGCCCAAACTAGGTTGATACTAACACAAGAGTCCAGGAGAGCAACCAAATGCCAGAAAGTAGGAGTGTCAATGGGTCGGGTCGGATCTGATCCGACCTGATACAGATTATGTAAGAATCTGCCCCGCCCCGCCCCGCCCCCTAGATCAGATACTCGGATCGGATCAGATCCGACCCGACTTATTCAGATCAGATCTAATCCGACCCGACTATTTTTTTTTTTTTTAATATTAACTTATAATTTTATATCCAATTTAATTTTATATCAATGGGTCTGGGTCCGGGTTCTGGGGTCCGGGTCCAGGTCCCGGGTCCCTAAAACGGGTCCGAGTCTAGATCCCGGTCTTGATCTAGGTCCAGGTCCCAGGTCCCGGTCCCGGTCTTGGTCCGGGTTCGGGTCTCGGTCCAGGTCCAGGTCCGGGTCTGGGTCCCGGTTCTGGGTCCGGGTCTGGGTACCGGGTCCCAAGTCTGTGTCCGGGTCCGGGTCCCGTATCCCGGTCCAGGTCCGAGTCCAGGTCCCAAGGGATCCGAGTCTTGAATTAAGTTTTTTTTTTTTTTTTTTTTTTTTTTAAATAAATTGAAATCGGGTCGGATCATATCCGATGCAGAAAAAAATTAGCCGGGGCGGAGCGGATCTGATCCAAGATCCAATAAGTATTCGAATGTTTCGGATCAGAGGTGATCCGTCGGGTCGGAGCTCCAACCCGCTCCAACTAAATGGATCTTTTTGACATGCCTACCAGAAAGAACAGCAAAACTCCAAGTTGGGGCTTTGAAGGAATGGATATTGTCAATGAGAACCTTACAATTCGAAACCAGATGAAAATCACTGTAGCACCGAAACAGGTTCAAACTGACAACCTTAGAAAGAGCAAGGGTTTCAACTTCCAAAGTGTCACTTGCCTTAAGCTGAGCCACATAGCCTCCCACCAAATGGCATGAGTCCTTAATAACAATACTTGCTGTAGCTTAAAAATTCCTACAAGCTGCATCTAAAAAGACACATTTTGTCACTCAAAACACTCCCTTTCGAATTAGTCCACTACACCACATGGTTATTCGAACTAGGAAGAGACACCCTTCATCACAAGTAACAAAGAGAGAGTAGTCTCGACCTTAGATAAAACACCTTGCACAATAGGGACAACATGATCACATCTAATGTTACGATTACTCATGTCAAACATAATGCCAATGTGACTCTTTACGGTTTGGCTCGGTATGTTTTAGAGTTGAATAAAAATTATTGTTGGTTGGAGATCATTCCTCCGCCTATATACATTTTTACTGTAAATGACTTTTTTTTTTTTTGAAGAATATTGTAAATGACTTTTAATTTATGATAACACAATATTTTTTTTTTTACGGATGAAAAATCATTACACAATATCACTTCATCATAATGTAAGACACTATTACAAAATATGCATATATTAAATAATGGAGCATTGAAAACATAATTCCACATCAATTATATGTAAAAGTATTGAGTTATAAAATATGAATTACCTCACCAATCACCAATTAATTTTAAAATATAATCTTATAATTCTCAACATGAGCTGAGATTGGTTAGTAATATTTGAGTGCTACTTTTTATCAATTCTCCAAATAATGACATCATAACAAATTCCATTTAATTTATTTAAGACATCATTAATAATTAATACGATTTTACGTTTTAATGTGAGAAAACGACGTCATCTAGTTTCCGTGAAAATCTCAATCCCAAACCCATGCGACATAAAACGACATCCACTTACACGTCGCTCGATACTGGTTTGAGTCTATGATGAAAATAGTTTTGAGTTTGACTTGTCCATAATTTATTGCTCGATAATTCTACAATGGGGCCTAACTGTACAACCCATAAAAAGGCGGGAGCAGGACGAAGTGGACAGAGTCAGTAGGCTCAGGAAGCTCATGCTTCTAGTAACGAATGAAAACTCGACACGCGTCCCAAATGGCTACCATGAGAAACACCCAATCACAGCCCTCATTACTTCATCTGGGCCGCAAGTATATTACTCTATTCTCACGAATATTCCAATCCAAGAACCCTTAGCAGCCAATAAAATAGTGCCAGGTCACTTTTGACAGCCACGTCATCCATATCATCACCCGCAATCTTAATATCACGTGTTTTATCCTACGTGGATGCTCACGTGTATTACCGGGTTCCAGAGAACATGAGAACCCGAATCCTAACCGTTAATTCCTCAGCCTAAGCCCCTAATGCTTTCTCCTTACGAATTTTCTTTTCTTAGCTTTGATTCTCATTTTCGGCCGGGAAAGGGAAACTCTTTCAACATTTCCATTTTCTCGGGAAAATTGTACAAAACCCTAGCTTGGTCTACTGTTTCTTCATGCCATGGTTAACGAAGGTGAAGCAACGTCGTCTTCTAGCGCTTTCTCGTTTATATCAAAAGGCTGGAACGAAGTGAAACACTCGGCGGACGCGGATCTTCAGTTGATGAAAGAGCGTGCAAACTCGTTCAAGAACCTTGCTACTTCGTTTGACCGTGAGCTGGAGAATTTTATTAATTCGGCCTCGACTTTTTCGGTCCCTGCAATCCGGTCGCCGCCGGCGGAGATCGATTTCGTGAAGAAACTACAGCCTAATCTGTCGGAAATTCGAAGGGCCTATTCGTCACCGGATTTTAGTAAGAAGGTTCTTGAGAAGTGGGGGCCGAGGTCGAGAATTCGGATCGATTTGTCTGCCATAAGGAATGCAATTGTTTCAGAGGCGGATGGAGATGGGGTTATTGATTTTAATAGGGTTAGGAGATCTAAAAAGCTGAATTTCAGAGAGTTTTGGGGTGAGTGGAAGGGGGAGGCGGATGCTGAGGAAGGACAATTCAAGGATTGGGAGCCAATTCGAGTGTTGAAGACGCGGCTGAAAGAGTTTGAAAAGAGAAGCTCGTCCACGGAGATTTTTAGCGGGTTCAAGAATAGTGAATTTGTAGAGAAAGTGAAATCCAGTCTGGTATGTTTTCTTTGTTCACTTAACATATTTTGCTCAAATTATGGTTCTTCAGACTCATGTCTTTCAGTATTTTGAATTGGTAATGAACAATTGGATGCTTTATCTGTCGTGACGAAATGGATTTCAATTTTTGTTACCAATTTTTAGATTATTATATTCTATAAAAAGTACAGTAATAGAGTAATATGCGAAAACTTTATAGATCGTGAAATCTGATGTTTAAATAATATTATCGCTACTCAACTTGATTTTGCTCGACCAAAGGGTCGTATTAAAGCTTGGAAACGTTCGCTTTAGTTTGAAAATCTTGTTTTCTCACTCATATTGTCGTATCATATTTTTTAGTGCATACAAATGTTAGTGAGCGGTGAAGTAGATTCTATAATATATGATAAGGAAGCCTAATTCTAATTATGAGGAAAAAAAGGCTTCATATAGAACAATCTACATCTACTTCTGCAGTGCAAATGATTATGGATTTAATGAGACTTTTTTTCTTTACCAGATTTATAACATTATATAGTCTTAGCAACAGTTGTACATTATATAGTCATTTGTTATTTTTATGTTTGTAATTAATATTGTTGTGAACTCAGATTGCCTCGTAATGTAGTTTTTTGGTTCGAGACTTTTGCTATTTGGATATAGAGATGTCTGATTGTATTTGAATAAGCTAATATTAAGTACTAATCTACATATTCTTATGATTTTCAAATTTCTTGCTTTCAGAAATCAATATACAAGGAGCCTCAAGAGTCAAAGGTTTGTCTTTCAGCTCAGTTTCCCCATCTGTTTTTCAGGTTTTATAATTGAAAATTGTTTCCTTTGGCAGATTTTTTTATATAACTTGTGTTTTTTTATTACTTTTAATTCCTGTTATGTTTTTTATTAGAGGTTGTGTGGTGTGAAAAAAAGTGGTCTTATTACTTTGTTTCAAACATTGTTTTTTGGGTGCTTCTGATGAAGGCTTGTGATGGAATACTATTTGAATTTTATTTTTTCCCATTTTATCTTTTGCCTTCTCATACATCTACAATGTTCGAACTTGCCAAGGTTTTGTAACCTCCATTTTTTCCTGGTCTTCTTTCTCTCATTTTCTTTTTCTTATCACAGTGTATATTTTGTTTCTGGGTTGAATACTTGTCCCTTTCTCTCATAGAACTAACCTTTTCAATTTAAATAGTTATTCAGTATGTCTTTGGCATAAAAATGAATGGATACGGTTTCCCCCATTCACTTCATAGACAGGGATGGTGTTACAAGTAGTGTTGCAGTTGAAGGCATATAGAAAGTGATATTTTCTAATCTTTCTCATTAATATCTGGTTTAGGAAGTTCCGCCGTTGGATGTGCCTGAACTCTTGGCATCTCTGGTTAGGCAATCTGGGCCCTTCTTGGATCAACTTGGAGTTAGGAAGGGTAAGTAATTCTTAATTGCTCCTTACAGATAAATGGGCATACTTCATTTTGTTTCTTGTTGTACAACTGAAGCTTAAAACTTTTTTTTTTATTTTACTGTTATTATTAAACATTTTAGCTTTCTGTGAAAGACATTTATACCTTTTTATTTGTCACTTTTTTTGGGGGGGCTTCTCGCTGTTAAATGCATCCTATCAATTAGACATACAAAACCCACGTTGATTTTTACTAAATGCATTTCAAATGACTGTTTTTTGCTTGTTTTGTTTTGTATGAGCACGTGGTTCAAATTTTGTACTATCAATTAGACATTTATAAGAGGATGTATGTGGGACTGCTACTCCTTTAGAGTTTTAATTGTGTTCCCAAAATGATTACAGATTTGTGTGATAAGATAGTGGAGAACTTATGCAGCAGACGCAAAAATCAATTACTTTTGGGCTCTATATCTTCAGAAGAATCCTCAATGGTAGAGAATGAAAATATAAATGATGAATTGGATTTAAGGATAGCTAGTGTCCTTCAAAGTACAGGGCATCATTATGAAGGTGGGTTTTGGACAGACCATTCAAAGCATGATCCACCTGATGGAAAAAGGCATGTTGCTATTGTCACAACTGCTAGTCTTCCTTGGATGACTGGAACAGCTGTGAATCCACTGTTTCGTGCTGCTTATCTTGCAGAGTCAGCAAAACAAAATGTTACTCTACTGGTTCCGTGGCTTTGTAAATCAGATCAAGAGTTAGTGTACCCCAGCAGTCTCACTTTTAGTTCACCTGAAGAGCAAGAAATGTATATACGCAATTGGCTTGAGGAAAGGGTTGGTTTTAGAGCTGATTTCAAGATCTCTTTTTATCCTGGAAAGGTACATCTTTCACAAAGTACATAAGCTACTTTCTATTTATTCATATAGTATGAATCTATGACGGATACTGATATGTGATGTTGTTGTTTCTTAAGTTTTCGAGAGAGAGGAGAAGCATAATACCAGCTGGAGATACTTCTCAATTTATCCCATTCAAGGATGCCGACATTGCTATACTGGAAGAGCCAGAACATCTGAATTGGTATCATCATGGTAAGCGTTGGACTGATAAGTTCAACCATGTTGTTGGCGTTGTTCACACAAATTATTTGGAATATATCAAGAGGGAGAAGAATGGGGCTCTTCAAGCATTCCTTGTAAAACATATAAACAATTGGGTGACAAGAGCTTATTGTCACAAGGTATGTAATAATTTATTAAGCATACAGTAGCTACTAGCTTACCCAACATTATATTTATTGGTCAACATAACTTAATCCTCTGCCATCTTTATCCTAGGTTCTTCGCCTTTCAGCTGCTACACAGGATTTACCCAAGTCTGTGATTTGTAATGTCCATGGCGTAAATCCCAAGTTTTTGAGAATCGGGGAGAAGGTTGCTGCCGAGAGGGAACTTGGACAACAGGCATTCTCCGAAGGAGCTTATTTCTTAGGCAAGATGGTCTGGGCAAAGGGATACAGGGAGTTGATAGAGTTACTGGCAAAGCATAAAAGTGATCTTAGTGGCTTTAAGTTGGATGTGTTTGGGAATGGAGAAGATGCCCATGAAGTTAAGAGTGCAGCTCAAAGGCTAGATTTGAATCTCAATTTTATGAAAGGAAGAGATCATGCAGATGATTCCCTTCACAGGTAAAGATTATTGGAAAGCTGCATTACTTATTTAGTTGTACAATGGCGTATGTATTTTAACTCATATAAAGTTAATCATGCATCTTGTATTTGCTTGAAGGTACAAAGTCTTCATAAACCCGAGTGTTAGTGATGTACTCTGCACTGCAACGGCCGAGGCACTTGCAATGGGAAAGTTTGTAGTATGTGCAGACCACCCATCAAATGAGTTTTTCCGTTCCTTCCCGAATTGTTTGACTTACAAAACTTCTGAGGACTTCGTGGCCAAAGTGAAGGAAGCACTAGAAAATGAACCCCTTCCTCTTACTCCTGAGCAAAGATATAATCTGTCATGGGAGGCTGCCACCCAAAGATTCATGGACTACTCCGAGCTTAACAAGATTTTGAACAATAGTGAAGAAGTTAAAAAATTGAGCAGCAGCAAGCACATGACTAAATCAGTGTCATTGCCCAATCTGTCAGAAATGGTCGACGGAGGATTGGCATTTGCCCACTACTGTCTCACCGGCAATGAGCTACTCAGACTTTGCACCGGAGCAATACCAGGGACACGTGACTATGACAAACAGCACTGTAAAGACCTGCATCTCTTGCCTCCGCATGTGGAAAATCCAATCTATGGCTGGTAAGAAGATGAGAAATCTATTAGTTTCAGTTGTATTATTTTTTACTTAGGTATAGGAGCTATGTTTTTAGCCAGAAAGTCGTCTTTGTGTTTATTAAAATGATGTATTTATTATTACCTAAGCATCTGAACTTAGTTAAATTCAAATTTTGTTGGCTTGATATGGCTAGTAAGTTGATCAGTCCAGTCGGTCTCAGTAAGACCTTGTGTATACTACTTAGGCGTGTAGGTATATATAAATATATGTGCTCTGTATAAGCCTGCCAGGTTTGGGAATCCGTAGGTTTCTTCTAATTCTCTCTTTGTTGTAGGTATTTGTTTTTGTAGTATATGAATCTTGATAGTGAATTCCAGTCGTTTTGTTCATGACAATTAACTGTCTTTCTTACCACGGTTTCGTCATTCGTGTAAAGACATGTTTCTAAATAAGTAATGAGAATCAACGGTATTAAGGTAGTCATTTCTTTACCTTTGTTGAGGAAAAGTTTTGTTAAATATGCAATAAAAGAAATACTTCTCTTACTAATTTTTTTTTGAAAGAATGTCATTTAGGGTAATGATTTTTATTTATTTATTTTTTATATTAAATGTACATTGACAATTTTATTCTTTAAAATGTCTTACAAAATAACTGTTATATATTATAGTTTAACTATAAATGACAGTTTAATCAATTTAGAATTTTGATTACGTTTTTTAATAAAGTAAACAAGATAAATCATTATGATTTTATTTCTAAACAATTTTAGTAAACAATATATTACAAAGAGGGCTGGGCCAAGCATTGGGCAGCTTGAGCCATTGCACAAGGCCCCCATTTTTTAATGTCCAATTTTTTTTTTTTAATTTTTTTTTTTTTTTAAAAAAAAAGGCCTATTTTTTTTTTCTTTTTTTCCTATTATTTTTATATAAATAAAAAAAAATAATTGAAAATTTATGAAGCAATTTTTTTTTTTTTTTTTTAAAAAAAAAAGCTACTAATTTGTTTTTTTTTTTTTTTTTTTTGTTGTAAAGGGCCTAATTTTAAAATTTCGCACAAGGCCCCAAAAATGCTTGGGCCGGCCCTTACAAATATTGATTTCGATTATTTTTCATTTATTTTGTTATATTTCTTTGTTAATTTATTTTGATTTTGAATACTGTATAATAAACATGCCATAAATTGATTTTATATGGTATATTTGTATGTAACGACATTATACGGTAAATTGATTATCACACCATAATTTTGCTAGTACTGAAGTTTAAAATCCTATTTCAGTCAAAAACTGATATATCTACATTATCTCACACACAGATTGTGTCATAATCCTATATTTTGATTATGGATCTGGACACAATATTTTGCTTCTTACTCTTTCAAGAGACCAAATTACGTCCAACAAAGCCACAATCACCTGAAATGGATCTTCTTTCCACCTTGGAACTAGCACAATCTGCATTTGAGAAACACTCAATATGGGTGTGCCCATGATTCTTGTAAACAATACCTTGTCTAGGTGCTCCTTTCAAGTAACAAAAAATTTGCTCTAAGGTTGCCCAATGATGAATTGGAGATGACATAAACTGACTGACAACACTAACTGAGAATGCAATATATAGACAAGTCACAGTAAGATAATTTAGCTTTCCAACTAATCTGGGATATTTCTCAGGGTCTTCAAATGGCTCTCCATCACTCATTAGGTGCATAGCATGATTCCTTGGAGTACTACAAAGTTTTGCTCTCAATTTTCCTGTCTCAGTTAATAAATCAAGTACATACTTTCTTTGAGATAGAAAAATACCTTGTCTACTCCGAGTGATTTCAACACCCAAGAAATACTTAAGCACCCCCAAATCCTTCGTGTGAAATGGGTATGAAAGAATGACTTAAGAGATGAGATACTTTCAGTATCATCTCTAGTAATAATAATATCATCCACATACACAACCAACAAAATAATACTGTCGGTTAATCTTTTATAGAACATAGAATGATTTGACTTACTTTTTAACAAATCAAATTTCTCAATAGACTGACTAAATTTTCCAAACCAAGCACGAGGACTTTGTTTCGAATCATATAAAGACTTACGAAGACGACAAACTCGCACTAACTCCCCTTGAGCAACAAACCCAGGAGGTTTCTCCATATACACTTCTTCTTCAAGATCTTTAGAAAGAAAAGTATTTTTAATATCAAGCTGCTGCAAAGTCTAATGATGAGTAGCTGCCATTGAAATATATAGCTGAACAGATGTCAGTTTAGCAACAGAAAAAAACTCCATAGGTTTGAGTATAATCCTTGGCAGCAAGCCATGCCTTTAAGCAAGAAATTGTGTCATCAGGATTGACTTTAACTATAAACACCCATTTTCACCCTATGACCCATTTTTCCAAAGGTAAATTAACCAAGTCCCAAGTACCATTCACAACTAAAACATTCATCTCTTCTATCATTGTATCAAGCCAATTAGGATGAGACATGGCTTCACGAATGTTTTAGGAATAGTGATAGAATCAAGAGAAGTAATAAAAGAGCAAGAAGAAGAGGACAGATGGTTATAAGAAATAAAAAAAGAAATATGATATGTTTTTGTTTTATATATAGGCCATCTGTGGGTTCAACACCCCATACACAAATGATCAGATTAATCTTTTACCTGATCAGTGGGTAGATTACGTGAAAGTATAAGTGGTTAGCCAATGAAAATTATGAGTATTTTTCTTAAACATTGTATGTTTTTTGATTAAGTTTGTTAAATACATTTAGATGATTAATATTACAAATATTAGTATTGTTGCCATCTATATGAAATTGTAAAAATCTAAAAAATGAATGCATGAAAGTTTGCTTCCTTTTTTTTTTCAATGTAACGTTGAAAAAATCTATCGCTGAAAAATAAAATTTTTAGATTTAAAACTGTAGTCTACACTATAGGGCACGATTTTGACTCGTTGCCTATAATAGTATAGGGCACGACTTAAAACTGTCGCATATATAGTATAGGTGACGAGTTAAAACTGTGCCTTATACTCAACATTATATATACGCAAAAATTTTACACCGACGGGAAAGATTTTTGGGGACGGTTGAACCATTGCATATTCTACCATTTTTGCAACAGTCAAATAGGCGACGATTATAAAGATCGACGAAAATACTTTACCCGAATGTTTAAAACAGTAGGGAAAAACTAATTTTTAGTAGTGCATCTAAGCTTTGAATTGTCCCATGCCTACCAACTCCTCGACCCCGAAACCTGTTAGATCCACCTGAGCCTCTTCCTCCTTTGAACTGACTAGAGTTTTCACCACAAGTACCATCTCAATTAGATTAGTTTCCTCTGCCACCTAAAAGCCACAAGTCATGTTGTGGCAACATTAGCATTAAGACTAATAGGATTTATAGGGACACTCTTGTTAATACCAAACATAATGCTAGTCTTTCAACTTCACTATCGAAGCTTAGAAGATATCTTGTAATTCTTGCTAGGTTGTGGAGGGTCTAGCTTTAATTTGCACAATAATAGGTAAGTATTTAATGTCAAGATCATATAAAACATTAGACACTAATTGTTTTTTTGGATATGGGTCACCTGCAAGAGGCAACGCTCCGGCCCATTTGCGTTTCTAACAAAGGTAAGCAGTCATTAACATGGCTTCTTTTGGCAGTTTGGATCTTTGTGCCGTATTCATGCATCTTCGCTCATGAATGCACATCAAATAACTCTTACCACAGACTTAAAGATGAGTGACATCACATGACTTCTGTGGCGATGCTCTCTCAGACTCTCATTCATAGAATCATATAACCAACCAGGACAAGTTGGTCGTGCATAATCTAAGTCTCAAATTCTGGATTAATGATTATTGTCTCTCCACCTGAGGACTCATTAATTTGGTGGATAAACTCAATTAGTTTCACCTTTGTTTTGTTAAGACACCAATTTAAATAGTGACCACGTACAATGGAAAATACCTTTGTTTTTTCACAATGTGTATTTGTTTCTATCCAACTTCAGAGCAAACGTTTGTGTTTTAGTACTTGCAACTTGTGGTCCAAGCAGAATCGGTTCTGAGTTGAAATAGGCCATAGGTAAAAAAGAATTATTGGGCTCTTACTATAAAGATAAATGGTATTTTTAAAAATTATTAAAAAATATATGTATATTTTATAAAATGTATTTTTTTTATTTGAGCCCCTAAAATGAGTAGGCCCTAGGCACGGGCTGTTGGAAATATTTTACCAGGATCTAGATTTACTACCATGTATGTTTCGTTAACATCCTAATATGAATTCTAAAACAATGAAATAAACTCATATAAAGTTTAGGAAACCTTACATTGGGTACAACGGAATATAATGACTCATTCCGTTCAGATCTCTAGCCCTTGATTCCTTTCTGTAGCAGAGCATCACCAAGATCTGAACCTGGATCTATTTCTCTCCTTCCTTTGATGCTGATTCTCCTTCTTGTTGATTGGATTCTACACAATCTTCCACACTATGATTGAGATACCACTTGATGTGAGTGGGCACTACTCTATCACTCAAGGTTCGAAATTGAAGAGAAGAAAAGAGAAGAAGAGGGTGGCGACTAGGAGGCTCAGGTTTTTCTCTGAAAGAAATAAGATGCCTGTCTCATAGTTTCCTGAAGCCATCACTTTCTATTTATAGAAAGCCATCTAGGTTTAGGTTAGAATTGTATGACATTAAAATAATGAAAATATAAATGGTAAAATACTTGCATAGTGGCCGGCCATGATATGGATAATGGGCCTCACTTTGCAATTTTGCCATTTTATCATTTCTGCATCTCATTTTCTCAAAAATGCCAATTTTTCAATTTTTAACCATTTAAATGTCAATTCCAATTAATTAATAACTAAAAATTAATTATTAAATAATATTGTCATTTAATATATTTATTAATTAGACATATAAAGTCTCTTAATTAATAAATAAACCTAGAATCTCCTTTCTTTACAATTTCGCCCTTGCTTAGTGAAAATTCATAAACTAGACATAGTCTAACTTTAGAATTATAATTGACTAATTAAAATCAATTAACTGAGTCTTACAAGCATTTGGTCTCAACTAGTATGGGGACCATGGGCCTATATAACCGAGCTTCCAATAAGTCGAACCAAATTTACCAAGTAAATTCCCTAACTTATTTATTCCTTATTGAATCCACACTTAGAACTTGGAATTGCACTCTTAGTCATATAGAACGCTCTATATGTTTCACGATATAGATACGCTATTAATTATCCATTGTTATAATCCTAATTTGATCAATGACCCTCAATTAGATGATCTACAGTGAATAGGAACTTAATTACCGTTACACCTTCAATGTATTTTATCCTTAAAACACTTAGCTCCGTATAAATAATATTTCAGCGAAGTGAAATGAGATCTCAACCATTTATCTCTGTTTAGCCAAGCTCGAAGGATATCATCGTTTCACTTTTAAATTCCTATAGAAGTTATAGACTCCATATTTATGTTAGCGCTCCCACTCAATTATACTATCATGTTCCCAAAATGTACGTATCACCCTGACCCAAAAGTAGGCTTAGCTAACAAATCAAAGAACATGTATAATACTCTTGAGATCGAACCTAACCATATCAGGATTAAGATCATTTGATCTAGGATCAACAGGTGATATTGAATTGAATAGATATTACCGTAAATTTTAACATATCTAATCAAAGTTCAATATCGGTCCCTTCCGATGTATACTCCATACATCCGATACTGGTAAACTTTGCCAATACCCTGGAAAGGACATAACACTTATCCAAGGTGTAAGAATACCTATCGCTGATTATATCATGCTAGTCTAAATCCAGTGAACTAACAAATCAGGGAATAAACTTTCGAACATATAATTAAAATTATATTTCACTGTGCTGACAACACTATAATCATTAACAAATTCATATGTTCTGGATTTAAATAAAATTCATACATTATATGTATCACGAAATAAATCATGTGAACCATGCAACATAAAATGTTATTTCTGATATTTATTAATAAGTAAATCTGATTATATTGAAATGGGTTTTATTTAGGGCACAAAACCCAACACGGGCCTAGTCCGCCTTAGCCTAGGGCCGACCCTGGGTCCAAGAACTGTCATGGATGGAGTTGAGGGCTGAGCAATCGCACTAGAAGTTATCTTTGCAACTGAGTCGTCTTGACTATCACGGGGAGGAGTGTGGTTAGCCATGGAGCGAGGTTAATACACCACCGATGTAGAATGCTCTGATACCAAATTTCAAAATATAAAAAAAAATTAGGTTTACACGAATATACTCAATAAATGAAAAAGCTCAGTTCAATTTTTGTGAGGTTGGCTACTATTGAATTTATATATAAAGAAAATTATAAAAAAATTCTAGATATGACATCTCATACTAAAATCATTACATAATAATATTTTAAAGAATATTCTAACAGAAATATCAAAGAATTTGTTATCACTGCAAACCACACAATCATGAAATAATCATATAGTGACACTATACCATAGCACCAGGTAAGAACTACAAGTACGTACTAATGCCAAATTTTCATTTCCTAATTGTTTGAGAACAAATATTAATTAACTGAATTTATGTATATTTCTTTATTAATTGAATATACAGTAGAACCTCTATCCAAGAATACACTTGGGACCAAGTAAATTATATTCTAATTGAGAGGTTATAACTAAATAGAGTTACACTAAAAAAAAAAATTAAAAAATCAAAAAATATCAATGTTACAATAATAACAATAAATAATCATTAATACTATATCATAATAGAAATATTTTAGAGTAAATATAATTTCATATATATATATTATAATTTAAAATAAAATTATTAATTTTACATAAATAAATTTATAAAATACATGTATATATTTTATTAAGATGTAATTATTCTTATATAGAGGTATACTTTGTTAATACGGGACTTAAAAAATGTATAACTAATTACAATTTAGAGGTTATTCTTATTTATAACTGGCCCAAATCGGGACTTGATTTTTTTTTATAACAAATTAAAAGTTATTCTTGAATACTTAAATAGAAATTCTACTGTAGTATATAAATTGTTGTATCTTTTATTGATATTAATAAATATAATTTACTGTTTTTTTTCTTTAAATAATAAGCAAGTTGGGTTGTTACTTTTGGAAGACCAGAATAAATAATTGGAGACAAAAAGGGAGTATAGTGTACGTATATCTGTGGAGCTGATGATATCAAAACAATTAAATTATTGTACAGTAATAGATTCTATTAATTAGTGGAAGTTATAAAATATTTAACTATATATATTATTTCACGAAATTGCATGAGTGCAGCACTTCATAATTATTTTGTTAAATAAATATAACACTTAAGTCTGTTAGCACGTGCATATTCATGGATTCATTCATGATCATATATAACATGTTGATTTGGTGATAAGAGTTGTCATTATATATATAATATGTATCACATTAAAATAATAACTCTTCAACATTTACTTTCAAATAAAATATACATTTATAATCTATGAAAATTGATTTCAATTTTTTTAAGAATATGTATATATATATGATTTCAAAAAAAAGAAAAAGAAAAAAGTATATGTATATATATATATATATAAATTATAACTACTATACACATGGTCCGCATTATAACATAATATTACTCAGTGCATAAGTACATATATTGATCTATAAATATATAAACGATGATATATTAAAATAACATAGGCTATATATAATATGATTGAAAGAGATAAGAGGTAAATTAAAATAAAAACGATCAAGACTATAAAATTAATTATAAGCAAAGCCAATATGGTTTCGAAGTTGGAATTAATCATGTAATCATATATTTAATAAATTCTTAATTCTTAATTTATTCAAGATATCACACATGCACACAGACACATGTATATATTAATGAATTACATTTCCATCAAAAAAATAATAATAATAATTACGTACATGTATGCAGAAATCATCATCTAAAAGTAAAATATATTATCAATTCATTAACTTACATTATATATATATATATATTCTGATCATTAAATTAAAAAATGAAAGTCATAGACGTACAAAATTGATCTCATATTTGAAAGATATATATATTTGATTATCTTATATATGCGTCAAGAATAAAAAGCAAAAACAACTTAAGAAATTATATATTTCAATCCCCTTAACATTCTACAAAGAGAAACTACTCCACGTAATACCCACTCACTAGCTTGCATGGGAAGTGGCCAATTCATTTTTCCACTTACTATTAATTCCTTTTTATTATGTATATATATAATTACCAGCGTACTTCCTTAATTAATTTGCATGTCGTTTATAGCCCATGCAAATAGTATCGGACTTACTGGTTGATTCATTGTTTATATATATTTATTAGTGGGATAAGTTGATAATTCTTTTTTATTATATGATACAATTATTAATTGTATCGAATTAAGCACAAAATATAAGAGATAAAAAATTAATTTCAACCCAAAATGTTTTTGGCCTAAATGATAATAGCTCTCTTAGCCCATTTGTGTGCTAGGCCCAAATCAATAGTAAAGCCTAGGATACTTGATATGTCGTCTTCAACCTTGCAACCACTTTTTTTTTTTTAGCCATGAACAGCCAGTGAAATCTCCCTCAGTTCTTCTTCCATAGTCCTCAATCTTTGACCACGATTCTTTTTAGCAGTAACTAGGTTGATATATATGTATGTATATATTTCAGAAAACCAGTAAACATATAGATGTCGTCGACTTTTCCAACTTATTTCATGCGATCCGGCGTGCCCACGCGTCCCTTCGCCCGGCAGTGACCACACTCCTCCGATGAACTTCTGCTATCCGGCGCGACCACGATTTCCATCTCCCATCTGTGCTCTGATCTGGAACACGCCCAATTTCCTCCACCAATCGGATGTGTCGTGGTTGGTGTACCCCTGTTGCAGCGGTATTCAGTGCCATCTCCGTCTTCTTCGATGTTGGAGTTCTTCGAGCTGCCTTCGTTGATGTAGATCGAGCAACATCCGATGAAGCCACGCCGATCTTCTCCGCCTTCGGTGTTCTTCGAGCTGCCTTCTTCGTCATAGATCGAACCGACATTGATTGCGATCTACTTAGATCGGATACAGCTGAAATGTCACTGCCGACAAAATCAAGAGCCTTCTCCGATGGTGCCTGAGCCGAGGGAGCCATATATGTCTCTGTTGATGAGCAATATTGCCCAACTCTAACATCTAAGTCCTCCATGAGATGCACTTTAAATGCCTTCAATTGAGCATCGAAGAATCGATCAATACGACGATCCAACTCCATCAACATCTTCGCAAGCTCTGTTTTCTTCATGGCTGAGAGTTCTTACAGTGAGTCTTTCACTGTAATTGCTCTCAATGAAGGCACCAATGATAGAATTACCAATTGTATCGAATTGCACTCTTCGAGTCAGTGCCAAATTCCAATAGGAATAATCCTAATTTTCTCTAATTTCATTCATTCCCATTTGTGTAATAGTATTACATATTTATACTAACTAGGCAATACTAATAATTACTAATTAGTCCCTATAACTTTTCATGTAATATTATACATGTTGCGGATTAGAAAACCTGATCAAGATTATCATAATAAAGATTCAAGGACAACAATCACAATGACAGCAATAACAAACAATTAGAAAACCAGAAATAAGAAATTTAACAAGAGATGAGTTTAATCAAGTTGAATGAATCAAATATGTCATAACATTGCAATGAAATCTGAGAGAGAAAGAATACAACTTGAAATCACCAATCCCGAATACAAGAATTACAATTAAAGCTCACACCGAGAGAAATCACTTCAGGAGTGAACAATCTCTTTTTACATCCCTCAATTCACTCAAGAACTAGCTATAATTTCAACAATGATCATGGTGATTTCCTCTCTTTTTCTCTGGTTTCTCTCTTCACTACAGAAGCTCTCTCTCTCTCTCTCTCTCTCTCTCTCTCTCTCTCTCTCTCTCTCTCAATCTGGGACACTACTAATTTAGACTTGTGATGGTAGTTGTTCTCTAGCTGTGTCTCGATCGAGTTGGGGAGAGGAGGTATTTATAGTTATGACAGTTTGGACAAGTCATTAACCATAGGCTGAGCTGTCAAAAACAATTAATACAGTTGGCTTTTCAAAGTGGTTAAAACACCAACAATTCCACCTTGTTTTGATCACTTTGAGAAGTGAGAGAAGATGAAACTCAACAGAGGTCAATGAATTGAAGGAACAAGAATTCAGTAGCCATTAACATTTAGTAAGTTCAGACAATGTCTGAACTTGGCCTGGGTGACACACTTGGTTAGCATGTCAGCTGGGTTGTGAGCAGTGTTGATTTTCTTCATGGTTACTTCTTTCCTTGCAACAACATATCTGATAAAATGAAGTTTGATGTCTATGTGCTTGGATCTCTCATGAAACATGGGGTTTTTCATTAGGTGGAGAGCACTTTGGTTGTCACAATACACAGTGACATCATCTGTGTTAAACCCCAATTCTTTTGTGAGACCCTTGAGCCAAATGGCTTCTTTGACAGCCTTAGTTGCTGCCATATATTCAACTTCAGTAGATGAGAGAGCCACAACCTTTTGAAGATTGGATTTCCAGCTTACACAACCTCCCAATACTGTGAAAGCATAACCTGTGAGTGATTTTCTGGTGTCAATGCTCCCAGCATAATCAGAGTCCACAAACCCAGTTAATTCCTCTTGAGAATTAGACTTATTTCCAAAAGTGAGACCAATGTCAAGTGAGCCCTTGACATACCTTAGAATCCATTTCAAGGCTGACCAATGCTCTTGTCCTGGATCACCAATAAATCTGCTTACTATGCTTAGTGAGTAGGCCAAGTCAGGCCTAGTACACACCATGACATACATTAGGCTACCAACCCCATTAGTATAGGGTATGGTGTCCATGAAAGCTCTTTCTTCATCAATTGTGGGAGACTGATCTTTGGTCAGTTTGAAATGTGGGGCCAGAGGAGTCTGCACAGGTTTAGAATCACTCATGCCATACTTCTCAATCACTTTTTCAAGGTATTCTTTCTGAGATAGAGTGATTGTATTTGGCCTCTATCTTTGTATATCAATCCCTAGTATCTTCTTGGCTTCCCCTAGGTCCTTCATGTCAAACTCAGCATTGAGTTTTGCCTTTAATTTGTCAATCTCTGTTATGTCTTGGCCAACAATTAGTATGTCATCGACATACAGTAGCAGGTACAGGTGTTCATTTGTGTAGACACAGTAGCCATAGTTGCTTCTAGTGTACCCCACTTTCATTGTTTCATTGAACCTCAAGTTCCATTGTCTTGGAGCTTGTTTCAACCCATATAGAGATTTCTGTAACAAGCATACTTCTTCAGGGTCATTGCTTTCAAATCTCTCAGGAATAGTCATGTAGATGTCTTCTTCCAAGTTACCATGGAGAAAGGTTGTTTTCACATCCATTTGGTCCACCTCATGATCAAACTTTGCAGCCTTGGCCATTATAATTCTAATGGATGCTTGTTTCACTACAGGAGAAAATATGTCAGTATAATCAATCCCCTCATTTTGAGTGAATCCCTTTTCTACCAATCTGGCCTTGAACCTAACCTGTTCAAACCCAGGGATGCCATTTTTGACCCTAAAGATCCATTTGCATCTGACAAGCCTCTGTCCAGGTGGTCTTCTAACTATTCTCCATGTCTTGTTTTTGACTAGTGACTGTTTCTCCTCATCAATGGCCTACAGCCATTTCTTACCATCTTTGCCATTTATTGCGTCTTGATACGATTTAGGCACTGTGTTGTCAACCTCATCTGTAACTGACAATGCATATGCTGTATAATCAGCATAGCCAAACTTCTCAGGTGCCCTGATTTCTCTCCTGGTTCTGTCCCTGGCAAGTTGATAGTCTTCTAGGCTGCCAGTAGTCTCAAACTCTTTTCTCTGAACAGCAGTGGGAGTTTGGCTTTGAGACTCAGCACCTTGTTCAAGTTCCACTTGAACACATCTAGGAATACCATCTGAGATAGTGGGGATTTGCTTTGTTGTTTTTAGTGGCATTTCATCTTCTCTGAAGGTGACATCTCCACTGATTACACATTTCTTGTACCCTTCCTCTAAACACCAAAGCTTGTAGCCTTTGATTCCATTAGGATAGCCAAGAAATAAGCATTTGAAAGCCATTGGTTGCAGCTTGTCTTGCCTGATGTGTGCATAGGCAGTGCAACCGAATACTTTGAGATGTTCATAGCTAGGTGCTTTGCCAGTCCAGAATTCTTGAGGAGTTTTAAAGTTCAGAGCTGTAGAGGGGCATCTATTTATCAAATAGCAAGCAGTTTTTAGAGCTTCACCCCAAAAATGCTTTGCCAAACCAGCTCCTATGAGCATGCACCTTACCCTTTCTAACAAGGTTCTGTTCATTCTCTCAGTAAGGCCATTTTGCTAAGGGTTCTTGACCACTGTGTGATGCCTGGCAATGCCTTCTTTCCTACAATAACTTGCAAACATATTAGAGCAGAACTCTAACCCATTATCAGTTCTGAGTTTCTTTATCTTCATACTAGTTTGATTTTCAATCAACTTCTTCCAGTTAACAAAGGTCTCAAAGGCCAAGTCTTTGCTTTTCAACAGGATCACCCACACCTTCCTAGAATAGTCATCAATGATGCTCATGAAGTAACTTGCTCCTCCCAAGGTTTTGGTTCTTGAGGCACCCCATAGGTCAAGTGGATGTAATCAAGTTTGTTCTTGGTTGTATGTTGACCTGTGGTAAATTTCACCTTGCAACTTTTGCCAAATACACATTCTTCACAGAAGGGCAATTTTGTGTCCAATTTTCCTTTGAGTAACCCTTGTTTGTCAAGCTCTGAGATTCCCCTCTCACTTACATGGCCTAATCTGAGATGCCACAGTTTAGTGTCATCATTTTGACCTGCACAACTGGTGCTGCACTTCCAATGACAGTTCTCCCAATGAGAGAGTATAGGCCATGCTTCGATTCTCCTTTCATCACTGTCATTAATCCCTTGGATATATTCAATACCCCATCTTCCACCTTGATTGTGCATCCAAGATTGTTAAGCATGCCAATGGATACCAGGTTCCTTTTGAGGTCAGGGACATACCTCACTTCTTGCAGAGTCCTTGTGATCCCATCAAACATCTTGATCATGACAGAACCAGTGCCAAGAACATTACAGGCCTTGTTGTTGCCCAGCAATACAATTCCTCCTGAGATTTCCTTGAGTTCTTGGAACATCTCCTTCTTAGGACACATATGGAAGGAACATCCTGAATCCAGGATCCACTCATCGTTAACTCCTTCCTTTGACACTACCAAAACCCCTGTAGATTCATAGCCATCAGAAACTACATCAGCTTCTCCTCTATTCTTGCTTTTCTCTCTGTCAGTTTTGGCTTTCAGTGCCTTGCATTCATCTCTAAAGTGTCCTTCCTTGTTACAATAGTAACACTTCTTTCCAGTCTTGAATTTTGACTTGGTGTTTGGCCTGTGTCCACCTCTGTTCTTGTTGTCTTTTGACTCTCTTCTTTCTGATCTTCCTTTGGAGAACAACCCTTCACCATTTGATTCAATTCTGTCCTCTGATTTCTTTTGAATCTCTTTTGAATTCAGAGCAGACTTTACTTCTGACATGGTTAGAATATCTTTTCTATACAATATAGTGTCAACAAAATGCTCAAAAGATTTAGGTAGAGAGCTTAAAAGAATGATACCTTGATCTTCTTCATCGATTTTGACACCAATGTTGTTCAACTCGAGTATGATCTTGTTGAATTCATCAAGGTGTTTCCTTAGCTCCTTTGATTCATCCATTTTGATAGTATATAATTTCTTCTTCAGGTACAGTTTATTGGCCAAAGATTTCTTCAAGTAGATCTTGGCCAATTTGTCCCAGAGACCAATAGCTGTCTCTTCATCAGACACTTCTCGAAGGACCTCATCTCCCAAAGAAAGCAATATGGCACTATGAGCCTTGATCTGTATCTCTTTCACTTTCTTTTTGTCTTCAATTTCTGCAATTGCAGAAGTGTCAATGGCCTCTGAGATGCCTTGATGTACCAGCATGGCTTTCATTTTGATTCTCCAAAGCCCGAAGTCATTTTCTCCATTGAACTTGTAGACTTCGAACTAATTAGCCATTGCCATTCTTGAACCTTGAATCTATGATCAACCAATTCTTGATCTTCTTGAGCTACACCAGCTCTGATACCATTTGTTGCGGATTAGAAAACCTGATCAAGATTATCATAATAAAGATTCAAGATAGCAATCACAATGACAACAATAACAAACAATTAGAAAACCAGAAATAAGAAATTTAACAAGAGATGAGTTTAATCAAGTTGAATGAATCAAATATGTCATAACATTGCAATGAAATTTGAGAGAGAAAGAATACAACTTGAAATCACCAATCCCGAATACAAGAATTACAATTAAAGCTCACACTGAGAGAAGTCACTTTAGGAGTGAACAATCTCGTTTTACATCCCTCAATTCACTCAAGAACTAGCTATAATTTCAACAATGATCATGGTGATTTCCTCTCTTTTTCTCTGGTTTCTCTCTTCACTACAGAAGCTCTCTCTCTCAATCTGGGACACTTCTAACTTAGACTTGTGATGGTAGTTGTTCTCTAGCCGTGTCTCGATTGAGTTGGGGAGAGGAGGTATTTATAGTTATGACATTTTGGACAAGTCATTAACCATAGGCTGAGCTGTCAAAAACAGTTAATACAGTTGGCTTTTCAAAGTGGTTAAAAGACCAACAATACATTAATTAAATATAATTGTAAAAATAATTTTAATTAACAAATATTTTTTTAATAATCAAAGTATCAAATATAATAGAGCATTTTTATTTTTACACTTCACAACATTTGTTTTTACATTTTTACAGAATTCTACATAAAAATCCCTATTGCAACTAGCGGAGCAACCTAAATCGCAACCAAAAATCGTATATCAACCCACATAAAAATCACCGGAAAAACTACTTTAGAAATCCAAACTGTAAATTTGAAAAAAAAAAAGTTAAAAATAGTATATGGGTAATTCCCCAATATAGTATTACACAATTTATCAAAATTAAAGTCTCTCTAATACACAGAGTATGAATTAAAAAATAATTAAAAAAAGATAAAAATTAAAATAGGTAATAAAAAATAAATATACAGTGTAATTTTCTTTTTATTATATTAGTTGCTATACAATTTTCATGTCGACTATGGTAGTGTTTAGTTTACATGAATGAGTGTAGGAATGGAATCGTTATTCCTAAAGAAAGATCATTCAAGTGTTTGGTTTTGTTTATTGTCATTGGAAAACTCATTCCATATGAATTGTAATTCATGTAAACTAAGGAATTACTTTTCCTAAATAAAATGACTTGAAAAGTCATTCCATACCAACTAAAAATTATTTTTCCTTATCTACCCTTCTCATAAATAAATGATTAAAGTTATAATTATATGAGTAACATTTTTTATTTTAAAACATATATCTACAACATTTAATATTACAATAATATATTTATTGTATTTTTTTGTACAGAATTATAGGAAAACAATATTATTATTATTATAATTATATGGATAAACAATGTGTGATGATTAAATTATATGAATAACATTTATGTTAATACTTAAATATTTAATATAAAATAGACTATTAAATTAGATATTTATTTATATTTTATTATTTAATAATTAGATCTAAAAAATACAATTTGAGAATGGTACATAAATATATATCATTTTTTTTATTTATACCATAATGGTAATTTTATAAAACAAAAATTATTTTAAAAGAATAAAAGACAACATTTCGGTCAAAATAATAAAAATTCTATTTTATTTGATACTATACCAATCATCACAATTCTTATTCAATTATTGATTCTATAAACTTTACCAAACAAAAGAATAGAAATTTCATTCTATTCTATTTCTATTCCTATTACCATTCCCATTCCTATTCTACTTTTATTTTGTAACCAAACGCCATAACATTTAGAAAGCAAAATTAATCAACAAATATAAGAACTAAAGTCATGATAAAAAGAAATACAACCCTAACAACAAACTCCAATAAGACAGTAATTAAACATTCAGCGATTGTGAAAGTTCTTTTTTTAAAGGAGCCAATAACAAATCAAACCCACAAATAACCACCCATATATATTATTCCAAAAAAAAAAAAAAAATTGGGAAACAACACATATACCATTATGTAGACAAAAAATAATGAACAAAAAGAATGTCAAACCATGTATAGTCCCCTAGATAATAAACATCTAATTAAAGATCATATAACACATGTAACCTAACCCTTATTTCTCTCCAAAAACACAAATTAATAATTTTGTTGATATTAATATATTATAAAATAGAGAGATAAAGTGGTCTTAAAGAAAAAAAAATCTAGAATCACCTAAGGTGTGTCATATTATTAAATATTTTAATTCAATAATTACTATAAAAATTAACTAATTATCACCTGACTTATTAGGTAAGTAAATCAATGTATCAAATAACTTTATGTAAATGTCTTATTATATGTAAATCAATGTATCAAGTAGCTTTATGCAAATATATTTATATAAATGTAAATATATTTTGAGTATATTAAAAAGTGTTTATTGTTATTACTGTTTTTTTTTTTGAAAGATATTGTCATTATTGTTACTTGAGAGTGTTAATTCATAATTTTATTTACATTAATACTTCTATTTATTTATAATTATTTTTATATAAATTTTTTACAGTATATGTGGTACAATTAATAGGGTTTTTTTTTTTTTTATCTCTAGTAATATGTATATGTTATAAATAGTATTAATTATGTGGATGTCCAAATCTTTTATTTATTACCATTAATGTAATCAACATTCCCTTTTTCTTAGTTTCCCTTTCTCTTAGTTTCTTAATATTTGACTCTTGTATGTGTATAAATAGGTGATCACCTATTGGAATAAAACACTCAGAAAATTCTCATCTCTTCTCTATTTTCTTTCTCTAAATTATAATATTACATAATACTAATATTTCATAATACGTTATCAGCACGAGCCTCTAACCAAGGTATGACAATGTTTTTGTTATGTGATCTCGAATTGCTTCAAAGTCATGATACACTAAATATATATATATGTATATATATACTCATCTGACTGAAACACATTCGAGTTAGCCATTTTTTTCTAATGAATTAATATTTATACAATATATGTCTATGCTTATATATATCTATATAGATGCTTATATATTATATATGTGTGTTGATTTGTTTATCATATTATATTGTTTAATCTTATCATCTTATTCTATATTGTACTATATTTTGTTGTATTTTTTTTTCAAAGTTTATGTATATGTCTAATAATTTACACTTTATATTGATATAGTTTTATCCATGGCAAACCTTGCAAAACTTGATTTTGTGGCACTTGATATTTCTGGAAAAAACTATTTGTCATGGATTCTTGATGCTGAAATCCATTTAGATGCTATGGGTCTTGGAGACACCATCAAAGATCAAAATACTGAAACAAAACAAAATAAGGTCAAGGCTATGATTTTCCTTCGCCATCATCTCCATGAGGGGTTAAAATCTGAATATTTAACCGTAAAAGATCCTCTTGTGCTTTGGCAAAATTTGAAAGAAAGATATGACCATCAAAAAACTGTCATATTGCCAAAGGCTAAGAATGATTGGTTGCACCTGAGGTTGCAAGATTTTAAATCAGTAAGTGATTATAACTCTGCAATGTTTAATATCACTTCTAAATTAATGTTGTGTGGAGAAAAAATTACTGACTATGAAATGTTAGAAAAAACATATACTACTTTTCATGCCTCTAATGTGCTCCCCGCAAAGAAGAATATAGAGAGCAAAATTTTAAAAATATTCGAATTGATTTCATGTCTTCTAGTAGCCGAGCGTAATAATGAAATTTTGATGAAAAATCATGAATCTCGCCCAACTGGGTCTGCTCCATTCCCTGAAGTGAATGCTACAATTGCTGACAATCATAATCATAGTCGTAGTCGTGATCATAATCGAAGTAATAGACGTGGTCGTGACCATAATCAAAGTCGCGGTCGTGGTCGCGATCGCGGTCGAAGCAATGTTTGGCATCGTAATGGTCAAAATAAAAATTCATATACTCCAATGAAAAGCACAACTACTGAGAACAAGGGAAAAGGTCCTCAAAATAATAATCATAGAAATTCTGAAAATTTATGTTCCAGATGTGGAATAAAAGGACACTGGGCACGTGCTTGTCGTACTAAGCAAACACCTTGCCGATCTTTATCAAGCATCTGTGAAAGGAAAGGAGAAAATAGAAGCAAATTTTGCCTATCAAGATGATGGTTTTCTCAAAGAGCCTTTGGATATTACGCACTTAGATGTTGCAGATTTCTTTAATGAAGATCTCATTAATAACAACATGAATATCGATAATGGAGATGGGAATGTCCACAATTAGTCACTTTTCTTTGTTATGTTTTTTTTTTATTATTATCATTTATTTACTTTAAGGTGTTTATTTTATTTGGCATATTTATGTAATGAACTTTTATTATTTAAGCATTTATATTTTGAACTTATTATGTTTTTTTTTGTTAATGAAGTAATGGACATTTGTCATTCTATACATGATTCTACAAATAATGGTGATGATATGTGTTTGGTGGATAGCGCAACCACTCATACAATACTCAGAAGTGATAAATATTTTTCAAATTTATCAAGAATGAAGGCAAATGTTAATACAATATCGCAATCGCAAATTTAATTGAAGGCTCGGAAGAGCCATTATATTGATGCCTAGAGGAACAAAAATTATTATAGATGATGCCTTATTATCCACCAAATCAAAAAGGAATCTGTTGAGTTTCAAAGATATACGTCGTAATGGATATCATATTGAGACAATAGATGAAAATAATTTTGAATATCTTTGCATTACATCTATTGTTTCAAGAAAAAAATGCATGATAGAAAAATTACCTGGTTTGTCTTCAGGTTTGTACATTACACGTATAAGTACAATAGAAACTCATGTTATTGTGAACGAGAAGTTCGCAAACCAGAAAAATTTATTTGTTATTTGGCATGACCGTGCTAGGCCATCCCGGTTCAAGTATGATGCATAGAATAATAGAGAACTCACATGGTCATCCATTGAAGAACCAAAAGATTCTTTTATACAGTGAGTTCTCATGTGCTGCTTGTTCTCAAGAAAAGTTACTCATTAAGCCCTCACTTAGGTAAAGGTTGGAATTGAATCCCCCGGGATTTCTTGAACGAATTCGGGCGACATATGTGGGCCTATTTGCCCACCATGTGGACCAGTCAGATATTTTATGGTATTGATAGATGCATCAACTAGATGGTCACATGTTTGCTTATTATCTACTCGTAATGTAGCATTTGCAAGATTGCTTGCTCAAATAATCCGATTACGAGCACAATTCCCCGCACTATGCAATCAAGACAATCCGCCTTGATAATGTCGGTGAATTTACATCACAGCTTTTAATGATTATTGTATGTCAATAGGAATAAATGTTGAACATCCCGTTGCTCATGTACATACACAAAATGGTCTGCAGAATCATTTATTAAGCGCCTCCAATTAATCGCAAGACCATTACTTATGAGAACAAGACTCCCAATTATAGCTTGGGGACATGCTATTTTACATGCCGCGCACTTGTACGCATTAGGCCAACATCATATCACAAAGTCTCCCCGACAATTGGCTTATGGTCGGGGAGCCAAATATTTCCCATCTAAGAATCTTTGGTTGTACAAGATATATGTTCCGATTGCTCCACCACAACGAACAAAGATGGGTCCTCAAAGGAGGCCGGGAATATATGTTGGGTATGAATCTCCATCTATCATTAAATATCTCGAACCCACAACTCCGGAGATGTATTTACAAAGCACGTTTTGCTGATTGTCATTTTGATGAGACAAGTTTCCCAGATTGAGGGGGAGGGGAAAAGAAACAAATTCGGAAAAAGAAATTATATGGAATGCACAATCATTATCTCAATTTGATCCTCGTACAAATCAATGTGAACTTGAAGTTCAAAGAATAATTTATTTGCAAAATATTGCAAATCAATTACCAAATGCATTCACTGACCCAAAGAAAATTACAAAATCACATATTCCAGCTGAAAATGCTCCAATTCGAATTGAAGTCCTGCATGACAATTAATTAATGATTCTAAAGCACGTTTGAAACGTGGTAGACCAGTCGGTTCCAAAGATAAAAATCCTCGAAAAAGAAAGGGAGCAAATAATCAAGATGGCCCTAATGAAGAGGCTGAAAATTTCGAGGAAGATGTTGACATAAACAAATCTCTTGAAGAGATTCAGGTACCTGAAAATATTAGCAATAATGAGATCTCAATAAATTATGTCAATACAAGAAAAGAATGGAACCGACTCGAAGTAATTGTCGACAATATTTTTGCTTATAATGTAGCGCTAGAAATTATGAATGAAAACGAGGATCTTGAACCTAAATCTATCAAAGAATGTCAAAATAGAAAAGATTGGCCAAAATGGAAAAAAGCAATTCAAGCAGAATTGAATTCACTTGCTAAACGCAAAGTATTTGGACCTATAGTCCAAACACCTGAAGGTGTGAAACCCGTTGGATACAAATGGGTATGTTTACGTAAAAGAAATGAGAAAAATGAAGTTGTGAGATACAAAGCAAGACTTGTAGCTCAAGGTTTTTCTCAAAGGCCAGGTATTGATTATGAGGAGACATATTCTCCTGTGGTGGATGCAATAACATTAAGACATATTCTCAAGGTTTTTCTCAAAGGCCAGGTATTGATTATGTAGTCACAGCTTATTTATATGGATCTCTAGATAGTGATATTTACATGAAGATCCCTGAAGGATTTAAGATGCCTGATGCATATAATTCAAGCAATCGAGAAATGTGCTCAATTAAATTACAAAGATCATTGTATGGATTAAAACAATCAGGACGCATGTGGTACAATCGACTTAGTGAATATTTATTAAAAGAAGGATATAAAAATGATCCTATTTGCCCATGTGTTTTTATAAAAAGTTCAAGTCCTGAGTTTGTTATCATTGCTGTATATGTTGATGATTTGAATATTATTGGAACTCCTGAAAAACTTTCAGAAGCTGTGGAATATCTAAAGAAAGAGTTCGAAATGAAAGATTTAGGAAAAACAAAATTTTGTCTTGGTCTACAAATTGAGCATTTAAAATGTGGAATTTTCATTCATCAGTCAACTTATACTGAAAAGATTTTGAGACGATTTTATATGGATAAATCACACCCATTGAGTAGCCCAATGGTAGTTAGGCCACTTGATGTAGAAAAAGATCCTTTTCGACCTAGAGAAGAACATGAAGAGCTCCTTGGTCCAGAAGTACCATATCTTAGTGCAATAGGAGCATTGATGTATCTTGCTAATTGTACAAGACCTGATATAGCTTTCTCTATCAATTTATTAGCAAGATTTAGTTCTGCTCCAACATATAGACATTGGAAAGGGATTAAGCACATACTCTGCTATCTCCAGGGTACTATTGATAAAGGATTATTCTATTCTAATAAGTGTGGGTCACAACTTATTGGCTACGCAGATGCAGGATATTTATCTGATCCACATAAAGCCAGATCTCAAACTGGCTATTTGTTCACTTGCGGTGACACTGCTATATCCTGGCGATCAACAAAGCAAACTCTGGTGGCTACTTCCTCAAATCATGCTGAGATACTTGCAATTCACGAGGCAAGTCGAGAATGTGTTTGGTTACGATCAATTACACAACATATTCGAGGAACATGTGGATTAACATCTAATAAAGAAGTACCAACAATTCTCTATGAAGATAATGCTGCTTGCATCGCTCAACTTAAAGGAGGGTACATTAAAGGAGACAGAACTAAACATATTTCACCAAAATTCTTCTTTACACACAATCTTCAAGAAAATGGTGATATCGATGTTCAACAAATTCGATCAAGCGATAATCTTGCAGACTTATTCACGAAGTCATTACCAACATCAACTTTTGAGAAGATGGTTCACAAGATTGGAATGCGTCGATTAAAGGATCTCCACGAATGCCAAAATGAGGGGGAGTAATTTCATACTGCACTCTTTTTTCCTTGACCGAGTTTTGTCCCACTGGGTTTTCTCGGCGAGGTTTTTAATGAGGTAGTTATTATGGACATCCAAGGGGGAGTGTTATAAATAGTATTAATTATGTGGATGTCTAAATCTTTTATTTATTACCATTAATGTAATCAACATTCCCTTTTTCTTAGTTTCCCTTTCTCTTAGTTTCTTAATATTTGACTCTTGTATGTGTATAAATAGGAGATCACCTATTGGAATAAAACACTCAGAAAATTCTCATCTCTTCTCTATTTTCTTTCTCTAAATTATAATATTACATCATACTAATATTTCATAATAGTATAATCATTTCTAACCATATTGATATAATCTCATGGTACACACTTCATCAGAATTAAAACATAATTAAGTCTCTCTTTTCTTCTTACTTAATTTCTACCAAATTTAATATTTCCAGCTAACAAAACTAAGCCTAACCAATGTCAAAACAGAGAAAAAAAGAAATTAGGGAAATTACCCATTGTACGGCCTTTTGCAACTCTTTTTCCATTTTTACGTTCTCTTTTTAAAATTTTTAATTTTATAAATTTACATAAATATTTCTTTATTGAATTTTTAATAAATTCATTTTTACATTTTATTTATACTTAGACAATAGTTATACCTAGCTAGAAGTTAACACAACATATTCAAACTTTAACTAAATTAAATAAATTTTATAATAATCAATTTAAACAATAAAATTGCTAGTATAGTTAATAAATGTCCTTAGTTACCAATATGTAGTCTAATCCAATTTAATTTATTTGCACCAAAATGTTTTGTATTTGGATCTTTTACTGAATGTGAACATTTAGTTTTTAACTAATTAGGGTTCGTTTAGTACACTGTGTGTTGTGTTGTGTTGTGTTGTATTATTTTGTATTATTGTATTGAGTTGTATTATATAATATTATGTTTGGTAGTGACTTGCATTAATAGGTTGTGTAACATTATATTATCTACTATAAATTTGACCCCAATCACGGGCCGGATCCCAACCCAAGACTTTGTAGCCCAAACTCCGACCCTGACCCGGACCCCAACCCAGACCTCGGACTTTGGCATAAGTACCCAAAGTTTTATAAATATTAGATTTACGCCGCTTACAAACTTAAAACTTTGGGTACTTATGTTGGGTTTTATGCCCTAAATAAAACTCCATTTCAATGTAATCCATTTTATTCAACATCAATAAAGAAACATAAGTATTTTTGATTCATTTGTGTATGTTTTGGTTCATCTTATCAATTGCTTGTCTATTTGATTTATAAATTCATCTGAAACCCTTTTCACATACTTGATCCTGTTTATTGTGTTGTCAACACATTGGAAAGTAAACATGACTATGTGAATAAAGATTTCTAGATTTATCAGACACAGGGTTTTACTGATATGATAATCTACAACAGAGTTTACTTGCATTTGGAGAAATGCTATGTTCTTTCCAGAGCATTGGTTAAAGTAAAGCTCAGGTTGGGTGCATGGAGTATACATCGGAAGGGACCGATATTGAACTTTGACATAGATTTATTAAACTTACCGTAATATCTATTCAAGTCAATATCGCCTAGTTGATCCTAGATCAAATGATCTTAATCCTGTTATGATTAGGCTCAATCTCAAGAGTGTTATTCGTGTTCTTTGATTTGTTACTTAAGCCTACTTTTGGGTCAGGGTGATACGTACATTTTGGGAACACAGTAGTGCAATTGAGTGGGAGCGCTAACATAAACATGGAATCTATAGCTTCTATCTGGCGAATAGTAAGTAAAGGATGATCTCCTTCGAGCTTGACCAAACGAAAATAAATTGTGGAGTACTCATTTCACATAGCTGAAATATCATTTATACGGGGTTAAGTGTTTTAAGGATAAAATACATTGTAGGGTGTTACGGTAATCTAATCCCTTTATAGTGTAGATCATTCATATAGAGGATCATTGATCAAATTAGGATTATAACAATGGATAACTAATGACGTGTCTATATGGTGGAACATATAAAGCGTTCTATATACTGAGAGTGCAATTCTAAGTTCTATGCGTGGATTTAACGAAGAATTAATAAGTCATTTAATTTAGGTTATAAATTCTTGATCTGCTTATTGGAAGCTCGGTTATATAGACTCATGGTCCCCCCACTAGTTGAGACAATATTACTTGTAAGACTCATTTAATTGGTTTTGATTAATCAATTATAATTCTCAAATTAGACTATGTCTATTTGTGAATTTTTCACTAAGGGCGAAATTGTAAAGAAAGAGTTTTTAGGGCATATTTGTTAATTATGATACTTTGTATGGTTCAATTAACAAATATGATAAATGACAATATTATTTAATAATTATTTATAGTTATTAAATAGTTAGAATTGGCATTTAAATGGTTGAATTTGAAAATTGGCATTTTTGAGAAAATGAGATGCAGAAATGATAAAACTGCAAAATTGCAAAAAGTGAGGCCCAAATCCACATAGCCATGGTTGGCCACTTTTATAGGCTTTATCATCTGATATTTTCATTATTTTAATGCCAAATAAT
Organism: Cannabis sativa; assembly: GCF_029168945.1. Classification (NCBI taxonomy): domain Eukaryota; kingdom Viridiplantae; phylum Streptophyta; class Magnoliopsida; order Rosales; family Cannabaceae; genus Cannabis; species Cannabis sativa. The sequence continues at coordinate 18,555,895 of NC_083608.1, forward strand.
TCAAACCTAACCCTATGTGGAATGCTATAAATAGATAGTGAAGGCTTCAGGAAATTTACACTTTTACTTCTGATTTCCTTCAGAGAAAAACCTGAGCCTTCTCTTTCTAAACCCTAGTCGCGACCTTCATACTCTTCTTCTTCCTTGAATAATTTCGAACCTCTTAATGTTAGAATAGTGCCCACACACAGCAAGTGATACCTCAATCATAGTGAGGAAGATCGTGAAGAAAGACATTCAACAAGAAGGAGTTTCAACACTAAAGAAAGGAGAGAAAGAGATCCAGGTTCAGATCTTGATAATACTCTGCGACAGAAAGGATACAAGGGCTAGAGATCTGAACGGAAGGAGACATAATATTCCGCTGTACCCAATGTAAGGTTTCTCATACTTTATATGTGTTTATTTTATAATCATTTTAGAAGTTCATATTTAGGATGTTAATCAACATACTTGTGAGTAGATCTAAGATCCTGGTAAAATAATTTCCAACAACTTATGCCGCTATTTACCCTAAATTATAAAATAATTTTATTATTTTTAATAGTTAAGACAAAATAATAAAGTTTTGTGGAATATTTATTTTTCAAATTTAGTTTTGAATTAAATAAATATAATTAATTTTAAGTTTGAAATTTAAACTCAAATCTATAACTATATTAAGACAAAAGTTGTCTTAACTCAAATTAAAATAATAAATGTTATTATTTTAAGACAAAACTAATATGATAATAAAATTATCTCAAATAAATGATTTCTTCAAGAATAAATTAATTAAAATTATTTTAATTAATTAAAAGAGTTTAAAGGATGTTTTAAAATAACAGGTTTATTTGAAATAATCAATTAAAATTATTTAAATTAATTTTGAGGCTTACGACGGTCCTACAAAAATAGGATGTAGATTAGTTTTGTAATTTATTTTCTAATTTTTCCAAAGGTTATAAAATTAAAAATACTCAATTATTACCAAGCTCGTCATCATTATTTATTTATTACTTTGAAATAAATATTCATTAATAGTTGATTAATAACATGCTCATGCATTAATGAATAATATGCCATACATAGAAATTTCACAGAGTTATATTATCATGCATCTCTTAGTAGAAACATGATATATATAAAGATTGTTCTATGTATTTATGTATTTACCGTTTTTTGAAACTAAAAGCATGTAAACTGGCTAAGATTAATTTAGCATTAACTTGGTAATTTAAAATTAACTTATATTAATTTAAAATAGTTTTAAATTATGAATTAAAGAGTTATAATTCAGATTCAATAATTATGACGGAAAATTTATTTATAATTTGAGACTTTTATTATAAATAAATTAATCATAATTATTAAAGTGGTTAATATGTATTAATTCTGGAATTAATAAAAAAACGCATTAACTTAAAATAGTGAGTGGGAGACGGAGTACATGTGAGTGTAACCTACAACCTCCATTATTAGTCAACACCGAAGGAGTATAGACTGGCCTCGAGACAACTTAGATTTCGTCACCCTAAGGAAGGTATGTGTTTATATATATTGTTGTTAAAGGTTGATCTCTTGACTAAGATAGGAGGAAGTGATGTATTTTAGTGCGATACCGACCCTTAAGGCGACGCTACTAAGTTAAGTCATGAAATTTAAAACAATGAGTTATACTCACAAAGTGCAATTAAGCTTCATAGTGGTTAGTTGTCAACTTGGTCAAAAAGCAGTACTTTATATTTTGAAAAGGAAATATGAGATACTTAGGTCTCAAAATAATAAAGATGAGAATTGTCTCACAGGCTTAATGAAATTGACTCGATACCGACCCTAAGACAACGATCTATTGTCAAAGAATTTTATTGTGGAATAACTTAAACAATATTTTATGTGTTTTACTTTTATGCGCTCATGCATAACATTTAAAGTATTTATGAGATGATATTTATTATTCAAGTATAATAATTATATCACTTTATTTATTTTCAAAAATGTCTACTGAAATAAATTCCCTTGATGCTTTATGTAATACCCGGAATTAAGAAAAATGATTAACAAAGCCCTAACTAGATAATTATGAGTAATTGAGGAATTGTATTATTATATAGTTCAATATATGTGAATTTATATGAATTTTAATATGTTAAAGACCCCGTTGGTGAGCCAGGGGCATTTTGGTAATTATGACCCAAGAAGGGTAAATTGATGAAATTAATTTAATTACGTGCTTAATAGAACTATATTATTATATAGTATGCCTGTGTTGTCTTTTCAAGTGTGTTCTGAAAGGTTGGCGTGGTATATCACAACCGGGTATTTCGAGCTAAACGGGGTTCGGGCCCGAAATGCAATTTGAATTGAATTATTTGGCATTTTATTTGATAATATGAAATCTGAAATTTATTTGGAAATAAATGAGTGTGGAATGACATAAATACCCTTGTGTGGGTGAATAAGTGTGCATTAGCCCTAAGGGCACTTTGGTCATTTGACCTTTATTTTCTATGATGGATAAAGAAGATTTTTTTTAGAAAAAATGGGATTAATTTCTGGTGTTATCCCTTTCTCTTACCCGACCCTCTCTCCCTCTCTTGCTCTCTTGATTTTCAATTTTAAGAATTTAAGAAAATTGCTTGGTGTTACTTTATTTTGGAGCTTGATTTGGAAGGATTTTAAGCTTGGGATTGAGGTAGTTTCTTGCTGAAATTATTTGGAATTGATTGTTGAATTCTTGCTGAAATTCTTAGGTAAAAGCATGTTTTAAGTTTTGGTTGTTCTTTGTTGCATGTTGAGTGGATTGGTGTTAATTTTGTTGATATGGAGTTTGTTGTTGTTGTATGCTTCTTTGATGAATTTGGGCAGAGATTTTATGGTATTTTCTAGCTTGGAATCATGTGTTTCTAAGATGTGTTATTGCTGGAAAATTATTTGAGTTGTTGAAGATGAAGCTCTTGTTCAAGAGCTTGAAGTTTCTTAGTTAAACATGATTTTGTGATATATATGCAATCTGGTTTTGGGGGTTTTATGTTGGAATTGATGCATGAAATATGTTATTTTTGACCCCTTAATAATTGCTAGCAACCCTATTTGTTGATTTGAGAGTTTGGTTGTGAATTGGGGTGATTTGGATGAGTTTTGGGCATGAAAATCGTTGCTGGTTTTTTAGTTTTCTGGGTTTTGAACCCAGGTGCCGCGGCATGGTATTTAGCATGCCGTGGCGTGCCTATTTCTTTTTGGGCAGACCCTTTTTGCAAAAACTTCTAATGGCCATAACTTTATGATCCGGACTCCGATTTGGGAGTTCTATATACCGTTGGAAAGCTCTTTTTGAGCTCTATCTGAATATGTGAATTTTAAATGCCACGTGAATATTTTATGAAAATGAAATCAGGGGTTAACCCTATTTGTGAAATCCCAGATTGTGTGACTAGGATTACCAGCATCTGATCAGGAGCACCCGGGGATTTGAAATCTCTATCATTGCAGGACATCAGGTAAGACAGTGATTAGCACGTAGAGTATGCGCAGTGGCGCTTATATTGTGAATGATATGCATGAAAGTTTAGTAACCGGGATTAGGGTTATTACCCTAACATGAGCGGTTTAATAGCCTAGGGTTATTACCCTAATGATATATGTTGTATAAATACTATGCCATGTTGGATAAATGTATATATTGAGATTATGAATTATGCGCGTAAGGCATAATTAAGCTAGACTCGGTAAGTTGGTACCTTGAGTTAATTTTAATGCGGTCTAGGGTTATTACCCTAGAATATTAAGAATCCAGTGAAAGCATGAGTTAGGGTTAACATTCTCAGTAAATGTTATCTGAGTATATAGAAGTGTATTGTATGAGTGATTACTTGTTTGTAAGTTAGGGCTATTACCCTAAGATTATATATGTTGTAGTAAATGTTGAATACACGCATGTATGTTAAAAGTTATGTGAATGAGACATAACTGGGTTAGACCTGGTATATATATCACCAGGATAAACCATTGAAAGAACGCAATGTATGGATTACGTATATATATAAGAATAGGGTTATGCGAGCAAGGCATAACCAGGTTAGGCTCGGTAATCAAAATCGAGGTAAACCCTACTAAGGCCTTATCGTATATAGACGTGTGAGAGCAACACGTAGGTCTACGCCACGTAGACATAAATAGGCATGTGAGCGTAACATGCAGGTCTACAGTAGATAGACCAATGGTGCAGTGGGCACCATCAGTTATGTGTTATACATATTGAGATTAAGGGTTATGCGTTCAAGGCATAATCAAGTTGGACTCGGTAATCAGAACCGAGATGAACTATTCTAGGGCCTTATTGTAATTAGACGTGTGCGAGCAACACGTAGGTTTACGCCACGTAGATATAAATAGATGTGTGAGCGCAACACATAGGTCTACGCCATGTAGACATAAATAGGCATGTGAGTGTGACATGCAGGTCTGTGACACACAGACATATACGAATGGCATTATTGTTTAAATAGTATGATGAGCATATTATTATTGTTATGTTATATACTGTCTTGTTGGGCTTGGCTCACGGGTGCTCTACTGTGCAGGAAAGGGTAAAGCATTAGCTGATCAACCATGAGTTTCAGGAGCAGGGCGAGGAATGTACATGTTCATGCCACTTCAGACCAAGCGGGTTATGGGTCTAACAGTGTTGACTTTTGTATTCTGTTTTGCCGCTTAGGTCGGCTAGAAAGAAAGGACTTGTAATAAGTTTGTAAATATTTTTGGGATCCCAACGGTTTAAAAGTTTAAAAGTATTACAAGTTTTATTTTTATTCCGATTAATTTAAAAATTTAAATTCTGCGCTATTTTTAATTAGTAATCCCGAATTAGGGGATTAGGATTCCATAAGCATTTTGGGTAGCATGCCTAATTATTTAGGGCGTTACACTTTAGCAATTGAAAAACTAAATGGTGAAAATTTCCTTAAGTGTAAATCTAATCTGAATTTGATGCTGGTTTGTGAGAGGAAGTACTATCTACTAAGAGGTATAGTAGAGAGAGGTGATGTGACGGTCTTGAAGATTGCATCGAAATATAACATGGTAGATCCGTTCACAAAGACACTACTAGTGTAATCTTTTATGGGTCATATAACTAATATGGGACTAAGGGAGATGCTCAATTTGCTTTTAGGGAAAGTGGGAGATTGTTAGAGTTTATGCCTTAAAAAGCCTACAAAGACATTTTCTAATTATTAATAAAGAGTTGTACATTTTGATATATGCATGAATATTAAATTATTATATATTTATTATTTAATACTTTATATATAAATATTGAGAAATTTTTTATTCATATATGAGGCTGTGACCTGTAACTATACAGTGAACTAAGATCACTTAGCTATGAATGAAACAGTCAGCAACATATTAAAGTTATGGAATCTTTAATTAATGTTTGCTAGTACGGTTCACAGATGCCTATTCTTTGATGTAAGTAATCTCAATTCTGATTAGTGATGTAGTATGACATCAAAGTGAAGGTGTTGTATATAATAGAGATTATATAGGACATGGATCGGTATGAATAAAGTGTTCTTTATCTAACATGTCGTTTAATATAAAGATCTAATTCATATCATAACGATGATAAATAGTAGATCGCCCTAAATCTTGAGTAATCATGAACTTTTGTTCATGTTATTAGTTTCTTTGATCCACTCATTAAAATTTCTCAAAGAAGATGATTCTTACAACTTCTATTTTGGGAATCTAATAATGTAGATGGCTGGGAATATGATCTACAATTATGGAATCTTGACTTCCTTAAAGAATTGAATGGTGGTTCCCTTTAAGTGTTAATTCTATAACTGGAAAGTTGTGCACAAATTTAGATGAGATCTAAATTATACTTCCAATAGTAAATTAATGGCACTAAATGATAAAGAAGTAATTAGAATGCTAAAACGATAATTTAATCAAAACTAATATGAACCAATACATGAATGGCTAATCACTGAAATTGATTGTATCAATAGATACTGCAGTAAAACTCTGTAAATATAATTCTATAATTACTAAGAGTTCAGCTCATATTTATAGTGGAGTAATCATGGAATTAATAAAAAAGAATTATTTGGTTGATGAGACTCAATAAATAATCTGGTTTATTGGACATTATAATGATAGGTCCATGGTCCCCGGATCGCTATCTTGAAACACTGTCAAGGGATAAATAGTAGTATAATATCGTTCAAAAAAGTCTATTTTGAATTGGAAAAATAGTAATTATTTTTTTTTTGTAATAAATAAATAATCTTTCAAATTAATTAAATAGGAAAAAGATAAAAATTGTTCATATAAAATATTTATCAAGATAATATTTGTTAAGACAAAAATTGTCAGGACAAAAGACACCATTCTTGTCTTAATTCAGACAAGGTAGGTGCCTACTCTAGTGTAGAGTGTCCCTATTGGTTTTATCTTTTCGGATTAATAAATTAATTAGTTGAGATATTATCTCAAGTAGTTAAGAGATTCCCTCATAAATATTAGTAACCGAATTTGATTATATATATTTAATTATTTAAATAATTGAATATGATTACATTAATAGGAATTTAACTACTATAAATAAAAGCCTAATTTGAGAAATAAGATAATAATTTTTAATAGAAAATTTTGAAATTGACATAGGAGAAAAAGAAAATTATTTTCTCTCTTAAATTGTTCTTGCTCCTCTATTGAGAATTAAACAAGAACACATTATACACTTTATCCTAATAGCTGATACTATTCCTTTTGTGTGGTTGATCGATTTGGAAAATACTAGTGTGAGTTCAATTGCATCATCCTCATCATCAGGATTAAAGGATACAACATACAATAAGTTTTAAGGATACCCTGATAGTCATCAAGATGTATATATTCTTTACTTGTATTTTATATTTTGATTTAATGTATACACATATGGAGATCTACTGGGCTATGGTACAATAATAATTAGATAATATGAATTCTTCCACTGCTTATATAATGTAGTACCATTAAAACCAACAACAACACCGAGCGCAATAATGACATTCCTCACCAAAATACTTGGCAAATTATAATCCAAGGCCCAGACGTTCTATGTTTGATAGAATGGGTCCCAGGGTAGAAGAAGACCTTCAGAATGACTTGAACTGAAGAAGAATTAATCGGAATGGAAACATCCTGCCTCGAAATGACCAGAATCCTGCCAACCCATGAGAAGGGTTGGCTAGACAAGGGACGACCAGATTTGATCCTACAGTGCAAGCACAGTTGGATCAACTTAAAAGCCTAATACAAGGCTTGTCTCGCCCAAAGCTTTCTAATATGGAACTTGACAGGGCTTGAGGGTCACCTTTCTCTGCATGCATTAATGCATTGCCCCTACCAACTAAGTTCAAGATACCAGCTTAGAAATGTACTCTAGGAAAGAAGATCCTTTGGCTCACATCAAATACTTTGAGATCCAAACAGATCTGCAAGGGGTGATAAATAATGTCCATTGTAGGATCTTTCCAACAACCTTATCTAAAACCGCACAGTATTGGCACTTTAAGCTATCCCTAAGAAGATTTGATTCTTGGGAAGCATTTACTGCTAAGTTTTACACGCAATTTTCATCCTCTAGGAAAATACCATCCTACCTGGAAGACTTGGTTGAAATAAAATAAAGGCTAGGAGAGCCTTTGAAAGACCATATCCAAAGGTTCATGACCTAAACCACAAAGGTCAAAGGTCTAATGGAAGAAAGGCATTATACAACCATATTAGGAGGTATCCTGCCTATGAACAACCTTTGGAGAGACATGAGAAAAAGATCAACCACCAATATGAAAGACTTTTTAGACTGGGCCAAAGATTTTATAAAACTTGAAGAAGTTGTTCGGTAGGTGCAAATTGGTGGGCAAAAAACAACTGCCCCCAACAACACACCTACCACTGCTGGGCCCAATAATACTGCCCAGCCACAGACCAACAATAATAATGGAGGAAAATAGAACAATAACGATTCCAGCCAAGGAAATGGCAAGAAAGGGAAATTCAATAATCTCCATGCACAACAACACCCTTGGGAAAAGGAGAAGAAGTTCACATGCCTTAGTATCCTGACTAACACTCCCGAGACTATCCTAATGGCCACATAGGCCATTGTTTTCTACAAAAAGCTCCCTCCAATGAAGAAAGACATCAGTAAAAGAGATGTCACCAAATTTTGCTGATTCCATAAAGATTTCGGCCACAACACCAATGAGTGTAAGAGCTTGAAAGAAGAAATTGAGTTCCTAATAAAAAGGAACAACTCCCATTAACGTTGGTATGTCCAAGCCGGCCAAAACTAGACACATGGCCAGAAAAATAACAACCCATTTCCCCCACCGATTGTTGGCAATTTACAGGTCATTATTTGTGAACCCCACATAGTTAGGGACATAAGCAAAGCACTGGATAGTTATGCTCGGACTTTTCATCACTAGCAAAGAAATGAAGTCTTGACTGTCGAAGAAGAAGAAGAAGAAGAAGAAGAAGAGGAGGAGGAGGAGGAGGAGGAGGAGGAGAAGGAGTTGTTGTCAAGGGTTACATAAGAAAAGAAAAAGAAAAAAGAAAGAAAAAAATAGAATTTTTATTTTTTAAATTATTTTTCTTATTAAAAAATTTACTTAATTTTCCAATATTTAAAATAATTAAATTATGTAGATTAATAAAATTTACCACGTGTACAAGTGTCTACATACGAGTAGTTCACTGTGTCATTTAATTGTAATTTTTGGACGGAGGGTACAGAGAAAAAAACGGAATGGAAGTTTGGTAATTTTATCTCTAAAAAATCAATTTTTGTGATAAGTGTTAAAAAATTTAAAATTTGAGTGGTTTAAGCACCGATATCCCAATATATAATTATAGCATGAATAGAAAGAGAAATCATCAGAAGATACATGGGGCAGATTCAATGAATCAATCTATATGGGAAGAGATTATTATCATTTTTGTATAGTTAAGTACTTTGTTGCCGTAGACTGTTTATATATCCAAATGCTTTTGAGCTTTCTGAACTATTCATAAATAAGAAATTGACACGAAAGTGTCTTTAAAAGCATTGTATATATATAATCCACCTTGCACCATGACATGTCCACTTTCATACTTTGATATTATGTATAATATATTATTAGTATATATCATTCCAAGCTTTGTCAAGGTAAAAACTAACCTTTGTTTTTTAAAAAATAAGTTTAATTATAATGTTTCCAACTGGAATGCAATACCTCAAATGAGAAACTCAAATCTGTTTGGATCTCTTATTTTGACTCCATGCATAATATACTAATCAAAATGTAAGCAACCCTGTTTTTCTTTTTCTAGAAAGTTAAATGAATTAATAAGATTAAAACAACACACTAACATAGACTAGAAGAAGATCATGAATAATACTACTTTCTTTCACAACAGAAATATTTGATACAAATTAAAATAATTAAAAAAACAAAGGGAATGATTTTGTAAAAAAATAAAATAAAATAATTCCCTTCATTAAACCCCAAAAATCTCATCTGGGATTTGAGCTTTTTTGGTTTTTCTTACTCGAGTTGAGTACATTTTCTTTTTACTAGTCTATATTGTTAGTATAACAAATATTTACAATGATGCTGGTGCCACTCTTGTCTTTGGGGTCTTAACATTCTGTTTGTCTGGTGAATCAGAAGCTATATCATCATGAACTGTGATGACAACATGGTCATCATCAGTGTCACCATCCAACAATACCGGCTTCACAGTTCCCCGGTGAAGCAACATCTGTGGCGCCTTTTCCGGCGAGACAGTGGCCTCAACTTTCTTGAAATGAGCCATTTGGGAGAGCTCATGGACTGAGTCTGAGATTTTCTCAACACACTCAACAATTTCAACCAATGTAGAAGCAACTGTTGCAGCTGATATGATAGCCAATAGGTCTAAGTCCTCTATTGCAGCAGCCTCAAGTGCACTCTTCAAGTCCTTAGCAGCAGTTTTGGAGTTCTCCACATGTTCAGTGGCAGAGTTTGGATGTTTCATTGCTTTGATTGATGTTGCTAATGATTTCAAGGTCTTTCCTGTTTCTGAGCTCATTTTAATGCATGATTCTTGAATTAGACTTGTGAAATCTGGTGGTGCCTGCAATGTCAAAATTAATAATAAACAGAGGAAGTTAAGTGAAAGGCTCTATACCCTTTTGACTATATATGGATTGGATGAACATAATGATATATATATACCTGTATATCAGAAGAACATTGGCTATTGAGAGCTTCAATCAGATAAGCACATTGGCGAGCAAGAGCTGCAATCTTCAAATATTGTTTCCATGGATGACGAAACAGAAAACGACCATGTCCTGGTTCCCACCTAGCAAAATTTGCCTGAATATAAAGGAAACAAAATTAAACACAAGGTCAATATAAGAGTATTGCTATTAGGCACTAGTGGTGCCTATCACTTTTATAGCGTTACGATTGTTATATGGGACCCGATACTTAATTGGATCACTGGTACCCTTTAGCATTTCTTGTCAATATATATAAGGGTGTGAGTTAAGAGAATATGCATTTTTTTTTTTGTGTTTGTTTACCCACCAGAGATTCTTCATTGGCTTTTGAATTGAGGACACTTTTATATCCTTGGAGAAATGACTTGTCGTTTTTGATGTCGTTGACACAATCTTTGTCTTCTGGGGCAGTTTGAAAATATGTATCTCCAAAACCTGTAAACAGTGAAACCAAAGTATATCTTAACCAATAATTAATAGGTCTCTCCCAGTGTTTTTATGGTTTTTAATATTGGTCCATAAGACCCTAACAAGTTTTTCTTAGAAAAATTATACCTTCTAAATAGTTTGCAAGCTTGTCAATGTTAGAGGCAATCAAGTTATGAAGATCTTGACCAGCCCAAACTGGACAAACACATATGGAGACGATAATACAGGTCGCTCCACCGATTAAGATTGTGGAAAGTCTTTGATGTGCCATCTGAAGTAGCTTGTCAACTCGATATCCAGAGATGGAAATCATACTGAATGTCAAGATGAATATGATGAGTCCATAATCATATCTTGCTTTGATCTTGGGGAAAAATCGTGTGAATGTGGTTGCTGCAGCTGAAAAATAAACAAAGAGAAAACTATATTATTACTCAATATTGATCAATTATATATAACCCCACATATAGATAGATACATAGAAGTTAGGAGCACTACACAGTACTATAAAATAATTACCTAGTACAAAGACAAGGGACCCAAGAATAATGGGCTGCTCTTCCTTTGGAAAAAGACTTGATAAGTGTAGAGCCCCAACACCTAGAGCACCAGCTGTTAATGTTGCACAAGCTCTATTTATACCTTTTCCAAGGGTTGCACCTACATATACATTATATTGTTAATATTATTATTCATTAATAAGAAGCCAAAGTACTATATATGTTAATTAATAATCACTCTAATAGCTAAGTTTATTGTCTCTTACCTACACTGAACTCAAAGACTACAACCACAGTTAGAACAGCCCATATTCCTGACATACCAAAACCATCATAAAGAGGTTTCAAATAGTAAAACAAGGACACTAATGTGAGAGCTAATCCCACTTTCAGTGAGTGAATAACTCTTCTTGGGTCATCTTTTCCAAGCTTTTTTATATTCTTTCCAACCATGATAATATTGTGCTTGACCTTACAAGGCAAGGCCTTAAGCCTGGCAAAAAATCCAGACTTTTGTTGAGGAACTACTGACTCAACAACCTCCATGGCTATAGCTCAAATGAGTACTTTCTTCAGATTATAATGATCACTTCCTTTGGTTTGAAGTAATTTGGAGAAAGATGTGTTAAGGGAAAGAAGAATGCCCTTAATGTGCTTCTTGTGGCTCAAATGGCTTCAACTATTTATAGAGCTGTGTGAGCAAGACTTTGGAATAATATTTTATTGGTTGCATGAATTGGTGTCTCTTGTAGGACAATAGGACAAAAATTCTTCTAATGAGAGTAGTTTTATATTTTTTAATATAAAAAAAGTGTGACTGATGACTAGGCCTTTTACTTGGATCTGAGAGAAGAATATTTAATTACTGTAAAAAGCTTTAAAAAAATATTTTATGTTTAGTTGAAACCCACTAATTAATGGTAAAGCAATGAGTCTTGATAACCAGCCATGGAATCATAATTAAACTTAGTACCTAACTAAGGGTACTTAGGATCCTATGAGCTAAGCAGAAGTTATGTATGGGGATTGCTATTGCTTATTTATTGTAGTCTTCTTCTTCTTCTGATTTCATAGTGATGCACATAATCACAAAAATGAAGCTAAATTCTTCTAATAACCTTATGAGAGTGGTCACTGTAATAAAGTTTGTGACATGTACTGTATCCCACTTTAAAACATAGTTGTTTGGTTATGGAAAGTCAGCGGGGCTACCTTAATATTTTAATATATATATATGTAGAATATCTGCTTTTTCTTAATTGACTTTGTTAACATATATGTCAGTTTTAACTTTTATTTAAGCAGAAATTTCTTTAATTATTAGTTTAAGTGGAATAATGATAAAGCTAATGTAACTTGTGGCTTACATTTATTCATCTCTCTAGTCATGTCTAGACTCTAGCTAGTACATATATGTACAAACCAATATTAACATATATGAGCAACTTTTTGCATGGCTTGACAATGTAATTAATACTCGATAATATATATATAGATATATATATATATATATATAATATGGACCTTTACTTGAACATGGAATATTCCAATTAGTCCCTAAATTTTATTTTAGATCACCACTCTTTTCCTAATTAAAGCTAATGATATGATGATATCCAACATTTGGGATTATATAAAACAATGTTTATTAGTTATTATGTTATAATTCATATAGGACAGAGATAATATAACCTCTGTGTGAAGTTGGAAGTGCTAATACAAAGTATGAATTTTAATGAGACTAATTGGTGAGCTATGTGCATTTATTAAAAAAAACTCTACAAAGGAACCATTAACAATAAACTTATTTTAATATATATATATATATATATAGAGAGAGAGAGAGAGAGAGAGAGAGAGAGAGAGAGAGAGAGAGAGAGAGAGAGAGAGAGAGAGAGAGAGAGAGAGAGAGAGACATCCAACAAAAGATAGTGTATTCTTTTAGTTCAGTACAAAAGAGAGCAAGGTCACCACTACTACTCTCACTGCATTCATAAAAGACTTAATATAATGCATCAGATCAGGTCATGGTGACTACACTATGACAAATGGAATAATATATATAAGGGATAAAGCAAAGCTAGAGGGAGAGACAATGAATTAATGACAAAAATTGCAGGTAATTACATTATATAAAAACTTTTTGCTTATATATATTTCTATTCATAAAGAAAAAAAATGGGTGAAATTGTTTTTCTCTTCCCTTATATATAAAACATTTTATTATTCTTCTTAATAATATATTAAGTGCACAATGTTCTCTTGATTCATATTCTTGATCATCTCTGCCAATCTACTTATCCAATTAGCTCAATCCTAGAAATCGCTAAGTCAGCATTCACTATAGCTTGAGTAGAATCCAACTCAATCACATCCAATATATATAACTTTAAATATATATATATAATTTTAGGCACACAGAAAATATGTCTAATTTAAAAAAAAGAAACAAAAAATGCCCTTAAAGAGTTCATTAACTAGATGTGCATGGAAAATAATAGTTGATTCAACTAGATAGTGTAACTTGAAAATGAATATATATTTGTTTGTGTTGATTTTAACCTTACATGGATTGAGAATCGTTCTTTTGGTTTTCTTTTTACTCAACACTCAGAATTTTGCCAAAATTATTTGGAGCAAGTTGCATGGTAGTGTGTTGTGTAAATGGGAGGGGGTTGGTAATAATAATAAGAGGATAACAGCAAAGCAATGCTCGAGTAGTCCTATGTTAAATTGTGTCTTCTTTACACTCCCCACCCAAAGTTTATCCACTTGTTTGTCTCTTTTTCAGGTACTACTAACCGTACAATTATAGTTTCTTTTGGCTTGAAAACACTATGTGTAACATAGGCCGATACTATTGACTTTCAATTTAGATTGATTGTGACTGATAAGTATAGTTTTTGAAATATCAACAAAATTTGTACTTATTTTAATTCATTACTAGTTAAAAAGTGTGATGAACCACACGTGGATCTAGTGTAGTTGTAGGGATAATTTTGCTCTTATATATCTTTCTTATTGTTTGCACTACAATAATAATAGGCTTTAATTTATTAAAAAAAAAGAAAAAGAATAATAAGCTTTAATAAGGACAAATTTCATTAGTGAAGAATATTTTTTCATTAGTAATGATTATTAATGGCGATTTTTCGTTAGTGATAATTCGTCCTTGAAAATAAGTGTCAATGACGACATTTAAAGTCTCAGTAAAAATAAGTGTCAATGACAACAATGTTGTCATTATATTGATTATACTATGTGTGAGTTTTTTTAAGAAAAATATGTATTTATAAATTGACTTTTTATATAAAAATTAATTTGTATTAAATAGAAGGATTCCAATCTCACACACCCTTTCATTGTGTGAGCGATATACATGACCTAATTCAAACATTGCCTTGGATGGTCAACGGTAAATTAGGTCTATCATTGGCTCTTTATAGCTAGCACGTGATTCTCAAAGGGAAATTTGATTTTTTATGCTTACATTTGGTTAAAATTGTTTTTCTAAACAAATAATAACTAATATTTGTAAAATATGACAATTTTTATGATATCCCTAAAATACCCCCCATTTACATCACCCCATTTACACCATCGGACCACCCATCGGGCTACCCATCGGGCCACCCCATCGGGCCACCATCGGACCACCCATCGGGCCACCCATCGGACCCATCGGACCACCCATCGGACCAAATCTGCTACCAATTTTTTTTTTTATGTTTTTGTACATACAAAAGTAGCATCAGGTAACCATCGGACCACCATCGGACTACCATCGGACCCCATCGGACTACCAATTTTTTTTTTTTTTTTTTTATGTTTTTGCACTAAAAAAAATATGGAAAATTTGAGAGGGGTATTTTTGGGTTTTAGATAAAGTAGTCATATATTTTCAATGATGATATGTATTAGTTTAGAAATAAAATATTAGGTATATGTAAGTATAGAAAATCAAATTTCCCTTCTCAAAATAGCCAAAGACAAAAAAGGTGAGAGTAGAATACCACATAATCCTCTTTTCAATAAGGAAAAAAAGACTAAATTAATTATAAAATTATTATAATTTGTTTGATTCAATGAATTTTTAGTTTGCAATAAATTTTATAAACTTTACATGTAATATCTTAAAGTTTAATAACTAGATTAGCAACCTTAACTAAATTAATTAAATCTAATGAGAAATTATATTATTATATGATTTAATATGTGAAATTATTATGATATATTGCATTTTAAGACCTCGTTGGTGTGTCAAGGGCATTTTCATAATTTTGATCCGAGAATTGTAAAATCGTAATTTTATTGTATATTGTGTTTATAGACTATATTATTATATAGTATGTTTATTCTGTCTTTCTGCAGGTGATCATTTCTGACAAGTCGGCCGGTATAGTCATAACCGGGTATTTTGGGGCAAAAGTGATGCTCCCACCTAAGGAGTACCCATAGTTTATATATATAGGTTTTTTTATTTATACATTTCAAAAGCATTTTTTTTCTTTTATAGAGAAATATATAGAGCAATTTAAATTTATATATAGCAAACTACACAATAATTATCGGAACAACCCAAATCATAAAAATATAAAAAGAAAAAGTTAACACTGATATATGGGGAAATTATCCTAAATGCCACTTTTTAATTTTTTTCTATTTTTATATATATCTAAATATATATATATATATATATTAACGTTTTTACATGTATGTCATTACAATAAAATTATCTTAAATACTTAGAGCTAAATATAAATATATATCTTAAACAAAATTATAACACCATTTAAAAAAACAAAACAATAAAAAAAATAAAATTATAAAGCATGAGTAGAATTTATTTAACAATTTAAATAATCATATAAATAGTAATTAAAGCTATTTTATTTATATGTTTTTATATGATATTTTTTTTTATTATTATTAGTTTAATTCAAAACACATAGATCACTTGTGTTTTGTTTTAATGTAAAAAAAAAAATCAAAATAACTATATATTGAACACTAAATAAATTAGAAAATATCAAAAAAGAAAAAAAACCAAAGAAGAGAAGAATATGAATTGTTTGTATTTAAATTTATAATAATTGGTCTCACAAAAAAATTATTTCATTAGATAAAGTAAATAGATATAAATAAAAAAAAATATATAATTAGATAGACTAAAAAAAATTGATGAACTAAACGGATAAAAGAAAAGCATAATAATAATATTATGACAACTATCTAACAGTCAATTGGTAATATTTTAAATTTTTTAGAGGAAAAATAAAATAAATAGAGCACAATAAATAAATTAAAAGTATAAATAAATTAGAAAATTACAAAATAGAGAAAATAAGATTTTAAAAGATGTAATAATATATATGTGATATATATACATATAAAAAAGAATATAATAAAATAAAACTAATTTGTTCTTTTCCTAAACAATTGATTGTGTTAATTCTATTTTTGGCATATTTAATTGACAAAAATATTTTATTATTTATTGTATATTTCGGCTGGTATGTATTAATATGGTTTCCTCATTTTGTGTATTCAAACTTGAAAGGAAAGTTGTCTAGCTTTCCTATTTTTGGAAAAAAGGTAAAAATAGTAAGTTTGGTTACCCATTTCTTTTTTATCTAACCAGCTGGTATATTCTGATCCTGTGTTGAGTTTTCCATTTTCTCAGATCAGATTTCTTGAAGAAAAAAACCGGAGCTAAACTTTCCTTTTCTATAAAAGGAAAGTTGTAGTTACTGCCCACAATTCTGTAGGTACAGAAACGAAAATTCCTGGACTAATTGAAGAATTATTTTAGGGAAGTTTCTAGTGGGCTGAGGTCTTCTTCAGACCGAATGTAAGTTGTCAATAAGATGTATATTGATTATAAATACACCTTATAGCAGCTAAGTTTTGTATCTCTTTCATTCACTTTCATATCTTAAGGAAAGAGTGTCTTTGTTATGTAGAGAAGAGTTGTTCGACTCTTACTCTGTTTATTTGTAGTTTGTATTGTCTTGAGTCTGTATTCAAGTCTACAACGAAGAAGAACATTAGTGCACCTTCGGGAGAAAGTATTTACAAGCTTTCGGGAGATTGCTTTTGAAGTCTTGCATCAGGAGGATACAAGTACACCTTCGGGAAAAGGATTTTTACAAGCTTTCAGGAGATTACTTTTGAAGTCTTGCATCGGGATGATACAAGCACACAACCTTCGGGAGATGGTTGTATAGGCTTTCGGGAGATAGCCTTTAAGCCTTGAATCGGGAGGATTCAAGCACTCTTCAAGGTGATCGAAGGGAGTTCGAGCTCTTGGAGTTTTATCAAGATTCGGTTAGTAGGTGGAATACATCAAGCTTGTGGCATACAATAAGAGGGAGTCTATTTATGTATAAGTCAATTACTTTGTATTTTTTATACCGATCTAATGAATCTTATCTCTGGGCGTGGCCCCGTGGACTAGTAACAATCTGAAAGGATTGTTGAAACCGCGTACAAAAATCTCGTGTGTTTTTACTTTTATGCACTGTTTGTTTTTTTGAGTTTCTCTGGAGTTACAGAGTTGTATTCTGTAACTACGGAAAAACTGTTTTCAGTACCAGTTTCATTATTCCGCATTTAATTAATCACTTAATTAAATAATTAAACTGGGAATATTAAAATACGAAATTTCAAATTGGATAAATTATTAGATCTACCTTTTCTTTTTTTTTTTGCTAAATTTTTTTAAGTCATATTACAAAAACATAAATATAATATATATGTGATTATCTCTTACTCTTAGTCTATATTAGTTGGACATAAACTTTTTAATAAATAAAATAATAATCACATATATTTGTTGTGACTATTCATTTTGCTAAATAATTGTAAACATGTGTTATAATTTTTTTTTTTAAAAAAAAATTTTTTTAATATATATTCAGGTTTAAAGTTATTTCCAATGACACTTTAAAAAATTATATTTGGTGTAATTTTTCCCATAAAATATTTCAATTTTATTTTTGTAAAATTAAATACTTCATTTATGAAGTAAATATTATAATTATATTAATAAAATAACATTATAATAAAAAATATAGATTTTAATGTAATTTTTAGTATTGTGCTTATTAATAAAAATAGTACTAAAATAATGTTCTTTTGATTTTGATTTAATACTAAATTTAAGTTTTAACATTGGAGTTGTCCTAAGTAAAAAATTAGTAGGTTAATTTCATTGTAATAGCAGAATTGTAATAAGGTAATAATATTATGTCTAGTTATTAAGTACAAATATAAATAAAGTAATTTCAAAGAATGACATTTGTCACTAAATTGTAAAGAAAGTGTAAAAGAGAGTACAAAATAGAGTCTCCTTAACACTTCTCTTCAGATAATCACACATGGTCAACAATTTTGGTTAAAACTTAAAAGTACTAACGATATATTTAAATAAAAATAAGATTACGATTGCTCGATGATATATATAGTTCAGCTAAAATATATATAGTCCTAAATTAATATATTGTGATATATAATGGTACCGAATAAGTCATATATTAATTAAATTTAATTTTTTGCTTGAAACCCCTTTCCTTCCATGTGATAACATCGATACTTCAATATTACAAATTACAAATCTTTTGTGAATCTTCTTTTAGGATTTAGAAAGTATTTTTTTAATTTAATTAGAGTCGAACTAGTACCTTTTTGTACTTCTAATAAGTTTCTCAAATTGATGTAATTCTCTTTTTCAATTATTAAGCTATTATTATTATTATTATTATTATTATTATTATTATTATATATTATATCTAATGTTATTAATTTATAAAAATGTGTATGCATGCGAAGGATTAATATATATCTGTCCTCAACAACAAATGTAAATTGTTGATGATGATGACTTCATTTTGTTTCTTCAGTGGATTATCATCTAATTATTGAAAGTACCAATATTTCCGTACCAAATAATGAGATTGCTAACTATACATCTTATATTTGAATTTGATTGGAAGCTTCCTTATAAAGTGTATATAATAACAACTAATAATTTCAGCAGCTAAGTAAAGCATCATTAAGTAATTTGTTGGCTATTAATCATGTCCATTAGCCATTAGTTTGATCAATTATTTTCCTATGTTTTGAGATATTCTATTTGCTAGAGATAACACTAATAATAAAGTACCCTTTTCCCCACTTTCGCCCACCCCACTTATAAATTAAAGTATTTTTAGTCGTGTTCAAGTTAACAATTAATTTGAACTTGTTGACCAACTTTTATATAGTATAATAAAAGTTTACAAAAAAAAAAAATATATGAGAAAAATAATAATAATTAGGAGATTTTTTATGAAGTTACTCATGGGATATACTGTCTTGAAACAATGCAGAGGGAGTTCTGTTTATTAAGTCACAGTTTAGATGAGATATTCCCAATAAATAAGAGGTCAGTGAGATTAGAAACACAATGCTCTTGCTATGTTGAGGAGTAGGTATTGACGTTTTCTTTCCACAATTAAATTCTGTTTTGGGCGTTCTACACAAGAATGGTGGTGAAGAACGCCTTTAGAAGCATAAAAAGATGGCATTATGAGATAGCTAAGAGTATCATGTACTTTGATCTTGCCACAGATATGTGGCATGATCTTCAAGAAAGATTCAATGAGGGTAATGGACCTCAAATCTTTCAGTTGCAAACTCAGCTCACACGTTTGCAGCAAGGTGATCAATATGTCACCTCTTACTTTACCAAGCTCAAATCAATTTGGGATGAATTAAAGGAATTTCAACCCAACACTACTTGCACATATGGTGCCATGAAATTGTTTCTTGACTATTACAATCAAAACCAAGTTTTATAGTTCTTAATTGGTTTGAATGAGTCGTACGCTTTAGTACGGGTTCATATTCTTCTCAATGAACCTATTCCTAATCTCTTTAGGGTGTTTGCTATGATTGTTCAAGAAGAGAGGCAATGAACATGGTTTGATCATTATTCTTTTGAAATAAAACACCTTCTTGAAAAAAAAAATATTTTGGCCGACCTTCTATCTAGACCTACGTCTATAAATATGGTCTCTTCAATTCCACTCAAAACCATCCTGATCCCCTTAATCAAAACAACTCTTCCCATACCACTCTATACATATATATAATGGGATCATCATCACAAAAGAATTGCTCATTTCCCTGCTCATTTTCCCGAGATGCAAAGCTCATCCTTTTCAAATCTAAAAAGTCAGCAAAAGAAAGGGCCTCTCACAGGTCTGTTTATACTTACAACCAAATTATTTCTAAACTTGGACCCTATTTTCAACATGATTTTTAATTCACCCAAAGTATCCTTTTGCTAATATGGTCCTCCTCCAGACTGCATTTTTCACTGTAAAATCCATATCTCATATTTTTTGGTATCTAACATGCATCTGTACGATTGTTGTCGAAGTCCAAACTATGGCTCTTCACACTGCTATATAGTTTTCCTCGAATAAGAAAAAATTAAGCCAGTCTACTAAATGCAAATGGACATTTTGTCTTGGTACGCTTGGAAAAAATACTTTGGGATGAATAAAAAAAAGTTTGCAACAATTGGCACATCTTTGTTTATCCATCAGGACCACATGTAGTTTGCAATCCCACCTTAATGCGAAATTGGACGTGAACATAAAATAGTTTGCAATCCCACTTTTGAACTATACGACTCCCAAGAAGCACCTTTCAGAGAAAGTTCAGAGTACAAGGATCTCCAAAAGGTTATTTTTTAGAAAAACCAAACTATTCCATCAGAAATTTGGCCAAAAATAGAAGATGATGCCCTAAGAGAAATGTTTCCCTCAGATTATTCACGAAGCATAGTAAAGGCTCTAGAAAATTTTCAAATTTATGAAAATATCACAATCAGGTCCAAGCCCCTGAAGCAAAGAAGTAAAATTCATCACTATTCAAAGAAACAGACACTCTAGGGGTCCTACTCTATAAGACAAGCATTTTTTATGATTCACAAAATCCACAAATAGACCAAGAAATCAACCAGGATCCTTATCTCTTTGAGTACAATGGACTAAAATGGGAGATTGTTTATTCTAAATATGATGCATATCCACCAGCTGGAAGTGATGAAGATGATGAACCATCAGGTTTGCACCACTTTTATAAGATAACAATAAGTGGAAAAATTCCCGATAGTCATGATGTTTGTAGGAATTTTTATGATTGTTTGTTTGTCGGTTTGTCATTTTCTATATTTGTCAGTTTGTCCATTTGTTGTTAGATTGTCATTTTGTTAGTTTGTCCTTTTTTATGTTTGTCTGTTTTTGAAAAATTTCTTTGGTATCCTCCCTCGTGTAAATGGCTACATATAGAGTCATCATTTTCATTGTAAGGAGCATCAAAAAAACATTCTACTAAATAAAATTTCTAGTGTTCTTCTAATTTTTTTAAGAGATTTCTAAAGTAGTGATGGTGTGCATTATGGGTCATACTAAAGATATTACTGTTATGAGTTAGAAGTATCACTCAAATGTAGGGGTGTTCATAATATAGCTGATCCAATCCAATCCAATCCGCAAAGTGCGGATATCCGCACTTGTGCAGATTGGATTGGATTGGAAAATTCAAAATCCGCACTTGTGCAGATTGGATGTTGATTGACATGTAAAAGTAACCGATCCAATCCAATCCACACATATTTATAACAAAATTAAAAAATTATATATACAAATAACATTTTAATGTAAAGAAAATAGTAATTTAAAAAACTAATACATATAATACAATTATATTGCAAAACTTAATAGATAAAATGTGTATTCAATTCTTATATATTTTTTTCTACCTACAATTTAAAATAAAATTAAATATTTTTTATATATATACAATTTTTTTTTCTTCATTTGAATTTGTTATTTTATTTATATTAATGTGTTGTTGGAGACATAAAATAACTATAGTTTGTTTTATTTTGTTGCTAGTTATGTGAAGAAATTTTCATAAAATTAAATAATTTAATATTAAAAAGTAACCGATCCAAAGTAACCGATCCAATCCGCACTTTTGCGGATTGGATTGGATCTACAAAATGAAATCTGCACTAAGTGCATATTGGATGTTTTTTGACTAAAAAAGTGCGGATTAAATCGAATAAACAGCCCTACTCAAATGTAAAATAACTAAGCAATCTATGTCACACTACAGAATCGTAAATCGTGCAAGAATATTGTTTTAGTTATCTTTATATTTGATGATGCTATACGCCATTCTGCTTTTTTTGGTCCCTACTTATATTGTAGGAATGGAAAAACCAGAAAGGCTGAAGCATGAGAATTGAGACTACTTTTGATCGAGATTATTATAAGGTTTAAACAGATTACACTGGAAGTAAATTACACAAGGACCATGAGCTCAACCGTCATTATAAGCTTGTACAAGTCCACCATCTATATATGGTAAAACAGTCATTTATATATGGTTCAAAATTAACCCACCAAGTCTGACAAAATCGATGGGCTTTACTCTCAAATCTATTCATTCTTAAAAAAAAAATAATAAATTATCGAGAAGTGAGGACCCTTGTTTTGAAATCCCCAAGCAACTTTTTCAGGGAAAGGATAAACTGACCAAAATCAGCAGATTATTCACTCATTTGAAGGCTTTACAGGTGGTCGAACATTTTCGGTGGAGGAGGCACCTGCAGGGGTTGAGGTTGAGGTTGTTGAGGACTCCTCAGCCGCAACAATCTTGCGCAATCTTTCCTGAAGAACTCGAACTCTGTCTTCGGTCTTTCTTAGCTTCCTCCATCTATAAGCCATATAAAGAGTAAAACCCCCGTAGACAACAATGTAGGAACCCCAAACATAAGGGTATGTTTCTGCATTCTCTTTAATTTTCCGATACTGATTCACCAACATTCCACTCCAGCCCACATCATTAGTACTAGTTGCTTGTTTATCTTCTTCTCCTCCTTTATGCTCTCTAGTTTCCATTGCTTCTCCTATCAACCCTTTTCTTCAAATTCTGTTTGACACAAATTTGTTGTACCAAGTTAGAACGCCTAAACAAGAATCCGAATTAGAGAGAAAAAGTAGTCCCTTAGGACATGTTTGAATGGCATATTGTATTGAGTTGTATAGTACTACTTTTATACAATACTAAATTTGGTATTATAATGTCGTATTAAAATATTATAAAAAATTACAAATAAAAATAATGTTTTCAAATCATATATCAAACGTGATATAAACCCCAACATTCATTTCAATCCCACCGTCACCCCAATACATACACATTCTCATTCTGACGCATCCAATTTCTAAAATATCTGGCACATTGTTAGAAAAATTACAAAGTTCATGTAGCCAAAAAAAACACCTGACATACTATCATTGTTACTAACCGTTAAAATAATAACAGCAATGCTGAAAAGATGATAATGAATAAACCATAATTGTTCACAACTTTTCTAAACAGGTTAGTAGTCGGTAGCAGTATTGTCAATTTTGGTTCAAAGCTTCTCTAAACAGGTTATTAATTGGTAACTATTCAATAGAGCATTGCCTATTTTGCTTCTCCTATTAAAATACCCGACAAAATTTTAAACAACAACTAATTATCTCTCCTATCAACAATACAGCATTGTTCCAGGTAACTTCTATGAGTAGTCAAAATAATTACAATTCAAATTGCTAAGAAACACCATAAATTAGATTTTATTTGGAGAGAAGTTTCTCATTGTCACAAAACACTTCATTAACACCAAAATATTATCCCAAACTTAAAACACAGTACTGAAACAAAATATATGCAGGAACAAATACCATACAAATGGGATTCACATGAAGGAAAAAAAAAAAACAGAACTTTTTTTATTGAACAGAACTCAGAAAATTATGAAAGTTTCTTTAGCCTGGCCCTAGAAAAAGATTGAGAACCAAATCTAGGAACGATCCCCAAAAAAATCTCCTATGATTATTAACGCATTCGAATTATAACATATTAAATAATAGTATACACAATTTTTAAATCTTAGAACTAAACATAATAAACTAATTATGACAGACCTAACTATTATCAAAAAAAAAAAAAAATAGATAATAGCTAAATCATATCCGTGTAGAATGCCAATGTAGAAGTCTATACAAAAGAGAGAAAATCACTTAAGACAAAGTTCACATCGTCTCTTTGTATTTGATCCTCATTAGCATCCTCAAAATCGAGAGTAGAGTACCTGTTGTGAGTGGAGTAATTGTTTATCCGCGACAAATGAGTGAAAGGGAGTTCCTACTCCCCGATCTCCGATCTAAGGTTGATAATTTAAGTAGAGTAGCTATTGTGAGTGAAGTAATTGTTAATCCGGCAATGAATGAAACAGAATTCCTCGTGTCCGATCTCCGATCTCCGATCTGACGTTGATAATATTTCTAGGGTAAGGTGATGAAGAAAGCGAGATTGAGAGAGAGTTTGAGTAACGGTTTGTGCTATGACTTTTATTTATTTTTTATTTCGTTATGACTTTATAATTGGGCTTCTTATATTGGGCTAACTCAATCAGCACACCATACCCAACCTTTTATAATCTTTTTTTTAAAAAAAAAATATTTATTTTTATTCATCACTTGTTTTTTTAAGAAAAATAAAAATTCAAATTTTAACATAATTAGATCAATTTGTACATGATTACATCTTTCGACCAAATTAATTAGAGAGATTATGGGACAAAAATTACCTAATTAAGTCACTGGTTTTGGGGTTAATGAAAAATAAGAGAAAGTTAAAAGACCTGAGTTGCTGCCGTTTGCGAGAGAGGAGCTGTGTCGCTTCCTTCGTTGGTGAAGAAGTCGTCGGCGACTTAGGGAGGAGATAGCCGTCGTCGTCAGCGAGTAGGGGAGAAGTTGTCGCCGTTTCCGTCGTCGTCAAATCGCTTGGCAGCGAATCACCTTCGCCGTCCACTTTCTGAGCAGTGGGCAGCGGCTTCAAAGAGGTGAGGTGAGAGAGAGTACGAGCGAGAGCGAGAGCGAGAGAGGGATCTGATAATAATTAAGGTTTTGTTTTTTTTTTTAATGTTTTTTATATTTGCTTTATTTTTTTGTATTTTTTTTCTTTATTTTGGTTTTTAAAATATAATCAATCTTCTATCTTCTATCACTAATATGAGTGGGTAATATGATAACTAAATATATTTAATTAGTATTTTTTTTAATTCTCTTTTCTTTTTATTTTTATTAACTTCATAAATATTAATTCATATAAAATATATATATTTTTTTTCTATAAATTTCTCATTTTTTTAATTTAATTTTTTTAAAAAATAACTCTTTAATTTTTACTTTTCATCACATTTCACTTATTTTTTAAATTAAAAATTCTAAAAATGATATTTTTTCTTTAATTTTTTTTTTTTTGGCTATAACATTTTTTATTATTTTTTTTTTAAATCTATATAGTAATCTAATTAAAAACATAACTATCTACATTTATTTCTCATTTCTTTCAGTAACTTTCTTTCAAGGTAAATATTTTTTTACCAGCAATCAAGATTTATGATGAAGATAATAATATTTTTTTATTCTCTCTCAACATAATTAAATTTAATCCATGATAAAAAAAATAAATTAAGTATGTCAAAATGATTATACCAAATACGGTTATATAATAGATATTTTAGGAGAAAAATCTCAATCACCGAATAAGAAAAATACCACTCTAAAAATGTGAGACCAAGAATTTTATTCAAGCATAATATTTGCTATCAATAGTTTATAGAACGAGAAAAGAAACAACAACATTACAAGATCTATAACTATGAACCAACTTGAATAAACTCATGTACATTATTAAAATTTATGGTAAATGTTTGATTTGTGGTAAATTATTTTCCAAATTCTTATTTATCTGTTTCACATATTTTTGTCTTTTTATTCAATATACGGAATTCATTTAGTCTCCTTTTAATGTAGTGAAAATTACACCAAATATGGGATTCTACAAAAAAGTTTGATAAATATGGCTTTTTTAAGTTTACCACCCTTATATGGCATTTATTTAAATTTGAAGTTATATATGGTATTTTCTTTGCCACATTTTTGTAAAAATAACATTGAAAGCCCATATTATAAGTTTGTGCATTCAACCCATTTGTAAAGGGTAAGATTGGAATTTTAAAGCATTTTTAGTCAACTTTGTTTGTGAATTTTTTTTCTTTTTTAATTTTTTTTTTTTTAAAATAAGGCTTGTCTTTTCATCTCTAGCATGTAATGAGTACCCTATTACTCTGCCATTTTTATTTTCCTCTTGGTTGATATTAGGTCCGGTTCCATTCATCCTTTCATCTCCTTTTAGGGTTTTCAATCTCTCTCTTTTTTCTTTGTTTCCTTTCATCCCTTTCATCCCTTTCATCCCATTCATAATGCTCATAAAATAGCTTCAATCTTACCTCTGTTTTTTGTTTTTTATCCTTCTTCTTTTTTGTTCTGGCCATCGATTCTCTACTTCCAGGTTGCCGACAACCCATTTCATTTTGGTTGGTATTGTGGTTTGAGTTTATCCAAGGTAAGTGTATTTTCATCATGATCATATAATATTGATATTACTCTCTGGTTTTTTGTTTTTTTTCTTCCTTCTGGTTTTGGCAACCCATTTTATTGTTGGGTTGTGTTGTAATATTACTCAATCACTCACAACCATTGCTTGTACTGATATTGGTTGAAGCACTCTGATTCCCCTTAAATAAGAGAGGTATGTGTTCATGTGTATGTCAATGTCAATCTGTGTATAAGACTCATTCTCCTAATACACCAAGCAAAGAATGAATGAAGTGGTGCAACTCTATTTTCTTGTTGGTCAATGCTAAAAAAGAGTATTTATTAAAAAAAAACTAACCCATATGATAGAATGTTGTTCTCTGTATGTATGATTCTTTGCCTCTTTTGACTTTTGATATTTCTTGCTTTGGTCTCTTCATCAAGAGAGTATTTGGCAGAGAGTATGTGGTCTCTTTTTCTTTCTTATTACATATTTTTTCACAACAAGCTATAACGGGCAAATAAGAATCTTTTGCTAAGTAGTTTCTCTTCAAAAATAATATGTTATATATGCCAATAAAGTGACGTGAGTATGTATGGTTTGGTGGCTAGACATGTCAGTATAACTTTTGCCTAAAACACACTCAAATGTGAGAAAGGGAGTTAGAAGTAATCACAAAAAATTTGGCTTGAAAATCATGTTTTTTTAAAACTTAAAAACATGGTTTAGTATATAATAATCAACTTGCTCTTACTACATAAATTAAATTAGGCATAAGTCAATATATAATTTGTTTTTAAGTTAGTTTTGATTGTTCCCCATTTAAACTTTTCTTTGATATATGTTCACAACTATACTTTTTCAGTGTGTGTTTCATAATGAATAAAATAGTAGATTAAAAGGAACACAAGGAGACTAACAGGTTGATTTGCTTCTTTCTATTAATTCTCCATTTTTTCACATGGTTCACATGCTTTCATAATTTTGTAATGGAGTTTTAATTTACTTGCTTTACATAACTGGTTTTTATTGTTATATTTTTAATTGGTTGTTTAATATAACTAGTTTTTTGTTTTAGTAGTTTAATTTTATAAGTTCTTTCTTAAGAATTTTTATATGGTATCTCTTGGTCAAAAATACAAGCATGATACGGTTTTCATTTAAAAAAATCCAGATTGAGTGAACTTAATTGCTCTAAAGAAGTTTCAATGAAATTTCTATTTTTATTTTGGATTTTGACATTCCCATCCCTCTTATGTATTTCATTGTTGTGAGGTATTGTTTTATGTTGTTGTGCTTCTATTTATTTTGTTATTCTCAATTTAACAGCAAGTATTTTCTTGTACTAATTCTAAAGCATTTTCTATTTGTTTTCACTTATTGTTGCATGTGTTTGTTAAGAGCAATGCAGAAAACATTATTAAAATTATTGGTGAGATTGTTTGTTAAGGGAAATGCATATCTTTTGTTTTACAAAAAAAAAAACTCCAATTGTTTGATCAAATGTTACCTAAATTGGTTTTAGTTTGTGATTCAATTGGAGATATTGTAGTATAAGGTTAGTTATTAGGATTATGTGTTTATTTTTAAATTTTATTATGCATCTTTTATGACATATTTACTTTATTTAAATAATGTATCTGGTTTTAAATGTTTGTAATGTTTTGTAGGGTATACTCTTTTAGAATATATATTTTATTATGTTTATGAAACTGGTTTTATTCTTCAGTTTTTATTGTTTAAGAGCTTATAAACCGGTTTTATGTATTAAATTTTATTAATTGTAATTATTATCATCCTTTCTATTTTATTTCGTTTTCACTTTGTATTTATATTTTTTAACAGATGGAACGAGTTGCTGAAACAGGTTCAGTTATTGGCGGTAAAAGAAAATCTTCTCGTAATATTGGTGGTATATCAAAAAAGGGTAAAGCAAAGAAAAATATGGTATGTTTATACATTTTACATGTTATGTGTTTGTATTATTGTATTAAGATATGCCTTTTTTTTCTTTTTTTTTTTAATTTGAATATGTTTAATTATTATTCACATTATTTTTTGTTAATTTTTAAGAAAAGTTGTCTGATTCCATAGATGATGAGCATATTTTTGATTTTATAAGTAAAGATAAAAAGAAAACCCTGTTGAAGTCTGTGACAAGAAGAAAGCGCCTGACGGAACCGAGTGGTTCATCTATTCCTGCTGCCCCTACGGTAATTATAACAGGAAACTGGTTTCTTTTTGTCAATTGTATATTTTGTTATAATTTAGTTTTATTGTTGTGAAACTGGTTTTTATCCCTTATATATTTATTTGTAGGTTATATGTTTCATTATTAAACTAGTTTTATGTAGGTCAAAGTTGTTTTGATTTTTGTGAAACTTTTTTTTTTGTTTTTGTATTTGTTTGTTTATTTTTGTTATTTGATATTTTAAATTATTTTTCTGTTTGTTTCTTGAATTTATATCTCAGGTGTTTTATTTTAAAATTAAACCCAAAAAGAGATTCGGAGGTGTTGCTCAAGATTTCAACGATACAAGTGTCCTCCTTGAAATGAAGTTAAGATTTTCACGTGAGCAGGAAAAAATCTTTCAAAAGACGCCATTTGGGTTTTTGTTTGATATGCATACACTTGTTTTTCAAAAAGAATTGGTGCATCTTATGTTATTAAGGCAACTTAACACGGAGAGGGATGATCAGGAGTGTTGGTATAAGATAGGTTCTAAAGCCGTTAGATTTGGAGTAGAGGAGTTTTCCGCTATAACTGGTTTTAATTGTGGTGGTCAATACGACTTGAAACCTCTTAGCAAAAAGAAGATGTTAAAGTTTAAATCTAGGATGTTTCCTAACTTTGGCATTACTGACAAAGTCACAAGAAGGGATGTGAGAGATGTTTTTCTTGATCAAGAATTTTTCATTGATGATGATGATGTAGTTAAGATGAGTGTTGTGTATTTACTCTCTTGCTATTTGTTTGGATTTACACATGACAAAAAGGTAGATAATTTTCTTTTTGGGCTTGTTAATGGTGATGATTATCTAGATGTTCTAAATGGTTTTGCATTTGGAAAAATGCTTTGGGAGAGGACATTCTACTATTTGACAATTGCTATTAAGGATGGTAATTCTATATTTAATGAACTTGAAGCAAAGGATAAGAAGTTCAAGAAGTACAAACTTCTTGGATTTGTTGTTCCCTTTCATGTTTGGCTTTGTGAGATTATTCCTAGCTTGTCCCCTGAATATTGTGTGAGGAAAGGTTCTGATTTTCGCCGAATACTTAATTGACAAAGTTTCGATGTTCCTGGTTTTGTGACTTTACTTGAAAAGGTTTTCAATAACCATGAGGTATAATAGTCTTTGTACCTGGTTTTACTATTTGATTTTTTTATTTGGCTTGTTTTATAGTATAGAAATTGGTTTTTAACATGTCATTGTAGATGATTTTCGTCTTACTGATGCTGAGAGACGTAATCGTCTTTTGAAGAATTTTAAGTTTCAACTCGTGTATCTTCCTAAGAGTGTGGATGATGAGAAGGTAAGAAACCAGTTTTCAAATATTTTTTTTACAAATTGTTTTGCTAACATTTCATATTATCTTTTTTAATATTTTTTTGTGTCTTTTGTAGGATTTTGAGGAGAAGTTTGAGAATATTTGCAGAAATTTATCATTTATTAAAGATTCTCAAGCATCCAATTGTAATGAGATGGCAATCTTCAAAGATGAGTTTTCTGGGGATTTGGCTAAGTTGAGTGAGATGATTGAAAAGATGAACTCCAAAAACCATGAAAAGATGGACACAGCCGATTTGTTTGGTGCTTCTTATAGAGAGGTAGATCGTTTATTATTGTTTATATTAACGAAATTATTAGTTTCTTTTAATTTTTATATGTAATTATTCTTTAGTATAATTGATTATCACATTAAAACTGGTTTTTTTTTTAAAAAAAAGTTGTTACTATTTTTTGATTAATTTTTCTTTTTGTATTGTATTTTTTCCTTTATGTTTTTTTTAAGAAACTGTTCTTTTTTAAAAAAAAAATTGAAGAATCAGTTTAATTTGTTGTTGATTAAACTAGTTTTAATGTTGGCACCGTTTTTTAAGTTATTTTTTGTTCTATTATTTTTTTTTTTATGTTGTTGTTGAAATAGCTTTTTGAAGTTAATATGACTTTTTTAATATAGTTACCCTTACGTTTTTTCTTATTGTTTTTGTATGAAACTGGTTTTCTTCTCTTTTAGTCAAAATATTTATTTTTTTCTTATTGTTTTGTGTATGAAAATGGTTTTCTTCTCTTTTAATCAAATTATTTAATTTTTTACAGGCTTATTATCGGGATTTGTCTGATGATGTTGGTGATCTAGAATTGTCAGTTCCCACTGTTAAGTCTACGGTACATGTTTTAACCATTTTTTTGTATATTTTGAAACCAGTTTATGTGATTTTGAATCTTTTTTTTCCCTTTTTATATAACTAGTTTCTTTTTGTTATGTAGGTTCATGAGGACAATGTTGATTATGGTCAATATTATTTGTCTCCTGATGTTATGAAAGTTGTTGACAATACAATCAAAGACGTTTTGTGTTCAAAAGATCAGTCTTCTTGTGAAAAAAAAAATAATATGGAAATGATTGTGTTTGATGATTCTTATCAAACGCCAGAAAACCCAAAACGCATTCTGTTAGGGTTTATAAAACACTTAAGAAATATATAAATTACAGATCTAAACATATTCCTAAAGTGCTTTAATATAGAAAACCCTAAATCACAAATCTATAGAACCTTTGCTAAATTAAAGAAGAAGAAGATGATAAAAGATGAGCGGAAGCACTAACCTGAAGCCATTGTTGGAGATTGCAGAGAAGGTTTTGATCTTCCAAGAATACACTATTTTCTTAAGTATTTTCTCTGATGGGGAAGGAGAGAATATAGAAACCCTAGTGTTTCTTGGGGACCACTACCTATTTATAGACTCATCTTAGAATGAGTTTTGAGTATTTATAATTTGACCCCTCAACAAATTATAAATTAACTTATGGTATCTGTACATTATTTCCATGACAATTTAATACTCTTTTGATACCCATAACATAATTGGTCACTTAATTTTGTATCACACTTTATAATAGCATATACATTATACATATGTGCCCACAAAGGATTTTAATCCAACAATCTCCCACTTGGGCAACATATGTTACCTGATAAATGTATAACCTTATGAGCTCAAAATTTGCTATTATGTAAAGGTATTCACAACAATCTCGTCCATCAACTATACCCATATAGGATCAAAGTGATTTTCGTCATATCAATCATGACTAAACCCATCAATGGTCACATATACAAATATAGCCAAATGACATAGATCAATCATGGATGTGTAGCATGGAAATTACATGCAATGTGAACCGAACATGCCTATTTCCAATTGGTCCTCCTTAAACCAAAGTGAGGTCAGACTTAAACATAGCAAAACAGAGTGAACAAACTGAAAAACTTTATTTCTGATCAGAAAATAACCAAATACATAAATGTCTTAAACAAACATAAAGCAAAGAAAATACAAACTCCCACTAAATCATGATATCCTCAAGTAATACTACACCCATATGAGCAGTATGCCCATGAAAGACCTTGGGTGGTAATCCTTTTGTGAGCGGATCTGCTATCATGGAGTTTGTCCCAATGTGCTCTATGGATATCTGTCCACTCTGCACTCTTTCTTTCACAACTAGGAACTTTATGTCAATATGCTTTGACTTGGATAAGCTCCTATTGTTATTGGAATACAGCACTGCTGATTTATTGTCACAAAATATCTTAAGTGGTCTTTCAACATTCTCCAAAACGCAGCCTAGTGACAAAGTTTCTCAGCCATATTCCCTGATTTGATGCCTCATAACACGCTACAAATTCAGCTGCCATAGTGGAAGAAGCTATAAGTGTCTGTTTGACACTTTTCCAGGATATAGCTCCTCCAGCTAACAGGAAAATGTAGCCTGATGTAGACCTTCTGCTATCTTGGCATCCAGCGAAATCAGAATCAGAATACCTTACGACCTCCAAATGATCTGATTTCCTGTATGTGAGCATGTAATCTTTTGTTCTCTGAAGATACCTCATAACCCTTTTGGCTGCTATCCAATGGTCCATACCAGGGTAGCTTAAATATCTGCCTAACATCCCAACAATGTACACGTTATCTGGACGCGTACATACCTGAAGATACATTAGACTCCCTACAACTGATGCATAGGGAATCTTTTTCATTTCTTGAATTTCAAGGCTACATTTAGGGCATTAACTAAGACTGAATTTGTCTCCTTTAGCAACAGGGGTGTCACCTGGTCTACAATCTTGCATGCCAAACCTTTTGAGTACTTTATCGATATAGCTCTTTTGTGATAATCCAAGAATACCCTGAGAATGATCTCGACGTATTTGAATTCCTAATACAAAAGAGGCGTCACCAAGATCTTTCATCTCAAATTGCTTAGATAGAAATCTCTTGGTTTCGTGCAATAAGCCTATATCATTAGTGGCAAGCAATATGTCATCGACATATAGAACCAGAAATATGTATTTACTCCCACTGAACTTGTGATATACACAATCATCAATAATATTCATCTCAAAACCAAATGAGATAATTACTTGATGAAACTTGTGATACCACTGACGAGAAGCTTGCTTGAGTCCATAGATGGATTTCTTTAATTTGCAAACCATATTCTTTGGGTCACCAACCACAAAGTTTTCTGGTTTCTCCATATAAATTGTCTCATCAATGTCGCCATTGAGAAACACTGCTTTTAACATCCATCAGAAGTAACTCAAGGTCAAAATGAGCAACAAGTGCCAATATTATCCTAAAAGAGTCTTTCGATGAAACCGGAGAGAAAGTCTCTGTATAATCAATGCCTTGTTTCTGAGTATAGCCTTTTGCTACAAGACGTGCCTTAAATCTCACCACATTACCATATTCATCCTTCTTGGTTTCAAGTATCCACTTACAACCAATTGGTTTTACACCTTCTGGTAATGGGACAACTTCCCAAACTTTATTGTCTTGCATAGACTTATTCTCTTCATCCATAGCATCAATCCACTTTTGAGAGTTAGAACTTTTCATGGCCAGATGCAAGTTGATTGGATCATCTTCCATCATTCCATTTTTCATCCTCATGTTCTTGAAGAAATACAAAATAGTCATCTGAAATAGCATTTCTTCTCTCTCTTGTGGATCTCCTTAATGGCTCTTGTTCTTGAGGGTGTTGAATTTGTTCTTCTGGAACAATAGCCTCATCCTGATTTGGGAGTTGTTCAACATTGTCTTGTTGAGGTTCCGAATTCATTTCTTGATCAATGACAGGTGTGGAAGCCTGAACATTGTCTAAAATGATAGTAGGAACTGAGTTTGAATTCAATTCCTCCTAAAAAACAATGTCTCTAACCTTATTTCTCCCCCAAATTCAACATCCTCAAAAAATTTTGCAGTTCCCATCTCAAAAATATTTCTGACAGTGGGATCATAAAACTTATAGCCCCTAGATCGCTCGGAATAACCAATAAAGTAGCTGCTAACTGTTTTGGAGTTCAATTTATTTTCATGTGGCCTATAAGGCCTTGCCTCAGCTGGACATCCCCAAATGTGGAAATGCTTTAGACTATGCTTTCGACATGTCCAAAGCTCATAAGGTGTTTTTGCAACTGCTTTACTAGGTACTCTATTCAAAATGTAAGCTGTTGTCTTTAATGCTTCTCCCCAGAGGGACCTAATCTCTATTGGCACCTAATCTCTTAGTTTTTTGGTCTGTTTTCCCTTGATACAATCTACACAGACATTGAAATCTGTGAAAGTCAAGAGACTCTAAAATGTCATCAGACACAAGACGCTCAATTCTACCTCTTGAGATATGACCTAAGCGTTTATGCCATAATGACGCTGAATTTTCTTTATTTAATTTGCGTTTAGTACCTCGTGATTCCACATGCAAGGTTTTATTATAGGATGCAATTGTTTCTAGCAAATAAAGATTGTCATAAGTATTCAAATAACCAGTTCCAATAATATTTGAATTTAAAGACAAAGTAAACTGATTGTTTCCAAATGAACAACAATATCCAAATTTGTCCAACAAAGAAACAGAAACTAAATTCCGTCTAAAAGACGGCACAACAAAAGTGTCTTTCAAATCCAAATAAAAAACCAATCTGAAATGCCCAATTGCTTCCACTTCCACCGATTGTCCATCGCCCACAAAGATGTATCTTTTACCATCACTTGGCTTTCGGTAGCTCAGGCAACCCTGCATAGAAACACTTATGTGAGTAGTAGCACCAGAATCTATCCACCAAGTGTTTCTAGGTACTGAAACTAAATTAACCTCAGAACAGACCAAAGCAAGATTAATACCTTTCTTTACATGACATGCGTGATATTTGGCACAATCTTTCTTCACATGTCCAGCTTGGTTACAAAAGAAACAACCCTTAGAATCCTAATGTTGTTTCTTTTGAACTGGACCCTTAGCAGCTTCATTGTCAAATTTTCTTTTCTTACCCTTATCCTTAGGGGTAGTGGCAAAGTGAGCACTTTCAGTTTGTCCTTTTTTAACCTTTCTTCCTCTTGCACACAATGAGAAATGAGCTCGTTGAGAGTCTATTTCTCCTTTTGACAGTTGTAACTAATTTTAAATTGGTTAAACTGTGGAGGAAGCGTTAACAAAACCATGAGTACAAGTACATCATCCGAAAGCTCAATCTTAAGTGTCCTTAATCTTGAGATAATATGATGCATTTCCATAATGTACTCCCTTGCATTTCCTTGACCCTTATACTTCTTGTTCATTAAAGAACCAAGAAGTGTTGTCATTTCAACCTTATCGTTTTTAGCAAAACGTTCCTCAATTTGTTCAAGGAAATTCTTGGCCATAGTAACCCCTTCGGATTCTGTGCCCCAAGTAGGCTTCTGGAATGTTGTGTTTCATAATCATTAGACTCATGCGATTTGAACAATCTCACCTCTCAAATTCCCTTTTATCATCATGGGAACTTTCCTTAGTGAGAGGTGCATGTTGTTCATTCCTTAGTGCATGGTCTAAATCCATACATACCAGAACTATAAGTAAGTTCCTTTTCCAATCCTTGAAATTGGTTCCATTAAGCATTGGAATATAATTAATATTAGGAGATATTGAGGCAGCAGAAGATGAACTAGCTGAATATAGAACAAATAAAACAAGCTCATACTAATATACTTAATTAAATAATAAATTCAAAAATTGGTTAATCCCATCTCAAGATACCAAACACACATTAATATCAAGTCTTTGGACAGTAATATTAACTGTAAGCGGTACTCTTGGTGTAGCAATCAAATATTGACAATAAAACTGTGCCAAACAATAGGTTAATCTTTGGACTAACGTATTGCTTACACAAAATACCTTATAATTTATCGCCACAGGTACGTTTGAAATCTAGCAAAATATTCACTTACCTTTGGGTTAGTCAATATATGCATCAATTACAAACACACAACCATCCTAATATTTAAATAAATTAATCTACACAAAAGTGGTCACTTTGGCGACATATTATTTCAATCAATTTACTCAAAATATTAGTCATAAATCAACACCAAAATTTGAATTAAATTGTTTGAACCAAAATATATAATAATACTAATATATATATAAATACATTATTTTAAGATGTAAACAATAATATACTGCAACTATATATAGTTAAATCTGAAGCCAAGCCCAATACAATTCAAAATAAAAGATTGATAATATAAACTAAAAGGGAAATTTGATTTTATATACTTAAAAAATTAAAAAAATTTATTATTAAACCAAAAACCTAAACCCTAAAAAAACTATGCATTTTTTTTTCAAAACCCCAAAAATACCCCCCTCACAATTCACCCATTCTCTCTCTTTGCATCATCTCTCTCTCCCTATCTCACATCCCAACCGCCCACCCTCACCACCACCTCCGACCTCCATCCTCCGACCTCCGACCCTCATCGCCACCTCCGACCACCCGCACCAACACCCCGACCCAGCCCCACTCTCTCGGACCGCCCAAAAGTCGCACCCCGAAAGCCCACTCTCTCTTCCTCTCTCTGAAATCGCAGAAAAAAAAAATTGCTCCCAGGTCCGATGGTCGGACCATGGGGTCCGACCAATCGGACCCATCGGACCCATGGTCCGACCATCGGACCTGGGAGCAATTTTTTTATTTTTTATTTTTTTTTTGGATTTTCAGAGAGAGGAAGAGAGACCCAGGTCCGATGGTCGGACCATGGGTCCGATGGGTCCGATTGGTCGGACCCCATGGTCCGATCATCGGACCTGGGAGCAATTTTTTTTTCTGCGATTTCAGAGAGAGGAAGAGAGAGTGGGCTTTCGGGGTGCGACTTTTGGGCGGTCCGAGAGAGTGGGGCTGGGTCGGGGTGTTGGTGCGGGTGGTCGGAGGTGGCGGTGAGGGTCGGAGGTCGGAGGATGGAGGTCGGAGGTGGTGGTGAGGGTGGGCGGTTGGGATGTGAGAGAGAGAGAGAGAGAGAGAGAGAGAGAGAGAGAGAGAGAGAGAGAGAGAGAGAGAGAGAGAGAGAGAGAGAGAGAGAGAGAGAGAGAGAGAGAGAGAGAGAGAGAGAGAGAGAGAGAGAGAGATGATGCAGAGAGAGAGAATGAGTGAATTGTGAGGGGGTATTTTTGAGGTTTTGAAAAAAAAGGCATAGTTTTTTTAGGGTTTAGGTTTTTGGTTTAATAATAAATTTTTTTAATTTTTTAAGTATATAAAATCAAAATTTCCAACTAAAATTAACTCATGAAGCATCCTACATAAAAAATAAAATTGTATATATATGTATGATATACGCTGACACTCCTTGATCAAAAAAATAATAATAAATTAAACTGAAGCCAAAACAATCGAAAGAATATATATGTATTCCGACTGAAACCGAACACCGACCGAAGCTGAAGCCAAAAACGAAAACATATATCATTCGAATAAAACAAAAAATTCTCTGGGCTGAAGCCAAAGCAAAACACATCCAAAAAAGAAAAGACGATTGATATTATACATAAGACAAAAGTTAATTTGAATAATATATATCTCATAATCGTACAATTAGTTAATTATATATATAATATGACTTACTCCAGAAGCCGCGTCAATCACAATAATTATAATATCAAATATTATTCAATCAGACTAAAGGTGAATATTTACAGTAATCAAAAACATATTATCAAAGGGAAATTTGACATTTTATGCTAAAAGGTTACACATGGTTTTAAAATATTCCCCCTCACTACACATTTTTTAACTATACTTTTAATTCTTTTCTAACCCTAAAATACCCTTCTATCAAAACCAAAAAACCTCACCTTCATTTCTCTCTCTCTCATTCTCTCGTTTTCCCTCAGCCACCACCACCCACCAAAACCAACCGGACCACCACCCACGACGACCTTAGCCGCACCTCAACCACGTCGGACGACAACCACGCAGGCAGACCTCCAAAAACTTTATTTTTCTCACAAAAATCTTCATTTTTCTCACCCTAAAAGTAATGGGTAAGTGTTTTTTTATACAAAATATTGTTGGATTTTATTATATTGTATGGATCTACACATTATTCGTTGTATTATGTCATTTTTGTGACCTGAAATGAAAGTAGAGTTCGAACCCAAACGCTGGTTTTTTTCTGGGTTTTTTGAATTTTTGCGATTTTGTACACCATTGTGCGATTTTTTGTGCGATGCCAACATAAATCAGAGGTCAGGGATGACTTTCATTCTTTTTGGCGACATTAAACGATGTCCTTGCGATTTTGTGCGATGTTGTGCGATTTTGTAATTTGTGTGCGATATTTTTACATCATTATGCGATAATACTTTTGTTTTTTTTTTATTATTTTCTTGTTGTGTTTTTTGTGCGATATTATTTTGTGCTTGTTCGATTATTGTGCGACATTATTTTTTTCTTGTGCGACATTATGCGATTATTGTGCGACATTGTTTAGAAAATAATAAAAAATGAAACAATGTCGCACAATAATCGCATAATATCGCACAAGAAAAAAATAATGTCGCACAATAATCGCACCAGCACAAAATAATATCGCACAATGTCGCACAAAAAACACAACAAGAAAATAAAAAAAAATAAAGGTATTATCGCATAATGATGTAAACATATCGCACACAAATCACAAAATCGCACAAAATCGCAAGGACATCGTTTAATTTCGCCAAAAAGAATGAAAGTCATCCCTAACCTCTGATTTCTGTTGGCATCGCACAAAAAATCGCACAATGGTGTACAAAATCGCAAAAATTTGAAAAACCCAGAAAAAAAAAACCAGTGTTTGGATATGAACTCTACTTTCATTTCAGATCACAAAAATGACATAATACAGCAAATAATGTGTAGATCCATGAAATATAATAAAAACCAACAATATTTTATATAAAAAATACTTACCCATTACTTTTGGAGTGAGGAAAATGAAAATTTTTGTGAGGAAAATAAAGCTTTTGGAGGTCCGACTGCGTGGTTGAGGCGCGGCTGAGGTCATCGTGGGTGGTGGTCCGGCTTGTTTCGGTGGGTGGTGGGTGGTGGTGGCTGAGGGAAAACGAGAGAGAGAGAGAGAGAGAGAGAGAGAGAGAGAGAGAGAGAGAGAGAGAGAGAGAGAGAGAGAGCGAGAGAGAGAGAGAAATGAAGGTGAGGTTTTTTGGTTTTGATGGAAGGGTATTTTAGGGTTAAAAAAGAATTAAAAGTATAGTTAAAAAATGTATAGTGAGGAGGAATATTTTAAAACCATGTGTAATCTTTTAGTATTAAATGTCAAATTTCCCTTATCAAAACATATATGCAAAACATATATGTCAGAAGAGGATTTACATATATAGGCGCTACATGTATATATTCAAGCCAAAATTACATGCATGAATTCTTACGGCATATAATAGTACTGAACATATATCAATAAATAGAAACATATATTTAGACTGTATCCTAAAAATTGCGGCAGCAGTATAAAGAAAATAAAACCCTAATTTTCAAAATCTCCAAATTTTATAAACAATAAAATGATCAGATCTTCAATTAATTCAACAAAGGTGGCTCTGATACCACTTGTTAGGGTTTATAAAACTTAAGAAATATATAAATTACAGGTCTAAACATATTACTAAAGTGCTTTAACATAGAAAACCCTAAATCACAAATCTATAGAACCTTTTCTAAATTAAAGAAGAAGAAGATGATAAAAAATGAGCGGAAGCACTAACCTGAAGCCATTGTTGGAGATTGCAGAGAAGGTTTTGATCTTCCAAGAATACACTATTTTCTTAGGTATTTTCTCTGATGGGGAAGGAGAGAATACAGAAACCCTAGTGTTTCTTGGGGACCACTACCTATTTATAGACTCATCTTAGAATGAGTTTTGAGTATTTATAATTTGACCCCTCAACAAATTATAAATTAACTTATGGTATCTACACATTATTTCCATGACAATTTAATACCCTTTTGATACCCATAACATAATTGGTCACTTAATTTTGTATCACACTTTATAATAGCATATACATTATACATATGTGCCCACAAAGGATTTTAATCCAACACATTCGGAAGGAGAGTTCTATTGTATTGTCTCCTTTTATAACTGATTTTGGATCATCTGATTCAGGCAAAGACAGCTTGATGAATATTTTGATTGGAGATAAATTGATAGTTGATGGGCTTAATCCTTTTAAAAATGAGATTGGAGATAATAACACTAGTCAGCAGTGTTTGAAGTTCATTCAATGGTTAGAGCATAATATAAATATGAAAAGGTAATCTAAGTTTTTTAGTTTTTTATTTTGCGTTTTGTATATATGTGTTTTTGTTAGCTTTCTAATTTTTTCTTTATTTTTTTATATGTAGCACTAAGAAGAAATACTCCGACATTGATAATAAGATTGATCCCCCTATGGACTTCAGTTTTATTCAGATTGATGAGAAAATGTGGTTTTACACACTCCAAACTTGTGGGAAGTTCATTTCAAATTCTGTAAGTTTTTTTAATTTTTTTCTTATACATTATATTTTTTGTGTTTTTTGTTTTAATGTTTGTATAAAACTAGTTTTATTGTGTGTTTTATTTTTGAATAACGAGTTTTAGTTTATTTGTTTAATAACTAGTTTCTTGTGTTTTTTTTTTCCTGTGTAGCATATGAATGTTGCTTTCTATTATCTAAGAAAGAAAGTTAAACAAGATCATCTTTGAACCAAAGGATAACAACAACCGATTGTGTGTTTGATCAGTTGATTTTCAGCGAATATAACAAATTTTTGGAAAATCATTCCAGTTCGAGCACAATTAATTTTGATAGTGTTATATCTCGCTATATTCTTGGAGAATATTTGTTTTCAAATACTGCTTGGGTTTTCACAGATCATGTTCTTATAATTGTTCATGTGAAAGATCAATCTCACTGAATTTTGATCCATTTTAGCATCAAGGACATGATGCTTAATGTTTACAACTCTTTATCTGGGTTACGCAATCAGAACAAGGCCTTGGCCCATGTTAAGGCATATTCTGTGATGTTGCCTTATTTCTTGGAATTCCTCAACTTTTATGCATTGAGGCCAAATCTTAGCATGGAAGTTGGTCCATATTCTGTGGGAATTAGGGAGCCTCTTAATTATACCTTCATTAAGGGGCTGCCTACTCAAAAGAAGAGGTAAATTTTCTAACTTTATAATAGAAACTAGTTTTATTAATACTGTTTATTAATATTCCTTTAATTTTCTTATTATAACCAGTTTTATAATATATATTTTATGTTTGATATTTTTATATTTTTGTTTGTTAAAACTTTTATTAAATACAGTGATTGTGGAGTTTTTGTGATTAAGTTTGCTGATTTGTTCATCAATGGGAAGATAAATGAGATACCACGAAATATGGCTGATAGGATTGCAACTTACAGAATAGATTGACTCTGCAATGTTTGAAGTCATCATAGTGTACCTCCTTGTTGGGCAGTGGCTTCTAGTCCAAATATGATATCCTATATTTTCCAGGTAAGGTCTTATGCGAATGTCAATTTTGTCTATTTCTGACATGTAATGCTCAAATGAGTTGACCTTGTATGTTTTGGCAGCTTTCACAAAGTTTATAGTGAGCTCATCTCCATGTCTACCAAAGTTTGATTTGATGTTGTTAAGCAAGTGGAATATGGAAGCTCCATGAAAGTGGTCTGGGTAAACATTCTTCACTGCTTTTTTAATATTTTTATGTCTGTCTAATATTATTGTTAATCCTGCATGTTAAAACTGGTTTTAGTTATGATTGACATATATATATTTGTATTATGTCAGTAACTGGTTTCTTCAACAGGATTAAAAGTGATTAATGATGATTTTTTTATTGAATTTGAATTTTACTGTAACTTGTTACTATTCAAAAAATATATATTATGTATATATATAAATAAACATAAAACCAGTTTTTGATATTGTACCTTCTCTATCACCAAATGTTTCTCTTATCTTGTTGAAAAACCAATCCCAAGAGTCATCATTTTCTGAGTCCCCTATTCCGAATGCCAATATGAAAATGTTGTTGTTTGCATCCATTGTAGAAGCTGAAAATAAAGTCCCGCCAAATGATGTTTTTAAGAAGGTTCCATCTGTGACAATGACTGGTCTACAATATTTCCAGCCTCTTAGTGAATTTGCGAATGCTAGAAACAAGTATTTGAAACGATTTTTTGTATCTGTTTCCAAGTGTGTGATTGTTCCTGAATTTGATACTTTCAGCATGTGTAAGTACATTGGTAGCTGTTGATAAGAGTCATCTTGTCTCCCTCTTGCCAATTCTAATGCTTTTTCTCTTGCTCTCCATGCCTTTTGATATCCCATTGACACTTCATAATCATATAGTGTGTCCATTACAATGTCTTTTGGTCTATGTATTCTTTTGATATCTAGGAATTTTTTTTTTACTATTTCTCCAATTCTCCAATGATATTGCTATTTGCTTGTCTGTGGTCTCCCATGATTACATCCAATGAGCATTTGTGATCCTGGACATACTTCCTCACTTTGAATGTTGTTGTATTCTTAAATTTTGATGCTCTAAGTAACCAGTTACAGTTATCATCAATACATGTAACCAGGTACTCCCTTGGTTTCGATCTCTTTATTTTAAATTGAAAGTTGTGCAATATAGCATAAAAGCATAGTGCACATTTCAGCATCTTTTTATCTTTGTAAATTTGCCCTTCTTCAATTTTGAAAACCCTATGATCTGTTATAATCTCCTTCTCTTCTTCATTCCTTTTCTTCTTGTGTTCTTCTGTTTTCTCAATTATAAAATCAGCAACATTGTCAGCTACTTGAAATATGTTTGACATTGATAGGAACTCGTTATTTGTTTCTGATGCCTCATCTTCATATTCTATGTCTTGAAATGATGGCTGGTTTGTAATTAGTAAAACCAGTTGTTGAACATCAATGTTTTGTGTTACTGTTCCAGTGTCAGTGAATTGTTGTGGATTTAGTTGCATTGCATGTTGTTCAATTCTTGTGATGCAAAGTGGAGAGTCGCTCACTCCAAGCTGCTTCTTTCTTAGTTTAATGTAAAACTATAGTGAGTTGTCACTTATGATCTTCATTGGTAATGAACCGGGGCTTAGCTGGTAGTTCATTTCAATTGGTGTGTTGCAGTTGATCTCATTCTTTACCAATTTAACCAACTCTTTCAGAGAACATTTTGTTGGTATTAGCAGTCCAGTCATTGTGTAGTCTTGGTAGTTATTGTCATCTGTCCAATATCCTCCATATTGAATAACACACATGATTGTTTCCATTCCTGAATAAATTACAACATATCATTAGTTTATTATTTTTTTTTTTTTAAAAAAAAACAGTTTCGTTTGTTGTAGTGTTATTATTTTAGTTATGGTAACTGGTTTTTTTTTTTTTTTTTTTTTTTTAAATTTTCATATTTTGTTTTTTTTTAAAAGTTATCTTCAGTTGTTGTATAAAGTATATTGTCTAATAGTGTAGTTTATTAAACTAGTTTCGTATTTGATTTATTTCAGTATTCAATTCAAGTTTATTTGCAAATTTATTGTTTTTTATGTGATATTATATAGTACTTATATATATATTAAAAATTATAGTTTTACATTAATTTATATATACATTTTGTTTCTTTATAGGAAGATGATAATGAAACATGTTATGATAAAAATGAGTTGTTTTAAATTTTTTCATAATGCATATATATATAATCATTGAATATATCATGAAAAGATGATCATTTATTATGATTTATCTAACCTTGTAATATGTGTAGATAGGATGATGTGAATTTCTCTTGAGTATTCTTCAGTTGTTGCTGCCGATGATG
This sequence comes from Cannabis sativa, assembly GCF_029168945.1. Classification (NCBI taxonomy): domain Eukaryota; kingdom Viridiplantae; phylum Streptophyta; class Magnoliopsida; order Rosales; family Cannabaceae; genus Cannabis; species Cannabis sativa. The sequence continues at coordinate 18,600,046 of NC_083608.1, forward strand.
AACATTGGAGATGAGTTTGATTGTTGTTGTCAGATTTGATTTGTGCAGATTGTTTGCTGGAGAACTGATTGATTGATGTGGAGAAAATATTAATCGATGCTTGCAGATTTCGATCCAAGAAAATTCGATGGGAGAGAGAAGAATTAACAGTGAGAGAGAGAAGAATTAACAGTGAGAGAGAAAAGCTATCGTGAAATTGTAGATAGAGAAAAAAAAGTGGAGAGTGTTTTGAGCTTTTCTGTTTTTGGTTAGTTTTTAAATTTAAAAGAAAAAAAATCTGATTTGATTTTTAATATTTTTTATGGTATTAGACATGTCATTTCCCATAGTTGTTAACTTTTTTGTTTTGAATGCCATATTTAGTGGCATTAAGTTTTCTTGCCATATATATGTAAACTATAGTATATTTTCCCATATTTATGTAAATAGCCCTTTAATGTATATATATGTATCGTTAATTTTTATCAACACGATAATATCCTATAAATATTGATTTAATACATTTATGTAAATAATATCTTTATGTAAGTATATTAAAAATAATAATAATAATATATTTATGTAAATATACTAAAAAAAATTGAAGAATATACAGCTCAATTTTTTTAGACTGATTTCTAATTTTTTTTCATACTAAATATAAATATAAACTGATTTGTTGTTCCACTAGACTTACTTATCGGGTTTGATTAAGATTACTTATATTTTTTCTTCTCCATGAATGGTACATCATTGGTCTTAAGTAGATTGTGGCAGTTAACTACTAATTTCATCCAATCTCAAGGTACTACTTTAATTGTTCCCTGCAATATAGTTATTTTTCTTTATAGATTATCGGTGGAATTTTTGTCCGTAGCAGTTTTTTTTACCATGTAGTTATTTAGGCAGTTTTTTTCTTCAAAAATATCATTATATTTTAAAATATTTTAACTTTTTATATATGTGTTTGATATTTTTATTATATTTGATTTTTTCAATTTCTTTTTTATAAATTGTTTTTAGCTAGTTATTGGAAAAAAAATATATATATTATTATTTGTATTAACCTTAGTTTATAATTTAAGATTATTACAATATAATTTTTTCATGAAAAAATTTAGATTATTACAATATAATTTAAAATTTAATTTTAAGTTATCGGTTATTTGAGTTATAAAGTTATTAATGTTTTTTAAATTATGATAGTTATTTTAATGATTGAATTAGTGCTCGTGGATCTACTTCAGACACTAATTACATTTGACAAGATGAGTTATTTCCTATTTCTTTATAATTTTTTTGTTTGAAATATTTTCTTTATAGTGACTATTGTTAGTATTTTTTTTAATGCTTATTTGTTTATTTGTAGTAAAATAAAATATAAATTTGTAATAATATTTAATTACTCATTATTTTAATTTTCATCCCACTAATATATTGTTTGGTTATGTGCAGTTAAAACATCATTGTCCTTTCAAGTTTTGAGAGAAATGATAGCGAGTTTTCAGAACAAATTGCATGCCGCTGATGATGACAATGGATTGCAGTCTGTTACAAAGATTTTACAACTATGATTGCTTTTACTATCAGAGTTCCCGCTCAAATGATTTTTTAGATCATTATTAGAAGTTTTTACAAGTTTGTTATTCAGATTTACAAGTTTGTTGCACACAAATTAGTTATGCATGCTCTTTCGGATGAATAAATAACTTGTTTGGCTAGATATGAATGTCCATATTTTTTTGGGTGTATAGTATTATTTTGATTATCCTCCCAAGAATAGTATTTATTTGACGAACATATGATGTATAGTATTCATAACTAGCCTGTGTGCCCACCCTTTTTTGCTCTGCGGCAGTTTTTTTTCAGTTAAGGAAGTTTTTTCTTTTTCTCTTTGTGTAGTCCCAGGTTTCCTCTGTTTTCCCCTGTTTCTCCATAAATCGTAAGTAATAACTGCTCCTAATCCTGCTCCATCTGATCTCTTTTGCTACGATCCGGTTTTGCTTCCATGGATCCTTACACTAACAAGATGAAAGAACCAATGAATTTAACTGAGGACGAAGAATCTGTTTTTGATCTATCTGATATGGGGTTTGTTGCTAATGATTCTACTCAAGATCATGTGTTATATGCAAAGGTTCTCACTAACAAGAAATGTTATGGTGAGATTTCTCTCACCTAGAAACTCGAGACAAGACTCCTATTTAAAGGACACGTATATTCAGATTTCCAATGAAAGCTGAATTGTCCATGAGAGACTCCTCGAAGTTTGAACCTCGCCGGGATAAAGCCAGCGAGATCTTGCGAGTACGACCAAAGTCGGATCGCGTAACTGTAATTCGCGTTATGAAGGATGAGAGAATGGATCCAACTCGCATGTGTCGGGACATATGCGAAGTATCCTCTCTATACTTCTGCGAAAGCATAGAGATCAACCCTCTATGGTGCGATTTGGTCCCAACGACCCAATAGCCTTGATAAACCGATATAGACTCGCGTGTCTAGGTTCTATCAGCTCGATATGCGATGTCTACAGGAGGCGATTGCTTAAGGACTCAGACAGTCCAAACGTAATGATAACCCTGCGAGCTCAACAACGGAACATGAACAGTCAACTCGTGGGTGCGGAAGACGCATACGTTGATGAACTCAGTAACTGTCACCCATTTATTAATGTTAACGTTGTTTAGGTTCAATTATTGCAATTCAATATGTAAATAAGGGATTAACAATGAATGAGATCCTTATGTAACCGATTGGACGCCTGCTTTGTATATAAAGGGGTGATCCACCATGAAATGGCACCTACGAATCCTTTGCTACAGTGGACTAAGCAGAACACAATCTGACTGAACCACTATAATTCTTTGTCTTATTGATATTTTCCAGCTTTGTTTTTTGTTCTCGCATTTCCAGTCGAGTACTAGGTCGAATACTCGCACTTGTCGTTTCTCTGAAAATTCTCTTTTATATTAATTAAATAATATATTTTGGTGTTGCGAAATTCACTCGACAACATTTGGCGCCGTCTGTGGGAACTCGACTAAAGACTTCATTCATTTCAAAGAACACTAATCATCATGGCTGGAAATCACGCTAACGGAGCTAACAACGAGTCCATCAATATTGGAATGATGAGTGTACCGCTGTCTGGAGCCGGAGTGCCACCTGTGGATGTCATTAACGGCAGAGTAGGGAGAAGCAATATCAGACCTCTCAACCTATTCCCAGAAACGACTGGCCCTCAAGTCGGGGACACGTCCACGCCACCAGCAACCATGCATTTTCCCCCCGTCACTCCGGCGGTGGTATCCGAGGGAATGGTCCAGCTCACCACTGATCAATATGCTGCGATTCAGGATCAACTGCGGGCACTACAAGCCGAAGTAGATGGACAGAGCCGAGCTCGACGCCCTCCTCGAGTTCCCTCCATTCGCAACGATAACCCTCAGGTAACAACTTCTAGACGTCATACTAACCGTGTACGCAGGGAACGAAGAACTAACCCTGAAGCTCTGGACCTGAACCATCCAATGTCAAGGGATCAATCTGCAAGGTTTCCAAACCAGAGCGCACAAATCGACGAAGATCCTGAGCGCCGTAATCCTCGCAGCCGACCATCGAGAGATAACGACGCAGAATCAGCCTCTTCGTCGTCGCATGGTCGCACTCCGAGCAGGTATACAAGGTCCGGCTCTGTACAGACACAACAGGGAGGACGTTATCAGGTACACCGAGGTGATCTACGTGATCATCTCAACGCAGTTTTCAGGGCACGCTCTCGCGGCCCACATAATACCGAGACACTCCGTGATCCCCATGCGGGCGATCAGGGTGTCAACGCAGATAATAACCCGCCTATCGCGCCGATCGCGACCACTGGGATTAATGTCCCAGCAAACCTTGCCGCAGTACTTGCGAGCCCTGCAGTTGCAGCGACTCCGGCTCCTGCGGCAGGAGGAATTGACCAAAGCATGCTCCTGCAGGCTTTGAAAATGCTCGAGCAGCAACGTAAGCCTATATATAAGCTGCATGGCACCTCGCCTTTTACTACAGAGGTGCGACAGGCTCAACTTCCAAAAGGGTTTCGTCTATCCGAATCCCTCAAATATAAAGGTACTTCTAACCCGATAGACTATTTAGAAAAATTCAATACTATAATGGAAGTAGACCAGGTACCACAGCTCGCAAAGTGCCGCATTCTTGCGGCAACACTCGAGGAAAATGCTCATGATTGGTTCACCCAATTACCCGAGGCATCAATATCGACGTGGGAAACTTTCGCCGACCTATTCCTCACGCATTTCCAGGCCACAATGACGTATAGGCCACCTTATACGACTTTGGCCAACATCAAACAAGAACCTGGTGAGTCTTTACAAGACTATTTCAAATGTTTTAACGCAGAAGTAACAAAGGTCGAGAAGGCCCCCGAGTCTTCGCTTGTTTGCATGTTGATAACAGGTATCTTGCCGAGGACCGACTTTTGGAAGGAACTACAAGCTCGAAGGCCCGAGTCCTTGGTAGAGTTCTTCGCCATGGCCGAACCTCACAAAAGAATTGAGAATTCTCTAGCGGAGTTAGAGAAGGGGAAGGACAAGCGCCGGTCACCCATACCGCGGTCACGATCTCGCAGTCCGCGAGGGAAGAACTCCAGGGGCCGAAGCCCGAGAAGACGCAGCCCGCGAAGACAGCGAATTCCGAAGCTGGCCAAGTCTCCTCCAAAGAAGGAGTCCTCGCCAAAAAGGAAGGGTGGACCTCGCTTCATCAATTATACTGAACTCGCAGTCCCTCGAGACCATATCTACGCGATTGAAGAAAGAAACGGAGTCTTCAAGAAGCCGCCCCCCATCAGGGGAAATCGCGACCGGAGGGATCCTAAAAAATTCTGTAAGTACCACAAGGACATTGGTCACACTACTCTAGAATGTTGGGTCTTGCAGGATGAAATAGAGGAGCTGATCCGGAGAGGGAAATTCGACAAGTATAAAAGGAGCGAGGAAAGTCATCCCCAAGCGGATGACAAAGGAGAAAACCAGAATGCGAGTGGCTCCAGAACACCTCGCAATATCCTGACTATAATTGGAGGACCACACATCGCAGGCGACTCTCGCAAATCACAAGAATGGTATGCCAGAGAAGCCAAGGAGAAGCCGCTTACTAATGTGAATAATCTTGGTGAACGGCCCGAGAAGCTCTTTAAGAAAGAATGCGACGACATCATCTTTATGGAAAGTGATGCGAGATGGGTCCATCACCCGCATTCTGATGCACTGGTGATAGTCGCCAATATTGGTGGGGACAATGTCCATCGCATACTGGTTGATAATGGGAGTTCAGTGAATCTGCTGAATTTCCAAGCCTTCAAACAAATGGGGTTGCAGGAGAAGGATTTGCGACCCATGACATCGAGCATTTATGGCTTTTCGGGAGATGTCATAGCAATTAAAGGAATGATCAAACTCCCAATAACTTTGGGAACTGCCCCAGTAACAGCCAAGTCAATGGCAGACTTCGCAGTAATCGACCAATACTCAGCGTATAACGTCGTAATTGGTCGACCAATCCTAAAGGAGATGAAGATCGTAACCTCGATCTATCATCTGACAATGAAGTTCCCTACTCCCGCTGGAGTAGGTTCGGTGCAGGGAGTCCAATCCGACTCACGAGAATGTTATAACGCAGCCGTTAAACTCGCAGAAAAAAGGACAGTAAATGTTATCTACCTTTTGGAAGCACCACCTCCTCGCCAGGAGATCCTCAGGATCGAGGAGGTGCCGCACATAGACGAACCAGACTTGGATCCAAGAATCCTCGATCACACCGCCGCAGCCCAAGCCACGGAAGACACAATCGAGGTACCTATAGATCCTGTAGATAATAACAAGGTTTTAAAAATTGGTTCTAAATTAAATTTACAGCTGCGAGAACAATTAACGACCTTTTTAAAGCAAAATCTTGATGTCTTTGCCTGGAAACATTCAGATATGGTCGGGATATCTCCGCAAGTCATGTGTCATCGCTTGAACATTGACCCCGAAGTGCGAGGTGTCCGACAAAAGCGCCGCAAAATGGACCCCGCGAGGTACCAAGCGCTGAAAGAAGAAGTCGACCGCCTCCTTGCCTGCGGCTTTATACGGGAGTCGTTTTACCCCAACTGGTTAGCAAACCCCGTACTTGTGCCAAAGCGTAATGGCTCATGGCGCACTTGTGTTGACTTTACAGATCTAAACAAAGCCTGTCCCAAAGACAGCTTTCCTCTTCCTAGCATTGACCAGCTTGTCGATGCCACTGCAGGTCACGAACTTTTGAGTTTTATGGATGCATACTCGGGATATAATCAAATCCCGATGTATGAACCAGACCAGGAGCATACCTCGTTCATTACTGATCGAGGATTATACTGTTACAAAGTAATGCCTTTTGGTTTAATAAACGCAGGTGCGACTTATCAAAGGCTAGTGAATATGATGTTCACAGATCTCATTGGAAAGACCATGGAGGTATATGTTGACGATATGCTCGTAAAATCACAACATGCGAAGAATCATATTGCCCACTTACAGGCCATGTTCGATATACTGCGACGATACAAGATGCGTCTAAATCCATTGAAATGCGTCTTTGGGGTTGGCTCTGGGAAATTCCTTGGTTTTATGGTTAATCAGCGAGGAATAGAAGCCAATCCTGCGAAGATCAGGGCATTGGTGGAGATGCCATCACCAACCAAGCCAAAGGAGGTTCAAAGCCTCACAGGTAAGGTCGCAGCTTTAAACCGCTTTATATCCAGATCTTCTGATAAGTGCAAGGAGTTTTTTCAGATTTTGAAAGGCAACAAAAGGTTTCATTGGAACGAAAAATGCGAGCAAGCCTTTCAAGCTTTAAAAACACACTTGGGGCAGCCTCCGATCTTGTCAAAGCCATTGTCCGAAGAAGTCTTGTCCATCTATTTGGCCGTCTCAGAATATGCGATTAGTTCGGTACTAATACGCGAGGACCAAGGACGCCAATACCCAGTGTATTACGTCAGTAAGCGATTACTGGATGCCGAGACGCATTATCCCCAAATGGAGAAATTGGCTTTGCCTTGATAATATCCTCAAGGAAATTGCGACCCTACTTCCAGGCTCACAGCATTGAAGTTTTGACGAACTTCCCCTTAAGACAAGTTCTAGCGAAACTAGAAGCATCGGGGAGATTGTTAAAATGGGCAATGGAGTTGAGTCAGTTCGACATCAAGTATAAACCGAGAACTGCGATCAAGGTGGGGCAAGCCTTGGCAGATTTTATACTTGAATTCCCCAGCACCGAGGTGGCAGTCGTAGAGGACAGAAGTGACATTGCTATAGCTGGCAGAGAAACATGGACATTGTACGCCGATGGAGCCTCAAATAGCGAAGGTTCTGGCAGTGGGATCTTGTTAATCAGTCCCAATAATTTCAAGGTACACGCTGCTTTACGTTTTGAGTTTTCTGCATCTAACAATGAAGCCGATTATGAAGCTTTAATTGCAGGATTGAAACTTGCCCTCGAGATGAAAGTCGAATATCTTCAGGCTTTTAGCGACTCCCAAATCGTGGTATGCCAGGTGAATGGAGAATACCTAGCGAGAGGAGGGAGATTGGTTAAATACTTAGCCATTGTTCGTGAAATAATGCAGAAGTTCAAAAATGTAGTCGTGTCTCAAGTACCGCGTGCTCAAAATGCCCACGCAGACGCATTGGCCCGTTTGGCCTCAACTAGAGAAGCCGAATTGCTCGATGTGATTCCGGTAGACGTATTGGCTCACCCAACCATAAATCAAGAAGTAGTCATGGAGATAGATGACGTTCAGGAGATTACCTGGATGACTCCTATCCTCGCATATCTGGAGAAGGGGCTCTTACCCGATGATAAAATAGAGACAAGAAAATTGCGACAGCGAGCAGCCCGTTATGTAATATATGACCAAAGGTTGTATTGTAGAAGTTTTAGTCAACCGCTTCTCAAATGTATCAGTGGAGAGGATTGTGGTTACATACTTCGTGAAGTACACGAGGGGATTTGTGGCAATCATACCGGAGGTAATTCCCTTGCATTAAAAATTATGCAACAAGGGTATTACTGGCCAACATTGCGACAAGATGCTCTCGCGTTTGCAAGGAAGTGTGACAGATGTCAGCGAATAGCCACTTACACCCACCAGCCTCCGAGTAACCTCCATTCTATCACGAGTCCATGGCCCTTTGCAATATGGGAAATTGATCTAATCGGCGAGTTACCCAAAGGAAAAGGCGGAGTCAAATATGCGGTAGTCGCAGTCGATTACTTCACGAAGTGGGCCGAAGCCAAAGCACTCGCAACCATCACAGCAACGAAATTGCGCGAGTTTGTCTATACCTCCATCATTTGTCGTTTTGGCATTCCGCATAAACTCATTTCAGACAATGGAAAACAGTTTGACTGCAAAGAGATGCGACAGCTATGCGACGATTTGGGAATTAAAAAGGCTTTTTCCGCAGTTGCTTACCCGCAGAGTAACGGACAAACTGAAGCCATTAATAAAATAATCAAACACACCATAAAAGGGAAACTAGAAGATCGCAAAGGAGCTTGGCCAGACAAGTTACCGCAAGTCCTATGGTCTTATAATACGACCCCTCGATCTACAACTGGCGAAACACCCTTCTCACTTTCTTATGGGTGCGAGGCCATGTTGCCAGTTGAGGTTGGGGCAGGTTCCCTACGCAGAGATATTTTCAACATCTCGCAGAACAACGACTATTCTGCCTTGATCTTTTGGAGGAAAAGCGTAACCAAGCGCACCTAAAAAATGCGGCTTACCAACAGCGAACTGCAAGATACTTTAACTCCAAAGTGAAAATAAAAACCCTGCGAGCAGGAGACTTGGTCCTTAGAAGAGTAATGCCAAACACCAAAAACCCGTCGCATGGGGTCTTTGGGGATAATTGGGAAGGACCATACCTCATCGCAGAAAAAATTGGTGATGCAACGTATCGACTCGCAACACTCGATGGAACTGCGATTCCACGAGCATGGAATGGCGAGAGTTTGAAATTTTATTATCAATAGTACTCGCATTATTCGATTATGTTCACTCTTGTACTTATACTTAGATATTTTTCATTCAAAAGAAAAAAATCCTAAGTATAGGGGGTATATATGCCCGAATGTACCCGAATGTACTATTGATTATATGAATGAAATTACTTGTTAAATTTTCAAAAATTTTATCAGCTTTGTAAATATTCCTACTTACTACACCAAGCTGTAATTGAAGTCGCAAATATATATATAAAACGCGACTACCCATGTACTGTGAAAATGTTAAAAAATAGTTATCCCCGCGAGGATATAAATTTGTCCAAAATAAAAAGAAATTTGTCCAAGTAAAAAAGCGCGAGTACCCCTGTACCGCATATATAAAAAGAGAAGTAAAATTAAAAAACATAATTAAACATCTGGAGCAGCAGGAGCAGTCTCATCCGCGACTTTGCTGATGACCTCGTTCTCGACTTCTTCAGCTTATGCACCCTCGACCTCATCAGGAAGGTTCCCTCCCCCACCTTGGGTCTGAGTAGGCGACATCGCACGAAAAGCCTCGGTCATCTCAGCAGCTTCTGCCCCAAGAAGAGAGAAGTCGAAGTCTGGAACTTTGGAAAGAGTGGTATAAATATAATCAGACACTGCCTGATCATACTGCTTCTTCCCATTCTCTCTCTCAGTCTCCAACTCGCGAGTCATCTCCTCGATCGTCGCCTGCGATTTCTTAACCTCGAGCTCCGCCTGCTCCTTAGCCTTGCTGATTTCTTCGAGCTCCTTCTCCTTCCTAGCCACTTCTTGCTTCAGCCTTTTTATGTTCTCCTGAAACTGGGCATTTTGCCTCTTCAGCGAGTCGACTTCCTTTGAAGGAGTAGCAGCAGCTTTTATGAACAGAGTCATCGATCGCGGCCAAATTTCTGCGAGCGCGTAACAAGATCCTCATAAGGAATCTCGGCCAGGAACTTCTCTTGCATGGCTAGGAATTCGCGAGCTCGGACAGGTGGATCAATTAGGACTTTCTTCCCCTTGTCCTGTGCGGTCTTGGCCAGCTTCTTGGAAGAGTCTGTGGCAAGGGTAGCCATCGCATCGCTCTTCCTCTTTTGGGCGACAAGCCGCAAAGTCGTCGTTGCTCCACCCTTCGGCTTGATCTTCAGGACAGGTGCGGACTTCAGAAAAGTCATATCTGCGAAGATAAATGAAAGATAAGTATAAGTCAAACTCTACCTATTAGTTTATAACAAGAGATGAATTACCTGAGATTGGTCGAGGAGTTTGCTTAGAAAGGCGTTTGTCTATTCGCTCTTGCTGCCTCTCGGATGGTTCTTTGTAAACTGGTTCCCTCTAAAGACTCGCGTTCTCAGGAATCAGTTGATGTTCTCGCAACTTCGCAGTTGTACACAGTAATCGCCAGTCGCGATCTTGTACCGGAAGGCTCCTGAGGATTTCAGCTGTCTCTCTGCTAGTCGCGTCAAGTGCCAGTCGAGCTTGTCTATCTGGAAGAACAACAAAGAGCGAGTAAGCAAAAGATCTCAAAAGCAATTCAGAAAATGTCTAAGTTAAAAAAATACGCGATATACTAGGTCTGCGATTAAAGTCAGTTCTAATCCCAGGGACTTTAAAGACATAAAACCACTTCGATTTCCAATCCCCCATGTTCGACACCATTCCTTCAACTCCGTTGATCTCAGAAGTCGCCCATTTGCTAAAGCAGTAGAAGCCATTATGAAGACCTACACTCTTTATGTCATAGAAATAGCTGAACTCTTCTACTGAGGGGGCCCTATGGACATACTCCATCTACATCGCATAGAAGGCTAGGGCAGTGCGGTAGCTGTTTGGAGTTAGCTGAAAAGGCGATACATCATATCGCCTACGAATAGCTGCGATGAAGGGATGAAAGGGGACCGATACCCCACACCGAAGGATGGGTATTGAAACTACCACATCCTCTGTGGCAATGATCGCAGGGTTAGTAAACGGAAGATGCGCTCTCTGAGATGGCTTAGGTCGCTGAAACGCGAGTCGCAGCAAGTTTAACCTCACAAAGGTAGTGAAGTCTGATTTGGAAACCCTCGAAATTAAATCCTCACACGCGAAGGGCTCATTCAGCTGGGAATCGTCAACTGAATCTGTCCCACTCCCTTCCGCCTCCTCTTCGTCCTCACCTGACTCGCGAACTGGAGTCGTCCATTCATCGTCCATCTCCTCGACCTCTATGTCAGGAGCATGCCTCGAGTGGATAAGGTAGTCACGGGCCGACACCGTGGACTCGCTGTCTCGAATGTCGATGGTCCCAGGTTCTGCGAGTTCCTGCACCATCTTTTCAATGTCCACGGAAGACATCGGGCCTAGCTCTATTGGAGCGGCCTCCTCTTCGGAAAGCGAGGTGGGGAGAAAGCTGTCCTCCTCCTGGTCAACTTCACCGTCGAATGCACGGCCTTGGGAGCCGAGCTGTTGGCTATCCGAAAAATCGCTCATCTGAAAGATAGAAGATCTTTTCAGCGTGATGGATGTGTGAAAAGCAAAGTAAGTGATCTCACCCGCATTAAACTATAAAGTTGCACTCGATAGAATGGTCAGCATCCTTGCGAATACTGACCACCCCCTCAATATGCGAGAAGAGATAATACTTTCTTGAGCGAGTAATTCACGCATCCTGGGCCAAGCGATATACCTCCAGAAACGGCTGGGAGAAACTCAGTTACTCAAGGGGCATGCGTTCTCGAGCATGACCCTGAAATTACTGAGTTACTCCCACCGTTCCGAGACTACCTATCAGCCAAAGAGTACGATCATCTGAGTATCATCGCATATTGCAAATGGCTGGGTGTACCTCAGTATCTCAAGGGGCATATAATCGCATATATGACCATTATAATACTGAGATACACCCACCATTTGGAAACAACGATTGATACCCTCGCGACTCAACCCACGATATATAAAAATCTTAAAAGATCTAGCCAATAATCAGAAGTAAATAAGCTTTGTCAGTGTGCGAGTATTTAAACTGTTCATCCGAATACCCGCGAGTATTCAAAGTATGAAACAGCGCCTATTTAAATATTTCTTACACAGTATGCGGTTATTCCAATTTACAGGTCATTTTTCATAAGATTACCCAGTTTTTTACCCAAAAAACGTAACCCCATACATATCCCTTACAAACATACATTCCTAAAGAGCCTCGAAATACCAAAACCCAGAAAGTAAAGCATTTTTTCTCCAAACAGAAAACGAAAATGCAATGACTTGAAAACTAACCTTTAGTTTTGATTTCTGCAATTGCTCTCGATCACCTCTGAGATTGAGAATATTGTAGAAAGAATGGTAGGAATCTGGGCAAAGAATGAAAGTGGGTTTTGAAGTCTCTGTAATGGAGGGAAAGAGGAAGTTAAGAACAAGAGTGAAAAATGGAAGTTTTGATTCGTATCAAAGGGTTTAAATACCCATATCCCTTATTAATTGGGATTACGACACGTGGCAACCAGAATGCCTAAGGTCGCCAAATCTAACGGCCAACGATGGCCACGCCTACACAAAAACCGAGGAGTTTTGTGACGTGGCACCATAAATGCAATAAAAAGTAATAATTGCAGCCGTCATTTTTTGAAACCCTCGACGGGACAACCAAAAGGTCACCTCCTCGTGACAACCTTTCACCTGTCTCTCGAGTAATAGTTTCCCTCTGTGACCGCGCCTTTCACATCGCGAAACTAGGGGCATGTGTTATGGTGAGATTTCTCTCACCTAGAAACTCGAGACAAGACTCCTATTTAAAGGACACGTATATTCAGATTTCAATGAAAGCTGAATTGTCCATGAGAGACTCCTCGAAGTTTGAACCTCGCCGGGATAAAGCCAGCGAGATCTTGCGAGTACGACCAAAGTCGGATCGCGTAACTGTAATTCGCGTTATGAAGGATGAGAGAATGGATCCAACTCGCATTTGTCGGGACATATGCGAAGTATCCTCTCTATACTTCTGCGAAAGCATAGAGATCAACCCTCTATGGTGCGATTTGGTCCCAACGACCCAATAGCCTTGATAAACCGATATAGACTCGCGTGTCTAGGTTCTATCAGCTCGATATGCGATGTCTACAGGAGGCGATTGCTTAAGGACTCAGACAGTCCAAACGTAATGATAACCCTGCGAGCTCAACAACGGAACATGAACAGTCAACTCGTGGGTGCGGAAGACGCATACGTTGATGAACTCAGTAACTGTCACCCATTTATTAATGTTAACGTTGTTTAGGTTCAATTATTGCAATTCAATATGTAAATAAGGGATTAATAATGAATGAGATCCTTATGTAACCGATTGGATGCCTGCTTTGTATATAAAGGAGTGATCCACCATGAAATGGCACCTACGAATCCTTTGCTACAGTGGACTAAGCAGAACACAATCTGACTGAACCACTATAATTCTTTGTCTTATTGATATTTTCCAGCTTTGTTTTTTGTTCTCGCATTCCCAGTCGAGTACTCGCCATTCTAGGTCGAATACTCGCACTTGTCGTTTCTCTGAAAATTCTCTTTTATATTAATTAAATAATATATTTTGGTGTTGCGAAATTCACTCGGCAACAAGAAAGTTTGGCTTTCTACTTTCAAAAATCAAATGGCACAACATTGGAATGGTAGGTTTCCAGTTACAATTACGGAGTCCTCGGATATGTTCTCACTTAGTTTTGGTTGTGCTGGAGATAAGGCTCGTGTCCTTCTTAAGGAGCCATATCATTTCAAAACCACCATATTGTGTTGCACTCTCCTCTGCTAGGCCAGAATATTCACTCGGGCACACTCATTTCCACTCTTTTCTGGGTGTAGATTTATAGGCTTCCATTTCTTAGCAAAACTAAGGGACTTGCTAAAGCCCTTGGTAACATTATTGGTGAATATGTGGATGTCTATGAGGATTCTCTTAATGAGGGGTGGAGGCCTTTCCTGCGTGTTCGGGTTAAAATTGATACCACAAAGCCTTTATTGAGGGGCCGAATGATCACTCTTCAGCAAGCACAGGAGAAGTTTTGGGTAGAATTTCGTTATGAAAGATTGCCTGAATATTGTATGGAGTGTGGGCGGTTGGGACACCCTTTTAATAAGTGTTCCATTTATCTGGAAAAGTTAGACAATGGCATAGAGCCCGACTTAGAATATAGGCCAACTATGAAGGGAACTTCTCTACTGATTTCAAGTTATGACAAATATCGTACAAATTTTCCAAAGGGTGATGCTTGGCCACTGCTAACCCGCCTAGCCAAAAACTCCCTTATTTCTGTTCCAAGTTTGAAACTCAGAGATTCTCCTCAACCAAGTCCACTGCTAACGGGAGAGTCTTCACAAATCAATGCCATCTCCTCTAATCCCCATGTCACATCTACAACTTCTGCTGCATTATCCCATTTTCATAATTTTCTAATGGGCGGTTCCAACATTACCACTGCTACTAATGTTCATAAACCAGCAGGTTTCTCTACCAATGCAAATGCTCAAAATGCAACAATTTCCTAGTTCACTTCACTAACAGATTGTACACTTTCAATGATGACTTCCCATGTTGCAATTGCTAGAAATTATTTTACCAGGATCTAGATTTACTAACAAGTATGTTTGATTAACACCCTAATATGAATTTTAAAATAATGAAAATAAACACATAAAAAGTTTAGAAAACCTTACAGTGGGTGCAGCGGAATATTATGACTCTTTCCATTCAGATCTCTAGCCCTTGATTCCTTTCTGTAGCAGAGCATAATCAAGATTTGAATCTGGATCTTCTTTTCTCCTTCTTTGATGCAGATTTCCATAGTCTTACATACTATGATTGAGGTACCACTTGATGTGTGTGGGCACTACTCATTCACTCATGGGTTTCGAAATAGAAGAGAAGAAAAGAGAGAGAAAGTGGCATGTGGCTTTTCTATGAAGGAAACAATGTGTGAAGTTGTGAGTTTCCTAAAGCCAACACTTTCTATTTATAGAATTCCTTCTAGGTTTAGGTTAGAATTGTATGGCATTAAAATAATGAAAACTATAAATGGTAATTGCTATGCATAATGGGCGGCCAAACAAGGGATATTGGGCCTCACTTTGCAACTTTCCCATTTTGTTATTTTTCATTCCCATTTTCTCAAAAATGCCAATTTTTCAATTTAACCATTTAAAATGCCAATTCTAATTATTTAATAACTTGAAAATAATTATTAAATAATATTTCCATTTAATATATTTATTAATTTAGACATATAAAGTCTCTTAATCAATAAATAAACCTAAAATCTCTTTTCTTTACAATTTCGCCCCTGCTTAGTGAAAATTCATAAAGTAGACATAGTCTAACTTTTAGAATTATAATTGATTAATCAAAATCAATTAACTGAGTCTTACAAGCAGTATGGTCTCAACTAGTATGAGGACCATGGGTCTATATAACCGAGCTTCCAATAAGTCGAACCGAATTTACCAAGTAAATTCCCTAACTTATTAATTCCTCATTAAATCCACACTTAGAACTTGGAATTGCACTCTCAGTCATATAGAACGCTCTATATGTTCCACGATATAGACACGTCATTAGTTATCCATTGTTATAACCCTAATGTGATCAATGATCCTCTATATAGATGATTTACACTGTAAAGGGATTAAATTACCGTAACACCCTACAATGTATTTTATCCTTAAAACACTTAACCCTGTATAAATGATATTTCAGCTAAGTGAAATGAGATCTCCACCATTTATTTTCGTTTGGTTAAGCTCGAAGGAAATCATCCTTTACTTTCTATTCGCCAGATAGAAGCTATAGATTCCATATTTATGTTAGCGCTCCCACTCAATTGCACTACCGTGTTCCCAAAATGTACGTATTACCCTGACCCAAAAGTAGGCTTAACTAACAAATCAAAGAACACGAATAACACTCTTGAGATTGAACCTAACCATATCAGGATTAAGATCATTTGATCTAGGATCAACAGGTGATATTGAATTGAATAGATATTACAGTAATTTTTAATATATCTAATCAAAGTTCAATATCGGTCCCTTCTGATGTATACTCCATACATCCGATACTGGTAAACTTTGCCAATGTCCTGGAAAGGACATAACACTTTTCCAAGGTGTAAGAATACCTATCGCTGATTATACCATGTCAGTCTAAATCCAGTGTTCTGACAAATCAAGAAATAAACTTTTGAACATATAATTAAGATTATATTCCACTGTGCTGACAACACTATAATCTTAACAAATTCATATGTTCTGGACTTAAAAAAAATTCATACATTATATACATATAATCATGAAATAAATCATGTGAACCATGCAACATAAAATGTTATTTCTGATCTTTATTAATAAGTAAATCTGATTATATGAAATGAGTTTTATTTAGGGCATAAAACCCAACAACAATAACAAACAAAAATCCACATCTGGCTGCAATGAATTGCGCCTCCACACAATCTCATACCAGTGAAGTCTTTTCGGATTTGTCTGGAGTCTTTACTCCATTTGCTGTTATGAATAATGACCCAAGTGTTTATGCTACTTATCCTCGAGCAAACAATTCTCTCCATAGCAATAAAACTGGCCAACTCCACACTCCAATTCTTTCCAAGACTTCTCATTTACCACAGTCAATTGTTGCTTCTGGTGTTGAACAACAAGGGGGCAAGGAAAATTTGTCTCCAAATCGCCTTTCCAAAAGGCACTCGGAGGGCATTAACTTGAAGCAAACTCTGAAACGATGGAGGGGTAACCAAACTCAGTTGTTCTTTTCTCCTTTGTCAGTTGAAAATGAACCTCACCTCGAAGTTTCTATGAACGATATAGATTCTACAGGTGCAAATGACAACGACGCGAAGTCTGAGTTTCAGCTCCGCGACCAGCCATGAAAATCATAAGTTGGAACTCTCGTGGTTTGGGGAACCCGAGTGCTTTCCGACATCTCAAATTGCTTGTCAAAGAGCAATCCCCAAGTGGGTTGTTTGTTATGGAAACAAAATTAGGTCCTAATTCTATTTCTCACTTTCGTAGTTCTTTATGTTTTAATAATGGACTTGAAGTCCTTCGTGTTGGTCTTAGTGGAGGTCTAATGTTACTTTGGAAAGATGATGTAGATGTAACCCTCTTAAATTATAATATGAATATTTTTGATTGTTACATGGCTTGTGGATATGGTCTTACTTGGCACTTTACTGATTTTTATGGTGCCCCGGCTGCTCATAATCGTCTCCATACTTGGACTTTATTAGAGAGATTAAAAGATGTTGCACCTTTATTGCCTTGGTTAGTAATTGGAGACTTTAATGAAATCCTTTCCAATCAATATAAATCGGGTGGAGCTTTGCGTAATGAGGCTCAAATGGCCAAATTTAGACATGTCCTTGATCGCTGCCATCTTAACGAGCAAGCTTTTAAAGGTGATCAGTTCACATGGATTAAAGGAAGGCACTCAGTTGACACAATAAAAGAACGATTAGATTGGTGTTTTGCAAATACTTTGTGGGGGGATACGTTCCAACCAATTACTACTCAACACCTTGACTATTACTGTTCGGATCATCGTGCAATAGCAGTCCAAATTTTGCCTATAAACTCTACACACCAGCAGCAGGAGCGGAAAAAACGCACCAGGTTTCGCTTTGAAAAGATTTGGTTACAAGAGGAGGAAGCTATAAACTTGATTCAAAAAAATTGGCACCAAGTTACAACCGAGAATGTGGCTGCTGTTTTTGTAAATAATCTTCAACGGTGTGCTGACTCTCTTCAACAATGGCACCAGCAGAAATTTAGCAGCTTTAAAAAGAACATGTAAAGACCGCTTAGTTTAATTTGGAAATTAGCAGTTAATTATGCTTGATTATGGATCTAAAAACATTAGATGTGATCTAATGAACAGCCTGTGATACTATGTAGTTGGTGATTGGTGTTGTGAAAATAAAAATAAAAAAAATCAATGTTACTATAATTTTTTGGTCGAGGAATGCTACCTTCTTGAATATCAACATATTTATTTGGAATAATCACTTATTTGTGTGTAGGTATCCAAAAGAGAGATATGAACACATACACACACATTTAAATTTAATATACAAGTCTCTCTTCTTTTCTCCTGACAAAATTTGTACCTGTCCATGGGATATTCTGCTTCCATTGATACGTTACTTGTTTTTTTGTTGTTAATATTTATTCCAAATGTTACTTATATATATATATATATATATATGAAGGAATATATATATATATATATATATATTTCATATTGCCCAATTTTTGAAGGAATATTTCATTTGAGGCCGGCTGACATTGTTTATCTGAAAGATAAATAACTTGAGGATCTTGATTTGATCACTAATTCACATCATCACTTGTTTGCCAAAATAGTTAGGAAGTAAGTCTACGCTCACACATACATATATGAATCATTAATATAACATGAATATTTATTAACCCCATTTACTGATTCTTGTGAGACGTATCATTTTAACTTGTTTTGACGTATTGTTGTTAGGCACTAGGATTAGTAGGGTGTGCTAGCATATAGTAAATAAAAAGGCTATTTGAGTCTTTTTTTGGGAGAGTAGTTTTGAGTGAGAAATTACTATATATAGGTGAGTAGGAGAGTAGAGAAGGTATGTGTATTGAGTAATTCTCTCTTTGCATTAAAGGAGCCTAAGGGCTCCCTTGAGGTTATAATCGGCTTTCCTATATTCAATATAATTTTCCTACTGTTTTCCTTCTGGTTTATTGGTTTTTTTGATTTTGATTACTTGGTTCTCATCAATTGTCTATTATTTTAACGGTTAGTAACAATGATAGTATATCAGGTGTTTTTTTGGCTACATGAACTTTGTAATTTTTCTATCAATGTGCCAGATATTTTAGAAATTGGCTGGGGTCAGAATGAGAATGTGTATGTATTGGGGTGATGGTGGGATTGAAATGAATGTTGGGGTTTATATCGCGTTTGATATATGATTTGAAAATATTATTTTTATTTGTAATTTTTTTTAATATTTTAATACGACATTATAATACCAAATTTAGTATTGTATAAAAGTAGTACTATACAACTCAATACAATATGCCATTTAAACATGTCCTGAGGGACTACTTTTTCTCTCTAATTCGGATTCTTGTTCAGGCATTCTAACTTTGTAACGCCCTAATGCTAAGGCACACTACAGTGCTTTTTCGATTAAAATGCAATCTTTGCTAATCAAAGAATTTTCTCGAAAAACGTGTCAAATTAAAACTTTTGCATTAAATATTAAACTTTGTAATATAATAAAATATTTACAAGTGTCGGGATCTCGTTTTCAAACTTTGTAAAATTTACTTTTTAAAATATACATTCCAAAATACACAATTTACTAGTCACACAGCGACTTTCAAAATACAACTCCCAGATGTCCCGAGACCGAACACTTCAGGTCGTGCTGCTTGACATGTACAATCCCATCTGAGCTCGGGTTCACTCCTGTTCAGTCGTAGCCTTTCCTTTACCTACACATGAAAGTAGAACTGTGAGTCGACAGACTCAGTAAGAAATGCATATAACATATCATATAATTTCTGACTTGTAAATAGGCGCCCATACACCTATTTACAGAGCTTAACAGATGAGTATGAACGTTCAAACTACTTGTGCTATTGACCATGATATCACTCTTACCAGCTTTATAATCGAGCTGTAGGACCGGCACTATGTTCGCGCCGCTATGATAGCGTCAACAACACCTAAAAGTATAATTGGCCATGATATCACTCTTAACCAGTACGATGCATGTACTGCTGAACCGACACGATGGTTGTGTCGCTATGATAGTACCAATTCATACTTTCAGGGGAGAATATCACTCTTAACCAGTACGATGCCTGTACTGCTGAACCGACACAATGATTGTGTCGCTATGATATCACTCGAACATATACAATGATACAAACAACATGCATATATATCATACATATACATACACACAGATAATCACATCACACATTATACACAGTTCTTACCTGTTTTCCGAATTCAAGTGTGTTGGCTGATCTGAACGGAACTCTCGTGCTAGATGGATGCCCTAATCACAATAATTGTAACACAGATGAGTGACTAGCTAAATCACTTTCCGGGACTTAAACTTGAAACTAAAAAGTTTCCCTATCGATAAACCTCATGGCAATACCCTAAATATCTCAAAATTGGGCAAAACTAGGGTTTCGAAAATTCCCCCAACAGGCAGACCGGTTCCCAACTGGAAATCCAGTTCTGGGTCACCAACCGGTCGACCGGTTGCCACAGGTCCCCCAAAACCAGAATTTCGGTTCTGTGCTGGGAACCCGAAAATTTCCCCCATGACCTCAAAACTCAACCAAACTTTATCAAACTCTCCAGTATACCTATACAATGCTCAAAGCTTGAGTTTCAAAACTCAAGCTTGCTTAGAACTAACATCAAGCATTAAAACAAGCTGCTAGGGACTTAGATTAACTCAAATGAACCCTAATTTTCAAACTAAACAAACATCACACTCTAACAGCCACTGTTTAGGAAAAACATAACTTAAAATCAATGAAAACCTAGAGAAATACAACTAAAGAAGAACTAGAGTTACCTTTGATCAACCTCCTTGAATTCCTTGCTGAAATCCCAAAAAAAACTATTGAATTAAGGTGATTCTCCTTTGGTTTTGGTCCCAGCCGAAAGAGAGAAAGAGAGAGGGTTCAAGAGAATGAATTCCAATTTTTTTGATTTTTCTTCCAAAGAGAAATGGATTTTCTCTAGCTAAATCCTTAAATTAAAAGCCACTTGTCACCTCCCTAGGCAGCCACTACACTATTCCTTAAAAAGACTTAAATGCCCTTAAGGTTAAACTTAGATATTTTCCAAGATTAGGGGTAAAATGGTCAATTACATAACCCCGCTCAATCCCGATAATTTATTTTCTCTAAAATATTTCTCACTATGAAATAAGATTCTAAACTTACCCATGTGATCAATCTAGCCATCCATCGCATTTTCCGCTGTCGCCGAGCAAAAATTACAAAAATAGCATATTACACATATAAACTAAATAATACCCCTAGAGTTTAATAAAATCTCCAGAATTGAGAAATTATAACTCTAATATTTATTTCTAAATATTAGGATCCAGAATTAAATAAATTCACAAATAATAATAAAATAATAAAAATTAGTGCTAATTGCCTTTACTAATCCACATTACTACGGCGGTCATTACAATTATCCCCCCGTTAATAGGATTTCGTCCTCGAAATCTAACCTGAATAGCTCTGGATATTGAGTTCTCATATCCGACTCCAATTCCCAGGTGGCTTCTTCCACCTTACTGTTTCTCCAGAGCACCTTAACTAGTGCAATAGTCTTGTTCCGAAGAACTCTTTCCTTTCTATCCAAAATCTGTACAGGTTGCTTTTCATAGGATAAGTCTGGTTGTAGTTCAAGGGCTTCATAACTCAAGACATGAGTCGGGTCTGACACGTATTTCCTTAACATAGAAATGTGAAATACGTCATGAACAGCCGATAACGCTGGTGGTAAGGCTAGCCGATATGATACCTGGCCGACCTTCTCGAGTATCTGAAATGGCCCAATGAACCTAGGGCTTAACTTACCCTTCTTCCCGAAGCGCCTAATACCTTTCATTGGTGAAACCCGCAGGAAAACATGTTCCCCTGCCTGAAATGTAACATCTCTGCGCTTCGGATCAGCATAACTTTTCTGCCTGCTTTGAGAAGCAATCATCTGAGCCTTGATCTTATCAATAGCTTCATTGGTCCTCTGCACTAACTCTGGACCCAAGTACTTCCTTTCTCCTGTCTCGTCCCAATGAATAGGAGAACGACATTTTCTACCATATAACATCTCATAGGGAGCCATCCCTATTGTACTCTGGTAGCTGTTATTGTAGGAGAATTCAATTAAAGGCAAGTACTTACTCCATGAACCCTCAAAGTCCATGACACAAGCTCACAGTAAATCTTCCAGAATCTGGATAGTTCTTTCTAATTGACCATCAGTCTGAGGGTGAAAGGTTGTGCTAAACTTTAACTTGGTACCCATAGCCTTCTAAAGACTTACCCAAAACTTCGATGTGAACTTTGGATCCCTATCTGACACAATAGATTTAGGGGCTCCATGGAGACGAACTATCTCCTTCACATACAATTCAGCGTACTGATCCACTGAATATGTAACTTTCACTGGTAAAAAGTGAGCTGATTTTGTGAATCTGTCCACAATGACCCATACTGAATCATACATCCCTGTAGTTCTAGGCAAACTAGTTACGAAGTCCATTGCAATGTCCTCCCACTTCCATTCTGGAAGGACTAAAGGTTGCAATAACCCTGTCGGCCTCTGATGTTCAGCTTTAATTTGCTGGCAGGTTACTTGGACACGTAGTCCACCACATCTCTTTTCATCCCATACCACCAGAAGTAGGGTTTCAAATCCTGATACATCTTGGTGGTTCCCGGATGCAACGAATAAGGCGTGGTGTGAGCTTCATCCAGTATTTCTTTCTTAAGCTCATCAACACTAGGAACACAAACTCGAGCTTTGTATAATAACATTCCACTGTTCGAGACTGAAAAACCTCTAGGCCGACCGGCCATTACATCGTCTCAAACCTTAACTAACTCAGGATATTCCAATTGCGCTTTTCCGATTCTTTCTAATCGATCAGATTGAAGTGTTAAACTGTGTAACTTTCCAACTATGAATTCAATCCCAGCGTTAACCATTTCAGAGACTAGTTAAGGGCTAACAGAACAGTAGTACAAACTTGCCCGAAACCCTTTTTACTCAAAGCATTAGTCAAGACATTGGCCTTCCCGGAGTGATATAAAATTTCACAATCGTAGTCCTTAACCAATTCCAGCCATCTTCTCTGCCTCATGTTCAAATCCTTCTAGGTGAAAAAGTACTTGAGACTCTTATGATCAGTATAAATCTCACTTTTTTCACCATAAAGATAATGTCGCCATATCTTTAAAGCCAAAAACCATCGCAGCATGTTCTAAATCATGAGTTGGATAGCGCTGCCCATAATCTTTCAGTTGACGAGAGGCATAGGCTGTAACTCTGTCAGCTTGCATCAGAACACATCCCAGACCCTGTCTAGATGCATCATAGTAAACCACGATTTCTCTTGATCTGATGGCAAAGCTAACACCGAGCTATTATCAAATGTTGCTTTAACTCCTGGAAACTTGTTTCACATTTATCTGACCACACAAATCTCTGATTTTTCTTGGTTAACTCGGTTAGGGGCATAGAAATTTTAGAAAATCCTTCGATGAAACGTCGATAATACCCTGCTAAACCGAGAAAACTTCGAACTTCCGTCACAGACTTGGGCCTCGGCCAATTCTTCACTGATTCTATCTTATTTGGATCAACCATAATTCCATTCTTCCCAACAATATGTCCCAGAAAGGACACCTCAGACAACCAGAATTCGCACTTTTTGAACTTGGCATACAACTTGTGATCCCTAAGTCGCTGTAATACCATTCGAAGATGATGCTCGTGCTCCTCTTCTGACTGAGAGTATACAAGAATGTCATCGATAAACACTATAACGCAGTTATCGAGGAAATCCTTGAATACCCTATTCATGAGATCCATAAAGGCTGCAGGAGCATTAGTCAATCCGAATGACATTACCAGAAACTCATAGTGCCCATATCTGGTTCTAAAAGCAGTCTTCGGTATGTCCTCCTCCCGAATTCTAAGTTGATGATAACCAGACCGTAAATCAATCTTCGAAAACACTGTCTTTCCCTGAAGCTGATCGAACAGATTGTCGATTCTGGGCAACGGGTACTTGTTCTTAATCATCAGCTTGTTTAGTTCCTGATAATCGATACACATTCTGAGGGAACATCCTTCTTTTTCACAAATAGAACCGGAGCTCCCCAGGGCGATACACTGGGTCAGATAAACCCAATGTCAAGCATCCCCTGAAGTTGTAACTTAAGCTCCTTGACTTCTGCTAGAGCCATCCTATATGGAGCTTTAGAAACAGGTTCGACTCCAGGTGCCAAATCAATTACAAAATCAATCTCTCGCTGTGGCGGCAATCCCGGCAACTCCTCGGGAAACACGTCAAGAAAATCTTTCACCACCCTGACTGCCTCAGGCCCAAATGTTTCAGGTCTGCTGGAGTCAAAAACCACCGCTAGAAATCCTACACAGCCATTGCATAGTAAATCTCTAGCCTTCAGTACAGAAATAATCGGGATCCGAGACCCCTGAACTGATCCAACATAAACAAATGGATCTTCACCGTCCGGCTGAAAAGTCACCATTTTACGCCTATAATCTATACTGGCCGAATACTTGGATAGAAAATCCATTCCAAGTATAATGTCAAACTCAGTTAATTCCAGTTCTATAAGGTCAGCACTTAACTCCCTATCTTCGATTCTAACGGGCATAGACCTACTACGCCTATTAGAGACCACCAACTCCCCACTAGGCACTAGGGTTCCAAATCCTCTTCCTAAAATATTCCAAGGCCTACCCAAAATGAATTATTCTCATAGCTACATATAAACGTGCGGCTCCCAAATCAAACAACACGATATAAAAGAAGTCGTTTACAGGGAGCTAACCTGCCACTACAGAAGGGCTTGCTGCATCATCAACTTGAGCATTAACATACACCGGAGTAGGAACAAATACCACTTCCTGCTCTTGTTCTTCTTTCTCCACCTGTGGGCAATCTTTCTTAAAATGCTCAACCTTACCACATTGAAAACATACCTTTCGGTTGCATTCTCCGGGATGATGTTGTTGGGAATTATTTTACCAGGATCTTAGATCTACTCACAAGTATGTTTATTAACATCCTAAATATGAACTTTCTAAAACGATAAAATAAACACATATAAAGTTAAGAAAACCTTACATTGATGCAGCGGAATAAATGTCTCCTTCCACTCAGATCTCTAACCCTTGATTCCTTTCTGTAGCAGAGTATAATCAAGATCTGAGCCCGAATCTCCTTCTTCTTCAAGCTTTGATCCTTCACAGTCTTCCAATCTATGATTGAGTTACTGCTTGCTGTGTGTGGGCACTTACTCTTTCACTAGGGTCACGAAAAAGATGAAGGGAAAAGAGAGAGAGAGAGAGATATTTCGGCCAAGGTAGAGAGTGAGGAAGGCTCAGTTTTCTGAAGAGAGAAATTTCTGTCAGAAAGGCTTGTTGAAAACTTATGATTTGACTGAGCCATCACTTTCTATTTATAGGCAACTACTAGGTCTAGGTTTAGAATTATTTGGCATTAAAATAATGAAAATATTAATTTGAAAAAGCTAATTAAGTGGCCGGCCTAGGTGTTGTAATGGGCCTCACTTAATTTTGCAATTTTATCAAATTTTATCTCTATTTTCTCAAAAACGCCAATTTTCCAATTCTAACCTTTTAAATGCCAAAACTAATTATTTAATAACTAAAATACATTATTAAATAATATTGTCATTTAATTTAATTATTAATTAGACATATAAAGTCTATTAATAAATAAATAAACCTAGAAAACTCTTTTTCCTTACAATTTCACCCCTGCTTAGTGAAAATTCATAAAATTAGACATAGTCTAACTTTAGAATTATAATTGATCAATCACGAATCAATTAATGAGTCTTACAAGCAGAATGTTCTCAACTAGAATGGGGACCATGGATCTATATGCTGAGCATCCAATAAGTGAACCAAATTTACCAAGTAAATTCCTACTTATTAATTCTTCGTTGAATCCACTCTTAGAACTTAGAATTGCACTCTCAGACTTATATAGAGCATATTGTATGTTTCACGATACCAATATACTATCTCATTTAACCATTGTTATAATCTTATTGTGATTTAAAGATCCTCTATATAGATGATTTACATCGAGATGGGATTTATTTACCGTTCTCACCCCTCAATGTATTTTGCCCCTTAAAACACTTAACCTACACGTAAATGGTGTTTAGTGATCTAATAATTAGTCAGTTAAACAAGAGCTCATCCATTTACTTCTATTTGCTAAGCTCGAAGGGAATCATCACTTGACTTCTATACACCAGTAGAAGCTATAGATTCCATATTTATGTTCAGCACTCCCACTCAATCATACTATCATGTTCCCAAAATATATGTATCACCCTGACCCAAAAGTAGGCTTAACTAATAAATCAAAGAACATGAATAGCACTCCTGAGTTGAGCCCAAGCATATCAGGATTTAGATTCTTTTTAATCTTAAGATCAACTACTGATATTGACTTGGAAAGATATGTATAACGGTAAGTTTGTAATATCTTAACTTAGTTGCAATATCGGTCCAGTCCAATGTATACTCCATACATTCGAAACTAGTATACTTTACTAATGTCCTGGAAAGAACATAACACTTACTCCAAGTGTAAGTACACATCATCGCTGATTATCACATTAGTGTAAATCCAATAACACTGATGAAATAGGGACCAAAACTTTTGATTCATATGATCACAATCACATTCCACTGTGTTGACGATACTGTAATTGTGAATAAACATATGATCTGGATTTAACTGATTTTGTGTGTATGAATGTAATAAACATATTAAACATGTTAAACCATTAGCATGTAAAATTCATGCAAACATCGATCACTTCTAATTTCTTTTATTGATAACTAATCAGATTGTAAAGAGTTTTATTTAGGGCATAAAACGTAACAGATGTTTCATGCAACGTGGGCACTCAGGGTAAGAATAACCCTGGCGTCCACCCTTGCCTTGAAACTTTCGGAACCGCTTGTTCTGTCTTAAACCCACCACTGATGACGTAGGTTTCCTCTTCCGCTCAATCATGGAGCTCCTACCACTTTCACCATAATCTGGATTCAGGCAGGTAAAATTTTGACCCTCCACCATAATCTCCTGAGGTCTCATAATAATTTCCTCAGGGCTTTCAGCCCAAGAAGCATTCTTCATATTTGAACCTCCTTGAAAGTCTGAAGGTTCTTGGATCCAAATCTTTCCATGCAATGGTTCCACTTGATTACCAGCCATTCCATACTTTGCTGGTAATACCGAATCAAAAATGATTGGCATATGTGGCAAAGATACTACAGGAGACCTTTGTTGTTTCAACCTCTGAATCTCTTCTTCATGTCGTTGAATCACAGCTTCCATTTTTGCAAACCTTTGCTCCAAATCATACGGAGCCTGTGACGGATAACCATCACTCCCATCAGAAGCCCTCCAAGGACTTTCACCTTGGTTACGGGGACAACTTGGACTCCATTCTCTCCAACCGTTACTAGCCCTGGCCACATTACTTTGACTCTCCATACTGCACCAGGTGTCCATTTTATAAGACTAACCTGTCAGTTAGTAAGTCAGTCTGGTCAGGCAACAGCCTATTTACATACTTACTACCGCACTTACGGATTTTAAGGCAATGCACTTAACATAATTAATTATAATCTAATATGCTTCCTAATAGGCTTTCACATTCACAATATTTAAAATACTAAACAAGTACGGGCTTACTAAACCGTGAACCAAGCTTTTTCTGATGAAGATTGTACATGTCTTAGCAAGCTTCGGTAGACAAACCTGGTGGCTCTGATACCAAAATTGTAACGCCATAGTGCTAAGGCACGCTACAGTGCTTTTTCGATTAAAGTGCAATCTTTGCTAATCAAAGAATTTTCTCGAAAAACGTGTCAAATTAAAACTTTTACATTAAATATTAAACTTTGTAATATAATAAAATATTTACAAGTGCCGGGATCCCTTTTCAAACTTTGTAAAATTTACTTTTTAAAATATACATTCCAAAATACACAATTTACTAGTCGCACAGCGACTTTCAAAATACAACTCCCAGATGTCCCGAGACCGAACACTCCAGGTCGTGCTGCTTGACATGTACAATCCCATCTGAGCTCAGGTTCACTCCTGTTCAGTCGTAGCCTTTCCTTTACCTACACATGAAAGTAGAACTGTGAGTCGAAAGACTCAGTAAGAAATGCATATAACATATCATATAATTTCCGACCTGTAAATAGGCGCCCGTACACCTATTTACAGAGCTTAACAGATGAGTATGAATGTTCAAACTACTTGTGCTATTGACCATGATATCACTCTTACCAGCTTTATAATCGAGTCAGGGGATTCCAAGGCACTATGTTCGCGCCGCTATGATAGCGTCAACAACACCTAAAAGTATAATTGGCCATGATATCACTCTTAACCAGTACGATGCCTGTACTGCTGAACCAACACGATGGTTGTGTCGCTATGATAGTACCAATTCATACTTTCAGGGGAGAATATCACTCTTAACCAGTACGATGCCTGTACTGCTGAACCGACACAATGATTGTGTCGCTATGATATCACCCGAACATATACAATGATACAAACAACATGCATATATATCATACATATACATACACACAGATAATCACATCACACATTATACACAGTTCTTACCTGTTTTTCGAATTCAAGTGTGTTGGCCGATCTGAACGGAAATCTTGTGCTAGATGGATGCCCTAATCACAATAATTGTAACACAGATGAGTGACTCGCTAAATCACTTTCCGGGACTTAAACTTGAAACTAAAAGTTTCCCTATCGATAAACCTCATGGAAATACCCTAAATATCTCAAAATTGGGCAAAACTACGGTTCTGAAAATTCCCCCAACAGGCAGACCGGTTCCCAACCGGAAATCCTATTCTGGGTCACCAACCGGTCGACCGGTTGCCACAGGTCCCCCAGAACCGAAATTCCAGTTTTGTGCTGGGAACCCAAAAATTTCCCCCATGACCTCAAAACTCAACCAAACTTTATCAAACTCTCCAGTATACCTATACAATGCATAAACAACCATTTCCAACCAATAATTCACAGAACAAACCAATAAATCTCAAATTGCCATTAAAGCTCAAAGCTTGAGTTTCAAAACTCAAGCTTGCTTAGAACTAACATCAAGCATTAAAACCAGCTGCTAGGGACTTAGATTAACTCAAATGAACCCTAATTTTCAAACTAAACAAACATCACATTCTAACAGCCACTGTTTAGGAAAAACATAACTTAAAATCAATGAAAACCTAGAGAAATACAACTAAAGAAGAACTAGAGTTACCTTTGATCAACCTCCTTGAATTCCTTGCTGAAATCCCAAAAAAAACTATTGAATTAAGGTGATTCTCCTTTGGTTTTGGTCTCAGCCGAAAGAGAGAAAGAGAGAGGGTTCAAGAGAGTGAATTTCAATTTTTTTGATTTTTCTTCCAAAGAGAAATGGATTTTCTCTAGCTAAATCCTTGCTGAAATTAAAAGCCACTTGTCACCTCCCTAGGCAGCCACTACACTATTCCTTAAAAAGACTTAAATGCCCTTAAGGTTAAACTTAGATATTTTCCAAGATTAGGGGTAAAATGGTCAATTCCATAACCCCGCTCAATCCCGATAATTTATTTTCTCTAAAATATTTCTCACTATGAAATAAGATTCTAAACTTACCCATGTGATCAATCTAGCCATCCATCGCATTTTCCGTTGTCGCCGAGCAAAAATTACAAAAATAGCATATTACACATATAAACTAAATAATACCCCTAGAATTTAATAAAATCTCCAGAATTGAGAAATTATAACTCTAATATTTATTTCTGAATATTGGGATCCAGAATTAAATAAATTCACAAATAATAATAAAATAATAAAAATTAGTGCTACTTGCCTTTACTAATCCACATTACTAGGGCGGTCATTACAAACTTGGTACAACAAATTTGTGTCAAGCAGAATTTGAAGAAAGGGGTTGATAAGAGAAGCAATGGAAACTACAGAGCATAAAGGAGGAGAAGAAGATAAACAAGCAACTAGTACTAATGATGTGGGCTGGAGTGGAATGTTGGTGAATCAGTATCGGAAAATTAAAGAGAATGCAGAAACATACCCTTATGTTTGGGGTTCCTACATTGTTGTCTATGGGGGTTTTACTCTTTATATGGCTTATAGATGGAGGAAGCTAAGAAACATGTGAAACAACCTCATATTAACAAATTACTATCCCAAATATATAAATATATATACGATTGAACCTGAAAAAGTCTTACCGTATGCAATTAAGGAAAACGAAAAGAAATTACATGAAATGGGCATGTAATTATGACCAGAAAAAAAAAGAAGAAAAAAGTAAACTTTATACCTCTGAAGATAAGATTTGTAGGAAGCGAGAGAAGGGTTTGATTTGCAGCGAGTGATGAATTGCTCCAATTCTGCCAATTTCACAAAATATGTGTCGTTTGCGAGGGAGAAGATGTGTCGTTGTTGGGGAGGGAGGAGCTGTGTTGTCGTTGGGGGAGGGAGGAGTTGTGTCGCTTCTGTCGTTGGTGAAGATGTTGTCGGCAACTTAGGGAGGAGATGGCCGTCGTTGTCAGCGAGTAGGGAAGAAGATGTGGTCGTCTCCGTCATCGTCAAATTGTTGTGCAGCGAATCACCATCGTCACTCTCTGCGCAGTGGGCAGGTTTGGCGGCTTCAATGAGGGGTGAGGCGGCTTCAATGAGGGCTGAGATGAGATGAGAGAGAGGGGTCAGGTTATTTAGGGTTTTGCTTTTTTTAAATGTTTATATATATATATATGTAATAAAATATATATATATTGAGAAATTTCACTGTTATTAAAACTGATAATCGTTTACAACAACAGAGAAAATAGGATTCGAGATTTCACCCATCCAACAAACATCTTCATCCAACTCAAGAGCATACCTAGCTAAACCATGAGCAGCCTGGTTAGCGTTTCTCTTAACATGAGAAACTGTTACTCCCGAGAAAAAAAATAAAAGATAACAAACATCCATAATTAAGTCATCAAAACTAGAAAGATTTTTAAATGGAGAATTAATGGCTGAAGAAACACGTAAGGCATCGGTTTCCACATGTGTAATTCGAAGCTGCAATTGTCTAGCCCAATTAAGACTATGAAATAAAGCTTTGGCCTCCAATTCATCAGACCGAAAGCATCCCTGAACAGGCTTTGATAAAGCAGCTATAACATTGCCATTCTCGTTCCTAATAATAGCTCCAACCCCCAAAATTTTTTGTTCCTGGTTTAATGCAGCATCGACATTAAGTTTAAGGCCTGAAAGTGTTGGTGGAGTCCATGAAACTGTGGTGCTATGTTACTGGATTGTAGCTTGAACATCGACAGGGCTCGTTGAAGTATTGCAGACCGTATACTGCTGCTGGTTTTTCCTACTTGAACGATGGAATTTGTCAAGGTGTTGATTGGCAAAAACAGTAATATCACGGCTTGGTTTCGAAACACCTCCATGAATGACTTTATTTCTTTCATGCCATATAGCCCACATAGTACATACAATTAACTCAAAATCTTGCTTGGAATGAAGTGTGGACAAATGAATTAAATAATCACCCTTATACACATTGTTAGCATGTGAATGGTCAAGGATGAACTTAGTTTCTCTCCAAACCTTTCTAGCTTTGATGCAATTAAACAAGGCATGACCCACCGATTCCCATGCATTATGACATAGAGAACTTGTAGCAGAATCTATAACTTTCCTTCTGCATAAACAAGTAGCTACAGGCAGTGCATCTTGCATAACCCTCCAAGCAAATTTTTTTACCTTTGATGGCAAGCTCAAACTCCAAAACATTTTCCACCAATTCGTATGATTGTTAGAGCCACTAGTTTCCCTTACTTCAGCCAAGTGAAAACCAGAATTGACTGTGTAACAGCCCGTCGTTGTGTGATGCCAAATGAGACGATCATTGGAAGGGAAAAAACTAAGAGGAATCGTGACAATTCTATCAACATCAATAGGCAGGAAGTATTCATTTAAGAGTTGTATGTTCCATTCTCTTTTGTCAGTGATTAAGTTTGCAACGGTGAGAGTTGCAAGACCAGTATAGTTGATAGGCTTGAAGTCATTGTGACCAGGAATCCATTTGTCAAAACCAGCCAAGACATTGAATCCATTACCAATCTTGTGGCGCAAACCTTCTACCAATAATTCACGTCCCCAATGTATACCTTGCCAAGTAAGAGATGGGGAATGGCCAAGTCTAGCTTCTAAAAAGTTATTGTTGGAAAAGTATCTGTGTTTGAGCAATCGACTGAGCAAAGAATTAGGCATTTCAAAGATTCGCCATGCTTGCTTTGCAAGGAGAGCCTTGTTAAAGTGCACAAAAGAACGGAAACCCATTCCACTTTCAAACTTTGACTTACATAACAATTTCCAACTTCTCCAATGAATCTTTGAACCATCCTTGTTAAAACCCCACCAAAAATTTGCCATCATTGATTCAAGTTGGTTACAAAAAGTCGTTGGCAAACGAAAACAGCTCATAGCATATGTGGGAATTGATTGGACCACCGCTTTCAAAAGAACTTCCTTTCCCCCAACTGAAAAAAGTTTCTCATTCCAAGCATGAAGCTTTTGCCATATTCGTTCTTTCACATCACTAAACATTTCCTTTTTATCACACTCAGAAAAAGCAGGAAGACCCAGGTACCGTTCATGACATTCACTGATAGGCATGCCTAAAGTTTGTTGAAAGTAGTCTTTAGTTGCTTGTGAGGTATTGGGCGAGAAAGACATAACATACTTTGTTGTGTTCAGTAATTGACCAGAAGCCTTGTTGTAGATGTCAAGTACCTTCTTTATCGCTCTTGCCAAATTATTTGCTGCCTCACAAAGTAGGAGACTATCATCTGCAAAGAGAAGATGTGAAACTGAAGGTGCATGACGCGTTAAACGTAAGCCTTTAAGGTTCTGTAGCGATTCTTCACTCTATAGTAGCCTGGATAGCCCCTCTGAACAAATCAGAAATAAATAAGGTGATAAAGGATCACCTTGCCGAAGGCCCCTAGTAGGTTGTACAAATCCCACTTCTTCACCATTAAGCATAAAAGAGAAACTTGTGGAATTGAGACAACCCATGATCAAAGAAATCCATTTGTTGTGGAAACCCATTTTACGCATAACCTCTTGAATGTAGTGCCATTCTACCCTGTCAAAAGCTTTGCTCATATCTAATTTGAGCGCTGAATAGCTCCTACCCCCCCTTATCTTATGTTTCAAGTGATGGATTAACTCAAAAGCCACAATGATATTGTCAGTGATAAGTCTGTTTGAGAGAAAATCACTTTGAGTTTCAGAGATTACAGCTGGGAGGATTTCCTTGAATCGGATAGCAAGAGTCTTGGAGATGATTTTGTATATGACATTACACAGGCTAATGGGTCTGAAGTCTCCCATACTACTAGGAGTCTTTGTCTTAGGGATTAGAGTGATGAGTGAATGATTAATTGTTTCCAAACCATGTCCATCATTCAAAACACCCAAAACAACTTTGGTAACCACATCTCCTACAATAGACCAGTACTTGTGATAGAACATAGCTGACATACCATCACTACCTGGGCTTTTGTCAGGGTTGATAGTCTTGAGAGCATTGTATATTTCTTCACTTGTGAAAGGTTAAATTAATGATTCATTCATGGCAGCAGTAACTGTAGTTGGAATTGCTGCAACTGTGTGGTTTAAAGCATCAGGATCAACATCAGTAGCCTTGAATAAGTCTCCAAAATAGGATGCTATAATATCAGTTATGCCATTCTTGGAATGGACAGTATTGCCTCGGTCATCCATTAAAGACTTGATGGTGTTGTGTTGCCTTCTTGATGAAGCATAAGCATGGAAAAATTTTGTGTTTTGATCTCCATTTTGCAACCAATCCACACGGGATCGCTGCTGCCAATAGGTTTCTTCCTAAGCCAACAAATCATCTAACACATTTTCCTGATGCTTCAGTTCTTGGATAGCATTTGGGGTTTGATCACTCTCATTGTTCAGGTCCCTCACCTTCTTTTGAGCACGAGAAATGTTCTGTAACGTCCCCGCTTCAAGCCTCCATTGGGCCCTTACACCCACGGACTGAATGGCTCTTATACACGAGTACGTCACTCTGGCTGCTTCATGGACTGACGACTGACCCTACAGACCAACACGAGTGTTTCCAGCATGCTTTGTCCTCACTCGCACGCTTCTTGGGAAAACTTCCCAGGAGGTCACCCATCCTAAAATTGCTCCAGGTCAAGCACGCTTAACTGTGGAGTTCTTTCGCGTTGGGCTACCGAAAAACAAGATGCACCTTGTTGACATAGGTAGTACCAATCAATCCATTTAAGCTCTCTTCAACTGTGTAGTCCCATACCTACACAGTCTCAGAATCATCCCACTTGACCTTCCCCAGGCGATGTGGGATTGCACAGCTTACCCGGTATTTCCCCTTACGGATCACGGGACTACTGACTGTCACAATCACCCCCCCGTACGGGGTCCGACGTCCTCCTCGACCACACTTCCGGCTGGAAATCGTGATTAATTAAAATTTTTGCTTTTTAATTAAACTTATAAAATATTTTATACCAAAAATACTCGGGATCCCGATTACAAAATACGTTACAAAAGTTTACTGTCTAATACAAAATACTTGTCGCTTAGCGACTAATTACAAAAGCGCTGCTGTCCCGAGGATCGTACGCTCCAGGCCTAACCACCCCGACATGTACAATCTTCATCGGCTCGTCCTCGCGGTTCTTCAACTTTGGCCTTGCCCTTACCTACCCATGAACATAGCAATGTGAGTCGACAGACTCAGTAAGAAAAGCATAATAATAATCATACATAAATCCCGGGTTATGATCAGACGCCCATAGCCCTGACCATAACCCTAACTGTCATGTCCCACACGATACTGAGTCCTGAATGTTCATAAGACGGTACTATTGACAAGTAACAGCTTATACTCAGTACACTGGTCATACTCCAGCTGCTAGTCATACTCTAGCCTGTACCGATGTGTTACAGTATCAGCCTATACTCGCCACACTGGTCATACTCCAGCTGCTAGTCATGCTCTAGCCTGTGCCGATGTGATACGGTCAAATAGTACAGAACCACCAACCCTAGTATCAGCCTATACTCGGTACACTGGTCATACTCCAGCTGCTAGTCATACTCTAGCCTGTACCGATGTGATACAGTGTCAGCCTATACTCGGTACACTGGTCATACTCCAGCTGCTAGTCATACTCTAGCATGTACCGATGTGACACAGTCGGATGGTTCGAAGCCAACATACATATCTAATGTAATCTAACAGGCTTCCTACATGCACGCTAAACATGTAATACATATGCATACTGTTATACTAATCTTACCTCGATTCCGAATTCAGGTGTGCCGGTCAACCTGAGTGGAACGAACTGCACGGCGGTTTACAGGCTCCAAAACCATAACAATCACAACACTATTAAGTGATACGCTAAATCACTTCCCAGGGACTTAAACTAGAAACTAAAAGTTTCCCTATCAATAAAAAGCATGGCAATACCCCAAATAACATAAAAACGAGAAAATCTAGGGTTCCTAAAAATCCCCCAATCGGTAGACCGGTTCTGCAACCGGAATTCCGGTTCTGGGAATTCCTGAACCCTCATCCGGAATTCTGGTTCCTCGCAGGAAACATTCAAAAATTCATAACTTGCCCAAATCAAAACCAATTCAAACAAAACCTTCCAGACCTATTCTAAATACCCCAAAGAACAAAACCAAAGCATCAAAACAGCCCAGAACAGACAGATACTAAAAATGCCATTAGAGCTCCAAGCTTTGAGTTCAAAACTCAAACTTGGGTAAATCTAACTAACATGCATCACAACCTGCTTAAATCTACTTAAACAAGCATATAATAACTGCAGAAAACATCCACAAACCATAACAACAACTGCAGCAACCAAGATCACCTTTTTACTTTGAAAATCATAGTTTGAGTAAAAATTGCATACTTGCTATAAATCAACTAATCATGCTTCAAAACCTATTCTATTTCACTCATTCAAACATGATTATACCTCTGAAAACAACACATAAATCCAGCAGCAACAAGATCCAAAAACAAAGCATGCAAACTATCCTTTTTGTCTTAAAACTCAAGAAAACATCAAGAACAAGTTACTAAAATCTTACCAAGGCTTTGAGTTCACTAAATCTTGAGAAAATAGCTTGAATTCACAAAGAAAATTCCAATAATCTTTACTGCACAAGGAGGCCGAAAGAGAGAGAAGCTTGAGAGGAAACTTGGGTTTTTCTTTTCTTTTCTAACTTTTTTCCAATTTTGTAAAATGAAAATAAAAGGTTTCAAATAGTCATTTCAGCCAATACTTTAATAATAAACCAAGCATTTTCACAACACTAAGTCCACTAAAGGACAAAATAACATTGGGGCAAAATGGTCCCGCTAAAATAACATAAAGGACACTAAAGGGTATTTTGAAAAATTCTAAATTCCCGACCAATCCCGACATTCCCAATGTCTAAATAACCGTCCCACAATACTAACATACTGAGTTGTGATTTTATTGAGCCAAACACCAAGTTCCATGTTACCGGGCACCGGAAATGAAAAATTACGAAATTCACTATATGACATAAAATGCATTTCAGAATTCAATAATAACAGTATAAACAATTATTTAAATATCTATAAATAATTTTCATAATCAAGCATACTTAACTGCTAATTTCCAAATTAAACTAAGCGGTCTTTACAACTATCCCCCCCTTACAAGGATTTCGTCCCCGCAATCTAACCTGAACAACTCTGGATATTGAGCTCTCATATCTGACTCTAGCTCCCAGGTGGCTTCCTCCACCTTGCTGTTTCTCCAGAGTACCTTGACCAAAGCTACGGTCTTATTCTGAAAGACTTTATCCTTTCTATCCAGGAACTGCACTGGCTGTTCTTCGTATGTCATATCTGGCTGCAGCTCAAGGCTCTCTTAACTGAGTATATGAGAAGGATCTGAAACGTATTTTCTCAACATAGAGACATGGAATACGTTGTGAACTGCTGATAAAGCTGGAGGCAACGCTAACCGGTATGCCACTTGACCTATCTTCTTGAGAATCTCGAAGGGTCCTGTAAACCTAGGGCATAACTTGCCTCTTTTCCCGAAACATTTGAACCCCTACATTGGAGATACTCGTAAAAACACATGGTACCCTACTCGGAACTCAACATCTCTGCGTTTTGGATCTGCGTAACTTTTCTGTCTACTCTGTGAGGCAAGCATTCTAGCTTTTATTTTCTCAATTGCCTCATTGGTCCGCTGCACTGACTCCGGACCTAAGTATTTCCTCTCCCCTGTCTCATCCCAGTGGATGGGAGATCTACGCTTTCTACCGTATAACAACTCATAGGGAGCCATCCCTATCGTACTCTGATAACTGTTGTTGTAAGAAAATTCTATT
This sequence comes from Cannabis sativa, assembly GCF_029168945.1. NCBI lineage: Eukaryota > Viridiplantae > Streptophyta > Magnoliopsida > Rosales > Cannabaceae > Cannabis > Cannabis sativa. The sequence continues at coordinate 18,637,461 of NC_083608.1, forward strand.
AACGGTAGATACTTATTCTAAGAGCCTTCAAAATCCATAACACAGGCTCGTAACATGTCCTCCAATATCTGAATTGCCCTTTCGGACTGTCCATCTGTCTGAGGATGGAATGTTGTACTGAATTTCAGTTTTGTACCCATTGCTCGTTGCAAACTCTGCCAAAACTTGGAGGTGAACTTCGGATCTCTATCCGAAATTATAGACTTCGGTACCCCGTGAAGTCTTACAATCTCTCTAAAGTACAATTCTGCCAACTGATCCACTGAATAGGTTGTTCTAACAGGCAAAAAATGAGCAGACTTCGTGAATCAATCCACCACAACCCAGATGGAATCGAACAAACTCGTGGTTCTAGGTAACCCAACCACGAAATCCATCGCGATATCCTCCCACTTCCATTCAGGTAGGGTTAAAGACTGTAACAACCCTGCTGGTCTCTGATGTTCAGCCTTAATCTACTGACAAGTGAGGCATCTCGATACGAATTCTACCAAATTCTTCTTCATACCGCTCCACCAGAAATACGGTTTAAGATCCTGGTACATCTTGGTGGTGCTAGGATGCAGAGAATAAGGGGTAGAATGAGCCTCTTCAAAGACCTAATTCCTGAGTTCCACACTACTCGGAACACAAACCCTAGCTTTATACAGAAGCATCCCGTTGTCTGACACTGAAAAATCCCTGGCTTGACCAGCCGAAACCTCATCTGTGATTTTTACTAACTCTGGATCAGTCATCTGAGCGGCTTTAATTCTTTCCAACAGATCAGATTGCAGCGTCAAGTTGTGAAGCTGGCTTACAACAAACTCAATGCTGGATCTAACCATGTCCTCTGCTAACTGAGGTGAGATCTGAATCATGCTAGCTATCTGCCCGGGACCCTTCCTGCTCAGGGCATCGGCCACTACATTGGCCTTCCCAGGGTGATAGAGAATCTCACAGTCGTAATCTTTCACTAACTCCAACCAACGCCTTTGTCTCATATTCAAATCTTTTTGAGTACAGAAATACTTGAGACTTTTATGGTCGGTATAGATTTCACACCTTTCTCCATAAAGGTAATGCCGCCAGATCTTCAATGCAAAAACTACCGCGGTCAATTCTAGGTCATGAGTCGGGTATCGCTGTTCATAATCCTTTAACTGACGGGAGGCATAAGCGATAACCCAATCGGCTTGCATCAGCACACACCCCAGACCCTGTCTGGATGCATCGCAATAAACTACGAATTTTTCTTTATCTGAAGGCAAAGCTAGCACTGGAGCTGTAATCAATCTCTGTTTCAGCTCTTGAAAACTAGCTTCGCACTTATCTGACAAAACAAACCGCTAATTCTTCTTTGCAAGTTCGGTTAAGGGTGTTGAAATCTTAGAAAACCCTTCCACGAACCGACAATAGTATTCGGCTAAACCCAAGAAGCTTCTAACTTCTGTCACTGTCTTCGGTCTTGGCCAATCCCTGACGGATGCTATTTTCCCGGGATCCACCTTGATCCCATCTTTGCTAACAGTGTGCCCTAAGAAAGACACCTGAGATAACCAAGATTCACATTTCTTGAATTTGGCATAAAGCTTGTGTTCCCGAAGCCGTTGCAAAACCATCTGAAGATGTAGCTCATGCTCCTCTTCTGATTGAGAGTACACGAGGATGTCGTCGATAAACACAATCACACAGATATCGAGGAAATCCTTGAATACTCTATTCATCAAATCCATCAATGCTGCAGGAGCATTGGTTAGTCCAAACGACATAACTGAGAATTCGTAATGTCCATACCTAGTACGGAAAGCCGTCTTCGGAATGTCTTCCTCTCGGATTTTCAACTGATGATAACCCGATCAGAGATCAATCTTGGAAAAGACCGTCTTCCCTTGAAGTTGATCAAAAAGATCATCGATCCTAGGTAGTGGATATTTATTCTTCACTGTTAGCTTGTTTAACTCCCGATAGTCGATGCACATTCTCACAGTTCCATCTTTCTTCTTGACGAACAAAACCGGGGCCCCCAGGGTGACACACTAGGCCGAATAAACCCTATGTCAAGTAACCCTTGAAGCTGAATCTTTAATTCCTTAAGCTCAGCTGGAGCCATTCTATACGAAGCTTTGGAAACCGGTTCCACTCCTGGTGCCAAATCTATAATAAAATCAATCTCTCGTTGAGGTGGTAAACCTGGAAGTTCTTCGGAAAAAAACATCTAAAAATTCCCGAACCACCTTGATGTCCTCTAGCCGAATGGTATCTGGCCGAGTGGTGTCCATCACCACGGCCAGAAACCCTAAACAACCGCCATGCAATAATTCCCTAGCTGACATGGCCGAAATCACCGGGATCCGAGATCCCCGAACAGAACCAACAAACACAAATGGTTCTTCACTTTCCGATTGGAAGATCACCATCTTCCTCTTGCAATCAATACTGGCTGAGTATTTAGATAGGAAATCCATTCCTAAAACAATATCGAAATCTACTAGGCTCATCTCTATCAAGTCAGCACTTAACTCTCTACCATCTATTCTGATCGGCATAGACCTAATCCACCTTTTGAAGATAACTAACTCTCCGCCAAGTAATAGGGTTCCAAACCCTGATTCATAACTATCCCAAGGTCTATCCAATTTACTAAAGATTCAGGCTACCACATAAGAATGTGTGGCCCCAAAATCAAACAGCACTGAGTAAAATGAGTTATTAACCGAGAGCAGACCTGTTACAACTGAAGGGTTGGCTTCTGCATCAGCCTGCGTAATGGCAAACACCCTAGCTGGAGTGGGTCTCGCCGGAGCCCTAGGTGCCTCTGATCTAAGCTGGGGACAATCCCTCTTGTAATGTTCGGGCATGCCACACTGAAAGCATCCCTGACCTCTGCACTCACCCGGATGACGCCTTTTACAAATGGGACACTCCGGGTAGGAATAACGGGTCTCAGCACTACCCTAACGACCGCCTCGAATCTGGTTCCCCCGAAACCTCTTGTTCTGCCCCGAGCCACCGGGTGCAGTGGATGTTTTCCGCTTCTGGTCCATGGCCGAACCACTACCTCCCCTGCTAAAACCTGATGCAGGAGGGGTAGCAGCCCCGCCACTCACTGGAGTCCTAACTGACTCCGACATACATCCAACTGCGCCCTCAGCTCTCAGTGCTTTCTCCACCATCTCAGCATAGGTGGTCTTGTCGTCTGTTGTGATCATTAGGTCATGCTTGATCTTCACATTTAATCCGACCAGATATTATTCCTTCTTACTGAAATCGGTTGGCACAATTCCCGAGGCCAACCTCGCCAACCGATCAAACTGAGTAGTGTACTCTGTCACACTCATCAAATTCAATATCTTTGTAATCACTATTAGCCACTGCTCAGCTTTCATGACGTCCGGACCTCCCAGAATAGCCGGAGGTGCCTGCTCGAGGAACCTTTCATACAGGGGTTCCATTCTATTCGCCGCTACTACTGGTTCGACCTGGACCACAGGGGCATGTGCCACTGGAACTTCTGGCACGGGCACTGCAGGAGCACCCTGCTGCCTCAATCTCTGAATCTCATGATCTTGCTCCTCTATTCTGGCTTGCATTTCAGCAAACCTAGTTTCCCAATCCTGGGCTTCCTGATTGGCTTGAGCAGCCTAGGTAGCCTGTGGCGGGTTATCCTCACCCCGACTACGGGCCCTGCCCCTGGGACCTCTACTGCGGCCCTTAACATGCGGGGGAAACTGAGCTCCTTGACCCTGATTTGACCCGACTAAGTTGCCCTGACTCCTGGTATTTCGCCTGGCGTCCATCTAGTCTGAACAGCCTCGAAACCCCGAGTTGGCACATCAGGTCATGACCAATGAGAGCTTACTAATGCCGCTTAATTTAGAAATAGAAAACATGCGCCTATTCAACTATCAGGCTACTAACATGCTTCCTATCAGGCTTTTCTTATTCATATTAATTAAATAAACTGCTAAAGCAATAAAAGCTTACTGAAGCGTAGAACGAGCTAACTGCTGATGATGATTGTACATGTCGTGACGATCTTCGGAAGACAACCTGGCGGCTCTGATACCAAATTGTAACGCCCTAACTAGCACAGGCGTATTACGTGATTTTTAAACATACTGTGCAGCTCGTTGCTAATCAACGAGGTTTATGGAAATCGTGATTAATTAAAATTTTTGCTTTTTAATTAAACTTATAAAATATTTTATACCAAAAATACTCGGGATCCCGATTACAAAATACTTTACAAAAGTTTACTGTCTAATACAAAATACTTGTCGCCTAGCGACTAATTACAAAAGCACTGCTGTCCCGAGGATCGTACGCTCCAGGCCTAACCGCCCCGACATGTACAATCTTCATCGGCTCGTCCTCACGGTTCTTCAACTTTGGCCTTGCCCTTACCTACACATGAACATAGCACTGTGAGTCGACAGACTCAGTAAGAAAAGCATAATAATAATCATACATAAATCCCGGGTTATGATCAGACGCCCATAGCCCTGACCATAACCCTAACTGCCGTGTCCTACACGATACTGAGTCCTGAACGTTCATAAGACGATACTATTGACAAGTAACAGCCTATACTCGGTACACTGGTCATACTCCAGCTGCTAGTCATACTCTAGCCTGTACCGATGTGTTACAGTATAAGCCTATACTCGGCACACTGGTCATACTCCAGCTGCTAGTCATGCTCTAGCCTGTGCCGATGTGATACGGTCAAATAGTACAGAACCATCAACCCTAGTATCAGCCTATACTCGGTACACTGGTCATACTCCAGCTGCTAGTCATACTCTAGCCTGTACCGATGTGATACAGTGTCAGCCTATACTCGGTACACTGGTCATACTCCAGCTGCTAGTCATACTCTAGCCTGTACCGATGTGACACAGTCGGATGGTTCGAAGCCAACATACATATCTAATGTAATCTAACAGGCTTCCTACATGCACGCTAAACATGTAATACATATGCATACTGTTATACTAATCTTACCTCGATTCTGAATTCAGGTGTGCCGGTCAACCTGAGTGGAACGAACTGCATGGCGGTTTACAGGCTCCTAAACCATAACAATCACAACACTATTAAGTGATACGCTAAATCACTTCCCGGGGACTTAAACTAGAAACTAAAAGTTTCCCTATCGATAAAAAGCATGGCAAACTATCCTTTTTGTCTTAAAACTCAAGAAAACATCAAGAACAAGTTACTAAAATCTTACCAAGGATTTGAGTTCACTAAATCTTGAGAAAATAGCTTGAATTCACAAAGAAAATTCCAATAATCCTTGCTGCACAAGGAGGCCGAAAGAGAGAGAAGCTTGAGAGGAAATTTGGGTTTTTCTTTTCTTTTCTAACTTTTTTCCAATTTTGTAAAATGAAAATAAAAGGTTTCAAATAGTCATTTCAGCCAATACATTAATAATAAACCAAACATTTTCACAACACTAAGTCCACTAAAGGACAAAATAACATTGGGGCAAAATGACCATTTTGTCGCTTCCCACTAAAATAACATAAAGTGCACTAAAGGGTATTTTAGAAAATTCTAAATTCCTGACCAATCCCGACATTCCTAATGTCTAAATAACCGTCCCACAATACTAACATACTATTGTGATTTTATTGAGCCAAACACCGAGTTCCATGTTACCGGGCACCGGAAATGCAAAATTACGAAATTCACTATATGACATAAAATGCATTTCAGAATTCAATAATAACAGTATAAACAATTATTTAAATATCTATAAATAATTTTCATAATCAAGCATAATTAACTGCTAATTTCCAAATTAAACTAAGCGGTCTTTACATGTTCTTTTTAAAGCTGCCAAATTTCTGCTGGTGCCATTGTTGAAGAGAGTTAGCACACCGTTGAAGATTATTTACAAAAACAGCAGCCACATTCTCAGTTGTAACTTGGTGCCAATTTTGTTGAATCAAGTTTGTAGCTTCCTCCTCTTGTAACCAAATCTTTTCAAAGCGAAACCTGGTGCGTTTTTTCCGCTCCTGCTGCTGGTGTGTAGAGTTTATAGGCAAAATTTGGACTGCTATTGCACGATGATCCGAATGGTAATAGTTAAGGTGTTGAGTAGTAATTGGTTGGAACGTATCCCCCCACAAAGTATTTGCAAAACACCAATCTAATCGTTCTTTTATTGTGTCAACCGAGTGCCTTCCTTTAATCCATGTGAACTGATCACCTTTAAAAGCTTGCTCGTTAAGATGGCAGCGATCAAAGACATGTCTAAACTTGTCCATTTGAGCCTCATTACGCAAAGCTCCACCCGATTTATATTGATTGGAAAGGATTTCATTAAAGTCTCCAATTACTAACCAAGGCAATAAAGGTGCAACATCTTTTAATCTCTCTAATAAAGTCCAAGTATGGAGACGATTATGAGCAGCCGGGGCACCATAAAAAGCAGTAAAGTGCCAAGTAGGACCATTTCCACAAGCCAAGTAACAATCAAAAATATTCATATTATAATTTAAGAGGGTTACATCTACATCATCTTTCCAAAGTAACATTAGACCTCCACTAAGACCAACACGAGGGACTTCAAGTCCATTATGAAAACATAAAGAACTACGAAAGTGAGAAATAGAATTAGGACCTAATTTTGTTTCCATAACAAACAACACACTTGGGGATTGCTCTTTGACAAGCAATTTGAGATGTCAAAAAGCACTCGGGTTCCCCAAAACCACGAGAGTTCCAACTTATGATTTTCATGGCTGGTCGCGGAGCTGAAACTCAAACTTCGCGTCGTTGTCATTTGCACCTGTAGAATCTATATCGTTCATAGAAACTTCGAGGTGAGGTTCATTTTCAAATGACAAAGGAGAAAATAACAACTGAGTTTGGTTACCCCTGCATCGTTTCAGAGTTTGCCTAAAGTTAATGCCCTCCGAGTGCCTTTTGGAAAGGCGATTTGGAGACAAATTTTCCTTGCCCCCTTGCTGTTCCACACCAGAAGCAACAATTGACTGTGGTAAATGAGAAGTCTTGGAAAGAATTGGAGTGTGGAGTTGGCCAGTTTTATTGCTATGGAGAGAATAGTTTGCTGGAGGATAAGTAGCATAAACACTTAGGTCATTGTTCATAACAGCAAATGGAGTAAAGACTCCAGACAAATCCGAAAAGACTTCACTGGTATGAGATTGTGTGGAGGCGCAATTCATTGCAGTAGGATGTGGATTTTTGTTTGTTATTCCAACATGGGGAGTCATCATTGGAAGTGTACAATCTGTTAGTGAAGTGAACTTGGAAATTGTTGCATTTTGAGCATTTGCATTGGTAGAGAAACCTGCTGGTTTATGAACATTAGTAGCAGTGGTAATGTTGGAACCGCCCATTAGAAAATTATGAAAATGGGATAATGCAGCAGAAGTTGTAGGTTTGGCATGGGGATTAGAGGAGATGGCATTGATTTGTGAAGACTCTCCTGTTAGCGGTGGACTTGGTTGAGGAGAATCTCTGAGTTTCAAACTTGGAACAAAAATAAGGGAGTTTTTGGCTAGGCGGGTTAGCAGTGGCCAAGCATCACCCTTTGGAAAATTTGTACGATATTTGTCATAACTTGAAATCGGTAGAGAAGTTCCCTTTATAGTTGGCCTATATTCCAAGTCGGGCTCTATGCCATTGTCTAACTTTTCTAGATAAATGGAACACTTATCAAAAGGGTGTCCCAACCGCCCACACTCCATACAATATTTAGGCAATCTTTCATAACGAAATTCTAACCAAAACTTCTCCTGTGCTTGCTGAAGAGTGATCATTCGGCCCCTCAATAAAGGCTTTGTGGTATCAATTTTAACCCGAACACGCAGGAAAGGCCCCCACCCCTCATTAAGAGAATCCTCATAGACATCCACATATTCACCAATAATGTTACCAAGGGCTTTAGCAAGTCCCTTAGTTTTGCTAAGAAATGGAAGCCTATAAATATGCACCCAGAAAGGAGTGGAAATGAGTGTGCTCGAGTGAACATTCTGGCCCGGCAGAGGAGAGTGCAACACAATATGGTGGTTTTGAAATGATATGGCTCCTTAAGAAGGACACGAGCCTTATCTCCAGCACAACCAAAACTGAGTGAGAACATATCCGAGGACTCCGTAATTGTAACTGGAAACCTACCATTCCAATGTTGTGCCATTTGATTTTTGAAAGTAGAAAGCCAAACTTTCTTGTTAGTGAGAACCTTTGCATATAACACATGATCTTGAGTAGAATCATTAGCAACAAACCCCATATCAAATAGATCAAAAACATATTCTTCGTCCTTAGTTAAATTCATTGGTTCTTTCATCTTGTTAGTGTAAGGATCCATGGAAGCAAAACCAGATCGTAGCAAAAGAGATCAGATGAAGCAGGATTAGGAGCAGTTATTACTTACGACAGGGGAAAACAGAGGAAACCTGGGACTACACAAAGAGAAAAAGAAAAAACTTCCTTAATTGAAAAAAACTGCCGCAGAGCACAAAAGGGTGGGCAGACGCTCTCGTTTGAAAAAGTAATTTTGGTATAGTTTATTAATTTTTTTTTTTTTTGCAATGAATAAATTCATTAAAAATATAAAAATATCATACAGGCTAGTTATGAATACTATACATCATATGTTCGTCAAATAAATACTACTCTTGGGAGGATAATCAAAATAATACTATACACCCAAAAAAAATATGGATATTCATATCTAGCCAAACAAGTTATTTATTCATCCGAAGAGCATGCACAACTAATTTGTGTGCAACAAACTTGTAAAAACTTCTAATAATGATCTAAAAAATCATTTGAGCGGGAACTCTGATAGTAAAAGTAATCATAGTTGTAAAATCTTCGTAACAGACTGCAATGCATTGTCATCATCAGCGGCATGTAATTTGTTCTGAAAACTCGCTATCATTTCTCTCAAAGCTTGAAGGGACAATAATGTTTTAACTGCACATAACCAAACAATATATTAGTGGGATGAAAATTAAAATAATGAGTAATTAAATATTATTACAAATTTATATTTTATTTTACTACAAATAAACAAAATAAGCATTAAAAAAAATACTAACAATAGTTACTATAAAGAAAATATTTCAAACAAAAAAATTATAAAGAAATAGGAATTTGTCAAATGTAATTAGTGTCTGAAGTAGATTCACGAGCACTAATTCAATCATTAAAATAACTATCATAATTTAAAAAACATTAATAACTTTATAACTCAAATAACCGATAACTTAAAATTAAATTTTAAATTATATTGTAATAATCTAAATTTTTTCATGAAAAAATTATATTGTAATAATCTTAAATTATAAACTAAGGTTAATACAAATAATAATATATATTTTTTTTCCAAATAACTAACTAAAAATCAATTTATAAAAAAGAAATTGAAAAAATCAAATATAATAAAAAATATCAAACACATATATAAAAAGTTAAAATATTTTAAAATATAATAATATTTTTGAAGAAAAAAACTGCCTAAATAACTACATGGTAAAAAAAACTGCTACGGACAAAAATTCCACCAATAATCTGTAAAGAAAAATAACTATATTACAGGGAACAATTAAAGTAGTACCTTGAGATTGGATGAAATTAGTAGTTAACTGCCACAATCTACTTAACACCAATGATGTACCATTCATGGAGAAGAAAAAATATATGTAATCTTAATCAAACCCGATAAGTAAATTCGGTGGAACAACAAATCAGTTTATATTTATATTTAGTATGAAAAAAAAAATTAGAAATCAGTCCAAAAAAATTGAGCTGTATATTCTTCAATTTTTTTTTTAGTATATTTACATAAAGATATTATTATTATTATTTTTAGTATATTTACATAAATGTATTAAATCAATATTTATAGGATATCATCGTGTTGATAAAAATTAACGATACATGTATATACATTAAAAGGAGACTAAATGAATTCCGTATATTGAATAAAAAGACAAAAATATGTGAAACAGATAAATAAGAATTTGGAAAATAATTTACCACAAATCAAACATTTACCATAAATTTTAATAATGTACATGAGTTTATTCAAGTTGGTTCATAGTTATAGATCTTATAATGTTGTTGTTTCTTTTCTGGTTCTATAAACTATTGATAGCAAATATTATGCTTGAATAAAATTCTTGGTCTCACCTTTTTAGAGTGGTATTTTTCTTATTTGGTGATTGGGATTTTTCTCCTAAAATATCTATTATATAACCGTATCTGGTATAATCACTTTTTTTTTTGAGAAATTTTACTGTTATTAAAACTGGCAATCGTTTACAATAACAGAGAAAATAGGATTTGGGATTTCACCCATCCAACAGACATCTTCATCCAACTCGAGAGCATACTTAGCTAAACCATGTGCAGCTTGGTTAGCATTTCTCTTAACATGAGAAATAGTTACTCCTGAGAAAAAAGATAAAAGACAGCTAATATCTACGATTAAATCATTAAAACTTGAGAGGTTGCGAGATGTAGAGTTTAGGGCCAAAGAAACTCGCAATGCATCTGTTTCGATATGTGAAATTGAAAGTGGCATTTGCATCACCCAATTGAGACTATGAAATAGCGCCTTGGCCTCCATCTCATCCGATCTAAAACAACCTTGAACAGGCTTGGAAAGAGCAACAACGACATTACCAAGATGATCTCTTATAACAGCACCTATTCCCAAAATTTTCAACTCATGATTGACAGCAGCATCAACATTTAATTTGAGTCCAGTAGGTGATGGTGGCAGCCATGGAGAATGTCGTGTATTATCTTGATGCAGCCTAGCTACTGGTGCAACTTCTGGTGTGTGAATACTTGTTGAAACAGTCACTGGAGGTATAATGCTTGCTGATCCATGATAGTGCTTTGCTTTGCTACTAATAAACCTCTCAAAGTGTGTAACAACAAATGAAGCCATGGCATGGCTGGGGCATGAGACACCCCCATGTGTGACTTTGTTTCTATTATGCCAAATTGCCCACATTGTGCAAACAAGTAATTCAAAGTCTTGTTTTGAGTACAAGGTTGATAAATGGATTAAATAATCACCATTATCCATATTGTGTGCATTTGAATGATCTATGGTGAACTTTGTTTCCCTCCAAACTTTCCTAGCTGTAGTACAATTGAACATAGCATGTCCAATTGATTCCCATGCATTGTTGCATAATGAACATGTAGCAGAGTTGACAACTTTCCTTCGGCAAAGTGCAGTAGCAACAGGTAAAGCATTTTGCAACACTCTCCAAGCAAAAATTTTGATCTTAGATGGCAAAGTAAGATTCCAAAAAATTTTCCACCATTCGGAATGAGCAGAAGAACCACTTGATTCATTCCCTTTTGCCAAATTTTCTGCTCAATGGAACCCCGAATTGACTGTGTACATACCAGTCGTTGTATGAGCCAAATGTAACGGTCATTTCTAGGAAAATAACATAAAGGAATGGAGACTATTCTATCCACATCAATCGGCTGGAAGTGTTCACGAAGGAGAGGCAAATTCCACACTCTTTGCTCTGTTATGAAATAAGAAACGGGCAGATTTGGAGGGCCAGTATAGCTTACTGGTGTGAAAATATTATTACCAGGAATCCACTTGTCTACACCAGCTAACACATTAAAACCATTCCCAATCTTATAACGTAAGCCCTCTATTAAAAGCTCACGTCCCCAATGGATCCCTTGCCAAGTGAGTGAGGGTGAGTGGCCAAGTCTTTCTTCCAAAAAAGTATTGTTGGAAAAATATCTATGCTTTAGGAGTCGGCTAAGTAGAGAATTGGGCATTTCAAATATTCTCCAAGCTTGTTTAGCAAGGAGGGCTTTATTAAAGTGTACAAAAGAGCGGAATCCCATACCTCCTTCAAATTTCGACTTACAAAGCAATTTCCAACTTTTCCAATGAATCTTTGAGCCATCCTTATTTGATCCCCATCAGATATTGGCCATCATGGATTCCAATTGAGTGCAAAAAGTGGTTGGTAACCGAAAACAACTCATAGCGTAAGTTGGAATCGATTGAACAACGGCCTTTAGAAGAACTTCCTTACCACCAGCTGAGAAGAGTTTTTCATTCCATGCATGAAGTTTTTGCCATATACGTTATTTAACATCGCTGAACATATCTTTCTTATCTCGCTCTGAAAAAGCAGGTAAACCAAGGTAACGTTTATGGCAGTCACTTATTGGCATTCCTAGTGTTTGATGGAAGAAGTGCTGAGCTGATTGTGAGGTGTTGGGTGAAAAAGACATAACAGACTTCGCTGTGTTAAGCAATTGGCCAGATGCTTCATGATAAATATCCAAAACTTTCTTAATAGCAATTGCTGAACTGTTTGTAGCTTCACAAAAGAGGAGACTATCATCTGCAAAGAGCAGATGTGAAATGGAGGGAGCATGTCTTGTGAGCTTAAGTCCTCGAAGGTTACGACCTTCCTCTTCACTATGTAGAAGTCTAGAGAGTCCTTCAGAAAAAATCAAGAACAAGTACGGGGACAATGGATCTCCTTGCCGAAGCCCCCGAGTAGGCTTAACATGTCCCACTTCTTCACCATTGAGCATGAAAGAGAAACTAGTGGAGCTTAGACAACCCATGATTAAAGAAACCCATGTACTGTGAAAGCCCATTTTTAGCATTACCTCTTGAATATAGAACCACTCCACTCGATCAAAAGCTTTGCTCATGTCTAACTTGAGAGTCGAATAACCTCTATTCCCCCTTGTTTTATGCTTTAAATGATGTATCAATTCAAAAGCAACAAGAATATTGTCAGTAATAAGTCGATTGGAGAGGAAAGCACTTTGTGTTTCTGAAATAACAGCCGGTAGAACATCCTTAAATCTGAGAGCAAGCGCCTTAGAAATGATTTTGTAGATGACATTGCACAAACTTATTGGGCGAAAGTATCCCATTCCCGTTGGTGACTTAATCTTCGGAATAAGAGTGATTAGAGACTTGTTAATGGATTCCATACTACAACCCTCATTCAAAATTCCAAGTACCACTTTAGTGACCACATCTCTCACAATAGACCAATAATTGTGATAGAACATTGCCGACATTCCATCGCAACCTGGGCTTTTATCTGGATTGATTGTCTTGAGTGCATTGTAGACTTCATCGCTGGTAAACGGTTTTATGAGAGACTTATTCATTTCAGCCATGACTGTGGTTGGAATTGCAGCGAGAACATGTTGCAAAGCTTCAGTGTTAACGGCTGTTGCAGAGAATAAAGTACCAAAATAGGAAGTAATGACATCAGTCATTCCTTTTTTGAATGAACAATGGTACCATTATTATCTGTCAATGATTTAATGGTATTGTGCTGTCTCCTTGAGGATGCAAAAGCATGAAAAAATTTAGTGTTTTGATCTCCATTTTGCATCCAATCAACTCGCGATCGCTGCTGCCAATATGTCTCTTCTTGGGCCAACAACTCATCTAGAACCGATTCTTGATGTTTCAAATCATTCATTGCAGCAGTGCTTCGAACAGATGTGTTATTCAGATCAGCTACTTTCTTTTGCACTTTTGAAATCTTCTTTTTAAAGTTCCCAAATTTTTTGTATGCCAATGTTGGAGAGAATCAGCACACGAAGAAATGTTTTGTAGAAAAGTTGCAGCAGCATTTCCTGCAGAAACCGGCTTCCAATGTTGCTGAATGAGATCTGTAGCTTCTTCCTCGTGCAACCACAATTTCTCAAACCTGAATCTTGTTTGTCGACGAGGTTGCTAGTGTGTTGAAGAGTTTTCCAGCACTTGGACAGAGATCACTCTATGGTCAGAACCATAGTAATCTAAATGCTTAGTTGTGAGTTGTTGAAAGAAGTCACCCCAAATAGCATTCACAAAGCACCAGTCCAATCGCTCCTTAATTGTGTCAGCCTTAAGTCGTCCTTTGATCCAAGTGAATTGATCACCTTCGAAGGGCTGTTCATATAGGTGACAATGATCAAGAACATGTCTAAAGTTGTCCATTTGTGACTCATTACGCAAGCTCCCACCTGATTTGTTTTTGTTCGACAAGATTTCATTGAAGTCACCAACAACCATCCAAGGTAGCGTTGGTGCAACATCCTTTAATCTTTCTAAAAGTGTCCAAGTAAGATGCCGATTTTGAACAGCTGGTGCACCATAAAAAGCTGTAAAGTGCCAAGTCGGACCCATTCCACAAGCCATGTAGCAATCAAACATATTTATATTATAATTTAAAAGAGTTACATTTACATCATCTTTCCAAAGTAACATTAAACCACCACTAAGACCGACACGAGGGACTTCAAGTCCATTATTGAAATGTAATACATTACGAAAACGAGAAATAGAATTAGGACCTAACTTAGTTTCCATAAGAAATAAAACATGTGGGGATTGCTCTTTGACAAGCAATTTAAGATGACGGAAAGCATTCGGGTTCCCCAAACCACGAGAATTCCAACTTAAGATTTTCATGGCTGATCGCGGAGCTGAGACTCAGACTCCGCATCGCTGTCATAGACACCAGTCGAATCCATTCCATCAATGGAAACATCCAAGTGTGGTTCATTTTCTGCTGACAAAGGAGAAAAGAACAATTGTGCTGGATTACCCCTGCATCTTTTAAGAGTTTGTCGAAGATTAGTTCCTTCAGAAATTCTCTTCGGAAGCCGATTAGGTTACAAGTTCTCTTTTCCACTCTGAGGTGTAGCACTGGCAGTAGGAGTTGGCTTGGAAACAATGTATGATTGAGTTGGTAAGGGGATATTTAGTTGAGTTGGCTTTGGTGGCTGCCAGGTGCGACTTGTTGGAGGATAAGTTGCATAAGCATTGGGTGCCAAGTCCATGACAGTCAATGGAGTGAAAATCCCAGATAAATCTACTACTGATTCATTAATTTTTGAAGAAGCAGGTGAGTCTAATTTGACTGCAGTGTTGACTCGTACATTGTTTGTTAAGGATTTGTTATGTGGAGTTTGTGCATGAATTGAAGTTGCTGGGTTGACTGAAGCCGCAGGCCGTGAAGTGTGTTGAATCAGTGAAGTAGCAGTGGTAGGAACATCAGAGACAACAGGAACATCAGAGTGAAGAGTGTTGTTGTTCACAGAATGTTGGAGAATTTCATTAGTAGAAGCAAGGGAATTAACACCAGAGCGAGAAGATTCTCCAATAAACATAGGATTTGGAGAAGGAGGGGCTTGATTCTTTAAACTTGGAATTACCGAGATGAAGGAATTTTTAGCCAAACGGGTAAGTAATGGCCAAGCGTTTCCCTTTGAGAAATCAGTTCGATAACGATCATAACTTGAGATTGGAAGTGGTGAACCCTTCATAGTTGGGCGATACTCAAGATCTGGTTCAATACCATTGTCTAACTTCTCAAGATAGATCATACACTTATCAAAAGGATGTCCGATGCGCCCACATTCCATACAATATTCGGGTAAACACTCATATCTGAATTCCACCCAAAAATCATCTTTTGGTTGCTGCAGGGTAATCATTCTTCCTCGTAGAAGTGGCTTGGTAATATCAATTTTGACTCTCACTCGCAAAAAAGGCCCCCATCCTTTATTTAGCGAGTCTTCAAACACATCCACAAATTCGCCAATAATGTTACCAAGAGCAACAGCCAGCCCTTTTGTCTTACTAAGAAATAGAAGCCTGTAAATTTGAACCCAAAAGGGTGTAAATTTGAGTGATTCAGATTGTACACTTTGTCCAGGTGTGGGGGAGTGCAAGATAATGTGGTGATTCTGAAAGTGAAAAGGTTCACGAAGTAGGACTCTAGCTTTGTCCCCTGCACAACCGAAACTTAGAGAGAACATGTCTGAAGATTCAGTTATGGTAACTGGACATCTCCCATTCCAATATTGAGCCATCTGGTTCTTGAAAGTGGAGAGCCAAACTTTTTTGTTAGTAAGAACCTTCGCATACAACAAGTGATCAGATGAAATATGGAGATCAGGAACAACTATATCAGAGAGATCAAATATAGATCCTTCCTTCGATGTCAATTTTAAAGGCTCTTTCATCTTTTGCCTAAAAGGATCCATGAAAATAGATGAACAGAGTAAAACAATAGCCAATCCAGGAAAGATGGAAGAGAAGTTAACAACAAGAAAGAAGAAACCCCATGAAAACCAGAGAAAACCAGTTGAGAACCAAACAAAAATTGTGGAAAACCGTTACTGAAAACTTAACTGCCGCAGAGCACTAGAAGGGCAGAGGCTCTATTGTGGTATAATCACTTTGACATACTTAATTTATTTTCTTTATCATGGATTAAATTTAATTATGTTGAGAGAGAATAAAAAAATATTATTATCTTCATCATAAATCTTGATTGCTGGTAAAAAAATATTTACCTTGAAAGAAAGTAAAAAGAAAGTTACTGAAAGAAATAAATGCAGATAGTTATGTTTTTAATTAGATTACTATATAGATTTTAAAAAAATAATAAAAAATGTTATAGTTAAAAAAAATTAAAGAAAAAATATCATTTTTAGATTTTTTAATTTAAAAAATAAGTGAAACGTGATGAAAAGTAAAAATTAAAGAGTTATTTTTTAAAAAAATTAAATTAAAAAAATGAGAAATTTATAGAAAAAAAAATATATATTTTATATGAATTAATATTTATGAAATTAATAAAAATAAAAATAAAAGAGAATTAAAAAAAAATACTAATTAAATAAATTTAGTTATCATATTACCCACTCATATTATTGATAAAAGATAGAAGATTGATTATATTTTAAAAACCAAAATAAAGAAAAAAAAATACAAAAAATAAAGCAAATATAAAAAATATTAAAAAAAAAAAACAAAACCTTAATTATTATCAGATCCCTCTCTCGCTCTCGCTCGTACTCTCTCTCACCTCACCTCTTTGAAGCCGCTGCCCACTGCTCCGAGAGTGGACGACGACGGTGATTCGCTGCCAAGCGATTTGACGACGACGGAGACGGCAACAACTTCTCCCCTACTCGCTTACGACGACGGCTATCTCCTCCCTAAGTCGCCGACGACTTCTTCACCAACGACGGAAGCGACACAGCTCCTCTCTCGCAAACGGCAGCAACTCAGGTCTTTTAACTTTCTCTTATTTTTTCATTAACCCCAAAACCAGTGACTTAATTAGGTAATTTTTGTCCCATAATCTCTCTAATTAATTTGGTCGAAAGATGTAATCATGTACAAATTGATCTAATTATGTTAAAATTTGAATTTTTATTTTTCTTAAAAAAACAAGTGATGAATAAAAATAAATATTTTTTTTTTTAAAAAAAAATTATAAAAGGTTGGGTATGGTGTGCTGATTGAGTTAGCCCAATATAAGAAGCCCAATTATAAAGTCATAACGAAATAAAAAATAAATAAAAGTCATAGCACAAACCGTTACTCAAACTCTCTCTCAATCTCGCTTTCTTCATCACCTTACCCTAGAAATATTATCAACGTCAGATCGGAGATCGGAGATCGGACACGAGGAATTCTGTTTCATTCATTGCCGGATTAACAATTACTTCACTCACAATAGCTACTCTACTTAAATTATCAACCTTAGATCGGAGATCGGGGAGTAGGAACTCCCTTTCACTCATTTGTCGCGGATAAACAATTACTCCACTCACAACAGGTACTCTACTCTCGATTTTGAGGATGCTAATGAGGATCAAATACAAAGAGACGATGTGAACTTTGTCTTAAGTGATTTTCTCTCTTTTGTATAGACTTCTACATTGGCATTCTACACGGATATGATTTAGCTATTATGATTTTCTCTCTTTTGATAATAGTTAGGTCTGTCATAATTAGTTTATTATGTTTAGTTCTAAGATTTAAAAATTGTGTATACTATTATTTAATATGTTATAATTCGAATGCGTTAATAATCATAGGAGATTTTTTTGGGGATCGTTCCTAGATTTGGTTCTCAATCTTTTTCCAGGGCCAGGGCTAAAGAAACTTTCATAATTTTCTGAGTTCTGTTCAATAAAAAAAGTTCTGTTTTTTTTTTTCCTTCATGTGAATTTCATTTGTATGGTATTTGTTCCTGCATATATTTTGTTTCAGTACTGTGTTTTAAGTTTGGGATAATATTTTGGTGTTAATGAAGTGTTTGGTGACAATGAGAAACTTCTCTCCAAATAAAATCTAATTTATGGTGTTTCTTGGCAATTTGAATTGTAATTATTTTGACTACTCATAGTGACAAATAAGTTACCTGGAACAATGCTGTATTGTTGATAGGAGAGATAATTAGTTGTTGTTTCAAATTTTGTCGGGTATTTTAATAGGAGAAGCAAAATAGGCAATGCTCTATTGAATAGTTACCAATTAATAACCTGTTTAGAGAAGCTTTGAACCAAAATTGACAATACTGCTACCGACTACTAACCTGTTTAGAAAAGTTGTGAACAATTCTGGTTTATTCATTATCATCTTTTCAGCATTGTTGTTAGTATTTGACATGTTTCTGGTAAAACTAATAGATTTTTTAAAAAATTTCTGTTAAGCCACAAGAAATTCTATTAGATAGGCATTTATTGTATAGGTAAGATATCATTCTTTATTAAGTTAAGTCCAATGGGTGATTCCTATAGTTGTAATTCAATGTTTCAATGTTTCAATCTTTTTCTTTATCCTTTAGTATGAGTGTATACGTTTTTATGCTAACACTATGTAGTTGGTGATTGGTGTTGTGAAAATAAAAATAAAAAAATCAATGTTACTATAATTGTTTGGTCGAGGAGTGCTTCCTTGTTGAATATCAACATATATATTTGGAATAATCACTGATTTATGTGTAGGTATTCAAAAGAGAGATATGAACACATACACACATTTAATATACAAGTCTCTCTTCTTTTCTCCAGACAAAATTTGTACCCGTGCATGGAATATTCTGCTTCCATTGATATGTTACTTGTTTTTGTTGTTAATATTTGTTCCAAATGTTACTTAGAGAGGGTTTGGGTTTATAATTTTAATACTTGTTGTATGAATAATTATATTATATATTACTTGATTTTGCAGGAGTAGGTGGCCATATAAGTGTAGCTATCACGGTTATGATATATTTTATGAGTGAAACCAATTGGCACTGACGATCTTGGGCATTTGAAGTTATTTGCAAGACCCACCGCTGCACCTTTTGCCTGTAATTCTTCAACTATGACGCCCTTTCAATCATCTGGGCCTTTGGTGGGATCAGATAACTCAGGTTTGAGACCCAATACTCCATTAGTTCCACAATCTACAACACCTTTTTCATCATATGGGCCTGTGGTTGGATCTGAGTCCTCTAGTTATGTTCGTCCTCCACCAATGGCCCCACAGACAAACATTCCCCAGGCTTCTAGTTTTAGACCTGCTCCACCAGCTAGGTTTAATGACCCATCTGTGCCACCTCCACCAACGTCATATGCCCCTACACCTGCTGGACCTTTCCCAACGCCACAATTTCCCTCAAATCAACCACCTCCTTCTCGGCCTGTTATTGGAAGCCGGCCCCCATTTCAACCTCCTGCAGCTCAAGTGCCTCCTCCACAACTTCCACTTCATCCACAACAGCAAATACCGTTGGTGCCAATGGGATCTCCCCCTCAAAATATGAATTATGTACCAGGAACAGGAAGAACAAATATTCCGCAGCCTTCATCTGATTCATCATTTCCTGCTCTCAGGCCAAATTCCCAACCGTCATTTCCTGGATATGTTCGTCAACAATCTAGTGCAGATTCACCAGCGCCACCTGTCCAGTCTCCGTTTCTTTCTAAGCAGGGAAGTGCACCTTTCCAAACTACACCTCCCTCTTTTGCTACGCACCAAGCTGGTTATGCTGCTTCTCCACCTGTTGCAGCTCCCATGGGATTACAGACGAGGGATCGTATGCAACATTCAAGTTTAGGACCTCCTGCTGGTTCCTTGCAAGGCTTGGTAGAGGACTTTAACTCACTATCTATTGGATCCAGTCCTGGGTCAATTGAACCTGGAGTTGATCTCAACGCTTTGCCAAGACCATTGGATGGTGATATGGAACCAAAATTGTTTAATGAAATGTATCCATCAAACTGCAGTTCTAGATTTCTACGCCTAACAACTAGTGGAATACCAAGTTCCCAATCCTTAGCTTCAAGATGGCACTTGCCTCTTGGAGCAGTTGTTTGTCCACTTGCAGAAGCACCAGATGGGGTGAGTGTTTCATTATATAAAGTAATAAAACTTAATGATCCAAAATTTCCTCTAATAATTATTATTAACTGCTTTTGTGTTTCATTTAGGATGAGGTGCCAGTAATTAATTTTTCCAATTCTGGCATTGTTCGATGTAGAAGATGTCGTACATATGTGAATCCGTATGTGACATTTACAGATGCTGGAAGAAAGTGGCGATGTAACATGTGCTCTTTACTTAATGATGGTAAATTTTCAAGGACTGTTCTATTGATCTTCGAAAGCATATAATAGTCTATTCTCGAGGAATAATAAATTATGCATGTATAACTTTTTGTAATTTTAGTCTCATGTAAACTATACTGTATTATATACAAAGTTTTTAGTCCAAGCACACTCTGGTTCATTGGTCTGGTAGACTTCATATTGTCATTTCTATACCCGTCTTTTATTAATCTTGTGGAAATTTATGGTTGGACTTTGAACTTTTTTCCCCTGAAAATAATACGGCTGTAGAAGGAAAATAAAAAGAATGGAAGTAATGAGTTTGAATTTTCTACTAACAATTTTAAATTTTCCTCATGGAATTTTTCTTTCAAGAAATACTGGTTTTTGTTTGTTAACTTGCTTTAATCGTATATTCTTTTGTTATACTGGTTATTATGAAATATATGCTGATTTATTGATCTTCATGCATAGTTCCTGGTGAGTATTTTGCTCATTTGGATTCCACTGGAAAAAGAGTGGATTTGGATCAGCGACCTGAGCTTACACGTGGTAGTGTGGAGTTTGTTGCTCCAACAGAATATATGGTCCGGCCGCCAATGCCGCCATTGTATTTTTTTCTCATTGATGTTTCTGTATCTGCAGTTAGAAGTGGTATGATTGAGGTGAGATGTACAATGGTTTTTTTTTTTTTTTTTTTAATTCTTGCTTTGCTCCATGGGTTATCCTTTTTCATATAGCTTGTAACTCTTAGATAATCACAAAGCAACATAGTACCACCTAGAACACATATTTTGGCACAGACCTTCATATCAAAATGTTTGGAGATATGCGGGGTTAGACAGAGAAAGTAGTTTCAAAAAGAAAAATCTATGGAGATGTTGAATATCTTTGTGCATTAGAAAGTATAGTATAATTATAGACTAGAGTCACTTCAATACGCATTTTTGCCCATGGGGCTTATTACTGGTCTCATCGAAATGTAGAAAGATGCTCATTCTTTGAGTTAAAAAATTGCACACCTTTAAAAGAATAATTTCTGTAAAAAAAGAAGACATAATCGTATGTACTAAATCATGTATACTATTTTCAGTTTATGTTGTGCAAGTAATAAATAATTTTGTCTCTCAAATTTTACTTCTTGCATGATAATTGTAGAGTAGTATTCACATAGTGAAGCACCTGGAAATCTGTGATTGAAAAGCTCTTTTTGAACGTCTTTTACTCTCAATTTATGTCATCTGTATGGCTTGTATTATGGGTCGTATTGTTGTTACTTCAATGAATGAGTAATATCTTTTCACTTTCTTTCACACTCACTCATCTTGTCTTAAATATAATATATATTTTTTGTTTTCTGCAGGTTGTAGCCAAAACCATCAGGTCATGCTTGGATCAGTTGCCTGGCTTCCCTAGAACACAAATTGGGTTTGCAACTTATGACAGCACAATACATTTTTATAATCTGAAGGTATGTTTTTTCTATGAGATTTGTTTTTCAGCTCTAGCTGGTTTACTTGTTTCAGCAAATTTGTATTTTAAAATCAATATTCATGTGGTTATCTCTGTGCAGTCATCTTTGACTCAGCCTCAAATGATGGTGGTCTCTGATCTGGATGACATATTTGTACCATTGCCAGATGATCTTCTTGTCAACTTATCAGAATCTAGAAGTGTGGTGGAAGCATTTCTCGATAGCTTACCATCTATGTTCCAGGACAATTTAAACATTGAATCTGCTTTTGGTCCAGCCCTTAAGGCTTCTTTATTGCTTATGGTATGCTGTTTTTTTTTTCATTGTCACCTATTTGAGTTATTGATTTTGAGCACTGAGTTTCATTTAAATGATAGCTTTAATGTTAACCATTATATGTACTTATGGTAGAATTTGGCCATTCTTAATAATTCAATCTTTATATATGTGCTTCTGCAGAGGCAACTTGGGGGGAAATTGTTAATTTTCCAAAACACATTGCCATCTCTTGGAATTGGCCGCTTGAAGTTGCGGGGAGATGATCTACGTGTGTATGGAACAGATAAAGAACATGTGTTAAGACTTCCTGAAGATCCATTCTACAAGCAGATGGCTGCAGAATTCACAAAATTCCAGATAGGGGTGAATTTATATGCATTCAGTGACAAGTATACCGATATAGCCTCATTAGGTATAATTGCTATGCCTTGCCTCAATATTTATATTTATAATCTTAAACGGGATTCAAAGTGTATGCTAATGGTTATTGCTTGAGTGAGAGCCTGTTGTTCTTTGCAATGTCTTATTAATACCAAAGCTCCTTTATTTGAGAGAAAAAATAAATCAATGCCTTAGCTCTATTAATATTCACTGAAAGCATATTATGATTTAAGCCATTGGAAATACTGAAATAGTATACATCTTATTACTCTAAAGAGTATGTGAATATTTTGTGGCTATTATGAATTTGCATATTTATGTCAGATTGTTGGACATGTTATTATTGCAATTTTAAATACGGGTCGATGTTTGGGCTGGATAGTTATTGAGTTGCTAAAATGTGTCAATTAGTACTTACTACTTGAGAAATGTGAAAATTTGTATTTAAGAGTTTCTATAATTTATACAACTTTTGTCCCGGTGCTGTTGTGAAGTATCACTCAAAGATTCAAATATTCTGATGAGAAATACTGTCATATTGTTGCTTTTATGGTTCTTTTCTTGGCGTCTTATTTATTGAAACTATATGTATATATATATGCTTATCACACGAGTTTTTTTTTTTTATATATATATATATATTTTTCTTTTCTACACCATATATATATATATGAATAAATATTTTATTTTGTAATACCTTTATTTGTATTTTCTGACTTCCAATATAGGTGCTTTGGCAAAGTATACTGGAGGTCAAGTGAATTTCTATCCAAACTTTCAATCATCCATTCATGGAGAGAAACTAAGACATGAGTTAGCCAGAGACCTTACTCGGGAAACTGCTTGGGAAGCTGTCTTACGTATACGTGTTGGAAAAGGTCATTATTCTCTTGGCTTGCCTAAATTGAGCATATGTTTCTGTGGGTATGTAGTCTGCTGCTTTGTATCTGATATAACTGTGTTTTGGTATATTTATTTAGGAGTCCGCTTCACGTCATATCATGGGAACTTTATGCTACGGTCTACCGATTTAATAGCACTTCCAGCTGTTGATTGTGACAAAGCGTTTGCGATGCAGTTCTCTCTTGAGGAGGCTTTATTAACTACACAGACAGTTTATTTCCAAGTTGCCTTGCTGTATCCTTTTAGTTGGTTATATGATGTGTAATATCTTCTAAAACAAGTGTTTTATTATATTATATTGTTAATTACTAAGAAAGTTATATAATTGGTTTGGTTATGATTTTCACTGCTCTTAATTATCATATCTGAACCCTTCTTCCTCTTAGATTTATGGTTGGTATTGCATTCATCTGTGCTATTTTGCCTTGCTTTTATATAAATGACTTGTTAGTTAAATGTTAATTATTGGGATTTTAGAGTGAGTAGGTTGCCAGTTGTGAAGCTTCCTTGACAATTTTAAAGATACACAGCATCTTGTGGTGAGAGACGTATTAGAGTTCTTACTGCAGCTGCACCAGTAGTTCCAGATCTTGGGGAGATGTATCGTCATGCAGATACTGGTGCTATAGTCACCCTGCTTTCAAGGCTAGGTAAGATAAGTTGAATTTGATGCTAGTACTGCCGTGACTCTGAATTTTGAGATTTTTGGCATTTTTAATTTGGGTTTGAATAACTTGCAGCAATTGAGAAAACATTGTCCAGTAAGCTTGAAGATGCTCGTAGCAGTTTGCAACTAAGAATTGTGAAGGCCCTTAAAGAGTACCGAAATCTTCACTCTGTGCAACATCGCTTGGGAGGGAGGATCATATATCCTGAATCTCTGAAATTCTTGTTGTTGTATGGTTTGGCACTTACTAAGTCAACAACTCTTCGTGGAGGGTATGCTGATGTTACACTGGATGAACGCTGTGCAGCAGGTTTCACAATGATGGTTTTGCCAGTAAAAAACCTGTTAAAACTTCTATATCCTAGTTTAATTCGAGTTGATGAGCATCTTTTGAAGGTAACACGTTGGCAGAACACAATGCTTATTTGTAGTGATTAGTGATGATCGGTTGCCAATTACTTACATATGTTTACCTAATTATGTTTGCAGAGCTCTGGTCATGATGACCTCACAAGCATTGAGAAACGGTTGCCGCTCACTGCTGCAAGCTTGGATTCCAGGGGTCTTTATTTATGTGATGACGGTTTCCGTTTCATTCTTTGGTTTGGCAGAGTACTTTCACCTGATATAGCTATGAATTTACTTGGGCCAGATTGTGCAGCTGAGTTGTCAAAGGTATATCAGAATCAGATTTCATAGAAATATCATATGTTGATTTAGAAAATAGCGTTGGGCTTGTTTCATCTTAAAACTTATTAATTCACATTTCACAACTTCTAAGTGCATTTCTGCCTACCAATGGCCCCCTAATGGTCCTTATAGTCCTAAGTTGCTAATGCTCCTTACTTCATTTATTTATTAAATACTTGTTATAGAAATTCTTTTTCTTTGAACTTGTATTAAATGCTAAATATGCTACTGCTTGAATATTCTTTAATTGAATGCTGCATTACTGTTTTGGTTGGATAATCAGGTTATCCTTGGTGAGCATGGTAATGAAATGTCGAGAAAGTTGATGAGGATGCTTAATAAACTTAGAGAAAGCGATTCTTCATATTATCAGTTATGTCAGCTTGTAAGACAAGGTGAACAACCCCGGGAAGGTGTCCTTTTCCTTTCGAATCTTGTTGAGGACCCAATTGGGGGTACCAATGGTTATGTTGAATGGGTTCTACAGATTCACCGGCAAGTCCAGCAAAATCCTTAACTCTTTCAGGTAAGGGTTTCTTCTTCTTTTCATGTTTGAAAGGTTCACGGATAACCGAAATTTGGAGCAACATGTATTGAGAAAGATCACTAGGAAAAAGAGCTGCTTAATGTTTTATCTTTGTGCTTTGAAAGTAGTATTTAATATTCTTCTTACAACTATTTTCCCGCAGGTTAGTTCTATTTATTTTTTATGTTACATCAGATTAATATTGGTTTATCAAGCTTCTTCCATGGGGAATGTGATTGGAGTAAACTGAATTTTGGACAGCTTTTTCGGTTTGAAGCAGGATGATGCAATAATTGGGGGACATATTTTAGTGATATATAATCTTTGGCCACAGTAGTCTTCACATTGAGAAGAAGAAACACAACATTTTTGCTTGTCTTATATACTTACTTGATCTCTTCTCCTTCCTTTCTTCATCTTCTCCTTCTCCTTATTAACTCCCTCTCTCTCTCTCTCTAAGATGGAATAGCACTTATTGCTCTGCCTCTATATTTCGGCTATGGAGGAAAAATGAGAGAGTTTAGGGTTCTCTAATGTTCTATTTAGGGGATGTTTGGTATGGGAAATTCAAAATTTTCACTTTACTGGGAAAGCTTAAGAGAGTAATCTGAAGTTATTGTATTTGGTTGTGCATTGGAATCTTATTGTGATTCCTATGAATATTAGTTTTATGTATTTGGTTGGGTATGGAAATTTGTTTATTTTTAATGTTTTTTAGAAATTAATAAATACTTTTTTTTGGTCAAAAGAATACATATTTCATGTTCATAGCAGGAAAAAAAAAATATACAAATTTAATGTTTTGTTAAAATCATATAAAATATAATAAGGGTGACTATTTAATGGTTACATTTTTATTGTAACTATATGGTTACATTTTTCTTTGACTTGTAATAGTAGGTTACTAATAGGTAGACATTCTTTTTTTAGAATTAATTAATTATAATTAACTATTTTCTTAAAATAATTAATTAAATATTTAACAAGACCTCTTTTAGCAATTAATATTTATATTTAAATCTTTACTCTAATTATTTTAATAATTAAGCCATTTAATTATAATATTTACAATAAAATTTATTTTTTTTACAAAAATTAAACTTCTTTTGACACAAATTAAAATTATCTTCTTATAATAAAATTTTAAATAATTAATTATTTTTAAATGATATTTAATTATTTTGTTACAATTAGATGAACTAAGTATGAGGCTTCAAACTAGTCAATCGATAACAAGTGCAGCTATTTTTTTTCTAAAAAATCCTTCAACTTATTGTACTTTTACTTTTTAAATATTTAAATAAAAAAATTAAATAATTAAGTGTAATAATTTAAAATTAATATTACAAGTATAATAAAATTTAAATTATAAAATTATATGTGTATAATTTTGAATTATAAAAAGTTTTGCTATAAAATTTTAATAATTTAAGTGCAAAAAAGTAAATTGCTAAAAGATCCTTATATAGTAATAAATTGCAAAAAAAAATAATTAATAATTATAATTAATTTAATTTTAAAATATAATTAATCTTAATTAAAGTTTTATAAGGAAATAAATTATTAGGTTACTTTCAGGTTACAAGTTATTTATTATTTATTTTTATTTAATTTCTAAATTAATCACAACCATTTAATAGTAATCCAATGGCTTAGAAAAATGTAACCATAATGGTTACAATAAAAATGTAATCATTGAAACCTCTTCCAATATAATAATTATAATAATATTATAAAATATGATTTATTTTTATCACAACTAATTTTTATTTTTGATAAAAAAAAATTAATATACAATTATTTTTATTAACTTATACAACTTACGATATTTTGTTTCTATGAACTCCCAGAAAGTAAAAAAAACTCAAAACGTTAATTTATAGAAATATTTTTTCCTTTGAAAGAATTATTAAAATAGGTAAATGGCGGCAAAACTTCCAATACTTTCGTTTTGAATTTACCCTTTCTGTCCAAATTTAGCTGTTAAGTGTCATGTTGGCTTGTCCACACGTGGACACAATATACACGTGGCACCATTTTATTGGTCCACGTAAAAAATTATTTAAAATATTAAAAAATTAAATTAAAATTAATTTAAAATTAAAAAATATATATAAATAATAAAAAAATTTCTTGTTTTTTTTTTCTTTCCTTTTTTTTTTTCTTTTCTTTCTTTTTCTGTCTCTCTCACTGTAACTCCATCTCTTTCTCTATCTCACCACCACCATCACTCCTCTTCAAAAATATCATCACCACCACCACCATCATCCACCACAGATGCCCACCACGACACCACCTGCCGAAGCTTCAACACCCACTGTTAACCTGTTATTTATATCCAAACAACCACAACTACCACCAACTCCACCCCAACTCAAACACAACTCCGCAACTTATATCCAAACAATCAAACAAACCTAAACCTGCCAAGATCTCAGATTCAAATCCCAACAACAAAAAATCTAAATTAGATTCACAAAAAAAAAAAAAAAAATTCAAAAAACCTAATCGAAGGGGCAAGAAGCGAGATCGAGATCCTAGATCTCGTTCTGGTGTGAAACAATCCGTCACCTTCTCTTCTATTCTCTTCTCCTTTGGACGACGCCGGTGAACACGCGGGTGGTGAACGACACGCAGAACCACTGCCCCAGTCGAGTCCCAACCTTCGCCGTAACCCCCATTCGACTAAGCTTCAGCAACCACGAACTCGCACCAGCACGAACCCAGCAACTCCATCGCCACCCCCATTTGAGAACCCATCCGAGCAAGCTCCGTTCAACCAGGCACTATTAATTATCACCACCACCATGAAGCTTCAACACCAGCCGAAGCTTCAACACCCACTGTTAACCATCTCCATTCTACCTACGAAACACCCACCACCACGAAGCTTCAACACCAGCCGAACACCACTTTCACGAGCTCCAGCTTGCACGGCCTTGAGAGAGACAGAGAGAGGAGATCGAGTGAGAGAGATATAGAACGAGAGAGATAGATCGAGAGAAGTTTCAGAGAAAAAGAAAAAGAAAAAAAGAAAAAAAAAAGAAAGAAAGGAAAAAAAGAAAGAAAAAAAAAGAAAAATTATTTTTTTATTTATATATATTTTTTAATTTTAAATTAATTTTATTTTATTTTTTTAAATAATTTTTTACATGGACCAATAAAATGGTGCCACGTGTATATTGTGTCTACGTGGACAAGCCAACATGACACTTAACAACTAAATTTGGACGGAAAGAGTAAATTGCTAACAGTTTCCTGGTTTTGGGGGTTTACCCGCAGAAATTTGGGTTTTGGGGGTTTAATGAAACCAAACCGAAAGTATTGGGGGTTTTACCGCCATTTACCCTATTAAAATAGTAATCCTAGCAAAATATATAGAGGAGCCATAGGCCATTTTCTATTTCTTATACTTTATATCTCAAGTATATTATAGTTGTAATAATCATTATGTTTGTTTTCAATTTATGGTGTGGAAAAATAAAGTTGAAAATAATTTGGTACATTTGCCTATTTGACTCTGGAACATCTGTTTGTTGGTTTTTTTGTCTGGGAATAGCATTGTATTCGGTTTGTGCTACTCTGAAGCCGAAGAGACTAGTGGGCTGCACAGAAGTACTTACTCCGTAAATTGTGGGAGTTGTGAACGTGGTTGTTGGAGGATAGATAGCCGAAGCAGTCATCTGGGAAGTTTGAGTAGTTGTGGTATTAGCAATAGGTGTTGGAAGTACTCCATAAGCCTGAACGTGAGCATCTTCCTGGTTTATGAATCTTTTGGCTCTTTATAAGAACTCAGATAAAAAATCTACTCTTTTTCTGTGAAGTTCTCCTCATAGCAAGGATCCAATGGTTATTCCTAATGTATATCATCAGTAACTTTGGTCTTTGATGTCGCATCCATCATGCGCTAGGTGTACTTTTTGAGGCTTTCCTCTGGTTGTTTAATTTTCGTCAAAGAACTAACTTCCATGTCGAAATCCTTTGCTGCTATGAATTTTTTCTTGAACATTATTTGCAAGTCCTTCCAATTACGAATTGATCTGAGAGATAATCTTTTCCACCTCTACAGATTTTGATAGGGTTATTGAAAAATAGAGGCACTTTGCGTCATCACTAGCTTTTGCTGCATGCATCATCCGGCTGTACTTGGATAGATGGTCCCTGGGGTACGTTCTTCCTTCATACAATTCTATCTGAGGCATTTTGAAGTGTTTCGAAAACTGTGCATCTATGATTATTTTCACAAGGTTCTGTATCCTCTTCCTCTGAGTCGGACACAGTTCCATTTTGCTTTTGGGAGATCTTTTCCGTGAGCTTTGCTAACTCTTCAATTTTATGCTTCAGACATTGAGTCGTAGCATTAGAAGACTCTCTTTCGTGAATACAATCATTGATATGGTTTATGAGGTCATCTCCGCGAGGTCTGTTTTTTACTTCCGATGATCGACCAACTGGTAGATTTCATTGACGGGCATGAGATCAGGATGCATACCCTGTGTACAACCAGATCAAAAATACACATGCCAGCTAAGAGCACACAAGCTTTTTCATAAAGTTAAATTTGTCATTCGTACATAAATTAAAATTCTTATCATATAGTTAAATTTAAATTTCATAAATTCTAAAACAAGTCACTAGAAGACAAAATTGAATCATGGAGACAAAAGTCTCAATTGGTTACTCCAAGATATGACAAAATAAGTGAAATGAAAAACCTTATTACATCCGAGACAAGAGGGGTATAATAACAAAAGTCTTTCCCGAAGGTTTTCGAAAAACACTTTTAGGGAGCAAATGTTATACCTGATTTTTTGAGAAATCAAAAAAGTCAATCCTACGAATTTGACCAAGACTTACAAAGGAAAATTAAGTTAAGACATCTTAGTTGAGGGATCCATAGCACCTCTAGGAGACTCACAAAAATATTAACCAACCATTTGGTGTTGGGACCCACACACCTAAGTGTGCCCAAACTATGGTTTATGGGCCCGCGTGAGCGTTTTCACCCTAGAGACCTCAGAAACCAAAAAAGGACTTGACTTATTTAGGCTTAAAGTGACAAAAGCTTGAACTTAAAGTCAAGAATGCACAAGAAAGCCATCCCATGATGCATGGCCAACATGTGCCATCTTTTGGCACAAAAAGATGGCACAAGTCTCTACTCTCAAAACACTAAAGGAGTCTTGTCAAAATGTGTTCCCATAATACCAAGGAGTAAAACACAAGTGAAAGAATCTGTTTCTCACCAAGGAATCACCCTAGCCAACTTATGCCATCTTTGTGCATAAATAAGTGGCATAGGTTGGCCACACCAAATGGGAAGGATTTTTTTGGTCAAAGTACTTTTTTATCAACATATCAAAGCAAAGTGAGAAAGGCCACCAAGTGGTATAAAAACTACTTGGCCGACCACTGCCATCTTTGTGGCCCAAAGAGTGGCAATGGTTGACGATAACAAATGGTGGGGAATCTCTTTAGCCAAAGTGTTTTTCAAAAATCAAGGTATAAAATACAAGTGAAAAAAGTCATTAAAGGGTGTGTAACCCCCATTGTAACGCCCTAATGCTAAGGCACGCTACAGTGCTTTTTCAATTATTGTGCAATCTTTGCTAATCAAAGAAATTTCTCGAAAAACGTGTCAAATTAAAACTTTTGCTTTAAATATTAAACTTTGTAATATAATATAATATTTACAAATCCCGGGATCCCGATTTCAAACTTTTAAAAATTTACTGTTTAAACTTTACATTCAAAATACACAAGTTCTGGGTCGCACAACGACTTTCAAAATACAACTCCCAGATGTCCCGAGACTGAACACTCCAGGTCGCGCCACTTGACATGTACAATCTCACCCGAGCTCAGGTTCATTCCCGTTCAGCCTTCGCCTTTCCTTTACCTACACATGGAAGCAGAAACTGTGAGTCAACAGACTCAGTAAGAAATGCATATAACATACCATATAATTTCCGATCTGTAAATAGGCGCCCATACACCTATTTACAGAGCTTAACAGATGAGTATGAACGTTCTAACTAGGATACGACCATGTACCATGTACCACATGCACTCAGTATACCATCGTACTAGTGTAGGTAGGGTATGGACCGCACCTTGAGTACCGTTAAGTGTTGTACCACAGACACCTTGTACCTTTCCGTACAAGTGCTGGTAACACCATGATGTACTTCCAAACATCATACACCTTACCAATGCACTCTGTACCGCAACCATACAAGTGTTGGTAGTGTATGAATCACAACAATAAGCATGTATATATAAACACATATACATACATTCAGATAATCACATCATACATTATACACAGTTCTTACCTGTTTTCCGAATTCAAGTGTGCTGGCCGACCTGAACGGAAGTCACGTGCTAGATGGATGCCCTAATCACAATAATAGTAATACAGATGAGTGACTCGCTAAATCACTTTTCGGGACTTAAAACTTGAAACTAAAAGTTTCCCTATCGATAAACCTCATGGCAATACCCTAAATATCTCAAAATTGGCCAAAACTAGGGTTCTGAAAATTCCCCCAACAGGTAGACCGGTTCCGAACCGGCATCCCAAGCTTCGGGTCACCAACCTGGCCGACCGGTTGGTACAGACCACCCAGAACCGGAATTCCGGTTCTACTACTGGGAACCAAAAATCATCCCCCTTGATTCAATTCAACCCCAAACTTTACCAAACTCTCCAGTATACCTATACAATGTATAAACATCCATTTCCAATCAACAAATCACAGAACAAACCAATAATTCAATTTATGCCATTAAAGCTCAAAGCTTGAGTTTCAAAACTCAAGCTTGCTTAAAACCATACTCAAGCAATAAAATCAGCTGCTAGGAACTTCAATCAACTCAAACTAACCCTAGAATTCGAATCCTAAACACATCAAACCTTAACAGCCCCTAAATTACAAAATCACCAATTCAACCTAACTTTAAAACTTGGAAATTAAGAAAGGTTTCTTTAGGGCTTACCTCAACTTGAATCTTCCAAGCTTCCTTTGCTGGAAACTCCAAGAATTAACAGCCCTTCCCCCTTGATCAAGCCCCAGCCGAAAGAGAAAAGAGAGAAAGAGAGAGAGTTCTCTAGATTTTGGTTTTCTTTGATTTTTCCCTCAAATGAATTGATTTTTTCTTAATTAATTCATGGCTGAAAAGTCATGTGCTAGGTGTCAATTACTTGGGCAGCCACCTCACTCATCCATAAACAAAAGACCAAAATGCCCTTAGACTTAAAACTAGGGTATTTCTAAAGCTAGGGGTAAAATGGTCAAAATCCATAACCCCGCTCAATCCCGATAATTAATTTTCTCTAAAATATTCCCCACTATAAAATAGGGTTCTAAACTTACTCATGTGATTATCTAGCCATCCATCGCATTTTCCGTTGTCGCCGAGCAAAAATTACAAAATTAACATATTTCACATATAAGCTAAATAATACCCCTAGAGTTTAATAAAATCTCCGGAATTGAGAAATTATAACTCTAATATTTATTTCTAAATATTGGGGTCCACAAATAAATTAATTCACAAATAATAATAAAATAATAAAAATTAGTGCTAATTGCCTTTACTAATCCACATTACTAGAGCGGTCATTACAATTATCCCCCC
This sequence comes from Cannabis sativa, assembly GCF_029168945.1. Lineage (NCBI taxonomy): Eukaryota > Viridiplantae > Streptophyta > Magnoliopsida > Rosales > Cannabaceae > Cannabis > Cannabis sativa. The sequence goes on from NC_083608.1 coordinate 18,670,407, forward strand.
GTTAATAGGATTTCGTCCCCGAAATCTAACCTGAATAGCTCTGGATGTTGAGTCCTCATATCTGACTCCAATTCCCAGGTGGCTTCTTCCACCTTACTGTTCCTCCAGAGCACTTTAACCAGTGCAATAGTCTTATTTTGAAGAACTTTTTCTTTCCTATCCAAAATCTGAACAGGTTGCTCTTCATAGGATAAGTCTGGTTGTAGTTCAAGGGCTTCATAACTCAAGACATGAGTTGGGTCTGACACGTATTTCCTTAACATAGAGATGTGAAATACGTCATGAACAGCTGATAATGCTGGTGGTAAGGCTAGCCGATACGCTACCTGCCCGACCTTCTCGAGTATCTGAAATGGCCCAATGAACCTAGGGCTTAACTTACCCTTCTTCCCGAAGCGCCTAATACCCTTCATTGGTGAAACCCGCAGGAAAACATGTTCCCCTCGCCCGAAATGTAACATCTCTGCGCTTCGGATCAGCATAACTTTTCTGCCTGCTTTGAGAAGCAAGCATCCGAGCCTTGATCTTATCAATAGCTTCATTGGTCTTTTGCACCAACTCTGGACCCATGTACTTCCTTTCTCCTGTCTCGTCCCAATGAATAGGAGAATGACATTTTCTACCATATAACATCTCATAGGGAGCCATCCCTATTGTACTTTGGTAGCTGTTGTTGTAGGAGAATTCAATTAAAGGCAAGTACTTACTCCATGAACCCTCAAAGTCCATGACACAGGCTCGCAGTAGGTCTTCCAAAATCTGGATAGTTCTTTCTGACTGACCATCAGTCTGAGGGTGAAAAGCTGTACTAAACTTTAACTTGGTACCCATAGCTTTCTGAAGACTCACCCAAAACTTCGATGTGAACTTTGGATCCCTATCTGATACAATAGATTTAGGGGCTCCATGGAGACGAACTATCTCCTTCACATACAATTCAGCATACTGATCCACTGAATAGGTAACTTTCACTGGTAGAAAGTGAGCCGACTTTGTAAATCTATCCACAATGACCCATACAGAATCATACATCCCTGTAGTTCTAGGTAAACCAGTTACAAAGTCCATTGCGATGCCTCCCACTTCCATTCTGGAAGGACTAAAGGTTGCAATAACCCTGCCGGTCTCTGATGTTCAGCCTTAATCTGTCCGGTGTTAAACACTTGGACACATAGTCCACTACATCTCTTTTCATCCCATACCACCAGAAGTAGGGTTTCAAATCCTGATACATCTTGGTGGTTCCCGGATGCAACGAATAAGGCGTGGTGTGAGCTTCATCAAGTATCTCTTTCTTAAGCTCATCAACACTAGGAACACAAACTCGAGCTTTATATAACAGCATTCCACTGCTCGAGATTGAAAAACCTCTAGGCCGACCAGCCACTACTTCATCTCGAACTTTAACTAGCTCGGGATCTTCCAGTTGTGCCTTTCTGATTCTCTCCAACAGATCAGATTGGAGTGTTAAATTATATAATTTCCCGACCACGAACTCAATTCCTGCACTAACCATTTCCGAGGCTAGTTGAGGAGCTATCATAGCCGTAGTACACACTTGACGGGGACCTTTTCTGCTCAGAGCATCGGCCACAACATTGGCTTTCCCGGGGTGATATAGTATTTCACAATCGTAGTCTTTAACTAACTCCAACCACCTTCTCTGCCTCATATTCAAATCTTTTTGGGTGAAAAAGTATTTAAGACTTTTATGATCCGTATAAATCTCACACTTTTCACCGTAAAGATAATGTCGCCAAATCTTTAAAGCAAAAACCACAGCAGCGAGCTCTAAATCATGAGTTGGGTAACGCTGCTCATAATCCTTCAGTTGACGAGAGGCATAAGCTATGACTCGTCGGCTTGCATCGAACACATCCCGGACCCCTCGTCCGGGATGCATCACAATACACAACAAATTTCTCTTGATCTGATGGCAAAGCTAACACCGGAGCTGTTATCAAACGCTGCTTCAACTCCTGAAAGCTTGATTCACACTTATCTGACCACACAAATCTCTGATTTTTCTTGGTCAATTCGGTTAGGGGCATAGAAAGTTTAGAAAATCCTTCGACGAAGCGTCGATAATACCCTGCTAACCCGAGAAAACTTCGAATTTCTGTCACAGACTTGGGCCTCGGCCAATTCTTCACTGATTCTATCTTGTTTGGATCAACCATAATTCCATTTTTCATAACAATATGACCCAGAAAGGACACCTCGGACAACCAGAATTCGCACTTTTTGAACTTGGCATACAGCTTGTGATCCCTAAGTCGCTGTAACACCATTCGAAGATGATGCTCGTGCTCCTCTTCTGACTGAGAGTATACAAGAATGTCATCGATAAACACTATAACGCAGTTATCGAGGAAATCCTTGAACACCCTATTCATGAGATCCATAAAGGCCGCAGGAGCATTAGTCGATCCGAACGACATTACCAGAAACTCATAGTGCCCATATCCGGTTCTAAAGCGCCTTCGGTATGTCCTCCTCCCGAATTCCCGAGTTGATGATAACCAGACCGTAAATCAATCTTCGAAAACACTGTCTTTCCCTGAAGCTGATCGAACAGATCATCGATCCTAGGCAACGGGTACTTGTTCTTAATCGTCAGCTTGTTTAGTTCCCGATAATCAATACACATTCTGAGGGAACCATCTTTTTTTTTTCACAAAAAGAACCGGAGCTCCCCAGGGCGATACACTGGGTCGAATAAACCCAATATCAAGCATCCCCTGAAGTTGTAACTTAAGCTCCTTGAGTTCCGCTGGAGCCATCCTATATGGAGCTTTAGAAACAGGTTCGACTCCAGGTGCCAAATCAATTACAAAGTCAATCTCTCGCTGTGGCGGCAATCCCGGCAATTCCTCGGGAAACACATCAAGAAAATCTTTCACCACCCGGACTACCTCAGGCCCAAATGTTTCAGGTCTGCTGGAGTCAAAAACTACCGCTAGAAATCCTACACAACTATTGCATAGTAAATCCCTAGCTCTCAACACAGAAATAACCGGGATCCGAGACCCCTGAACCGATCCAACATAAACAAATGGATCTTCACCTTCCGGCTGAAAAGTCACCATTTTACGCCTACAATCTATACTGGCCGAATACTTGGATAGAAAATCCATTCCCAGTATAATATCAAACTCAGTTAATTTCAATTCTATAAGGTCAGTACTCAATTCCCTATCTTCGATCCTAATCGGCATAGACCTAATGCGCCTATTAGAGATAACCAATTCCCCGCTAGGCATTAGGGTTCCAAACCCTCTTTCTAAAATATCACAAGGCCTACCCAAAAGATCAATCACTCTTGTAGCCACATATGAACGTGTAGCTCCCGAGTCAAATAATACTGTAAATAACAAGTTGTTGACGGGAAGCTGACCTGTCACAACGAAGGGCCGGGTCGGCGCATCAGCTTGGGTAATGGCAAACACACGAGCAGGAACCTGTTTCACCTCAGCTTTCGACTCCTCTTTCTTTGCCTGGGGGCAATCTTTCTTGAAATGCCCCACCATGCCACACAGAAAGCATGTCTTCCGGTTACACTCTCCCGGATGATGTTTCTTGCACCTTGGACACTCAGGATAAGAGTAACCCTGGCGTCCTCTTCTGCCTTGGTTCCCACGAAACCGCTTGCTTTGCCCCGAGCCACCAGAAGCTGGAACAACTTTTCTTTTTTGCTCAGTGGTGGAGTCACCACCATCCCTACCATAAACAGGATTAGGAACAGTGGGGGTTCCACCAACACTCGGAGTCACCCGGGGCTCCTGAAGAAATTTTACTGCACCCTCGGCTCTCAAAGCCTTCTCAACCATATCTGCATACGTGGTTGCTTCAGTAGTGGTAATAACCAGATCATGCCGGATCTTTGCACTCAAACCCGCTAAATATTTTTCTTTCTTACTGAAGTCCGTGGGCACAATTCCTGCCGCCAACTTAGCCAACCGATCAAACTTCGTTGTGTACTCAGTGACTGACATTCCCTCAGTCTGAACTAGATCAGTGAACTCTTTCCGCTTTGCACTGCGGACCGCTTCATTGTAATACTTGGAGTTAAATAACTCCCTAAATTCTTCCCAGGTCATCAGCGTGACGTCCCGAGTGAGGGTTATCAATTCCCACCACACGAGGGCATCTTCCTGAAACTGGAAAGTGGCGCAGGTCATACGCTCAATCATCGAAAGCCATTGCTCGGCCTTCATCACATTAGGGCCTCCCAGAAACACTGGAGGTGCCTGTTTTCGAAATCTTTCGTACAACGGTTCCATACGGTTGCCAACAACAGGTTGTTCTGCTGGCACCGCTGGAACTGCAACGGCCTGAACTTCTTGAGGAGGCACGGCAGGAGGACCCTGCTGCCTCAATCTTTGGATCTCTTCGTCTTGCTGACGGATTCTATCTTGCATTTCAGCAAATCTTTGCTCCCAGTCAGGAGGAGCTTGAGGTGGATTTACAGGGCGACCACCCTGAGCTCTGCCACGGCCACGGCCGCGACCACGAGGATTTTGAGGATTCCCCTGACCGCCTCCGGTCTCAACCATGCCACCCTGACTTCTTGTATTTCGCGGGGCGTCCATTTAATAGGACTTAGCCTGCGAATCCATAAGCCAGGCAGGTTAGACAGCGATCAAAATTAACACCGCTCTTAATAATTTAAAGGCAACACACTTTCTTTTCTTTTTAAGGAAATATATTTAATTTAAATCTAATATGCTTCCTAACATGCTTTCACATCACACTTATCTAAAATACTAAACAAGTACGGGCTTACTGAACCATGAACCGAGCTTTCTCTGATGAAGATTGTACATGTCATAGCAAGCTTCGGTAGACAAACCTGGCGGCTCTGATACCAAAATTGTAACGCCCTAATGCTAAGGCACGCTACAGTGCTTTTTCAATTATTGTGCAATCTTTGCTAATCAAAGAAATTTCTCGAAAAACGTGTCAAATTAAAACTTTTACTTTAAATATTAAACTTTGTAATATAATATAATATTTACAAATCCCGGGATCCCGATTTCAAACTTTTAAAAATTTACTGTTTAAACTTTACATTCAAAATACACAAGTTCTGGGTCGCACAGCGACTTTCAAAATACAACTCCCAGATGTCCCGAGACCGAACACTCCAGGTCGCGCCGCTTGACATGTACAATCTCACCCGAGCTCAGGTTCATTCCTGTTCAGCCTTCGCCTTTCCTTTACCTACACATGGAAGCAGAAACTGTGAGTCAACAGACTCAGTAAGAAATGCATATAACATACCATATAATTTCCGATCTGTAAATAGGCGCCCATACACCTATTTACAGAGCTTAACAGATGAGTATGAACGTTCTAACTAGGATACGACCATGTACCATGTACCACATGCACTCAGTATACCATTGTACTAGTGTAGGTAGGGTATGGACCGCACCTTGAGTACCGTTAAGTGTTGTACCACAGACACCTTGTACCTTTTCGTACAAGTGCTGGTAACACCATGATGTACTTCCAAACATCATACACCTTACCAATGCACTCTGTACCGCAACCATACAAGTGTTGGTAGTGTATGAATCACAACAATAAGCATGTATATATAAACACATATACATACATTCAGATAATCACATCATACATTATACACAGTTCTTACCTGTTTTCCGAATTCAAGTGTGCTGGCCGACCTGAACGGAAGTCACGTGCTAGATGGATGCCCTAATCACAATAATAGTAATACAGATGAGTGACTCGCTAAATCACTTTTCGGGACTTAAAACTTGAAACTAAAAGTTTCCCTATCGATAAACCTCATGGCAATACCCTAAATATCTCAAAATTGGCCAAAACTAGGGTTCTGAAAATTCCCCCAACAGGTAGACCGGTTCCGAACCGGCATCCCAGTTCTGGGTCACCAACCGGTCGACCGGTTGGTACAGACCACCCAGAACCGGAATTCCGGTTCTACTGCTGGGAACCAAAAATCATCCCCCTTGATTCAATTCAATCCCAAACTTTACCAAACTCTCCAGTATACCTATACAATGTATAAACATCCATTTCCAATCAACAAATCACAGAACAAACCAATAATTCAATTTATGCCATTAAAGCTCAAAGCTTGAGTTTCAAAACTCAAGCTTGCTTAAAACCATACTCAAGCAATAAAATCAGCTGCTAGGAACTTCAATCAACTCAAACTAACCCTAGAATTCGAATCCTAAACACATCAAACCTTAACAACCCCTAAATTACAAAATCACCAATTCAACCTAACTTTAAAACTTGGAAATTAAGAAAGGTTTCTTTAGGGCTTACCTCAACTTGAATCTTCCAAGCTTCCTTTGCTGGAAACTCCAAGAATTAACAGCCCTTCCCCCTTGATCAAGCCCCAGCCGAAAGAGAAAAGAGAGAAAGAGAGAGAGTTCTCTAGATTTTTTGATTTTTCCCTCAAATGAATTGATTTTTTCTTAATTAATTCATGGCTGAAAAGTCATGTGCTAGGTGTCAATTACTTGGGCAGCCACCTCACTCATCCATAAACAAAAGACCAAAATGCCATTAGACTTAAAACTAGGGTATTTCTAAAGCTAAGGGTAAAATGGTCAAAATCCATAACCCCGCTCAATCCCGATAATTAATTTTCTCTAAAATATTCCCCACTATAAAATAGGGTTCTAAACTTACTCATGTGATTATCTAGCCATCCATCGCATTTTCCGTTGTCGCCGAGCAAAAATTACAAAATTAACATATTTCACATATAAGCTAAATAATACCCCTAGAGTTTAATAAAATCTCCGGAATTGAAAAATTATAACTCTAATATTTATTTCTATATATTGGCGTCCACAAATAAATTAATTCACAAATAATAATAAAATAATAAAAATTAGTGCTAATTGCCTTTACTAATCCACATTACTAGAGCGGTCATTACACCCATAGCCGACCACTGCCATCTTCATGTCCCAAAAGATGACATTGCTCTCTTCTACCAATTGGTCGAGAACTAATGTGGCCAAAGTATTTTTCTAGTATCCATATTACTAAAATAAGAAAGAAACACCATCAAGGGCTTCCTACATGCCCTAGCCGACCATTGCCATCTTTTGGAACCAAAAGATGGCGCAGGTCTCCTGTTAGGATTTCAAATGTCAAAATGAGGTTTTGGGGTCCCAACACCTCCAAAATATGAGTCACCATAAAAAAATTCAAAACACACCCCGAGGTGTTCAAGAACATGCACGACTGACTTGTACCATGATGAGGTGTTATGAATCATGATGACATGGCACATGTCGGATTTGGAGCTGAAAAGTACATAATGCCCTTTGGTAAAATAGGCATAACTCTCTTATTTTTTTATCCAAATGACTTGGTTAAACTTGCATTGGAAAGATCGTTAAGAAGGATCTATGCGTGTCTCATGGTCATAACTCAATTGTAAAGTTACCAGGCTCAAAATTGAGTTTCAAGACAGGCTGTCACACTTTCTTTGAAAATTAATTAGTTTTATTAAGTGTGAACTATAATGGAATGTTGGGAGTATAAGAATATTTCTATATTGGGAAATATATTTCTATTTAAGGAAATAAATTTCTATTTAAGGAAATAAATAAATAATTGATTTTGTGATAAATGAATATTTTATATTCATTGAATCTGAACAAAATCAACTACGTAATATTCTATATATTGTCAGATTTAAATATTCATTACCTGATTTGATTTCCTGAATTAATTGTCAAAATATTCTGACAATTAATGTGGCACAGATACTGATGGAGTATCTCACCTATAAATATAGGGTTTCGGTCCCCGAGCTCCTCACTCATTCTGTTCATAATAGCAAAATTCCATCTAAAGAGAGTAGAGAGAGCGAGGAAGCCCGATTACCCACATCAACTAGTTTCCTTTGCAGATCAAAGCTTATGTTGGTTTGAAGCTCAAGAATCAGTGGCTGGAGGTATATCGATCTTTCATTACATATGTTTACGATATGTTTATAGTTTATTTCTGCATTACATATCGTTTATATCTATGTTATTTCATATACTATATTATAGTCCAACAATTGGTATCAGAGCGGTCTTTATCTCTGCCTTGATTTTAGTTTGAGTTTCATTTATATATATATATACTCGTATATACAGTGCTTATATATATATTTAATTCAGTGTTCATATATATATATATATTTATTTTCGTTCGTGTATATATATATTCATATTCATTCAATCCCAATTATATATATGTTATAGTGAGATTTCTCTCACCTAGAAACTCGAGACCAGACTCCTCTTTAAAGGACACGTGTATTCAGATTTCCAATGAAGGCTGAACGTCCGTGAGAGATTTCTCGAAGTTTAGACCTCGCGTGTGCGAAATAGCGAGATACTGTAGGTGCGACTTAGGTCACACCGCATAACCATAATTCTCATCATGCAGGGTAGATCCAATTTGCATATGTCAGAATATGTGCGAGTGTCCCCCTCTATACCTCCGCGACGAGTATAGAGACCAATGCCCTATGATGCAGTTTTGGTCCCAGCGACCCAATAGCCCTAACAGACCAATATAAGTTCGCATGTCCAGATGTTACCAGCTTCAACATGCGACGTCTACAAAGGGCGATTACCTAAGGACGCAGACGTTCCAAACGTATGTGCGACCCTACGAGCTCAACAAACGGAACATGAACGGTCAACTCGCAGATGCGAAAGACGCATACGTTGATGAATTTAGTAACTGTCATACATTTATTAATGTTAACGTTGTTTGAGTTTAGTCATTGCAATTCAATGTGTAAATAATGGATTAACAATAAATGTGATCCTCATGTAACCGATTGGACACCTACTTTGTATATAAAGGGGTGATCCACCATGAAAATGGAACTACGAATCCTTTGCTACAGTGGACTAAGCAGAACAAAATCTGACTGAACCACTATAATTCACCGTCTTGTTTACTTTTTCCAGCCTTGTTGTTTATTCTCGCATTCCCATCCGAGTACTCGCCATTTTAGGTTGAATACTCGCACTTGTCATCCCTCAAATAATTCCTTGTCTTATCGATTAAATCATACATTTTGGTGTTGCGAAATTTGCTCGACAACATTTGGCGCCGTCTGTGGGAAACGACTGTAAGATTCTATTCACTTCAAAGAACACCACTCATCATGGCTGGAAATCACGCTAACGGAGCTAACAATGAATCCATCAATATTGGAATGATGAGCGTACCATTGCCTGGAGCCGGAGTGCCGCCTGAAGACGTCATCAACGGCGGGATAGGGAGGAGCAACATCAGACCACTCAACCTATTTCCAGAAACAACTGGTCCTCAAGTCGGAGGCACGTCCACACCACCAGCAACCATGCACTTTCCCCCTGTCACCCCGGCGGTCGTGTCCGAAGGAGTGGTCCAGCTCACGACTGATCAATACGCTGCAATCCAGGATCAGCTGCGAGCACTACAAGCCGAGGTAGATGGACAGAGCCGAGCTCGACGCCCTCCTCGGGTCCCTGCCATTCGTAACGAAAACCCTCAGGTAACAGTTTCCCGACGTCAAACTAACCGTGCACGCAGGGAACGAAGAACTGATCCTGAAATCTTGGACTTGAATCACCCGACGTCAAGAGACCAATCTGCAAGGTTGCCTAACCAGAGCGCGCAAATCGACGAGGATCCTGAGCGCCGCAACCCTCGCAGTCGTCCACCTCGAGATAACGACGCAGAGTCAGCTTCTTCATCCTCGCATGGCCGCACTCCGAGCAGGTATACGAGGTCTGGCTCTGTGCAGACACAGCAAGGAGGACATTATCGTGTACACCGAGGTGATCTGCGTGATCATCTCAATGCAGTCTTTAGGGCGCGCTCCCGCGGCCCGCATAACACGGAGACGCTCCATGATCCCCATACGGGCGATCAGGGTGTCAATACAGTTAACAACCCGCCTATCGCGCCGATCGCGACCACTGGGATTAATATCCCCTCGAACCTTGCCGCAGTGGCTGCGAGCCCCGCTATTGTAGCAACTCCAACCCCAGCGACAGGAGGAATCGATCAAAGTATGCTTCTGCAAGCCTTGAAGATGCTCGAGCAACAGCGTAAGCCCATATACAAGTTGCACGGCACCTCGCCTTTTACCACAGAAGTGCGACAGGCCCAACTTCCAAAGGGGTTTCGTTTATCCGAATCCCTCAAATATAAAGGTACTTCTAACCCGTTAGATTACCTAGAAAAGTTTAACACCATAATGGAAGTGGACCAGGTACCGCAACTTGCGAAGTGTCGCATTCTCGCGGCCACACTCGAGGAGAATGCCCATGATTGGTTCACCCAATTACCAGAGGCATCGATATCGACATGGGAGAACTTCGTCGATTTATTTCTCACACATTTCCAGGCCACGATGACGTATAGGCCACCCTATACGACTTTGGCGAACATCAAGAAAGAACCTGGTGAGTCTTTGCAGAATTATTTCAAGCGTTTTAACGCCGAAGTAACAAAAGTTGAGAAGGCCCCCGAGTCTTCGCTTGTTTGCATGTTAATAACAGGTATCTTGCCAAGAACCGACTTCTGGAAGGAACTACAGGCCCGAAGGCCAGAATCCTTGGTAGAGTTTTTCGCCATGGCCGAACCTCATAAGAGAATCGAGAATTCCTTGGCGGAGTTGGAGAAGGGCAAGAATAAACGGCGATCACCCATACCGCGGTCGCGGTCCCGCAGTCCGCGAGGAAAAAATTCCAGGGGCCGAAGCCCCAGAAGACGCAGTCCACGCAAACCGTGGAGCCCGAAGTTGGCTAAGTCACCTCCAAAAAAGGAGTCCTCGCCCAAAAGAAAAGGGGGACCTCGCTTCGTCAATTATACCGAACTTGCCGTACCTCGAGACCATATCTATGCGATTGAGGAAAGGAACGACGTCTTCAAAAAGCCGCCCCCCATCAGGGGAAATCGCGACCGAAGAGATCCCAAAAAGTTCTGTAAGTACCACAAAGACATCGGTCACACTACCCTTGAGTGTTGGGTCTTGCAGGACGAGATTGAGGAATTGATCAGAAGGGGAAAGTTCGACAAATATAAGAGAAACGAGGAAAGACATCCCCAAGCGGATGGCAAGGAAGATAGTCAGAACGCGAGTGGCTCGAGAACGCCTCGCAACATTTTAACCATAATCGGAGGACCGCATATCGCAGGCGACTCTCGCAAGTCACAAGAAAGGTATGCTAGAGAAGCTAAGGAGAGGCCGTTAACCAATGTAAACAATCTTGGTGAACGGCCGGAGAAGCTCTTCAAGAAAGAATGCGAGGACATTGTCTTTATGGAGAGCGATGCGAGATGGGTCCACCACCCGCATTCTGACGCACTCGTGATAGTCGCCAATATAGGTGGAGACAACGTCCATCGCATATTGGTCGACAATGGAAGTTCGGTGAATTTACTGAACTTCCAAGCCTTCAAGCAAATGGGGTTACAAGAAAAAGATTTGCGGCCAATGACATCGAGCATCTATGGCTTCTCGGGAGATGTCATAGCTATCAAAGGAATGATCAAACTCCCAATCACTTTGGGAACTGCCCCAATAACTGCCAAGTCGATGGCCGACTTCGCAGTAATTGACCAATACTCAGCGTATAACGCCGTAATTGGACGGCCAATTCTGAAGGAGATGAAGATCATAACTTCGATCTATCATCTAACAATGAAGTTCCCCACTCCCTCTGGAGTAGGATCAGTGAGGGGAGTCCAATCTGACTCTCGAGAATGTTACAATGCAGCTGTCAAGCTCGCAGAAAAAAGGACAGTTAATGTTATTCACCTTTTGAATGCACCACCACCTCGCCAGGAGATCCTCAGGATCGAGGAAGTACCGCACGTGGACAACCCAGACTTGGACCCAAGAATCCTTGATCACACCACCGCAGCCCAAGCCGCGGAAGACACAATCGAGGTACCTATAGATCCTATGGATAATAATAAGGTTTTAAAGATTGGTTCTAGATTAAATATACAGTTGCGAGAACGCTTGACGACTTTTCTAAAACAAAATCTTGACATTTTTGCCTGGAAACATTCAGATATGGTCGGGATATCTCCACAGGTCATGTGTCATCGCTTGAACATTGACCCAGAAGTGCGAGGTGTCCGACAAAAGCGCCGCAAAATGGACCCCGCGAGGTACCAAGCGCTGAAAGAGGAAGTTGACCGCCTCCTTGCCTGCGGCTTTATACGGGAATCATTTTACCCCGACTGGTTAGCTAACCCAGTACTCGTACCAAAGCCCAATGGCTCATGGCGTACATGCGTTGACTTTACAGATTTGAACAAAGCCTGTCCCAAAGACAGCTTTCCTCTTCCTAGCATTGACCAGCTTGTCGATGCCACTGCAGGTCACGCACTTTTAAGTTTCATGGATGCATACTCGGGATACAATCAAATCCCGATGTACGAACCAGACCAAGAACATACCTCGTTCATCACTGATCGAGGATTATACTGTTACAAGGTAATGCCTTTTGGTTTAATAAACGCAGGTGCGACTTATCAAAGGCTAGTGAATATGATGTTCGCAGATCTTATTGGAAAGACAATGGAGGTATATGTTGACGATATGCTCGTAAAATCGCAACACGCGGAGGATCATATCACGCACTTACAGGCCATGTTCGACATATTGCGACAATATAAGATGCGTCTAAACCCCTTAAAATGCGTCTTTGGAGTGGGTTCCGGAAAATTCCTGGGTTTTATGGTAAATCAGCGAGGAACAGAAGCCAATCCTGCGAAGATTAGAGCGTTGGTAGAAATGCCGTCACCAACTAAGCCAAAGGAGGTTCAGAGCCTCACAGGCAAAGTCGCGGCTTTAAACCGCTTCATATCCAGATCCTCTGACAAGTGTAAAGAGTTTTTCCAGATTTTGAAAGGTAACAAGAGGTTTCAATGGGATGAGAAATGCGAGCAGGCCTTTCAAGCGTTAAAAACGCATCTGGGGCAACCTCCAATTCTATCAAAACCATTGCCCGGAGAGGTTTTGTCTATTTATTTAGCCGTCTCCGAGTACGCGATCAGTTCAGTACTAGTCCGCGAGGACCAAGGACGTCAACAACCGGTGTACTACGTCAGTAAGCGATTATTAGACGCCGAGACGCGTTATCCTCAAATGGAGAAACTGGCTTTCGCCTTGATAATATCCTCAAGAAAATTGCGACCTTATTTCCAGGCTCACAGCATTGAAGTTTTGACAAACTTCCCCTTAAGACAGGTTTTGGCTAAGCCAGAGACATCGGGGAGATTGTTAAAGTGGGCGATGGAGTTGAGTCAGTTCGACATCAAGTATAAACCAAGAACTGCGATCAAGGGGCAAGCTCTGGCAGATTTTATACTTGAGTTCCCAAGCACAGAGGTGGCGGTTGTAGAGGGTGGAACTGACATCGCCATGATGGGCAAAGAGGTATGGACATTGTATGTCGATGGAGCCTCAAATAATGAAGGTTCTGGCAGCGGGATCTTGTTAATCAGTCCCAATAATTTCAAGGTACACGCTGCTCTACGTTTTGAATTCTCTGCATCTAACAATGAAGCCGAGTATGAGGCTTTAATCGCAGGTCTGAAATTGGCTCTCGAGATGAAAGTCGAATATCTACAAGCATTTAGCGACTCTCAAATCGTGGTATGTCAAGTGAGTGGAGAATACCTAGCGAGAGGCGGAAGATTGGTTAAATACTTAGCCATCGTTCGAGAAATAATGCAGAAGTTCAAACATGTAGTTGTGTCTCGAGTACCGCGTACTCAAAATGCCCACGCAGACGCATTGGCCCGACTGGCCTCCGCTAGAGAAGCCGAATTACTCGATGTAATTCCGGTAGATGTATTGTCTCATCCAACCATAGATCGAGAAACAATCATGGAGATCGATGACGTTCAGGAGATTACCTGGATGACTCCTATCCTCACATACCTTGACAAGGGGCTCCTACCTGACGATAAAATAGAAGCAAGGAAATTGCGACAACGAGCAGCCCGTTATGTGATATATGACCAGAGTTTGTATCGCCGAAGTTTTAGTCAACCACTTCTCAAATGTATCGGTGGAGAAGGTTGCGATTACATACTGCGTGAAGTGCATGAGGGAATTTGTGGAAATCATACTGGAGGTAATTCCCTTGCCTTAAAAATTATGCGACAAGGATATTACTGGCCAACATTGCGACAAGATGCCCTCGCATTTGCAAAAAAGTGTGATAGATGCCAGCGAATAGCCAAATACACACACCAACCCCCGAGTAACCTCCATTCTATTACGAGTCCCTGGCCCTTTGCAATATGGGGAATTGATTTAATCGGTGAGTTACCCAAGGGAAAAGGCGGAGTAAAATATGCTGTAGTCGCGGTTGACTATTTCACGAAGTGGGCTGAAGCGAAAGCACTCGCAACCATCACTGCGACGAAGTTACGCGAGTTCGTCTACACTTCCATCATTTGTCGTTTTGGCATACCGCACAAACTCATTTCAGATAATGGAAAACAGTTTGACTGTAAAGAAATGCGACAGCTGTGCGATGATTTAGGGATTAAAAAAGCCTTTTCTGCAGTCGCTTACCCGCAGAGTAATGGACAGACTGAAGCAGTCAATAAAATAATTAAGCACACCATAAAGGGAAAGTTAGAAGATCGCAAAGGGGCATGGCCAGATGAATTATCGCAAGTCCTATGGTCTTACAGTACAACCCCTCGATCTACAACTGGCGAAACACCCTTCTCGCTTTCTTACGGGTGCGAGGCCATGTTGCCGGTAGAAGTTGGAGCCGGTTCCTTACGCAGAGATGCTTTCGATATCTCGCAGAATAACGAGAATCAGTTGTTTTGCCTTGATCTTTTGGAAGAAAAGCGTGATAAAGCGCAACTACAAAACGCGGCTTATCAGCAACGAACAGCAAGGTACTTTAACTCGAAAGTAAAGATAAAAACTCTGCGAGTAGGAGACTTGGTCCTTAGAAGGGTAATGCCAAACACCAAAGTCCCATCTCATGGAGTCTTTGGGGACAATTGGGAAGGACCATACATAATCGCAGATCAAATTGGTGATGCCACTTATCGACTCGCAACACTCGATGGAACCGCGATTCCACGAGCATGGAATAGCGAGAGCTTGAAATTTTATTATCAGTAATATTCGCGTTATTCGATTATGTTAATTCGAGCACTTATACTTAGATATTTTTCGTTCAAAAATCCTAAGTATAGGGGCATGTGTACCCGCATGTATTACTGATTGCATGAATAAAACTACTTACTAATTTTTCCGAGTAATTTAAATTTACTTTACCAACTTCAAAGTTTCTCCTACTTTATTACACCAAGCTGTAATTTAAGTCGCATATATATATAGATAATTGCGATTACACCAAGCTGTAATCAAAGTTAAAAATATATAAAAATCGCAAGTACCCGTGTACTGCGTAAATATTAAAGTATAAAGCTATCCCCGCGAGAATAGAAATTTGTCCAAAAAGTAAGATAAATTTGTTCAAGTACATAAGTGCGAGTACCCATGTACCGCATATATAAAAAAAAAAGTGAGAGTGAAATTAAACAACAACATAAGATAGAAAATAATCAAGCGTCTGGAGCAACGGGAGTAGTCTCGTCAGGAGCAGCCTCATCCGCGATCTTGCTGACGACCTCATTCTCGACCTCTTCAGCCTGTACGCCCTCGATTTCGTCCGGAAGGTTGCCTCCCCCACCTTGAGTCTGGGTAGGAGACATGGCGCGAAAGGCTTCAGCCATTTCAGCAGCTTCAGCTCCAAGCAGCGAGAAGTCGAAGTCAGGGACTTTGGAAAGAGTGGTATAAATGTAATCAGACACAGCCTGATCGTACTGTTTCTTCCCATTCTCTTTCTCAGCCTCCAAGTCGCGAGCCATCTCAACGACCGTTGTCTGCGACTTCTTGAGCTCGAGCTCCACCTGTTCTTTTGCCCTGCTGAGTTCCTCGAGCTCCTTCTCCTTGGCCTTGTTAAGCTCCTCCATCCTCGCCACATCTTGCTTCAGCTTCTTTATGTTTTCTTGAAAATGAGCGTTCTGCCTCTTCAGCGAATCAGTTTCCTTGGAAGGAGTAGCCGCGGCTTTCATGAACAAAGCCATGGATTGCACGGCCAGTTCAGTAGATCGAGTAGCAAGATCCTCGTAAGGAATCTCAGTCAGTAATTTTTCCTGCATGGCCAGGAAGTCGCGAGCACGAACTGGAGAGTCGATGACGACTTTCTTCCCCTTATCCTGAGTAGTCTTGGCCAACTTCTTGGAGGAGTCTGCAACAAGCGAAGTCATCACATCGCTCTTCCTCTTCTGGGCAACGACCGGCGAAGTCGCCGGTGTTCCGCCCTTTTGCTTGATCTTCAGGACAGGGGCAGACTTCAAAAAAGTCATGTCTACAAGCATAAAGGACAGATAAGTAAAAATCACAATCCTACCCGTCAATTTATAGCAAAAGGACGAGTTACCTGAAGTTTGCCGAGGAGTTTGCTTAGAAAGACGTTTATCTATCCGCTCTTGCTGTTTCTCAGATGGTTCTTTATATACTGGCTCCCGTTGAAGACTCGCGTTCTCGGGGATCAGCTGGTGTTCTCGCAATTTCGCAGTCGTGCACAGTAATCGCCAGTCGCGATCTTGTACCGGAAGACTCCCGAGAATTTCAGCTACCCCCTTCTTAGTCGCGTCAAGAGTTGGTCGAGCTGGTCTATCTGCGATAACAACAAAAAGCGAGTTAGCAAAAGATCTCGAAAAACAAAGTAACTAATTTTATCTAAGTCAACAAATACGCGACATACTGGGTCTGCGATTAAAGTCGGTCCTGATCCCAGGAACCTTAAAAACATAAAACCATTTCGACTTCCAGTCGCCCATGTTCGAGACCATCCCCTCAACACCGTTTATTTCAGAAGTCGCCCATTTACTAAAGCAATAGAAGCCGTTATGAAGACCCACGCTCTTTATGTCATAGAAGTAACTAAACTCCTCTACTGACGGAGCCCTATGGGCGTACTCCATGTACATCGCATAGAAAGCTAGAACAGTGTGATAACTGTTGGGTGTTAGCTGAAAGGGCGATACGTCATAACGCCTGAGAATGGCTGCGACGAAAGGATGAAACGGGACCGATACACCACATCGAAGAATGGGTATTGAGATGACCACGTCCTCTGTAGGGATGATCGCAGGGTTGGTGAACGGAAGATGCGCTCTCTGAGATGGTTTGGGACGTTGAAACGCAAGTCGCAACAAATTCAACCTCACGAAGGTGGTGAAGTCAGATTTGGCGACCCTCGAGACTAGGTCTTCGCATGAGAAAGGTTCGTTCAATTGGGAGTCGTCGACCGAATCCGTCCCGCTCCCTTCCGCTTCCTCTTCTTCCCCACCTGACTCACGGACCGGAGTAGTCCATTCCTCCTCCACCTCATCGACCTCGATGTCGGGAGCATGTCTCGTATGAATGAGGTAGTCGCGTGCTGACACTGTGGATTCGCTATCTCGGACATCGATTGTCCCAGGTTCAGCGAGCTCCTGTACCATCCTCTCGATGTCTACAGAAGACATCGGACCTAACTCTATCTCCGCAGCCTCCATTTCGGAGATGTCCGTAGGGAGAAAACTGTCTCTCTCTTGGTCCGACTCCCCGTCAAAGGCGCGACCTCCTGAGCCGAGCTGCTGGCTATCCGATAGATCGCTCATCTGAAAGATAGAAGATCTTTTCAGCGTGATGGATGTGTGAAAAAATAAAGGTAAGTGATCTCACCCGCAGTAGATTATAAAAGTCGCATTCGACAAGAAAGTCAGGCTCTGTGCGAAAACTGACCCTCCTATCAACATGCGAGAAGAAATGTAACTATCTTTGGGCGAGTAATTCACGCATCCTCAGTTGTGCGGTATACCTCCAGAAACGGCTGGGCGTATCCCAGTGACTCAAGAGGTATGCATTTTCGAGCATAACCCTGAAGTTACTGGGAGACTCCCACCGTTTCGAGACTACCTATCAACCAAAGAGTACGGTCATTCGAGTATTAACGCACGTCAACAAATGGCTGGGTGTATCTCAGTATCTCAAGGGACATATAATCGCATATATAGCCATTAGAATACTGTGACACACCCACCATTTGGAATGGCACTTAATACTCTCACCATTCAGCCCGCGACATGTAAAGATCCTAAAAGATCTAGCTAATAGTTAAGCGGGAATAAGTCTTGGAAACATGCGATTATTCAAATTGTTCATCCGAACACCCGCGAACATTCAAATTGTTCATCCAAATATCCGCGAGCATTCGTGACGTGAATCAGTGCCTATGAATTGTATGCGGTTATGTCAATTTACAGGCCCTATACTATGAATATTACCCAGTTTCATTGACCCAAAACACATAAATACCCACTAGCATACACTCCTAAAAAGTTTTCAAAAACACCCAAACCCAGAGAGTAAAACGCAATTTCTCTAAAAACAAAAACGAAAAATGCAAAAAAACTAACCTTTAGTTCTGATTCCTGCAAACTGCTCTCGATCACGTCTGAGATTGGAAATGTTGTGAAAACTGGCAGAAATCTGGAGATGAACTTTTTCTGAAGTGTATGAACTAAGAGGGAAGTTAAGAGAAAAGAGGGAAAATAGGGAAATTTGATTCGTATCAAAGCGTTTAAATACCCATATCCCTTATTAATTGGGATCGTGACACATGGCAGTCAGAATGCCTAAGGTCGCCCAATCTAACGGCCAATTATGGCCACGCCTACACGAAAACCGAAGGGTTTTGTGACGTGGCATCCTAGAGATAATGAAAATTAATTATTACAGCCGTCATTTTTCGAAACCCTCGATGGGACAACCAAAAGGTCACCTCCTCGTGACAACCTTTCACCTGTCTCTCGAGCAATAGTTTCCCTCAGTGACCGCTCTAGTCACGTCGCGAAACTAGGGGCATGTGTTATAGTGAGATTTCTCTCACCTAGAAACTCGAGACCAGACTCCTCTTTAAAGGACACGTGTATTCAGATTTCCAATGAAGGCTGAACGTCCGTGAGAGATTTCTCGAAGTTTAGACCTCGCGTGTGCGAAATAGCGAGATACTGTAGGTGCGACTTAGGTCACACCGCATAACCATAATTCTCATCATGCAGGGTAGATCCAATTTGCATATGTCAGAATATGTGCGAGTGTCCCCCTCTATACCTCCGCGACGAGTATAGAGACCAATGCCCTATGATGCAGTTTTGGTCCCAGCGACCCAATAGCCCTAACAGACCAATATAAGTTCGCATGTCCAGATGTTACCAGCTTCAACATGCGACGTCTACAAAGGGCGATTACCTAAGGACGCAGACGTTCCAAACGTATGTGCGACCCTACGAGCTCAACAAACGGAACATGAACGGTCAACTCGCAGATGCGAAAGACGCATACGTTGATGAATTTAGTAACTGTCATACATTTATTAATGTTAACGTTGTTTGAGTTTAGTCATTGCAATTCAATGTGTAAATAATGGATTAACAATAAATGTGATCCTCATGTAACCGATTGGACACCTACTTTATATATAAAGGGGTGATCCACCATGAAAATGGAACTACGAATCCTTTGCTACAGTGGACTAAGCAGAACAAAATCTGACTGAACCACTATAATTCACCGTCTTGTTTACTTTTTCCAGCCTTGTTGTTTATTCTCGCATTCCCATCCGAGTACTCGCCATTTTAGGTTGAATACTCGCACTTGTCATCCCTCAAATAATTCCTTGTCTTATCGATTAAATCATACATTTTGGTGTTGCGAAATTTGCTCGACAACAATATACATATATATTTTCATACATATATACTTGTTTATTCATTCAGTTCATATATATATTTATATACAGTATACATATATATATATTTTTCTTCATTTCATTACGTATATATGTTGTATATATACGTAAATGCTATATACAAATATATACATATATACATTTCATGTTTATATATATACATAAGGTATATACATACGGTATATATATTTTATTTTTATTTTTCTGTGTATATATATATATATGTATACATATTTATATATGCATTAAACATTCTGAATCAATATATTCATATATTAATATAGATTTTTCTAAGCATGAAAACTCATTTTGAAAAACAAAGAAATCTAAAAAAATTTCTGGAAAATGTTTTTCGGACCCGAAGATTTTTGGTGATTTTAAATACTTTGTTTCACGTGTTTTCGATGTATGAAATCTATATTAATGTCTTAATTTTTGCATTTAGATTCATTTGGAATTGATTTGGAGTCTTTTGGTCGTCGGAAACGCATTTTCCGATCGGGTTTGGGTCGGGTCCGTCGGACCCGCGTGACTGAAAAACGGGTCAAAACGACCCGGTTTGGCTGTTGAAGACGACGCAAACGACACGTCGTTTGTTAAAAACAACGTGTTATTTGCAGAAAACGACGTGTCGTTTGCAACTTTATTCATGCAGTTGTCGTTGTGTGGAAACGACATGTCGTCTTTCACATTGTGGAAAACGACATGTCGTTTTTCGTCTTATGAAGCAGCCCGTGTAAACGACGTGTCGTTTTTCTATGCATTTTCAGTCCCCTTCAGGTTGGCAGAAACGACGTGTCGTTTTGCTTTTTGCAAAAACGACATGTCGTTTATACAGTGTGATTTTTCAAAAAAAAAAGGGGAAAAATTCCGAATTTTTATAAATTTTTTATTTATTTGGAATATTAATTATTTTCCTATTTTTGTGTTAATTTAGTCAATAAATTGCATTTAGTTAATTTTTCATATTTGTTTTATACATATATCTAGTATAAATTGAAAATGGAAATTTGTTTAATTTGGTAATTTATTACATGATTTATTTAGGCATGTAAAAATTGTGCTAATTTGTGAATTTAATTATATATTACCAAATTTATGCAATTTATTGTCTAAATTAATTTTGAAAAATCTGCCATTAATTTCATATTAAGGAATTAGCATTTAATTAATTATCATACATTAATTGTATTAATTTGACAAATTTATGTTTAATGCAATTAATTTAGATTTGTATGATTTAAATGCTATACATAAATTTTTTTTATAGTGCTAGATATATTTAGAAATATTCAAACATTAAGATAGGTTGAATATTTTATTTAGCAATGAAGTTTCATAAAACTTCATAAAATTATTCATAAAACTTTATAAAATGAATAAAATATGAATAAAACGTAAGTAATTTTGTGGTTTGACTTAAGAAAACATGAACCTGGGACAAATGCTCATATCTAGAACGGTTTTTAATGATCTTCGGACAACCACACTAGCTAGGAGCACTAATCTCAGTGATTGTCTATTATGTTAATAACGAAATTACTTTTAAGTAGAGCCCAAAATATAATTTTAAATAATTAGGGAGTAGCCAGAGCATCTTTAATTATATAAAATTATATATTAATTAAAATTCACCTTAATGGACAAAACTTGTAATTAATTACATAGGTATAATAATTTTACCCCACAGGGATTTTATTATATTTGTATAATTAATTTGGATAACATGTTAAATTAAATTCACTTAATTTACCCCACAGGGAGTTATGGGGATTTAATTTAATAGTGTTATCACAAATTTAATTAAAGATAGATAATAAACCTTCATTTTCCTAAACTAATTGTTTAATTAAATCTATCATAAGGTTCATCTAATTTTATTAAATTTAAAATTTAGCCCACAGGCAATTTTGGATTTAGTAAAATTTTAATCTTCAGTTTATACTTTGGTGTCTAGTGAACCACATAATTTTAAATAATTAGGGAGTAGCCACAGCATCTTTAATTATATAAAATTATATACATTAAGTGGATCAAGATCACATAATTGACATGAATTATGTGAACATAATAATCTTACCCTACAGGGATTTTATTATATTTACATAATTAATATGTTAAATTAAATTCTCTTAATTTATCCCACATGGAATTATGTAGATTTAATTTAATAATTTTATCATAAAGTATAAAATTTTGAAACATTTATAAATAATTAAGTGTTTCATACCTTTCATTAAGATAGAAATGTTAAACTTTAAGTTTTTCATAAATTGTGTAAATCTATCATAATCTATATCTAAATCTAATCTTATTAAATTAAAAATTTAGCCCACAGGCAATTTTTGTTTAATAAGATTTCATATTTAAGCATGTTTATTCATTGGTAAAAACATGATTCATTTAATCCTCAAAACTATATATGTAATTTTATTACATCACTATTCATAAAATTTTACGATATAAGTAAAAATTTCTAAAATTTATTCTGATAACTTCGTCTAGAATATATAGTTTTTACTGTATAATTAAGAAAATTCAATCACATTTTATTATCACCAATAAATTTTTAATTTATTATGTATGAATTAATTCTAATTTAGTTAATGTGATTATTAACACATAGTGGATTATTTTAGATTGCAATTCGACATTCATAATTTCTTGCAAGGTTTACAAATAAATCTAAGAAAGTCAGTAGCTGTGAGCAAATCTTATCCACAGACAAGATAACTTCTCACATTTAGAAGTTTAAGGAACAGGCAATATAGTAGTGCCTTTGTTTTAAAATTAGCAAAGACCTTTATGTTCCAAGCTTCTTTTGAAACTTGATTTAGACACATTTAAAGGTCTTTACTATAAAATGATGTCACTCATAAAGATATGCAATTCAATCTGACAATAAGAAATGTGTTATCAATAAGAATTCTTCTACATTATAGCACCAAAGATTATGGAACATATCTCCATAAATAGAATAAATGTTAGTAAATGGTGGGGATATTCATTACACTTGATTTGATTTCCTGAATTAATTGTCAAAATATTCTAACAATTAATGTGGCACATATACTGTAACACCCTAACTAGCATAGGCGTATTACGTGATTTTTAAACATACTGTGCAGCTCGTTGCTAATCAACGAGGTTTATGGAAAACGTGATTAATTAAAATTTTTGCTTTTTAATTAAACTTGTAAAATATTTATACAAAATACTCGGGATCCCGATTACAAAACTATTTACAAAAGTTTACTGTCTATACAAAATACTTGTCGCCTAGCGACTAATTACAAAAAATAGCCTCGCTGTCCCGATGATCGTACGCTCCAGGCCTAACTGCCCCGACATGTACAATCTTCACCGGCTCGCTCACGGTCCATCAGCCCTAGCCTTGCCCTTACCTACACATAAACATAGCACTGTGAGTCGACAGACTCAGTAAGAAAAGCATAATAATAATCATACATAAATCCTGGTCATGATCAGACGCCCATACCCCTGACCATAACCCTAACTGCCGTGTCCAACACGATACTGAGTCCTGAATGTTCATAGGGACGGTACTATTGACAAGTAACAGCCTATACTCGGTCGAACTGGTCATACTCCAGCTGCTGGTCATACTCGAGCCTGTACCGATGTGTTAGAGTATCAGCCTATACTCGGTCAAACTGGTCATACTCCAGCTGCTAGTCATACTCTAGCCTGTACCGATGTGATACGTCAAATAGTACGGAACCACCAACCTAAGTATCAGCCTATACTCGGCACACTGGTCATACTCCAGCTGCTAGTCATACTCTAGCCTGTGCCGATGTGATACAGTGTCAGCCTATACTCGGTCATACTGGTCATACTCCAGCTGCTAGTCATACTCTAGCCTATACCGATGTGACACAGTCGGATGGTTCGAAGCCAACATACATATCTAATGTAATCTAACAGGCTTCCTAACATGCACGCTAAACATGTAATCTACATATGCATACTGTTATACTAATCTTACCTCAATTCCGAGTTCAGGTGTGCCGGTCAACCTGACTGGAACTATCTGCGCGGCGAATTACACGCTCCTAAACCATAAAAATCACAACACTATAAGTGATACGCTAAATCACTTCCCGGGGACTTAAACTAGGAACTAAAAGTTTCCCTATCGATAAAAAGCATGGCAATACCCCAAATAACATAAAAACGAGGAAAACTAGGGTTTCTGAAAATCACCCAACCGGCAGACGGGTTGTCCAACCGGAATTCCGGTTCTGGAAATTTTCAAAGCCCATCTGGAATTCCGGATGCACAACCGGAATTCCGGTTCCTCGCAGGCAGAATTTCAAAAATTCATAACTCAACCAAATCAAATCCAAATCACACAAAACCTTCCAGACCTGTTCTAAACATCCTATAGAACAATTCTAAAGCATCAATACAGCCCAGAAAGCACAGAATTAAAAATCACCATGTGAGCTCCAAGCTTTGAGTTCAAACTCAAACTTGGCTAAAGCTCACTTACAAGCCTCAAAACTAGCTTAGAACTACATAATCAAGCATAAAAACACTGCAGTAAACAAACCCATTATCATGCAATAACTACAGCCACCAAATTCTCAATTTTCACTTTGAAAACCATAGCTTTTTAACAAGAAAATTATCCAACTAAAGCAAGAACAACTAGCATGCATTTCAACCTAACTAAACATATTTAATTCAACATTTTAAACATAGAAACAACAACAACAACTAGCAGCAGCAACATCATCAAAATCATCCATGCATTACTCATTTTTTCATCATTTTTCAAGAAAACAAAGGAAGAGAAGCTAGAGGAAACATACCGACAACTTATGAACACTAAATCTTGCTAAGGAAAGCTTGAATCACCAAGAAAATTGACTGGTTCTTGTTGCTCCAAGAGGGCCGAATAGAGAGAGGAAAAGAGAGAGAGTTTTCCAATCTTTTTCTAATTTTTCTAAGTTTGAAAAGAAAATGAAGTTTAATGCCACTTAACCCACTTTATTTCAGCAAAAACTTAATAAAATAAAACACATATTACTCAATTATTAAGTCCACAAAAGGACAAACTAATAATGGGGCAAAATGACCATTTTGCCCCTTCACACTAAAATCACATAAATAACACTAAAGGGGTATTTTGGAAAATTCTAAATTTCCGGCCATTCCCGACATTCCCAATGTCTAATAAACCGTCCCACACTACTAACATACTAAGTTGTGATTTTACTGAGCCAAACACCGAGTTCCATGTTACCGGGCACCGAAAATGCAAAATTATGAAAACTACTAAATGACATAAAATGCATCTCAGAATTCAATAATAACAGTATAAATAATTATTTAAATAGCTATAAATAATTTCATAATTAAACATGATTAACTGCTAATTTCCAAATTAAACTAAGCGGTCTTTACAGATACTGATGGAGTATCTCACCTATAAATATAGGGTTTCGGTCCCCGAGCTCCTCACTCATTCTGTTCATAACAGCAAAATTCCATCTAAAGAGAGTAGAAAGAGCGAGGAAGCCTGATTACCCACATCAACTAGTTTCCTTTGCAGATCAAAGCTTATGTGGGTTTGAAGCTCAAGAATCAGTGGCTGGAGGTATATCGATCTTTCATTGCATATGTTTACGATATGTTTATAGTTTATTTCCGCATTACATACCGTTTATATCTATGTTATTTGATATACTATATTATAGTCTAACAGGGAGAGCTATGCCACAGCCCATGTGGCATCATGACCGAGAAGTGTCATCCCAAAACACTTCTCTTCCATTGAGAAAATTTCTAGCCGAGAGGTGACATCCTTTGTTACTCCTCTCTAATTTGGCATTTTCAAAGCTCAATGGCACATAAGCAAGTTTAAGACAAAGGGATTAACCAACTTAAACAACAATCTCAATGTTTGTGAAATATTTGATTATGAATGAGAAATTTTCGTAGATATTGATTTATTTCTATTTTTTATTTTATTGTTTAGAATGAGATGCAGGATTTGAAAGCGAGACACCCTAACATGTGGGGGATCATTAACAAATCTTAGGCCTATTAACGATAGTAATATGCTAGGGTTTAGGGGAGAGACAACTTCAGACTGAAATTTTCGTTCGTGTTCTAAGAGCTTCCCAGAGAGATTTTTTGGATTTTATAAAGCACATGAATAGGGAAAATAGATAACGATTTTAAAATATCGGCTATAGTATTTTAAATGGTCGGAAATACTAAACGACAGTTTAAAACCGTCAGGAACACTCACTTATTTTGATTAGCGACGCTTCTCGAAAAAAACTAATTTGAGGATCAACAGAAATAGTATTTTTTGTAGTAGTGCGCCCAAACAAAGAGCAGGAGAATGAGAAGTGCGTAGTGGTGAGTGGTGGTCATGAGTGGTGCGTGGTGGCGAGTTTATGTGATCTTTTATAGGAGAGAGAAAAGAGAGATGAAAGGAAGATGAGAGAGAATGAGGGAAGCTAAAATAATGAGAGGGTATTTTTGAGTTTAGATAGAATAATAACATATTTATATTAGGGATTATTTCACAAATACACAAAAATAATAAAAAAATTACAAAAATACGTTTGTACGAAATTTTAAATATTTTTACAATTTTTATGATTTTATTCATAAAAAATGGTCTTTTGATGTATTTTTATTTTGTACTTTTATTAATTTGTTGTTGATTTTTTATTATTTGTATGTTATTTTTTGTTGTTGTTTTGATATTATTTTTCTGTTATTTTTTTATTATTTTGGTGTTGTTTTTATAAAATCCCGTAAAAATATAAAAAAATTTACAAAAAGAATAGTGTATTGTGTATTTATACCATATGTTTAATGAGTTGATTAAATTGGGTCCATATGTTAAATTTAAGGATGATTACCCAAATTTCCCTTGTAAAATCTAATAATTACTCCAATACTACATCCAATCTCAATTAATTTCCAAAGGCACCTATAGATACTTTTGTTTGGGCCTGTAGAATGAGTGGGTCTATTCTTCACATAGTCAGAGTTGGTTGAAATTATTGGGCTTTGGAAGTAAATCCAAGTTGTGCTGGTCTTTTCTTTGTCTTCTCACATGTCCTTTTGTGGGTAATCTCTTTAGTCTCATCTCTTACATTTTGTTTTGTGTTTTCTTTGATTATTTCAATAATAATAATTGCAAACAGTCGTTCCAGCTTATAATTTTAAAACTCTTCTACTCTATACAGTCAAATGAAAGCCTACATCTTTTTCCTTATGTTTAACTTTTGTACATAAAAATAAATCTACATAACCCCTTTCCTTAGTTATTAGTCTCTTTCTCTACAGAGTTAATTAGTGAATGAAATTAGTATAGACAAAAGTGTATAACATAGAACCCCACTAGTCCATATCCCCTAACTCAATAATTTTTTTTTTTTTTGTTGAATAATTATGAGAATGAAAATTGGAAAACAAATTTCCTCTTTTAACCAAATAAATAAAAAGAGAAGGAAATAATTAACATTAGTCCTGGAAAACATGTAGGGATAGCATTGCTCCTTTTAATTTCATAAACAAGAATCTCATGATTGAACAACACAAACAATCTCATAAACATTACAGGTCCCCCCCATACCTCTATCATTGCTACAAAAACTTAGCAAGTTGACCCAATAGATATCACACCAAACCTCTTTAATTTACGTACATTTTCAAATTCAATGAACCTTATTTCAATCTTTTTACTAACATTATGTTACTCCTATTATATATTGCAAGTTTTATTGTTAAAATTCACAACTTAATTGCTTAAATTTTACGTCTCAACCCACCATTGTGCCACCTTATAATTATCTCAAAATACCTAATAACTACTTTGTTTAACTATAAATTTCTCAATAACAGCATGTATAATAATATGATATAGTATTAATTTATTATGCTAGCTAGCTTTACTATATAGCCTTTTCAAAAAGGTTCTTCTCTCTCTCTCTCTCTCTCTCTCTCTCTCTCTCTCTCTCTCTCTCTCTCTCTCTCTCTCTCTCTCTCTCTCTCTCACATTATAAATTTAGACCTTTATTGAATTACTTTGTTGAAACGTGAAAGTGATGTGTTCCAAATTAATGAAAATGGCAAGCATGCCCAAGAAATAGTATAACTATATACAAACACAGACACACGACAATCCAATATAAGTTCTCTCTTTAATTTCCACACCTAGCTAATAAGACTAATCTAACTGTAGCAGTATATATAAATATTTATATAATTTCCACAATTAGTAATAAAATGTGACATGTATTTAATGATGAGGCTAAAGCTAGGTCTTGATTTTATTATTGATACATCCATTATTGAATAACGAATATGCCATAGCAGAATGAAACACTCACTGAAAGATACATACATAATATTATACATGATCATTATATATGATCTAAGTGGAGTCTCCATGTTTGTGTGATGAGCCTTTAAATTATATATATAGATATTTATTTATTTATTATAATATATACCACGTACGTACGTAGGACATCTAATGTCCATACTTTCTGAAGCACTAATATATATATATAGGTATATATATTTATATATATATATATACACTCCAAAATCTAAGCATCCAATTCCAGAGAAGTTACCACAAAAATCATGACCACTGTCGTTTAGAAGCCAAAAAGCATATAAATTTTGTATATCATGAATTATTATATTATATATAAAAGAAACCTCAAAAAATTTATGTGTGTTTGTGTTTTCTTTCTTTTCTTTATAAAGGTAGTTGCATGCATTGATCTAATATATATATATTATATCAATCGCCAAAAAATTGGAATGAAACAATCGTTTTCAGCCGTCGGATTGCGATTGATTTAGATCCAACGGAGACAATATATCAATCTCTCTGGAAATGAAATTATATATCATTAGTCATTATCTCATGAAAATATATATAGAGAGTTAGTGCTCCTTTTTTTCTTTATGAATATATTAAATAACTATTCTTTTATGTTTCCTAAGTTATATTTATCTTTTGGATATATAGATATAGTATCTTCCGTGTCACAATCCAATTACTTTTACTCAATCTTTAAAACTCAAATCAATCTACACTTCTATAGCACCCTCTCCTTAATTTGTATTGATTAATAATTAATTTATATAAACTTTTTTCAAAAGGCTTAATTGTACAATAATTATATATATTTATATGGCTTCCTCTAATTGGTGGCTTTTTGTAAGTTTTCTTGACATGTGTTTGATTTTCTAGAAAAATGTCAAGATATTTGTGTGTGTGTGTGGTGATAAGAAAAGAAAGAAGAGTCTTTAAAAGAAAATTAAATTGAAAAAAGAAAGAGTCAAAGGGAGAGAGAAGATTGTGGTTGACGACGCTTATAACTTTGCTAGCTTAATATTATTAAGAGCATTGCTATTGGGTACCAGTGGTGCCTATCTATAACATTATTAAGATGTGTTGTTTTACGATTAATTAGAGATACCTTCTAAAAGTTATTATATTAAACTATATGAGACCCGACACTAAATTACATCAATAGCGATATTAATACGTAAGAAAGTACTTAGTACCACTAGTGTTTTTTAATATTTCTGTATCTATTATTAATTATTATTATCACCAATATTTGCCTAACAAACTTAGTTGTTGGCATCCTGTGAACAAAGGAACGACACGTTTAGATTATATATATATGGCGATTAAAGTTTTAAATTAATATATATTTAAAAAATATTAGTATATTTTATTAATTACAACTTGGAAAAGATTTTTCTTTTTCAACACATATGCATGCCCTTGTTTGGATAGCTAGCAAAGAAAAAACACTCAGAAAAAAAGATAATAATAAAAAAAATTAGGCAATGAATTAAAGAAGCTTTCAACTGCTATAATTTTCAGGTACACTAATATAATTATTAATTGCTAATCAATAAGTAGCAAACATTATTAGTTGGTAGGATTAGATATATAAATAGTAACCAACATATCACATTTGTTAGATATTGTTTATATAATACAATAGGTCCCAGAGATATATATACATTAGGATATATCGATCATGAATTATACATAAGCTTGTTTAGCATTATCATTTAATTAAATATATATGTATATATATTTGAATAATATAAATAGTACTGTTCGTTAGAAAATGTCGGCAGTTTGAAATAGAAAATTTCACTAATTAAAAGGTTTTGTTATAACTTTCAAATTTTGTTTAATTTACTTATTTAATGCCAACAAGTTGATCGTACTACATATATTTATAAATGACTTAGCTAAACACACATTTGAAATTTTAAGTCAAGTCCACACTTTAATTAATTTGATTCATATATATATGCATATATGTTGAGTATAATGTGTACATATATTTAATCGATACTTACCAAGGGTTGGTACAAATTCAAAAACCATTTTATACACGCCACTTGCTCAATTTCTAGAAATACAATATACAAAAATTAAATGTGTGTGTCTATGTGTTATGCAAATTATTACCTATATATACCAGAAAATATTATTAATTATATATATTTAGTATCATCATTGGAACCATATTATTATTTTCTCAAAATAATTATAATTACTCCACGATTTCAAAATGTGTATATATACATTGGAGTAGAGTGTAGCTAACACTAGTTACATAATAATAATAACTACAACCATATATAATAAAATCAAATTATTAATCATGTGAATGATAAAGGGGATAGATCGAAATTGTGTAATGAAAGAAAAGAAGAAAAAAGGGTTTAAAGATATGAATGATTATATTGATGATAAGATACATATAAAAGAAGAAGAAGAAGAAAGCTATGGGTAAGTACTCCAACGACTTTTGTTGGGTAGTATTAATTAGAGAAGGGTATTAGGGGGGGCAAGAGTGACCTAACTTGTTATCCATTCTTTCAATGGCTCCAAAGAATAATAGGAATGCATTAGAGGGTATAGCTAGGAAATACCACAAACGCCATTGGTGGTCCACTCCAATTCCACGCTTTGTTAGGCTATAGGCCTAAAAGTGTGAATCACGTGCCATTGTTGTGCCACTACACATCACTATGTATTGGTCCCTATAGCTTTATTGCCATATGAACTAAATATACATATGGTCTCTTCTTCTACAATCTTATTCCTATTGATGTGTTTCAAGAACTTTATCTTTTTCATCATTTTTTTAAGGTGGAAGAGATTATGTAGGTGTGTTCCTCCAATATTAATTTGACTTATATAGGGTTGTTGTATGTACATGTGTGTATATAAGTTGTTATATTATTTATAAATAATATAATATATAGATTAAATATGTGTAACAAATTAATAAATATGTGTATGATAATTTATATTAGTACACAGTAGGTAAAAGGGTATTTATATAGCTGGACACAATTCTCAAAGGAATATTCTAACAACCCTAATTCTATAAGGATTACACAATCACAAATTATAACAGAATTGTACATGTTAGCAATCCTGGCCAATCATTTACGTGAGTTGGTGCAAAGTAGAAGGCAGGGGACGACCGCAAATAATACATGACTAATTTGCTATTCCTTAACACCTCTCCTCAAACGAAAGGGTGAACTTTTCACACCAAGTTTGTCAATAAAGAATACAAATCGAGAATGAGTGAGGTCTTTAGTCAAACAATCTGCCACTTGATCATGTGAAGAGATGTATCTCACTTTAAGCTGCCTTTAATGTACTTTGCCTCTAACATAGTGCATATCTATTTCAATATGATTTGTTCTTGTATGGAAAAATGGCTTAGAAGCCAAAGCACTTGGTTGTCACACCAGGTCACAGAAGGAACAGCCCGAGGAAATTCAATTTTCTTGAGAAGAGACTCAATCCATGATATTTCAGCAGCAATATGTGCAAGTGTCTTGTACTCGGATTCAATACTTGATCTTGATACCACATGTTGCTTCTTCAATGACTAAGATACCGGAGTTTCACCTAGATACACACAATGGCCAATTATTAACCTTCTATTGTCTAGGTAACATGCCCAATCTGCATCTGAGAAGCCATTGATAGTTAGCTTGTTACAACAACTGATGTGCAAACCCAGATGTTTGGAGCCTTGTAGATATCTTAGCTCCCGTTTCATCTACTCTAGTGAGTGGTTGTTGGCTGCTGTAGAAACTGGCTAAGTTCATTCACAGCATAGGCAATGTCAGGCCTAGTGTGACATAGGTATTGTAAGGTCCAAATTGTGCTTCTATAGATGGTAGAATTCTGCATTGGTTCTCCATCCTTCATCGACATGAGCTTCCCCGGAGTCATGGGAGTTGAGCATGGCTTCAAGTTCCCCATGTTAACTCTTTTTAAGACATCTTCAAAGTACTTTGTTTGGAAGGTGGAGACCCGACTCATCTCTGAAAACTTTTATGCTAAGGAAGTAGTGTAATGGTTTCAAGTCCTTTAATGTGAACTGTGTGTTCAATTCTAAAATAAAGGTTTTCATCTTGATAGGTTCACTTCCTGTAATGATGATATCGTCAACATAAATTAGTGCAAGTAGAATAAGTTTTCCTAATTTGTAAAAGAATAATGAAGTGTCAGATTTAAAATTTTTAAAACCCCATTTCAGCAAGGCATCTTTAAGTTTATCAAACCATGCTCTAGGTGCTTGTTTCAATAGAGAGATTTGTTCAATTTGCACACATAATCTTCTTTGCCTTTCTCTTCAAAACCTTGAGCTTGTACCATAAACACATCCTCTTCTAACTCCCCATTCGGAAAAACATTGTTGATATCTAATTTCCTTATGTCCTAACCTCTCAATGTGGCCAAAGTGAGAACAATTCTGACAGTGAGAACCTTTATAATCGGACTAAAAGTCTTCCCATAAATAACACCTGGTCTTTGGTAGAATCCTTTAGCCACAATTCTTGCTTTGTACCTTTGAAAGGAGTTGTCATCAATTCTTTTTTATCCAATACACCCACTTGTTACCCACCAGCTTCATGTAACTAGAGTATAGAACTAACACCCATGTCTTGTTTCTTTTGAGAGCAACAATCTCACAATCCAAAGCATTGGACCAACCTGAATGTTGAAGAGCTGCTTCCACACTGTCAGGTTCAATATTATCAAGAGGATGTGGTACATGACTTAAGAGAATTCAAGGGTTAAATATACCATATTTAGCTCGGGTCATTATGTGATGAGTGATTGGTGTAGGTGGATAAGTAGGCTGCTAGAAAAATTCAGTGGCTGCTAGAGAGGGAATTTCAAGTGCATGAGCTTGAATATCAAACTAATCAAGGTTGAGATCAGAACCATTGTCATCAGTGGTGAGGTTTCTTTCCCCTCCAATACCTGAAGCAGTTCTGGATGCAGGTGAGTGAGGTTCCTGTGAATGTGACAAAGGAATGGTTGGATGTGCTTCATGTAGTGCTTGAGTTTCAATAATAGCTGCAGAAGAAAAAGAGCCATGATCTGTAATAGAAGTGGAAAGAAGAGACCAGGAAGAGGCGTGAATCACAAAAGGTTGGGGAGGTTAAAAATTGTTGAGGAAACCATTTTCAAAAGGGGACTCCAGTTCATTAAAGACAACATCACGAGAGATGTAATTATTTCCTGTTGGGGTTAGGCATTTGAATCTTTTGTGAGAAGTGTTGTAACCAAGATTTACACATTTAAGGGAGTGAAATTGAAACTTGTGGGAGTGGTATGGCCTAATACAAGGAAAACATGCAGAACCAAAAACCTTGAGAAACTTGTAATCATGTTTGTGTTGGGTTTTGTGCCCTAAATAAAACCCATTACAATCTGATTAGTTATCAATTTAAGAGATTTGAAATGGTTTATGTTAACATGTATTTTTCATGTTTATGGTTTAATATATATATTTAATATATGCACAAAATCAGTTAAGTCCAGAACATATATTTATTCACAATTACAGTATTGTCAACACAGTGGAATGTGATTGTAATTATATGATTCAAAAGACTAAGTCCCTGTTTCATCAGTGTTTTGGATTTATACTGATGTGATAATCGATGCGAGTAAGTGTTATATTTTTCGGACGATTGGTAAAGTATACTAGTTTCGAATGTATGGAGTATACATTGGACTGGACCGATATTGATCTTAGACAAGATATTATAAACTTACCGTTGTATCTTTCCAAGTCAATATCACTAGTTGATCTTAGATTAAAAGAATCTAAATCCTGATATGCTTAGGCTCAATCTCAGGAGTGCTATTCATGTTCTTTGATTTATTAGTTAAGCCTACTTTTGGGTCAGGGTGATACGTATATTTTGGGAACATAATAGTATGACTGAGTGGGAGCGCTGAACATAAATATGGAATCTATAGCTTCTACTGGTGTATAGAAGTCAAGTGATTATTCCCTTCGAGCTTAGCTAAATAGAAGTAAATGGATGAGCTCTTATTTCAGTGACTATATCTTAGATCACTAAAACATCATTTACATGTAGCTACGTGTTTTAAGGGGTCAAATACATTGAGGGGTGAAAACGGTAAATTTATCCCATCTCGATGTAAATCATCTATATAGAGGATCTTTGATCACATTAAGATTATAACGATGGTTAAATGAGATAGCATATCTATATCGTGGAACATATAGAATGCTCTGTATAAGTCTGAGAGTGCAATTCCAAGTTCTAAGAGTGGATTCAACAAGGAATTAATAAGTTAGGGAATTTACTTGGTAAATTCGGTTCAGCTTATTGGAAGCTCAGTAATATAGATCCATGGTCCCCATTCTAGTTGATTTTATATTATTTGTAAGACTCAATAATTGATTTATGATTAATCAATTATAATTCTAAAAGTTAGACTATGTCTAATTTGTGAATTTTCAGTAAGCAAGGGTGAAATTGTGAAGAAAAGAGATTCTAGGTTTATTTATTAATTAAGAGACACTATATGTCTAATTAATAATTATATTAAATGACAATATTATTTAATAATCTATTTTAGTTATTAAATAATTAGTTTTGACATTTTTGGGAAAATAGAAATAGAAATTGTGAAAATTGCAAAACCCAAGTGAGGCCCAATAACACCTGTTGACCGAGGTTTTCGGCAACCAATAAAATATTATAAGTTTATGGAGCTGTAAGAAAATTAGAGAAGGATTTTTACGTGGTTGGGGCGTTAATGAGCCTTAGTCCACGAGTCTATCTTATTTATGGATGTATTTAATACAGAATGTATTTGGTGAGTGTTTCACCCTGGTAAAATACAGAGAATGTTCTTGGTGAGTATTTACTCTTCTTGCTCTTATGCAACCCAAGATTCTCGTCCCCATTTAATGAGCTTTTAGGGGGTATTTATAGTGTTTTTGGTGGGGTGATCCCCAGAACTATTGTACAAGTGTGTCTGAAAGTATCCATAAAGTTGGGCATTCCCAATGAATATACCATGGGCAATGCATGGTCAAATCCCTAGGTGTTGTAGGGCTTTTATGTGGAATGTCCTTATTGTCTTTTGACTGATGTGACTCTTCACAGTGTAGCTGTCGATAGGCTTAAATGATCATTACTTTGTAGCTGCTGGTTGGAGGTTGTGCCGTCAGACTTTATTGCGTGTAGCAGTCCCAACACGCTTCCTCCCATGCGGCATTAAATGCGACTTGATCGCTCAGGGGAAGCCTGACACCTCGCGGAGATGCCTTAACATTACTTGGGCTTCCGGGAGCGTATGGGGCTCCTTATGTCTTCTCTGGGAGGATGGTCCCGGATGCTGCTTTATTGCATATGGACTTAGCAAATAGTTTGGATGATAAGTTGCTTGATCCACGTGTCCTTGTCTGGTTGGTCCTCATATATTAGGCAAAATTAGGGGCAACAACACCCATGGCTAGCCACCTATGCATGCATTTTCCAATTATTATTTTCATTATTTTAATGCCAATTAATTACTAACCTAAACCTAGCAGTTATCTATAAATAGAAAGTGATGGCTCACACCAAATAAGGCAGTTAAGCAATTGTTCAGTAATTCAGGAAACTGCCTCTTTCAGAAAGTTGAGCCTTCCCTTTTCTCTCTATATATAGCCGACCCTCTTCTTCTTCTAATATACAAGAGAGATACAATTTCAAAATCCTAGTGAGAGAGTAGTGCCCACACACAGCAAACAGTACCTCAATCATAGTTTGGAAGACTGTGAAGGATCAAATCCAAGAGAAGGACATTCGGACTCAGATCTTGATTATACTCTGCAACAGAAAGGAATCAAGGGTTAGAGATCTGAGTGGAAGGAGACATATTATTCCGCTGTACCCAATGTAAGATTTCTCATACTTAATATGTGTTTTCTTATTATCGTTTTAGAAGTTCATATTTAGGTTGTTAATCAACACACTTGTGAGTAGATCTAAGATCCTGGTAAAATAATTCCAATAACTGGCACCAGAGCCATGGTAATTGATTTGCTTGCAAGAAATTTGGACTTAAAACGATTTGTTTGTGATTTGGATGGTATCATGTTGTTTTGTGTGTTGT
Source organism: Cannabis sativa (assembly GCF_029168945.1). Taxonomy (NCBI): domain Eukaryota; kingdom Viridiplantae; phylum Streptophyta; class Magnoliopsida; order Rosales; family Cannabaceae; genus Cannabis; species Cannabis sativa. The sequence goes on from NC_083608.1 coordinate 18,706,785, forward strand.
ATTGATAATTGATTGATGTTTGTGAAATTCTGGGAAAAATAATTGAATTTTCGATTCTGGATTTATTTTTATTGGATAGTTTGGAAAAAATTAAGCAATTTTCTTTTTTACAAAACTCAATTTCGATTTTATTTGAATTAATTATGAATTTTTGAAAATCGGAAAAATCAGGGTGGTGATCACCCTCCTCATGCGCGCGGGATGGCTGCCTGCAGCCCCCAACGCCGAGGAATCTCGGCCCAGCCTCCCCTTGTGCGCACGCGGGTGCCATCCGTACAGCTCACCATTTTTTTCCGTTTTCTTCGATTTTTCATGCTATTTCATGGAATTAACCTCCGATTTTTTTCTGTAGTCTTGTATTTTGATTTTGATTTTTCATATTTCAAATCTAATTATCAGAAATAAATTAATTTGACTTTTCAAAATTAATTTTAGATATTAGTGAAATTTGAATTTGAAAATAGGTAAAAAAATCTGTTTTTGGTTACTACTTTTCTTATTTTTAAAATTCTATTATTTTATCTTAATTTTAAATCTAAGGTCAGATATTAATTTTTTTTTATAAAATATTATATTTAAAGTAATTTGACCTTATTTAAGTTTAAAATAAGATTACTGTAATCATGGTATTTTAAATAGAAATAAGATATTTTTGTTAACTTTTAAATTTTGTTATTTTTTATTTAAATTAAATTATAAAATCAGAAAAGGATATTTGTTTATCATTTTCTTATTTTATTGAATATTTAATTTATAAAATAACATGAAATTTAAAAGGTGGTTAGCAAATTTTTTTTTGAAATGATATTTAGGTTAGTTGTAACCTAATTTTTCAAAATTGTAGGTTTAATTTTAAATATTATTTTATTTCATTTAAAAATCCGAATATATTTTATTATTATTTAATTATTTTTGAAATATAATTAATTATTTAAAATTAAATAAATCCTACATCCAACTATCCAATCTAACTTGTTGCAGGAGTGTGTGTTTTAGATTGTTTGTAAGTTTTTTTAAAACATATTATTGCTTGATCTAAATTGACATGGTTAACTTGTTGACAGATCCAATGATCTGATTTTAACCCATGGTTCAATTGTCAATAGGTCAAGTAAATAATTTGTAACAGGTAAATTTTACATTCTTCTTTATGTATGACCTAGTAACATGATAGGGTCCATCCTAATCTGCGTGCCTGTGTGAGCCTATATGTTTATTTTATTATAGATACATATAAGTTGTTGCTAAATAAAATGTCACACCTTGATAGATTTTATTAAGGTCCATTTAGTTTTTGGACCTATTCAATTAACCCAGCTCCCCCTCACATGAACTACCCCAATTGTGAAGGCCCATTTGCCTGGTTTGAATAACTGAATTAGGTTAATTAAATTAGCTTAACCTAATAAAATTGATTAGAAACATAATTAACTTTTAAAATATATGAAATTTATTTTCATTTTAATATTTTAAAGTTAATTTTAAGAAAAACACTCTTAGTTTAAGATATTATTTCTAGATAAACTATTTGTATTTTTCTTGTATTTAAATAAATAAAGAATTTTAAGTAACTAGATTCTTTCTGAAACTTACTTTAATTATTTCATTAAATATTCCTATTTAAGTTATAAATTGGTTATTTCTAACTATTTTTCCTTATTAACTTAAATTTGAATATCTTGTGAATTTAATATTAAGTTGAGGAATTCTAGGAATTGGTTATTGAAGATTCTTAAGATATTTTTTAAGTTGATTTTAAACTTAAAATGGAATATTCTTAAATTAGGTAGTTACCACTTAATTTTAATATTTAATTAAATTTTATTTGGAAATTTTTTAAGTTGCTTATTTTAGATTCTTTCTATGACAAATTAAATTAGATATTTTCTAAATCTTGAAAAGATACTTAATTAAATTGAGATATTTTCTAGATAGTTATTTCTATACTAGTTATTATTTCTAATATTAAAATAGGAAAATATCATTGATTGTGAAATTAATTGTTTAATAATTAATTTTGGTACAATTCAAGTTAAGAATATTTTTCCTAGTATTAAACTAGAAATTAATAATTAAGTCTTCTCTATACTTAATTATTTATTTCTTGAATTTAATACATTTAATTAAATTAAAAATTAAATATCTAAGTTGATTTTCATCATGATACTTAAATATTGTTATTTTCATGACATTTAATTAATTAGAAAATTATTTTAAGTTGGAAATTTTTTATAACAACTTAAATTTGAATATTTTTCAAAATATATTTTATTTATTTTATTAATCAATATTTTCGAAATTGCATTTGATTATGCAAGATGATTTTCAATTTATCTTGAAAAATAGATTAAAGTTGTAAATTAATTATTTCAATTAATTTTGAACCAACTAAAATCAATGATTTTTTCATTTAATGATTAATTTAAAATAAATGAACTAAAATATATTATTATTAGAAATTGAATTAATTAGTTAAAGAAAATCTAGATAGATAGTATTTTTGCTTTAAGTATTTTTTTTAGTAAAGATTAATTTAATTTCTAAGTATTTTGAAAATTGTATAATTTTATACTTTTTTTTTTTTGAAATACAATATATATTTTTATAGAAAATTTAAATTTGAGTTGCGAATTAATTTAAATTAATACAACTTAAATTAAATAATTTTCTTAATATTTATTGGAAAATTAATACTAAGATGGAAATAATTCATTTTATTTTCTTAACCATCTAAGTTTAATTTTATGAATATTAAATTAAATTTTATTTAGAATTTTATTCTAAATTTAAAATTTAATTAAATAAATATATATTTAAAACAAATAAATAATAGAAGAAAATACATTTTAAATAATGAGCTTTATTATTATTAAGATATTCGATCTCCATTGTTGGTTTTACATAGCTATTGTTTTAGTGAGTAATCCTCTCTAATGGAGGAACATTCATTAGCAAGTTAGCACCGTTTAATCTCGAAAGATAAGTATATTTGTAAGTTTTTTATATTAGTATTGATCACCCTAATGGTGGCAACTGTATAAGACTTACAAACGTATGAAACAATGGTGGAAGCTCATGAAATAGGAATGACCTTGACTCTTGCCTAAACGGGACAACATCGGATTCTCTTTTCGATCGAATAAAAGGTTGCTAGAATGGTTATTATTTTAGATGAGCTGACAACTCTATTCAATGGATGGTAGCTTTGACTCTCGCCTAAACGGGACACTGATATCAGTTTGTTGAAAACCTTGGAAATTATTTAGGATTATATGTTTTAGTATTTTCTCTTGTCATTCCTACTTGCTATGTGCTAATAATTTCTGAATAAGATTTTGTGTTAAACCATAATTGATTTCTATTTATTATTTTGTAGTATCCTGAATTGCAATGTGAAATCCCATGTTATCACTGTTGACTGAAAATAAGCTAAATGGATTTAACTTCCCTAAATGGAAAGAGAACATTAATATTGCTCTCATAGGTGAAAGTGCCCTGTTTGTGTTGACTGAGCCGTCTCCTGAACAGTCGGGTGACAATGCGACCAAAGCTATTAAAGAGAAGTTCGAGCGTTGGCAGAATGCTAACAACAAAGCTCGATACTTCATGCTTTCCAGCATGGTTGACACCTAGAAAACAAGGTTTGCTAACGCTGTCAGGGCTGTAGAAATAATGACGCAGTTAACTGAGCTATTCAGAATGGCATCTATCCAGTCTCGCTTTGACGCGCGCGACTAAGAAATTTATCAATGCACGGATGGAACCCCATCAGAATGTGCGTGATCACCTTCTCCAAATGGCAAGTTATTTCCAGGAAGCCCAGAATCATGGTGCTAAAATGGATCAGACAACTCAAGTGAGTCTTATCTTGAATAGTCTGACTCCAGCTTTTCTGCCCTATACATCAAATTATGTCATGAATAAGAAGGAACAAGACTTTCACACGTTAGTCAATGACCTTCAGACATATGAAAATTTGATTAGAGGACCCAAGAAGAAAGGGAATAAACCTCAGAATTCTAGAAATGGTAATGGGACGAGTAATCCTGAGGCACATGTTGCCTCTACTTCCAAACCCAAGAATAAGAAGAAGTGGAAAAATACCAAGAAGTGAGCTCAAGCTGTGAAAACAGCTAAGAACAAAAAGGCTGCTGCTCCTGGTGATACACCAAAAGGAAAGTGTTTCTACTGCAATGAGAAAGGCCATTGGAAACCCCAATGCCCTAAGCTTCTTGCAAAGAAACAAGGTATTTCTTTCTATAAAATGATGTGTTTTAGTGAATTATTATCCATTTGGATTATTATTCTGGATTACTAACCTTGTTTATTTATTTTTCTTCTTACAACCCAAGCTGCTTGAACTCTGGTGCTATCTTAGCGAGTTAGTTTTGAAAGCTGGACAAAGGGATGGAGTTCGTCCAAGATAAAGATCATGAAGCTCATTTATTTAATTTTTTTTGAATTAATTGTTTCAGTTTTAGAACAATTTAGATTTCAAGTTTGAGATTTTATTCCCTGTTATTTTCTCATGATATTGCAAACAATTTTTGAATTTATAATTAAGTTTTTTTTTACAAATAAATTGCAATCTATGAGTTGAGCTTCATTACTTTATCTTATATATCAATTACCAATTATTATATTTATTATGTTTGTATGTGTATGTATTTTATTATTGATACAAATTCTATAGTTATTTAAACTCTTTACAGAGTTGTTACTACATAAACACTGGAAATTATTTCTATGTTTATGAATAATTGTTAATTCTAAAACAATTATTAAGAGTTTGTTTAATAAAAAAATCTTTTGATCTGATAGGGGTGGAGAGAAAGTTAAGAATAATATGCAGTTCAATGATCTTTTATATCTAATGAACTCTGGATTATATTTCAACTCCACATAATCTCTATAACACTTAGAGAACTATGATCTCTATAACCTTTAGGGGTGGATCATAATATCTATATACTTAGGGGTGGACTATATTCCACAGTATTCTTTGTGACACATATTTTTAAACATGGAAGTAATATATTAAATTAGCTATTATCAGAATAAATCCTTAATCTTGATTATATGTTCCAGTTTAGATTTACTGTTGTAATAGATAATGATACAATTAAAGTTCTTTGATAATGTATCACACTACCTTAATTGAGTGGGAGAATTTTAAAATTCTTTACCCATTTTCATTTGGTTGATACTTGTGATAAGGACTTAAGAACACTACTGATAAAACAAATCTAACCATTCATTTGGATAGAAATAACTTATCAGAATTATGAGAATAAGATAGAAGAATTCTTGCATAGTCCATTCGAATGACTTGAGTCAAGATTTCTAATCCTCATAACAATTTTATGGTATCTTAATTTGATTGCTTAATCTCTCGCAAGTATTTTACACTTCAAATACTAGATTGCTATGTTGTTGACATAATCTTAAAGAAACTTATAGTTTCAGACTAAGATAATAAGTCACAACTAGATACCCCTCAAACAATAGTAAGAGGTTAAAAGTATTATTTAACCAGACATCTATTGTTGAGTGGGAGCCATCTGAGATATAATCAAATGAGGAACATTAGGGGAAAGTCAAGAAAGATTTATGAAAGTGACCTATATATTAGATATTAAGGAACTGTATATTAGTTATCCTTATATCTACACCAACTCATTAAGATTTTGAGATGGTGATTACTCTGGGGGTGGAGGAGTTATTCTAGAAGAGTGTAAAAACCCATCTATAATAATTCAAGCTCCATTAGAGAAGATATACATAACTTTGTACATTCGAAATTACCAGAAAGTTATTCTACAGAAGAAAAATTCTACACTGCATTATCTCAGTTCCAAATTTTAAAATATGAGAGATATGTCTTCTGTTTGTTCAGATGTACTTAATAAGAAGTAAGGATTTCAGTATATCTTGATGAGTAAAAGCATATAGTTAAGGATGTTTCATAATGATTTATGAACCTGGTTCCAGAAGTTTGGGTGGATTCAAATATACTACACTTGATCTGAAGATCAAGACAACAGATTGATTGGAATGCACAACTTGTTTTATGTTAGTGCAAGTGGGAGTTTGTTGGGTTTTGTGCCCTAAATAAAACCCATTACAATCTGATTAGTTATCAATTTAAGAGATTTGAAATAGTTTATGTTAACATGTATTTTTCATGTTTATGGTTTAATATATATATTTAATATATGCACCAAATCAGTTAAGTCCAGAACATATATTTATTCACAATTACAGTATTGTCAACACAGTGGAATGTGATTGTGATTATATGATTCAAAAGACTAAGTCCTTGTTTCATCAGTGTTTTGGATTTACACTGATGTGATAATTAGCGATGAAGTATACTTACACTTGGAGTAAGTGTTATGTTTTTTCCAGGACATTGGTAAAGTATACTAGTTTCGAATGTATGGAGTATACATTGGACTTGACCGATATTGAACTTAGACAAGATATTATAAACTTACCGTTGTATCTTTCCAAGTCAATATCACTAGTTGATCTTAGATTAAAAGAATCTAAATCCTGATATGCTTAGGCTCAATCTCAGGAGTGTTATTCATGTTCTTTGATTTATTAGTTAAGCCTACTTTTGGGTCAGGGTGATACGTATATTTTGGGAACATGATAGTATGACTGAGTGGGAGCGCTGAACATAAATATGGAATCTATAGCTTCTACTGGTATATAGAAGTCAAGTGATGATTCCCTTCGAGCTTATCAAAATAGAAGTAAATGGATGAGCTCTTGTTTCAGTGACTATCTTAGATCACTAGCTAAAACATCATTTACAGGTAGCTAAGTGTTTTAAGGGGCCAAATACATTGAGGGGTGAAAACGGTAAATTTATCCCATCTCGATGTAAATCATCTATATAGAGGATCTTTGATCACATTAAGATTATAACAATGGTTAAATGAGATAGCATATCTATATCGTGGAACATATAGAATGCTTTGTATAAGTCTGAGAGTGCAATTCCAAGTTCTAAGAGTGGATTCAACAAGGAATTAATAAGTTAGGGAATTTACTTGATAAATTCGGTTCTGCTTATTGGAAGCTCAGTAATATAGATCCATGGTCCCCATTCTAGTTGAGACCATACTGTTTGTAAGACTCAATAATTGATTTCTGATTAATCAATTATAATTCTAAAAGTTAGACTATGTCTAATTTGTAAATTTTCACTAAGCAAGGGTGAAATTGTGAAGAAAAGAGATTCTAGGTTTATTTATTAATTAAGAAACTCTATATGTCTAATTAATAATTATATTAAATGACAATATTATTTAATAATCTATTTTAGTTATTAAATAATTAGTTTTGGCATTTAAATAGTTAGAATTGGAAAGTTGGCATTTTTGGGAAAATAGAAATAGAAATTGTGAAAATTGCAAAACCCAAGTGAGGCCCAATAACATCCATGGCCGGCCACTTATGCATGCATTTTCCAATTATTATTTTCATTATTTTAATGCCAATTAATTATTAACCTAAACCTAGCAGTTATCTATAAATAGAAAGAGATGGCTCACACCAAATAAGACAGTTAAGCAATTGTTCAGTAATTCAGGAAACTGCCTCTTTCTGAAAGTTGAGCCTTTCCTTTTCTCTCTATATATAGCTGACCCTCTTCTTCTTCTGATATACAAGAGAGATACAATTTCGAAATCCTAGTGAGATAGTAGTGCCCACACACAACAAACAATACCTCAATCATAGTTTGGAAGACTGTGAAGGATCAAATCCAAGAGAAGGACATTCGAACTCAGATCTTGATTATACTCTGCAACAGAAAGGAATCAAGGGTTAGAGATCTGAGTGGAAGGAGACATATTATTCCGCTGCACCCAATGTAAGATTTCTCATACTTTATATGTGTTTTCTTATTATCGTTTTAGAAGTTCATATTTAGGTTTTTAATCAACATACTTGTGAGTAGATCTAAGATCCTGGTAAAATAATTCTAATAGTTTGATATTAAATATCACTTCATAGGGTGACTGGTTTTGTAAAATTGGTGTTGGGAGCCTATTGATGAGAAATAAAGCTATGGTGAAGGCATCACACTAGTATTTTAAAGGCATGCTTGCTTGAGAAAGGAGAGTTAAGCCCATTTTGACAATGTGTCAATGCTTTCTCTTAGCACGACCATTTTGGGTTGAGGTATGAGGACAAGAATGCCGAAACTCAATACCATGAGTTAGACAAACTCAGAAAAGGCTTTATATTCACCTCCTAAGTCAGACTTGATGCTTTTAATTTTCTTATCAAACTTGTTCTCCCCTGAGACTTTGAATTTAAGAAAGGAATTTAAGGCATCAAATTTAAATTTTCGAGGGTAAAGCCAAGTGAATCTACTGTTGTCATCTACAAAATGAATGTAGAATCTATTATTGACATTAGAAGAGATGGGAGCTAGTCCCCTAAGTCAGTATGTATAAGCTCAAGAACAAAATTAGCTCTAGAATTAGACAGATTAAAGGATAGAAAGTGTGCAGATTGCCATAGTAACAAGCATCACAAAAATTTCTCATTTCAATTTGGGAAAATTTTACATGACTCAATTCTAGAACTTGATTTAACACACGAGTTGATTGATGACCTAAACGCCTATGCCAAACATTAACTTTAGAGATAGAACTTCTACTAATTTTGGACTGACTAACACACTGACTATTAGAGCTAACAACAGTATTTGAAAGATAACATGACTTGGTCTGAGATTGATCAGACTTTGTGGACGAAGAACATGAAGATTGTGACTGATATTGAGGTGAAACCAGCTGATATAACCCATCTTTAAGCACTCCTTGAAGTAGCACCCTCCTTGAACTTTATCCTTCACCAAACAATAATCAGTATAAAACTCAATTAGTATATTATTATCATTTGGTAAATTTTGAAATACTAATTAATTTTTTGCAATTTTAGGAACCAGAAGCATATCTTTCAGTAGTAATTTATTTCTTATTTTAGTGTTCAGAATTCCATTTCCTAATATATGAAATTATGAGCTTATTACCATTACCGACTGCGACCTTTTATTTACCATTGTAGTCTTGTTTCTATCTCATGTTGGAAGCATCAGAGCTGATGTGGTTGCTAGCTCCACTGTCGACAAACCACGCAATACTTTCCAAGATTTTAGGAGTTGCAATGAAGGCATTGTGGCTAGTTTGTGTTGGTTTATTCTAAGACTGAGGGTTATTAGGATCACATCTCATATTGTTTTCATCAAATTGATTATAGCACACAGTAGCAGAATGACCATACTTGCCACAAACTTGAAAATTTGGTCTTGGACCATTTGAGTGCCCCTACCTCGAGCTCTTCCAGAATTTCAGCGATTGCTAGAGAATTGACCTCCTCCATTGTAGTTTTGATTTTGATTAGAGAAACCACAATGAACACGTCCAGTTGAATGTCCTGAGTTGGTTTTGGCTGCCAGATTAGCTTGTGGAGCAGGACCAAAAACTTTGCTCCCTATGCTCAAAGTCTGAAGTATTTATATTTTGGTAACGTCCTCGCTTCAAGCCTCTATTGGGTCCTTACACCCACGGAATGAATGGCTCTTGTACACGAGTACGTCACTCTGGCTGCTTCATGGATTAACGGCTGACCCTACAGACCAACACGAGTATGTCACCCATCCTGAAATTACCCCAAGTCAAGCACGCTTAATTGTGGAGTTCTTTCGTGATGGGCTACCGAAAAACAAGATTCACCTTGTTAATATAGGTAGTATAAATCAATCCATTTAGGCCCTCTTCAATTGTGTAGTCCCATACCTACACAGCCTCATAATCATCCCACTTGACCTTCCCCAAGCGATGTGGGATTGTACAGCTTACCTGGTATTTCCCCTTACGGATCACGGGACTACAGACTGTCACAATCACCCCCTTTACAGGGTTCGACGTCCTCGTCGACCATACTTTTGACTGGGTCAAGGCTTTGATACCATTTGTAACGTCCCTGCTTCAAGCCTCCATTGGGTCCATACACCCACGGAATGAATGACTCTTGTATACGAGTACGTTACTCTGGCTGCTTCATGGATTGACGAATGACCCTACAAACTAACACGAGTGTTTCCAACGTGCTTTGTCCTCACTCGCGCGCTTCCTAGGAAAACTTCACCCATCTTGAAGTTGCCCCAAGTCAAGCACGCTTAACTGTGAAGTTCTTTTGTGATGGGCTACCAAAAAATAAGATGCACCTTGTTGATATAGGTAGTACAAATCAATCCATTCAAGCCCTCTTCAATTGTGTAGTCCCATACCTACAGAGTCTCAGAATCATCCCACTTGACCTTCCCCAAGCGGTGTGGGATTGTACAACTTACTCGGTATTTCCCCTTACAGATCACAGGACTACTGACTGTCACAATTATTTTGCTATCAAAGCTGAGGGGAATATCATGCAGCTCTTGCCTTGTTGTTTTTGGGCAAGCCTCGATTTGAAGTACAAAGACAAATATTCTGCATCTAGAGCTGAGAGCACATTGGCCACAAGGTATGCTTCAGGGTATGGATCTCCAGGAAAGGCAAGCATGTCTGCCTAATTTTTCTTCTGTCTTAGATATTCTATCATTGGTGTAGAACCCTTTTGAACAGTTTGAATCAGAGTTTTAGTTGTTGGGTTTTGTGCCCTAAATAAAACTCTATTTCAATGTAATCTTAAATATTCATTTATCAATAAAGAAACAGATTTATTTCATTACTTGTTTAATGTATTATTTGGTTCACATGTTTATTTCATGTTCATTTGTTTAGTTTATAAATTCATTCAAATCCTTATGACATTGATATTCTTGATTATTGTGTTGTCAATACAGTGGAAAGTAATTAACATTATGTGATTAAATAAATTCGTATGATTTATCAATACATAAGATTTTACTGATATGATAATCTACAATGTAGTTTACTTGCACCTTGGATAAGTAATATGTCCTTTCCAGGGTATTAGTAAAATAAGCTTGGATTGAATGTATGGTGTATACATCAGAAGAGACCGCTATTGAACTTAGATAAGATATCATAAACTTACCGTAATATCTATATAATTCAATATCATCTAGTTGATCTTAGATCAAATGATCTCAATCCTGAGATGGTTAGGTTCTAGTTTAGATGTATTATTTATGTTCTTCAATTTGTTCGTTAAAGTTGACCAATTGGATCTTCTCATGACATACAGATTAAGAATATTGTAGTGCAATTGAGTGGAAGTGCTAATCATAAATATAGAATATATAGCTTCTATAAATACATATAAGTGAAATGATGATTTCCTTCAAGCTTGGCTTAATAGATATAAATGGTTGAGTACTCATTTCAGTAATTATATTAGTTTACTGAAATATCATTTATAGGTAGCTAAGTATTTTAAAGATAAAATACATTGAAGGGTAGAACGGTAAATTTATCCCTACTCAATGTAGATCATCTATAAAGGCACATTGATTATTTGAATTATAACAATGGATAATTCATAGCGTATCTATATCGTGAAATATGTAAAGCTTTCTATATAATTAAGAGTACAATTCTTAATCTATAGTGGCGTAAGAAGGAATTAAGAAGTTAGAGAATTTACTTGGTAGATTCTACAACTACTTATTGGACGCTTGATTATGTAGGCCCATGGTCACCACACAAGTTGAAATAATACTGCTTGTAGACTCAGTTAATTGGTTTTAATTAATCAAATATAATTCTAAAATTAGACCATGTCTTATTTATGAATTTTCAGTAAGCAATGGCTTAATTGCGAAGAAACGAGGTTTTAGGGTTTATTTGTTAATTAAGAGACTTTGTAAAGTCTAATTAATAAATAAATTAAATGATAATTTTATTTGATGATTAATTATAATTATTAAATAAATAGTTTTGACATTTATAGGATTAAAATTAGAAAATATGGCATAAGTAAAATAAAAGATAAATAGTTGAAAAAAATGGCAAAATTATAACTAGTGGGGCCCATCTCTATGGTCACTACAAGAAAAATGAGCATTAATGAGGACAAATTTCGTTGGTAAAAACCCCTATTTTCGTCAGTATAGCGCATCAATGAGGACATTTCGTTGGTAAAAAGTCGTTGGGAATACTTCGTTGGTAAAAATGATTATCAACAACGACTTTTTAAGTCGTTGGGAATAAAAATTATCAACAACGACATTGTCGTTAAGAATAATATTTTACTTATTTTTTTTTTTTAAAACCTAAGTGCATCAACAACGACATTGTCGTTATTGATATTATTATCAATGACAACAATGTCGTTATTGAAGAGCTTTTTCGAAAAAAAATAAATAATTATATTAAAATTATTTGTAATTAATTATTAATATATAATATTATATTAAAATTATTAAATTAAATAATTAATTTTATTTTTATTTTTTTAATTATTTTTTTAATTAATTAATTAATTAATATATAAAATTATTGAATTAATTAAGATATGAAATCATTTAACTAAAAGAAAATATTTAGAGTCACTAATATTACAATAAAAAGTGAGTCATAAACATTATAGTACTGCATACCTAAATATAAATTAGTGTTCATAAACTATTAACAAACATATTATATCGATAGTTGGTAAAATTAAAATAGATATTCTAAAAGAAGTTTGTAGTAGCATCGTCCTCATCACTAGCATCTCCAAGAACATCCAGCATCTGTGGGTAGTATGGCGGCATTTGCAAACTTGTCATCATCTGAGATGTCTGCTGCCCATGTAGTGTGGACATCATTTGAGATGTCTGCTGCCCTTGTTGTGTCGGCATCATCTGAGAAGTCTGTTGTCCTAGATGTGTCGGCATCATTTGAGATGTCTGCTCCCATGGTTGTGTCGGCATCGTCTGCGATGTGTTCTAATATTGCTGCCCTTGTGTCGACATCTGAACATTTTGCGGCATCTGTGACATTTGTGGCATCCGAGGCTCTGACACATGAGACGTCTGAGGCGACTGCGTCATCATATTCAACAATACTTGAGAATTATTTGGCGACTGAAACACAAACTGCAAGTATGACTGGTACATTTGACTGTGAAATTGCTAAGGACTTAACATTCCAGACTTAACATTACAATGATTTATTAATTATAAAATTTATCACTTACTCAATTATTAATTATTTATATTCAACTAATTAAAGTTATTTATAATTATTTAATTATTTATTACTATTTTTTATAAATATACAAAAAATCTTTTTAATTCAATTACTAAATTTTAGGATTTATTTCACTAATTTTGTTAAATAATTTCAATTTAAAATATAACTTGTTACCATTTTTATAAGAAACTATTAACTTATTATTTTTATTATTTATAAATATTTTCTTTATTATTAATCTAATTATTTATTAATATTTTTTATTGTAAGAATTTATTAATTATTAAACTCGTTATTTATTCAATTATTAATTATCTATTTTCAACTAGTAAAACTTATTTATTAAGTATTTAATTATTTATTATTTTAAGATATTTTATGAATACCCTCATTTCTATATATTTGAGCTTATTTCTTTTGCTCTTGTCCCACTTCTCAAGACCACAATGGGATATATGTTAACTATATATGTTGGGGTGAACCTCATTACTAAACATATGCTAAAACCTTTTCAATTATGTAACAATATCATAGCTTTTATGTTCTTATACAAGTCATTCATCTATTTTTTTTCATTCAAAAAAAAAAACTATAATTAGTAGTAACTTAGATCATTAGCACCTTGATTATCTCCATAAATAAGTATACTGTATTTTATTACCACTTTTTATACGTTTCATATGATAATAAAACTAACTTATATATATATATAAGAATATATATATGTACGTAATTTCTAGGTTTGATATATCAAAATATTATTTAAAAAATTATGTAGGTCTGATATTTAAATAAAATTGCATGTAACTTCAATACAAGATTGTCTATTTTTTTTTAACTAAAAGTAAATATTAATTTTTCATTTAAATTATTTTTATTTAATAAAATATTAGATTATTTTTTTATTATTAGTCTAATTATTTATTAATATTTTTTATTGTATGAATTTATTAATTATTAAACTCATTACTTTTTCAATTATTAATTATCTATTTTCAACTAATAAAAGTTATTTATTAAATTTTTAATTATTTATTATTATTTTTCAAAAAAATACAAATTTTATTTAGTTAAATTACTTAATTTTTCGAATAATTTCATTATTTTTTATAAATAATTGTTAACTTATAATTTTCTTTTTTAAATATAACTTCTATGTTTTTTTTATTATATCAAAATTTTAACAAAATTTGGCCAAAATAACATTTATATTTTAAACTACCCAAAAATTTTAAACCTAATTTACACAATCTAAAAATTTTCAAATACATCACAAATATTAAAATATTACATATTATCAATATAAACCAAAAAATTATTAAAATATATATATAAAAAAAAAAACAAACAAACCAGCCGCATCTATATCTTTTATATATATAAACAGAAATTAACACATGATTTTTTTTTCCTTTGCCAATGTAATTAAGTAAGCCTACAGATTCTTTGATCGACCAAAGCATCAAAGTAAACAAGTCAAATTAGGTATGAAATACCACAATCTTTTCTTTATTTTACAATCTTACATAGCAACTTTTTTATTTAAATATCTATAGATATATATTTTGTGTTATATTTGTTGATTTCCTATCCTCCATTAAGATATATATTCAATTAAGACTAAAGTTTTTTTAAAAGTCTGATATTATTATTATTATTATTATTATTATTATTATTATTATTATTATTATTATTATTATTATTATTATTATTATTATTATTATTATTATTATTATATTGTTGCTGCTGTTGTTTCTATTAATATTCTTGAATTTAACAAATAGATTTAGGGTTACACAATAACAAAAACAAATATTATCTAAAAAAACCAATTTCAGAATATTCACCCATATATATTAAAAATAAAACAAACAACAACTACAATCACATATAACATTTTACAAATCAAAATAAATACAACTAAATAGCTACAAAGATTAAAACAAAAAAAAAATTATAAATACAAATACATATATAAAAATATATGCTACTAAAAAAAATAATGAAATATTACCTCACAAATGCCACCGGTGGTGGGCCGACGCTACAGCCGGAGGAGCCGGAGCCTGGGCGGTCAGACGACGTCGGGGACGGAGTGGTGGTGGGCGGAAGGATCTGAAATGAGGTTTTTGAAGGGGGAGAGGCGGAGTTTCTGAAATAGGGTTTTTGAAGGGGAGAGGCGGACTGTGATGAGAAGGAAATGAAATGGTTTCCTCTGCAATTTTTTTTTATAGCAAAGTTGTCCCCAACGACATGCCCCAACGACTATGTCGTTGGTGGCAGACTGACATAGTCGTTGGGGCATGTCGTTGGGGACAATTTTGGGGGAAAATTTGCCGCCCAAATCAACAGCTCCTTTTCAAAAACCACACACACATTCCCAACGACAATGTCGTTATTGAAGATTTTTTCAATAACGACATTGTCGTTATTAAAAAAAAAAGTCGTTGTTAATTAACTATTTTTTTTTAAAAAAAAAATATGAATAGCTTTCCCAACGACAGGCAAATGTCGTTATTGATACCCTCATTTTTAATGAGGACTTTTAGGCGTTGGTAATAGTGGCGTTGGTATTAACCATTATTCTTGTAGTGGGTCTGCCACTATATGGTTTATTTTGCTATTATTTTATCTTTTTTATTCCACATAATTTAAATCCTAACTCTAGGTGAAACAGTATAAAGGGAATAGGATGCTCTCATTCTCATCCAACCTAATAACCTAGTTTACATTCTGTCAGATAACTAGAGTTTTTAAGAGCCTCCTTCCTTTATTTTTGAATCTCTCTCTATTGTTCTTCATAATTTTTGAGTCTATAGTGAAAGAGTACATGCCCACCCATAACAAGTTAAGTACTCAATCATAGTGTGTAAGATTGTGAAGAATCCAACACTTGAAGGAGATTCGAGCTCAGATCTTGATAATACTCCGCGACAGAAAGGAACAAGGATTAGAGATCTGAGTGGAAGGAGACATATTATTCCACTGCCATCAAGGATTTGGTGAGACTTCTCAAAATCTTGGTCACGATATCCTTTTATGTAAGTACCTTGCCAAGAGAGTTTAATTCATTAGTAATAGTTGTGAAACGGGTATACATGTTAGCAATGGTTTCATGTTGTAGCATCTTGAAATTTTCAATTGAGTAACTAAAAGTTGAATTTTAGTTTCATTTATGGCACTAGTTCCATGATGAGTTACATCTACCATTTTCCACATATCATAAGCAGAGGAGGCTTGCTCAATATTTTTAAAAATATCTCTATCTAAACCACATATAAGAGCATACTTAGCCTTAGCATTTTTAGATAACATCTTTTTATCATTTTCATTATATGCATCATATTTCTTAACAATTTCTACTCCATCTACAAAATGCATAGGAGTGTAAGGACCATAACATACAATATACCAAAAATCATAATCAATGAATTGAAGATAAGTTTCTATTCTAATTTTCCAATAAGAAAAGTCTACCCCATCGAAAAATAGTGCTCTACTTGTGCTTAAATCTTCTAGCATATTATTGTGTGAATTACTTAGAAACTCTATAAATTTTGAAATCCACTCAAAAACAAGAGCCTTTTCTTCGATATTAACTGTGAGCCCAAGATAATTTTTTAAAAGGGAGTAAATTGGAAATTTAAAACTCTAAATGCAATTTATAAAAATATTCAAATTTAAAGCAATCACATAGATAAACACTAGTATAAGCAAATAATAAACTTGAAATATAAAGAATTTAGGGATAAAAATTACAAACTCGCAATTTTTACAAGGTTCATTAGAACTAAGTCACCTACGTCCTTGGTCTTCAAAGCTATGGACCTAGCTTTCAGTTCAATTATCGAGTCAACTTAACGGGCTTGACTAACCCTTACAACCGGAGAATTTTTCACCAAGGTTTTCCCGAACCTCTCACAATAGTGTTCTTCCAAGGACTATCGACCTCACCGAATTGTTGAAGTGTCAATCTCACTCTCAGATTGTTGTAGTGACAATCTCACTCTTCTCGGGTTATTTAAGAACTGGTGTCAATGTCACCTACAATTGAGTTGTTTTTATCTTGGTGTCAACCTCACTTCTCAATACAATTAATATATAATTTTGAAATACAAAACATACTCTCTCTAATAAGATGATATACAATGTAAAATCCTAGAGAGAATTGCAAGTACACTAGAGAAGATAAGAACAAGTTTGACTCAAGTGTGTGTGGTTGGTGTATTTATGAAAAGATGATAATTCTTTAGCTTAGAACACTTAGAATGATATAATAAGATGAATAGAAGCTCAACCAACCTTAATTTTTGAGTGAAAATGAGTTTATATAGTGTAGGAACAAAAACTAGTCGTTTATAGCCGTTAGCACATTTTTCAAAAAGAAATATTTGGAATAATGGTCTGCCATTTTTAAAATGGTCTACTGTTTCTGTGAAAAATGGTCTGCAGTTTTAAAAATGGTAGGCTGAAAAAGAGGCAGTGGCAAGTGTAATTTTTTTGACTTAAAACACGCATGACTCTTAGCTCGTTTATCCAATTTCAAATAGTCTAGTTGCGTTATCTTAGTTAAAACATAAATAATCTTAAAATTCAATTTATAATAAATTATATGTCATTTTAAAAAGTAACTTGTCGCACAAGTTAGTAAGCTAAACTTTTAACTTATAAACTCTAATGTAGTATGCATATCGCTTTAACAAGACTAAAGTAAATTTATACCATTTGATTGTGTGTAGTCTTGATTTAGATGAACCTCCTAACTTGATTTGCATGATTTGATCCAAAGATGACTTTGACTTTCAAGTTGACTTTTGACTTTGAGCTTTTAAAGTCATCTTTTGGATAGAGTCTTGAATTCTTGATCTCTTGTTGAAACTTTTCCTCTTATGAAAGTATGAAATAGTTGATATACTAGTTGAATTCACTTATTTGATTATGTTTGATTTTACCGAGCAAATATTGATACTTGGTATTTTCCTTGCAAAATGTTCAAGAGATGATTAGTAACAAATAATAATCAAATATGTTTTTATCATCAAAATAAGTGAGTGATTGACTTTTTGTCAACACACAGTGGCATGGGTTTCCTCCTACTTGTGGTGGAGTGTGTTGGTATGCATTTAGACTTGTCCCAATGCATCCCCCAAGTTTTCTAAATCAGAGTTATCCCCCAGATCAACTCAATGTTCTGCTACAATAGGCTGACCAATGTCAGGCCTAGTTTCTCTAACATATGCATAAGTGGTAGTCCTTGCCTCTTGGACATCGGGTGTGACTCTAGTGAAAGGTGTTGTAATCCTTATAGCCTTGGGGTTAACATTAGCAGGGACCATAGGTTGGTTCCCTCGAGGTGGCAGTCGAGCATTGGGGTTGTCAAGCCCTGGGTCAGTAGGTGTTTGGACATTGGGTTTCGTCACCATAAGATCGTGAGACTCAGTTAAAGAGGATCTTCTTATCAAAATCATGATTGTTGATTCAAAGGTGGATTCAAGATTGTAGGTTGATCTTCTTCTCTTAATGAAAGTGCCAAAATATTGATCTCACTTTTAGCCAACGACACTGAGTTTTAAATTAATAGTAATTGTAAAGAAAGCAATGAGGATATAAAAATAATAAACGACACACAATATTTATAGAGGTTCGATGACCCCTGATTATGGTAATAGCTTACTCCATTTTTAGTTGTGTTACTTATGAGAAACTATTAAGATCACAAGGAAAGGTTAGGTGAGTTTCTCAATAGCTCTAAAAGAGTAACATTATTTATGCCGAGTGTTTTCACTTTTTAGAATGCGAAAAAAGGTCCTTGAATAGTAAGATGACTTCACTATTTATAGGGAAATACGAATACATTGTTTGCTAAATAATTGGTCATAATAAATTTGAATTCCAATATTAAAGGAAACAAAGTGGCATGGGAATTCAAATATGAAATTGAATAAATTTCTCTAATGCTTAATCAAATCCCACATAATTAGGGATTTAGTTGAGCTATAATGATGGAAGCAATTAAGGAAATTACGTTAGAAGATCTTTACTTATTGGGTGCCTCTGATCAGCAAATGGCACTGCTCGACACACTTGTCTATTCAACAAGTTATGAGGTTTATAATCCGTTCAGATGATAGTTGCTGAAGGATCAGACTTGATCTGGACGGTACAATAAAGAGATATGTCCTGCTTAGGTCCAAACATGTTCAACATGTGTCACCTTGCTGAGTGCCATGTAAACTGTGTAAAATTTGAGATAAAACTTTTTTTTAAAAAAATCTCTTTCTAACTCTCTCTCTCTAACTCGCTCATTCTCCAGTGTTGAACCCCGAACCAGAATCCATACCATCGAACCCAGACCCAGAACCCCAATCACAAGCCCATATTGCCGTCTTCTCTCTCTCTCTCTCTCTCTCTCTCTCTCTCTCTCTCTCTCTCTCTCTCTCTCTCTCTCTCTCTCTCTCTCTCTCTCTCTCTCTCTCTCTCTCTCTCTCTCTCTCTCTCTCTCTCTCTCTCTCTCTCTCTCGATGTCTTCACCCCAAAACCTCGAAATCAACGAGCTTAACCACTGCGAAACCACCAAAATCCCTACCCATCATCAAAGTTCTCAGCCCATCGCTCGTTTTCTATATTTTTTTCTGGTTAATTTTCTATTTTTTGCGATATCGCTAAACATATTTCTAAATATCTCTAAATCACACTCAATTTTTTACGATGATTAGTGATGTTTAACGATGTGCTTTACATTTTTTAGCCTTATATCATAAATACATCGCTATAAATATGCAAAATTTTGCTAGATTTCATCCCTAACCTTAAATTTGGTCTATTATTGTAAATACATCGCTTAATATAGCAAATTATCTCAAGAAACTGGAAAACTAAAAAAATGCAAAAAATTCAAAATTCAATATTTGGACAAAAAAATCAACGAAATACGAAAGCTATTGTGTAGATCTGTTAAAAACAAACTATAAACATATAGTTTAGGAACCGCCCAAACAGAGCGCAAGAGAATGAGAAGTGTGAGGTGGTGAGTAGCGGTGACTGGTGAGTTTATGAGAGAGAGATTATAGAGAATGAGAGGAACATGAAAGAGAATGTAGAAGTTGAAATGAGATGAGTATTTTTAGTTTTAAATAGAATAATAATATATTTTTTATATGTGTTTAATACGTGAATTAATTATTAATTTTTTTGAACAATGAATAATTTTTTATTAAAAAATATTAATGTTGAGTACATGGAAAAGGAAAAAATAGAAAATCCTCCATCTTAAACTAGTTCATGAGTGCATGCAAAATTAAGTTATGCACCTTTATTAACATATTTTTGCATGTGTTTAATAAATTTCCGTAAAAAAAGTTATGGACTTGAAAATTTTCGATTAGGCATTAAATAAGTACCATGCAGATAAAAAACTCCGCAAGACTCTATTCTCAATTGCCATCGAAATATAAACAAATAAATAAATAAATAAACACCACGGCACTGCAAGTACTCATACCACACGCGCTATGTTGCGCGTGGTAATTCTCTCCATTCTCTTTTTTTGTCATCATTGTCTAAAATTTCTATGATATCACTGTGGATTTTTGTCGTTGTGAAGATGCGGACACTACGTAAAGCTGACGTCACTTTCCTCATTCCTCATCACTGCACGCAACCCCAAAAAAGTATACAAATAAAAAATAACACCGTTTAGACCAATCATATTACGCCCGTTCATAGCTGAAAGCCAATTAAAAGACGCCACGTAATAAAAATACTCTTGGCCCAGTACAAAACTGACAGGCTTGTGTTGTTAACAGAGTCTCCTCAACTACGAACTTGGAAAAGAAAGAGAAGGGCAAAACGGTCATTTTCCCAGAAAGGGATGTAGGGAGAATTACTTACTATATATATGTGGCTCAAAGTCGGGCCGGGGGCCGAGCGGGGCAGTTTGGGAAAGGCAACGAGAGTGCGACACGTGTCCAATCATTTTAGCCGACAGCGACAAGCTCGGAGATATATCCGCATTTAAAGAAAAAGGCGGTTGCGGAGATAGTCGGGGCTCTCCATCGATTGGCTACTTTCTTGACTTTGATGACACGTGGGCCCCTTCAATTCGTGGAATTACATGCCTAAAACGAAAAAGGAGGGTATGGTGTGTTTGATTGCTCGGGCGCGTGGGCCCCAACTTCGGAGGGTGCGAATCTTCGTTAAAGGTAGATACAAAATAAAATTTAAAATTCAAGAAAAAAAAAACACAAAGCAAGTAGGGATAGGTTGCTGTGCGTTTGACGCGTGTACAGTGTGCGTGGTGGGCCATATATACATACACAACACTGGGGGACCGCTTTTAAGCCTCGCTAAAGTCCAAAACCTCTACCCCTAAAAGATTACTAAAATTGTTTTTTTTTTCTCCCTCAAAAATAAAAATTAAAAAAGACAGCTAAATTCATATTAAAATAAAATAAAGAAGGATAATAAACAATTATGGAGAGAGAAGTTTTTGCCAACAGCCTTACTCACACTGTTAATATGGCACGTGTAGGAACGCGCTGGGTCCCGCTTTTGGCATATTGCTTTGCCTAACTCTTTTTTATTTGCTTTCGAGTGCTCTTAGTGACGTGCCCTCTTCGTAGCCCTTCGGGGTAAATGTTGTGACTATATAAATATTAATTAATAATGAATGATAAATATATATTTTTTTAATTAAATTTCTTAATGTTGTTGAAATTAAAATATTTGCTTCTGGCTTTTTCTTTTGGACAAACAGGTGTGGAAACACAATTAGTAAACACGGGTGTTATCGATTTTTGCCAGTTCTTCAGTGTATTTATACTAAAAAGTTAATAATTATGAGATCTATACATTAATTATTATGAAGTAGAGATGTAATCAATCAATCTTATCATTGATTGTCAGATTAACAAGAAAATGGTTAATTGTGTCTCACTACGCAGTAATTTATTAATAAATATATGTTTTTGTTTACATAAAATCTTTGTAGTGCAAAATCTAGAGATCTCATCTCATCCATTATCAATATTTGATGACTTTTTGTTACAAGTGTTCACTCATTATGGCTAGTGCTGGATTGATTTGAGGTGATGATACAAGTAAAGTATATAGCCTAGGCTTCTCAGAATGTATAGCTAGCTCTAGGTTGCATCACACATTAATTGCAAATTTCATAGGTACATAATGTGACGTGTATTCACATAAAATGCAACTTAATGATGATTAATTAGACTGATTGATAACTAGGTTTTGGAATTTAATTGCATGTCTAAAATGCACCAGCAAAAAATATGAGTGAAAAAATGGGTTTTTATAGCTAGAATTACTTCTAATTTATTACAGAAATGTTAAATAGCAAGGCACTTGTGGTGTAGTGTCTATAAGAGCCCTCACAATTGAATTGGTAAATTGAGCATTGTTATTGGGCACTAGTGGTGCCTAGCACGTCTAGACATGTCGCTTTGCGATTTGCTAGTGATACTCCCTAAAAGTTATTATATTAAACTATATGAGATCTGATACTTGATTGGATCAATAGCGATAATTACACATAAGAGGATACTAGGCACCACTGATACCTTTTAGCATTTCTCGTGGTAAAATAGCTTATAGTTACAAAAAAAAAAAAATAGCTTAGAGGTAAAAAAAATAGTGAAAAATGATACTCCATTAAATGATTTATGTATTAGAGCATCTTTAATAAAGTGTCCAAATAGTGGTATATTGCTATATTTTAACACATTTAAGAAAAATTATTGCTCCAACGCTGTTCTAAAAAAAGTGTACTAACTTTGACACATGCTAAAAAATTGTACCAATTAATTTAGTACAAGATATAATATTATGCCAAATTTATCTTACAATATATGCTATTTTTTATTTACTATCATACTAATAATTATTATGATTTATTAACTTTTATTAAAATTTACCTTCTTTATTTACCATATTACCATTATATAAATAATAAAATGATAAAAATAATAATTTTTGTATATTCTCAATAAAATGTTAAATGATCATCAATATAATCGATTATTTCTTTCCTTATTTTACATCTTGTTAAGGGTGTTCACGGATTGCTTTTATATACTTTTTCATTTGTTTTTTTTTTAAATCAAACCAGTCTAACGATTTTTTGAACATTGGAAACTAAATCAGACCAATAAATTTATTAAATCAAATCAAGCTAAACCATAGTTTAAGGGAGTTTATATTTTTTTTTTTTTACTTTATTACTTTTTATTTTCAAAGTATAAATTTAATATAATAAGTAAAAAATCAAAACATAATATAAAAATCTAAAATTTATTTAATTTAAAAGCTGACAAACAAAAAAAGTTAAATCTTTAGTCTTCTAAACCTATTTAATCCAATTAGCTAATTAATTGCAAAATTAGGTAATTAATTGATTTTTTTATTACATTATATAGTCAATATGTAATATATATATATATAAAAAAAAAATTACTTATTTATTATAAAATGTCCGGTTGGTTTAACCATTAATTATTTATTACAAACTACAACTAAACCATTATGAAGTGAATGGTCTGGATTAACCAGACCAACAAAAACATTCTCACTGACTATGGTCTACAGTGGTTCAAATTATCGCGGTCCAAATTTAAATTGTGGTTTGACGGTTTATATGATCAGCCCTATCGTGTGCATTTGAGCACAATCGTAAATATTGTGCCAAAAATAGTACAAACTCATTTTTATACTAAATTTACTGCAAATTTTAAATTTTCCATTGGAAATGGTCTTACAGCTAGTTCAAAAATTTAGCTCATGAATAGTACTTAGCTACATGTAAAGAAGCACTATTCATTAAATTATAAATATTATATTAGGTTTTCAAATCTTTAAAAAATATATGTGTGTAATACTATTATTATTTGTTTATTTTTTAAAAATGAACAAAATATATATAAATAAATAATTTCATATTATATAGAGAAAATACATAAAAGATGATATATGAATCTGACATAATAAATGTGTAAGGTAAAATAGAAAAAGGGAGCTTTTAGTGAGGAATTATTAATGATAGAGTTGAGAAAGTGATGTGGGTACTCTTACACCACTTATGATACTATATTGTTATTGATATAATTAAATATCAAATTTTATATAATTTATTAATATTTATTAGGTGAATGATGATAGGTGATATTAGTTATGCCTTATAACAAGAGTATTGTTATTGGGTATTAGTGGTGCCTATCACTTTCTATAGGTGTCACTCTATGATTGGTTAGCAATATTCCTTAAAATTTATTTTTTTAAGCTATATGAGATCCACTATTTAATTACACCAATATGTATATGACACTAAGAAATGTGTTATGCACCAGTAATGCCTTTTAGGGATTTTCTTATAACAATAGTTGTCGAAAATTAACTACTATGACAGTTGTGCACCAATATTACTAAATTACATCATTTTTTTTAAATAAATTATAGCTTTCAATTGGCCTTTTTCCAATGAGGACTAGAGCTTGAATAATTATAATAAAATGTGGTCAATATTTAGTGGGGACGCATTGTAAAATAAAAATTTAAAACAATAGTTACATGAAATTTTGTATTAATTAGTAAAATGATTTTATAAAAAAATTTATTTGTAAAATAATTTTTTATAGTTGCAGAAAAAAATGATTATAAATTATATTGTGTGACTATAAACGATTATTATAGTCGCAAACCCTAGTATGATTATCATATTCACATAGACTAAATTAAAGTAAAATTATTTTATAAATTTTAATATTTAAAATGGTTAGTTTAACAAATTTCTCATATATATACTACATTATATATTTAATAATAATAAAGAGAAAAAAAAAGTGACAAACCGACTAAAATATCATTTCTTTAGTTTTTCTCTTTGTCTTTCGTTGTGTTTCTTGTATACTTGCAGAGTTTTATATTCTCAATATATATAAACTAATTATTAAATCAATGTATATATAAATATAATTTTTAATTTAATTGAATATTCATTATATATTTATAATTTTATTTCAACAAAAGTAAAAATTAAAAAATTAATTAGAAAAAATATTACTAAACACACCTTATATAAATCAAACAAAATACGTATAGTAAATGCATAATAATAGAAATACAAAATCAAAAAAATAAAATCAGAAAAAACGTAAAGTATAAAATAAAAAATTAACATTTTTAGAATTTACACAAAATTGTAAAGTGTATATAAACAGATATAAAATATTAAAAAGCGTACCTCTTGGCATGTACAGTATCAAGCTAGTTATACAAATATGGAACCAGAAAAATAATAATAATGAGATTGTAGCTTTTCATCATGTTTTACAGTTTCTTCCCTTTTTGGTAAATAATATGCATATATATTTATAATATTCATATTGAATTTGCAATTGACTGTGGATGATCAGTAACATTTTCAGGAAAACAAAATTGATGTATAATTATTTTCTATATTTATATATAAAAAAGGACAAACAGAAAAAATTGACTAGAGTTAGGCATATGAAGAGGTCCTCACCTCTAGAATATATAGAAACAGTTTTATTTATTTAATTATAAATGGATGAAGACGTTGGACAATTCAGAGGTTACTATTTTAACATAATATAGATAAAGCTATAGAAAAGTACATAAGAAGCTATAGGGCAATATATATATATATATTGTAAGGTAAGGTTTCAAAATGAAATGGATTAAGACTAGTAAACTGTCACAGCCCTAAAAGGCACCCCTAGCTAGATAGATTGCATGCCCACCTGATGATGTGCATCAATTATTACCCAGTTTTCTTCCTCTTTTGACTGCTTTCTTAGTAGATAGCGATATATAGTCATTATCTTTATTTATTTAGTTATATGTGTTATCTTAATAAATTAAACTTCATATATATTGTTTTCATACGGAACTTCATGATATGAATGAATTTGTCTAAATTATTTGATACATATGGATAAAAATTGGAATGTGCCCCTCCAAGGGCTGCAACCAATTAAGCTCATAATATATATATTATAATGTTTAGATATTGGTTGGGGCTGCGGATACAAAATCTTAATTATATCAGTCTGTCAAATTAACCCTTATAACTTTCTCATAAAGGGAACAGGAAGAAAAAGCACAATTATTTAGTCATATGTAGATTAATTGTAGGGTGGATATAATTGTTACAATTCAATGAACTTCTCCTTCTTAAAAAGCCAAAAAATATGGGATATTGAGAGAGAGTGAGAAAGAACACGATCATGTGTATTAAAAGTCTTATATAGAACAATCCATATATTTCTTTTTATCTTTACCGGTAATGTGGTAATATTAATAAACTAAATTAACTATTATAGGAGCATTTATAAATTTAGGACAAATATCTGTCCAAATATGAATTCTTAGAGAACTAGTAACATAATTTGTTAGTGCATGAGTCACACTATTTGTATCAAGCAAAATAGTACAATACGAATACTAACAAAAAATTTATCTCATCAATAATAGGTCTGAACATAATAAAAAATACTTTTTAATTTCAAAGTCAGCAATTTAACAACAATTTTATACAAAACATTGTATAGGCTAATAAGACGATACTCCTTCACCACTAAAGGTTTTGTAACTTTCGTGATGCACCACATTAGCCTTATTAAATTGCTTGACCAATTTTTCATCATTCAAAATAGCTAGGCGAACCGTTGTAGCTCGGGGACCTTATGATATCCCAATGCTACTTTTAAAAAAAGATAGCGTGAAACCATCAAGACCCGGTACTTTCGTGGCCCCAATGGCCTTGACCAAACGATGCATGCACTTCCTCAACTATAAAAGGTGCAACCTGCAGCTCATTTTCAGGCCTAAAAATTCTGCTCTCAATGCCACCAATACCCATCTCGACTTGCTGAAGATTAGGACAAGAAGATTGAAAGATAGTTCCAAAATATCTCAATTTCCCTAACAATATCGTCCTCAATACTCAACTTTCGGTCATCCTCAGTCATAATCTTAGAAATTGTATTCTTTTCTACATTCCTAAAGCTTTATTATGAGACTTGGCAACGAGTCCATTATAGTGAAGTGCACAAGTTAGGACTTGAAAAACCATGTTTTTACAAATGTCAGTTGTATATATGAAAATATAAAAACTGGAAGCGTTTGCAGAAGCAGAAAGTAATTCTGCTACAGCAAAACAGAACAGGCAGAATATAAAATATTTGCAGAAAAATAAATAACTTGACACAAGAGATTTATACGTGGTATCAGTGTTCTCACGAACACTCCTAGTCCACGGGGCCACGGCCAAAAAATGAAATCAATTAATAAAGTATCAAAATTACAAAGACAATTGACTTAAACAAGTTTAGACTCCCTCTAAAATATTGCTGCAATCCTTTGTAATCCACTTTAAGAATCTGACTTCTTGAAACACCTTCAAGCCCGAACTCCCTTCATCTTTGAAGTGTGAGTGCTTACTTCCTCTCGAAGTAAGGCTTCAACGAGTCTTCTCCCGAAGACCAAATGCTTACTTCCTCCCAAAGTAAGGCTTTACCAAGTCTTCTCCCGAAGACCAATCTCTTGTTCAGTCAAGTAGTTCTTCACAACAGAGTAAGAACAGAAATAGACAACTAGAACCTAGATGAACAACTAGGCTCTCACAAAACAAAGAAACACTCTTCTCTCAAAAAGATAAATGCAAAAAATGATTAATGGAAGAGCTCATTCGAATGGTTGCTCTCTAGGCTCTATTTATAGAACATAAAAACGTTAGAGGCAACCACAAGTTCGAATCTACAGCTGTACAAGAACTTTCCTAAAGAAACACGATCTGCTACAACAGATCCGGATGCTGACGCAGCAGATCACACCAAAAACGGGAAACTTACTATAATTGGGTCCGATCCTCTATCAATGCTTGATTCCTGCCAAAAACAGATTAGATATTCTGATTGTATCAAGATACAACCGAAATCAATAAGGAAAAGGCAATAATCAAAGTTTCCCTAAAAAAGACAACTTTCCAAAAGAGAATTCCTTCTCTTTTGAGAAGTTGTTAACAAAGGAAAGTTCAGCTGAAAGTGCAACTTTCCAAACAAGGAAAAGAGCAACTAAAATCTGAATTTATAAGGCAAGAAATCAAATATGAATGCACAATAATCTTACCATAAAAGGAAAAATTATTTTGTCAACTAACTTGCCAAAAAAGGACTTTACAATCTCCCCCTTTAGCACTTTAGATGAACAAAATAATTTTTAACAAAAAGTACCTGCACGTCAAAGTTAGCAAGAGCAAAAAAAAAAAAAAACTACTAACCAACCACAACTCCCCCTGGAAAAAGGGTCCAGAGTTGGGCAACCTAACAAATTAAAAATAAATATTTCTCCCCCTTTTTGTTTATCGGAGTGCCAAAGTAAACAAAGAAAGAAAAATAGAAATAAGTTCAATCAAAAGCAAAGAAAACACAACAACTTAGTCTCGGTGGAGTTTAACCAAAGAAGTCAATTGCTTGGACATCTCATGCTGAAGTTCTTCCATTGCTGCAAGACGATTGTTCATGTTCTGAACTTCTGACTTGACTTCCAGGAGTTCTGCTGCAGCAGAACTTGAACTTGCAGCAGCAGCAGCAACAGCACCAGCCTTTGGCCGTTTTTGAAATGCACCATCAAAGTATTCTGAGGGTTGGAATGTAGGTCCAATGATAGGAGGCTCAAGTGTTTCATGTGATTGGGCCACATTCTTCTGAGAAGATAAAACCTTATAGATTAGATTTGGAAATACAAGTTTAAAGGTTGGCTTTTTACCTCTTCGGAAGGAAACAATCTGGTTCAGAATGTGTGAGGCCAAATTAATTGAAGTTCCAGAGGTGATGCGGTATAAGAGAGATGCCACATCTTGAGATACTACGGTCTTGTTGGAGTTAGGAACCCAATTGCTTAGAGCAAACCGCATAAGAGATGCATGAGCAAAAGTGAGATGAGTGATTCGAAGACTCTCTCCTGGTTTCAATTCTGATCGAGCACCCGTGAGTTCAGAGAGCATCAACTCACGATCCATGGACATCACTGCATTGGAGACATTCTCGAGAAATTGCAAAGCTTAAGCAATGTCCTTTTCAGAAAAGAGAACCAATGTCCCCTAACATAAACTCTTCGATATAGTCTAGAATTCTCATCAAGAAAATCATCAGTGAGATTAGCATAGAAATCCTTAACAATGTTTGCAATGAATCCAATGAAACCAGTGAGAGTGTTTTCCCATTGATGAAATTGAATAAACTTTACAATCCCATAAACCCGATGAGCATGCAAATCATAGTTCCTCTCACTTTCAAACTTACGGTTTGCATATAAATTCCAGTCACGTTCATTATCACGATAATAAAATCGAGGGCAGTGAGAGAGAGATGAAGGAACATTACCAGAAGAAGGCTCTTCCAAAGGCTGCTTGCCTTTGGCAGCAGCAGAAGCCTTTGCTGCAGAAGCAGACTTTGACAAAGGAGGCTCTGGCTCGAGTTCTGTGTCCTCACTATCTTTCTCTGAATGAAGAGAGATGGATTTATCTGAAGAGACTTCCATTGGGTCTTCTTCTTCTAAACTTGAACTGGAGGAAGCCGAGGGAGGATTGGTCTTGAGTTTCTTCTTAGCTGGAGGGACTACCTTTTCACGACTTTGAGAAGCTCAAAGTTTCTTCTCTGCAGAGGCTTGCTGGGCTCGAGTTCGAGTAGATGGGCCTGTTGGAGTGGAGGCAGGGACTGATGCAGCAGGAGGAGGAACTGCCAACGGTGGAGGAGATTCCTTCGAAGATTCAGACGATGAAGTCCAGGTTCGAAGAGGTCTAACCGATTTGCGAGCCACTTGCTAGGGAGGACGTTTTGGCTTCTCGGTTTGAGATTCATGCTGGGGAAGCGATGAATCTCCAGGCTTTGCAACAGCAGGAGGATGAACTGAAGCAGCAGGGGGTGCATTGGAAGGAGTTGCAACGGTTTCTTCCAACTTTTTGGTGTGCCCTAGATTCTTGGTTCTCACCATTTTGGATCTGAAATAGAAGATGAACAGAGACAACACAAGGAACAAGAAAATAGGTTCGGGTAGGTGGTGAGTTAAATGACAAAGATTGGCTTATATAAACTTGGAAGCAAGAAAAAGGAAACCAATTTTGAAAATTTAAATGGTAACCGCCAGCCCATGAACAAATGAAAGGAAACCGCTCACTCCTCAACTCCTTTCCCCTTTTTAAAAAAAGGGAAACTAGAAATACCAACAAAATTTCTAAAAATAAGTCAATCTTTCAAGATTAAAGACACATTACCATATAAAGATTAATCTTTAATTGGAAACATATCAAAATAAATCAAAGAAGAATAAATGTTGAAACTTACCATTTAAGCACAAGATTTCCTTAACCCATGAAACAAGTCACACGCCTCCCTCTTTTTTTATTTTATTTTATTTTTTATTTTTTAGAAACCGAAAATAAAATACAATGTGTACAATATATATATATATATGAGATTCTAAGCAAGCAATGTAATCAAATATTATTGAAAATTGACAAAATAAAATACATGTTATGCTTTTAAGGAAAATAACTAGTTAGTATCTCAAGAACAAATCATACTTAATTGATGTTGAGGAAAAGGATATGCATGTTACTAAAAATTGTGAACCAGGATTATCAATTTAATTTAATAGAGGAGACTTATAAATTTGAACACACTTGTCAGACATAAGTGTGTGCAGTGAAAATAGGATCATTGTCCTTGGCAAGATTTTTCATTTTCGCCTTTTTCAATTTGATCCCGCAACTGGATGCTATCACACCATACTGAACGTAGCCCTTTTCTATGGTAGTGCATCCTCATCATAGTTGCTAATTACAATGTTCCAGCTTACTCAAAATATGGCTTTCACACCTCAGTATGGGTAGCTCTATTCCAGCAAGGGGCCTGACAAGACTGAAACAAAAATTGCTCAACTCTGTAAGAACTTTATTTAATCCTAGACACAAATAAAGAGTAACATGAATCTTTTAACACAACATCACAAAGTATGATAAGAATGAGATCCTAACTAATTATAATCCAAAAGCATAAACATGATTTGTCAAAATACAATGAAAGAAGATTAAAAGCTAGAAAAGAATCACATAACAATATTGTACAAAAATATGAACAAGAGAGATTTAAAAAATGCAAACTCCCAAAGACTTTCTGAGGGAGTCAAAGCGACTTGCATCTAGGGCCTTTGTGAAAATATCAGCTAATTGTTTTTCAGTATCAACATATTCTAATTGTAATGATTTATTTTCAACAAGTTCCTTGATAAAGTGATGTCTTATATCAATGTGCTTTGTTCTAGAATGTTGAACAGGATTTTTGGAAATATTTATGGCACTAGTGTTATCACAAAAAATAGTCAAAACACCCAATTCAAATCCATAATCAATCAACATTTGTTTCAACCATAACAATTGAGTACAACAACTGCCAGCAGCTATGTACTCAGCTTCGGCAGTGGACAAGGAGATGGAATTTTGTTTCTTGCTATGCCAAGATACTAGATTATTCCCAAGAAAGAAACTGTTGGAAATTATTTTACCAGGATCTAGATTTACTAACAAGTATGTTGGATTAACAACCTAATATGAATTCTAAAACAATGAAAATAAACACATATAAAGTTAGAAAACCTTACAGTGGGTGGAGCGGAATAATATGACTCCTTCCGTTCAGATCTATAGCCCTTGATTCCTTTCTGTAGCAGAGCATCACCAAGATCTGAACCTGGATCTTCTTTTCTCCTTCTTTGATGCAGAAATTCCATAGTCTTACATACTATGATTGAGATACCACTTGATGTGTGTGGGCACTACTCATCTCACAAGGATTTCAAAATTTTTCTTTTTTTTTTCTCTTAATTTCGTGGCTTTTGAAGCATACAAAGACATACAAAAGAAGAGAACAAGGGTTGCTTTATATATAGGGAAAAGGGAGAGCACAACTTTCCAAATAAAACAGTTTCCTTAATTACTGTGTAATCAATTAACTGCCTTATTTATTGTGATCCACCACTTTCCTATTTTTGCTAGGCTTTGATTAGCAATTAAAAATTGAAAATAATAATTGGGAAACTCAAACCATGTGGCCGGCCATAGGGTGAAATGGGCCTCACTTGGATTTTGCAGTTTCCTCAATTTTATTTCTACTTCTCCAAAAATGCCACTTTTCCAATTCTAATCATTTTAATGCCAAAACTAATTATTTAATAACTAAAATAGATTATTAAATAATATTGTCATTTAAAATAATTATTAATTAGACATGCAAAGTCTCTCAATTAATAATTAAACCTAGAAACCCTTTTCTTTACGATTTCATCCTTAAACTATGAGAATTCATAAAGTAGACATAGTCTAACTTTTAGAATTATAATTGATTAATTAAAATCAATTAACTGAGTCTTACAAGCAGTATGGTCTCAACTAGTATGGGGACCATGGGTCTATATAACCGAGCTTATAATAAGTCGAACCGAATTTACCAAGTATATTCCCTAACTTATTAATTCCTCATTGAATCCACACTTAGAACTTGGAATTGCACTCTCAGTCATATAGAACGCTCTATATGTTCCACGATATAGACACGCCATTAGTTATCCATTGTTATAACCCTAATGTGATCAATGATCCTCCATATAGATGATCTACATTGAAAAGGCACTACTGTTACCGCTACACCTTCAATGTATTTTATCCTTAAAACACTTAACCCTGTATAAATGATACTTCACCTAAGTGAAATGAGATCTCCACCATTTATCTTTGTTTGGTTAAGCTCGAAGGAAATCATCCTTTACTTCTATTTGCCAAATAGAAGCTATAGATTCCATATTTATGTTAGCGCTCCCACTCAATTGCACTACCGTGTTCCCAAAATGTAAGTATCACCCTGACCCAAAAGTAGGCTTAACTTAACAAATCAAAGAACACGAATAACACTCTTGAGATTGAGCCTAACCATATCAGGATTGAGATCATTTGATCTAGGATCAACAGGTGATATTGAATTGAATAGATATTACGGTAAGTTTTAATATATCTAATCAAAGTTCAATATCGGTCCCTTCCGATGTATACTCCATACATCCGATACTGGTAAACTTTGCCAATGTCCTGGAAAGGACATAACACTTTTCCAAGGTGTAAGAATACCTATCGCTGATTATACCATGTCAGTCTAAATCCAGTGTTCTGACAAATCAGGGAATAAACTTTTGAACATATGATTAAGATTATATTCCACTGTGCTGACAACACTATAATCTTTAACCAACTCATATGTTCTGGACTTAAAAAGAATTCATACATTATATACATATAATCATGAAATAAATCATGTGAGCCATGCAACATAAAATGTTATTTCTGATCTTTATTAATAAGTAAATCTGATTATATGAAATGAGTTTTATTTAGGGCATAAAAACCAACAAACTCCCACTTGCACTAATATAAAACAAAAAGTGCATTTCAAATAATCATTAACACCTTGATATACCAATCAAGTATAATAGTAGTAAACTCCTCGTAATAGGATCTGACAGGTTGAATTAAACACAACCTCTTCTCCACCATTACTCTTCCTTAATCACAAAATCCTTGATAATGTGAAATTCCTCTCTATATGTCTACTTTCTTGGGATACTGGATTCTATACTTTTGGGCAACTACTCTTTGGTTATTCAGGAAGTAACCCTAGTAGTTAAGGCAAGTTGGAACAGTGCCACAAACGTATAGAACTTTCCTTAGACTGAATAAGTATCTTTCCTGCAACTTTTAACATTCAGTCTCTCTCTGGTAGACCAAGAGATTTCAGATAGGTTTTTACACTTCTCCAAAATCGCTACTCCACCCCCAAAGTAATCACCATCTCATCAGCAGACTTTCTAGCACAAAGGCAAGTCTTGAAATCTGATGTGGTGTAGTCTAAGAGTTTTAAACAAACACCCTTATTGACTAACATATAGTTCCTCTTCTTAATCTTAAGATTTACTTGATTGTCTTCCAATGTTCCTCTCCTGGATTAATTTGATACTTACTCATTACTCCCACTCAACAGCAGGTTTCTGGTCTAAGGCATACTAAAGCATATCTGAGACATCTCACTGTTGACTTAAGAATTCTTTCATGGCTTTACCTTTTCTGGAATAGTTGAGACTTTTCCTTAGATAAATAAAATCTATGCTTAGAAGTTGTGAAGCTTCTATAGATTGCCATTGGAAAGAAAATGCTCTAGCATCTTACTAAAGTAAGTTGCTTGCATTGGAGTAAGTAATTACTAGGTATACCACAAGCCATAGGTTTAGATAAACTCAAACCTATAATACTAGGAACAGGAAGTTTTGTTAAGTCCATTTAATAGACTTATTAACGAAAATTTCCTTTCATGTCCTTGTAACAGAAAACTTTAGGTTACTCCATGTGAATGGATCAAACTATAGTTCTCTTGGCTTTTAAACTCACAATGGATTTTAATCACAATGGATTTTAATCACTAGTGTCTTCCAAGTTATAAGAAGGTGAGTTCCTTGAAACTCTCCCACTACAACAAGGTACCGTGAATTGTGTCTAAGAAAACTAAATGGTATTGACCTCTTCGGTTGTGTTAAGACAACAGAGGCAGTGGGATCATCTTGTAACGAATAAGATGATAGAACACTTATGGAATCAAGAAAAAAATATCTCCTTTATTTGCTACTTTATTTTCAGACTTAGTCATTTTCTTAGAAAAGTAGTATTTGTTTAAACAAACACTTTCTTATCTAATTAGTCATTTTCTTAGAAAAGTAGTATTTGTTTAAACAAACACTTTCTTATCTAATAACTATGGGATGCTCCACCCCTAATCACTTAGAATAGCTAACAAACATGCAAACCAAGGTTAGCAGTTCTAGCTTTTCTTAAGATTTCGATTAGGTCATCCATGAATCTAGTAATGATTTACATAAAGTATACAACCATTGCATCATTCTGAAATTATATTACCATAGAAGGATTTAGGCAACTACTAGTAACTAATCATCAATATGCAATTGGAATTTTTGGGGAGGTAAGTTTGGATATGATTCAAAATCAAATTAATGATCTTTGAACTGCATATCTACTAACTTTTTCTCCACCCCTATCAGTTCGCAAGATCTTTAACCACTTACCTTCACCATTGCTAGAAATTCATGAAATTTTCAAACATTTTAAATTTCTTTTGCGTAAGGTAAAATCTAGAGTGATCGTTTTAAGAATACAACGAAAACTCATATCCACCCCTGAACGTACATCCATCTGCGAATGAGGTGAACTTACTTTCAGTGGATATAGGCATATTAACTCTTTGCAGAGAATGATCTTGTCAAAACCACTATGAACAAGATACGAATGCCATAGATTTATAAAAAATGTGGTTGTATCTTTTGATGACTTAGGTTAGTTACATCAAAAAGTTCTTAGAATAGTGCAAGTGGATTCTGGTCACAAAATACAAAACTCATACAGTTTAAATCCATTGAAAAAAAAATGGTTACTAAACACTTGTGAAAGTGTAACTGTATAATTAGTAACTCTTTCTTGGACCACCACTACTAGTCTAACTGTATGATTTGCCTATACAAGTAGGAGATATCTAAGATTGAGGATTTATATCATTTTGGGATAGAATTCCGGGAATATAATCATATGCGTCATCTAATTTCTTAAGAGAAAATATGACTTTATATGATTTATAGACCATTCATCCAATGATATGTTATTGAGCTAATTCGAAATGAATAAGCTAAGAGGAATTAGGATAATTTCGTTTTAAATAAGAATCCAACGATGCTCCGATTAGCAAGAGTCAAAGTAATCTTATTCATACAATCTTCTTGTTTCATATTGTAAAACACTAGTCTAAGGTGTCATCAATTGATGAACAGCTAGATGCTGCATATACAATATTTATCTTTCGAGATCTAACACTATTATGTTAGTCTAATGGTGAAAATCCATTAGGGATTTATCTCATTTGAAAAACAAATCAAGTTAGACCAACAATGAAGATTCGAAATTAAACTACAATTTAATAACAGAAAATAACATGGTTCAATACAAATTCATACACAATTCAGAAATTATGAAGCACATAGCAAGTAGGAATGACAAGTGAAAATACTAAAACATACAATCCTAAATAATTTCCAAGGTTTTCAACAAACTGATATCAGTGTCCCGTTTAGGCGAGAGTCAAAGCTACCATTCATTGAATAGAGTTGTCAGCTCATCTAAAATGTCAAACATTCTAGCAACCTTTTATTCGATCAAGATGTGGTCCCGTTTAGGCGAGAGTCAAGGCTATTCTATCTTATGAGCTTCAACCATTGTTTCATATTCTTGCAAGTCTTATACAGTCGCCACCATTAGGGTGAGCATAAACTATATAAAAAACTTACAAGATTACTTATCTTTCGAGATTAAACGGTGCTAACTTGCTAATGAACGTTCCTCCATTAGGGAGGATTACTCACTAAAACAATAGCTATGTAAAACCAACAATGGAGATCGAATATCCTTATAATAATAAAGCTCATTATTTAATGAAGGTTGTATTTTCTTCTAATATTTATTTTAATCAATTTATTTTAAATATATATTTATTCAATTAAAATTTCCAATTTAGAATGAAAAATTCCAAATATAAATTTTAATTTAATATTTATAAATTATACTTAGATGGATATGAAAATAACGTGAATTATTTCCATCTTAGTAATAATTTCCATAAATATTTAGAAAATTATTCAATTTAAGTTGTTTCAAAATTAATTTAAATTAATTTACAACTCAAATTTAATTTTCTATAAATATATATTGCATTTCGAAAATGTTTAAAATAAAATAAAAAATAAATCCTGGAAAATTACTCTAATTTTATGTTGGCCCCAAATTAATAAAAATTAATTTTCAACAAAAAATATAATTTTCCTATTTAATTAAATATCTAAGAAAAATTTCAAATATTTAAGTATCATGATTAAAAATCAACTTAAATATTAATTTTATATTTAATTAAATACACTAGAAAAATACTTCAAGCAAAACAGATAATATCTATCTAGATTTTCATAGACTAATTAATCCAATTTCTAATTATAATATATTTTAGTTCATTTATTTTAATTAACCATTAAATGAAAAAGTCATTGATTTAAGTTGGTCCAAAATTAAATAAATAATTTTCAACTTTAATCTATTTTTCAAATAAAATTCGAAATTTCTGCATTAAAGAAATGCAATTTCAAAATTTTGGGAAATGATTAATAAAATAAAATAAAATATATTTTGAAAATTATTCAAACTTAAGTTATTCTGAAATAAAATTCCGAACTTAAAATA
The DNA here is from genome assembly GCF_029168945.1 of Cannabis sativa. Classification (NCBI taxonomy): domain Eukaryota; kingdom Viridiplantae; phylum Streptophyta; class Magnoliopsida; order Rosales; family Cannabaceae; genus Cannabis; species Cannabis sativa. The sequence continues at coordinate 18,744,375 of NC_083608.1, forward strand.
ATGTTCAACTTTAATTAAATAACATGAAAATAACAATATTAAAGTATCATGATGAAAATCAACTTAGATATTGAATTTTCAATTTAATTAAATGTATTAAATTCAAGAAATAAATAATTAAGTAAAGAGGAAACTTAATTATTAATTCTAGTTTAATACTAGGAAAATATACTAAACTTAGATTGTACCAAAATTAATTAGGAAACAATTAATTTCACAATCTATGATATTTTCCTATTTAATATTAGAAATAATAATTAGTACTAGAAATAACTATCTAGAATATATATCATTAACTAAGTGTTTTTCTAAAATTAACTTTAAAATATTACATGAAAAATAAATTTCATATATTTTAAAAGTTAATTATGTTGCTAATTCAATTTTAATTAGGTTAGACTAATATAATTAACCTAATACAATTACTTAAATAAGGCAAATGGCCTTCACAATTGGGGTAGTTCATGTGAGGGGGAGCTGGGTTCAGTATGTCGTACCCACTTCTATGCCCCCAACTCTCACACAAGGCCCAAAAGAGAGGAATTTAACCTTAAAATAAATAATTGTTATTCATTGAATAAGCCCAAATCTAATTGAGCCTAAATAAATTTACTTATGTCAAAATTTATTTTAGCAACCTAGTCCATTTACTTAGTAAAAACTTAAATGGGCTTCTTATATGCATCTAAGCCCAAAAGCAAACATATAGGCTCACATAGGTCAAATGATTTGGATGGGCCCTATCATGTTACTAGGTTTACACAGATGAAAGAAGTACAAAATTTACCTGTTACAAATTATTTATAAGATCTATTGACAATTGGACTATGATTAAAATCAGATCATGGGATCTGTCAACAAGTTAATCATACCAATTTAGATCAGATAAATAATAGATTTGTTAAAAAGATTTTTTGAATAAACAATATAAATAAACAAACATTGTCCATGTAACAGATGTGAAAATAAGATATTAATATAATTAAATTATTATTCTTAAACTAACCAAATAAAGGAAACTAATTTTAAAATATCTAGGTTTATTTGAATCAAATTAAATTAAGTATCTAATAAGATCAATGATTTGAAAGGAAAGAATCTTCAATATCACTTTCAGATCTTATAATTTAATAAAATAAACCAATTTTAAAATAGATTTAGTTAGATAATTATTATTTTAGGAATAAAATAATAAATGAATAATAATTACCATAATTATATGTCAAAATATCTCAAATTAAGCAATATTCAAATCTCTACAAAAATATCTATGTTATTTAAATATTTAAGATATGATTTATAAATTTATAGTAAGGAAAAAATTATATATATATATAGAAAAAATATCATTTTTATACTTATAATTTATAAATAATTAAATATTTAACAAAATAACAAATTTTTGAATTTGAAAAATATTATGGTAAGTATATCTATAAAAATATCTATGCTAATTTCAAATTTATTAATTATTTAATTTGTCATATAAGATAATTTTAATATAATATTTTAAATAAAAAGACAAAGTTATCTTTTAATTTAAAATATCTTAAATATCAAAATAGCTAATCTTATAATTAAGTAATAAATAAATATTAAAGAAGTTAACAAATTTTTAAATCTGACCATAATAGGAAATATTTAAAATTGGAAACATTCCAAAATAGAAATATTTAAAAATTAGAAAAATTCCAAATTAAAAATATTTAAAATTGGAAACATTTCAATTTAGAAATATTTAAAATTGGAAAAATAAATTTTGAGAAACAATCCCATGAAAAAATTGGATTTTTGGGGAAAAAAACCTCAAAAATTCGCAATTTGTGAGGAACTGTCACGATAGGCTGCATGCAACAACCATGATTTCCAATCTTCCAAAATTCATATCTTTCTCAATTTTTATCGGAATCGAGTTCCGTAAAAACAAAAATTGCTCAATTTTTCACAAGGAATCCAAATAAAATATTTTTAAAAATTGAAAAAAATATATTTTATGGAAAAATTTCGTACAACACATACATTCATCACATAAGCACATAAACCAACATGAAACCATCCAAATCAACACAGAACATAACAATCATCGTTTTAATCCATATTACATGAAAGTAAATCATTATCATGGCTCTGGTGCCAGTTGTTGGAAATTAATTTACCAGGATCTAGATTTACTAACAAGTATGTTGGATTAACAACCTAATATGAATTCTAAAACAATGAAAATAAACACATATAAAGTTAGAAAACCTTACAGTGGGTGCAGCGGAATAATATGACTCCTTCCGTTCAGATCTCTAGCCCTTGATTCCTTTCTGTAGCAGAGCATCACCAAGATCTGAACCTGGATCTTCTTTTCTCCTTCTTTGATGCAGAAATTCCATAGTCTTACATACTATGATTGAGATACCACTTGATGTGTGTGGGCACTACTCATCTCACAAGGATTTCAAAATTTTTCTTTTTTTTTCTCTTAATTTCGTGGCTTTTGAAGCATACAAAGACATACAAGAGAAGAGAACAAGGGTTGCTTTATATATACGGAAAAGGGAGAGCACAACTTTCCAAATAAAACAGTTTCCTTAATTACTGTGTAATCAATTAACTGCCTTATTTAGTGTGATCCACCACTTTCCTATTTTTGCTAGGCTTTGATTAGCAATTACATGGCAATTAAAAATTGAAAATAATAATTGGGAAACTCAAACCATGTGGCCGGCCATAGGGTGAAATGGGCCTCACTTGGATTTTGCTGTTTCCTCAATTTTATTTCTACTTCTCCAAAAATGCTACTTTTCCAATTCTAATCATTTCAATGCCAAAACTAATTATTTAATAACTAAAATAGATTATTAAATCATATTGTCATTTAAAATAATTATTAATTAGACATGCAAAGTCTCTCAATTAATAATTAAACCTAGAAACCTTTTTCTTTACGATTTCATCCTTAAACTGTGAGAATTCATAAAGTAGACATAGTCTAACTTTTAGAATTATAATTGATTAATTAAAATCAATTAACTGAGTCTTACAAGCAGTATGGTCTCAACTAGTATGGGGACCATGGGTCTATATAACCGAGCTTCCAATAAGTCGAACCGAATTTACCAAGTAAATTCCCTAACTTATTAATTCAACATTGAATCCACACTTAGAACTTGGAATTGCACTCTCAGTCATATAGAATGCTCTATATGTTCCACGATATAGACACGCCATTAGTTATCCATTGTTATAACCCTAATGTGATCAATGATCCTCTATATAGATGATCTACATTGAAAAGGCACTACTGTTACCGCTACACCTTCAATGTATTTTATCCTTAAAACACTTAACCCTGTATAAATGATATTTCACCTAAGTAAAATGAGATCTCCACCATTTATCTTTGTTTGGTTAAGCTCGAAGGAAATCATCACTTACTTCTATTTGCACAATAGAAGCTATAGATTCCATATTTATGTTAGCGCTCCCACTCAATTGCACTACCGTGTTCCCAAAATGTAAGTATCACCCTGACCCAAAAGTAGGCTTAACTTAATAAATCAAAGAACACGAATAACACTCTTGAGATTGAGCCTAACCATATCAGGATTGAGATCATTTGATCTAGGATCAACAGGTGATATTGAATTGAATAGATATCACGGTAAGTTTTAATATATCTAATCAAAGTTCAATATCGGTCCCTTCCGATGTATACTCCATACATCCGATACTGGTAAACTTTGCCAATGTCCTGGAAAGGACATAACACTTTTCCAAGGTGTAAGAATACCTATCGCTGATTATACCATGTCAGTCTAAATCCAGTGTTCTGACAAATCAGGGAATAAACTTTTGAACATATGATTAAGATTATATTCCACTGTGCTGACAACACTATAATCTTTAACCAACTCATATGTTCTGGACTTAAAAAGAATTCATACATTATATACATATAATCATGAAATAAATCATGTGAACCATGCAACATAAAATGTTATTTCTAATCTTTATTAATAAGTAAATCTGATTATTTGAAATGAGTTTTATTTAGGGCATAAAACCCAACAGAAACACCCTCCACTTGTGCTCTTTCGATCATCAGCATTGCCTGCCCAATCTGCATCACTAAAACAAGCAAGATTAGAATTAGTATCTTTCGAGTACCAAATTCCATAATCAAGAGTGCTATTAACATATCGAATAATCCTTTTTACAGCTGATACATAAGATTCCATGGGATTACTTTGATATCTAGCACAAACTCCCACACTGTAACAAATATCAGAACGACTAGCAGTTAAATACAAAAGACTTCCAATCATGCTACGATAAAGTGTAGTGTCTACCTTTACTCCATTCTCCTCTTTTGTCAATTTCAATGTGGTGCTCATTGGAGTACTTACCTGCTTAGCCGATTCAAGACCAAATTTCTTGACAAGGTTCTTAGCATACTTACTTTGAGATGCAAGTGTACCTCCTTCCATTTGTCTCACTTGAAGACCCAAAAAGAAAGTAAGCTCACCAACCATGCTCATTTCAAATTCACTTTTCATTTGATCAACGAAAACCTGCACTTCATGGTTAGATGTAGAACCAAAAACTATATCATCAACATAAATTTGAGCAATGAAAAAATCAGATTTTATATGCTTGATGAAAAGAGTTTTATCCATACTACGTCTTTGATAATCATGAGAAAGTAAAAATTGAGTTAACCTTTCATACCAAGCTCGAGGAGCTTGTTTCAGACCATACAAAGCTTTTTCAAGCTTGTACACATGGTTTGGAAATTGAGGATCTTCAAATCCTTTTGGTTGCTCAACATAAACTTCCTCATTCAAAATACCATTTAGGAAGGCAGATTTCACATCCATTTGAAACAATTTAATATTCAAAATACAAGCAATACACAAAAGTAAACGAATTGATTCTAATCTTGCAACAGGAGCAAAAGTTTCATCAAAATCAATACCTTCTACCTGTGTGTACCCTTGTGCCACCAAATGAGCCTTGTTTCTCACAATTGTACCGAACTCATCACTTTTATTTTTAAATAACCACTTTGTTCCAATTATATTTATACCTTTTGGTCTTCGGACCAAAATCCATACCTTGTTGCGAACAAATTGGTTGAGTTCCTCTTGCATTGCATTGAGCCATTCCTCAAAGGTCATGGCTTCCTTCACATTTTTCGGTTCATATTGAGAAACAAAACAAAGAAAGCTAATCAGATTAACATACCTTCTGCGAGTTACCATGTTTTCTTCAGGATTTCCAAGAATGAGATCTTTTGGATGATTCAATTTGACTCTGGTGCTTGGTTCTTTCTGTATAGAGTCAGTGATGATGTTTGGATGAGTCAAGATAGACGGTTCTGGTTCTCCAGTCTCTGTTGCAGAAGCAGATTCGTCATTTGCAGCATCAGAAATGGGTTCTGCTGCATCAGGATCTGCTTTTGCTGCTTCTGGAGGAGCATCCATGAGACTATCTATCTTGGCTTCTGTGGAAAACTCTGAAAAATCTTTAAAATCATCAACAACCACATTAGCTGATTCCAAAACAGTTTGAGTTCTCATGTTATAAACACGATAAGCTCTACTATTTAAGGAATATCCAATAAACACACCAACATCACTTTTAGCATCAAATTTACCAATATGCTCACGATCTCTATAAACATAACACACACATCCAAAAACATGAAAATGACTTACATTGGGACGCTTACCTTTCCAGATTTCATAAGATGTTACTGAGGTACCTTGACGAATAAACACTCTGTTTATTATATAGCAAGTTGTGTTAATAGCTTCAGCCCATAAGCGCTTTGTCAATTTCTTGCTATTTAACATCACTCTTGCCATTTTTTGCAATGTTCGATTCTTCCTCTTAACAACTCCATTTTGTTGAGGAGTTTTGGGAGCTGAAAATTCATGAGTTATACCTGCAGACTTGCAAAAATCATCATACACAGAATTTTCAAACTCCTTACCATGATCACTTCGAATTCGAACAATTTTCCCAATATTACAACCTTTCTCAACTCTTAATCTCAAACAAAGAGTTTTAAAGGCATCAAAAGTGTCAAACTTTTCTCTTAAGAAATCTACCCAAGTAAAACGAGAGAAATCATCAACACAAACAAAAATATATCGTTTACCATTCAAACTTTCAACTTGGATTGGACCCATAAGATCCATGTGAAGCAATTCCGATACTTTTGAGGTATTGATATCAGACACAGGCTTGTGAGTGATTTTTAATTTCTTCCCAAGTTGACACGGTTCACACTTACTAGCACTTTCCTTACCAAGCTTGGGAAGTCCTCGAACAACACCTGCATTTGACAATTTTTTTAGGTTTTTATAATTAATATGTCCAAGCTTGGCATGCCACAAATCTGTGGTGTTGTTGATAGCTGAATGACAAGTAAACACAGGGGTTAGAGTGTAACATTTATCATTGGATCGAAATCCTTGCAAGATACATTCATTATCATCATTAAGAACATAGCAATGATCACTATCAAATGAAACAGTAAACCCTTGGTCACAAATTTGACTAATGCTAAGTAAATTAGCCCTCAATCCTTCAACTAACATCACATTTTTCAGTCTAGGTAACCCTTCAAAATTTAGAGTTCCCATACCAAGAACTTTTCCAGATAAGCCATTACCAAAAGTGACTTCTCCACATTGCATAGGCCGAATATTAGTCAAAAAGTCCTTGTCACCTGTCATATGTCTAGATTAACCACTGTCAAAATACCACATTTGAGATGCAGCAGTTTTATCAGAAAAACCAGCTAGACAATTCTTTTTCACCCATATTTGTTTCAAACCTTTATGTTTCTTTTGAGATTTTTCCAAATTATCAAAATAATTTGTTTTAAACAGATTTTTCAACGTGAAACATTTAGGTCTGATATGTCCTTTTCTACCACAAAAATGACAAGTGGGAACAAATCTTTTTACATGAGATCTTACTCTTTTCGAAAATCCTGGAGATTTTGCTGCATCAGAAACAGCTCTTGCTTCAACAGGCTGTGAAACTGTTACAGCAGACTTTGTAGCCTCAGAGTGGTTCGTTGGAACACTAGATTTTACGAACTTCGTGACTCCAGAACTTTCCATTCCATTTAAACCAAGGCCTGCGAAACCTCTTTGACCTGCATTCTGAGCTTTTTCAAAAATAGAAGATCCAGGGTTAAGCATTTGAACATTTTTCTTAAAATTTTCAAGTTCCTTTTTTAAGAGAGTGATTTTTCATCTTTATCACAAACACTTGTCTCATACTCTTTTATTTTCAATTCACACATTTCAATTTGATGAGACAATTTTTTATTCAATTTATTCAACTCTCTATTTTCAGAAGCAACCTGAATCCATTTTTCATACATGACTTTGTATGATTCAGCAAGAGACTCTTCACAGATTTCAGACTCATTTGAATCTGATTCCTCTTGTTCGGTGGTATTATTCAAACATACCAATTTAGCTTTCACCTATGAATCACACACCACATTAGTCATAACAGAGGTTAGGGCAACATTTTCAGAATTATCTTCATCACTTTCGGTTTCATCATCACTCCAAGTGACATTGAAACTTTTCTTATTATTTTTCAAAGTGTTTGCACACTCATCTTGAATATGCCCAAAACCTTGACATTCCCTGCACTGAATTCCCTTTTTGTTAGAGACAGATGGTTTAATAAAAGTATTACCTTTTGAACCTTTTGAAATGTTCTTTTTATTTCCCATCTTTTTCATATAATTCTGAAAATTCTTAATTAATAAAGCAATCTCATCATCACATTCACTATCAGAATTTTCATTATCAGCAACTTTCAAAGCAATACTTTTACCTTTATCAGCAATGGATTTGGGTTTGTCCTTTTGTTTAATCTGTTGATTTAATTCAAAAGTACGTAAGGAACCCATCAATTCTTCCACCTTCATTGTGCTAAAATCTTTAGCTTCCTCCATTGCCAAAAGTTTAGTATCGAACCTTTCTGGAAGAACTCTAACAATTTTTCTCACAAGGACAGAGTCATCAAGCTTTTCACCAAGAGCAAAATATTCATTAGCAATATCAGATTATTTTTCATAGAATTCAGTTAAGGTTTCATTATCAGACATTCTAAGCTCATCAAATTCAGTTTTAAGCATGATAAATCTAGATCTCTTCACATCAGAAGTTCCCTCAAACTGAGTTTGAAGGATCTCTCAAGCTTCCTTAGCAGAAACACAAGATGATATAAGTTTAATGTAACCTTCACCTACACCGTTAAAGATAGCATGCAAGGCTTTGCTATTATAGGCAGAAAGTTTGTCATCTTCAATAGACCATTCCAGTTCAGATTTTATAATAGTATTACTTGAAAAATCTGTCTCAACTGGAAGAGACCAACCTGATAGAACAATTCTGCAAACTTTCTCATCTTGAGATTTGATGAAGGCCCTCATTCTAACTTTCCAATAAGGATAGTTAGAGTCGTTAAGCAATGGTGGTCTAGAAATAGAACTTCCTTCTGCAAAAAATAACATTTTAACACAAAAACGTTATAGGACCACACTAAGAGTTTAGTGTCCCGCTCTGATACCAATTGAAAAACCGTGTTTTTGCAAATGTCAGTTGTATATAAGAAAATATAAAAACTTGAAGCGTTTGCAGAAGCAGAAAGTAATTCTGCTACAGTAAAACAGAACAGGCAGAATATAAAATATTTGTAGAAAAATAAATAACTTGACACAAGAGATTTATACGTGGTATCAATGTTCTCACGAACACTCCTAGTCCACGGGGCCACGCCCAGAGAATGAAATCAATTATTAAAGTATCAAAATTACAAAGACAATTGACTTAAACAAGTTTAGACTCGCTCTAAAGTATTGCCACAATCCTTTGTAATCCACTTTAAGAATCTGACTTCTTGAAACACCTTCAAGCCCGAACTCCCTTCGTCTTTGAAGTGTGAGTGCTTACTTCCTCCCGAAGTAAGGCTTCAACGAGTCTTCTCCCGAAGACCAAATGCTTACTTCCTCCCAAAGTAAGGCTTTACCAAGTCTTCTCTCGAAGACCAATATCTTGTTCAGTCAAGTAGTTCTTCACAACAGAGTAAGAACAGAAATAGACAACTAGAACCTAGATGAACAACTAGGCTCTCATAAAACAAAGAAACACTCTTCTCTCAAAAAGATCAATGCGAAAAATGATTAATGGAAGAGCTCATTCGAATGGTTGCTCTCTAGGCTCTATTTATAGAACATAGAAACCTTAGAGGCAACCACAAGTTCGAATCTACAGCTGTACAAGAACTTTCCTAAAGAAACACGATCTGCTACAACAAATCCAGATGCTGACGCATCAGATCACACCAGAAACGGGAAACTTGCTATAATCGGGTCCGATCCACTATCAATGCTTGATTCCTGCCAAAAACAGATTAGATATTCTGATTGTAGCAAGATACAACTGAAATCAATAAGGAAAAGGCAATAATCAAAGTTTCCCTAAAAAAGACAACTTTCCAAAAGAGAATTCCTTCTCTTTTGAGAAGTTTTTAACAAAGGAAAGTTCAGCTGGAAGTGCAACTTTCCAAACAAGGAAAAGTGCAACTAAAATCCGAATTTATAAGGCAAGAAATCGAATATGAATGCACAATAATCTTACCATAAAAAGAAAAATTATTTTGTCAACTAACTTGCCAAAAAATGACTTTACAGGACTCACTATTTGTCTAAGTAGATGTACTTAAGACGGTAATTTTCTGATACTCAGCCTTGTACAATGTGATTTTCCTAGAAAGTACCCTTGGGTACAATTGACCATAACTTTATCTGTGGCTTTGCCAAGTTGCTCACCTCCCCTTGTCTCTTCTATGAAGGTGATTTTAAGTGTTGTCTTGGGGAGGTGACAGTCGTCGTGTCATAGGTCTCATCAACTTTTCTTTTGAGAGATAGCCTTTAGTCTGTCCCCCTGCTCCTTTTGTGTGATTTTGGATTGATAGTCATGGCCAGAACAAAACGATCATGTCGTAATGCGCCACCATATGATCCTCATGTTGCCAGGGTGGCAACGATGAGCAGAGTCAGAGTTGTAGAGGAGGCCACACAACCTCGTGATGATGTAGATCCAGAGGTCGATCAGGCAGAGGTGCTTAAGGTAGTATCGTCCAAACTAGGAACTCTAAGTAACCGAAAGTAAGCCACTGCCTTACTATACTTAAAATTAATTAAGTATAATAAATAATCAGCTCAGATTAATTTAAAAAGAAGTTTAGGCTTCACAATTAATTCAAGTTTATTTAAAAAAGAAGTTCAGGCTTCACAATTAACTCAAGTTAATTTAAAAGAGAAGCTGAGGCTTCATCGATAATTAATTTACTCAGGTTAATTAGATTTTTAGAGCTAAAAGTTTCAAACTCCTGGAAGTAAGTAGCACTTACTAAAATTTTCAAAAAACAAGGTTATCTAAATCCCAAGGATCTAGGCTATTGGAATTAATTTCTAAGGAATTCAATGAAATAACTTATTAAAAAAAAGTAAAGTCTAAGCGTTCAGTTGAAATCCTAAAGGTTCAGGTTGTTGTTAGAACCAGAACCTTAGGGATCTGAAAGTAAAACTAACTTAGCAAAATTCATGAGGTATGTACTAAATACTATATGAATTTAAAATTAAAAGTATGAAAATATCCAAAGAAAAATTACATACTTAAAAGTCCTACGATTAAATCATAAATAGTGTCTCCGTATTAATAGAAAAGGGTTAAAATTTAGTTCATAAAAATGAACTATACTTTAGCTGGATCATTGGGTTCTAAACCAGAGTTGATAGCTTATCACCCGAGACCTCGGTGATTGGAACATCGTCAATTGAAACTTGGTCTAAAGATGGAACCTCGCTAGCTAGAGTGTCTCTAAAGATGGAAGAGAAGATCCTCCCTGAATGTCCTCATCTGACGCAACCACTTCAACATACTTATTATTAGTGTTTACTTTAGCAACCTGCTCTTCAGCTTCAAGTTCCAAAATCTGAGCATGAGTGTTGCCTTGTCGTCCTCAATCAAATAATTGAACACGTCCTTATTTATTTGTGATAACTACTAAAGATTACTCCTCATGATGTTTCTCTTCTGTAATAATAAGTTTCTCCTCCAGGCTCTCAGCATAGCTTTCAACTTTTACAACATCAGCATTGGCCTTGTCCACTTTCTTTTGGGCGAGTTTAGGCTTTTCCATCTCCTCTTGGGTGCACTTCTAAGACTCTTCCAAAGCTTATTTTTCCTCCTTGAGTTTGGATGAAAGATCAACCTCAATATGCTTAAGCTTCTCCAAGGTCTCTAATTCAGCACCTTCAACCTTCTATTGGAGATTTTGGTGATGCTTTAGTTTCCTCTCCAAGGTGGCATAGGCAATGATCTGGTCATTTAGGGCTCCTGTTTGGATGTCATAGTCTTGGGAAGGAGTGTCTAACCGTTTCTCTAGATCTTTAACTTTATTTTGAGCTTCAGTTACCTTTTCCTCAAGAGTAGAAATGCAAGAAGTGGCTTGATTGTAAGAATCCTTGTATTTATCAGCATGCTCTTTCTTCGCTTTAGCAGAAGTCTTGTAGCTGGACACAACATCATTGAGAGAAGCTTCAACCTTTTGTTTGATCACAGCTTCGGCCTGAGACTTGTATCATTTAAAGCTTTAACGGTTTGGTCATGTTTAGTTGTTAAAGTCTCAACCTCATAAGATAACTTATCAACCAAGGAAGAGCATCTCTCCGCCACCAAACTTGCTTGAAACAAAAAACACATGAAATTAAACATACTTCAAAAAATGGACAAAGAAATATAATTTAACCATAATTTAATTAATTTACCAAAGTTATTTGGTTCTTGAGGCTGTTAGCCATAATGACCGGATCTACACTCACCATTGTGGCAAACTTATTAGAGCCTAGTCTACCACATGTGGTAGCATTTAGGTCCGAGCCTAAACTGGGTTGAAGCCTCTCAGCAACCTCTTGGCAATTGTGGAAGGCAGGAATTGGTTCGTTGAATTTTGTAGCATTAGCAAATTCACTACTTCACCTAGTTGAAAGAGGGTTGGCCTTTTTCTCCATCTCTTCGTATTCAAAGATGATCCTTTTGTGAAGAGCTTTGTCAACATCTAGTTCAGCACAAAATTCTTCTGGTAATGAAAAAGGACAGATTGGAAAAGAAATGTTACAAGGAGGAAGGGGAGGCAAGTTTGTCTTTTCTCTGGGTAATTGGGTGGAAGAAGAGTGTTCAACCTAGTAAATTTTTCACTTCCATCAACATCAGCACTCTTTTGCTCATGAACCTCCGAGCTCTATCTGTTGGGTTTTATGCCCTAAATAAAACTCTATTTCAATGTAATCCAGATTATTCAATATCCATAAAGTAACAAAAGTATTTTTCATTCATTTGTGTATGTTTTGGTTCACCTTATCAATTGTTTGTCTTTTTGATTTATAAATTCATTCAAACCCTTTTCACATACTTGATCATGTTTATTGTGTTGTGAACACAGTGGAAAGTAAACATGACTATGTGAATAAAGATTCCTAGATTTATCAGAACACTGGGTTTTACTGATATGACAATCTACAACAGAGTTTACTTGCATTTGGAGAAATGCTATGTTCTTTCCAGAACATTGGTTAAAGTAAAGCTTGGGTTGGATGCATGGAGTATGCATTGGAATGGACCGATATTGAACTTTGAAATAGATTTATTAAACTTACCATAATATCTATTCAATTCAATATCACTTAGTTGATCCTAGATCAAATGATCTAAATCCTGATATGACTAGGTTCAATCTCAAGAGTATTATTCGTATTCTTTGATTTGTTAGTTAGCCTACTTTTGGGTCAGGTTGATACGTACATTTTGGGAACACGGTAGTGCAATTGAGTGGGAGCGCTAACATAAATATGGATTCTATAGCTTCTATCTAGCGAATAGAAAGCAAAGGATGATTTCCTTCGAGCTTAACCAAACAAAAATAAATGGTGGAGTACTCATTTCACTTAGCTGAAATATCATTTATACAGGGTTAAGTGTTTTAAGGATAAAATACATTGTAGGGTGTTACAGTAATTAAATCCCTTTATAGTGTAAATCATCCATATAGAGGATCATTGATCAAATTAGGATTATAACAATGGATAACTAATGACGTGTCTATATGGTGGAACATGTAGAGCGTTCTATATAACTGAGAGTGTAATTCTAAGTTCTATGCGTGGATTCAATGAAGAATTAATAAGTCAGTAAATTTAAGTTGTAAATTCTTGATCTGCTTATTGAAAGCTCGGATATATAGACCCATGGTCCCCACACTAGCTGAGACAATATTACTTGTAAGACTCATTTAATTGATTTTAATTAATCAATTATAATTCTCAAGTTAGACTATGTCTATTTGAGAAGGGAAATTTGAAATTCTATACATAATAAATCCTAATATTATTTCCCTAAACTTAAATATTATACCATAGGCCATATATGACTACATTTTCATTATCCTCATAATACCCCTCACATTTGAACCTAACAATTCCAAAGCTTCTCTCTTTCTCTCTCGCCCAAACGACCACTCACAACCTCCACAGCTCAACCAAAGAGCACGGCTCTGACACCTCCACGACCTCCGACGACCTCCGACGACCTCCACAATCTTCGAGGACCACCCAGCCCCCTCTCTTCCTCTCTCTCTCTCTCTCAACCCGTGCAACCCACTGAAAACCAAAAAAAAAAAGAGAAAACAACGGGTCCGATGGTCGGACTGTCATGGGGTCCGATGGTCCTATGACGGTCCGACCATCGGACCCCATTACGATCCCACCATCGAACCATCGGACCCGTTGTTTTTTCTTTTTTTTTTTTTTTGGTTTTCGGTGGGTTGCACGGGTTGAGAGAGAGAGGAAGAAAGAGGGGGGCTGGGTGGTCCTCGGAGGTCGTGGAGGTCGTCGGAGGTCGTGGAGGTGTCGGAGCCGTGCTCTTTGGTTGAGCCGTGGAGGTTGTGGGTGGTCGTTTGGGCGAGAGAGAAAGAGAGAAGCTTTGGAATTATTTGGTTCAAATATAAGGGGTATTATGGGAATATAGGAAATGTAGTCATATATGGCCTATGTTATAACATTTAGGTTTAGGGAAATAATATTAGGGTTTATTATGTATAGAATTTCAAATTTCCCTTTGAGAATTTATCACTTATTAAGGGCAAAACAGTAAATAGAGAATTTGAAGGGTATATTTATTAATTGGGAAACTTTGATTAGTTTTATTATTAATAAATAAATGACAATATATTATTTGATAATTAATTGTAATTATTAAATAATTAGATTTGACATTTACGTGGTTGAATAAGGGAATTGGCAATTTTTGAGAAAATGGAAAACTAGGAATGATGGAAAAGAAAAGTTGGAAAAGTGGAAGGCTTGTTTCCACAATTGCTTGGTCGGCCACCTTTGCTTCCCTTTTCCCATTTATTTTTCATTTTTTAATGCCAAGTAATTCAACCATAACCCTATGTGGTCTTCTATAAATAGAAGGTAAAGGCTTCAGGTTTTTCACACACTTTGACATTATTTTCTTTCACTCAAAAACCATCTTGAAGCCGCCACTCTCTCTCTCTACCTTCTCTGTTTTTTGAAACCCTCTAAGTGATAGAGTAGTGCCCAAACACATCAAGTAATACCTCGATCATAGTGAGGAAGGCTGTGTAGAAATTAGAGTCAACAAAGAAGGACATTCAGGCTCAGATCTTGATTATACTCTGCGGCAGAAAGGAATCAAGGGTTAGAGATCTGAGTGGGAGGAGACATATTATTCCGCTGCACCCAATGTAAGGTTTCTCATACTTTTATGTGTTTAATTTATTATCGTTTTAGAAGTTCATATTTAGGTTGTTAAATCAACATACTTGTGAGTAGATCTAAGATCCTTGTAAAATAATTCCAACACTATCTTCAGGAAGCAGCCAATTATAAGAGCTTATCTTTAGCTTTAGCCTTGGACCTTTTTTTTTTATCTCCACCCATTTCAAAGCCATCTCTCTTCCTTGGGAGAAGGACGTATCCTTCTCCATCATCTTCTCCATCCTCATCCCTATCTTCACTACCATCCAAAATTTCAATGGGATGGTGTGAAGAAATGATAGCTAAAGGATTTTCTCCCTCTTCTCCTTGAGCAGCCAGAGGGCATACAATGGAACTTGAAGTCAGAGCCTCTTGGACAGCTTCCAAGAGTTCTATTGGAAGCATTGTTTTTTTAGTACCAGCATTAGAAACCTTCTAGAAAGCTTCCAAGAGTCCCTTTGAAGGTGTCATTTTCTTCGTTCCAACATCAGAAGATTGCATAGTTTTTCTTTTGTCACAACCACTCTTGGCTAATTCCTTTACCTTATTTGATCTCTCGTGATTGGTACCAAGAAACTTGTTTACTAGAGCCATTTGAAGTGTAAGTAGTTCATCTGAAAAAGGAAATAACAAAATAACAAGCTCAAACATCAAATAAGAAAGTATTATAATAATATCGGTAAATACAACATATGAGTTAGATCCAGACCATTTATCTTGGCATAATTGGAGTTCTCCCTAGTAAACTGGGTTATATCTTCTCTGTCTAAGAAGCTTTCATATTGGAAGAACCCAAGGTATACCATTTTATTAAGATTATCTACCCAGACCTCATGTGTTGGTGGAATGAAATAGTTTGGACTTATAATGATGTCATCTACCCTATCTAAATAGTCATTGATGGGATATCTATGGTGATATAAACGCAAAAAATAAGAGTCGAACCTGCTTTGGTCAAAATTATCTAAGTTTCCAAAGATGGAGCCCTGACGACATGGAATGGCATCTTACTGCTCTCGAAAGTACTTGCTCCCAGAGTACCTTCATTCTGGATAACAACCTTGAAGCGGATAGCAAGCTCCTCGACTTCACTTAGCTTCTCAAGTATTGACGATTCCAATCTGCTAACCACTTTTCATCAAACTTAACAGCGTTTAAGGCCTCCTCTATAATAATGACAGCAATGGCTATTCCTTCACCTCACCAGGATCATCATGGAAAAGATCCCTAATAGGATCCTTCACTATCATGCTATCAATACTCTAATGAGGAATTATCAAGCCAGCCTCTTGAAGCTTTTTAGTAATCACAAGTTCTCCAACTTGTAACTCTTCTACTGATAAGGAATTATAGAAAGCATATCTGGCTTCTATCTCCAGAGTTAGGAATGAAAAATAAGGAATTATAGAAAGCATATCTTGCTTCTATCTCCAGAGTTAGGTGATCAAGAAAGAGAAACTGTAAGGAATGAAAAATAAGATCAAATCGAAAGTAAGAAAATAAGGAAAAGAGAAGGCCAAACCAGCAATAACACTTACTTGCAATACTAAAGTCGAGACTGAGAGTTGGGACACTTTTCAGTCGGAAGCCAGAAGTATAAAACTAATAGTCCCAGATGTCATATGTATATTTCACGGAACTAACTAGATACACCAAGCCCTTGGAATGCCTTTCCAACCTATAGAAACCAAAATTTTCTTGATGATTTCTCATATTTTGAGCTTTGACCATATAGAAATATAAGATCTCTTTCGGGATTGGAATAGATTTCTTCTTATGGAAGCACAAAACATACCATCCAGTGAGCAAACAGTATACTTTGAGAATAAATTGGTAAGGAGCCACTCCAACTACTGCGCAAAACTCTACAAAGTAGCATCTCAAAGGAGGGTCAACTCCCATTTCCACGTAACCCTAGCTCTAAGCATTGAAGCATCCTTCAGAGCATTGACTTGGTTTCTCTCCTAAAAAGACAATCTATTCCAGAATAGTCCTGGAATACATTCAAGTCCTCTTTGCGTTTCATATTTTTGAAGATTGTCATAAGTTCAGAACTTATTTTTGTACTGGTCCATCTCCCATAGAGATTGATTCAACATAATTTTTTAGGCAAGAACTTGTTTCACCTCTTCAACTTCTTCAACAATTTTCATTGCTCTCCTCTAAGCTCTTCTAAACATAATGGAAGCTAAAAAAAGAACATTCTAAGTAGTTAGTTACCTAGACCAACTAAGATATTAAGGGCAAGGAGAAATCCTTCCTCATAATTGCTTGGAAGAGGTCCCCACTTGATTTACTATCCAGAAACAAAATCTTCAGGGAGCATTTGTTCTAAGTAGAAAAATCAGGATCACAAGAGTGAGAAACAAGAAGGTCCATAGGTTATCCAAAACAATAAGGGTCTCAAATATAGGAATAGAGATTCTTGCTAGCATTTCAGTTGCAAATTAGAATTTCTCATAACAGTGTAATAAAAGAATTCAACTTTTACCATTATTTAGGGCAACCTAAGGGGATAATCAAAACATTCTACACTAATCAACAACAGTATCCTAGTCACAAGCTCAAATCCTAATTCTTAAACAGCAGATAATTTGCCTCCTACTCTTACACCTTGAACATGAAGCATGATTCGAAAAGTAACAAGGATAAAATCTTAACTGTTAAAGAACAAGACGATGAGTTTGAATCTGAATAGAAATGTGGTTTAGGAGAGCACATGTTAACATCTATTGAGGGTCTTAGGGAAACTCTCTCCAGAGTACGACCATTAAGACACTCAAGTCTTACTGCAATGGCATTGGCATGGTCGATCAAAGAATTGATCTCGAAATTAAAATCTAGAGTTGTAATTTCTTTTGGTGTTGGAATAGCAATCACTGGGGGTAGAATGTTTCAGAATTCTCGAGCCCTAATTTTTAAAAGAAGGTGGATACAAAGGTCCATATCACGCTCCAGGCTGATTCAGCTTATTATCAGTTTTGGGTTTTAGCTTTGACTCCTGAAAATCATAAGTGTGAAGACAGGAAAATTCAAAGTAAAATAAAAAATGATGAAAAGTGGCATTCATAAGTATTTATAGTCACAAAGCACAATCCCAATGAATTCAAAAATCTACGGATGAAATAAACCTTCTAAAAACACAAAGCAGATCTAACGGTTGAAAGAGCCTTCCATCCAGCATTTAATGCATCGCTTACAATCAATGCAAAAGTGCACAATATTATTCTCCTCAAAGCTTATGCATACTTAAATAACTGTCAAAATGCTTGTGTTGCCACACATGCCTCATCAATGGAATGGATGCCTCGCAAATTGATGAAATAATACCATGTCAAATCCTTAAAACAAAATAAATAAAAGTTGTCTTCAATAGTCAATTTCGTTTAGAAAACTGTAAAGGTTTAGCCTCCACCTATCCGCTTATACAGATTGAAGCAAGCTTCTATAATCCACAATATTCTAGAAGCTTGAAGGGTAAATGTTATCTGTGTTTTTAGCAAGGGACATGTGGATTCCAGGTTAGCATCCAAAGCTGCCCCCAATGGGCCTACAGAGGAGAACTCAGGCCAGGTCCAAGTTCAGTAAGAACTTTCAAAAACATGTCTACTTTTCTCGCTTAAACGAGCTTCCGCCAAGGATAGCCCATACCTGAAAGTAGTCTAAGCATCGTGTTTACAAAAGGCCAGACAAAGTGTTCCTGAAAGCCTAGTACAATTTCTTTTTTTATCAAATCGCATAGAATAAGGAAGTTACCTTCTACAAATCTTGGCCAGAAGATTGTATCAAGGTAAAAGGAGAAACAACCTAAAATGAAGGTTAAGTAATTAATTCATAATTATAAGACACGGTAATGACAGTCTGATCGTGCTCAACCTGCCTAGTCAGCACACTTATCGCATCATGGGCTAGGCCTCACGAATAAAGCACTAATTTATGTATTTCTTATGTAAACTCCCTATTAGAGAGAAAGAGAAACTAAGTATAATTGATGTAAACACTAGAAATACCCAATATATCCTTCAAATTAGCTGTTGAACTCTCTTGCAGTATTTGCTCAAGCAAAAATAGAGAACTTATACTTATTGTATTCTCAAAGACTTTTCTAGCTAAAATATATAATAACATTGACTCATGGATTAAGGCTTGTTAATGCCTCAACCACAGAAAAAACTCTAAGTATTGTTTTATTTCTCTCTTCAAATTTGAAAACCCGTGTTTTTACAAATGTCAATTATATATACGAAAATATAAAACTGTATGCGTCTGCAGAAGCAGATAGTAATTCTGCTACTGCAGAAACCCGTTTTGCAGTGACAAAACAGAACAGGCAGGATATAAAATATTTGTAGAAAATTAAATAACTTGACACAAGAGATTTATTAGTGGTATCAGTGTTCTCCCGAACACTACTAGTCCACGGGGCCATGCCCAGAGAATGAAATCAATTAATAAAGTATCAAAATTACAAAGACAGTTGACTTAAACAAGTTTAGACTCCCTCTAAAGTATTGCCGCAATCCTTTGTAATCCACTTTATGAATCTGACTTCTTGAAATACCTTCAAGCTCGAACTCCCTTCGTCTTTGAAGTGTGAGTGCTTACTTCCTCCCAAAGTAAGGCTTCAACAAGTCTTCTTCCAAAGACCAAGTGCTTACTTCCTCCCGAAGTAAGGCTATATCAAGTCTTCTCCCGAAGACCAATCTCTTGTTCAATCAAGTAGTTCTTCACAACCTCTAGGACAGAGTAAGAACAGAAATAAACAACTAGAACCTAGATGAACAACTAGGCTCTCACAAAACAAAGAAACTCTCTTCTCTCAACTAAGATAAGTGCAAAAAATGAATAATGGAAGAGATAATTCGAACGGCTGCTCTCTAGGCTCTATTTATAGAACATAGAAGCGTTATAGAATATAAAATATTTTTCTAAATTATCAAAATAATTGGTTTTAAACATATTTTTTAAAGTGAAACAATTAGGTCTGATATGTCCTTTTCTACCACAGAAATGACAAATAGGAACAAATCGTTTTACCTGAGATCTTACTCTTTTTGTAAATCTTGGAGATTTTGCGGTAGCAGAAACTGTTTCTGCTACGACAGGTTGTGAGACTGTTGCAGCAGACTTCACATTTGTTGCATCAGGAAAATTCGTTGGAACACTAGATTTTACAAATTTCGTGATTCCAGAACTTTCCATACCATTTGATCCAATGCCAGCGAAACCTCTTTGACCTGCATTCTGAGCTTTTTCAAAAATTAAAGATCCAGGGTTAAGCATTTGAACATTTTTCTTAAAAATTTTAAGTTCCTTCTTTAAGAGAATAATTTTTCATCTTTAGCACAAAAATCTGTCTCATAATCTTTTATTTTTAATTCACACATTTCAATTTGATGAGACAATTTTTTATTCATTTTATTCAACTCTCTATTTTTAGAAGTCACCTGAATCCATTTTTCATACATGACTTTGTATGATTCAGCAAGAGACTCTTCACAGATCTCAGAATCTGATTCTTCTTGTTTAGTGGTATTATTCAAACATACCAATCTAGCTTTCACCTGTGAATCACACAACACATTAGTCATAACAGAAGTTAGGGTAACATTCTCAAAATTATCTTCATCACTCTCGGTTTCATCATAACTCCAAGTGACATTGAAACTTTTCTTATTCTTTTTCAAAGTGTTTGCACACTCAGATTGAATATTCCCAAAACCTTCACATTCCCTACACTGAATTGCCTTTTTGTTAGAAACATATGGTTTAATAAGAGTATTACCCTTTGAAAATTTCGAAATATTCTTTTATTTCCCATTTTTTTTCATATATTTCTGAAAGTTCTTTGTTAATAAAGAAATTTCATCATCACATTCACTATCAGAATTTTCATTATCAGCAACTTTTAAAGCGATACTTTTACCTTTATCAGCAATGGATTTGGGTTTGTCCTTTTGTTTAATTTGTTGATTTAATTCAAAAGTACGCAAGGAACCCATTAATTCTTCTACCTTCATTGTGCTAAAATCTTTAGCTTCCTCCATTGCCAAAAGCTTAGTATCGAACCTCTCTGGAAGAACTCTAACAATTTTTCTCACAAGAACAGAATCATCAAGTTTTTCACCAAGAGCAAAATATTCATTAGCAATATCAGATAATTTTTCATAGAATTCAGTTAAGGTTTCATTATCTGACATCCTAAGCTCATCAAATTTAGTTTGAAGCATAATAAATCTAGAGCGCTTAACATCAGAAGTTCCCTCAAACTGAGTTTGAAGGATCTCCCAAGCTTCCTTGGCAGAAACACAAGATGATATAAGTTTAATATAACCTTCACCTACACCATTAAATATAGCATGCAAAGCTTTGCTATTGTAGGCAGAAAGTTTATCATCTTCAATAGACCATTCCAGTTCAGATTTTATAGTAGTATTACCTGAAGAATCTGTCTCAACTGGAAGAGACCAACCTGATAGAACCATCCTCCAAGCTTTCTCATCTTGAGATTTGGTGAAGGCCCTCATTCTACCTTTCCAATAAGGATAATTAGAATCATTAAGCAACAGTGGTTTAGAAATAGAACTTCCTTCTGCAAAAAATGACATTTTAACACAAAAACGTTATAGGACCACACTAAGAGTTTAGTGTCCCGCTCTGATACCAATTGAAAAACCGTGTTTTTGCAAATGTCAATTATATATACGAAAATATAAAACTGTATGCGTCTGCAGAAGCAGAAAGTAATTCTGCTACTGCAGAAACCCGTTTTGCAGTGACAAAACAGAACAGGCAGAATATAAAATATTTCCAGAAAATTAAATAACTTCACACAAGAGATTTATACGTGGTATCAGTGTTCTCCCGAACACTACTAGTCCATGGGGCCACGCCCAGAGAATGAAATCAATTAATAAAGTATCAAAATTACAAAGACAATTGACTTAAACAAGTTTAGACTCCCTCTAAAGTATTGCCGCAATCCTTTGTAATCCACTTTATGAATCTAACTTCTTGAAATACCTTCAAGCCCGAACTCCCTTCGTCTTTGAAGTGTGAGTGCTTACTTCCTCCTGAAGTAAGGCTTCAACAAGTCTTCTCCCGAAGACCAAGTGCTTACTTCCTCCCGAAGTAAGGCTTTATCAAGTCTTCTCCCGAAGACCAATCTCTTGTTCAATCAAGTAGTTCTTCACAACCTCTAGGACAGAGTAAGAACAGAAATAAACAACTAGAACCTAGATGAACAACTAGGCTCTCACAAAACAAAGAAACTCTCTTCTCTCATCTAAGATAAGTGCAAAAAATGAATAATGGAAGAGATAATTCTAATGGCTGCTCTCTAGGCTCTATTTATAGAACATAGAAGCCTTAGAGACAGTTACAAGTTCGAATCTACAGCTGTACAAAAACTTTCCTAAAAAAACACGATCTGCTGCATCAGATTCGGATGCTGACGCAGTAAATCAGACCAGAAACGAGAAACTTGCTATAATCGGGTCTGATCCTCTATTAGTGCTTGATTCCTGCCAAAAACAGATTAGATATTGTGATTGTATCAAGATACAATCGAAATCAATAAGGAAAAAGCAATAATCAAAGTTTTCCTAAAAAAGACAACTTTCCATAAGAGAATTGCTTCTCTTACAAGAAGTTTCCAAACAAAGGAAAGTTTCAGCTGAAAAGTGCAACTTTCCTAACAAGGAAAAGAGCAACTAAAAGCCGAATATACAAGGTAAGAAATCGGGTATGTATGTAAAAGAATCTTACCATAAAAGAAAAAATATTTTGTCAACTAACTTGTAAAAAAAGGACTTTACAAAATTATTTTTTTCTTTAGTTCTAATTTCTTATAATTGGTTTTTCAAAAATCTCGGTAAACAATATTGGATAGAGATATCGTGTGTGTTAATTAGGTTAATTTTATTATCATTCGAGAGAAGTTAATAGATTAAATTAAGATTCTTAAAACTACAAATTATAGAATAAATTAGGATAATTGGTAAACTGAGATTCATAGTTTGAAATAGAGAAATTATTGTTCTAGGTCTTTATTTTTAGATTAAAATCATTGTTTGTCTGTTTACTTTTCAATTATATTATTATTCTGTTCTTAATTATTATTTAGTTTTAATTGTCTAATTAAAGCATAAAACTAAATAGTATAATAATTGGTAAAATTTAATAATCAATCTCTATGGTTTTGACAACTTTTTTTAAATTAAAATTTTTTTATAACAACACTATACGCTTACAGTAAAAATTGTGTATCAATATATATGTTTATATAAAAATTAGGATTAATTTTTTTGGTTAGATCAGATGGATCTTATCCAATCCAATAGATTCTGCATTTAAAATATTGGATGGATTCGATCCAATCCAAAAAAATATCCATTCTAAATCATTGGATGACTGAAAATGCAAATGCATAGAATCGATCCAATCCAATATCTAATAGATGTTGGATATGTTCGAGTAACTAAAATTAATTAGATCAGATCGGTTGTTAAAATTCAACATTCAATATATAATTAGATCAGATCTGGATAGACCTATATATATTGGATGTGATCCATAAAAATCCTTTAAACTAAAGCTAAAGCCACACCCCACTACCATTGTTATATATAAGTACCTAAAATTTTAAGTTTATAAGCGGTATAAATATAATGTTTATTTTTAGCGGCATAAATATCCAATATTTGTAAAATTGTAATTTTTTCCAATTTCGTCTGATTCCGTTTTAAATTTATCAAAAGAATATTTTAAAATAACTGACACTACATGTTTTTATTTAAACCTAATAATTTAAAATTTAGACTTTGTATGTGCTTTGTTTAAGATAATAACAAAGTTTATATTAATAAAATTAAAGAAAACTTACTGTTTTACAAATATGTGTACTTATAATGCTAAAAGTAAATATTAAATTTATGGGACTTACAAACTTAAAATTTTGACTAGTTATACACTTTTTTGTCCTTATATATAAATATAAATATAAATATATGTATGTGCGTGCGTACACGTGCTTAGTTTGGCGAACGTTTGTATTGTAAATATAACTTGTGGGGTCATTAGTAGGTACTAATTATCACAATTACTTTTTGTGCTATATGATATGCTAAGGGAAGAGGGTCATAAGTAGTAGCTAACCCTTGGGAAAACATAATAATAATAATAATAATAATAATAATAATAATAATAATAATAATAATAATATAAATTATAATAATGATGATCATGATGATCATGATACTTATTAGGATTTTTGATCACGGTATTAAATTATGTTCATTGAACTTTTAAGGTCGTTAAAAATGTTCCTTAAATTATTGAGATTGTTAGATTTAAAGACTTTTTTTCCAATTTTAGTAAAAAAGTCTAATATGGATGAAAATTCAGGGCCATGATTTAGTACGTATCAAAGTTCGAAGACCATAATTTGATCGATATCGTCAAAGTGCGAGGAGCATGGTTTAGTACATAAACTATAACTGAAATAGTAAAATTAAATAAAATTAGACGAAAATCCTTAAATCCAACCATCTCAATAGTTTAAGGGGCAAAAATTCTAATTAGCCTAATAATAATAATAATAATAATAATAATAATAATAATAATAATAGTTGCGTATTGGGACGGGTATTCAAGGAAAATAGAGAGGAGAATCACACATGGACATATATATACTATATAGTAGTAGTTAACAGAAGGAGGAGAGTTTTGGTGATAATTATTAAGAGAAATGGGTCCATAATTATATATAGATTGCTGATAATTTCCATCTGTACTGCGTGGTCAACAAGCTTGAATTGGGTAGCTTCCATTAAAGCTCAACATTATTCTTTATTGCTACAATTCTCTTCCTATATATATTTACACATTTAGCTGGTTAATTCTACCCAAAAAGTTTATTTGTAATAATTGTATTTGAAAATAATATTATTAATTAAAAAATTAAAAAAAAATTCTTTTCATCTTAAGAGTTTTTGCACTTACATACAAGCTACTCAATTTCCAAATGAGTCTATTATTGCGCTAATTAATTAAAGAAAATTGCAAATTATAGTGTTGGAATTCTAATCATGGATAAATTACTAATTCAAATGATGAGTTCAAGAGTGAAAAAATAGAAATATATGAATAATAATAATAACAGCAATAATTCATATAAAAGGAGACTTTACATTTTGTGTTGCAAGTGGCGACTGATATCTGTTGGGTTATCCTCTGATCGAACTGCATTTAGGGCTGTGGTCCATACTGAAAAAAAAATTACAATAATAATAATAATAATAATAATTTTGGTGGGAATGGGACCCACATTTATCTTTTGCCCTTTGGCCATACAGATTTCCCAATAGGAAATTGAAGATTTCCTATTCCTAAATAGAGAATTTTAACAGATTGATGATCTCTATTTTGTAAAAGTCCAAAAGCAAAAACCATTTGAATTTAAGGTGTATATTAATTTATTTAGTATATAACGGTTTTGATTTTGAGATGAATTTGATAAGTATTTTGTACATGTGACGATCGATGTTGATATGGGTATAAATTATTTCTTCATTTTGATGAATTATAAATATTGTTGGTCATGGTCAAAGACCCAAATCTGAAAATTAATTTATGTGATTTTTGCCCATGTGGGTTGGTTTTTTTTTTTTTTTTTTTTTTTTTTTCACATAGTACTACTACGCTTTCAAGACCTGCAAAAAATATAATAGTGTTGTTTTGGCATCATTTTTGACAATACATTATTATAGTGTGTTGTTTTAAGTATCAAAATCTAGAGCTTTTTCAATGTTTTCTTCCTTAGAAGTCATTTTCTCATGAAAACAATATAAAAAAGAAAACTGAAAGGAGAGAACTTGAAAGAAGAGACAAGGAGCAAGGAGCAATAGTCTCATAATAACAGTATATTGAAATAGATAGGAGCACATATAGAATGGACCGTACCCACTTACAAAATGTAATATATAATCTGACACATTTTTTGGAGAGAGAGAGAGAGAGAGAGAGAGAGTACAATATAAGATGGCAGAAAGTTTGGGGATACTCATGATGTGATATGTGTGAAATTAACTAATGAGTTTTAGATAAAATTAATAATACCATTAAGGGGACATGTCCGTACTGCCATGTACAAAGGGGATTTTGCTCCATGACAATGCGCATTTTATGCCATAATATAAAGGTTTTTGTTTAATTATATATACCATGATAGTGGCTTTAGAATAAATTATATAAGTGATCATTGGTAACTATCAATTTCTTTGTTAATAAAGATCTTTTTCCAATGAGAAAAGAAAAGAAAAGAAATAAATCTTAAGTTATTATCTCAATTGTCGCATCAATAACTTAATTAGTTAAATTCTACACATATATATAATAAATTAATTTGGTGTTTCTTTGTATAAATATAATCTTATTCTTATATTGAAAGAATTTAGCATTTGGAGTGCTTAGGATGAGTTTTGTATGCTTATTAGAAAATAGATTTCAAAGTTTGGATTTGACAGTCTCATGCATCATGATGCATCTGGTTAATCTCTCCACGAAGATCATGTTTAAGTATATATATATATATTATTGTATAGAGTTCAAGTTTAAATATTAAACTCAATATTTTGTAAATTGAAGTGATAAACATTAAATAAAAAATTGGCTTATCCCATATTATTATTTCTTTAAAAGGCAACAGCAGTACCTAATAGTATTCTCGGTATTATATTGGTGTCATATTGTTATTCGTGCAATTAAGTATCGAATTTCATGATCACCAATAGTGTTCAACATCTTTTATAGGTGGTGTTCTATGATTGGTTAGCAATATTCTCCAGAAACTATTTTCTTAAGTTACATGAGACCTGATACTTAATTACACTAATAGCGGTATAATACCGAAGAGAGTGCTAGGCACCAATAGTGCCTTTTAGGGATTCTCTAAAAACAATAATTTTTAAAGAATACTGCTAACTAATCATAAACCGTGACATCTAAATAGTACTAAACATCATTAGGGTTCAATAAATATTCATATATATAATAAAATTTAATGAATGTAGGGCTATATGGAATAGATGTGATCATGATTCATGACTTATATGGGTTTTCTTGATCAAAGTAATAGCCTTCACCAATCACTAACTATACTAAATAATATGTGTTTAATTAATTATATATTATCTAATATTAATTATTGAGTTATAATTATTAGCTAACAATAAGAGTTGACATTTAATGAGAAGGGCTCTCCCAATATACAATAAGGTATATTCGTACTCTCTCTCTTCTCTATATATAATTAATAATCATTAACCTATTTATTAATTAAAAGAAATACTAAAACTTTTTATATATTATTACTTGTAGCTTGATGAATCCTATATATACAAGTGTATATGTATAGAGAGGACCATATATATATGTATAAGGGGTCAGCTTAATTAATCAAAATAATAACAATTAATTTCAAAGATAATTAACCTGTGTATGGCTGGGTCACTATCTACCAAAAAAGAATCCCTGTATTTATTGGTCATTGAAGATGGTTAAACAAATATTTTGTGTGTCAGAAGCTTTTACTATCATGTACACAAATATAGCAGTGAATTAAACCCAATTACTAATTAATGTCATACTGATAATTGGAATATTAGAAAGTTCCTAAAAGTTTTCTCATCAAAGAATCCTAGGAATCACGTAAAGTTAATAACTACTACTACTATATTGATTTTGATTTATCAGAGAATGACAGATTCACTATAGTACTACTCTCAGTGATTTTTTATATATACATATACATACATATATAGAGAGAGAGATTAAACAGTACATATATTATTAATAGCGCCTACCTTCACTATTTTCTTTTTCTTACTTGATAAATACCTCTGCTGTTGTTTACCTGATCATGATATCATGACTGTGAATATTTGTGTCCTATATATACAATTGATATAAATATATATAACTATAGCTTAGTCCTATTAATATCATGAACTTTAAAGTTTGTCACTGTTTCTTCTAATATTAATATTTATATATATATACATATAAATACGTACCCCTGTACCCATCATTGTTGTAACTGACAGTGATAGAGAAATTGAATTAACAATGAATTAAGCTTTGTAAAACACAAAATAGACAAAGGTCACATTTGTATTATTTTTTTTTTGCATAGATTTTTTATTTATTTGTTTTTAAAATCCAGTTTTAATTACTGTTTCATTAATTTATGTACTTCATAAGAGCTGTTATATCTGCAGGGTTGCCTTTTCGAAAGAGTATTCAAAGTAATTAATTATATGGTTCTCCCTTCATATTATATATATCAGAGAAATTTATTTTCTTTTTGTTAGGCAAAAATATTCCGTATATATAACTTTAGTGCCTCTCCTTTGGAACTCCTAAAGAGACAATTTAGGTGGAAAATGAAGAAAGAAGAAAGAAAAATAAAATAAACAAAATTATATGAAATATTTTCCTGCCAAATGAAATACCCACATATATTGGTGAGGAGGGTACTGCCCCTCAACTTTTATTTTAATCTTGATATAATTTCTGTAAACGTAAAATTAACAATTTTAATCTTGGTAAAAAAAAAAAAAGGGAACTATCCCATATATTATTTTTTTAACTTTTTTTTTTTTTTCAAATTTACGGTTTAGGTTTTCAGAGTGGTTGCAAAAAGGTTTCTGTACGATTTTTTGTTGTAATTTAAGTTGCAGCGCTAGTTGCAATATGAGTTTCTATGTAGAATTCTGTAAAAATACAAAAAAAAAAAAAAAAAAACTGTTTTGAAGTGTAAAAATGAAGCGAAAAAAAAAAAAAAAAAGAAATATCCCCCGCATCCTCACATATTTGAAATGTATAATTCTTATTTATTTATTTGAAAGAAAATGTATAATTCTTCTTAGATTTTTTAAAAAATCATTATAAAATTTCAATTGCATTTATATGTTTTTCTCAACTTTTTTTTTCTTTTAAATAGATTTAACCCAAGTATATGTCATCTTTTAAAGCTTAAGTATTATCATATACTATAGTATAATTACTATTGTCATCGAACTTGTATTTTTAGTATATACATGAGTACCTATACTATACACTATACAGCTATATATATATGTAAATATTAGGTAAAGGTACAATTAATATGATTGTTTAAGTTTCTCTGTTCTTAAAGGATGTTGGAGTTCTTACTAAATAAATAATTATGCACATCGTTCATCTAATTTGACCATTTCTTATCTATATATTTTAACAAAACAAAATCCCCCCGAAGAAAACGAAATAAGCAGATAAAAATTCTTAATGTTTCCCATTTTTAATATTTATGAAGCGCTTAATTAATTTATTATGAGGTAATTTTTTTTATTTTTATTTTTATTTATAAAAAAAAAACTTTACATAATAATTCGTTGTTGGGAGGGCAAATAATAAAAAGACAAGTATATATTACACTCAGAAGCATTAAAGTAGGTTTTTATGATGGATGGTCCTGTGTTCGCTAGCAATTTAAATGCTTTATCTTCAAACTCTGTCATCCAACCACAAAAGAAAATAAAAATAAAAATGATAACTTTTTTTATTTGAAAAAATAGGAAAAAGACAATGAGATATTTAATATAGAATTGAAAAAATTGGACCCCTCAAACACTACTACAACTATAGTACTACTACTACCACACCCTTTTCTCTCTCTCTCTTTTCTCCTTCTCTATATCGTCGACTACCTTCAATTTTTTATATATACTTTTGTTATTTATATATATATATATATATATATATATATTAAGCTTTGGTGGAAGGAGACGTTTCCTCGTTTTTCAGCTGTTTGTATCTTCTGACACAATTTGAAATTTCATCTCATTTCATTTCATTTCATTATAAGCACATATAAAATAGAGGATTAGATAGATACATACACAAATATTTATATACATATAATTATTTTTTAATACAACAATAAGTTCTTATCATTTCCATATTCCCTACATCCCTTTCTTTCTTTCTTTCTTTCTTTCTCTCTCTCTCTCTCTCACTTTTATTTTTTGTTTTAAGAAAAAAAAAATTGATTTTTCATTAAAGGGTTGCCTGGTTGCATCATATGATTTGAAAAGGGAGGGTCAAATCAGAAGAAGTTCCCCTGTTTTGATCTATTCGCAGGTACTTCACTCGAAAAGCCACAAAAGAGAAAACCCAATTCTTAATTTAAGAAAAAGAAATCATGGGATTATTGATTTAGGATATTTTTATTAATAATTTTCCAGAAATATGGTCATGAAAGTAGAGTAGTAGTACTATAGTATAGCAGTGTGTGGGGATAATGAAGTGAGTAATAAAGATAGGTATCTTTTTTTCTTTCTGAGTCTTTTTTAAAACCAATCTCTCTTTTTTCACTCTTTCCCTTTTAAGTTGCAGAGAAGAAAGAGAGTGTGTGTGTATATCATATGAGTCTGACAGACGACTTTCCTTTTATATCTGTATATATATATATGAACTGATATTATATCAACATAAAAGATCGTATAGATAGTTATAGGCAGGTGGGTGTGGTAGAGCTTCTCTTTTCATGAATATTAGATATCATTTTCTGTTATGTACTTTAGCCTTAACTGTTTTGGTGCTATGAAAATTCTCTCTCAATTGTGTTTTTTTTTTCTTTTTTCCATAAATAAAAAATAAAACTTGCCCTTGTTTGTTTGGATTGGAGTTTGTGGGTCGTTGTTATGGTGAAGTGATTTTTCCTTTACTTTCTTAATTTTTTATTTTTTGTTTCCAAATTACAGATGATAGATGGGATGAGATGATGATGATGATGAAGCACGTGCAAACTCAGATTTCCATCACACCAGGTACCAATATTATTAAAACTAATACTATAATCAATTCTTTTCACTCTCAATCACTCTCTCTCTCTCTCTTTCCATATCTCACCTCTCTCTCTCTCTCTCTCTCACACTCTCTCTCTATATATATATATAACCCAACGTTGTTTCATGTTCTACACTCTAGCTCCATTTGGTTTTTTTGTTTTTCAGAAGATGAAGTGAACAAAGTTGTGAAAAGTTGTGTGTGTATATATTTGTATATAGATATCATATATTATATAAGCTTACCAATACTATTATCAGCTCAATCAGCTCTGAAGATATATGACTCAATATTTATGTGTGTTTTATAAATACAAATTCTTTTGAGATCAAAATAAAGCCTGGAAACCAGTAGAATTGTTGGTTTTGGTACTTGGATTTTGAAGATCTATCTATGGTTTATAAGTTATATAACTAATTAACTAATTCCGGATTCTGAAACGGTCGTCGTTTTTGCCCTCTTTGACTTTATTTTTCCAGGACCTCTCTGAATTAAAGAAAGAAGAAGAGTACTACAATTATATAGAGAAGGCCACTGATCTCATCATATTAATGGTTGATCCCAGTTCTAGATTCAGAAAAGGTATATACAACTATTTTTATTTATATATATAAGTACATATTTTGCATGTACAGTATAGAGAGAGAAAGAGAGAAATAGTAAGTACTATATAAATATGTGTGTTTGGATAGTGTGTCATAGATATGGAGGCTAATTAACTAAACTAATTGTTCCTTTTCAGAGAAGTAAAATCTAAAGAGTGAAGAAAAACATAAATATATATTTATATATATATATTACGATCGATGGCGACGTACTTTCATGGAAACTCGGATATCCAAGCACCTGACGGTGGCCTACAGACCCTGGTGTTAATGAATCCGGGAGGCTATATCCCTTACTCCGACACTCCTCCGCCGCCCTCGGCCACCGGGAACCTCATATTCCTCAACTCCGCCGCCAACTCACTCACTCAACACCACCCCAACATTTCCCACGCGCCGCAGTCCCACCAGCAGACGACGCAGCAGTTCGTCACCGCCATACCATCGCCTCACCATCATCATCATCATCATCAACAGGACCCCAACAACTCCCAGCAGCCCATGCAGCAGCAGACTCAACAGCACGACTTCTCCGCGCTGCATGGCTTCATGCCGCGCGTGCAGTACAACCTCTGGAATTCACCCGACCAGTCCGCGGCGGCGCGTGAAACTCCACGCTCACAGCAGCAAGGTGGGCTCTCCTTGACGCTGTCGTCCCAACAGCTCGGAGGGTTTGGGTCTTTTCGGTCAGATAGGGAAATTCCGTCACCGGTACAGACGCAAGGTCAGGGCCCGGCTGTATCGGGTGAAGATATGCGGGTCTCCGGCGGCTCGTCTTCGTCGGTTTCGGTCGTGACCAATGGCGTTCCGGGTATTCAGAGCGTTCTGCTGAGCTCCAAGTATCTCAAGGCAGCTCAGGAGCTTCTCGACGAGGTTGTTAACGTCGGGAATGAAATGAGGAACGAACCTTTTTCAAAAAAAGGTACTAATTCATCACAGCAAAGTAAACCCGCCGGAGAATCGTCGGCAGCAGCTAGCGGTGACGGCTCTCCCATCGCCACCGGCGAGACGAGCGGTAAGCGTGCGTCGGAACTTACTCCTGCCGAGAGGCAAGAGATTCAGATGAAGAAAGCCAAGCTAATTACCATGCTCGATGAGGTATGTTATGTAAAATTAAGAATTGGGTAATTGAAAATTCGTTCGGTAATACCGAAATTCAATTGGGTTGTCTCTAATTTTGATACTTTGAATGGTTTTTAGGTGGAACAAAGATACAGACAGTATCACCACCAGATGCAGATAGTGATTTCGTCGTTCGAACAAGCCGCCGGGATTGGGTCTGCTAGAACATACACTGCTTTGGCACTCCAAACAATCTCGAAGCAATTCAGGTGTCTTAAAGACGCCATAACTGGCCAAATTCGTGCTGCCAACAAAAGTTTAGGCGAAGAAGATTGCCTCAATGGAGCTGGAAAGATTGAAGGTTCGAGACTCAAGTATGTCGATCACCATCTCCGGCAACAGCGAGCTCTGCAACAGTTGGGAATGATCCAGCAAAATGCTTGGAGACCCCAAAGAGGCCTGCCAGAGAGATCTGTTTCTGTTCTTCGTGCTTGGCTTTTCGAACACTTTCTCCACCCGTAAGTTCATTTTTTCTTTGTATCAATATTCTCTCTTTGAATTTTCCTCCATATCCCATTTCTTTTATGCTACAGTTTTACTAAAAGTGATATCTTTTTACGTATTAGGTATCCAAAGGATTCAGATAAACATATGCTTGCTAAACAAACAGGGCTTACTAGAAGCCAGGTGTGTGACCATTTCATTTCAAGTTCTTAATTTTTTTCTATTGTGTTAGTTTTGATTCCATTTCCTTAATTTGTTGGAACTGGTTTTTTTGACTGTTTTGTTAAGGTTTCAAACTGGTTCATTAATGCCCGAGTTCGACTTTGGAAACCAATGGTGGAGGAAATGTACTTGGAGGAAATCAAGGAGCATGAAAAGAATGGCTCTGCAGAAAAAAACAGCAAGAGTAATGAGGATTCTGACTCTAAATCCACAACCCCAAAGGAGAAAAGTCCAGCTGTGGATAACCAAACAGGGAGTTTCAATTCCAAACAAGAGAATTCCATAGCCCAATTCGTCCCATCAGCCATTTCAATGTCCACATCTTCAACCTCTCCAACAGGAATTAACAACCACCGGAATCATTCTGGGTTTTCTCTCATTGGTTCATCTGAGTTGGATGGAATCACACAAGGCAGTCCTAAGAAACAGAGGAACACCGAAACTTTGCCATCTCCAAACAGTTACCCATCTATAAATATGGATGTCAAGCCTGGTAAAATCACTAATGAGCAAATTAGTATGAAATTTGGAGAAGATCAGAGGCAGAGCCGAGATGGGTACTCGTTTATGGGGAACCAAACTAACTTCATTGGAGGTTTTGGGCAGTACCCAATGGCGGAAATTGGAAGATTTGATGCCGAACAGTTTGCTCCAAGGTATTCTGGTAATGGGGTTTCACTCACTCTTGGATTACCTCACTGTGAAAATCTTTCCTTGGCTGGGGCACACCAAGCTTTTGTCCCTAATCAAGGGATTCAACTTGGAAGGAGAGTAGACATAGGTGAACAAAATGAGTTTGGTGCCATGAATAGTCCAACTCCTCATTCTTCTGCTGCTTTTGAAAACATCAATATTCAAAACCCAAAGAGGTTTGCAGCTCAATTGTTGCCAGACTATGTGGCTTGAGGACTTTGCTAACAAGTTCTTGAATATGATGGAGAAAGAAGAATATTACTTAAGCATTTTAGGGGAGAAACTTCTCCCAAAAAAAAGAAATATATTTCTTTTCTAGAGGAACAAGGGGGGGTAATGCATTGTAGTGTAAAGAAAGGAAGATTTTTACTTTTAGTTTTATAGGTTTATACATTTGCAAAATAGAACAATTTCAGCTCTTAGGGATTTGAGAGCATATATATGCTTGAGGATTGTATATTATTTTTGTAAGTTTTGATGATGCATATAGATGGATTGGTGTCATCATTGGGGTATACCATTATATGGGTAATTAAAGTAGTCTCTTATGATTTGTATATTTTTCATAAATGAAGGGAGAGTTGGGGAACAATAAAGCTTGACTGGTTGCCTATAATGGTACAGAAAATTTGGGGGGTAAAGAATAAGCAATGACTGATTTTGTCTTTGGATATCATATTCTTCACACAAATCAGCAAGAACTATCTTTATATATATAATACATATTTTATTTCTATTATCTTTGTTTTTGGGGTGAATTCTAGATTGTATTCTATTATCTTACAATAACCAAATTTTGTGTGACAACTTTTTTTATGAGAAGTGTTATCAAGAAAATACTTTTATGATTAAGTGAATCTTATCCTATATAATATGATTCACTAACTACAATGTGTTTAAAAAACAGAATTGGGATATGATTAACATTATGCCTAAAACCAAAAATATGATCCTGAAACACAGCATATCCGATCAAACATTGGGATTTTCACTAGTATATTCTAGGGGTGTTCACAAATTATCCGATCCAATCCAATCCGCACGATCCAATCCAATCCAATCCGCAAAATGCGGATATCCGCACTTGTGCGGATTGGATTGGATTGAAAAAACTAAAATCCGTACTTGTGCGGATTGGATGTTGTTTGACCTCAAAAAGTAACCGATCCAATCCAATCCGCACTTAATTATAAATTTTTAAAAAATTATAATATATAATATATATTAATTAAAAAAAGACACAAACTTCTAATTTCTTAATCTTTTTTAATAATATATTGAGTTGGTGCATTTTATTTATTTCATAATAAAAAACACAACAAAAATAATTCTTATTAACATAGACACATATATAAATTTAAATATATATACTAACTTATTTATTTTATTTATTTTAGTAATAGATACATATATATTTTAGTATAAATCTAAAGATAAGTACATATATATTGATATATGTATATTGGTTTGATTTGTATATAAATAGAGATGGAAATAGATTATTATTGGAGTTTAAGAAACAATAGTTTTTTTTTTTTAATTTTTTTTCTATGAAATATTAAATAATTTATTATTAAAAAAATAACCGATCTAAAATAACCGATCCAATCCGCACTATTGCGGATCGGATTGGATTGGATTTAAACTCTTATGCGGATCGGATTGGATCCAAAATATGAAATCCGCACTTAGTGCGGATTGGATATTGTTTGACCAAAAAAGTGCGGATTGGATCGGATGAACACCCCTAGTATATTCTGCAAGTAAATTTTTTAATTACAATTAAAAACAAGGTTCCACACAGGGACCCCATTGAGGGTTACTTGGCATAATGTAGAAAAAGAAATTGAAAGAAGATAAGGAGTTTATAATAAGGATTAAGACAAGTAACAAAAACGACTTATCTATTTCTAAGTACTAATAGTTTAATACTTTTATGGATGATGTAAAGGGGGTATCACTTATTTGTTTATTTTATTTTTGGGTGAATCACAATAAGACTAAAGTTATATAAACATTGTTCTTTGGATTCATTTATTAATTTAGATATTTTTTTCTTTTTTCCATTTTTTAAAGATTGCTTTTGTGACAAGGTAGTGATATGATTAAGAGTTGGACTTTTCTGTAATAAAATATAACTTACATGGTGAAGCTTCCCACTCAGCTTTTGTATTTTAATTTTTATTTATTTTTAATTTAGTAAGGTTATGATTGCGTTTGGACTTGTTAGTTTTATTACTCAATGAGGACGTAATCTGGTTGTTTCATGGCTATAGGCTGGTCTAATATGTTAATGATGGAACCTCTTACACATTATTGCCCCATAGAATCTCAAAATAATTAGTCAACAAAAAGAAAGATATTCTGCATATCCACCCTGCCATCCCTTCATTTTTTTTCTTTTTTCTTACTTAGAGAGTGAGTGGGCTCGCAGAAAATATTTCTTCCATGGGGCAAAATCTTAATTGAGGTACTTTCAACTTTTTTCTCGAATAATATAATAATTTAATATTTTCAAATCATTTTTTGAG
The DNA here is from genome assembly GCF_029168945.1 of Cannabis sativa. Lineage (NCBI taxonomy): Eukaryota > Viridiplantae > Streptophyta > Magnoliopsida > Rosales > Cannabaceae > Cannabis > Cannabis sativa. The sequence continues at coordinate 18,780,752 of NC_083608.1, forward strand.
AATACTAAAAAAAAAATATCAAACATGCATACTACAACAAATTGTTTGAATCATTTCATTGCATATCTTAAATTATTCAGAATTTAGAGAACTTGGTATTTTAAATGTCTCAATTAGAATTGTTCCCCACCATAAGGACATTTTGTGCTAGCCTAATGGGATTTTTTATAAAAAATATTGAATTTTAAGTAAAAATTTACAATTCTATTGCTACACGAATTTTTTTATAAAAATACTACGTTTTTATAAAACAACTTAAGACAATCGTAAAAAAACCAAAACAGAATAATGAAAAAAAATAGTAGAACTGAAAAATAACCGTGAAACAACAGTAAAAACTTGACACAGTACACAGTATTTTAAAAAAAAAAAATTCGTCCCACAATAAAAAAGAAAAAAAAAATAAAAAAATTTAATATGTGATATAAAACCCCACCTACATAAAAGAATGTTAATTACAACATTTTATTTTAACTTTTTTTTAACATCCAAAAATACATGCCAAAGTATTTTCTTGCCATCTTACGGTTGGTATAAATGAGTGATATTTGTTGGTGTAGAAAGAATATGTTAACTACAATAAGCATCACCATACAAATTTTTGTAGTCAAAAGTTGAGCAAGTGATTGAAATAAAAAATTGACCAATTATACTCGAAAGCCAAAAGCATATTTAACCCTCTTTGAATTTTTAGTAAGTAAATAAAGCTATTTAAGCACCTAAAACATAAATGTCAACTACCACATCCAAAAATCAAAATTTACAGATTAACAAGTCTAAAATGGGGGTGGTGGCTGACCTATACAGACTAGAGTGTCAAACAGTTCAGCAGAAAAACTATTTTTACTCGAACCTTTCCATTAAAAATGATGCTTAAACCTTTTTTTCACATTTTTTTTGTGGTCCCTAACAAGGGTAATCCAACCTGACTTGAGTTCCTAACAAGAGATGGGTAAAGGTTAAACTAAAGAGGTCAAAGTGTACTGGCTGTTGTTTCATTATTTACACCTAATGACGATAGTCTTCGTTTAGCAACCTTGGATCTGTAACACCAGACCTCAAATGCCTCAGTCAGGTCTGGATATTGAACTTGCTGATTTCCTAACCATTCAGCCAATATCCCAGCCTGCTCGTAGGATGGCAATGCGAGAATTATCGAAATGAAGGTGGATTCTAAGGATTGCCAAAGCTCACTATCTACCTTTGGTGTAGGCGTAGTTTCATCACCATCATTACTGTGAGCTGTGAAGGAATCAATCAGAGGTTTAGTGATCCTCACAAAAGGAAGCCATACCTTCACCCCATGAAGCCGCCTTGCAGTTGGCAATATGACAGTGCCGTAACCTATAGCCTCCAAGACTTTTGCAGCCACCTCAATAACTTTTGATTTTGTCTCAATAATGTCATCGGTTGAATTTCCTTGCTCCACAATCTTAACTATCTTGTCAGATGCATCCATCCAGTTATGGACAAAGTCCCTCATAATTTCCAACTTATTCAATATTTGACATGCCCACGATAAATCCGACAAGAGGGACTGAAAATTTTGCATTTTCCCTTCTTCTGCTGATGAATGATTAGCCTCACATAGCATAGCTTCTAATGCATTATTAAACCTAGCAAACAGTCTATTCACACATTCTTTAACCTCAGCTTTTATCTCACTATCAGCTATTAGCAAAGGGGAATCATCATCTTCAGTTATCATATACTCGAGTTGTTCTTGGGCAGAAGACTTGATATCATTCAAGGATGGTGGAGGGGATGATGTGGCGAATTGAATTGATGAGAGAAAAATTCTTCTGATGGCAGCTGGATTGACTGGTTGAAGACGATCAAGAATAGCTTCCACTTCAGAACCCATCTGTGGTATGGTTTTTAGAATTTCCTCCTCCTCAGACTCTTCCCACGGAACTGCTTCCAAGTAGTTCACACAAGCGGAAACAATTTTTGGGCACCCAAGTTCAAAAGCCACTCGAAGAATGCCTAGAGCATTTTTAACTCCTTGCCACGGGTCATCAATTGAGCCATCAACGATAACATAGAAAAGGCGAAGAACAATGACATGGTAATCGAATTCTGATTCCTCGCAGTAGACCTCCACACAGTTCCGGGAATCAATAATCTGACATGTTGGCCAATTCTCAGAAAGGCGGTCAGCAAAATACTTGCACTTATCAGTGAGAATGTGGGAGTGACAATATATCCATTCATCTCGCCCATCCTTCGTTCTAAGCCTCACAACAACATCACTTGTTGATCGATCACCAAACCTGCAAGAAGCCGTTGTTTCAGAACCCTGAAAGAAAAGAAAGTATAGAAACAAAATAAATGAGAAGATCTCCAATCTCCATTCTAATCATCAACTCATGAGTAAAATAAACTTACAAACAAAAATTATCATTGAGGATCTAGTACCTCACAAACACCACTCATTTATATTGACATACATTTTGATAACATTCTCTCTGTTTTCAATCAATAGAAAATCTAAAAACACTTCGAATGAATACAGCACATTGCAAAACAGTAAGACCAATTGATGGCCATGAATAAACTTACAGCAGAGTCCATGGAAGCAATTAGCAGCGCATATGTCTTCTAGGCAACATGGTATCTGCAAGAACATAGGAATCCCAAAGAGAAATGTCAAATCTATACACATTTTAAGAGTTTAGAGAACTAAGAAATCAGAAAATACCTCTTGAAAAAGAAATACATGAAGTAGTGGCAATGAATGTACTAGTAATTACTAACACTAAATTCATCTTAAACATAACTAAATTCAAAGACAAAAGTATACATTCGAACATAAACATGTAATGATAGCCGTTGACAATTGTTGTTCGCTAAAAACCATTTCTCGTTGAAAAACCCATTATTATTTTGGGGAATGGGACATCATTAAAACAGCAGACAAGCACATACAATGCATACAAATATGAAATTGGGTTAAGCTGCTATGCCGAGATGTCAATAAGTTTATCACACAAGCAGACATTACAAGCTACAATGATCGAAACCCACATTTATATTTAACCTCATTCCCTAAAATCTCAAACCCACCTTATGAAAAGTGATCGAAAGCAACAATACTTACTCTGTATTCTAGATTCTTCGAAGAGCATAAACAACAATGATATGCATAAGAGAAAAGTGGCTATTCCACAAATGGGTACAACAAATAAATAATTTCAATAAAAACAAACAAAAGTTGAGGTAGAGCACAGAAGAATGGCTAGAAAAACATACCCAATCTGAAAGAGAAATGGAAGATGAGAACTCATAATCTTGGTGCTGTGGGTTTTCTTCAAAATAATTGGGTTGGAATTTTCAGAGCAGCAAAGCGAGAGGGGTAAGAGCTCCTTCGTCCGCGTTGTCACTCTCTAGTTCACTGAGCGGTCAAGTTCTGGATTCTGTCTCAGCCTTTGGCCCAATCATAAATATGGGCTTTGAGTTATGGGCTTATCTAAGAGCAACTCCAAGAAAACACTGCACTATCATCCAAAATTTAGTGTGGAAGAGTATTTTCACTGAAACCACAATATTAGCAAAAGGTTATAGTTAGGATTTTTGCCCGCTTAACTTTAATATATATCAAATTATGTCCCTTGAATTAAACCTCACGGTCATTACAAAGGATAATGTTAAGTATAGCGGAGGGATCCACTATACCTGAAATATTCTGAGCATAAGCCCATCTAGCAACATTGTGAGCCGCAAAGTTACAACATCTAGGAATAAAAGAAAAATTACAAGATAAAAAGTTCTTAAAGAGTTGATTACAAACATACATATAATTAACAATGTTCCAATTGGACTGGACACATTTAATCGCTTTAATAACCACGTCCGAATCACTCTCAACAAGGATAAAGTCATGCTTCCTGTAAGCAGCAGTTTCCAAAGCAAGCTGACACGCCGCCGCCTCGCCAATCAAAGGATCAGTGAAATTTAGGATGTTGGCCGCACCCTACAAAATCATGTCCCTCGAACTTTGACATTTACTAAATCACGTCTCTTGAACTTTCATCAATGTTAGACTTTTTTTTAGTAAAATTAGACAAAAGTCATTAAATTCAACAATCTTAATAGTTTAAAGAGCATTTTTAACGACCTTAAAAGTTCCGAGTACATGATTTGGTATATATATTTTATTATTATATTAATATTTTAATAAAATAAAAAAAAAAAAGTTAATATCATACCAAATCAGATAAGAGTATATTAGTGCATCACTTCTATAGATGTATATTATTTTTTTTTAATTTCTCAAAATTTTACAAATTATCTTAAATAACTATAATATACACGACTATATAAAAAAAATAAACTAAAAAAATCTATTAGATGCTGAAACAAATAAGAGTATATTTGTACATCACTTTTAGAAAGGTGGATTATAGAATTCTCTAAAAATAAATTTTTAATTTCATAAATACAACTAGGAAACAAACCGCGCTTCCCGTGCGGTTGTATTTTATTTAGTAATCATTAAGTCTTAACTGAATATCAAATTTTAAATTTTAATATTTTTGATATAATTTCTTTAAATAAAAAAAAAATGCTTAGAAAAATTCATAATGCAAACAAAGAGACATCAAATGTTATAATTAAAAAATTAAAACACACACAAAAAAAGATCAAATATTGAAGAATCCTCGTATATATAAAATAAAAATTGATAAATTTATAGAAAACTCATCATATGATTTCAAAATCATTTTCATCGCCGTATCTCATTTGTTGTTGCTACTATATTTGATAACTCTATGAAAATAGAGTTATTTATATTTTTTTTGGGTATTAAATTAATTTTGTTCTCAAGTATTTTTCATTTATTTTAGTGCTTTTATTTAATTTTACTTAGTTTTGCATAAATATTCGTTTTAGTATTTTTAGATTAATTTTAAGTAATTTTTGTAATATTTTATTAATTTTATTTAGTTTCCCATTTTAAAAATATTATTCTCAATATTGTGTATATTTGATAAGAGATCAAATGTAAAATTTGGATTTATTAAGTGTCAAAATGGTCAAAATAGAGAACAATTTAAATTATGTGGTTGATGTAGTTGATTAATTTACCAAAGTCCAATTGAAGCCCAAATATCTTTTTCTAAGTCTATTTTATTATTAATGGGCTAATATGCTTTTAGTGTGATTAAATGTGTAAAAGAAAAATACAAAGCAAAGAAAAGACAAATGAAAAAAAATGGGCTTGATTATTGTTTTGTTTTGTAAAAGGGCTTGCATTGAAGGGTTTCATTATCATTGCATATATATATATATATACTAGTATATTGTTACGTGCGATGCACGTATGCTATGTTTTATATTAAGTATTATATTATGAGTTCGGAAGGAAATAAATGAATAAAAAATAAATAATATTTAATTTAGAGAGATTTGAATAATAAATTTAAATTAAATTTTTATGTCCAGTAAAAATATATTGGAAACAATAATAATAAGGTTATAATATATGTTGCATTTGTTCCAGTTCTTAAAATAATAGCAGCAAGAACATCTTTGACCTGGAAAAACAAATATTACAAAATTAAGAATAAGCAAAGCGTGTGTAAATTAGACAAAGAAAGAACCCTCAATTCTCAAAGTCTCGATTATAAAGTAACAAAGAAGTATTAAAATTTCATCTGCTCATTATAAAGCCACCTTCACTCAAAATAGCACAACAAAAGTAACAAAGAAGTATTAAAGGTGTAAATTTTACCAAAAGCAATGAGAATTAACAACTGATGATATTGTTTAATTTTTTGGGTTTAATTATTGGGTTTATTTTTTGAAATTTGAATGAATAAAAAAATTTCAAAAATTGTAGTTTGTTAGAGAGATATGTAAGTTAATGTAAATATTTTTTAATTTTTTGGGTTTAATTATTGGGTTTATTTTTTGAAATTTGAATTTAGCCGTGTAAAAAAATTTCAAAAATGGTAGGATTTGTTAGAGAGATATGTGGGTAAGATATTTTTTTTAATTTAAAAAAAGATTGTTTAATTTTTTGGTTTAATTATTGGGTTTATTTATTTGTTAACGTTTAACGTTAACAGTCTGTTAAGTTAATCGTGTAAGGCTAAATAAAAAAAGGAATCGTTAAACCAAGAATCGTTAAACCAAGAATTGCCGTTAGATAGACACTTTTAATATATAAAGATATAGGGGAATTGAAAAAAAAAAAAGGAGGCTGCTAGTCTACTCCAACAAAAAGAAGAAAATGAAGAAAAAGAAGAAAAAGAAAAAGAGAAAAAGAGAGAGTTTTATTTAGGGTTTTAATTTAGCATTTTTATTTTAGAGATTGGCAAAAATCAAGAGGAAGAAGAAGAGGATTTTGGCAAAGAAAGCTTGGAGTATTGTGACAACTCCAATATGGGTTTTTCTTTTCATCCTTCTCTTATTTGAAACTTTGTAATTTTTGCACAATCTATTGTGAGTTAATTTTCTTTTTGCTAGAATTATTTTATTGACTTGAATTGTGATTTGATATTTTATTGCTATGTTTTAGCAAATTGGTTTTGTTCATTCAAGTGTGTTTATTGTGCAATTGCTTACTTTTGCTTGATCACCATTAGTAAGTAGTAGCTAATTTTGATTTTGGAAAAAAATAGGGTTAGTGGAATTGCTTGAATGATGCATGAATATCACTTTGGAAAAATGTGGTTTGTAAATGGCATAAGAATGTGTTATTTACCATGTATGACTTGAAGGAATTGTGCTTAAATTGGTATTCTTAAAATTAATTGGGCATAGGAATATGTTAATTAATTAGAGAATTAAACCATAAACACTTTGAAAAAATGATTATGACATTTTAAATTCCTAGTTGACATTATCAATTTACAATAATACTCCTTAGCACCATTATATCAACTTTGCATTTTTAGGCCAATTTGATAATTCTAGCTTGCTTTCTTCGTAGTTTGTGTTTGTTAATTTTTTACATATTCTCATCACTTTATTTTATTTTTGTTGAAACCAATTTGTGAGTAATTAGTTTTATAAATTAATTTCTAATTTTCAATCCCTGTGGAGACGATACTCGATTTATCACTTTATTACTTGTTACGATTGCGTACACTTGCGTATACAATTTTTCACAACAATATTCAAAGTTGTTGCCATTACTATATGTCACTTATAGTCGCCATTACATTCAAAATTGATGTCATTACCGTATCTCACTTATAGTTGTCACTATCATTGCATTAGGTTTGTTCTCCACATAAAATAAATCAAATAAGAAGCTAACTACTATAAAAGAAAACTATTATGTCAATTACTATATGTCTTAGTCATTATGAGTTAACTACTAATGAATTTAAATAACCATAATTTAATGATACTATATAAAGTTGATTTTATTATATTTGATAAACATTTAAAATTCAAAATTTTAGTTTCTAATTATTATTATAGTGTGTAATAATTTTTTATATTTTTTTGTTTATTTTAGTTAGTACATTTATTTATATTTCACTTAATTTTATTTTTTTTTAATATTTTAATAATTAATTAATTAATTAATTGAGAAAGATATTTATGTAAAATTAAAAAAAATGATTCCTAATTTTTTTTTTTCAAATTGTTAAATTCTTTATCTAATTCTATTATTTAAATAAATCTATTATAACAAATTTCTCTTAAAAAATCTATAATAATAATTTATTAATATATATATTTACACATAGTTTTTCTATTACTCTGAGAAAATTATTAATAAGAATTTATTTTAATATTTAAAAAAAAAAACACTACGGGCTATTCCAATTGTCGAAGCTTTGAGTTGGAAATAATAGGATTGTCATATTTACATATTCATCTTAGTAGTCAATGATCCATAGTCTTATTTTTATAATTTAATTAAATAATATTTTAAATAAATTATCTAATCCAATTTAAATTAATTAATAATCATAATTTTTTTTAATAAAATAATTTTGGAGTAACTAATCATAATTGTTATGATAACTATAAATTAAAAATCATAACTAATAATTTAAAAATATAGTAGAAAACATAATTGTTAACATATAAATTGTTCACATTCTATTAAAAAAAATCATTACTTTGAAATCTAGTTATAAAAAAATTATTTTTAAAAAATAAATATGGATGAAAATCGAAAAGCCAGAAAAAAAAAAGGATAGATAATTTACAGTGTTTTTTTAAGAAGATTTGTGTGGTTTGATTTAGTTTGATCAGTCTGATTTGGTTTTGAATTTTAAAAAACCGTAATAATAATTTGGTTTGAAAAAATTGAAAATCCAGATCAAACTAATCTATGAACACGCCTAATACTATGGATATATATATATACTAATATATATATATAAATAATACTTAGAGGTAAAACAACATATGACAAAATATATCATAAAATTATACCGGGAGAGAAGAAAAAAATTAATAAAAAAATTATAGAATGGAGAACAACAAAAAAATAAAATATCTACAAAGAATGAAGAGTAGATTTTAGGATGAGAATAGAGATATTATAACTATGTATATGAAGATTTATATATAATAATAAGTAAAACATGATATAGATTTATAAACATGTATAGTTTTTTTTAATAATTGATTTATAGTAAATATTTTATAGAAATTTTATTAAAAAAAATTGTAAAATATAAAGCATTATTGTGTTGATGAGAAATAGAAAAGGCTAAATTGTCAGAAAACCCCATCAAATGAATTAAAAGAAGACAACAATAATATGTAAGACATATATAAATAAGAAATTAGGGAAAAAATTTACTGAGCAATTATGTATACTCGCTGAGAGAAAAAAATTAGAGTATAGGTCTAGGTTGAGATGTTTTTTTTTTTTAATATATATATATATAGATATTTAATAAAATCAATGTATAGAATAAAAAAATGAGAAAAATGTGAAGGGAAATTTCACTTTTTGGCCTTAATAATACAAGTCATATCAAAATTTATACCCTCCTTTAATTTGTACAAATTTAGTCCATTGATTACATGAACTTCCCATTTTACCCTTTTTTTTAAAAAAAAATTGGTAAAAACCAACGGTGGTGTCTTTCTCTCTCTCTTCCCTCTCTCTCGTGCACCACTCTCTCTCTCTAGAAAAAACTGAAAAAAGTTCTCAAAAATTTCCCTCTTTCTCGTCCGTCCCTCTCTCTCTTCCCTCTTGAATGGTTGTTTCTCGGTGGGTGTTGGTGGAAAACCGAAGCACAACCCAATATCACTCAAGAATCTTACACCATTATAATGGGTAAGTTGTGTTTTAAGCATTTTGTTTAACTTTATGTAGTTTAAAATTGTTATATGTGTGTTATTTGTTGGAACTGCTATTTTTTGGTCTGAAATTGTTGAGATCTAGCAGATCTGGTTTTCAGTCGAATTCTGGGTTTTCCAGTGTTATCGATGATATATCGATAATTTGTCGATGATTACACAAGGAAAGGTCAGTGACGACCATTATCGACGTTATGTCGACATAATGTCGACATGTTATCGACATTAAGCAACCAAAAATTATTTATAATTTGTCGACATGCTGTCGACAGTTTGTCGACAACATGTCGACAAAAAGCATTTATCCTTTTTGAGAAATTGTCGATATTTTGTCGACACCATGTCGACAAAATATCGATGCAAATGAAAAAAGCCGTAAATAAAACATAACATAACATTAAAATAACATAAAATAAAATAACATAAAAACATAACATAAAAAAACATTAAAAAAAAAACAAAAAATAAAATAAAGTTCATAAAAAAAAAAACAAACATTAAATAAAACTCACCACAAGCCATAACATAACAAATTATTTTTTTTTTTAAATTCTTTAGCTTGTGGGTGAGCCTTGCAATACTTGCATAATGTTCCAGGCTTCACCGATTTACCGTTAAAGATGCCTAGTTTGCAACGACGGCATCCTTCGGGGAACCCTGGTGGTGGAGCCGGCCATACACCAGTTTTGCAAAAATGTGCTTCAAGTTGCCTGAACCTGAACTCGTTCTGTAAAGCCCGCTTAGTTAATTTGGAAATTAGCAGTTGGTTATGTTTAATCATGAAATTATTTATAGTCATTTAAATAATTTATTATTGATATTTAGGGAATTCAGATATGCATGAGTATGTTATTAGTAGCTTTTATGTTTCGCATTTCCGGTGTCCGGTATTTTGGAACGCGGCGTTTGGCTCAGTAGAAATCACAACTTAGTATGTTAGTATTTTGGGGACGGGTTTTAGACATTGGGAATGTCGGAATAGTAGAATTTAGAATGTCCCAAAAATACCCCTTTAGTATGATTTTCATGATTTTATGGTGGAGGGGCAAAATGGTATTTTTGCCCCATTAGTGTTTTGTCTTTTATGACTTTATGAAATGGAAATTAAATAATTGCTTAAGTGTTTATTTGGCTGAAATGAATAAATGTATGTGTTATATGTTATTTCCCTTTTTATCAAAAAAATCATTAAGTGTCAAAAATTAAGAAAATTTTCATGCAAACACTCTCTTTCTCTCTTCCCCATTTAAATTTGAACCTTGGTCATTGCATGGGCTGGATTTCCTTGTTGATTTCAAGTCATTTTAGCAAGATCTAAGTGAATTTTCTTTAAGGTAATTCTTGGCTTTAATCTCTTACTTGTTTTTCTTGAAAAAAATGATGAAAAGTTGTGTAAATGCATGTGATTCTTGGATGTTGTTGCTGCTGATTATTATTGTTGTTGTTCCTTGTTTAAATGCTGAAATAATTAGGTTTTAGGAGTTTGTATAGCATGCTTGAATCCTTGTTCTACTTGGTTAAGTGCTTAGGTGAAAAAGTTATGAATTTTGAAAGAAAATGTTGTGTTTTGTTTCTGTGAATTGCTGAAGGTTTCTGTATGTTTTCAGAGGTGTTATTATGCTTAGTTAAGTAGAATTAACTAGGCTAGGATGCATGTTAGTGGATTTAACCAAGTTTGAGTTCTTAAACTCAAAGCTTGGTCTTTAATGGTGAATTTTGCATATGTGGTTTCTGGGTAGGTTTGATGCCTTGGAATTGTTATTTGGGGCATATAGAACAGGTCTGGAAAGTTTGGGATCAATTGGGTTCGAATTGGTCAAGTTAGGAGATTTTTAGTTTGTATTTGCTGCGAGGAACGAATTCGGTTGAGCATCGAATTCGGATGGGGGTTCGAGAATTTCTGTAACCGAGATTAGGTTGGCAACGGCCGATCGTAGGTTGGGGATTTTTCAGAACCCTAGTTTTCCTCGTTTTTGGGTTTTTAGGGGTATTGCCATGCTTTTTATCGATAGGGAAACTTTTAGTTTCAAGTTATAGTCCCCGGGAAGTGATTTAGCGTGTCACTTATAGCGTTGTGATTTTTATGGTTTAGGAGCCGATGTCAGCCGTTCGGCTTAGTTCCGGTCGGGTTGTGGCACACACCGAAATCGGAATCCGGGTAAGATTAGTATAACAGTATGCATATGTAGATTACATGTTTAGCGTGCATGTAGGAAGCACGTTAGATTACATTAGATATGTATTTAGGCTTCGAACCACCCAACCCCCGTCACGTCGGTACGAGTGGAGTATGACCGAGCGGCGGAGTATGGCCAGGTTCGGCCGTCAGTGGCCGACCTTTGGTTGGTGGTTCGATCTTATTGACCTATCCGTCGGTGCAGTCGGAGTATGACCGGCCGGCGGGAGTATGGCCGGTTCGGCCGATCGGGAGGATACTTGTCAATAGTACGGGTCCCCCGAACGTTCAAAACTCGGTACCATGTTGGACATGGCGGTAGTGCTCGGTACCATGTTGGACATGGCGATGAGCGGGACTCGGTATCGTGTTGGACACGGCGGTCGGTTTTATGTATGATATTATTATGCTTTTCTTACCGAGTCCGGGTCGACTCACCGGTTTACGTTCATGTGTAGGTAAAGGCAAGGGTTTGTCGTGATGGACCGTGGCCGAGGCATTTGAGATTGTACATGTCGGGGCGGTTAGGCTGGAGCGTACGATCCTCGGGACGACGGGGGTCGAGATTTTTGTAACTGTCGTTAGACGACTTTATTTTGATGTAAAAGTTGAACAGTTAAAACGTTTGTAAATATTTTTATAAATCGGGATCCCGAGACTTTTTGTAAAATGGTTTATAAGTTTAATGAAAAAGCAAAAATTTAATTAATCACGTTTTTCCATAAACCTCGTTGATTAGCAACGAGCTGCACAGTACGTTTAAAAATCACGTAATACGTCTAAGATAGTTAGGGTGTTACACGTTCCCACATCGTTCTCTTTCGAAAGCTCTTTGGGCGTCAAAAACTTTCTGCATTTCAGGAGTAATTATGCCAACATCAGGCTCCTGCTTCAGCTCTTCAGGAGTTAAGATGGGGAATTTGCCTTTGTTCTTTCTTGGCGCCATATTTAGAACTTAAGAATAAGAGAAATTTTTAGGAGTAAGAGAGAAGTAGAAGACAAGAGCACTTATGAATAAGGAAGGGATTTGCTTTTATAGAGCAGTAAACATGTTGGGAATGTAGGAAAATTAAACGGTCATTAAATGTGTAATTGTACAGGTAAAACGCATGAAATGGTGTATTTGTCGACTGAATGTCGATACAATGTCGATATGTTGTCGACAACATGCAATTTTGTGACACTGCTAACTTATTTATCGATACCATGTCGACGTCATGTCGATAGCTTGTCGATAGGACACGTGTCGGACATGCAACGTGTCAGTTGGGAAGGGTTGTTGGGAACGTAGGTAAAATTTATTAACATTAAATGTGTAACCGTAAAACACGAAACGCATGCACTGTGTGTTTGTCGATTGAATGTCGATGGTGTGTCGATGTTATATCGATGGCAAGCATGCTTGGTGTGGTTGTCAACGTTATGTCGATATTATGTCGACACAATGTCGACAATTAGTGTCATAATTTCTGCTGTTGTGTTTATCGACATTATGTCGATTGATATCGATTGGATGTCGATTTTTTATTTTTTTTGGGTGTTTTTTCCTTTACTCAACTTGTTTTTTTGGTTTGCAATTGCAGGAGAGAAAGTGTTCCTTGTTGTATCGTACGATGGTGTTTGGTTATGTGAGAATTATAATTGGATCTACAAAGCAAATAGCAGCTTGACGTTGACAGTTACAACTGAGACAACCTTACAAGAACTTCGACAAATTTTATATGAAGAGTTGGAAGTTGATCCGGTAGCGTATGATTTAAAGTTGGAGATTCATTCCTTGTAGGGCTGAACATTTTGAACGGGTTTGACCCGAACCCGAGCAACCCGCCCGAATCCGAACAAGTGAACCCGCAAAAAAATTTTTTTGAAAAAGTTTCGGGCGGGTTGGGTTCAACCCGGTACCCTTCGGGTGGGTTGGCGGGTTGAGATTTTAGGGGTACCGGGTTTCGGGTTGAGCCCGCGAACCCGCCCGCCAACCCGGTTTATAAATATATATTATATATATATATATTTTATTACTGTTTTTATATATATATAATATGGACTTTAGATTTTTATGGACTATGGATATTGAATATGGATGTATTTTGAAATATTTTAGTTTTCACTTTTATCATGATTCATGAACATGAAGTTTGATTTGAATCTTTGATAAATAGGTTGTTTGTTTGTTGGTTGGATTGATTAATGCATTTTTTCTTCAATAGTATATACTATGAACAAATTGTTATATTATATATGTTTACTTTAATAAATAAAAAACAAAAAAAAAATAATTATTTGAATAAAAAATTAATTTTTTTTAAAGAGTTGACCGAGTTGATTGAGTTGACCGGGTCAACCCGCCAACCCGCTAAACCCGACCAACCGAAACCCGCCAACCCGTGACCCGCCAACCCACCAACCCGCAAACCCGTGCCCTATTCGGGTCCGGGTTCGGTTTCAATTTTTTGAACCCGAAACCCGCCAACCCAAAACCCGGTAAACCCGCCCGATGTTCAGCCCTAGTTCCTTGTACATGAAGGGAAAAATGGTTGCGCCAAGTTTATTAAGAGAGAACGCCAACTGAGAACGTTCTTAGAGATGAGGGCAACAATGTCAAATACAGAGTTTATGCCATTATTCGTGACCAAGGTGAGAAAAGTTGGTAATTCAGAGCCTACGCCGCCTACTAATCCTCTCCCTCGAAGTGTGGTAGGGTCTTGCGTTCCCGAAACAGATGTTGGGATTGGTGTGAATGAGGAGGTTCCGACCAATTTAGAGGTTCCGACCAATGTAGGGCAAGAACAAGAAGCGACAGGATTTCATCAGTTTGAAGAGTTCGATACAACCTTCTACAATAACGATCCTATTGTAGATTTGAATATGGACGATGAACATGATTTGGCAGTCGATGAAGCCGTAGCGGGACCATCGTTGAGGTTAGAGTGTGTACCGAGTAACCAAGGTACACAGCGAGAACGACAACCTCGTAGTGAAAATTGCACTACACCTGGAACTAGCAGTAGTCGACAAGGCAGAACTGAAGAACATGCTCGTCATGCAACCTTCTCAACGTTCTCCTCTTTTGAAGTTTGTACCAAGTTCAAAGCTCCCATGTGGACAAAGGAAGATATAATGGAAAATCATAAGCTAACTACTTGTTTACAAAGTAAGGAAGCAGGGGTGATAGAGCTTGGTAATTTTTATTAGGGGTGTACGTCGGTCGGTTTAGTCGGGTTATAGCATATTTTTATTAACCCAATATAAATATCGGGTTGCAAAATTTAATCGTAACCCGCCCAATGAAAATTTAGAAAAAGTTCAACCCGCCCAATGATTTTGTCGGTTTGGTCGGGTTAACCCGTCCAAACCGTTCTTCATTTTTTTTTTTATAATTATTATTGTTCGTTTCTAGAATTCAAGTAACAAAAATGTTAAAAAAATAAAAATATATTATTTATATTTCAAGTTAAATAATGCTATAATTTAAATTAATTTTAAGAACTTTAATATAAGATAAATATAATTGAGTAAACATAAAATAATTGAATAAAATAATAAAAAAAGTGATAATATAGTGTAGATTTTAAACTTTAACTTCAATATCCAAATACATTAAAAATTATTAACTATAAAATCTAAGTTTTAAGTTAAAAATTAAAATGTCCAAACTTTAAATACAAAATAATTTAACTAATAAATGTAATTTATATAATATAAGATATACACTTTTATTAAAAAATATATAAATCGGTTTAATTCGGTTTATTCGGGTTAATTGGGCGGTTTAGAATAATTTGTAAACCACCCAATATATTCATTGGGCGGGTTGGATTTTCATTATATTATTTCGGGTTGTATTTTTTGTCGGTTTATTCGGTTTGGTTTGGGCGGTTTATTCGGGTTGAGCGGTTTGTAAATTTTATTGAACACCCCTAATTTTTATGAAAACAAGGAAGAACTGGGACAAGTAGTGGGTAGGTTTGCACTTAATAACAATTTTGAGTAGATGGTGAAGAAGTCATCCCCTGATGTGTTGTACGTTACATGCAAGGCTCCAGATTGTAAATGGAGATTGAGGGGGAGGAAGAAGATGCATTCTGACAACTTTGAGGTAACTGTATTTCACAATGAACACGCATGTAACTTGAATGCGAGACGTTCAGATCACCGTCAAGCAGCACCATGGGTAGTTGGCCACCCTATTAAGGGGAAGTACACCCAAGATGGAACTAAGTACAAGGCTAATGACATACAGAGGGACATGTTTGACAACTATGGTATCAGTATGAGTTATGTGAAGGCGTGGAGGTGCAGGGAGATGGGACTTACGTATGCTAGGGGTACGCCTGAGTTTTCATACATGAAGCTTCCTGGGTACTTGTACATGCTGGAACAAAAGAATCCAGGTACCATTACTGACTTGTACTTAGAGGATGAGCGGTTCAAGTACTGTTTTATATCACTCGGTGCATATAGGAGGGGCTTTTCTTTTTGTCGTCCTGTTTTGAGTATCGATGGCACCTTCTTGAAGACGAAGTACGGCGGTATAATGTTAGTTGCTGTGGCATACGATGCGAACAACCAATCGTTGCCGGTTGCTTATGGTATCGTTGACAGTGAGAATAACGACTCCTGGACGTATTTCTTACAAAAGTTGAGGGTAGCAATTGGCGTGGTTGAGAACTTAGTGTTTGTGTCAGATATGCATCAAAGCATTGATCGTGCTGTTGAACTCGTTTTTCCCGAAGCAGTCCACTGTGCATGCTATCACCACATTGTTATGAATGTGAACGCCAAATTCAAGACTGATGCTTTTCACAACCAAATATATAATGTTGCTTACGCATGGTCGAAGACTGAATGCGATAGAGAGTTCGAGAAGCTTAGAAAGATGAATTCGGCCATTGCTGCATATGTGGAGAGTATAGGGTTTGAGAAGTGGGCTCACCCTTATTGTTTGGGCGATAGATACAACATCATGACGAGCAACGCTGCTGAAAGCTTCATAGTGTCACAGAAGAGTTCAGGAAATATCCAATAACTACTTTGGTTGAATTTATCAGGTTCACACTCCAATCGTGGTTCGCTGATCGCCTCGAAAATGCTGACAAATGTACCACCCCTTTGGCCACGCTCTTTGAAAAAAACTTGGCAAAAATTCATGAAAATGCAAGGTACAGACGCGTCCAACGAAATGGAGCCAATTTGTATAACGTTGGTAGGGGACCTAACGGTGAAAGAGGTGGTGATGTGAATCTAGTTGAAAGAACATGCACCTGCGGCGTGTTCACGTTATTGAAACTCCCCTTGCCTTCGTGCATGTGCCGCGGCATTGAAAACAAACACAAGTGTGTACACGCTTTGCTCACCTTATTATTCAAAAGAAACGTGGAGGAAGATTTACGATGATACCATCAATCTTGCTGGTGACGAGGATGATTGGGTTCTCCCAGAACACATCAAGAATATGAAAGTTGGGGTACCTGTGGAAAAGAAGCCTATAGGTCGTCCAAGAAAAAGCAACGCTGGAAGAAGACGGGAGAACCGTTTCTCGTCTGGTGATAAAAAAGGTTCTGTACCACGAAACTGCAGCCGCTGTGGCAGTTCAAGCCACAACAGAGCAACATGCAAAGCCCGCATTTGAGGCGTCCTGTACTTATTCGTTGTAATAACATTTTTTCTATTGGGAAATTTGATATATTATAATGATGCATATTTTGTCATCATTTGTTTTTATTTTCATGTGCTAACGAAATTATATATATATATATCTAAATGAGTTCATCTGCAGCCTCCTGAGTTTCTTTATTGCTCGAAAATATCTAAATGGCGCACATTCTCCGAAAATATAGCATAATAGACATATATATGGTATAATGTCGAGGTTGAATATTTTTTAAATATTTTAATTATTTTTAGGTTTAATAGTTATTTTTGTTGAATAATATCGATATTTTATATTTGAAACCACGAATAATTATCAAAATTTGAACGAAGAGAAAGTCTATATATACATAACTGTAATGTTAATTACACAAAATATACAATGTCCCAATAATTACACATATAATCAGCCGACATTTTGGTAAAATAAATCAACACACCACCATTGACGAAACATAGCTATCCGACCTGGCGTCACATCGGTCAATCCACGTTGCATCATGAGATGCTCCACATACTCAATGCAATAGACGCCACAATCACCACTAAATGCAAAATAAAATGTAAAGTCATTCTAACGTAAAACATATTTTAATACTATAGTACTTTTTTATCGCTATGTACCTGGTTGTTGACTTCGGAACTAAGTCGTGAGCGGCTCAAGTCGAGTGCATTTTTGGAAGCACCGTGATGTCCTTGTTAGTTAACGCCATGATCTGGTTGTTATGTGGAAATTCTCCGGTTGCAAGGATTAGCGAGGGCAGCAGTTCTCCCCAAGTCTTCAGGATGGGTTCCATGGCGGTCAAATGACAGACGCTGGAATCACAGTCGTAGACATTAATTTTCCACAGCTCTATGTCGACTTCAAGTGTGACCCAGTGCCTTGCCTCGGGAAGGTTCAGAATGAAGTAAATAAACTCGTTACCCCTCCATCTCTCAAAGACTTGGGACTGTAATTACAGAGAACAACAAAACAATTAACAAACCATAATAATCCTCCCAAACAATTAACATTTAAAATCTTACTAAAACAATACCTTATGAACCCCTCTGCAGTAGTCCAGGATATAATCCTCCCACACAAAGTTTCTCCTCGGACCCTTGTGGCTCGTCCATGCACTGCTGATCATGCTGGTCACGAATGTGGAGAGAATGACACCCTTCTGAGGAAATGTCAGTGGATAGTCGGTGCGTCGCCTCCTCAGCATATGCATTGCTGCATCTATATGCTGCATATAAAGGGAAATGTCAGTTAGACAAAAAAATATATTAATTGCACATAAAGTTGTAAAGTGAAGTAATATTATAAAATACTTTACTTACGTCATCTGTAAGCCATTCCTTTTGTGTGACCATTATCCAAAAGAATCCTGGACCGTAATCACCACTTCTCAAATCCCGAAGTCGGTGGTTCGGAATGAGTCCAACACACCACTTTCGGAAAGTGGTTAACAATTTCTCATCCGGTGGCTCTAGGGGATCAAAAGTCGAAGATGGCCTATGTCTCCTCTTCATCTCCGTATAGTCACCGAACCATACAGGAGGATTTCTCTTCCTCTTCCGACTCTTAACCACTGCAGGTTGTGCCTCTATCGACAGAATCTCACCCTGCGACTCGGTGTCATGTACATGGATAATAGGTTGTGCCTCGATCGGAGTCGCTTGAGCTCCCTCATAAGGATCATACCTGTCGGGGAAGACCTTTTCCTCTTCTACTGGGGGTGAAGCAGCTGGTGGTTGGGTAGATGGATCTGCTGGGGCCTCCGGTGCTGAAGCTGTCGTTGGCGGACGATTCAACATGGCCAATATGTCTCTGAGCTGCTCCATAATTACGTTCTGACCACCCTTCAGCTCTACATGGCTGGTCTCGTATGCCTTCTTCAGCTCGACATGAGCAGCATACAGACCCTGAGTGTCAGCCTCGATCCTATCCAACCTCGCCACTAAATCAGTGTACTCGGCACCCCGAACGCCTGATGAAGATGGTGCACTGGGCTGAGGTTCTGAACCAGTGGCCTGAAAAAATATATACCAAAAAAATACGTTAAGCATACGATAATTACACATATAATCAGTATCACAAAACAAAAACAATAAAAAATCAAGACATAAAAAAAAAGTTCCAAAAATTGGTACCTGAGTGTCTGTTTCCTGTGTGTCTGGGACCTGAGTCTCTGGTACCTGACTACCTGCCTCAGCCTCTGTGTCATCCACACCATCATCAACCAGGTTCTCCACACCATCGTAAGATATGGTCCTCACAAATGCCTCCTCCTTTGTCCGTGGAAGTAGCCCCTTCACCACTTCAAGATTCTGTTTATGGTTCAAAAAATATCAAAATAGAACCATTTAGCATTTATTACAAGCATTTATGTTAAATAATTATTCTGAACATAAGTGAAAATCATACCCATCTAGAAAATAATGCGCTGACGTCTTTCTTCCCAATATCGCCTTTGCTCGTCTAGCTAAGCATCCTGGGGAACCGAATCTCGTGATTTGTGCCATACCTCTTCCCAACCTCCAAAATGGCCTCGTACGCCCAATATTGTACTGCAGGTGCGAAGCCATATGCTGTGTATTTGCACTCGTGCTGAACATCCGAACTCAGCTTCTTCTCGTAGTTGGCCTTCTGTTTCAACATGTCTTTTTGAAGCGAGTGCATGAGTCTGGCGAATGAGTGCTTCCCCCAAGGAATCCGGAAGAAGAACTCGAGGTCTTCCACATATCTAAGTATGTGAGGCGTAATCAGCGCGTTTGCCTCGCGGCCCAGAAGCACTGACTCCACAAACAAGCACAAGCCGAGCTTGTACAAGTCTTTCGGGTTCTGACAGTTTGTGAACCTATCTTGGAGTGCTTCTGTCTTCACACTATCAGACCGGTTGAAATATTTGTTGATCAATCGGTCTGACCCTGAGCGCGGGATCTGCGCAGCCTTATCCTCTTCTGTTGGCCCCGAGGAGAAGTCCAGGCCTGTAATGAGTGCAAACTCCAGCACTCCGAATCTGACCTCCTTCCGACCAACGTAAAACCGCATCCTCAACTCCTCCTGAGCATCCACTTTCATTTTGTGGAGCATCAGCTGGTGAAATAACACCGAGGAGAATGTCAAGGGTACGGCATTCCAAAAGCTGCCGAAACGGCTTTCCTTCGCCGTGTTATTCAAGTTGAACTCTTCAAACCGAGACTTTATTTTGGCAAAAGTTCTGGTGCCTCTGTAAGTAACGCGTCCGGTAAAATGCTTAGCTGCTGGAATTATGAGTCTGGGAGCCATCTGAAAAAAAAAACAAATAAATAAAGCTGCCAAAAAATTTAATAACCATGTCGACATTATATCGACATGTCGTCGACATTATGTCAACATTATCAAAAGCAAACACAATTCAATTATGTCGACAAAATATCAACATCCTGTCGACATTCAGTCGACAATTTTAAATGGACAACAATTTAATAGCATGTCGACAAAATATCGACATACTGTCGACATTCAGTCGACAATACAAACTTAAATTCAACATGTAAATATAATCGACAACATATCGACAACCTGTCGATATGTTGTCGACAAATTCAATCAGAACATAATTTCACAACAAGTCGACAAAATATCGACATACGGTCGATATTCAGTCGACAATACAACCTTACAATAAACAAGTTATTTTAATCGATAAACCATCGACATACTGTCGACAATATGTCACAGAAAATACACTTAAACCCCCAATCGACATCCTATCGACATACAAACGATATCCTATCGACATAAAAATAACAGCTAAATTCAAACAGACACCCAATCTATCGACATCCTATCGATATCCTATCGATATCTCATCGATAAACCCTGTAATAAACACAGATACCATTGAAACACTAACATCTACAACCTAAAGATCACAAAAGCTACAAAAATCCACTAATCTCAAAAATATATTTTTTCAAAAAAAAATCTTACCTTTGCATCGGTTTGGGTCGAAGATCGACAGACGGTTTCGGTGAAGCCTGGTTTGTGGGTTTGGTTCGTGGGTTTTTTGGTTTCGTCGTCGACGGCGAGTTCGTCGGTTTGGGTTTGTTGGTTCGCCTGGTTCGTGTGGGTTCGCCTGGGTCGCCTGGTTCGTGTGGGTTTGTGAGTTCGTGAAGAGAGCGAGAGAGAGGGAAAAGTCAGAGAGAGCGAGAGAGTGGGAAAGTTAGAGAGAGAGAGTGAAAAGTTTATTTTAGGGGTATTTTAGGAATCTTTTTAAATTAGTGGAATCAATTTGTACAAAAAATAAAGGGGTATAAATTTTGATATGGGGTATTTTATTAGGGTGAAAAAATGAAATTTCCCAATGTGAATATAGTAATTTTCGTGAGTTGGACGACTAAATAGGAAAAAATCAATTTTTTAATTTAAATTTTTAGAAAAAATAAAAAGATAGAAAATTGGAGATATTTACGATACTAAATATTTTTTAATTAGTTAATTAATTAATTAGTTTAATAATATTTATAAATTTAATAAAAAATTAAAAAAAAAGAGAGAAATAAGGAGAGAATAGATAGATGTATTTGAGATGATTTTAGAGTGCCACGTCACCGCCTTATACTTCTCTTTTTGTATCTATTCTATATAAAGCGTGCCTATATAACTGAAACCTTGGTTTATGAGAAATTTGTGGTTGACTTTTTATTTATATTTAATAAAATAATAAAATATTATTTATATATAATAAAATAAAAATAAAACAAATCCCATTAATATTTGAACTGATATTTGTTGTGTTTAAAAGATTTGTTGTGAATTTTCTGTTTAACAGTTTAAAATTAACACTGTTAATTAGTATATTTGATACTAATCACGAAGACCCACAACAACAAGGCCTAACTTATAATTGCACAAATGCACAAATTCTGTAATCGAATCATCGTTAACCATTTTTCTCTATCATTCTTCTCTAAATTTGTTATCATTTGCTAGGTATTGTTCCTTCAAGACCCACATCACAATTCTCACTCTTTTCCCCTTCAATTACGTTTTCTAGGATTTTTTTTCAATTGGATCTATCAAGTGAATTTACTCTGTTATTGTTCAGTTCTTGATGATTGAGGGTCTAATCTCAATAAATATATATATTTAATTTGTTTTTTTAATTGACTTTTGATGATCATTGAGATATTGAGAATTTGTCAATAAATATATTACGATTTTTTTTATTGTTAATCACACTCATTTGAATCAGGTAATTATTTATATCTTTCTGTGTACTATGTGTTTATTATATTTGGTAATTGTTTAGAATTGAATGAGTTTGTTAAGTGTTTGCAGATTTTAAATCTTCTCCAGGTTATTACTTACAAAATTAAACTTTGCACTTACTTTTAATCGTTGAATTATTACACTTTCTTTAACCTTGTGGTTTTGAAATATTCTGTTGCAGTTCAGCCACTACAACAATTTTGGTTATTAGGGGCGGCCCTATTACTGGTGGGGAAGGTCCGCCCCTAATAATAAGGTTATTACCGGCGGATGTGGGGGCCCGCTAGTATTAATCCACTTTTCTGATTTTTTTTTTTTTAAAAAATAAAATACTAATTAGCGGCGGGCATTTAGTAATACCGGCGGACAGCCCGCTGTTAATATTAGGTGATATTTTAAGTGCGGGAAAACAAAACAGTTGTAATTCAAAATTTATTAGCGGCGGACCAATACCGGCGGGGTCCGCCGCTATTATTATTAGCGGCAGACCAATACCGGCGGGGGTCCGCCGCTACTAATATTAATATCGGCGGGACAATTAATACCGGCGGGCCCCGCAGGTAATAATTTTTCTATTAAAAAAACCCCAACCCAGTTTTCCCATTTCCCCACTTCTCTAAATTTTTTTCAGCCACATTTCCCCTTCCTTTCTCGGTTTCCAGCCACAATTCCCCATTTCTACTCCACCACCGGCGCTGCTCCACCACGGATTTCATTGCTTCAAGTAACTCCCTTCACATTTCCACAAACTAATTTTTTTTTCTGGTTCCATATTTTTTTTCTGGTTCCTCTCTCGGTTGCACCGTGGCAGTCGACCTCCTCGCACCATCACCGTCGCATCACCGTCACCGTCGTTTTTTATTTTCAAGTATGTGTTTTGTATTTATTTTTGATGAATTTTCTGTGTAATAATTGTATGTGTTTGTAATTAGTTTGAAATTTTTAAATAAAATCAATTTTCTGTGAGATTTTTGTGTTATGTAATATAAATTTGTGTTATATATTAGTTTTATATATAAATGTGTGACTTGTGATTTTTAAGGTTTTTAATTTTGGTATGTAATATAAATTTGTGTTATATATTAGTTTTATATATAAATGTGTGATTTGTGATTTTTAGGGTTTTTAATTTTGGTATGTAATATAAATTTGTGTTTTATATTAGTTTTAGGGTTTTTTTATTTGCTGTGATATATAAAATATATATATATTTTTATATACACTTTAATATATTTTTTTTCTTAGTATATATATATATATATTTTTGTTAATATATAAAATAAATAAGTGCATTATATATATTTTTTTTTGTGTATAGGTATATATATTATATATATTGTATTTTTTAATTTGTAAATAATTTTATATTGTATATATTATATTTTTATATATAAATATATATTTTGTATATATTATATATTTTTTAATATGTAAGTGTTGACCGAGGTTTTCGGCAACCAATAAAATATTATAAGTTTATGGAGCTGTAAGAAAATTAGAGAAGGATTTTTACGTGGTTGGGGCGTTAATGAGCCTTAGTCCACGAGTCTATCTTATTTATGGATGTATTTAATACAGAATGTATTTGGTGAGTGTTTCACCCTGATAAAATACAGAGAATGTTCTTGGTGAGTATTTTCTCTTCTAACTCTTATGGAACCCAAGATTTTCGTCCCCATTTAATGAGCTTTGAGGGGGTATTTATAGTGTTTTTGGTGGGGTGATCCCCAGAACTATTGTACAAGTGTATCTGAAAGTATCCATAAAGTTGGGCATTCCTAATGAATATATCATGGGCAATGCACGGTCAAATCCCTAGGTGCTGTAGGGCTTTTATGTGGAATGTCCTTATTGTCTTTTGACTGATGTGACTCTTCACAGTGTAGCCGTCGATAGACTTAAATGATCATTACTTTGTAGCTGCTGGTTGGAGGTTGTGCCATCAGACTTTATTGCGTGTAGCAGTCCCAACACGCTT
Source organism: Cannabis sativa (assembly GCF_029168945.1). Lineage (NCBI taxonomy): Eukaryota > Viridiplantae > Streptophyta > Magnoliopsida > Rosales > Cannabaceae > Cannabis > Cannabis sativa. The sequence continues at coordinate 18,805,079 of NC_083608.1, forward strand.
CCTCCCATGCGGCATTAAATGCGACTTGATCGCTCAGGGGAAGCCTGACACCTCACGGAGATGCCTTAACATTACTTGGGCTTCCGGGAGCGTATGGGGCTCCTTATGTCTTCTCCGGGAGGATGGTCCCGGATGCTGCTTTATTACATATGGACTTAGCAAATAGTTTGGATGATAAGTTGCTTGATCCACGTGTCCTTGTCTGGTTGGTCCACATATATTAGGCAAAATCAGGGGCAACATTTACCCCCCAAGCCTTGTTTATTTGAAAAATAAAACAAGGCTTGCTCAAGTGCCTCCGGTTGACTCCTCGGTTTCCTGGCACGGGCTTTGAGCGCGTGAGGGTGCATTTAATGATGGCCTTTAATGCAGCGATTCACTTTTTGCAGAGGTCGATTCGTTTCACGCCCATTGATTGATACGACGCATTAATGGTGTCAGACGGACACTCAAACGTTTCCACCGCCTTAATTACAAATCAATCTGATCCGTTGATCTTTGGGTATTCGAATCGTGCGTTTCCCTAATCGTTCGATTGGTAGGTGATAGTGCCTGTTCCTCATGCACTTTTGCCTATAAAAGCCACCACCTTTCCTTCATTTCGGTTACTTCCCATTTCTTGCCAACTTTGCACAAGTTTCCCAGAGAGAGAAATTCTCAGACCAAGAAAACACTGTTGAACGCTTTGCAAATTTCCCAGTCCATCTTCGTTCACTACTGTCAATCCTTCTTATCTTTGTTTGATCTACAGCAGAACCCCCAGTCTCAACACTTCACTGTAAGTTTCTTGCACCACTTGCTTTACTGTTAACGTACATGGCATGCCTTTACTTATCTGTTCTTTTTTTTTTCTGGGTTTTGTATTTGAAGTTTCTGGGAATGCACTCTTTTAGATTTTTCACGTAAAAGGTCTAGATTCACCATTTCTGGTGTTAAGACTGCTCTTGTCACGTATTTGTTACTATTTTTCTGCAAAGGACCATACGTTCTTCGTATACTGGTCTTCTAGGGCATAGAGGAGACTGCTTTTTCTCGATTTTCTGCCCTTTCTTTTTCTTTAATGCGCAATGTCGTCTTCTGTGAATTTATTGCACCCGACTCTTGTCCAGGAAATCCTTTTAGGGTTTCCTATTTGTCAAACGTCCGGAGGGGGCCTTTTTCCAGGGTTAGGGGACCCCCATTCCCTTTTTCTTGGTTTAGGGTTTGGTATGGGGCCTAACTGCTGAAATCTTAACTCTTTTTTTTCAGAATCAAAACATGTCGGCATCTGGTTCAAAGTCGTCCAAGAAGAGTGGTAAGCGTCTAGCTACCCTCGAAGATATCTCCTTGGGTCCCGTTGCCCAGGAGGGGTATAAGTCCCGGACCACCGGATGGGAGGCGGCAGAGCTTCACTCCACCTTAACCTGCCCCCATCAGCTAGAGAACATCGTGGAGGTGGCTGGAATCAAGCCTTCCACATCCGAGACGTACCACCGGCCGCCTCAAGATGCGGAGACGCCCAACCATAACTATGGCAGCTTCGGGGCTTGGAGCCAGACGCACTTGATGTCCGGGACTATGCTTCCTCTCCATGATTACTTTGTTAATTTTTTAGTTTTTGTCGGCCTTGCGCCATACCAACTGATTCCTCAAGCATACCGCCTGCTCTCAGGCTTATTTATTTTTTACTCCGCCCGGGGATGGGGCTCTCCCAGTCCGGCGGAGATTTTGTATTTTTACGAACTTGTTTCTGTCCCCAAAAAAGGGAGACAAATTTAAAGATGGTTTTTATGGATTACGGGCCCGCCCTGCAAATGATGGGGTGGTCCCTTATAATAGGCAAACTCACGTTAAGGAGTATCGCCACCGTTTCTTCTTCTCCTCCGGGTTCCGTGCAGTGGAGCACCCGGAGCTTCTCACGGAGTGGGTAAGGATTCCTCCCTATGAGCGGACCGCGCCTACTCAGGTCTTTCTCCGGAGGGCCCAGGTCTTTGCAACTTATGACCGGGCGGAACTTGACGTCGGAGGCCTGGTCACGACGGAGAATTGCTGGAAGGCCAAGCTCATCCTGCCGCACCAATCAGTGGAGGACTCTAACCTCTTCAGGGTTATCTGTCCCAATGTGAGGGCGCCTGCCGCAGAGAAGATCTTCCGGGACGAGATCATCGCCACTGCCGAGAAGAAGTACCAGGAATATCTCTACCGGAAGGCTCAGGAGAAAGCTTACTCCAAGGCTCAAGCAGCTTTCGGGAGGTCACTTCGCGTGGGGAGCCCGGTCGAGAGGAGAAGCCAGGCGATCGCTGGGAAGCCCCTTCGTATTGGGGACTCGGCTGAGAGAAGGGCTCCTAGGCCAAAGCCTTCGGCTCAGGAGCTGAACACTGGGGCTCCTGGCGCCAGCACTTCTGGCTCCGGTAAGTCTCCTTTAGCAGTACATTACGTCCCTTCTATTGGCGAATATGCCAGTCTTAGGCCTGTAGGGTTCGATGAGCGTCTTTATAGGTTTAGGATGCCCTCGACCCGGTGGGGAGACCACATGAAGGAATTTTATTTTTCCCACTTAGGAGATTTCCTAGGTCGGTCCCGGATGGGTTCTGGTCCTCCGGAGCCCGTTCCCTTAGACTCTTCGGCTTATATTTCATCCAGCTGGTTCCGGCCTTCGGACAGCTATCTCGGAGACGATGCTGCCAGCGTTAAGATTCAGAACTTTGCTAGGGCTGAATTAGAGAGTCAGGGTAGGACTAGCTTGATTGCTATATCTGAGTGTTTGTTGTTTTCCATGGATGTTCTAACACTTGCCTTTTTTTCTTTTGTTGTAGCAGGTACTTTCATGGATGCCATTTTGGCCAAACTTACCGGGGTTCACACTCTTGAAGCTCCCCCTCCTTTAACTTCTTCCCAGATGGCCGCCCCTTTAAAGGCTTCTTCCAGTGCCCCTCCAGACACTATTGACTTAGTGGATGAGGAGGTGCTTCCGGGAGAAGGTCAAGAAAAGCAATGGGGCTTTTCTGAGGAAGTTGAAGAAGGTGAAGAAGAGCAACGGGCTCTTCCTGAGGAAGTTGAAGAAAGTGAAGAAGAGCAAGAAGTTGCTCTGATTCGCAAGCGCAAGGGCAAAATTGTTGCCCATGAGGAGCCCAAACGACAACGGAGAGCTGATACTCCAGCCCATGGTCTTGATGGCGGGATCTCTCCCGAGATGGAGGAACACACAGCCCCTCCCAACATTGTGCTGACTTCGATTCCTGGAGATGAGGCGAGACAGGAGCTCCGGATAGCTAAACACAACTACGCCATGGATGAATACTCCCGAGGGTATGCTGAAGTGGAGGCTCTGAAGAGGATTTTACGAGTTGAGATGCAAAATACTCTCAACAACCCGGAATACCAGAATCCGTGGGATTTAAATTTGGATCCCTTGTCGGATTGGTTTGGTCGTTTCCTCGGGCCCACACTAGCTCCCTTTGCCGCGGAGATGACCGGCGAGTTTGCGTCCCAGCTTACCTGGTGTGCACCCAGGCGGTTCGCTGCTTGTGCATCCTTGAACTCCGTCTTCCAAGTCGAGGATCTCAGCCACTCCCTCACTGTGGTAAGTATTTTGTAATTTACTTTTCTCATTATTTTTTCTTGGAGATTCTTACTTATACTTGTATCCTTTCCCAGCTTGCTGCTGAGGCCGACCGCCTTTCCAAGAACATAATTAATCATGGCTTCGTCCTGTCCGATTTTGGGGACATGGACGAAGTTAAGAAGATCCTTCAGGACCTGACTGCTGAAAGGCGGCTTTATCAGGAGGATGCTGAGCGCCGGGAGGCCCTTGCCAAGGCCAGTGAGGAAGAGGCCAAGCGGAGGGAAGCGCAAGCGGAGGCAATGATCCGGGAGGAGGCCCTTCGGAGAGACAGGCTGGAGGCCAGGCACCAAGAGGAGTTGAGGGCGGAGGGTGAAGCCACTGCTAAGGCCAGGCGAGAGCTTCGGGAGGCCAGGGAAGCCTTGGATGAAATGGCTGCCAAGGGGAGGTCCTTAGAGGAAACTCACCAGGCAAACTTGGAGTCCAGGGCCAACCTGGCCGTGGAGCTGAAGGAGCTCAAAGACTTCAAAGACCAAGCCTTAAAGAAGGCAAAAAGAGATGAGCTCCTTTCTCCCGTCTCCTACAGCCGGTGCGCCAAGCGTTTTGATGATGGCGTCTTCATGGCCTGGTCTACAAATGACCAGAATATCAAGCTTACCTTCTACCCCAAACCCGAGGAGATGATCGCAAAGTTCCGGGAGAAGAAGAAAAAGCTTGATGCCATGGTGGAGGCACGCATCGGTCCTCTCCTTCCTTCTCGCATTGATTAGGCCGCTTCGAGTTCAACCCATTACAACCAGGATTTCACTCTTTTTCTCTTTTTTTTTTTTATTTACAGCTAATTTTCTTGTATTAAGACAATATTTACATAGCTGTTTCTTTTTTATTTAAAGGGGAGACAATATTTAAGGCCTGTCCCCGGGCCATTTGTATATATTTTGACCTGCCCTTAGGGCTAGGATTTTTATATTTATATATGATCTTTTTCGATGCACATATCTTTCTTTTGGACCTGCCCTTTGGGTCAGGATGTTTATACTTATGCTTTTTGTTTTTCTTTTTTGTGCATACTCTTTTTTGACCTGCCCTTTGGGTCAAGATATTTTGACCTGCCCTTTGGGTCAGGATATTTTACTTAGTTTATTTTTTGTCTGTCCGTGTGGTATACCTTAGTATCCCCCTGAGTGGCATAGAAACTTTGTTTTTAAGGCACTCAGTTTTATTTATCACGCGGAGGTTGTATACATTTAGACGGTACAAACTCTTTAAACAAAATCTAAGTTACATGTTTGGCTATTGGTAATATTTTCTGAGGTGATCGGCATTCCAGGCTCTTGGCACAATGGTTTCGTCCATCCTTTTTAGCTTGTAAGTGCCCAAACCGATTTCGTCCTCGATTTCATATGGTCCTTCCCAATTTGGCCCAAGTACCCCCACTCCGGGTTCTTGGGTGGCTGAGAAGACTCTTCTTAAGACCATATCCCCAATAGCGAACTTTCTGTTTTTGACTTTGGAGTTAAAATATTTGGTCACCTTCTTTTGATAAGTTGCCATCCGTATTTGAGACTCATCCCAGAGTTCTTCAACTTGATCCGGAGCTTCTTGAAGCAAAGCCTGATTCGTGGCTGGATCGTAAGTCGTTCTTCTGTGGGACGGGAATAACATTTTTACTGGGACCATTGCTTCACAACCGTACGCCATTGAAAAAGGCGAGTGGGCGGTCGTGGTTCTAGGGGTCGTCCGGTAGGCCCATAACACTCTTGGCAACTATTCGGGCCAATTGTTTTTGCAGGCCAGTAGCTTTTTCTTCAGGGTGACCTTTAGGATTTTATTGACCGCTTCTGCTTGACCGTTTGTTTGCGGTCTTGCCACCGCGGAGAAGCTTTTCACTACTCCGTGTTGGTTGCAGAAGTCAGTAAATTCTTCGCAATCAAATTGCTTTCCATTGTCAGAAACTATTTTATGAGGCAGGCCATATCGACACACTATGTTTTTAATAACAAAGTCTAGTACTTTTTTAGCAGTTATAGTCTTCATGGGCTCAGCCTCTGTCCATTTGGTGAAGTAGTCTACTGCTACTATTGCATACTTTCCTCCTGCTTTTCCTGTTGGCAGGGACCCAATAAGATCTATTCCCCAAACCGCGAAGGGCCAGGGACTAGTCATCAGGGTAATTTCATTGGGAGGAGCTCTCGGTATGTTCGCGAACCTTTGGCACGAATCACACTTTTGGACGTAGTCTATGCAATCTTTTTTCATTGTTGGCCAGAAGTATCCCTGTCTCAATATTTTCTTTGAGAGACTTGGTCCTCCTGTATGATCTCCACAGAACCCTTCGTGGACCTCTAGCATAATTTGCCTAGCTTCAGGGTCCGATACACACCTTAAATAAGGCATGCTGAGTCCTCTTCGGTAGAGAATTTGATCCATCATTACATAAGGATGAGCCTGATACTGAATCTTTCGAGACAGTGCCCTTTCTTGGGGCAACTCACCTTTTGTTATGTATTTTATGATGGGGACCATCCAGCTGGTTTCTTGCCCAACCGTTATTATGGCCTCTTTTACTTTGATGCTTGGCTCTGCCAAGCGTTCCACTGGTACTACCCCCAGCCCTTCGATTTCACTATCTAAAGCTAACTTAGCCAGACAGTCTGCATGAGCGTTGTTTTCCCGGGGGATTCTTTCTATTTTGTAGTCCGTGAACTCGTGGAGCAGCTCCCGGACTATTGTTACATATGCGGCCTTTCGCTCGCCGCGCGTTTGGTATTCTCCCGATATCTGATTTACGACCAACTGGGAATCACTGTAGACTTCCACTCTTTTGGCCCCTACGGCTTTCACTAATTTCAGTCCTGCTATTAAGGCTTCATATTCTGCCTCATTGTTCGAAGCTGGGAAGTCGAACCGTAGGGCCGCCTGGAGTCGTAGTCCGGTCAGGGATATCATTGCCACTCCTGCTCCGGATCCATTTTCATTGGAGGCTCCGTCCACAAACACTCTCCATGTGGGGACCGATGGTGTTGGCACATTTGCGGTTGCCTCGGCTTCGTTGCATTCGGTAATGAAGTCCGCCAAGGCTTGGCCTTTTATGGAGATTCGGGGAATGTAGTGTAAGTCGAACTGACTTAACTCCATTGCCCACTTGAGGAGCCTTCCGGATGCTTCCGGTTTTTGGAGGACTTGCCGGAGCGGGTGGTTGGTTAGTACCTTGATCGGATGCGCTTGGAAGTATGGCCTCAATTTTCTTGAGGCCATCAAGAGGCAAAAGACCAACTTTTCGATGATGGGGTACCTCGTTTCTGCTCCTATCATGCGCTTGCTAACATAGTACACGGGATGCTGAGTTTTCTCTTCTTCCCGGACTAGGGCAGCGCTGACCGCGTGCTCGGAGACAACCAAATATAAAAATAGGTCCTCTCCGAGAACAGGTTTTGACAGGATAGGAGGCTTGGCCATATGTTCTTTCAGCTTCTTGAATGCCTCCTCGCATTCGTCCGACCACTCAAACTTTTGACACTTCTTCAGTATGTTGAAGAAGGGGATGCACTTGTCTGTAGACCGTGAGATGAAACGGCTCAGGGCAGCAACCTTTCCGGTTAGGCTCTGCACATCTTTATGCTTTTTGGGGGATGGCATGCTCAGGAGTGCTTAGATTTTCTCCAGGTCTGCCTCAATTCCCCTCTGGCTGACGATGAAGCCCAGGAACTTCCCTGATTTGACCCAAAGGTGCATTTCTTTGGGTTGAGCTTCATGCCGTATCTCCGGACTACCTCAAAACACTCCTCTAAGTCGTCCGCATGGCTATTGCATGCTTTGGACTTGACGAGCATATCATCTACATATACCTCCATGTTTCGTCCCAAGAGGCCTTTGAACATCCGGTTGACCATTCTTTGGTAGGTTGCTCCGGCGTTCTTCAGTCCGAAGGGCATGACTAGGTAACAGTATACCCCCTTATCGGTCCTGAAGCTAGTGCACTCTTGATCTGCCGTATGCATCTTTATTTGATTATACCCGGCATAGGCGTCCATGAATGATAGTAATTTGAATCCAGAAGTGGCATCTACCATCTGGTCGATCCTGGGCAGCGGGAAGCAGTCCTTCGGATAAGCTTTGTTTAGATCAGTGAAATCTATACAAACTCGCCAAGTTCCATTCGGCTTGGGCACCAGGACCGGATTGGCTAGCCATTCCGGATAGTACACGTCGCAGATCATGCCGTTAGTCAGAAGCTTATCCACCTCTTTCTCTAGAGCCTCGACTTTCACCGAGTCGAGAGGGCGCCGCTTTAGTTGGACTGGTGGCATGTCCGGATTGACGTTGAGGACGTGGGTGATGACGTGGGGACTTATGCCAGTCATGTCCTCTTGGCGCCATGCAAAAATGTCGATGGCACCCTTCAGTGTTTTTATTATTTTTTCTTTTTCCTCCGGATCTAGGCTCTTTCCCAGCCGGAGTACTTTGGTGGAGTCGAGGTCGCACACTGATATTTCCTCGACGTCCTCCATTGGTTCCACAATTTTTTTGGACCCCACTCGAGGATCCAACTCATCTTCTTCAGCCATTTCTGGCTCGATGGGTTCCCGGACCATTAGCACGGGCAGGTGGGTTGCAACATTGTAACATTGCCTTGCTTCCCCCTAGTTTCCTCTCACCGTCCCGATCCCAGCTTCCTGGGTAGGGAACTTTAAGCATAGGTGCCGGATGGATGTGACCGCGCCAAAATCTACCAAAGCCGGTCGGCCGAGGATCGCGTTGTAAATGGTCGGGCAGTCCACCACCACAAAAGTGCAGTACTTGAATGTGCTCTGGGGGGTGTCCGGACACAAGTTGACTGGAAGTCTTACTTTTCCCATTGGGATAAGCGTCGTTCCATTAAACCCTGTGAGTTGGGACCCACTGGGTGAGAGGTCTCGGTCCGTCAGGCCTATTGCAGTGAAGGCCTCCTTGAAGAGTAGGTTCACGGAACTTCCGTTGTCAATCAAGACTCTGGCCACCACTTTATTGGCGATGGGGGTCTCTATGACCAACGGGTCATGATGAGGGAAGCGCACCGTCTTGGCGTCTTCTTCCGTGAATATGATGGGTTGATCCATCAGCCGGGGCCTTTGAGCTGGGAGTTGAGTGACCTCCCAAACCTCATTGTGTTTCACGGCCCCCGCGTATCGCTTTAGCTCCTTGCGAGTAGTTCCTCCAATATGGGGACCTCCGGAGATCATGGCAACCCTCCCGTTGGGTCTGGGCGGCAGACCGGGGATGTGCTGGGCATCGCCCGCGGGAGCAGTTGGAGCCAATGCTCCTGCTGCACCCCCGGTGTTCCCTGGGGCACAACCCCTGTCGCCTGGCCCGAAATGAGGTGAGGCAGCGTATTCTTGATCCACTCATAGAGGTGGCCCAATCGGATCAGGTTTTCAATCTCGTCCTTGAGATTCTTGCATTCATTGGTGCTATGACCAATGTCGTTGTGGTACTCGCATCTTTTGCTCGAATCCCTCCGGGAGCTATCTTTGTACAAAGGATGTGGTCTCCGGTAGTGCGTATTTTGCCTAGTAGAAAAGTACACACGTTCTTGGGAGTCCGTCAGCTCCGTGTACTGGGTGTACTGGGGAGTGTACCCCCTTTTCTGGCGCTTCTCCCCCGTCCGGGTGCTGCCTTTGGAGGATCTCTTACTCCTCGAGCCCTGGGAAGGGCCTGCCAGGCTAGCGGTTGGAGCGGAGTGCGAGGGAGTTTGCCCATTTATCCCTGAAGGATTTCCAAAATGGGATGATGCGGGTGCCAAATCCTGGCCCTGACTATACCCGGGGGTGGCAGAGAACTGTATGCCGCTTATTGGCGGAGCCGCGGTCGGGGCAGTACCCGAGGGCGGTACTCCGGGCATATACCCTGCTATCCCGGTGGGATAGTATCCTCCATAGGCCACTATCTGGGCTTCTTCAAGGTTGATATATTTTTGGACTCTCTTCTGGAAGTCCTGAAGGCTAGCAGCCTCCTCTTGTTGTAATTCGTTCCAGAACGGAGTCCCTGTACGGATGCCTGCCTGGAGAAGCGCAAGCTGTTGCCCGTCATCAACTTTCTTGGTTTTTGAGGCCTCCTCTCGGAACCTCTTTATATAGTTTTTCAAGGTCTCGCTGGGCAGTTGCTTGATGTTAGTCAAGGCGCTGACCTCCAGGTTGACCTTTCTTGCGGCGACAAATTGTCTCCAGAAGTTGGTCAAGGTGATCCCGGAGGTCAGCTTGATTCCTTCATTCAACATACCCATGGAGACCGCGGGCCCGTATCTTTTTTGGTCAAGGTGATCCCGGAGGTCACCTTGATTCCCATTGATTTGATTTCTCAAATCGACGGGAGGACATCTCTGTCCTCTTCTTCCTCTACCTCCGGGCTCTTGGTGCACGGAAACGCTTTTTCGGTCCTCTCGATCCTGAGGGCCAAGACTCCCTTTTTGGAGCTTGCCCCTCTGCGGACCTTTCCCTTTGGGGAAATCTGAGCGGACCTTTCGCGGATCCTGCGCCTTTTTCTTTCGCCCAGGAGTAGAGGTAGGGTTTTTCTTTTGGTTCCCTTCAGCGGGATACCTTATGGGGCTAGGCTCCTTAGACTTCTGCTGTTGGGTACTAGGCGAGGATTCCTCTGGTTCCTTATCGAGCCCAGCAGTCATCGCCTTGGGATGCACGTGAATGCCAGCCGCCTCCATGGCCTTTTGCATGGCCAGCATTACTTCTTGCATTTTTTGGTTTTGCGCTTTTTGGGCTTCGATCTCGGCTTCGTGATCGATAGCTTTTTGCCTGAGAAGCACCAACTCTGAGTAGCTACCTTCGTCGTAGGCATACTCATCGAGGTTTCCCTCGTAGTCATCATCAGGAATTCCTTCTTCTTCCTCAGAACCCTCAGCTGCTCTTGAGGCTACATCTTCCTCATTTGGATCTTGAGCATCTTCTAGTGGGCGAGGTTGACGAGTACTTCTAGTCTCCACCATTTTTGTGAAGTGAAGTGTTTGTTCGCAGTAGCTTTCTTCAGCTCTCAATGAAAGCACCAAAATGTTGACCGAGGTTTTCGGCAACCAATAAAATATTATAAGTTTATGGAGCTGTAAGAAAATTAGAGAATGATTTTTACGTGGTTGGGGCGTTAATGAGCCTTAGTCCACGAGTCTATCTTATTTATGAATGTATTTAATACAGAATGTATTTGGTGAGTGTTTCACCCTGATAAAATATAGAGAATGTTCTTGGTGAGTATTTTCTCTTCTTACTCTTATGCAACCCAAGATTCTCGTCCCCATTTAATGAGCTTTGAGGGGGTATTTATAGTGTTTTTGGTGGGGTGATCCCCAGAACTATTGTACAAGTGTATCTGAAAGTATCCATAAAGTTGGGCATTCCCAATGAATATATCATGGGCAATGCACTGTCAAATCCCTAGGTGCTGTAGGGCTTTTATGTGGAATGTCCTTATTGTCTTTTGACTGATGTGACTCTTCACAGTGTAGCCGTCGATAGACTTAAATGATCATTACTTTGTAGCTGCTGGTTGGAGGTTGTGCCGTCAGACTTTATTGCGTGTAGCAGTCCCAACACGCTTCCTCCCATGCGACATTAAATGCGACTTGATCGCTCAGGGGAAGCCTGACACCTCGCGGAGATGCCTTAACATTACTTGGGCTTGCGAGCGTATGGGGCTCCTTATGTCTTCTCCGGGAGGATGGTCCCGGATGCTGCTTTATTACATATGGACTTAGCAAATAGTTTGGATGATAAGTTGCTTGATCCACGTGTCCTTGTCTGCTTGGTCCACATATATTAGGCAAAATTAGGGGCAACAGTAAGTATATATATTATATTTTTTATATATATAAATATAAGTTTATTGTATATATTATATTTTTATATATAAATAAATATTTATTGTATATATTATATTTTTATATATAAATATATAATTATTGTATATAACTAAAATAAGAAAAAATTATTTTTATGTTATATATATTATGTAATATATATTTTTATATTTTATAAGTAAAATAAATAAGATTTTTATTATATAAAATATTTTATATATAATATTCATATATTTTATATTATATATATAAATAAGATTTTTATTATATAAAATATTTTATATATAATATTCATATATTTTATATTATATATAAATATTTATTTAAATATGGTATATTTAATATTTTTTTTGTTTTGTATTATTGGGAATTTTATTTAATTTTCTTAAATTGGTATTTTATTTATGTGTATTTGTGAAATGTATAATTTTATATATAATTGGTTTGTTGTTTACTTTTGATTGTAAGTTAGAATATGATATTATGTTATAAAATTTATTTAAAATTAAAATTTTAGAAGTTTAGAATAATAAAAAACGTGACAAAAAAAAAAAGAATTTAATATAAATTTTTAGTATGAAATTTAATTTAGATTCATATAAATATTTTAAAATTTTAAATATTAATAATGAAGTTTAATAATGAATTAATATATTTTTATGTTATCATAAAAAATAATAAAAATAATTATAGTAATTAATTCTTTTTAATTAATTCATAAATCAATTTTTATATATTTTAATAAAAAAATTAAATACGATTTTTTAATTTAATTTTATGAAAAAAAAATAATTAAATTAGTTAAATTATTAAGATTTTTTAATTTAATTTTCTAAAAAAAATAATTTAACCTTTGAAATTTAATTTAATGTATTTAAAATAGTTTTCTAAGTTTACTAAAATATACTATATGGTTAAAAAAAAAATCTTTTCAACTAAAATATTTTTTTAGTATACTTAATAAAATAATTTTATTATACTTAAATATAACTTCAACTCAAAACAAGAAAAACAGAAAATAAATGAAGTACCCCTCAACTCAAGGCACAAAATTAATGGCAGCTCAGCGTCATGAATTTGTAAGTAGACTTCAAATAATTTATTTATTGAAATAATTTTTTTTGCAGACTCTAACACCGATATCATTACAGAAAGAGCCTGAAAAATATGTTATACCAACTTGGAGAGACAGCCATCTGAGGAAGGATAAAACTTGGGTCAATGATGCTGCTAAAGAGAAATATGTGAGTTACACTAATATTTCAATTTTATATTTCAATTTTTTTTCTTAAAATTATCACATAATTGATTATTTCACAATATTTATTTATGTTTAGGAACAACTCACTCGTGAAATGGAGGAAGAGATGGCGAGAAGTAGGCTTCAAAGCCAATCTGGCAGTGATTTTGGATCTTCGGAGGTGCCGTCTGACATCCAATTCAAGGTCATGGGCAAGGTCATGGGTGACAGGAGTGACTATATTCGAGGAGTCGGTTACAACATAGCAAAGAAGGGGAAAAGATCAACAACAACATCTAGCTCTTCCAGCCAAAGTCAGACTCAATCTCAAGCAGGGTCTACTCTTTCTCAAGACGTTGGTATTATGGCTGAGATGTTTCAGAGATTGCGTGAACTCTTTCCTCCGGGACAGGACACTTCTGATCTGTATGACCCGCGATTTGACAGATTCCTCCAGCAATATTTACCTACCCAACCTCAGGGTAGTGCAACATGTCCAAGGCCGCAACAACCTTTACAGCAGACTCAGCAATCTCCTAATGTGCAGGGAAGTGCCTCCCAATCTCCTCTTATTCCGAACATGTTTCGACGCTCCTCCCAGTCTCCTCCATTTTTCTACTCTGATTTTTTTGGAGGATCACAGTCCCAACAGCCGATGTTGGGCCAATTTGGGAGTTCATCTCAGCAGCCGATGTTTTTTGGGGGTCTAATGCAGCAAACTTCTCCGGGTCAATTTTTCAGTTCACAAAATCCATATTTTTTTCCTGGTCAGTTTCAGCAACAACCCCCGAACTTCTCGCCACAACAATCTCCAAATGTTTCGCAACAACAACAATCTCCGAATTTAGCACAACAACGACAGACTCGACAATTTGCGGAGATTTTATCTGCTCAGCAACCATATTACCCATCACCGCCAGTATCGCAAGCTGAGGACAATGCACCAAATCCTGATATTAACTTAAACGCTACTGGCTCAAATTTCGAAGATGATTTGTTTGATCAAGACAATATTAATTAGTGTATCTTAATTTTAATTATGTAAGAATTTATTTTTACTTTTTAATTATGTTTGGATTTCTTTAAGTTTTAATTAATGTATGGATAATAATTATTTAATTTTTAAGTTTTAAATAATGTATGGATGATAATTTGTGGATTTGTTAATTTTAATTTTAATTTTAATATTTATTAATAATATAAATTTGAAAAAAAAAATTAATTAAATAAATATAGAAATAATATTTATAATATTAAATTTTTTATTTTTGTATAAAAATTTAATTAATAATATAAATGTTTTTTTAATTATATAGTTATTTATAATATTTATTAAATTTTTTATTTTTTTTAAAAAAACATTATTATCGGCGGACACCCGCCGGTAATAATGTGTCAGTAATCAGTGTTGTTACGTGTAATTACCGGCGGACCATTAGCAATCATTAATAGCGGCGGACGTGTCCGTCTGCCGCTATTAATGATTAATACCGGCGGGTTATTACCGGCGAACCATTAGCGGCGGATACCCGCCGCTAAAGGGCAATACCGGCGGATTCCAAGATTATTACCAGCGGACTGTTTCGTCCCTAATAATGGTATTTGTTGTCGTGAGCTAGATTTGATTTTTTTGTACACAGAAATATATCCTGATGAACCTCGACTTTTAAATCTTACAAAGTACATTCTGACTGCTCAAGTTATGTTTATTCTAATATTATAAATTTTGTAATCTAGAGGGGTAAGTCCAAACGATCTGACCTATGGTATGTTCCCACAAGGTCTGAGATTGAGTAGTACCTACACAGATATTATAGTTCATCTCTCCTCAATTGTTATAAGGTTTGGCAAATATCCCTAATTAAAAAAATAATAATTAATTTTGTAAGAATACTTTTAACTTTGTTATTTATCATATAGATAGTATATGATTAATTGAGTTGCTTAAGGGGGAGAACCCATGCTTCCTAAAAAAATATACAAAAGTTTCACGTCAAGGTTAACTACTATATGAGTATGTATATATTAAGATTAACGTACTTTTTATTATTAATAACAATGTACATATCATAAATTTATAGATACAATTATGTTTTACTTATAAAATATACTGACACACAATTTACAATACCACTATTTAATATACCTAAAAATAATTTCAAATAATAATTAATAATATGTTTTTTTTTAATTATTTATTGTATTGTTTTTAAATAAAGTAGAAAACACATAGCATAAAACTAAGTATACGTGTCTCGCACGTAATATCTAACTAGTAGATATATATACTAGTAAACATCCAGCGCTTCGCGACGGATATATAAAATATTTTAAATTATATATAAAAAAAAATTGTGTATTTTAATTAATAATAATTACTTAGTAAAATTATATTAAAATTTTTATTTTACTATTAAAAAATTTGTGACATAAATACTTAAAATATTTTTAATTTATTGCTAATAAATATCGAAATTCAAAAAATAGTAGCATAAATCTTCATTAATGGTTTAATTTTTATCCTGATATGTGTGTTAAATTCTGGGTTTGAATTTTATTGTATGTGTTTTTAATGTTTGAGTTTGTGTTTATGAGATCTGTTTTTTTTTTTATTTATTTTTATAGATTTTGATAACTTGAAATTTGATGTTGTTTCTATTGATTATTGGGATTGAGAATTGGATTTTTCATATGGGAATTAAAGTTTGTCTTTTCGTTTCATTGATTGAAAAATATTAGTAGAAAGTTTATAGAATACTTGACATTAAAGTTATCATTTTTTTTAAAAAAAAAAGACGTAAAGTAGTCTTTTGTTAAAAATTAATTAATATTCTCTTAAAAAAATTTAAACATGGTAAAAAGCAATTGAAATATATTATTTTAAGTATCATGTACACCTGATTCTTTATTATTATTATTATCTATTATTATTATTATTATTATTATTATTATTATTGATATTTGTTATAGATATTAATAATTATGTGGATGTCCAAATCTTTTATTTATTACCATTAATTGTAATCAACATTCCTCTTTTTCTTAGTTTCCCTTTTTCTTAGTTTCTTAATATCTCACTCTTGTATTTGTATAAATAGGGGTTCACCCCATTGGAATAAACAACTCAGAAATTCTCATTCACTTTCTCTTTCTCTCTTCATCTTCTTCTTCTTTCTTCTCATCTACTTTATATTATTTTATATTATTTTATAACACGTTATCAGCTCGAGTCTCTGCCCAAGCTTCAAGTATGAGTCTCTGCCCAAGTCCCAATGTAAGTATCTTGTTAAAGTTCTTGAATTGTTTCAAAGTCATGATACACTAAATATATATTTATATATATACTTATCTGACTGAAACAATTTCAAGAATTCTTTGTTTTCTTTTTTCTTTTTATCTATATATCTATATATTATATATTTATTATTGATTTTATATATATATACATATTATGTTCATATCATTCATAATATTTACAATATATGTTTGCTTATGATATGATAGAGAAAATCTATATATATTATACATATATCCTGAAGATTATGTATCCTCGATAAAATATGGCATATATCTTAAAGATTATGCATCATCGATAAAATATTGCATATATCCTGAAGATTATGCATCCTCGATAAAATATTGCATATATCCTGATGATTATGCGTCCTCAATAAAATCTTGCATATATCCTGAAGATTATACAAACGTAATATTCATTATATAGTTGATAGATATATAATGAAAGAGATGAATACATATTTATATATATGTTCTTGTATTCTTTGAGGACAATGAAAAGTAATCTAATATCGATATAGATTTTGACAAACATTTCCTGAAGTAAATGTTTTATATTTGTCAAAAAGAAATGATTGTATTTATGTGAATACAACTAAAGAATCATTAAAAATGATTATTATTGATGCAATTTTATAGTGGGTTTTGAATACCTAAAAAGAATGTTAAGAAAATTGCATTGAAACATCAAAGTATAAGAATAAGAGTAAGCATGACTAATGTTATTTAAATACATGAGACATGTATTTATTGTTCATCATTCCCTGCAGAGAATGATACGAATTGAATTCAACTACTTTTAAAGATTGCTCGTATTAGTCATGTTATTATACATTGTTATTACTTGCAATGTTAGAAATTATTGAATCTGACATATATTAAAGATTAAATTCTGCATACATTTTGGAGACTATGCAAAAATTTCATTCATATATTCTTTGAAATATCGTAAAAGAAATTGTTGAATAATTTCTTATATTTTTATGGATGAACAAGTAATAAATTTTTAAGAAATTTATAATAATGTTCTACTTGTTCAATGTCATTCCCTGAAGTGAATGCAATATTGTTTACTACTCAAATATTTCCAGAAGAAAGTAGAAACAACCAAAAGATGAGATACCACACAAAGTGTATAAAATCTATGTATCATGTGTGGAATTGAATAATAGTAGTCACGTACCTGTAGTACGAACACACTTATAATCAAGATAAAAATGTATTCGATTATTGAATACAATGTGAATTGTACAAACTTATTGTACATTTAGAATATTTAAATATCATTCCCTAAAGAGAATGAATAGACATGAAATTCTATTTCAAAGAATATAGATTTCACATATATTGGCAATGCCAGAAGTAAATTAATATATACATATTTTATTATTTCTTGAAATCAATAGTTTCAAACTATTGTTGGTACAAGATATGTATATATATAGTTACTATATAATTCAGTTTGCATATTCCCAAAAGTGAATATATAACTTACTAATATTTGTTGGTGATCTAATATAATCAAAGTGATAAAGAATCACAAAATGATTATTTGAAAAGCTTCCTGAAGAAGTCTTACATACAATTTTTACTTGGAGTAGTAAAATATATTTGTATGTACCTAGATGTATAACTTTTATCTAGTTATGAAAGTAATAAGAAATAACTTATTATATGTACTGGTTGTACATTTAAATATATAATATATCAAGTCATGATAATTAGACTGATGAATAGTCTAAATAAATTAGACGACTTGTTAAAAAGATACCAGGAAAAATGAATGATATATTATGGTTATATCTATTTGACCATTACAATAACATGATGAAGTTGTCATGTATCTTTTAAATTATACACATCATTGAATTGATGATAGTGATTCCTGAAGAAATATAAAGATTGATAAACATAATAGTGACTCCTGAAGAGTGTATATATTTTGGAGAATAATATAATTATATTATTCGTGTATATAAAAATGAAACTTGTAATGATTATGTTGTAATGAATTTACATTACCTTTTGAAAGTTTCATTGAAATACAAATTATAGTGAACTTGAAGTTCATGAATTGAATTATTTTGACATGATCAATCATATGCAATAAATTGTCAAAGAATTTGACTAAATTTTGTTGAAGAACCAGAAGATTCTTCTCATTGTTAATTAATAAGGCTCAAAAGAAGAATGTGCATATATTTGCACATAAAAAATATTTAAATTATATTTCTTTAACAATCTTGAGCCATTGTTAGATTTTTATTGCATAGTTTCTTATCGATGTAATAAGATTATATGATCATGCATTTACAAAATGTGTAAATTTATGTATTTCTAATTATACACGTATGACTCATTCTTAGAAATGAATTAAGTTCATAAGGATTGAACTTGAAACTGAAGTTTATTGAACCAATAGTTCAATGTCATATAGTATATATGAGTTTAAATAAATATTGATTCATTGTGATATACTGAAATCCCTACAGGTATATTAATATTATTAAATATCACAATTTTTAAAAATTCTCTCGATCAGGGGGAGAGAAGCAGTTGGGATCGATGATAATTTTTGAAAAATGATCCTTGCACAAAGTATATAAGAACAATATAGTTCAAAATGATATATACCAACTGCATATCAATATTATTCAAAGTTGAGTTAGAATGAGTTGAAAACGCCTAAAGTGTAAATGAACAATATAGAAATTATTAGTAAATGTTCATTTGATTTGCCCTGAAGTTGTTAAATCTAGAGGTACTCGTGGAGATACCTTAATGTTATAAAGTATTAAAATGATAACCGTGATGAAAACGGTACTTGAAGAGACTCCCAAGAGAAGTTAGACATAACACATTTGATCATAATTGAATCCCTGAAGTGATTCTATATAGGTACCTATAAATGATAAACATATTTGAAAAATATATAAATTAAAGAGATCTCTATAAGTATGTCAATATGGGAGGAAATTATCATTTATTGAAATTTTTGTCGACAATAAATATTGAATGTGTGCATATGCAATAAACTAACATGAGATAGCAAGGATCATGGTATTAGATTTGTCGAGAATCATCGACATATATTTTGTTTTTGGCCAAAATATTATGACGCAGTCAAGGCAAGTTTACTCACATAAAGGGAAGTAAGACCTGTAAGGTATGCAAATAAATATTTCTAATGAGAAATTTGCATATATGTATTTGTACATAATGAATTGTTGTACAAAGTTTGCATAGACATGAGATTGATTAAAATAAGGCTTAAATATTGAGAAAATATAATCATGATTTGATTATAGCCTGGAATATATTTTATGAGGATTTATAAGCGTCACATAAATGTTGCAACAAAAGATTATTTATTTGGAGCTCCTAATATAGTGAGAATTTGAAATAAGCCTTATCTAGAAATTCTAGAAGAATTTAATACATGTCTTAAGTGATATAAATTCTAAGTCGCCCGCACTATATGACAAAGATCTTTGTATGAAATAAAGACATGTAAGTAAATTATTGTTTGAAAAATACGTATGGTTGTCTATGCAGTATAAATACGTAAATTATACGTTGTGATAGACTCTTGAAGAGTTTTTGATTAATTGCAAAACAAACTTTTATTTCTTTTGTATATCGAGAAATATTAAATGTATAAAGTTTTTCATTAGTATTGAAGTCCTGAAGTACTTCATATGTATCAAGAATTATAGATATATGATCATTTGATATGAAAATTAAGATCATACAACAAGATGGAACAAATATATGGTCTTGGAGTACCATCATTGTCACAAATGAAAATTTATATTATCAATAAATGTGTTATGTTCATATCTACTTGAAATGTTAAATTTTAGTATGAACAAGATTGTATATACACATGAATGATACAATTAGTTGGATAAATATTAATGTTCCACGAACCCCTCATCTATAATTTAGAAGTCCATACATACTCTGAAAGAGTTATAGAAAATATATGATCAAAGATTGTATATGGTGATATTTTAAAAGTGATAACAATAATCTTATGAGATCTATTATCACCAAAAGAATTATGGATCATATGTGCATGAGGGGGAGACATATTCATGTTGCACTCTTTTTCCCTTAGCTCAGGTTTTGTCCCACTGGGTTTTCCTGGCAAGGTTTTTAACGAGGCAACTTGCAAATAGTTATGAATATGAAATATATATTGTACTCTTTTTTTCCTTAGCTCAGATTTTGTCCCACTGGGTTTTTCTGGCAAGGTTTTTAACGAGGCAACTATAAATCATGTTAACATACTTGCATTTTATGAAGCAAGTAGAAAATGTGTGTGACTGAGATCATTGACATAGCATATTCGGGAAACATATGGATTGCACTCAATAAAGAAGTATCAACCCAAGCAATTCTCTATGGATAATATTGCTTGCATCGCTCAACTAAAAGGATGGTACATTGAAGGAGATAGAGTTAGAACACATTTCACGAAATTCTTCTTTATACGCTTCAAGAAAATACATATTGGTGTTCAACATATTTAATCAAGTGTCAATCTTGTAAACTTATTCACAAAGTTATTACCAACATCAACATTTGAGAAGACGACAGATAAGATCGAAATTCGTCGATTAGAAGATCTCCACAAATGCTTAAATGAGGGGGAGTTAGTTTACACTATACTCTTTTTCCTTTGATCAAGTTTTCAGCAAGATTTTTAATAAGACAGTTATTATGGACATCCAAGGGGGAGTGTTATAGATATTAATAATTATGTGGATGTCCAAATCTTTTATTTATTACCATTAATTGTAATCAACATTCCTCTTTTTCTTAGTTTCCCTTTTTCTTAGTTTCTTAATATCTCACTCTTGTATTTGTATAAATAGGGGTTCACCCCATTGGAATAAACAACTCAGAAATTCTCATTCACTTTCTCTTTCTCTCTTCATCTTCTTCTTCTTTCTTCTCATGTACTTTATATTATTTTATATTATTTTATAACAATATTATTATTATATCTTATTCTTTTTTAAAAAAAAGTCAAAAACTTACACATTAGAGTCATAATTTTTATATTATTATTAAAATAATAGTAAAATATAAATTTATAGATTTATGCTTTAATAAAATATTAAAATTGAGAGAATTAAGGAAAAAAGAGAAAAATAATTTAGAGTGGATGATTTTAGAATATATTGATTAAAATAGATATTTATAATAATAAAAAATTATTATAACTACACGTGTTGTAGTATTTATTTTTAATTAAAATTTTTAGTTTTTAATTAATTAATGACATAATATTATAACTTAATAATATATATAATTTTTTTAAAAAAAATAATACCTACACGTGTAGTTCTTTTTTTTCAATTTTAATTTTAATTTTTCAATTAATTAATAACATATTATTATAAACTTAATAATATATACATTGATTTTTTTTTTTAAAAAAAATATCCATTTTAAACAAAAAAAAAACTAAAACGTGAGAATTGATTTAAATTTAAAGTTATAATATATATAAAAATATATTTTAGATTAATTAATATTTATAAAATTAATAAAAAATTAAAAAATGAGAGTGTTGTCCCTGAATTTATCCAAAATACGTGGACCAACCGGATGATGACACGTAGACTGAAAGGGTTTAACATTTAGATAATTAAGCTAAGTCTCTTTAGTCAAGGGGATCAACATCTAACAGGCCTCTCGGAGAAGGCATCTGAGTTTCACTTACTCCCGGAGAGCAAAGCTACAGCAAAGCATCTCCGGGAGGTGTCAGATCCCATCTGAGCAGTCATCTCGCATTTAATGCTGCATGGGAGAAGGCGTATTGAAACTGCCATATGTCTTCAAGTCAAACGGCGTAACCCCTCTCTCTGCAGCTACTACGCTATGATTAGTAAGCCTAGTGACGACTACTTTATGAGAAATCACATCAGTCAAGAAGGATAAAGGACTACGTCCATTAAACCCCTAAAAAACCTAGGGATTAGACCATGTATTTCTTATGATGTATCCATTGGGAATGTGTGCCTCTACTAAAAATTATAGAAATACATGTACCTCAATTCTAGGGATCACCCCATAAAAACACTATAAATACCCCCCAAACTCATTAAGGCAGGGGTCGAGAATTCTGAGTTTCATAAGAACTAGAGAGGAAAAATCACCAAGAACATTCTCTGTAATAAATATTCTCATAAATACATAGACTCGTGGACTAAGGCTCATTAATGCCCCAACCACGTAAAAATCTCTCTCATTAATTCCTTATAGCTTTCTGAATACTATTATTATATTGGTTGCCGAAAACCTCGGTCAACAGAGAGAATCAAGGAGAGAAGAGATAGTGCTATTTGAAGTGATTTTGGACCGCCACGTCACCGCCTCGTACTTCTCCTTTATATATAAACTAGGAAACATGCCGCGCTTCGCGAGCAGCTAATTTAAAATAATTTTTAGTTTTTTACCGATAATATTAATAAAATTTCAATAATGAACAATAAATGAAACACATTAATATATCATCAATAACTATTCAGTTATTATTTTTATTATCAATTCATTATAATCTTTATTAATTTTTTTCTTACATTTGAATTTTGTAAAGAATTATATGTTAGGCTAATTTAGATTTTTGCCCTCTAAACTTTGACATGTACCAATCATAGTCCCTAAACTTTTAGGTCGTTAAAAATTCTCCTCAAACTATTAAGATTATTAAATTTAAGGACGTTTATCTAATTTTACTAAAAAAAAATCTGACGTAGATAAAAATTTTGGGGTACAATTTATTACATGTTAAAGTTTCAGGGCATGATTTAGTAGATATTATGGGACATGATTTGATACATGTCAAAGTTCAAAGGACAAAAATCCTAATTAGTCTATATATTATTTTTTTACAATATATTAATTATCAATATTCTTTATAATAAGGAATAAAATATTAAAAAAAGATAAATTTATAGAGGACTTTATAGAAATATATATATATAAAATCATCATACTATTTTTTATCTAACAAAAAAAGCACAATAAGAGATTTCTTTAGTTATAGTGAAAAATAATATTAGAACTGAATTCTCACACAAAATAAAGATCTATAAAAAAAATAATAAAATAAATCTATAAAATACTTTTATATGACTTCAAAACTGTTATTGTTACTGTAATTTACTTATAATTACCATTACATTCAAAGTTGGTGTCATCACCATCACCGTATCTCATCATTACTGTATATTGAAATTTATATTAGGTATGTGAAAATTATTTAGAATTTTTACTGAATTTAAATTATATATCGTAAAGATTTTTAATTAATATTTATCAAATTTAGTGAACTCGAATAATTTTTTATTTTCTATATGCTAATATATATTTTTTTTTATTTTTTAATCTAATTTTGAAATCGATTTAAATCTTTAAATTAAAAAATTTATATTAAAAATTCCTAAAGTAATTTATTATCAAAGTAATTTGAAAGGTAATTAATATTAAAAAATGATTAAAAAAACTTAAAAAAAATTAAAAAAAAAATAGATATGCAACAATAAAAATTATGAAAATTAATATGTGCATGTAATTATTATAAATTATTAAAAAATCACTGAATTTAATATTTGAATTTATATTTTGCTGACAAAAAAAAAAAATATAAACATGCTTCAAATAAAAAAAATAAATATTGTTTGAATAATTAATTTATTATTTTTCATATTAAATAAAAAAAGACAGTATGAAATCTACTTCATTTAACATCCAAAACAAATGTCAATTTCCAGGTTAATAAACTGGCAAAAAAAAAAAAAATACACATATTATATAAAAATACCTCTAATACTTCTATATATTTTTTTTCTTTAATTGACACTGAACATGAACCTTCATGTTGGCTTTCCGACTATCTGTCTCAATCCACTTAATTCTCGCCACATACAAAAGCTTTCAAGTACCCAAAAGGTCACGCAATCCCCATCTACAAAATAAATAAAAATAAAAACAAAGGATAATTCAAATATTGACCAATAAAAAAAGAATTAGAAGAGAAAATAAACACACTCGAAAGTAAAAGAGAAATAATCATAAATTTATGAAAACAAAAGAAATAACTAAGATTGTAATTCACAATTTTGTATGTACAATCAAATAGATCAATTTGCATAAAAATAAAATAAAAAAAAAATAGTAAAAGATGAGAGAGCGGCTGCAAGAGAGATATGTATACACAATCAAATAGATTAATTTGCAAAAAAAAAAAAAACAGAATCTGGGAGAGCAGTTAAGAGAGATAGAAATATATTTTTAGGCTTAGAATTTTGTTTATGGTAATTTTATATATAGAAAATATAGTAGATTAATATGCATAAAATAAAATAAAAGAAAATTATAAAAAGTTTAAGTTAGATATTTTAGTTTTTTAAAATTGAAAATTTAGGGTGATTCTACAATGCACCCCTTAAAATGGATGTACTGGTGTACCCTTAACTTGTTTCGGCATCTAAAAAAATTTTTTAGTCTAATTTTTTTTCATATTCATGTACGTTATACCTATTTAAGATATCCTACAAAATTTTGAAAAATTCGGAATAATTTACAATATAGAAAATAATATTCAAACAGTCTATTTTACACGCATATAAAATAAAATAGTCACGCGTGCAATACACTGTTTGAACATAATTTTTGGCATGTTAAACTTTTCTAAATTTCTTAAAATTTTGCAGGATGTCTTAAATAACTATAACGTACATGACCATGAGAAAAAATTTAATTAAAAAATTATTTCGGATGCTAAAACAGATAGGGGTGCATCAATATATCCATTTTAAGGGGGTGCATTATAGAATTTTCCGAAAATTTATATACATAAAAATAACATCATACGTGTTATTAATTTAGGATTAGATATTTTAGGTTTTTAAGAATAAATATATATAGTTTTGGAAAATTCTACAATGCACCCCCTTAAAATGGGTATATTGATGCACCCCTATCTATTTTAGCATCCGAAATAATTTTAAGGTCAAATTTTTTCTCATAGTCATATACGTTATCGTTATTTAAGACATCTTGCAAAATTTTAAGAAATTCGAAAAAGTTTAACATGCCGAAAACTACGTTCAAACAGCCTGTTGCACGCGTGACTATTTTATTTTATACGCGTGTAAAATAGACTGTTTGAACATTGTTTTCTATATTGTAAATTATTCCAAATTTTTCAAAATTTTGTAGGATATCTTAAATAGATATAACGTACATGAATATGAAAAAAAATTAGACTAAAAAATTCTTCTAGATGCCGAAACAAGTTAAGAGTGCATCAGTACATCCATTAAAAGGGTGTGCATTATAGAATCACCCTATAGTTTTTTTATATAAAAAAAAAGCCACGTTTTTTTTTAAAAAAAAAATCTTAAAAATTATTAATTAATATAATTATTAATAATAAAATAATAAAAAATATAAGAAAATAAATAAATATTTATGGGTAATTCTACAATAGTCACCCTAAAATTGAGCTTATGTGTAGATACTCTAAATTTTAAAAGGCATTTGGTTGTAATATGTATGTCCACGGTATTTTTATATACCTTAACACATTGAATCTTTAATCTTGTTTTATTAAGAAATTAACGGAGAGAGAGAGAGAGAGGAGAGAGAGAGAGAGAGAGAGAGAGAGAGAGAGAGAGAGAGAGAGAGAGAGAGAGAGAGAGAGAGGAGAGAGAGAGAGAATGATGTGATTTGATTCAATTCCTTTTCTTTTGCTGATTTTTGTTTTAGCAGATTTTTCTTTTCATTTGGTTTACAAGCATCGGTATTATTTACTTTTTATTGTTGCTTTCTTGTAAATTTGAGTTTACTGGTTATCATTATGAAGATGTAAAATAATTATAGGAAGATGAGATTATTCAAAGGAACACCAACAAAGATGAAATTCAACAACGCCCACAAAGCAAATTATTTTAATTCTTTTTACTTTGTTTTTTATTGAAAATTCTTCATGCTTTTTTACTGAGAGATAATGATCCATATTTATTGGGCACACTAGTGTACCTACTAGAATCCTCTGCAACACTTCTAATAAAATCTGCCAATAAACATATCCTAAAATGGATCTATTACTAAGGCTGAAGAAGAAAGAGTCCTTCTCGGAAGGAGTAAAAAACACAAATAAACACAGGATATTTCTTTTTAATTATAGTTTTAATTAGGTGAACCAATCATATAATAATTTAGGGGTTCCATGGATACACCCCATTTTAACAAAGTTCTTATCCACTACATTAAGGTCCATAATAACCCACCGTTCATTTGTTACTTGTTCCAATTATAATCTTAAATATTAGGTGTACCGATGCAACTGTTTTAGGGGTATCTATTACAGAATTTTCCAATATTTATAAACCTAATAAAAAATTAAAAAAAGAGAGAATTAAGGAGAGAACGAGAAGAGATAAAGCTATTTGAAGTGATTTTAGAATGACATGTCACCGACTCATACTTCTCCTTTATATATATATAGACTAGGAAACAAACCGCGCTTCGCATGCGGTTGTAATTTATTTAATGAAAATTTCATAAAATTATATTAAATTTTTAGTAACTATTCTACTAATGTTTTCGCATTAATAGATTTAATTTTGATACATTAAAGTGTTAATTTTTTTAATTATTTTAAACTTAATAAATATCAACTTTTTTTATTAAATTATTTATTATACATATATTATTAGTTTTCGAAAATATAAATTAAAAATATATATAATAACTGATAAATTTATAAAAAAAAAAAATATTTTAAAACTATTCTATCATCACTATAATTAGGGACGACCCTGAGGTAAGACAAAGGAGGCGGCCGCCCTAAGCCTCCCACTGCTCAGGCCCCCATTTCAAAAAAAAAAAAAAATTAAAATATAGTTAGTAATAAAATAAATAATAATACTCTTAATACTATATATGTGTTGTAGCATAGTGGTAATTTGATTTATTTAACAACTAAGAGGTTCAAAATTTAAATCCCAACAACCTTACTTTTTTATTGGACCCCAATTTTTATTTTTACCTAAAGCCCAAATTAGCATAAAGTCCGTTAATTAATAATGAAAAAGTAGATATAGAATTAAATCTAATCAAATTTAAATTTAAATAGTATATGATTTAGATAATTTTAATTAATTTATTTAATATTTAATAATTATTTAGTGAAAGAGATATCTACAAACATCATAGTGAAAATGAATTTGATTTAAAAAAAAATCATAGTGAAAGAAAAAAAATTAGAAGACAGATCATCACCGTATCGCATTTGATAAATAAATACAATTGATAATTAATCTAAGAAAAAAAAAACTTGTGAGATGATTTTAAAACTGATGTCATCACTGTATGTGACTTTTAGTCACCACTACATTCAAAGTAATTAAAGTTAAGAAAATATTAGCAATTAAAAAATTTTCACACAAAAATAGAGATCTATAGAAAAAATAATCAATAAATCTATAAAAAAAACTTATCATATGATTTAAAAATTATTGTCATCACTATATCTTAGTGGTAGTATTATCATCTTATCTCACTAGTAGTTGTAACTATATATCTATCCAATAAGTTTGTTGTACATCAAACAAATAAACAATACTACTAAGAGTTTATTATTGACATTAACTTTTGAAAGGAAATAAAAACTATATAGGAATAGGATTGTCAATGAATATATTAACTTTTAATATATATTAAATGAAAAAAATACTTAAGAAAACGTTTGATATGCAAAAAAAAAAAATAAAATAAAAAAATAGAGAAGTTAATAACAACCTACGCTTCGCTTTGATACAGGGGTCTGTAGCTGAAGGGTATGGAATTGATGGTGTTCTTCTATTATCCGAGATGTCATAAGACCAAATGAGTTCACTTTGGCCACTGGTTTGAAAGCTTGCTCTCTTTGCTTAGAATTAGATTTTGGGAAACAGTTGCAATCTGAATCTCTTAAAGCTGGATATTTCTCAGATTTGTTTGTAGGATCCTCACTTGGTCGTAGTATGATATTATATATATATATAGTATTTTCTTAAAAAAAAAATAATTGATTTATGGTAGATATTTTTGTGAAAAATTTATTAAAATAATAGTAAAATATTAATTTATAGATTTATGATCTAACAAAAAATTAAAAAAATGAGATAATTAAAAAGAGAATAGAAAAAGCTATTTAGAGTGATTTGAAAGTGCAACATCACCGCTTCATACTTCTCCTTTATATATATATATATAGACTATAAAATAGAGAGTATCACATGAGAATGAGGAAGAAAAAATTACAATAGTCTTTTCATTACTTTCATGAATTTATCATTAAAAATAATTTTTTTACATCAAATAATTTATATTAATGAGTAAATCATGAATAATTCGAAGACATCGATGATAGTGAAGTTGTTGACATAAAAAGAAAGTCTGTATGTCTCCAAATTATAGAAAAATATTAAAAATCGAGGTCTTGATACTATTTATTGATTATTGTCGAAGTGCGATGCATACATCAAAAATTATTAATTACTTAAACTTAAAGCAAATAAAAGAAAAAAGGAAAAAAAAAATAAATAGGATTAGAGATAGATAGAGAATCTTTATTCAAAGAACAAAAAAGATAAAGAAAAAGAAAAAAGACGAAGAAGAAATAGTGTGTGAGAGAGATGTATAAAAAATAATTTTTATTAAAAAAAAAAAAGGAGAAACAGAAGAGAAAACGTGTGAGAGAGATATATGTATAATATATATTTATAAGTTTAGAGTTAAAGTTAGATATTTAAGTTTTTAATTGATTTATTAAAATAATAGTAAAATATTAATTTATAGATTTATGCTTTAATAAAATATTAAAATTGAGAGAATTAAGGAGAGAAGAGAAAAATAATTTTAGACTAATTTTAGACCGCCACGTCATCGCCTCATACTTCTCCTTTATATATATTTACATAAAGTGTGTCTATATAACAGAATTCTTGGTTTATGAGAAATTTATGGGTGACTTTTTATTTATATTAAAAATAAAATGATTTATTATTAAAAATAAAATGGTTTATGAGAAATTCACGGGTCACTTTTTATTTATATATAATAAAATAAATCCCATTAAATCCCAAAAAAAATTAAAATAGGGTTCTAGATTTTCTTTATTTACGGTATTTCTAACCTATTTAATTATGAGTTTTTATTTATATATAATAAAATAAATCCCATTAAATCCCAAAAAAAATTAAAATAGGGTTCTAGATTTTCTTTATTTACGGTATTTCTAACCTATTTAATTATGAGAAATTTACATGATGTACTAACTTTTGCTATCTTTTTACAAAAATACTGTCAGGCGGTATTTTTTACTTTTTTACTGTATTTTTTTTATAAGTTTCATACTGCAGTATACTGTGTTAAGTTTTCACTGGTGTTCTACTGGTGTTCTACTGTTGTTTTGAGTTGTCCTGCTTTGTGTTTTACTGGTATTTTATAAAAACACAGTATTTTTGAAACTATTTTCGTGTGACAGTATTTTTGTAAAAGTTAACTCAAATTCTAGTATTTTTGTAAGTTTCCCTTTAATTATTTATGCCTATTTTATAAACCCTATTTGATTAAAGTTAACATTATAAGATTAATTCAAATGATTGTTCATATATTAATTAATCCCATTAATAAAAAATAATTCAATATATGAACCCTATTTGATTAAACTTTAATCAAATAGAGTTCATATATTGAATTATTTTTATATTAATGGGATTAATCAATATATGAACAATAATTTGAATTAATAATCTTATAGTCTTAACTTTTTAATTCAATTAATAATTATTTGTCACGTAATTATTAAGTCTTTTCCCTTTAATTTTCCTTTTTTTGATGATGCTAATTTATTCATATTAAGGTAGTGTTCTACTAGGGGATCTAACGAGTTTCGCCCCTTCGCTAATGGTCTCTAAGAGTTCAAATTCCAGTATTGTATAAATCTTCAATTTGTTCTATTTCTTATATTAACTGAAATTTTGCTACTTTTTTTTTTAATTTACAACTTTATTGTTTATATCTTATTAGGGACATTCATGGAAATTTGGGTTTCTTTAAAATATACAATTAATGAGCATTACTTTTTGATCATAGTTTGTTTTCCATGGCTGAAAACCTCAATAATCTCTATCATTTGATATCAAATAAAATAAAATTATCATGATGTATAAATTATGGTTATTTAATGAGTAATTAGTATGTTGAAATTGTCAAGCTGATATTTAAAATTGTTTATAATTGAATTGTTTCTTTGTCAAAATTAATATTAAGTATATTTATATGTTTATAGATTTATCTATTTTCTCTTACATCAATCATGCTCATATAGCAAAAAAATCATACTCATATAGACATGTTATTTTTATTTTGTAATTTAGATCTTCTTAGTCATTATTTAGTTCACTTAAACCTTTTCCGATTATGGTAACTGAAGTTTTGTTTCTTTTAGGTACTCTATTACAAAAATCTGTATTACATTTACATGTATTATTTATTTTTGACTATGAGGAGGTGGATTTCTTTATTGGGAAACATATAGTGTGACAAATTATTGTTCATATATTGAATAATTATTTTTGATTAATGTGATTCATATAAATAACTGTGTATATTGAATTCTATATTTAAATAATTATTTTTGATTTTTATGTGATTATTTATTATTCATATATTTAGAACCCTATTTAATTAAAGTTAAGATTATAAAATTAATTAATTTGTGATTTCTTCCTATACACATAATAATAATCTCACCTAATAACTAATAATATTTTTTCTTTAATTTTGTAATTGTATCACTTTAAAATAATATAGAAAAAAACTAGCATAAAATTTAGTATACGTGCATCGCACGTAGCTTTTTACTAGTATATATATATAGAAATATAGATATATATATACATATAAAAAAAAAGATAAATATAGATATATAGATATATAAATAGATAGATACTATAAATTTATATAAATATTAATTAAATATATAAAAAAGATATGCCGTGCACTGTAAAAAAAAAATTAATGGTACACTAATTACTGTTTCCTTGGAGCATAATTACAGCAATAATTCGTTTTAGTGACTCTTGGTCTAACAACAATTGTGGACTTCTTTTTCTTTTGTTTTTGCAAAAGCAATTTATAAAGGGGAATAAACAAAAATGCATAAAAACTTGAACTCTTTTTTTTAAGAAAATATGGCACATGTTAAAATTACAAAAAAAAAAAAAAATTGTACAAATACATGAAGAGGCAAAGTATAATACTTTTAATATAAGTTTTTACTTAAAAGATATAAAGTATTGGACATTCTACTGCGATATTTGAGATTGCCATCAATTCCTCGGCATCGATTTGGGATAATCCTTTGTTTTAGATTTTTTTTTTTTTGCATAAAAAACACGAAACATATATTAGACATTTTAGAAATAAAAAAATATTTATATTTTTATTATTAACAAACCACATCAATTTAAATTTTCTTATAAATTATAATTTTTTTACAAATGATAAAAATATAATTTATGAAAAAAAATTATAATTTACTAAAATGATAAAAATATAATTTGTAAAAAAATTATAATTTAAAAATATTATAATTTATTTTATCAAAAGCATATTAATCTATATTATGAAAAAAAATATATATTTAAAAATATATAAAAAATAAAATTCTATATAACATGATTCTTTATATATTTGTGATTATAATGAATTAGACTATAATATCATTATTATAGAATCTTAACAACTCACAACACTTAAAAATTTATAATTTACTAAACACTTAGCTGAACTTTTTTCCACAGTTCTGCTACAAATTCTTTTTCTTATAGCACAACTACAACTATTTTTTCTGAGAGCACAGCAGTGCCAAACGGACCCTTAATATGTCAATTATTATAACGGTCTTATTATGACCAAACTATTTTAGTCGCTACCTATTACCTATAAATAGGAGTTTTTTCCTCCATTCAAAGGGGGCTAAGCAATTCTGTTCAGTATTAGTAATGATATTTGCATTTTTGTTTAAGGAGAAAAAACATTCATTCAATGGTTGAAGGGATATAAGTCCAAAAAAAAAAAAATGAAAAAGAAAAGAAGAAAACAAGCGGTAGACTTCAAAGAGTCGCATAAATCTCACAAAAAATATGATCAAACAACACTAATCAAGCAGATATATGCATATGGGTAATACACAGTTTGTGATATCGGTGTTCTCCGATTAGGTTGGGGGTTTCCTACTGATTGAGGTGACCTTTGGTCTTTTCTTCTTCCACGAGGGGTTCTTTTGCTATGGAACCTATACAAGAAGGTAGGGATTCGAATATGAGAGGGGATACAGGTAAAGCGACGGAGAAGGAAAACGGAAGTAGGGATATTATGGAAGATGGACAAGCTCCTGAAGGGGGGGATAGAGGGTCTTGAAGGTGAGGGGGTTGACGAGATGAGGCAACAGTTTCTTGACTCCATGACGTTGGAGCTTGAGGCAGACGTGGAGCTGAGTGCTGAGGTAACAAGGAAGGGGGTCCTGGCGAGGGTCTTTGGCAGACGAAGCGTAGCAAGGGGAAGAGTGAAGGAGATACTTTCAAAAATATGGAACCTGGAAGGACATTGGAGAATGAAGACCTTGAAGCCGGGTTTGTGGGGAATCTTCTTTGACAATGAAGCTGATAAGAAGGAAATCCTGAAGAAGAGGCCATGGTTAGTTAATGGGGCATTATTGAACATTAGAGACTGGCCTGAAGATGGCACTTGGGAGAATACGAATATGAACATGGCAATATATTGGGTGGAGGCTCATGGACTTCCAACGCCATACCTAACATGGGAGAATACAGAAGTCATTGCAAGGAAAGTAGGAGAATATGTGGACTTTGAAAGGGCGCCAAGGAACGTCATCGCTCGGAGGGGTTTCTTGAAGTTTCAAGTGGATATATTGCTTGATCAAAAACTCGTCGCGGGATTCTACTTGAATATTTCACGTGATAGAAAGGAGTGGGTTCAATTTAAGTACCATAAGCTGCCGGCGATATGCTTTACTTGTGGTCACCTGGCTCATTCGTATGGGAAGTGTGATTGGTCCTTAGAATACGCTTATCCACCTATTGGGAGGGCAGTCCCTTTGTATGGAGCCTGGTTGAAAGCTGGAGTACCGATTAGGAGTTGTTTTGATCCAACGATTCTGAGAATGAAAGTGGCGGGGCCTAGTCTTGGCTCCGACGTGAGAGCTTCGCCGGCAGTAATGGGGAAGGGTAAAATGGTAATTACGGAGGGTGAAAGGGATGGCACGGGTGTAGGGCAGTCGAACGTTGGTTTGAAGATTTCATCAAAGGGGATAGAGGTACAAGTGTTGGATATATTTTACCAGGATCTAGATTTACTAACAAGTATGTTTAATTAACATCCTAATATGAATTCTAAAACAATGAAATAAACACATATAAAGTTTAGGAAACCTTACATTGGGTGTAGCGGAATATAATGACTCCTTCCGTTCAGATATCTAGCCCTTGATTCCTTTCTGTAGCAGAGCATTATCAATATCTGAACCTGGATCTCTTTCTCTCCTTCCTTTGATGCTGATTCTCCTTCTTATTGGTTGATTTTCCACAGTCTTACATACTATGATCGAGATACCACTTGATGTGTGTGGACACTCACTCATTCACTCAAGGATTTCGAAATTTAGAGAAGAAAAGAAGAGAGAAGGTGATTTCGGCTATAGAGAATAGGAGGCTCAATTTCATCTGACAAAGTTAAGTGTGAATGAGAGCCATCACTATCTATTTATAGGTAACCACATAGGTTTAGGTAAGAATTATTTGGCATTAAAATAATGAAAAAATAAATGATAAAAGCCTATAAGTGTGGCCGGCCATGGGCCTTGGATAATGGGCCTCACTTATGCAATTTTGCTGTTTTATCATTCCTGCATCTGATTTTCTCA
This sequence comes from Cannabis sativa, assembly GCF_029168945.1. Taxonomy (NCBI): domain Eukaryota; kingdom Viridiplantae; phylum Streptophyta; class Magnoliopsida; order Rosales; family Cannabaceae; genus Cannabis; species Cannabis sativa. The sequence continues at coordinate 18,839,013 of NC_083608.1, forward strand.
AAAACGCCAATTTTCAAATTCAACCATTTAAATGCCAATTCTAATTATTTAATAACTAAAAATTAATTATTAAATAATATTGTCATTTAATATATTTATTAATTAGACATATAAAGTCTCTTAATTAATAAATAAACCTAGAATCTCTTTTCTTTACAATTTCGCCCTTGCTTAGTGAAAATTCATAAACTAGACATAGTCTAACTTTAGAATTATAATTGATTAATCAAAATCAATTAACTGAGTCTTACAAGCAGTATGGTCTCAACTAGTATGGGGACCATGGGTCTATATATCCAAGCTTCCAATAAGCAGATCAAGAATTTATATCTTAAATTCACTGACTTATTAATTCTTCGTTGAATTCACGCATAGAACTTAGAATTGCACTCTCAGTATATTGAACGCTCTATATTTTCCACGATATAAACACGTCATTAGTTATCTATTGTTATAACCCTAATGTGATCAATGATCCTCTATATAGATGATTTACACTATAAAGGGATTAAATTACCGTAACACCCTACAATGTATTTTATCTTTAAAACACTTAACCCTGTATAAATGATATTTCAGCTAAGTGAAATGAGACCTCCACCATTTATTTTCGTTTGGTTAAGCTCGAAGGAAATCATCCTTTACTTTCTATTCGCCAGATAGAAGTTATAGATTCCATATGTATGTTAGCGCTCCCACTCAATTGCACTACCGTGTTCCCAAAATGTACGTATCACCCTGACCCAAAAGTAGGCTTAACTAACAAATCAAAGAACACGAATAACACTCTTGAGATTGAACCTAATCATATCAGGATTAAGATCATTTGATCTAGGATCAACATGTGATATTGAATTGAATAGATATTACGGTAAATTCTAATATATCTAATCAAAGTTCAATATCGGTCCCTTCCGATGTATACTCCATACATCCGATGCTGGTAAACTTTGCCAATGTCTTGGAAAGGGCATAACACTTATCCAAGGTGTAAGAATACCTATCGCTGATTATTCCATGTCAGTCTAAATCCAGTGTTCTAACAAATCAGGGAATAAACTTTCGAACATATAATTAAGATTATATTCCACTGTGTTGACAACACTATAATCATTAACAAATTGATATGTTCTGGACTTAAATAGAATTCATACATTATGTACATATAATCATGTGAACCATGCAACATTAAATGTTATTTCTGATCTATATTAATAAGTAAATTTGATTATATTGAAATGAGTTTTATTTAGGGCATAAAACCCAACAACAAGGAGTTAAGAAAATGTGTTTGAATTCCCAGGGAAATTTTCCTCTTTCGGTAAAGAACAGGGCTGTGTCCATCTGTAAAAAGCATCCCTTGAATAATATTGATAATAGGACAAGAGATGCAGGGATTATAGCCAGCCTAATGGCTGATATTGGGCCTACTAGGGATCAAATGGTGGACCGGCCCCATGAGGAGATATGTAAATCAAGGGTGCCACACCAATTTCCTGAACCTACTTTTGTTAATTGGCCCACTGAAAGCAGCCTAGAGGAAGTTGTTGGGCAATTAGTGGATCCGGCCCAAATGGAAAAGGAGAAGGCCCAAGTGGTGGTTACTCATGATAGTACAGTTTTTTCTAATAATGGGCCCTCTTTCTCGGGTGCTAAGAAAAGATAGGCTGCTCTAAATATTGTCCCAGTCATCACTTCGAATGACAAAATTGAGACACTGGGAGACAAGTCTCCAGCTTCGCCTATTACTTTTCTTCCCACAATGGAGCTTAACACTTTTACTCCTGGGAGTAGCAGTCGGCAAGGAGATGGTGCGAAGAGAAGGGGAAGTTATCGTAAAAGAGGGGGAGGTTCGGGTAGTGGCCGAAGAGGAGGAAAACAAGGAATTTCGAACTGTAAGAGTAAGAAGAACACCACTTCTGGGGTGTTACAAATTGAAGGTACGTCTAGCACTAATTTGGATGAGGTGTTAGTTGATATTATAGCTAATGAAGCAAACCATTTGTTTTCGGGCGAGGAGGCGGCCCTTATCAAGCCCCCTCCGTCGCCATGAGGCTTTTATCGTGGAATTTTCAGGGGGTGATGCGTACCCCGGCAACCCAAGCTCTCTTGGCTTGGGTAAGGAGGTACAAGCCGGAGTGTATCTTCTTGATGGAAACAAAAACAAATGTGGAGGGAATAATGGGATTATCTAGATCTTAGGGTTATCAACATTCATCTATTATCCCTGCGGCGGGAATAGGAGGTGGGTTTTGTTTGTTGTGGAATGGTGATGTTGTTTTGAAGGTAATTGATGCCTCAGACGGGGTATTTGAAGTAGAAATTTAGGATTCAATTTCTAATCTTAAGTGGTGTTTGTTTGCGGTTTATGGTAGGCCGTATGAAAATGAGAAAAAATCTTTCTGGGAGTTAATGGAAGGTAGAGTAAAATAGTTGCTTGAGGCCGTGGTTGTTAATCGGGGATTTAAATGTGATTGCGCACCAGTGTGATAAGAGTGGTGGTAGAAGAGTGTCTTTAAGGGATACAGGAATTCTTTTGATTTTTTTTTTCAGAATTCTGGGGGGATCGACTTGGGGTTCCGAGGGTGCAAGTTTACTTGGCAAAATAATAGGTTCTTGGGGGGTTTAACAAGGGAGAGATTGGATCGGGCTGTAGCTTCGGGTGAGTGGGTGACTTCCTTTCCTGCGACTGAAGTGTTGAATGGTCCGATCACGGTGTCGGATCATGGGTTTATCCTCCTAGATACATCTGGTAGGCAGCGAAGAGGGATCAAACCTTTCCGTTTCTTTGAAGCTTGGGCAAGGGATAATTCTTGTGGGGAAACTATCAAGAATGCTTGACTAAGGGGCAGGGGGGTAGCAGTCTTAGCTCGCGTTTAGGCGATACGAGAACTACTCTCCAAAGGTGGAAAAGAGAGTCTTTCAATGACTGTGATAAGCTCATTAAAGAAGCGGAGGAGCGGATTGGTTGGATCCAAGGTCAGCCCCTCTCGCCTTTGCTTCAACAAGAAGAGGAAACTTTAATGAAAAGAATAGCTGAGCTTTGGATACGAAAAGAGGGAATGTGGCGGCAAAAATCAAGAGAAGTTTGGTTAAAGTTGGGAGATAGAAATACTAAATTTTTTCACGCTTCCACGATTGTTAGAAGGAGAAGAAACGAGATTAATGCTGTGAAGAATGATCAAGGGAATTGGGTTACATCAATTAAAAACATTGGGAGGGTTTTCAATGAATTCTTCCATGACTTGTATAGCTCCGCAAATACAAAGCTCGATGAGTCCTTCTATGAGCTTCTCAACCCTCTGGTAATTGAGAAGGAGAATGCTAGGTAGAAAAAAGTTCCCACTAATGAGGAAATTTGGAGTGTGGTGGCGGCAATGCATCCTCTCAAGGCCCCGGGACCCGATGGGATGCCAGGATATTCTTTTTCGAAGGTATTGGGATATAGTGGGTATCGAGGTAATCAGCATGGTGCAAAAAATTTTCACTTCGGGAAACATGGAAGGCCAGCTGAATCACACATTCATTTGCCTAATTCCAAAAGAAGAGAATGCTTGCTCCGTGGACAAATCCAGACCTATTAGCTTGTGTAATTTTGCGTACAAGATTCTTTCGAAAATTCTTGCTACCAGGCTAAGGGAGGTCATTAACAAGTTAATTTGTCCGTTCCAATCGGCTTTTGTTCCGGGGAGATGGAGAGCGGAATCGTCCACTCTGACTCAGGAGCTAGTTAATACCATAAAAAAGAAGAAAGGCAAAGGAGGTCTTATGGACTTAAAGCTAGACATGCTGAAGGCCTATGATAGGATTGAGTGGAATTTTCTAAGAGAAGTTCTCAAAGGTAATGGGTTTGATAACCAGGTGATAAAGCTAATGATGGAGTGTGTTTCTTCTGTATCTTTCTCGGTCCTTATTAATGGTGTGCCCCAAAAAAAGTTCTTGCCAAGGAGAGGTCTTAGGCAGGGCGACCCATTATCGCCTTTCTTGTTCCTGCTTTGTCATGATATCCTCTATAAGTTGATAATGAAGAAGCAATCTGCTGGCCGATTACATGAGATTTTTGTTGGGTTTTATGCCCTAAATAAAACTCATTTCAATATAATCAGATTTACTTATTAATAAAGATCAGAAATAACATTTTATGTTGCATGGTTCACATGATTTATTTCATGATTATATGTATATATAATGTATGAATTCTTTTTTAAGTCCAGAACATATGAGTTTGTTAAAGATTATAGTGTTGTCAGCACAGTGGAATATAATCTTAATTATATGTTCAAAAGTTTATTCCCTGATTTGTCAGAACACTGGATTTAGACTGACATGGTATAATCAGCGATAGGTATTCTTACACCTTGGAAAAGTGTTATGTCCTTTCCAGGACATTGGCAAAATTTACCAGTATCGGATGTATGGAGTATACATCGGAAGGGACCGATATTGAACTTTGATTAGATATATTAAAACTTACCGTAATATCTATTCAATTCAATATCACATGTTGATCCTAGATCAAATGATCTTAATCCTGATATGGTTAGGTTCAATCTCAAGAGTGTTATCCGTGTTCTTTGATTTGTTAGTTAAGCCTACTTTTGGGTCAGGGTGATACGTACATTTTGGGAACACGGTAGTGCAATTGAGTGGGAGCGCTAACATAAATATGGAATCTATAGCTTCTACCTGGCGAATAGAAAGTAAAGGATGATTTCCTTCGAGCTTAACCAAACTAAAATAAATGGTGGAGATCTCATTTCACTTAGCTGAAATATCATTTATACAGGGTTAAGTGTTTTAAGGATAAAATACATTGTAGGGTGTTACGGTAATTTAATCCCTTTACAGTGTAAATCATCTATATAGAGGATCATTGATCACATTAGGGTTATAATGGATAACTAATGACGTGTCTATATCATGGAACAATATAGAGCGCTCTATATGACTGAGAGTGCAATTCCAAGTTCTAAGTGTGGATTCAATGAGGAATTAATAAGTTAGGGAATTTACTTGGTAAATTTGGTTTGACTTATTGGAAGCTCGGTTATATAGACCCATGGTCCCCATACTAGTTGAGACCATACTGCTTGTAAGACTCAGTTAATTGATTTTGATTAATCAATTATAATTCTAAAAGCTAGACTATGTCTACTTTATGAATTTTCACTAAGCAAGGGCGAAATTGTGTAAAAGAGATTTTAGGTTTATTTATTGATTAAGAGACTATATATGTCTAAATTAATAAATATATTAAATGACAATATTATTTAATAATTATTTTCAAGTTATTAAATAATTAGAATTGGCATTTAAAAGGTTAAATTGGAAAATTGGTATTTTTCAGAAAATGGGAATGGAAAATAACAAAATGGGAAAGTTGCAAAGTGAGGCCCAATACCCTTTGTATGGCCGGCCACATGCATAGGAAATTCCATTTGTAGTTTCCATTATTTTAATGCCATACAATTCTAACCTAAACCTAGAGGGTTTTTCTATAAATAGAAAGTGTTGGCTTCAAGAAACAGACACACAACATTAAACATTTGTTTCCTTCAGAAAAGGCCACACGCCACCTTCTCTCTTTTCTTCTCCGTATTTTCGAAAATTTCTTGAGTGAATGAGTAGTGCCCACACACATCAAGTGGTACCTCAATCATAGTATGTAAGACTATGGAAATTCTGCATCAAAGAAGGAGAAAAGAAGATCTAGGTTCAGATCTTGATTATGCTCTGCTACAGAAAGGAATTAAGGGCTAGAGATTTGAACGGAAGGAGTCATAATATTCTGCTGCACCCACTGTAAGGTTTTCTAACTTTATATGTGTTTATTTTCATTGTTTTAGAATTCATATTAGGTTGTTAATCAAACATACTTGTTAGTAAATCTAGATCCTGGTAAAATAATTTCCAACAACTGGCACCAGAGCCATGGTAATGATTTACTTTCATGTAATTTGAATTAAAACGATGATTGATATGTTTTTGTGTTGATTTGGATGATTTTATGTGGTTTATGTGTTAGTTGATGAATGTATATGTTGTACAGTATTTTTTCCATGAAATATTTTTTCGATTTTTGAAAATATTTTACTTGGATTACTTGTGAAAAATTAAGCAATTTTGTTTTTTACGGAACTTGATTCCGATAAAAATTGAAAAAGTTATGAATTTTGGAAAATCGGGAATGATGGCTGTCGAAGCTAGGCGCACACATGCACCAGGTGCTTCGGACAACCTCTCATCCGCGCGCGTACCTCGGTCATTCACCCAGTAGCACGCCCATGCGTCTCGCCTGGGAACCCTGCAGCCCGCCGAGTTTTCTCGGTAGATGGGGCTGCAATTCCGCTCCTCCGCGCGCGTAAGCCCCTTTTTGTAGCCTCTGGAGGCTGCACGTCCAGCCTCCTGGGCAGCCCTTTCCCAAAAATCGAATTTTGTGGGATTTTTCCCCAAAATTCAATTTTTTCATGGGATTGTTTCCCAAAATTCATTTTTCTTTTTCTTTTTTTTAATATTTCTAAATTGAAATATTTCCAATTTTAAATATTTTCAATTTGGAATTTTTCCAATTTTTAAATATTTTTATTTTGGAATGTTTCCAATTTTAAATATTTCCTATTATGGTTAGATTTAAAAATTTGTTAACTTCTTTAATATTTATTTATTATTTAATTATAAGATTAGATATTTTGATATTTAAGATATTTTAAATTAAAAGATAACTTTGTCTTTTTATTTAAAATATTATATTAAAATTATTTTATATGACAAATTAAATAATTAATAAATTTGAAATTAACATAGATATTTTTATAGATATACTTACCATAATGTTTTCAAATTCAAAAATTTGTTATTTTGTTAAATATTTAATTATTTATAAATTATAAGTTTAAAAATGATATTTTTTCTATATATATATATATCATTTTTTCCTTATTAGAAATTTATAAATCACATCTTAAATATTTAAATAACATAGATGTTTTGTAGAGATTTGAATATTGCTTAATTTGAGATATTTTGACATATAATTATGGTAATTATTATTCATTTATTATTTTATTCCTAAAATAATAATTATCTAACCAAATCTATTTTAAAATTGGTTTATTTTATTAAATTATAAGATCTGAAAGTGATTGAAGATTCTTTTCTTTCAAATCATTGATCTTATTAGATATTTAATTTAATTTGATTCAAATAAACCTAGATATTTTAAAATTAGTTTCCTTTATTTGGTTAGTTTAAGAATAATAATTTAATTATATTAATATCTTATTTTCACATCTGTTACATGGAAAATGTTTGTTTATTTTATATTGTTTATTCAAAACTTTTTTTTAACAAACCTATTATTTATCTGATCTAAATTGCTGTGATTAACTTGTTGACAGATCCAATGATCTGATTTTAATCATAGTCCAATTGTCAATAGATCTTATGAATAATTTGTAACAGGTAAATTTTGTACTTCTTTCATATGTGTAAACCTAGTAACATGATAGGGCCCATCCAAATCATTTGACCTGTGTGAGCCTATATGTTTGCTATTGGGCTTAGATGCATATAGGAAGCCCATTTAAGTTTTTACTAAGTAAATGGACTAGGTTGCTAAAATAAATTTTGACATAAGTAAATTTATTTAGGTCCAATTAGATTTGGGCTTATTCAATGAATAACAATTATTTATTTAAAGGTTAAATTCCTCTCTTTTGGGCCTTGTGTGAGAGTTGGGGGCCAATAGAAGTGGGTACGACATACTGAACCCAGCTCCCCCTCACATGAACTACCCCAATTGTGAAGGCCCATTTGCCTTATTTAAATAATTGTATTAGGTTAATTATATTAGTCTAACCTAATTAAAATTGAATTAGCAACATAATTAATTTTTAAAATATATGAAATTTATTTTTCATTTTAATATTTTAAAGTTAATTTTAGAAAAACACTTAGTTAATGATATATATTCTAGATAGTTATTTCTAGTACTAGTTATTATTTCTAATATTAAATAGGAAAATATCATTGATTGTGAAATTAATTGTCTCATAATTAATTTTGGTACAATCTAAGTTTAATATATTTTCCTAGTATTAAACTAGAATTAATAATTAAGTTTCCTCTATACTTAATTATTTATTTCTTGAATTTAATACATTTAATTAAATTGAAAATTCAATATCTAAGTTAATTTACATCATGATACTTAAATATTGTTGTTTTCATGTTATTTAATTAAAGTTGGAAATTATTTTAAGTTTGGAATCTTAATTCAGAATAACTTAAGTTTGAATAATTTTCAAAATATATTTTATTTTATTTTATTAATCATTTCCCAAAATTTCGAAATTGCATCACTTTGATGCAGAAATTTCGAATTTTATTTGAAAAATAGATTAAAGTTGAAAATTTATTTAGGACTAACTTAAATCAATGATTTTTTTATTTAATGATTAATTAAAATAAATGAACTAAAATATATTATAATTAGAAATTGAATTAATTAGTCTATGAAAGTCTAGATAGATATTATCTGTTTTGCTTGAAGTATTTTTCTAGTGTATTTAATTAAATAGAAAATTAATATTTAAGTTGATTCTTAATCATGATACTTAAATATTTGAAATTTTTCTTAGATATTTAATTAAATAGGAAAATTATATTTTTTGTTGAAAATCAATTTTTTATTAATTTTGGGCCAACATAAAATTAGAGTAATTTTCCAGGATTTATTTTTATTTTATTTTAAAGCATTTTCGAAAGTAGTATTCTTATACACTTCATTTTTCGAAATGCAATATATATTTATAGAAAATTAAATTTGAGTTGTAAATTAATTTTGAAACAACTTAAATTGAATAATTTTCTAAATATTTATGGAAATTATTACTAAGATGGAAATAATTCACGTTATTTTCATATCCATCTAAGTATAATTTATAAATATTAAATTAAAATTTATATTTAGAATTTTTCATTCTAAATTGGAAATTTTAATTAAATAAATATATATTTAAAATAAATTGATTAAAATAAATATTAGAAGAAACTACAACCTTCATTAAATAATGAGCTTTATTATTATAAGGATATTCGATCTCCATTGTTGGTTTTACATAGCTATTGTTTTAGTGAGTAATCCTCCCTAATGGAGGAACGTTCATTAGCAAGTTAGCACCGTTTAATCTCGAAAGATAAGTAATCTTGTAAGTTTTTTATATAGTTTTGATCACCCTAATGGTGGCGACTGTATAAGACTTTCAAGAATATGAAACAATGGTGGAAGCTCATAAGATAGAATAACCTTGACTCTCGCCTAAACGGGACAACGCGGATTCACATCTTGATCGAATAAAAGGTTGCTAGAATGTTGATCATTTTAGATGAGCTGACAACTCTATCCAATGGATGGTAGCTTTGACTCTCACCTAAACGGGACACTGATATCAGTTTGTTGAAAACCTTGGAGATTATTTAGGATTGTATGTTTTAGTATTTTCACTTGTCATTCCTACTTGTTATATGCTTCATAATTTCTGAATTGTGTATGAATTTATATTGAACCATGTTATTTTCTGTTATTAAATTGTAGTTTAATTTCGAATCTTCATTGTTTGTCTAACTTGGTTTATTTTTCTAATGAGATAAATCCCTAATGGATTTTCACCATTAGATTAACATAATAGTGTTAGATCTCGAAAGATAAATATTGTATATGCAACATCTAGCTGTTCATCAATTGATGACACCTTAGACTAGTATTTTACAATATGAAACAAGAAAATTGTATAAATAAGATTACTTTGACTCTCGCTAATCGGAGCATCGTTGGATTCTTATTTAAAACGAAATTATCCTAATTCCTCTTAGCTTATTCATTTCGAATTAGCTTAATGACATATCATTGGATGAATGGTCTATAAATCATATAAAGTCATTCAATATTTTGTCTTAAGAAATTAAATGACGCATATGATTATATTCCCGAAATTCTATCCCAAAATGATATAAATCCTCAATCTTAGAAATCTCCTACTTGTAAGGGCAAATCAACTTAGAGTTAGATTAGCAGTGGTGGTCGAAGAAAGAATTACTAATTATATAGTTACACTTTCACAAGTGTTTCATAACCATTTTCTTTCAATGGATTTAAACTGTATGAGTTTAGTATTCTGTGACCAGAATCCACTTGTACTATTCTAAGAACTCTTTGATGTGACTAAACTGAAGTCATCAAAATATACAACCACATATTTTATAAATCTATGGCATTTATATCTTGTTCATAGTGGTTTTGACAAGATCATTCTCTGCAAAGAGTTAATATGCCTATATCCACTGAAATTAAGTTCATTCGCAGATGGATGTACATTCAGGGGTGGATATGAGTTTTCGTTGTATTCTTAAAACGATCACTCTAGATTTTACCTTATGCAAAAGAAATTTGAAATGTTTGAAAAATTTCATGAATTTCTAGCAATGGTAAGTGGTTAAAGATCTTGCGAACTGATAGGGGTGGAGAGAAAAAGTTAGTAGATATGCAGTTCAAAGATCATTAATTTGATTTTGAATTATATCCAAACTTACCTCCCCAGAAACTCGAGTTGCATATTGATGATTAGTTACTAGTCGTTGCCTAAATCCTTCTATGGTAATATAATTTCAAAATGATGCAATGGTTGTATACTTAATGTAAATCATTACTAGATTCATGGATGACCTAATCGAAATCTTAAGAAAAGCTAGAACTACTAACCCTGGTTTGCATGTTTGTTAGCTATTCTAAATGATTAGGGGTGGACCATCCCATAGTCATTAGATAAGAAAGTGTTTGTTTAAACAAATACTACTTTTCTAAGAAAATGACTAAGTCTGAAAATAAAGTAGCAAATAAAGGAGATAATATTTTTCTTGATTCCAAAAGTGTTCTATCATCTTATTCTTTACAAGATGATCCCACTGCCTATGTTGTCTTAACACAACCGAAGAGGTCAATACCATTTAGTTTTCTTAGACATAATTCACGGTACCTTGTCGTAGTGGGAGAGTTTCAAGGACCTTTACCTTCTCATGACTTGGAAGAAACTAGTGATTAAAACCCATTTTGAGTTTAAACATGTAATGGATTGTCAAGATAAGAAACTAAGAAGAAAGCCAATAGAACCATGGTTTGATCCACTCACATGGAGTAACCTAAAGTTTTCTATTACAAGGACATGAAAGGAAATTTTCGTTCATAAGTCTATTCAATGGACTTAACAAAACTTCCTGTTCCTAGTATTATAGGTTTGAGTTTATCTAAACCTATGGCTTATGGTATACCTGGTAATTACTTACTCTAATGCAAGCATGAGATGCTGAAGCATTTTTCTTTCCAATGGCAATCTATAGAAGCTTCACAACTTCTTAGATATAGATTTTATTTATCTAAGGAAAAGTCTCAACTATTCTAGAGAAGATAAAGCCATGAAAGAATTTCTTAAATCAATAGTGAGAGGTCTCAGATATGCTTTTGTATGCCTTAGACCAGACACCTGCTGTTGAGTGGGAGTAATGAGTAGGTATCAGATTAATCCAGGAGAAGAACATTGGAAGACAATCAAGTAAATTTTAAGAAGAGGAACTATATGTTAGTCAATAAGGGTGGTTTTGAAACTCTTAGACTACACCACATCAGATTTCGAGACTTGCCTATGTGCTAGAAAGTCTGCTGATGAGATGGTGATTACTTTGGGGGTGGAGTAGTGATTTTGGAGAAGTGTAAAAACCTATCTGAAATCTCTTAGTCTACCAGAGAGAGACTGAATGTTAAAAGTTGCAGGAAAGATACTTATTCAGTCTAAGGAAAGTTTTATACTTTTGTGGCACCGTTCCAACTTGCCTTAACTACTAGGGTTACTTCCTGAATAACAAAGAAGTAGTTGCCAAAAGTATAGAATCCAGTATTCCAAGAGAGTAGACATATAGAGAGGAATTTCACATTATCAAGGATTTTGTGATTAAGGAAGAGTAATGGTGGAGAAGAGGTTGTGTTTGATTCAACCTGTCAGATCCTATTACGAGGAGTTTACTACTATTACACTTGATTTGTATATCAAGGTGTTAATGATTATTTAAAATGCACTTTTTGTTTTATATTAGTGCAAGTGGGAGTTTGTTGGGTTTTATGCCCTAAATAAAACTCATTTCAATATAATCAGATTTACTTATTAATAAAGATCAGAAATAACATTTTATGTTGCATGGTTCACATGATTTATTTCATGATTATATGTATCTATAATGTATGAATTCTTTTTTAAGTCCAGAACATATGAGTTTGTTAAAGATTATAGTGTTGTCAGCACAGTGGAATATAATCTTAATTATATGTTCAAAAGTTTATTCCCTGATTTGTCAGAACACTGGATTTAGACTGACATGGTATAATTAGCGATAGGTATTCTTACACCTTGGAAAAGTGTTATGTCCTTTCCAGGACATTGGCAAAGTTTACCAGTATCGGATGGATGGAGTATACATCGGAAGGGACCGATATTGAACTTTGATTAGATATATTAAAACTTAGCGTCATATCTATTCGATTCAATATCACATGTTGATCCTAGATCAAATGATCTTAATCCTGATATGGTTAGGTTCAATCTCAAGAGTGTTATCCGTGTTCTTTGATTTGTTAGTTAAGCCTACTTTTGGGTCAGGGTGATACGTACATTTTGGGAACACGGTAGTGCAATTGAGTGGGAGCGCTAACATAAATATGGAATCTATAGCTTCTATCTGGCGAAGAGAAAGTAAAGGATGATTTCCTTCGAGCTTAACCAAACAAAAATAAATGGTGGAGATCTCATTTCACTTAGCTGAAATATCATTTATACAGGGTTAAGTGTTTTAAGGATAAAATACATTGTAGGGTGTTACGGTAATTTAATCCCTTTACAGTGTAAATCATCTATATAGAGGATCATTGATCACATTAGGGTTATAACAATGGATAACTAATGACGTGTCTATATCATGGAACAATATAGAGCGTTCTATATGACTGAGAGTGTAATTCCAAGTTCTAAGTGTGGATTCAGTGAGGAATTAATAAGTTAGGGAATTTACTTGGTAAATTCGGTTCGACTTATTGGAAGCTCGGTTATATAGACCCGTGGTCCCCATACTAGTTGAGACCATACTGCTTGTAAGACTCAGTTAATTGATTTTGATTAATCAATTATAATTCTAAAAGTTAGACTATGTCTACTTTATGAATTTTCACTAAGCAAGAACGAAATTGTAAAGAAAAGAGATTTTAGGTTTATTTATTGATTAAGAGACTTTATATGTCTAAATTAATAAATATATTAAATGGCAATATTATTTAATAATTATTTCCAAGTTATTAAATAATTAGAATTGACATTTAAAAGGTTAAATTAGAAAATTGGCATTTTTAAGAAAATGGGAATGGAAAATAACAAAATGGGAAAGTTTCAAAGTGAGGCCCAATACCCTTTGTATGGCCAGCCACATGCATAGGAAATTCCATTTGTAGTTTCCATTATTTTAATGCCATACAATTCTAACCTAAACCTAGAGGGTTTTCTATAAATAGAAAGTGTTGGCTTCAGGAAACAGACACACAATATTGAACATTTGTTTCCTTCAGAAAAGGCCACACGCCACCTTCTCTCTTTTCTTCTCTGTATTTTCAAAAATTCCTTGAGTGAATGAGTAGTGCCCACACACATCAAGTGGTACCTCAATCATAGTATGTAAGACTATGAAAATTCTGCATCAAAGAAGGAGAAAGGAAGATTCAGGTTCAGATCTTGATTATGCTCTGCTACAGAAAGGAATCAAGGGCTAGAGATCTGAACGGAAGGAGTCATAATATTTCGCTGCACCCACTGTAAGGTTTTCTAACTTTATATGTGAGAAAGATTTTGACTGTGTCTGTTGTTTTTTATTTACCTTATACTATCAACTTATTTTCATTGTTTTAGAATTCATATTAGGTTGTTAATCAAACATACTTGTTAGTAAATCTAGATCCTGGTAAAATAATTTCCAACAATTTCTATCTCTAGAGTTGCTCCGGAGGTCAGTCATCTAATGTTCGCTGATGATACAATATTGTTTACTCGGGCTAATTCGAAGATGGCAACGACTATACTTGAATGCATCAAAAAGTATGAAACCTGGTCTGGACAAAAGTGTAGTCTCCTGAAGTCAAGTGTTCTCTTTTCGAGAAATATGCCCAGCAATCTTAAGTGCGATATTCTTAGAATCCTGAGTGTAAAGGAGTGTAACAGTCATGAGAAACACCTAGGTAACCCGTTTGTGTTCAAAAGAAGGAAGAGGGAAGAATATCAATTCTTAAAAGAGAAGGTGCTTAAGCGGATCGAAGGTTGGAAGACAAAACTCCTGTCCTTTGCAGGACGTACGACTTTGGTAAAATCAGTGGCGTTATCTATGCCGTTGTATGCTTTGTCAACCAACAAGATACCATCTTCCACTTGCCGTGAGCTAGATAGTATTATTCGCAAGTTTTGGTGGACCCGAGGCTCAGACAAGGATCGGTTCTTGGCTTTGATAGGGTGGGATCGGCTGTGTTCTCCTATTCTGTCAGGGGGATTGGGTTTTAGGAAGATAGAAGATATGAACAAGGCGCTTTTGGCAAAGCTCGCTTGGCAGATGGCTGGTAAGTTAGATAGACCTTGGGTTAAATGTCTCTCGAAAAAATATTGCAAAAACCAGTCCTTTTGGAGCATTAATGCAAAAGGTAGCGACTCGGCCTTTTGGAAAGGTGTTTTAAAATCAAGAGATACTTTGTGTCAAAATGGGATGTCGATTGTGGGTAGAGGAGACTCTATAGATATATGGAGACAACCATGGATTCCATGGCTCGAGTACAATGACTTCTTAGCGATATCTAAGCAAGCGAGACGAAGGTTTCCTCATCTTAAGTCGGTTGTTGACATCTCAAATGAAGATGGGACCTGGAACTCAGCTCTTCTCTCTCAAGTTTTTGGGGAGAGTTTGGGGGGCAGAATTAATAGTATTACGAGACTTCCGAATTCTGAAGTGGATATTCTGGTGTGGAAAGGTGGTGCAGATGGTTTGTACACAGTGAAAAGAGGGTATGAGGCCACGAATCTGTTGGAAATTATTTTACCAGGATCTTAGATCTACTCACAAGTATGTTGATTAACACCCTAAATATGACCTTTCTAAAACGATGAAATAAACACATATAAAGTTTAGGAAACCTTACATTGGGTGCAGCGGAAATAAATGACTCCTTCCGTTCAGATATCTAGCCCTTGATTCCTTTCTGTAGCAGAGCATTATCAATATCTGAACCTGGATCTCTTTCTCCGAATCTTTGATGCTGAAACTCCTTTTGCTGAATGTCTTTCTTCACGATCTTCCTCACTATGATTGAGGTATCACTTGCTGTGTGTGGGCACTACTCATACACTAAGAATTTCGAAATCTCAATGAGGAAGAGAGAGATAGTGGGTTCGGCCAAAGATAGGGAGAGAGAAGGCTCAGTTTTTTCTGAATGAAAAAGTAGAAAATTTAAGTATAACTTTCCTGAAGCCTTCACTATCTATTTATAGCATTCCACTAGGGTTAGGTTTGAATTATTTGGCATTAAAATAATGAAAATATCAGTTTAAAAATTCAAACCAAGTGGCCGGCCCATGTACAGTAATGGGCCTTACTTGGATTTTGCAGTTTTCTAAATTCTGCATCTGATTTTCTCAAAAAGGCCAATTTTCAAATTCAACCATTTAAATGCCAATTCTAACTATTTAATAACTATAAATAATTATTAAATAATATTGTCATTTATCATATTTATTAATTGAACCATACAAAGTATCATAATTAACAAATATGCCCCTATAAACTCTTTCTTTACAATTTCGCCCTTACTTAGTAAAAAATTCACAAATAGACATAGTCTAATTTGAGAATTATAATTGATTAATCAAAACCAATTACATGAGTCTTACAAGTAATATTATCTCAACTAGTGCGGGGACCATGGGTCTATATAACTGAGCTTCCAATAAGTAGATCAAGAATTTATTACTAAAATTCACTAACTTATTAATTCTTCGTTGAATCCACGCATAGAACTTAGAATTGCACTCTCAGTTATATAGAATGCTCTATATGTTCCACCATATAGACACATCATTAGTTATCCATTGTTATAATCCTAATGTGATCAATGATCCTCTATATGAATGATCTACACTGTAAAGGGATTAGATTACCGTTACACCCTACAATGTATTTTATCCTTAAAACACTTGACCCCGTATAAATGATATTTCAGCTTATGTGAAATGAGTACTCCACCATTTATGTTCGTTTGGTCAAGCTCGAAGGAGATCATCCTTTGCTTACTATTCGCCAGATAGAAGCTATAGATTCCATGTTTATGATAGCGCTCCCACTCAATTGCACTACCGTGTTCCCAAAATGTACGTATCACCCTGACCTAAAAGTAGGCTTAACTAACAAATCAAAGAACACGAATAGCCTCTCGAGATTGAGCCTAATCATATTAGGATTAAGATCATTTGATCTAGGATCAACTAGGCGATATTGACTTGAATAGATATTACGATAAGTTTAATAAATCTAAGTCAAAGTTCAATATCGGTCTCTTCCGATACATACTCCATGCATCCAACCTGACCTTTACTTTAACCAATGCTCTGGAAAGAACATAGCATTTCTCCAAATGCAAGTAAACTCTGTTGTAGATTATCATATCAGTAAAACCCTATGTCTGATAAATCTAGGGAACTTTATTCACATAGTCATGTTTACTTTCCAATGTGTTGACGGCACAATAAACAGGATCAAGTATGTGAAAAGGGTTTCAGATGAATTCATACATTATGTACATATAATCATGAAATACATCATGTGAACCATGCAACATTAAATGTTATTTCTGATCTATATTAATAAGTAAATCTGATTATATTGAAATGAGTTTTATTTAGGGCATAAAACCCAACAAACTCCCACTTGCACTAATATAAAACAAAAAAGTGCGTTTTAAATAATCTCAACACCTTGATATACAAATCAAGTGTAGTAGTAGTAAACTCCTCGTAATAGGATCTGAAAGGTTGAATTAAACACAACCTTTTCTCCACCATTACTCTTCCTTTAATCACAAAATCATTGATAATGTGAAATTCCTCTCTATATGTCTACTCTCTTGGGATACTGGATTCTATATCTTTGGCAACTACTTTTGGTTAATCAGGAAATTAACACTAGTAGTTTAGGCAATTTGGAATGATGCCAAAAATGTATAGAACTTTCCTTAGACTGAATAAGTACCTTTCCTGCAACTTTAACATTCAGTCCCTCTCTGGTAGACCTAGAGACTTTAGATAGGTTTTTACACTTCTCCAAAACACACTATTCCACCCCCAGAGTAATCACCACCTTATCAGAAAGATTTTCTAGCACAAAGGCAAATTTCGAAATCTGATGTGGTGTAGTCTAAGAGTTTTAAACACACCCTTATAGACTAACATATAGTTCCTCTTCTTAATCTTAAGATTTACTTGATTGTCTTCCAATGTTCTTCTCCTGGATTAATCTGATACCTACTCATTACTCCCACTCAACGGCAGTGTACGGTCTAAGGCATACAAAAGCATATCTAAGACCTCTCACTGTTGATTTAAGAAATTCTTTCATGGCTTTATCTTTTCTGGAATAGTTGAGACTTTTCCTTAGATAAATAAAATCTATGCCTAAGAAGTTGTGAAGCTTCTATAGATTTCCATTAGAAAGAAAATGCTTCAACATCTTACTAAAGTTGCTTGCATTAGAGTAAGTAATTACCAGGTATACCACAAGCCATAGATTTAGATAAACTCAAACCTATAATACTAGGAACAGGAAGTTTTGTTAAGTCCATTGAATAGACTTATAAACGAAAATTTCCTTTTATGTCCTTGTAATAGAAAAAATTAGGTTATTCCATGTGAATGGATTAAACCATAGTTCTATTGGCTTTTCTTCTTAGTTTCTTATCTTGAAATTCCATTACTTGTTTAAACTCACAATGGATTTTAATCACTAGTGTCTCCCAAGTCATAAGAATGTGAGTTCCTAGAAACTCTCCCACTACGACAAGGTACTGTGAATTATGTCTAAGAAAATAAATGGTATTAACCTCTTTGGTTGTGACAAGACAACAGAGGCAGTAGGATCATCATATGTCATATAAGATGATAAAACACTTTTGGAATCAAGAAAAAATATCTCCTTTATTTGCTACTTGATTTTCAGACTTAGTCATTTTCTTAGAAAAGTAGTATTTGTTTGAACAAACACTTTCTTATCTATTGACAATGGGATGGTCCACCCCCAATCACTTAGAATAGCTAACAAAACATGGTTAACAGTTCTAGCTTTTCTTAAGATTTTGATTAGGTCATCCATGAATCTAGTAATGATTTACATTAAGTATACAACCATTACATCATTCTGAAATTGTATTACCATAGAAGGATTTAGGAAATGACTAGTAACTAATCATCAATATGAAAATCGAAATTTCTGGGGAGGTAAGTTTGGATATAATTCAAAAATCAATTTAGTGATCTTTGAACTGCATATCTACTAACTATTTCTCCACCCCTATCGGTTCGCAAGATCTTTAACCACTTACCTTAATGGTTTTAACCATTGCTAGAAATTAATGAAATTTTTCAAACATTTCAAATTTCTTGCTAAAAGGTATATCTAGAGTTATCGTTTTAAGAATACAACGAAAAACTCATATCCACCCCTGAATGTACATCCATCTGCAAATGAGATGAACTACTTTCAGTGGATATAGGCATATTAACTCTTTGCAGAGATTGATCTTGTCAAATCCACTATGAACAAGATACAAATGCCATAGATTAATGAAAAATGTGGTAGTGTCTTTTGATGACTTAAGTTTATAAAAGAATTCTTAGAATAGTGCAAGTGGATCCTGGTCACAGAATACCTAACTCATATTCCATACAGTTTGAATCCATTAATAAAAGATGGATATTAAACACTTGAGAAAGTGTAACTGTATTGTGTAACACCCTAACTACCATAGGCGTATTACGTGATTTTTAAACGTACTGTGCAGCTCGTTGCTAATCAACGAGGTTTATGGAAAACGTGAATAATTAAAATTTTGCTTTTTAATTAAACTTATAAAACAATATTACAAAAGACTCGGGATCCCGATTATAAAATTATTTACAAAAAGTTTTAACTGTTTAACTGTTACATAAAATAAAGGTCGTCTAACGACCAGTTACAAAAATCAGCCTTGCTGTCCCGAGGATCGTACGCTCCAGGCCTAACCGCCCCGACATGTACAATCTCATAAGCTCGCTCACGGTCCATCAGCTATAGCCTTGCCTTTACCTACACATAAACGTAAACTGTGAGTCGACAGACTCAGTAAGAAAAGCATAATAATACTCATACATAATTCTAACTACCGTGTCCAACACGATACTGAGTCCCGCTACTGCCATGTCCAACATGGTACTGAGCCACTATTGCCATGTCCAACATGGTACTGAGTTTTGAATGTTCACAGGGACGGTACTATTGACAAGTATCCTCCTGATCGGTCAAACCGGTCATACTCCGGCTGCTGGTCATACTCCAGCCTGTACCGACGGGATAGGTCAATAGCACGGAACCACCAACCAAATGTCAGCCTGATCGGTCGAACCGGTCATACTCCGGCTGCTGGTCATACTCCGGCTGTACCGAGCGTGACGGGGTTGGATGGTTCGAAGCCTATATACATAACTAATGTAATCTAACGGGCTTCCTACATGCACGCTAAACATGTAATCTACATATGCATACCGTTATACTAATCTTACTCCGGATTCCGAAATCGGGTGTGCGGTCAACCCGTGGAACTGAAGCTGAGCGGCGGATTACTGGCTCCTAAACCATAAAAATCACAACGCTATAAGTGACACGCTAAATCACTTCCCGGGGACTTAAAGTAGGAACTAAAAGTTTCCCTATCGATAAAAGGCATGGCAATACCCCTTAAAACATAAAAACGAGGAAAAACATGGGTTCTGAAAATTCCCCAACCGGCAGACCGGTTGCCCAACCGGAATTACGGTTCTGGGAATTACTGAACTCTCATCCGGAATTCCGGTTGCACAACCGGAATTCCGGTTCCTCGCAGGAATTTTTCAAAAATTCATAACTCGATCAATTCTAACCCAAATCATGCAAGATCTTCCAGACCTGTTCTATATGCCCCAAATAACCATTCAAAGGCAACAAAATCACCCAGAACTCACAGAATCACAAAACACCATTAAAGACCAAGCTTTGAGTTCCAAAACTCAAACTTGGTTAGAATCCACTAACATGCAATCAAACTAGATCAAACCTACATAATTATGCATAACTAAGCCTCTGAAAATGAAAATAATCAACTACAGCAAGTAATTTACAGATTCAACATATATTTTCAAAATTCATGCTCTTGAACTAAAAACTCCAAAACTTGATTCCAAGTAACCATCATGCATACACTAACTCTAAATTACTTAAAATAGCAAGATTAAACTTTAGAAAACAACAACAAACCACAGCAACAAGAACTTCAAATTATCATGCATTTACTCAACTTTTTCATCAAAAACTCAAGAAATTAAAGAAGGGAGAAGATGAGCTAACCTAGCTTGCAAAGGACCTTAAGATGAGATGAATCAACAAGTAAAAATCAATGAAGAAATCAGCTCCTTGCTGCCCAAAGCTTCAGCCGAAAATGAGAGGAAAAGAGAGAGCTTTTCTTTTTCAAAGTTTTGTCTAATTTTTGCTAAGTGTTGAAATGAGAAAAATAAAAGAATAATGCCACTTAAACTATTTTATTTCAGCCACTAAAGCACATAAACTAACTATTTAAATTCAAATAATCAATTCACATAAGACAAAACACTAATGGGGCAAAAAGACCATTTTGCCCCTCCACCATAAAATCACATAAGTCATACTAAAGGGGTATTTTTTTGAGAAATTCTAAATTCCCGGCCATTCCCGACATTCCCAATGTCTAAAACCCGTCCCCAAACTACTAACATACTAAGTTGTGATTTCTACTGAGCCAAACGCCGAGTTCCAAAATACCGGGCACCGGAAATGCAAAATATGAAAACTACTGAATACCATAACCATGCATTTCTGAATTCCATAAATAACAGTAATAAATTATTTAAATAGCTATAAATAATTTCATAATTAATCATAATTAACTGATAATTTCCAAATTATCTAAGCGGGCTTTACATATTGTATCTGGAATTAGAAATATAAGAAAATTTCTATTTGGAATCTAAAATTAAAGTCAAAGACTTAAAATTTATACCAAATATAATGAGTAATTCTATCTTGGATTACCACTACTAATTTAATTCTAAGTCTGATTTGCCCATACAAGCAGGAGATTTCTAAGATTGAGGATTTATATCAATTGGGAATAGAATTTCGGGATTATAATCATATGCGTCATTTAATTTCTTAAGAGAAAATTTAGAATGACATGAAATGATTTATAGACCATTCATCCAATGATATGTTTTGAAGCTAATTCGAAATGAATAAGCTAAGAGGAATTAGGATAATTTCGTTTATAAATAAGAATCCAACGATGCTTCGATTAGCGAATGTCAAAGTAATCTTATTTATATAATCTTCTTGTTTCATATCGTAAAAATACTAGTCTAAGGTGTCATCTATTGATGAACAGCTAGATGTCGCATATACAATATTTATCTTTCGAGATCTAACACTATTATGAATGTCTAATGGCGAAAATCCACTAGGGATTTATCTCATTAGATAAACAAACCAAGTTAGACCAACAATGAAGATTCGAAATTAAACTACAATTTAATAACAGAAATTAACATGGTTCAATATAAATTCATACACAATTCAGAAATTATTAAACATATAGCAAGTAGGAATGACCAGTGAAAATACTAAAACATACAATCCTAAATAATTTCCAAGGTTTTCAACAAACTGATATAGTGTCCCGGTAGGCGAGAGTCAAAGTATCATTCATTGAATAGAGTTGTCAGCTCATCTAAAATAGAAACCATTCTAGCAACCTTTTATTCGATCAAAATAAGAATCCAACGTTGTCCCGGTAGGCGAGAGTCAAGGTTATTCTCATTTTATGAGCTTCCACCATTGTTTCATGTTTTATAAGTTTATCTCTAAGTAGTCACCGTAGGGGAGAGTCTAATAGAGACGAAAACTTACAAAATACTTATCAAAGGAGATCTTACGGTGTTAAATGCGTTCAACGAATCACCATCCATAGGGGGACGAAGTCTAGCGTCTCGAGGTTATATTAAAAACATTTAACTATTGTAAGACTAACAATGGAGATCGAATATCTTAATAATAATAAAGCTCATTATTTAAAGTGAGTTGTATTTTCTTTGATTCTCTTTATTTAATCTATTTATTTTAAATATATATTTATTAAAATTTCCAATTTAGAATGAAAAATTCTAAATATAATTTTTTTTTAATATTTATAAATTTTACTTAGATGGATATGAAAATAACATGAATTATTTCCATCTTAGTAATAATTTCCAATAAATATTTAGAAAAATATTCAATTTAAGTTGTTACAAAATTAATTTAAAATAATTTACAACTCAAATTTAATTTTCTATAAATATATATTGCATTTCAAAAAATTAAAGTATTCAAGGACACAATTTTCGAAAATGCATGTTAAAATAAAAAATTAATCCTGGAAAAATTATTCTAATTTAATGTTGGCCCAAAATTAATTAATAAAATTAATTTACAACAAAAAATATAATTTTCCTATTTAATTAAATATATAAGAAAAATTTCAAATATTTAAGTATGATGATGAAAATCAACTTAAATATTAATTTTCTATTTAATTAAATACACTAGAAAAATACTTCAAGCAAAAATATCATCTATCTAGATTTTCCTTTGACTAATTAATTCAATTTCTAATAATATACTTTAATTCAATTTATTTTAAATTAATCAATAAATGAAAAAATCATTGATTTAAGTTGATCCAAGAATTAATTAAAATAATTAATTAATTTACAACTTTAATCTATTTTTCAAATGAAATTCGAAATTCCAACATTTAAGAAATGCAATTTCGAAATTTGATTAATAAAATAAAGAAAAAAATATATTTTGAAAATTATTTAAATTTAGTTGAAAAAATAAATTTCAACCAAAAAATAATTTTCTATTTAATTAAGTGTCATGAAAAAGAAATATTTAAGTATCATGATGAAAATCAACTTAGATATTTAATTTTCAAATTAATTAAAGGGAAATTTGAATTTATATGCTTAAATAATTAAAAAATTTTATTATTATACCAAAAATTTACACTATAAAAAAACTATACTTTTTTTTTTTCAAAACCCCAAAAATACCCCCCTCACAAACATCATCTCTCTCTCTCTCTATCTCTCTCAGCCAACTCTCTCTCTCTCTCTCAACTCACAGTCGACGCCACCCGAACCCAAACCCCATCCCCATCGGACCCAAACGCCACCCACTCTCGGACCCAAACGCCACCCACGAAACCCACTCTTTCTTCCTCTCTCTCTCTCAGATCGCAGAAAAAAAAAAAAAAAAAAAAATTCGAAACTTTTTTTTTTTTTTTTCTGCGATTTGAAGAGGGAAGAAGACAAAGGTCCGATGGTCGGACCTTGGGGGTCCGATGGTCGACCATCGGACCCCCGAGGTCCGACCATCGGACCTTTGATTTTTTTTTTTTTTTTTTTTGCGATTTTGGAGAGAGAGGACGAAAGGGTCCGATGGTCGGGTCCGATGGGTCCGATGGGTCCGATGGTCGGGTCCGATGGGTCCGATGGTCGGCTTTAATTTTTTTTTGTTTCTTTTCTTTTTTTCTGCGATTTGAGAGAGAGGGGAAGAGAGAGGTCCGATGGTCGGACCTTGGGGTCCGATGGGTCCGATTGGTCGGACCCCATCGGACCCCATGGTCCGACCATCGGACCTGGGGTGTGGGATTATTGGGACCGGCTAGATAGAGAGAGAAAGAGAGATAGTTTTAGTTTGGGGGTATTTTTGGGGTTTTGAAAAAAAAGGTATAGTTTTTTTAGGGTTTTAATTATTGGTTTATAAATCAAATTTTTTGATTTTCTAAGCATAGAAAATCAAATTTCCCTTAATTAAATGTATTAAATTCAAGAAATAATAATTAAGTGTAGAGAAGGCTTAATTATTAATCTCTAGTTTAATACTAGGAAAAAATATACTTGAAATAAATTTTACCAAAATTAATTATTTAAATAATTAATTTCACAATGTATAATATTTTCCTATTTAATATTAGAAATAATAAGTAGTCTAGAAATAACTATTTAGAAAATATCTTATTTGACTAAGTATCTTTTCCACAAAATTTGAAAAAATATCTAATTTAAGTTGTATTAGAAAAAATCTAGAACTTAAATATTTTCAAATTTAAATTTAATTAAATATCAAAAATTAAGTTGTAACCACTTAATTTAAAAATATTTCATTTTAAGTTAATATTCGAAAAGATATTAACTTAAAAAATATCTAAAGAATCTTAATAACCAATGCCTAAAATTCCTCAACTTAATTTTGAAATTTTAAATCCAAAAGATATTCAGATTTAAGTTGGTTAGTTGTAGATAACTAAATATCAACTTAAATAGGAATATTTAATGAAAAATTTATATTAAGCTTCAGAAAGAATCTAGATGGTTATAATTCTATATTTAATTAAATACAAGAAAATACATATAGTTTAGCTTAGAATAAAAACTTCTTTAAACTATAATTTTCTTAAATTAATTTCAAAATAAATGAAATTAATTATGTTGCTAATCAATTTTATTAGGTTAAACTAGTTTAATTAACCTAGTACAGTTTATTCAAATCAGGCAAATGGGCCTTCACAATTGGGGTGGTTCATGTGAGGGGGTGCTGGGTTCAGTATGTCGTACCCACTTCTATGGCTCCCAACTCTCACACAAGGCCCAAAAGAGAGGAATTTAACCTTAAAATGAACAACTGTTATTAATTGACTAAGCCCAAAAACTAAATGGGCCTAAATAAAATCTATCAAGAACTATGACATTTTATTTAGCAATAACAACCTATATGCATCTATAATGAAATTAAACACATAGGCTCACACATGCACACTTTGGATGGGTCCTATCATGTTGCTAGGTCATACACAGATGAAAGAAGATTGTGAAAATTACCTGTTACAAATTATTTACTTGATCAAGGGAGCCATCAGATCATTAGATCTGGCAAAAAGTAACCATGACTATTTGCAATCAAGTAATAATAGGTTTTGAAAACTTACACATAAGCTAAAACACAAACTCCTGCAACAAGGTTAGCTGGATAGTTGGATGTAGGATTTATTTAATTTTAAATTAAATAATTAATTTCGAAAATAATTAATTAAATAAAAAAATAATTTTCAAAAATTTTTAAAAAATTTGAAAAATTCGAAATTTTAAAAAAAATTTAAATTTAAAATTAAACCTACAATTTGAAAAATTAGGTTTCAACCAACCTAAATATCATTTCAAAATTTGCTAACTACTTTTAAAATTTAAATGTTATTTTATAAATAAAAATTAAATAAAAAATTTAAAAAAAATAAATGAATATCTTTTTCAGATTTTAAATGTAATTTAAATAAATAAAATAACAAAATTTAAAAGTTAGCAAAATATCTTACATCTTTTTAAAATTACATGATTATAGTTATCTTATTTTAAATTTAAATAAGGTCAAATTATTTAAAAAAAAGATTTAATTTAAAATATTTATAATTTGACCTTAAATTTAAAAATAAGATAAGATATAATCAAATTTAAAAATAAGATAGATTATTAAGCAAATAAGATAGATACTAACTATTTTTAAATTCAAATTACACTAATATCTTGAATTAAATTTAAAAAATATTAAATTAATTTATAATGATAATTAGAATTGAATTAGGAATAGTAATAGTATAAATATAGAACTACACAAAAAATCGGAAGTTAATTCCATGAAAAAGCATGAAAAATCGAAGAAAAACGAAAAAATTGCGAGCTGTACGGACAGTTTTCGTGATCGCAAGAAAATTTCAGCACAACTCCGATTTTTTTTTCGAATCTTCAAAAAATCATAACTAATTCAAATTAAATCGAAATTGAGTTCTGTAAAAAAGTAACTTGCTTAATTTTTTCCATACTATCCAATAAAAATAATTCCAGAAACAGATATTCAATTATTTTTAACGAAAATTCACAAACACCAATCAATCATCAAATAACACTCAATACAACATGATACCATCCAAAAACAAACAAACAATCGTTTTAAAGTCCAAATTTATTGCAAGTAAATCAATTACCATGGCTCTGAGGCCAGTTGTTGGAAATTATTTTACCAGAATCTTAGATCTACTCACAAGTATGTTGATTAACACCCTAAATATGAACTTTTTAAAACGATGAAATAAACAAATATAAATTTTAGGAAACCTTACATTGGGTGCAGCGGAATTAAATGACTCATTCCGTTCAGATATCTAGCCCTTGATTCCTTTCTGTAGCAGAGCATTATCAATATCTGAACCTGGATCTCTTTCTCCGAATCTTTGATGCTGAAACTCCTTTTGCTGAATGTCTTTCTTCACGATCTTCCTCATTATGATTGAGGTATCACTTGCTCTGTGTGGGCACTACTCATACACTAA
This sequence comes from Cannabis sativa, assembly GCF_029168945.1. Classification (NCBI taxonomy): domain Eukaryota; kingdom Viridiplantae; phylum Streptophyta; class Magnoliopsida; order Rosales; family Cannabaceae; genus Cannabis; species Cannabis sativa. Next base: position 18,865,873 of record NC_083608.1, read on the forward strand.
GAATTTCGAAATCTCAATGAGGAAGAGAGAGAGTGTGGGTTCGGCCAAAGATAGGGAGAGAGAAGGCTCAGTTTTTTCTGAATGAAAAAGTAGAAAATTTAAGTGTAATTTTCCAGAAGCCTTCACTATCTATTTATAGCATTCCACTAGGGTTAGGTTTAAATTATTTGGCATTAAAATAATGAAAATATCAGTTTAAAAATTCAAACCAAGTGGCCGGCCCATGTACAGTAATGGGCCTTACTTGGATTTTGCAGTTTTCTCAATTCTGCATCTGATTTTTTCAAAAACGCCAATTTTCAAATTCAACCATTTAAATGCCAATTCTAACTATTTAATAACTATAAATAATTATTAAATAATATTGTCATTTATCATATTTATTAATTGAACCATACAAAGTATCATAATTAACAAATATGCCCCTATAAATTCTTTCTTTACAATTTCGCCCTTACTTAGTGAAAAATTCACAAATAGACATAGTCTATTTTGAGAATTATAATTGATTAATCAAAACCAATTACATGAGTCTTACAAGCAATATTATCTCAACTAGTGCGGGGACCATGGGTCTATATAACCGAGCTTCCAATAAGTAGATCGAGAATTTATTACTAAAATTCACTAACTTATTAATTCTTCGTTGAATCCACGCATAGAACTTAGAATTGCACTCTCAGTTATATAGAATGCTCTATATGTTCCACCATATAGACACATCATTAGTTATCCATTGTTATAATCCTAATGTGATCAATGATCCTCTATATGAATGATCTACACTGTAAAGGGATTAGATTACCGTTACACCCTACAATGTATTTTATCCTTAAAACACTTGACCCCGTATAAATGATATTTCAGCTTATGTGAAATGAGTACTCCACCATTTATGTTCGTTTGGTCAAGCTCGAAGGAGATCATCCTTTGCTTACTATTCGCCAGATAGAAGCTATAGATTCCATGTTTATGATAGCGCTCCCACTCAATTGCACTACCGTGCTCCCAAAATGTACGTATCACCCTGACCTAAAAGTAGGCTTAACTAACAAATCAAAGAACACGAATAGCCTCTCGAGATTGAGCTTAATCATATCAGGATTAAGATCATTTGATCTAGGATCAACTAGGCGATATTGACTTGAATAGATATTACGGTAAGTTTAATAAATCTAAGTCAAAGTTCAATATCGGTCCCTTCTGATACATGCTCCATGCATCCAACCTGAGCTTTACTTTAACGAATGCTCTGGAAAGAACATAGCATTTCTCCAAATGCAAGTAAACTCTGTTGTAGATTATCATATCAGTAAAACCCTATGTCTGATAAATCTAGGAAACTTTATTCACATAGTCATGTTTACTTTCCAATGTGTTGACGACACAATAAACATGATCAAGTATGTGAAAAGGGTTTCAGATGAATTCATACATTATGTACATATAATCATGAAATACATCATGTGAACCATGCAACAATTAAATGTTATTTCTGATCTATATTAATAAGTAAATTTGATTATATTGAAATGAGTTTTATTTAGGGCATAAAACCCAACAGAATCTGCATCGGGCCACATCGGATTCGAACCTGTGGAAAAGTATATGGAACAGTGGTATCCAATTTAGACTCTCGTTCATCATTTGGAGAGCTATATCGGGTGCCTCCCAACTCGAGATCGATTGAGTTTCGTAGCCGAGAAGATGTGTCCACTGTGTGACTTGGAATTTGAAACCGCTCTACACATCTTTTGGGAGTGTCACTGTGCTCGTGCACTTTGGTTTGGCAGCCCCTTTTCTTGGGTTATGGGGAGTGTACCTTGTAGTGCTAATACTGTCAAAGGAAGGATTGAGTGGATGCTTTCAAGCCTTCCATCGGATCTTACAAGTCATTACCTGAAGTTCACAGGTTGTCTTTTCGATGAAGTGTGGAAAGCTAGAAATGAGGTTTTATATAAGAGCAAATTGATCAACATCACTGAGATCAGATGCTCCATTCTGAGGAAGTTTTCCGAAGCTATAGTGGATGTGGAGACAGATGTGTAGGTCTGTAAAATCCAAGATACAAGAAGGGCTGGGGGAAAAATTGATGCTGCAACGGAGGTGTTATGTGTTTCGGACCCCTCTTGGAAGGACGGCGAAGCAGGTTTAACTGTGGGGCTGCTGCATATTCGCGAAAACAAAGTTCTCTGGTTTGCCAGGAAAGACAAAGCAGAGTCTGCTGCTGAAGCCGAGATGATGGCGATTCTTTGGGGGATGCAGCTGGCTGCTGCAAAAGAGTTCAAGTCGATTGCTATTGCCTTAGATGCTATCGTTTTGATCAAGGCTCTGCATGAAAAGAGATGTCCGCCATTATGGAAGCTGAGACCGAAGACGATGGAGGTGTTTTCATTGTCCAAAACCTTTATTAACTGTAATTTCTGTTTTTTAAATCGTAAGGATAATTTGGTTTGTGACGCTTTAGCTAAGAAGGCTCGGAATTGGAATTCTGTTGTTGATTGTTCGGTTAGGGAGGAATCTCCTTTTATGATTCCAACTTATTTACTTGAACTTCCCATAGTTCTATTCAAAAAAAAAAAAGGGGGGGGGGGGGGGGGGGGGGCTAAGCATTAAGCAGGCCGAGCTCGAAACCCCTACTGATTAGGTACTATCAAATTTGGCTCTCTCATTCTTCATAGTTTCCAAATATAGTACCACGACCAAAAAACAAAAAAAAAAATTGTGTTGATTTTTTTTTTTTTTTTTGAATAAAAAGTTTCATTAAAATCAGGCCTCAGCCTGAACAATGTCACACAAGAAAGAAGGAACATTCGGCTCATTAAACATTCGATCTGACGATAAATAAGAGGCCCTAGCAACACAATGGGCAGCCTTATTTGCAGAACGATTAACAAAAGAGACAAGGACATTATTTAAAGTAGATAAAATAGTACGACAGTCCTCAACTAACAACCCAAATTGAGATGGCATATGAACTGAACTATTAAATTTGTGTTGATTTAATTTGTGTTGCATGAATCAGTTGATTGCTATGCATAGCACTAGTCCGATTTTGATTTTTCGTTCATACTTTTTTTTTTCTGTCTATTTTATGTTAGAAAAATAAAGCGTGTTCTTTTAAATTGTTTGTAGGCTACTAAGACTTCAACCTTTTTGACCATCACTCTCATTATTGCCTCAAATATTGGTTTTATTATGCCCATTAAGACCACCTAAAATACAAAGACCAAAGAATCTCGTAACGTAACACTACTAAAGTCATTTTCTCTATCTTCTATAATAATTATAAAGTATTTTTTACCATAAAAACTCCTGTATTTTACTTACTTGACAGTTTAGTCCCTCTAATATTTTTTTTGACAATTAAAATCGAGAAATATAAAAGGAAACTTAAAAGTACCATATAAAGGAACATATAGCTTATTGCAATAATGAAATTTACACAATAAACTTAAAAATAGAATATTTTTTACAGTACAGTTTTACAAATTTTTTATTTATTTATATTTTTACGAATTTTTATTTCATCATTATTTTCTTATTGTCATAATATTATATTTTTACAATATGAAAACGCGTATAAACAAAAAAAATATCTATAAAAACAATTTTTTTTTATTATTTTTACGTATTTATGAAATAATCCCATTTTAATATTTAAATTTTAAAAGATAATCCCGAACTTAACATTTTGTTAAAATAAGTAACTTCAAAAAATAAAACAAATAAACCTATTGAATTTGAAACTTAATAATAATAAGGATTCTATTGTCATAATTTTTTTCCAAGGATTGAATTGCCAATTAACAAAAAAGTGAGGGATCATATATGTCAAAAACCTTAATAATAATAAATAATAATAAAGAGTATACAGGCGCCGCAAACTCTTACCACCAGTCACCCCAAAAAAACGGCCTTCTTCTTCTTCCTTCCATAGATATATACTTATCTCAAAAATAATTATCATAATTATTCCAACCAATCAATTGCTTCAATTTTCAAAACTCCATTACAGCAATAACAATATATATACGTTACTACTACCCATTCTGATCAACAGTAGATTTTCTTTTCCATAATTCAGAAACATCATTCTCTTATTTTAATGGAAGATATTGAAGTTCCTCACTATTTCACATGCCCAATCTCGCTTCAAATCATGAAAGATCCAGTAACAGTCATAACCGGAATAACATACGATCGAGATAGCATCGAACATTGGCTATTCAAACTACACAACCAAACTTGCCCCGTAACCAAACAGCCCTTACCCCTAAACTCTGACCTCACTCCTAACCACAATCTCCGCCGTTTGATCCAGTCATGGTGCACCCAAAATTCAGCACGTGGCATTAACCGAATACCAACACCAAAACCACCGTTGACCAAAGATCAAATCCTTAAACTCCTAAAAGATCTCACCCTCCGCCGCCAACCCCAGATAAAGATCATCAAACAGCTTCAAAATCTCGCCGCCGAGAACGGAAGAAACTCCCAACTCATGGCGGAAACTGGCGTTTTCGAACACATGTTGTGTTTTATAGTTACTTGTGTTGATGATCAAAACAACCATGATCAAGTCCTGATCACTGAAGCTCTCAGTATAATTAATCTTCTCAGACCACGGATCTCTCCTGCCGAACTGGACCGGGTTCGGGCTCGAACCGATCGGGTTATGGACTCTCTGGCATGGATTTTGGGCTGCAGCTTTGTAGAAAATCACGTTAAAGGTGAGATTCTTACGTTGTTGAAGTTGTTCATAGAAAATTATTCTAACCCTAGCGAGCTAGGTAGGCTGAATCGGCAGTTCTTTGAGTACGTAGTAGGAGTTTTGAAGGGTAATATGGGAAATAACGATAAATTTATTGACATTGCTTTGGAGATTATAATGAGGATTTGCCCTTTGGGAAGGAACCGGGTTACGTTGGTGGAATCCGGGGCGGTTTTTGAGCTTGTGGATATCGGGTTCGGGTCGGGTGTGAGTAATAAGAGGATTGAGATTGTTCTTGGTGTGCTTTTTCAGCTGTGTTGTTGTGCTGAGGGAAGAGCTGAGTTTTTGAGGCATAAGGGAAGCATTTTCTTTGTTTCGAATAGGATTTTTCGGCTTTCTTCAACGGCCGATGATCGGGCGGTTAAGATACTTTCCCTGATTTGTAGATTCTCGGGAACCAAACAGGTGGTTCAGGAGATGGTTGAGGTTGGAGCTGTTTTGAAGCTATGTGTTTTGCTTCAAACTCATGAGTGTGATGATTCTTTAAAGGAGAAAGCTAGGGAGATTCTCAAGTCTCATTATGAAGAATGGAAAAATTCACCATGTGTAGGGGATCACTATCCTTATCTCAATTCAACATTATCATCATGAGATTATTATATTGCACAGATAGAGGTAATATATAAAGAAGAATATCGATTCTTATATCAAATTTTGAAGGAATTATTTACATTATGTGGAAGAGTTTTTAATATGATTACATTACATATTTAATCATGATGATTACTTTTAGTTTTTACATTCAGTCATTGAATTATAATTCGACAGTTATGATTAATTTAGAAATTAATTAAAAAAAATTAATAAATACCTATAACTTCATACTAAAATATATTTTGTTTCTTTATAATATATTTTTTAAAGATTAATTCTATTTCAAAATAAAATTTAATTATAACTACTAATTTGTTTTTGCAATTAGCTATAAATAAAGTTTTTTTAGTAATTTAGCACTCAAATTATTGAGATATTTATAATAAAATTCTTTAATTATTTAAAATTATTATACATATAACCCTATAAAAACTATTCACAAATCTCTCGTGTCATTAAATTTTTACAATTGTAATATTTTAACTAAATAATCACACACTTTTAAGACATTTGGCTACAATTATTTATTTGGTAAGTGAAGAACAAGAATTATTAGGATTAGGTTGTTTGGATTAATTATTATTCCCTGTATTATTAAAAAATTTAAGTTTGAAGTTTGTTCTAAAACTGTAAATACTGGTTATTGGGAGATGTTATTAGTACAAAATACAATTAGTTTAAAAGTTTTGTTACATGATTAATAGTTTAGTAAGTTTTGATGTAAATTCTAATTGATTTGTTTTTTTTAGATAGGGGGAAGAAGGATTCGAACATGGGACTTTCTTTTTATTTTTTTGATTTATTTTGGTTGTAAATATTTCTTAATTGCAATGAATTTCCTCATTTATAAAAAAAAAATAAAACTAAAACGAAAAAAAAAGAATATATGAAAGTAAGGGATCAGTAATGTAGCCCTCTTATCAACAACTCACAATTCAGCCAAATAATAATAATAATAATAATAATAATAATAATAAAATACACACTTAGTTTTTAGCAATTATAAAAGAGAAAAGATAGTTAATTATATTATGGTTAAATAGTTTGAGTGCTAAAAATATAATAGTAGAGACTTAGAATATAAAAAAATAGAAATATTTATAAATTTATTATTAATTGCCAATATGATCTTATTTAATATTTTGATTAAAAAATTAATTTATTTTAAATACATAATTAATTATAATAAATTCAATTTTAAAAATAATTTTTTTAAAGAATAACCAATTTTCAACCTCTTATATATTTATAGCAGGTTAATAAAAAAATATAACCATCATAGTATATTTTATCCCCATGTTATATATGGAGCCAAATCTTCTGTCCCAATTTTTCTCTGTCTCTCTATCCCAATCCAATTAAAATGCTCCACCTCAATCAAACGTATATCCCCTTATTTAATAGAGTTAATATATTTAAAAACTATTTTATTTTACCATTAATTTCTTCTCATGGGACTTTTTTATTTTGTTAAATGTTCTTTTCAATTTTTTATTCAAAAATAAAAATAAAAATAAAGACACTTGAATAAAATAAAATGAATTCCGTTTAAAAAAAAGAAGAAGAATAAAATCAGATTTTAGTTAAAAAATAATATAATTCTACAAAAAAAAAAGGGACCTATTTCTTTTTTCTACTGCTCCTTATTTCAATTTTTTTATCAAGAATCTTTTTTTTTTCTTAAAAAAAAAATTAGACGGGTGTTATCTTTAATATTTTTAAATAATAATATATTATTTTTTAAATGTATTAGTATTACAATACCTTAATATTAATAATACATTAGAGTAAAATTTGATTTATTCAAGTGTCTTTATTATTTTCTTTTTAAAATAGTCACATGACAACAGATTATTTTTAACAATAAAATAAAATAGTACTTAAATATATTCACTCTTTTATTTTGGAAACAGAAATATATTAACTCTGTTAAGAAAAGAACATTTAATTGAGGTGGAGCTTTTTAATTGGATTGGGATAGAGAGACAGAGAAAATTGGGACAGAATATTTGACTCCGTTATATATAATATTATATATATTAAAGAAAAATTGAAATAATAATATATCCATATTTGTATTGATGATATAGTGACTACTTAATAGTTATATTTTTATTGTAACCATGTAGTTATATTTTTTTTTTACCTGTAATAGCAGGTTACTAATAGGTAAAAAAAAATAGAATTAAAATGACTATAATTAATTATTTTTTAAAATAATTAATTTTTAATGTAAACATTTAAGAAGATATTTTTAGCAATTAATATTTATAAATGATTCTATTTTTATATTTAAGTTCCTATTATAATTTTTTTAACAATTAAACCATTTAACTATAATATTTATAATAAAATTATATTTTTATTACAAAAATTAGACTTCCACCCTTGTAAAATAAATGTTGAATAATTAATTATTTTTTGTAAAAAATTCATCTAAATTTTTTTCCACAACTGCTTGACCCATCTTACTCCCATATAAAAAAAATAAATAAAAATAAAAAATCTCCAATTTCAAAAATTAGGGTTGATCAGTTTGTCCCAACCTAACATCATGTGAATTTTTCACTTTGATCGAATCTCCTATACATCTCTACTGCATTTAGATTTCTCTTTAATTTTTAGTAACTTACTTGCTATTTTCCTACAATTTATGCTTATTTGTGAAAAAGAAGAACAATCTCAATTAATTGATAATCTATTTTGGAATTTCTTTTTACAATCTCTAGACTCATGAATATGATTTTAACAGAGCAAAAATAGTTAATTAATCTTTAATTTTATAATTGTTATTATATTTTAAACTATTTTCTTTTTTTTTTTTAAGAAAAAAACTAAATAACTTGAACAATCTTGGATTGACACACTCATTTGACACTTAATTAAAAGTATTAAAAATAATATTGAGTATAAAATTACATCTAATTAGATGGTATTCTTATTATTTTTTTTATTAATTAAGACTATGTGTATAACAATTTTAAATTATTACGAGTTTTGTTATAAATATTTTTATTATTTAAGTTAAAAAAATTAAATGTTAAAAGATTTTTACTTAGTAAAAAATTACATAAAATTAATTAAAATTTATTAGTAATTTAATTTTAAATATATTTAGTTTTAATTAAGTTTTTATAAAGAAATAATGTATCAAATTATAAGTTCTTTATTATTTATTTTTTATAATTTTTAAATTAATCACAATTATTCAATACTAATTTAATGCTTAAAAATAAATGTAATCAGTTACATATTTAATATGTAACTATATCTATTCTATATAAAGTATGTCTATTAACAGAAATTCTTAATTTATGAGAAATTTATGGGACTTTTTATTTATATATAATATATTTTTTTAAAAATCTAATCGTAAAACCTAAAAATTTAAACTCAATACAACCCTAAATTATTTTATGAGTTACAGAAGGCTTGTGCCGATTATAAGAACCCTACTCTCTCTGTCTTCAATTACCAAAACATCCAAAAGAGACAGGGCTTTTGTAATCGAATCATCACCTTCATAGTGATCCAATAACAAGGCCTAACTTTCAAAAAGCTTTAAAAATCTCTATAATCATGAATCATATCCATCGACGATTAACTCTCTACGCCAAAAATTACTCTCTGGTAAACATGTTTTATTTTCTAATGCATTAATACGACCAAAATGGGTTTCGATGGCTAATCGAAGCCTTCATGAATCTGAGACTTCATTAAAAATAGCGGCTGAAAATGGCTCCGGTAACTATAATACTATCTCGGAGAGTGTTTGTGGCGGTGCATTCTTATTCTTCTGAAAATAGTCCATTCCTCTCGAAGATTTTGAGCTTTTTGCCATGGTTCTGGCTTCCCCCCTTTACTTGATCATATTACTTTATTAAGAGTAAGAAAATTTAGTCTTTGATTGGACTTTTAGATCATAAATTACATAATTTCACTACAGGAAAAGGACTTTTTACCGGCGCACTTCGTCAAATGCGTCGGTAAAAGTTGTCGAGGTAAAGCAAAAACTGAAATCCCATTTGCATTTATGCTTTATATTTGCCGGCGCATTAATGCGCCGGTATAACTTTGTTTTGCCGGCGCAACAATGAATAATGCGCCGGTAAAAGTGATGAAATGAAGCGCCAACAGGCGCGAAAAAGTTTGCCGCCTTTCATTTCATTTATTGTGGCGCTTATATACTTTTACCGGCGCAGATATGCGCCGGTAAAAGTCCCAAAAAAAAAAGAGGGAAACTTCCCGCGTGGATTTCCTTGATAGGTGGGGAAACTTTTACCGGCGCAGACTTGCGCCGGCAAAAGTATTAAACAAAACGTGTGGACTTTGACGTGGCTAGTGGGGATACTTTTACTGGCGCAATTGTGCGCCGGTAAAAGATGTAAATGAAACGCGCGTTTGACTTAGGTCAAACTTTTAGAAGAACTTTTACCGGCGCATCCAAATGCGCCGGTAAAAGTGTATATATGTTTCAGTCGAGCACGAAGCCCCCCCTTCTTCCCCATTTTCATTTTTCATTTCTGAAAATTTTTTTCTCTCAAAACCTCTCTCAATCCCTCTCCGATTCCTCTCAAACCCACTCTCAATCACTCTCTTTCTCTATCAATCTCTCTCAATCCCTCTAAATCACTCTCAATAACCCTTTTTTTTCTTCAAAAAAACCACCACCGCCACTTCGTCGGCCACCACCGCCACCACCACCGGCAGGCACCGTTCCCATCGTCGACGGCCGAGGACAGAAACCACCACCGCAGACCACCTCCTCCAATTTATTTAAGGTATTTTTAATTTTTTTAATTTTAATTTTTTTAATGTGGGTATAAATGTATGTGTATGTATAAATACATGTATGTATGTATATGTATGTGTATATATGTTGGATTATGTATATATATGTGTATGTATGTGTATGTGTATGTGGATGTGTATATATATGTGTGTATATGTATGTATGTGTGTATGTGTGTATGTATTTATGTGTATGTGCATGTGTATGTGGATGTGTATATATATGTGTGTATATGTATGTATGTGTGTATGTGTGTATGTATTTATGTGTATGTGTATGTGTATGTGGGTGTGGGTGTGTATATATATATATGTATGCATGTATTTGTATGTGTATATTGGTGTATGTATATATATATGTATGTATGTTTGTAGGCATATATGTGTATGTATGTATATATGTATATATGTATGTAAATATATATGTATATGTGTGTGTATGTGTGTGTATAAGTGTATGTGAGTGTGTGTGAGTGTATGTGTATGTGTGTGTATATGTGTAAGTTAGTGTAGGGTAATGGATATGTGATTAAATTTTGAAATTTTTATAGGTATTAATTGAATGTTTGGTTTTACTTTTTTATGGAATTAGGTTCGTGTTCGACCGCTTCGGATTACCGCTAGCTGCAAGCAGTTGTCATTTTTACACTCGATTCAGGTATGTTGTTTTGCTTTCGCTTAGTACATAGTAGGGTTTGTTACTAGTTAATATGTCTATGCATGTTAGAGAAGTAGGTTCTGTGATACAATTGACTGCTGTTGGATGGGTGAATTATTTTTTTGTTTATATATTGTCTGGAAATATTTGTTTGTGTTATTTTTAGGTATTAAAAATTTTGGGTTTACACTTTTTAAGCCGTTATGCTGCCGAAATTTTAGTAGAGAAAATGTAAAATTAATTGAATGTTTAAATGAAATAAAATTGAAATTGAAATTTAAAACATGTAATTAAAAAGTTAGTAAAATAGTACTCATTTTTTTTAAAAAAGAAAAACATTTTCAATTTAAATAATAAATAATTAGGAAAATATTTAATTATGAAATGTAATATATAAATTTAAATATAAATGATTCAAAAATGATTAATAAATTAGTAATAATTAATAAATGATTAAAAAAAATTAAACAATGTAAGATATAATTTAAAATGTAATAAAGTGGCATTAATTTTTTTTTAAAAAGTTAGTATTTTTAATTTAAATAATAAATGATTAAAAAATAATAAAAATGAAAAAAAATGTAATGTATAATTTAAAATATAATAAAGTGATATTATAAATTTGAAAAAGTCAGTAATTTTAATTTAAATAATAAATTATTAAAAAAATAATAAAAGTAAAGAATGTAAGATATAATTTAAAATGTAATAAAGTGGTATTAATTTTTTTTTAAAAAAGTTTGTATTTTTAATTTAAATAATAAATGATTAAAAAATAATAAAAATGAAAAAAAATGTAATGTATAATTTAAAATATAATAAAGTGATATTATAAATTTAAAATATTTGTAATTTTAATTGAAATAATAAAAGTGAAAATGTAATAAAGTGATATTATAATAAGTATAAATGAGCATAAGATATTGTAAAGTATGTGATAAGATATTGTAAAATAGCATAAAATTAAATTGTTTTTATCTTTTCTTCATCTCTTTGGTTATACACCAAAGATAGGATAGAACAATTGTATTTGTATTATCACATAGTGATAATTTAATTTTTTTTCAATTTTACACATGCACGAAATACCTTAGATCCGTTTGGAGAGGCTGAGTCAGTAAGGACTCTTAAATACGCTTCTCCAAATTATCCAGGACTGTTTGTCCGCATGTATAGTTTGGGCTTGTTTTATACTTATAGTATGATCTATTGCTTATTTGATTATTTCATTACTAGATATTTTGGTACAACGTCTTCTTACACGTTCTTGTAAGTCGACAAACTTAATTACTACAAGTTTGCTAACTTATAAGAACTGTGGGGAGGTGCTGCCGAAATTTTTACAAAAATGAAATAATCTTAAGAGCGTAGATTGCACTATATGTATATTACAAACCTGAATGGGATAGGTTCTTTACCCTTTTAGTAATGGAGTGAGAAGGTGGATTAGGACACTTGCACATTTTTTTGTTTGTTTTTAAATTGTTTTTGTTAAATACTTCGTAGTGGAAGATGCACTCGCCAACCGAAGTTGGATGAAGGCGCACGGCGCTGCAGAGTTTCGAAGTGGCGTTGACGAGTTCGTTGCGGTAGCAACGAACCACGTGAACGCTGACGGATTAGCTCGATGCTCATGCATGCGGTGTTTGAATGTGAATTTTCACACACCTGCAACTATAAGGGTTCATTTATTTCTCAGCGGGATCCAACCTTCGTACAACCCCTGGTATTTCCACGGGGAGACTTTCTCTCGGCCGCAGCTTGAACTTCACGAAAATGACGAAGAGGAAATGGCAGATGTGTTGGCGGACATGTTAAGAGGGGACCCTGGGTTTGACGAATCTGCTAACACTACTGATTCTTTCAATGAACCCCCTATCAACGACAACAACAAGTTCGATGACTTGTTTAAGGAGATGGAGGCTGAGTTATATCCAGGTTGCAAAAAATCAGCCCTTAATGCACTGGTAAAGCTTATGCACTGCAAGGTTTTGAATAGGTGGAGCAACCACTCTTTTGATATGTTGCTGTCCATCTTGATTGATCTATTTCCAGAGGGGACAAAATTACCGAAGTCGCATTATGAGTCGAAGATGCGATTGCGCAATCTAGGTTTGGGTTACGACTCAATAGATGTGTGCAAGTATAATTGTGCTATTTTGGAAGGAGAATGAGAAGAAGGAGTTTTGCCACGTATGTGGCGAATCACGATGGGTGAAAAGAAAGGGTAAGGGGAAAAAAGTTCCTCACAAAGTTATGCGTTACTTCCCACTCACACCTAGGCTGAAACGATTATATTGCTCAAGACACACTGCAGAGGATATGCGGTGGCATTACTCGCAGAGACCAAAAGAAGACGGTGTGCTTAGGAATCCTGCGGATGCTGAAGAATGGAAACAGTTTGACCGCCTTCATCCGTCTTTTGCTGTTGAACCTAGAAATGTCAGACTGGGATTGGCGACTGACGGTTTTAATCCATTTGGCAACATGAGCAACTCTTACGACTCGTGGCCAGTTATTTGTGTCCCCTATAATTTGCCACCGTGGAAGTGTATGAGTTCTGAATCGTTGTTGTTGACCTTATTAATTCCAGGTCCATCATCTCCTGGGAAAGACATAGATGTATTCATGAGACCGTTAATTGATGAACTGAAACAGTTGTGGGAGATGGGTGTTGAAACCCGAGATGCCTACAACGGAACTGTGTTTTCAATGCGTGCGGCAGTGTTGTGGACAATAAATGACTTTCTTGCTTATGCTCTAATGTCTGGTTGGAGCACAAAAGGGTATATGGCGTGTCCCACTTGCAATGAACATACTCCTTCCATTGGCCTAAATAGTAAGATTGGATATGTTGGCCACAGACGCTTTCTCGAAATGAGTGATCCGAGAAGGAGAAGCAAAAAGTACAATGGTAAGCCTGAGAAGAGAGCACCACCTCCTGTATTGACGGGGGATGATATTTTATCTCAATTAGACCGAATTCCATTGACTTTGCCTGGAAAACACAAACAGTTCGGGGGTGTGAAACGGAAGCGTTCTAGTGAAGAGCTCAATTGGTCTAAAAAAAGTATTTTTTTTGAGCTTGAGTACTGGAAGTCAAAGTCCTTACGACATAATCTTGATGTAATGCACATTGAGAAAAATGTGTGTGATAGCTTAGTAGGTACTCTTCTAAGTATCGACGGGAAGTCAAAGGATACCGACAAGGCGAGAATGGATTTGCAAGACTTGCAAATACGACGAGAGTTGTGGTTGTATGAAGACCGGAACGGGAAGTGGAAGAAGCCTCCAGCTAGTTACACACTTAGTGTTCAAGAACGGATTGAATTTGCAGACTTCATAAAGTTCGTACGATTTCTGACGGTTTTGCAGCAAACTTAGACAAAAATGTCAACTTGGATACGGGCAAGATTTCCGGGCTCAAATCACATGATTGTCATGTGTTGTTACAACGTTTACTACCGGCAGGTATCCGTAAGTTCTTGAAAAAAGAAATCCGGGACACAATCATTGAGCTGTGTGTGTATTTTAAACAATTATGCTCAAGAACACTTCATGTTTCGGATTTAGAAAAAATGCAAACAAATATTTTAACTATTTTGTGCAAGTTAGAAACAATTTTTCCACCGGCCTTCTTCGACATAATGGTTCACGTAGTTATGCATCTCCCTAAAGAAGCTATACTAGGTGGACCAGTGCAGTACAGGTGGATGTATCCCATTGAGCGCTCAATGTCTGTGTACAAGCAATATGTCAGGAATCGTGCCCGTCCGGAAGGCTCTATTGCTGAATCTTTTGTGGTTAATGAGGCATTAACCTTTTGCTCAATGTACTTTCGGGAAGTGGAAACTCGATTCAACCGTCCTGACCGGAACAATGACATTGTCCAAAACATGCCAACTCGACAATTTTCTGTATTCAAGCATGTTGGTCGACCCCTCGATATGAGGACAGTCGACACCTTACCCATGCAAAGCAAGCGTAAGGCGGAGTGGTACATTTTGAACAATTGCACAGAGGTTGAACCGTATATCAAGTAAGTATAAATTCCATAAACACAAACACACAATAGTCGACTTCATCTAAAAAATTCTTAACTTACTAATAAGTGGATTACATTATATAGTGAGCACAAGGAGTTGCTTCAAGCAAGGGGTGTAGGCAATATTGAGACAGTGCAAGAGACTGAGTTCCCTGAATGGTTCAAAACTCAAGTAAGCCTTGTTGCCTCTCAATACTGTTAATCTTGTTCTCAATAACTGTTCAACTTTTCTTAACTTAATATTTTCCCTGATATGTAGATTAATGAACTACGGTTGACCAACCAGGGTGCAGTGTCAGATGAGTTGTATGCTATCGCTAACCCAGCGAATACAGCAATTTATTTTTATCCAGGGTGCATAGTGAACGGTATTAAATTTTTGGTCAAGGAAAGGGATGATAACCGCAAAACACAGAATAGCGGTGTCATGGTCCCCGGTGAAGATGGCCAAAATTTTTACGGCACACTTGAAAAAATTATGGAGTTCACTTATTTGAAAGATTGCAGTGTTCTCTTATTTTTTTGTAAGTGGTTTGACACTAACGGGAGTAGAATGGATAGTGACGGTGTTATTACTAGCATCTGCGTCAACCGACAGTGGTACCAAAATGAACCGTTCATACTTGCATCTCAAGCAAAATTGATCTACTACATTCCTGATTTAAAGAACGGTAAAGACTGGCTGATTGTAAATGAGTACATACCGCGCAATGTTTGGACACGGATGGGGAGACACCCTTTGTACAGGAAAACAATTCAGCTGAAACCGAGTTCGTTGTTCAACTTCCACAGTTGGATGATGTTGACTATGTTCGCCATGATGTCGACCCAACTGAAGTTGCAAACATCCATCGTGTGAATTCACAGCCTCAACAATTAGATGATTTCATTGTCGATGATGACAACGAGGGTCTAAATACCGAAGAAGACAACTCCTTAGAATTAGAGAGTGACAGTGATGATAATGCTGTATATGTAACTGATGATGAGGATGATGAATTGTAATTGACATAGTGTTTTAAATAAAATAAAAATTACAACCCTTCTTCTTTAATATGTTTGCAATATGTTAGTTTATTTTAAATAAACAATATGTGTTGTATATGTAGTATGTCTACACCGGTGGCGACGGTTCGAAAAAGAAAGGCGTCGTAGGTAAATACAAGGGCAAGAATGTTGAGGAGGAGCTCTCCAAAACACAATCTGCCAAGTTACCGATTGAGGTGCACGCAGAGACTGGCACCCCCGTAGGCAAAAACGGTAAAAAATTCAACAATATGGCCAAATGGATGACTCGGATGTCTATCCCCATTAATAAATTCAAATGGGAAGATGTTAGTAGAGCTGACATCAACGCACTCTGGGATAGACTTGAGGTATGCCTTACTAATTTTTTTAATTTCTAAATTACTATACTCTTATTAAATTGTAATTAATGTATTAATGTGTAACTTTTTGCAGACCAAGTTTATCCTCCCACGAGATAACCCTACATTCGTAGACTACGGTGAGTACGAGATGTCAAAGGATTTACGTGACTGGAGGCATCGCAAGAAGAAGTGGATACAAAACATTGAGGAGCTTGGACAGGAGAGGCCGACATGTCACCTCCTGAGGGAGTAACTCAAGAGGTGTGGAGTGACTGCATCGCTTATTGGAGCACAGACAAACAAAAGGTACATTTTTTAAAATTTGAAATTTTGGTAATGTTTAATTTATATAGTCAATAATAAATAATTAATTGTTAGAAAAATTATTAATTTCAGGCGAGAGCAGCGAAAAATAAAGAAAGTCGGGGTAAGATGAAATTTCTAGGAGGTTTGGGGGCTCCAAGCCCATTGTTTCACATGTTGTCGAAGGGGTAAGTTTATATTTAACTATCATTCATTTAACTTTTTCTAGTAAAATAACAGTACTAATATATTTTCTCTTGAAAATAGGCTAACCCCGACACAGGAGAACTGCCAACTGCGGTGGAAACTTTTCAAAAGTTTCACCATAAAGGCAACGATTGGCGCAACGAGTTCGCGCAACAAGCTTACGTAAGTTTACGTTTTAATTCAATTTTTATTTATTTCTTTCAATTTATTTTGTGTTAAAATTAACCATTTAACTTACTTGTTTAATTGTTTTAGGAGCAAATGGTTGAAATAGCGGCAACTCAACCAGCGCCCACTGCAGATGAGCCCGAAGAGCCTGCTGTCGATCCTACACGCACCCCCGAGACTTACCCGTTATGACGCAAGTACTCGGGGAACGATCTCGGCATCTTAGAGGCTTTGGCCATCTCCCTGCATCGAAGGGAGTTGGGGCCAAAAGAGCACTGCCACGCATCCTTTCACCCCAACCGATCCGTTACAATGGAACAAAGACGAGGCTTTACGTAAAAAAGTGGAGGAAGCGGAGCGGACAACTCAACATACGAGGCGAAGATGAGACACAACAACTCTACCTCGACGATTCCAAGATCGGTTTGAGTATCTTTCTCGAGGTGTGCGGGTTTCAACTTGCCTCCCATGGGTCTTCCACCATTGCCCACTCACAGTGCCGGATCATCTACGTCGCTGGTCTTTGGATCGTCATCGCGGCCTCCCGAGACTCGAGAGAAACAACGATGACGACATTACCCGCCTATAACCGTACTTTTTTTATTATCTAGTTCGAACATTTAACATTTTGTTTATATACTGATTTTAGTAGTAATTAATGTTGGTTTATCTTGTAATGTAAATTATGTTGGTTTATTTTGTTAATATAATATTATAATTATTTAAATATTTAATTAATTATATTTAATTAATTAATATTAAAATTAATTAAATATAATTAATTAAATTTTTTAAAAATAAAAATTAATACTTTTGCCAGCGCATTACTGCGCCGGTAAAAAGTGGCCAAAACTATTGGCGCGAACCGTTAGATTGGCGCCAATAGTTTTGCCGGCGCATGTATTGCGTCGGTAAAACTATTGGCGCCAATCTGACTGTTGGCGCCAATTGTTTTGCCGGCGCACTATTGCGCCGGCAAAACCTAATCATAGCGAGGTTCAAGGCGGATAAGGGCATTTTTTAACACGGCGCTTATTTTTTGCGGCGTTATTCCTCGCCGTAAAAGGACGTTTTACCGGCGCAGTTAATATACGCGCCGGTAAAAAGTCCTTTACCGACCAAGCTTCCCAGATAAGCTTTGCCGGCGCACAACTGCGCCGCAAAGCTTTGCCGCGCAAGCTGTACTTTAGCGGCGCAACAATGCGCCGGTAAAAGCTGATTTTCTTGTAGTGTTTGTTGTTTTTTTTTAGTGCTTAAAAAGTATACGGTGAACCATTTCAATGCTTAAAGGATATTTGATGGGGTGTTTGGGTTGTTAAATTTGAGATTCTTACAAAATGACGAATTGTGGAAGAAAAATATAGGGTAGCCACTACATCTCAAGATATGAGCTAAGGTTATTATATTCTACTTTGTTCTCCAGGTTTTTTTTTTTGTTTTTTATTTCTTAGGTAATAAGGAGTGGTTCTAGCATTTATTTCTTGATTGGTGATTGAGTTTAATACACGTTAACTTAGTTGGTAAATGAAATTTCAATCTTTTGTGTCCTTTTATTCAGTTTGTGTATTCTATTCAACTTTGTCTCATTAAGGTGCATGTTTTAAGCAGACATGATCAAGGTACTATTTCTTACTTAAACATTTCATATTAGTGTGAGATGTATTATAATTTATTAATTGTAATTATTGACTGATTTGTTTTATTTGTTTTATAATAGTGGCATACATGTAAAGACTATAAAGATAGTTTCTCCTTCTGTTATTCTCGTGTAAGTATATTATAAAGAAACTTTTTTCATATCCTTATTTTTGTCCAACATTAACTACTGAAACACTAAAAAAGCATTTTGTGGAAGATTCATCATTGAATTATTCCTTGACACTTGATGGTGCAGTTCTTATATGTTTCACTTTAGGTAATCATCTGTCTTAGGAATTTATCCAATTATATCCATTCAACATTGTCTAAGAAATTTGCCTAGAAAGAGAATCTTATCATATCCATGATAGGAGCATAAACTATATTTATAGTCTCAGCTTCTAATTTAGTTGCAGAATGGTGGCAGCAGAAATTTGTGTGGCATGAATTGAACATATTCAAAGATGGAATCAGAAACTTGTATGGCATGAATTGAACATATTCAAAGATGGAATACGTGGTTAGGAAGATACTTTGAAGCTAGAGACAAAGGTAGAATCTTTAAAGGTTGTCTCATATTCTTTTGAATTTTACTCTAAGCTATGGACAATTAGCTGACAATCCATTTATTGTGGATTCAGAAATGGGATTGTGGAATGTTACCATTTTATTAGCCGATTCATAAAAAATTAAAAACTTTCTTTAAATATTTTCTTTTAAGAATACTTCCCAAAATCTTTATTTAATGATTCTTTCCCCTTTTTTTTTTTCTTGAAAATAAAGCGATTGATATATATTAAAATTAGACCTCTCGGTCATTACATAGGATAGTATCAGGTATTGAGAAGGGCTCCACAAAACCTGAGATATTCTGGGCAAACACCCAATTAGCCACATTATGGGCAGCAAAATTACAACGACGAGAAACAAACGTAAAATTACAAGATAAAAAGTTTTTAGAGAGTTGATTACATAAATAAACATAATTATTAATATTCCAAATAGATTGAAGACCTTTCAGTGCTTTGATAACCAATTCAGAATCACTCTCCACCAAAATATAGTTGTGGTTCTTGAGTCCAGCCGAGTCCAAAGCGAGGTGACATGCCGCCGCCTCACCAATCAGGGGATCTCTAAAGTTGAGCTTGGTAACAGCAGTCCACAGAACAGTACCAAAGTGATCTCTAGCCAGAGCCGCAATGCACATTGAATCTCCACCAACCTTAGCATCAGAGTTGATTCTTCCCCTTAATTATCTGTATGTTTCCTTTTAATTTTAAAAAGTTTTACTTTGTCCTCTTTAAATTATTAAAACTTGATATATTTTATTTTAAAAACGTATCAACACAACCAATTATTAAGCTTTCAATTATAAATATTAATTATTATTGCTTATGTTATATTTTACTAATATTTAGTTGAAATTTTATTTCTTAAAACTTTACTCAATATATTACTTAAATTTTCATTTCTCAACTTTCTATAATTATCACTTTATTGAACAAAATTTACTGTGATTTTTTCATTTTTACACTTTAAAATAATTTTTTTTGCATTTTTACGGAATTCTACATAGAAACCTATATTGCAACTAGCGCTGTAACCTAAATTACAACAAAAAATCGTACAGAAACCCTTATTGCAACTAGCGCTGCAACCACTTAAGAAACCCAAAGCGTAAATAGGGTAATTCTCCATATTTATTTTAAAATTACAAATCTCATTTTAAAAAATAAATAAAAATAAAATTCATAAGTGACTTGGCACGTAACTTTATCTAGAGGCTAGAGTATATGGTGTAATTCTCCAAAATTCTTTTATATAACTTCTTAACAATAATTTATGGATAATGCTGAAATTACTTTTATAAATAAATTGATATATAATTTTAACTTTAAATGTTTTGATAATTTAGATTGTAAAATTATAGTATTTAATATTATATTGAATTGCACGTATACTTAGTTATATTTTAGTTTTTTTTTTAAATATTATAATTTATAATTATTATAATATATAATATTATCGATAATTTTAGTGCATTTTTTAAAATTTTTAAGTAAACAAACAATCTCATTTTAAAAAAAAAAATTAATATATAATATAAAATAAAAAGAAAAACAGTTTGTAAAATTTCAAAAATAAACTCTCAATTTTAATTTATAATTTAAGATAATTATATATTATCTTAGTGTGCTTATGCAGTGGAACTCCACAGCATTGTTATCGATGGGGCTGCGGCGGCTGGCAATCTGCGTGTTGTACAACAAATGTGTCCGTTTATCCTTTGCCAATGAGTACCAAATGGCGTGGTGCTAGGATAGCTGGTAGGAAAATGAGTCAAGGTGCTTTCAAGAAGGTTTTGGTCCTAGACAACAAATTAGCGGAATAGCTGCTGATATGATGGCTGTGAATGAGTCAAATGCTCACACATTTCTAAGTAGGCCCTATTGATAATTTTTTTTTTCATTTTCATACAAAATATTTACAGAGTACTCCAAGTAATTATTCAGAATATATTAATACTCTGAGGTGGTTTTGAGATAAAATTGGAGAATGGGTTTGTTGGATTAAATAAAATATTGCATCCGGTATTTCCTTTTAATTGTCAAAATTATAAATTACATTATTTAGATATACATAGGAAAATTTGATTTTTTATACTTACATATACTTAATATTTTATCTCTAAACTAATACATATCACTATTGAAAATATATAACCACTTTATCTAAAATTCAAAAATATCCCTCTCAAATTTCCCATACTCTTTTTTAGTGCAAAAACATAAAAAAAAAATAAAAAAATAGGTAGTCCGATGGTCACTTGATGCTACTTTTTTTATGTACAAAAACATAAAAAAAAATTGTAGCAGATCTGGTCCGATGGTGGTCCGATGGTCACCTGATGCTATTTTTTTTTATGTATAAAAATATAAAAAAAAAATAGTAGCAGATATGGTTCGATGGATCCGATGTGGGGTCTGATGGGAGTCCGATTGTGTAAATGGGGGTGATGTAAATAGGGGTATTTTAGGGATATCATAAAAATTGTCATATCCTACAAATATTAGTTATTATTTGTTTAGGAAATTTTTTTTAACCAAATGTAAGCATAAAATATCAAATTTCCCTATACATAATAATAATCTCACTAAATAACTAATAATATTTTTTTTTTCAATTATTAATTGTATCACTTTTAAATAAAGTGGAAAATATTTAACATAAAATTTAGTATATACGTGCTTCGCACGTAGCTTTTTACTAGTATATATAGATATATATAGATATTTATATAAATGCAAAACAAAGGTTGTTTAATGAAAGGAGTAATCTTTGCTTCAGCGAAGGTGTTATAGTTGCAGTAATCTTTTGGTGCTAATTATTTCTACAATTTTATTACTAAATTCTTTGTCTATATTATCTTTGATCAACATATTCATTATTATTTTTAATCGTAATGTAAACTCATTCAAAGAGAAATCAGAGGAACCAAACCCTTGTTGTTACACAACATAGTAGTCATTAATTCATTATTGAAGTCATTATCATCTTCTCAATATAACTATATTGGATTCGAGTTTTAATTATTCCGTTTTAAGCATTGCATATGATTAGCTGTATATCAACAATATTTTAGTGTTGATAAGGGTTTCAAGGTACCGCATAACTCTATTTTGTATTTGATATTGATATGGTCTGAATGTACTATCCTACTTTATTAATTGTTGGGTGTATATGGATTTCCAATTGCAACAAATTATTAATATCTCTGAATTTGTTGTTGGGTTTGAAGGTTATGGGGCGCTTTATGTAGTGTTGGTTTCGATATTGGTTCAACGTACCCAGTTACCAAGTTACTTATGATTCTCTGTAATTATTGTTAGCTTTGATAAGAGTTTCAAAACACTTGATTACTTTACTTATGTCTTTATTGTTAGTTTCATACGAGTTTCAAGGCACCAGGTTACTTTTAGTGTTCTTTGTTGGTTGTTTGATTTGTTTCAAGATATCAATACTTTTAGCTATTTTGTTTTTGTTATCAGTTTTTGATATGAATTTTAAGGTATCAGGTCAAGGTTCTATTTAAAGTAACTTTGTACTAAAAACATATGACTTAATATATTAGGTTACCCTAAAAAAAATAAGTAACATATATACTTACCATCCAATAAGAGCAACAAAGACAACGACAAAATGTAACCAGAGTAACATGGTATTTTTTGGACAGCAACAAAAAGTAACTAAGACAACAACAAAAAGTAACGTAGTGACCTGGTAACCATAGTAACCCCGGTACTTTTGGGCACCATAAAGTAACTAAGACGGTAACAAAAAGTTTACTAGTAACCATAGTATAACCCAGGTACTTTTTGGGCACCATAAAGTAACTAAGACAGTAACAAAACGTAGCCTGAGTAACCTGATACTTTTTGGACACCATAAAATTAACATAGAACAATTGTGGGCATAAGAAATATAATAACAAAAAGTAAATTGGTATTTTTGAATACCGTAAAAATAACCTGAGACAATTCCTGTTGTGTAATACTATTTCTATTTCCCTTATTGCACTTAACTATATTCATTTATTCTTTCAAAAAAACAAAAAAAAAACTATATTCATTTATTAATGTGACTTGATGTTAAGGTACTAGGATACTTTTAATTCTGTCTGATTAAGATTTAGGTTTCAAGACACTAGATTACTATAATTATTTATTTGTGTTGGTGGTTTTGATATAGGTTTAAACTTACCATGCTAGTTTTATTTATTTGTGTTTATCACTTTGGATATTATTTAAGATATCAAGTTAAATATGAGTGAAGGACATATAATTTAAGGTTCTAGGTTTCCCAATCTAAAAAAAAGTAACCTATACTTTTCAATTAAATAAAAGGAACAAAAACAATAACAAAAGGAACTTGGTACTTTTCAACACCATAAATAAACCTCTAACAACAATTACAAGTTTATTAAAGACAAGAACAAAGGTAGCAACAATAAGTAACTTCATATTTTTTACACCGTTAAAAATAAGGCTAATTAGTAATTTTTTTCCCCTAAACTTTGACATGTACTAAATCGTGCCCCCTGAACTTTTTTGGCCATTAAAAACTCCCCCCGAACTATTGAGATTGTTAAATTTAAGGACTTTTGTCTAATTTTAGTAAAAAATTCTAACATGGATAAAAGTTCAAGGGGCATGATTTAATACATAGCAAAGTTTGAGGGGCATGATTTGGTAGATATCAAAATCTGGGGAGCATGGACGTTTAGTACATAAACAATTATTGAAACAGTAAAATTGAATGAAATTAGACAAAAGTCCTTAAATTTAACAATCAAGGAGGCTATATGGCTTAAGGGGTTGACAGAGGAGTTAAGTTTCAAATCTGAGGATATCACAGTTTATTGTGACAATCAAAGTGCTTTACATCTCATGAAAAATTCAATGTTTTATGAGAGGTCAAAGAACATTGATATCAAGTTACACTTCATAAGGGATATTGTGTCATCCAAGAAGGTGCAAGTGAAGAAAATAAGCACACATGATAACCCTGCAGATATTTTCACTAAAAGTGTAACTAGAGACAAGTTTAGGCACTATCTAAACTTGTTGAGCATTCAAGACATTTAATGTCCTCATCTATTTCTTTTGGATCAGAGATTAAGTGAGTCTAATCGGGTGAAATTGTTGGGATTAAACTAACTTAACCTCTCAAGTCAGTATGTCCATCTATTTGCTCATCAGATGAATCTGAAGAAAGCTGCTGCAATTTATAACAGTTGGCTTTAATACCAACTTAAAGGGGACCCACCAGCAACTATATATAGGGGTTATTTGAGGAGGTCTGAATAGAGAGTTCTGATCTCTAATCTCCAATGCTCATACTTTAGATTCAATTTAGAGAGAGAGAGAGAGAGAGAGAGAGAGAGAGAGAGAGAGAGAGAGAGAGAGAGAGTATGTTGTATACCGAAATGGTACGTTTTACATTTATCAACTCGCAAGCGCACGAATCTTTATTGTAGTATGGAGATTGTGAAGAACGAGGTCGAACCCATGGGAATTGCGTGAAATCAAAGAAAATACTTATTTAATCTAAGCTAATAAAACTCTAACCTAGTTCCGAAAATGGTGAGATTTTTGGCAACAAAATAAAATAAAGTGTTTAAATGATAAAAATGACAGTAACAGATATTTTCAGAGATATTTTGGGATATTATTAAGGGTTCAGAATCCACTTAAGTGTATATAAAAATATTTATGTTTATATTGATTCTCATAATTTAATCAGTAATCAGACCAATCATTTTCTAATAAAAATTAAATTTTCCTTCGCTTTAAAATTATAACTTCTAAGCATTAAATGTGAAACAATTTAATGTAAATACAAAAAATCAAAGAATATTATTTTTAATAAAATGTAGAACCAAGCATTAATAATTTCTAACTATCAAAAATACGTGATATTAAAGATGAAAGAAAATTATTTTAAAAAGCGAAAATCATAAGCATATATTGTACTGAGAATCAAAATAAAATAAATACTTAATTAAATACACTAGGTTTCATCGTCCACCTTAATAATAAGAGAACTTAGAAACCCATAAGAAAATTAACTAACAAAAGCGATAAACTAACACTGACCGCCTCGAGCGTTTTCTCTAGATTTTTCTGTCTGAAACTCTGAAACTGTAACTGAATTCTAAAAACCTAAGCTTCTATTTATAGAAGGGTAAAAGGACTAATGCGCTATTAAACTTATTACAAATTGCATGTGGGTAAAAATATAAATACGAGAAATTATAACCAGAGTGCCACGTGTCAAGCTCGGATTGGTGGCTTTGTTGTGCAACTTGACACGTGGCGAGAGGAGAGAAAGCCACGTGGAAAGTGGCTGGGCTGCTGAAGGGAGGCGGTCACAGAGGAAGGCCAGCCGCGTGGCTGGCGAGTGCAGCAAACGAAAGGCCCAGGAGGGGCCGTGTGCTCCACGTGCGCGTGAGGAAGAAGAGGGGGACAGTCCCCCTGGTGCGCCTGTCGTGGGCCTGCAGAGCGAATCCCAGCTCGCCACGTGGCAAGCATGTCGGCTGGGAAGGAAAATGAGCTGAATGGGCTGCCTTCTTGGGGTGCTCTTCTTGGACTTCAAAAATACCATTTTTCATTGCTTTGGACCACATTTTTACTATTTTTCTTTTTCTTTTCCTTTCTTTTCACAAATGTCATTTTCTTAATCAAACACAAACAAAATTAAATCCAAATAAAATATTTTCAACACAAAATATATCACAATAATTTAAATGAAAATATTAAGATCTAATTAATTTGTATTTTTTTTAAAATAAAAACAATGCATTTTCTTAATTTCTTTTTATTTATTTCTTTCTCTTATTTGTGTCATAAAATGTTATTTTCTTACAAAATTAACTCAACACTATAATATTTTCAAATAGAAATATATTACATAAATTTCATGAAAATATTATCTAGAATTAATTTTATTTTGTATTTTTACACTAATAAATATGCATTTTTGACTACTTAACACAACCCCCAACTAGTTTATTGTTAGTCCCTAGCAATTCAAGCGGATAACAAAATATTACCAAGATAAACAAATCAAAACAAACTCTGCTTAATCAAAACAAAATAAAATATTGGTGTAAACACTAGAAAATACTATATAAAAACTTACAGTAGATATAATTCCAGATATTTTGTGTGTGTGTTTCAAATCATATTTTTCGCTTTAATCCATAACACAGATAATATTGAAAAATCTTTAAAGTAAAAAGTCTCAACTCCAAATCCTCACATGTATTGATATATTTAAAAAGAGGAAGGGTTATCACTCTTGGAGTTGGAAATGTATATTAATTTACGCTCAAATGGATAAAGATTTTTAGGACGAACAATATTGTAAACAATTATTGACCCATAGATAGGCTAACCAAAAATATTTTGAAATTCAAATGACAAGTTAACTTTCGGGATTTCATTACAATACCTAGAGCCAAAATAAAGAAATAAACAACGATTTTTTTTTTTTTTTAATTTGGTGACTAAAATTTACGAAAAATAAACTATAGCAAAGTCTCTTTTGATTTATGATGATATATTATTTTTTTTTCAATATATATTATATATGCATATATATATATATATTTTTACCGATATATATATATTTTACTTTGCTAAATGATTAAAACTAAGATATTGCTCTTTATATGATATATATGTATTTTTTTTAAGGGCAATCTCTACAATAATCATTTACGGTAGCAAAATTTTTTTTGGTATATTTTGAATTTTAACCAAGCTACGCTGAAAGAGAAATGTTGCTCTTGTTTGATTTTTTTTTTTTTTGTTATATATAGTATGTAAGATATTGCTCTTTATATGATATATATGTATATTTTTTTAAGGGCAATATCCACAACATATATCTTTACTTTTTTTTTTTTTTACTAGATGCAACAAGTGATAAGAAAATATAAAGATAATAAATCTACAATTAGGCTCAGTTCTAAAAAAAAGTATCCCTCTAGTAATTGTCATATTTTCAAATTTCAAAAAATTTTGATTTTACCAATTCAGAAGATCAATATATGTTCAAAAAGTCGTTTTCTCAATTCTTACTTCTCACAAAAAATGAAAGCTTTTAACTTAAGATTTTTCTATATTAAATGTGTTAAAAACAATCAAGTCATATGTTTGGTTTGGGCAATTTTTACTGGAATTACTATCTAAGTAACTAAATATAGTATAAACTAGTCTAACACAATATTTATTTATTCACATAATTAGCAACAGAATTTGACTCAAAATTTTCAAAAAGGTAAGAAATTTATCGAACTTAACGCAAGAATATACTCAGTACCCCCAACTAAAATGAGACAGTGTCCTCAATGTCTAAATATGTATATGATAAGAACATGAGATGAGAACCGAAAAAAACGGAGAATATGCACAGTGATAGATGTTAATTTTCTAAAAAACAAATGACAGAAAATAAACTAAAATACTGAAAAATAAAGAAAGCAATTAAAGATAGGACCAGTAGTGAAAGAATTCACTAACCTTGGTAAATCGAGTCGTGAAAGAGCGTTTCCTCCACTTCAGGTGGTGTTAATTCTAAAAATGGTTTCAACCTTTGACCATTGACTTTGAATACATTACCAGATTTAGAATTTTCAATTTCAACAGCTCCGTAAAACAGTACGAACAGAAAATGGGCCAGTCCATTTAGAACGTAACTTACCGGGATCAAAAGGAATGTCCCAATCAGGAGGTCGAAATAACTTTTGTGGTCTAGGGAGTGATTGTGATTCTCTAGGAATTTTCACAGATCGATCTGCTAACTTTTTCGGAACATTGGTGTTTCTTTTTGCAGTACACAGATCTTTTAAAAATTTTGAGTAGGCAGGTATTTGCTTAATAACATCTAAGAAAGGGATATTTATATTTACTTGCTTGAATACCTCTAAGATGTCACTATACTGACTACCTCTTTTGATTGGGATCAATCTCTGTGGGAATGGAGCTTTTGGAATGAACGACAAAGTTTGACTCAATTCTTCAATTGAGTCTTTGGAATGTGAACTTTCAGGCAGACTCTTTTCATTTTCTTTCAATGAGTCTTTGTTCATTTCAGTATCAGTTTGAGGTATGTAATCAGGTTTTTCAATACTTTTTCCAGACCTAAGGATAGAAATTGATTTAGCTTCTTCAGTAGGTCTAGATGTACTTACCTCGTACTGACTCTTTGGATTGGGAATGGGTTGACTGGGAAGTTTTCCCTTTTCCCTTTCAGCTACAGCAGTAGCAAGCTGACCCATTTGTGTTTCAAGTTTTAACATGGACTGTTGGGTGGTTTGCATGAACTGTTGTAGGGTATCCTCTAAAGATTGGTTTTCTTTGTTGTTGAGGATATGGCATATTATGTTGGGCATGACTCTGATTGGGTGAGTTGTATTGGTGCCCTTGGTTCATTGGAGGCTGGTTCTGTCTCCAAGAAAAATTTGGATGATTTCTCCAATTTGGATTGTCGGATTGAGAAAATGGGCTATCAAATGAATTCCCATAAGTTTGAAGAGCATTCACATCTTCAGAAAATGCCTCTTGGTAGTATGACTTGTACTATAACATAGAGAACAAAATTCATTCCTATTGATAGGAGTATTCTTGGATTGACTTAATGACATAGCTTCAACTCTCCTAGTTAGATTTGCTAATGATGTTTTGATGTCTACGTCATCTTTGACATCGTAAATTCCACCTCTCTTAGGTGTGTTGGAAGCTTTCGATCTAGGATCTTGGCAATTCCATTGTTGAGAATTTACAGAAAGATTGTCAAAAGACTCCCAAGCCTCATCCCCTCTAAATTGCAAAAATTTTCATGTGTGCATTGATTGTACGATTTGTCGGTTTGAAGGAGATAATCCATTATAAAAATATTTTACCAATCTCCATTTCTCAAAACCATGGTGTGGACATTTTAGCAAAAAATCTTTAAATCTTTCCCAACATTCATAAAATTCTTCGTGATCTTTCTGATAAAATTCGGAGATTTCTCTCCTAATATTATCCGTTTTAGACATGGGAAAAAATTTGGACAAAAATTTATTAACTAATTCATCCCAAGTAGAAATGGATCGGGCTGGGAGTGAATTAAACCAGGCTTTAGACTTATCTTTTAATGAGAATGAAAAAAGTCTAAGCCTAACAGATTCATCAGAAAAATTTTGAAATCTAAAAGTAGAGCAAATTTCTAAAAAATCTTTCACATGCATGTATGGATCCTCTCTATCTAACCCATAAAAAGATGGCAAAAATTGAATTACAGAAGGTTTCAACACAAAATGCGTAACATTTATTTCAGGAAAAATAATGCATGATGAAGAATTAGCATAAATGGGAGAAAAATGATTAATGAGAGTTTTTTCTTCCACATTTACTTGATTTGGTTCCATGATGTAAAATTTTCACTTTTAATTTCAACCCACGATAATTTTCTTTTTACCCAACGATTTTTAGAATTTCGTTCCCAGCGAATCATACACCAAGTATCACAAAAATTAAAATAAGATGGAAAAATAAGGAGGCGGTGCCTACCATATAATTGCGTAAATAAAGACTGAATTTAAAATATAGCGGGAAATAAATAATATATATATTTAACCGAAATATAAATATTAATATTAATTATAATTTATAATATATAATTTACTATATATTATTATAATAATAATATGTTTTTCTTAATAGTTAAGTAATATATATAATAATACATAATATATAATAATATATTAATATTTATATATAATAATAATATATTATAAATTTTATATATATATATCATCTTACGTTTTTTTTACGTAAATTAATAATAATAATAATAATAATAATAATAACTTTATATATATGTTTTATTTCGTTACTAAGAAACGTAATATATAATATAATAATTAGTAGAAGAATTATACCAACCTGAATTAAAGTAGTTTTTCTTCTTGCAGTTTCCTGGCAACGGCGCCAAAAACTTGTTGTATACCGAAATGGTACGTTTTGCATTTATCAACTCGCAAGCGCACGAATCTTTATTGTAGTATGGAGATTGTGAAGAACGAGGTCGAACCCATGGGAATTGCGTGAAATCAAAGAAAATACTTATTTAATCTAAGCTAATAAAACTCTAAGCTAGTTCCGAAAATGGTGAGGTTTTTGGTAACAAAATAAAATAAAGTGTTTAAATGATAAAAATGACAGTAACAGATATTTTCAGAGATATTTTTGGATATTATTAAGGGTTCAGAATCCACTTAAGTGTATATAAAAATATTTATGTTTATATTGATTCTCATAATTTAATCAGTAATCAAACCAATCATTTTCTAATAAAAATTAGATTTTCCTTCGCTTTAAAATTATAACTTCTAAGCATTAAATGTGAAACAATTTAATGTAAATACAAAAAATAAAAGAATATTATTTTTAATAAAATGTAGAACCAAGCATTAATAATTTCTAACTATCAAAAATACGTGATATTAAAGATGAAAGAAAATTATTTTAAGAAGCGAAAATCATAAGCATATATTGTACTGAGAATCAAAATAAAAATAAATACTTAATTAAATACACTAGGTTTCATCATCCACCTTAATAATAAGGGAACTTAGAAACCCATAAGAAAATTAACTATCAAAAGCGATAAACTAACACTGACCGCCTCGAGCGTTTTCTCTGGATTTTTCTGTCTGAAACTCTGAAACTGTAACTGAATTCTAAAAACCTAAGCTTCTATTTATAGAAGGGTAAAATGACTAATGCGCAACTAAACTTATTACAAATTGCATGTGGGTAAAAATGTAAATACGAGAAATTATAGCCGGAGTGCCACGTGTCAAGCTCGGATTGGTAGCTTTGGTGTGCAACTTGACACGTGGCGAGAGGAGAGAAAGCCACGTGGAAAGTGGCTGGGCTGCTGAAGGGAGGCGGTCACAGAGGAAGGCCAACCGCGTGGCTGGCAAAGCAGCAAACGAAAGGCCCAGGAGGGGCCGTGCGCTCCACGCGCGCGTGAGGAAGAAGAGGGGGACAGTCCCCCTGGTGCGCCTGTCGTGGGCCTGCGGAGCGAATCCCAACTCGCCACGTGGCAAGCATGTCGGCTGGGAAGGAAAATGAGCTGAATGGGCTGCCTTCTTGGGGTGCTCTTCTTGGACTTCAAAAATACCATTTTTCATTGCTTTGGACCACATTTTTACTATTTTTCTTTTTCTTTTCCTTTCTTTTCACAAATGTCATTTTCTTAATCAAACACAAACAAAATTAAATCCAAATAAAATATTTTCAACACAAAATATATCACAATAATTTAAATGAAAATATTAAGATCTAATTAATTTATTTTTTTTTTAAAATAAAAACAATGCATTTTCTTAATTTCTTTTTATTTATTTATTTCTCTTATTTGTGTCATAAAATGTTATTTTCTTACAAAATTAACTCAACACTATAATATTTTCAAATAGAAATATATTACATTAATTTCATGAAAATATTATATAGAATTAATTTTATTTTGTATTTTTACACTGATAAATATGCATTTTTGAC
Source organism: Cannabis sativa (assembly GCF_029168945.1). Taxonomy (NCBI): domain Eukaryota; kingdom Viridiplantae; phylum Streptophyta; class Magnoliopsida; order Rosales; family Cannabaceae; genus Cannabis; species Cannabis sativa. Next base: position 18,897,542 of record NC_083608.1, read on the forward strand.
TACTTAACACAACCCCCAACTAGCTTATTGTTAGTCCCTAGCAATTCAAGCGGATAACAAAATATTACCAAGATGAACAAATCAATACAAACTCTGCTTAATCAAAACAAAATAAAATATTGGTGTAAACACTAGAAAATACTATATAAAAACTTACCGTAGATATAATTCCAGATTTTTTGTGTGTGTGTTTCAAATCATATTTTTTGCTTTAATCCATAACACAGATAATATTGAAAAATCTATAAAGTAAAAAGTCTCAACTCCAAATCCTCACAGGTATTGATATATTTAAAAAGAGGAAGGGTTATCACTCTTGGAGTTGGAAATGTATATTAATTTACGCTCAAATGGATAAAGATTTTTAGGACGAACAATGTAAACAATTATTGACCCATAGATAGGCTAACCAAAAATATTTTGAAATTCAAATGACAAGTTAACTTTCGGGATTTCATTACAATACCTAGAGCCAAAATAAAGAAATAAACAACGATTTTTTTTTTTTTATTTGGTGACTAAAATTTACAAAAAATAAACTATAGCAAAGTCTCTTTTGATTTATGATGATATATTATTTTTTTTCAAAATATATTATATATGCATATATATATTTTTTCCGATATATATATATATATATATTTTACTTTGTTAAATGATTAAAACTAAGATATTGTCCTTTATATGATATATATGTATTTTTTTTTAAGGGCAATATCTACAATAATTATTTACCGTAGCAAAATTTTTTTTGGTATATTTTGAATTTTAACCAAGTTGCTCTTGTTTGATTTTTTTTTTTTTTTTGTTATATATAGTATGTAAGATATTGCTCTTTATATGATATATATGTATATTTTTTTAAGGGCAATATCCACAATATATATCTTTACTTTTTTTTTTTTTTACAAGAGGCAACATGTGATAAGAAAATATAAAGATAATAAATTTACAATTAGGCTCAGTTCTAAAAAAAAGTATCCCTCTAGTAATTGTCATATTTTCAAATTTCAAAAAATTTTGATTTTACCAATTCAGAAGATCAATATATGTTCAAAAAGTCGTTTTCTCAATTCTTACTTCTCACAAAAAAATGAAAGTTTTTAACTTAAGATTTTTCTCAATTAAATGTGTTAAAAACAATCAAATCATATGTTTGGTTTGGGCAATTTTTACTGGAATTACTATCTAAGTAACTAAATATAGTATAAACTAGTCTAACACAATATTTATTTATTCACATAATTAGCAACAGAATTTGACTCAAAATTTTCAAAAAGGTAAGAAATTTATCGAACTTAACGCAAGAATATACTCAGTACCCCCAACTAAAATGAGACAGTGTCCTCAATGTCTAAATATGTATATGATAAGAACATGAGATGAGAACCGAAAAAAACGGAGAATATGCACAGTGATAGGTGTTAATTTTCTAAAAAAACAAATGACAGAAAATAAACTGAAATATTGAAAAATAAAGAAAGCAATTAAAGATAGGACCAGTAGTGAAAGAATTCATTAACCTTTGTAAATCGAGTCGTGAAAGAGCGTTTCCTCCACTTCAGGTGGTGTTAATTCTAAAAATGGTTTCAACCTTTGACCATTGACTTTGAATACATTACCAGATTTAGAATTTTCAATTTCAACAGCTCCGTAAAACAGTACGAACAGAAAATGGACCAGTCCATTTAGAACGTAACTTACCAGGATCAAAAGAAATGTCCCAATCAGGAGGTCGAAATAACTTTTGTGATCTAGGGAGTGATTGTGATTCTCTAGAAATTTTCACAGATCGATCTGCTAACTTTTTCGGAACATTGGTGTTTCTTTTTGCAGTACACAGATCTTTTAAAAATTTTGAGTAGGCAGGTATTTGCTTAATAACATCTAAGAAAGGGATATTTATATTTACTTGCTTGAATACCTCTAAGATGTCACTATACTGACTACCTCTTTTGATTGGGATCAATCTCTGTGGGAATGGAGCTTTTGGAATGAACGACAAAGTTTGACTCAATTCTTCAATTGAGTCTTTGGAATGTGAACTTTCAGGCTGACTCTTTTCATTTTCTTTCAATGAGTCTTTGTTCATTTCAGTATCAGTTTGAGGTATGTAATCAGGTTTTTCAATAATTTTTCCAGACCTAAGGATAGAAATTGATTTAGCTTCTTCAGTAGGTCTAGATGTACTTACCTCGTACTGACTCTTTGGATTGGGAATGGGTTGACTGGGAAGTTTTCCCTTTTCCCTTTCAGCTACAGCAGTAGCAAGCTGACCCATTTGTGTTTCAAGTTTTAACATGGACTGTTGGGTGGTTTGCATGAACTGTTGTAGGGTATCCTCTAAAGTTGGTTTTCTTTGTTGTTGAGGATATGGCATATTATGTTGGGCATGACTCTAATTGGGTGAGTTGTATTGGTGCCCTTGGTTCATTGGAGGCTGGTTCTGTCTCCAAGAAAAATTTGAATGATTTCTCCAATTTGGATTGTCGGATTGAGCAAATGGGCTATCAAATGAATTCCCATAAGTTTGAAGAGCATTCACATCTTCAGAAAATGCCTCTTGGTAGTATGACTTGTACTATAACATAGAGAACAAAATTCATTCCTATTGATAGGAGTATTCTTGGATTGACTTAATGACATAGCTTCAACTCTCCTAGTTAGATTTGCTAATGATGTTTTGATGTCTACGTCATCTTTGACATCGTAAATTCCACCTCTCTTAGGTGTGTTGGAAGCTTTCGATCTAGGATTGGCAATTCCATTGTTGAGAATTTACAGAAAGATTGTCAAGAGACTCCCAAGCCTCATCCCCTCTAAATTGCAAAAATTTTCCAGTGTGCATTGATTGTACCATTTGTCGGTTTGAAGGAGATAATCCATCATAAAAATATTTTACCAATCTCCATTTCTCAAAACCATGGTGTGGACATTTTAGCAAAAAATCTTTAAATCTTTCCCAACATTCATAAAATTCTTCGTGATCTTTCTGATAAAATTCGGAGATTTCTCTCCTAATATTATCCGTTTTAGACATGGGAAAAAATTTGGACAAAAATTTATTAACTAATTCATCCCAAGTAGAAATGGATCGGGCTGGGAGTGAATTAAACCAGGCTTTAGACTTATCTTTTAATGAGAATGAAAAAAGTCTAAGCCTAACAGATTCATCAGAAAAATTTTGAAATCTAAAAGTAGAGCAAATTTCTAAAAAATCTTTCACATGCATGTATGGATCATCTCTATCTAACCCATAAAAAGATGGCAAAAATTGAATTACAGAAGGTTTCAACACAAAATGCGTAACATTTATTTCAGGAAAAATAATGCATGATGAAGAATTAGCATAAATTGGAGAAAAATGATCAATGAGAGTTTTTTCTTCCACATTTACTTGATTTGGTTCCATGATGTAAAATTTTCACTTTTAATTTCAACCCACGATAATTTTCTTTTTACCCAACGATTTTTAGAATTTCGTTCCCAGCGAATCATACACCAAGTATCACAAAAATTAAAATAAGATGGAAAAATAAGGAGGCGGTGCCTACCATATAATTGCGTAAATAAAGACTGAATTTAAAATATAGCGGGAAATAAATAATATATATATATATTTAACCGAAATATAAATATTAATATTAATTATAATTTATAATATATAATTTATTATATATTATTATAATAATAATATATTTTTCTTAATAGTTAAGTAATATATATAATAATACATAATATATAATAATATATTAATATTTATATATAATAATAATATATAATAAATTTTATATATATATATATATCATCTTACAAAACGTAAACGAATAATAATAATAATAATAATAATAATAATAACTTTATATATATATTTTATTTCGTTACTAAGAAACGTAATATATAATATAATAACTAGTAGAAGAATTATACCAACCTGAATTAAAGTAGTTTTTCTTCTTGCAGTTTCCTGGCAACGGCGTCAAAAACTTGTTGTATACTGAAATGGTACGTTTTACATTTATCAACTCGCAAGCGCACGAATCTTTATTGTAGTATGGAGATTGTGAAGAACAAGGTCGAACCCATGGGAACTGCGTGAAATTAAAGAAAATACTTATTTAATCTAAGCTAATAAAACTCTAACCTAGTTCCGAAAATGGTGAGGTTTTTGGTAATAAAATAAAATAAAGTGTTTAAATGATAAAAAAGACAGTAACAGATATTTTCAGAGATATTTTGGGATATTATTAAGGGTTCAGAATCCACTTAAGTGTATATAAAAATATTTATGTTTATATTGATTCTCATAATTTAATCAGTAATCAAACCAATCATTTTCTAATAAAAATTAGATTTTCCTTCGCTTTAAAATTATAACTTCTAAGCATTAAATGTGAAACAATTTAATGTAAATACAAAAAATAAAAGAATATTATTTTTAATAAAATGTAGAATCAAGCATTAATAATTTCTAACTATCAAAAATACGTGATATTAAAGATGAAAGAAAATTATTTTAAGAAGCGAAAATCATAAGCATATATTGTACTGAGAATCAAAATAAAAATAAATACTTAATTAAATACACTAGGTTTCATCGTCCACCTTAATAATAAGGGAACTTAGAAACCCATAAGAAAATTAACTAACAAAAGCGATAAACTAACACTGACCGCCTCGAGCGTTTTCTCTGGATTTTTCTGTCTGAAACTCTGAAACTGTAACTGAATTCTCAAAACCTAAGCTTCTTTTATAGAAGGGTAAAAGGACTAATGCGCAATTAAATTTATTACAAATTGTATGTGGGTAAAAATGTAAATATGAGAAATTATAACCGGAGTGCCACGTGTCAAGCTCGGATTGGTGGCTTTGGTGTGCAACTTGACACGTGGCGAGAGGAGAGAAAGCCACGTGGAAAGTGGTTGGGTTGCTGAAGGGAGGCGGTCATAGAGGAAGGCCAGCCGCGTGGCTGGCGAGTGCAGCAAACGAAAGGCCCAGGAGGGGCCGTGCGCTCCACGCGCGCGTGAGGAAGAAGAGGGGGGCAGTCCCCCTGGTGCGCCTGTCGTGGGCCTGCGGAGCGAATCCCAGCTCGCCACGTGGCAAGCATGTCGGCTGGGAAGGAAAATGGGCTGAATGGGCTGCCTTCTTGGGGTGCTCTTCTTGGACTTTAAAAATACCATTTTTCATTGCTTTGGACCACATTTTTACTATTTTTCTTTTTCTTTTCCTTTCTTTTCACAAATGTCATTTCTTAATCAAACACAAACAAAATTAAATTCAAATAAAATATTTTCAACACAAAATACATCACAATAATTTAAATGAAAATATTAAGATCTAATTAATTTGTATTTTTTTTAAAATAAAAACAATGCATTTTCTTAATTTCTTTTTATTTATTTATTTCTCTTATTTGTGTCATAAAATGTTATTTTCTTACAAAATTAACTCAACAATATAATATTTTCAAATAGAAATATATTACATTATTTTCATGAAAATATTATATAGAATTAATTTTATTTTGTATTTTTACACTAATAAATATGCATTTTTGACTACTTAACAGAGTACAAGATCATAGTGAGTGTGTGTGGAGGGATGTAAAAGGGAGTATCACTCTTGACGTGATTTCCCTCAATGTGAGGCATTTCTTTGTAATTACTTACTGTGTTGAGTTGTAATCTTGGGCTCAATCTATTGTGTATTACTAACTATTCCTATTCAATAAAAATCCATCATTCATCCATTATTAAGTTAAATTTTCTTTGTCTTATTTCAATTAAGTTCAAGTTTTGATTTTGTGATTGGTTTTAGTTTTGATTTGTGTTTCTTGAAGATTGTTACTGCTGTAACAACTTGTTTTGAGGGTGAGGATTCACATCTTTCACATCAACATATTATTAGAAACTTACCTTTTTTGTTTATATACCTTTTTTATTTTTTGTGTCACACATGGGCACGAAGGACTGTGGAAACTTACCTTTATGTATAATAAGAAACTATTCTCTGTTTAATCAAACCCTCAAACTAATTAAGACCAAAAATTCGTGGTACTCATGACTTCTTTATAATTAATTATGTATATACATTTTGATTTAGTCCATATTCTGGTTGTACGTATATACAACAAATGGACTTTTAATCACCCTTTTATCGCTTTTTCTCCTTTGACCATTATATTTAACAGACTATATAATTGAATATTTTAATTTTTAAGTTTATATTATGTACCATACGTACATTAGAATTAAACTGAGTTTTTCGAATGTTCTATGTTACTTCTTAATTTGAACATTTGTCTTCTTAATTTGATCCTTTCCTCTAAGGTTATTGCTATCTTAATTAGTGTTTATATATAGTATATATTAAACAATGTTAGTTGGGCTGCCATTCTTGATTTGGTGATATTACTAGCTAATAACAAAAAATCAACTTCGTCCACTTTTTAACTGCTCCTGATTATATATTATTCAAAAAAGAATAACTTACGCATAAATATTTAAGTTTAACTTTAATTGTAAATAAATACTTAAGTTTAATTTTTGGCGGTAATAATACCAGAATTATAATTTTAGAACTTCTGTAAGTACTTGGTTAAATAAATTGACACGTGGCAATTTTCTAATTGGTCCAAATCATTAAATTTTTATTATTTAAAAGAAATTAGTTCAAATATACTGTATTATTACTGCCAAAAATCAAAGTTAAGTATTTATTTACAACTGAGAGTTAAACTTAAGTATTTATGCTGCAAATTACCTTTAAAAAAATGCTCCTTATTATTATATACTAATTAATGTTAGAGACCTTACATCTAAGTAAGACAATTATATATTAATTTATTATACAATATACTTTTACTATATTTATAAATTAAGAAAGGGAAATTTGACATTTTATGCTTAAAAATGACTAATGGTGTTTAATTATACCACCCTCCTAAAAATTTTGTAACTATCCTAATCTTTCATTGGTGACCCCAAAATACCCCTCTCCTCTAACCCAAAAAACTTTGCCTCCTTCTCCCTCTCTTCACGCACTCTCTCTCTCTCTCTCTCTCTCTCTCTCTCTCTCTCTCTCTCTCTCTCTCTCTCTCTCTCTCTCTCTCTCTCTCTCTCTCTCTCTCTCTCTCTCTCTCTCTCGCCGACTCCGCCGAGTGCCACCCTAAACGCTCCCTGTCCTGGCCGACTGCCACCTCCACCATTTTCACCCTCAAAGTCCACCTCACTCAACAAAACAATGGGTAAGTGTTTTTCTTAGTAAATAGTGTAGTTTTTTGTTGAATTGGATGGATTTGAACGTTGTTAGTTGTAATTTGTGACTTTTGTGTCTTTGAAATGGAGGTAGAGTTTGTTGCTAACAGTCTGTGTTTTCTGGGTTTTTTTGTTTTTTGCGATTTTATGCGACATTATACGATGTTTTGTGCGATGTCATGAGAAATCTGAGGTTAGGGATGACATGATTAATTTTGGCGACTTTGTACGATTATTGTACGATTTTTTGTGCGATAGTGATGTTTGGCGATTTGTGTGCGATATGTTGTGCATCGTTATGCGATTTTGTTGACTATGTGATATTGTGCGGCATTATGCGATTTGTTTCCTTTGTTATGCGATTATTGTGCGACATTATAACTGGTTTATATTATGTTAGCTTAAGGCGATATTGTGCGACATTAGTAGAAGCTTGTGCGATTTAGTGTGCGAATTTTTAAATGTAAGTTTGTTTGTATTTCTTTGGGATAGATTCATCTGTATTTGTGCCTGTACTGTATGATGGCGTTTGGACTTTGGAGGGTTTCAACTGGGTATTTGATTCCTCAAAAAGTAAGACATTGATATTGGACATTGACTGTACACTGAAAAAGTTGCGTGAAGTTTTGCATGAGGAGTTGGAGGTGGACCCCTTGGTGTATGAATTGAAGTTAGAAGTTCTTTACATGTACATGAAAGACACTAAGTTTCCACTTGAGGTTTTAGTGAAAGATAGTCAACTACGAGTGTTCTTGAGAATGAAGGCAAAAATGAGTGTGGACAACTTGTTGCCACTATTTGTGACTAAGGTGAAGAAGAATGTGAATTTGGAGCAGACTCCCCGAAATGTAACCCTTAGAAGTGTTGTTGAGACCTTTGTCCCAAAAACTGATCTGGGGGTTGGTTTGGACGAGGAAGTTGGCACTAATGTAGATGATGAGAGAGTGGGTATCGAATTTGATCATTCAGATGAGTTCGATGCTCCCTTTTACAACAATGATCCTGTGGTTGATTTGGGTGTGGATGATGATGTGGCTACAGATGTACCTCCCCTGAGGATGGAACTAAATCCAAGCAACCAAGTAGAGCGACAAAGAAGACCCACCCGTAGTGAGAATCGCCAAACACCAGAAACTAGTAGCAGTCGGCCAGGTCCTTCTGATAGTGCTCTTGTATCTGAATTTGAAGTTTTTACTAAATTCAAACCTCTTGTGTGGACAAGGGAAGACATAGAGGAAAATAATGTGTATACAACATCTCTTAGTGGTACGCCTTCAGGGGAGATATATCTTGGCAAGTTGTACAAAAACAAGGAAGAATTGAAGAATGTAGTGGGAAGGTATGCACTGAAAAATAATTTTGAGTGGATGGTAAGTAAGTCTGGCACTGATGTGTTTTACGTTACTTGTAAGGATGAAAATTGTAAATGGAGATTAAGGGGGAAGAAGAAGGCACTTTGTGACATGTTTGAGGTTACTGTGTTTCACAACGAACACACATGTAACTTGGATTCTAGACATTCTGATCACCGGCAAGCAGAACCGTGGGTTATTGGTCACATTATTAAGAACAAGTACACATCAGATGGATCTAACTACAAGGCAAAAGACATACAGAGGGATATTATTGATGAATATGGCATCAAGATGAGCTATGAGAAAGCTTGGAGATGTAGAGAGAAGGCAGTTATGTACAAGAGAGGTACTCCAGCAGAATCTTATACGAAGTTATATGGTTACTTCTACATGCTGGAACAGAAGAATCCGGGTACTATTACTGACATTGTTAGCGAGGATAATCGGTTCAAGTACTTTTTCTGGTCACTCGATGCTTGTAGGAAGGGATTTAAGTTTTGTCGTCCTGTGATTATAGTATCGACGGAACATTCTTGAAGACGAAGTATGGGGGAACACTGTTAGTTGCTGTTGCGTACGATGCAAACAACCAATTGTTTCCGGTACCCTTTGCAATTTTTGACAGTGAGAATCATGTCTCTTGGAAGTATTTCTTGCAAAATTTGAAGGAAGCCATTGGTGAGGTTGAAAATCTTATGTTCATATCGGATAGGCATCAAAGCATTGAACATGCTGTTGATGTTGTTTTCCCAGAAGCATGCCACTGTGCATGCTTCAAGCATATTACTATGAATGTCGTTCACAAGTTTAAGACTGATGTATGCAACCAGCAAATATGGCTTGCAGCTTACGCATGGAACAAGACGGAATGTGATAGGCATTTTGAGGTGCTGAAACAGATGGACCCTGCCATTGCTACATACGTCGAGCAAATAGGGTTTGAAAAGTGGGCTCGTCCTTATTGTCCAGGCGATCGGTACAACATAATGACAAGCAACGCTGCCGAAAGCTTCAACAAGGTGACAGAAGAATTCAGAAAATATCCAGTAACTATTTTGGTTGACTTCATCAGGTTCACACTTCAAAATTGGTTTGCTTCTCGTCTCGAAAAGGCTAGTAAGTGCGCTACTCCTTTGGCTACTACTTTTGAAAATGATTTAAAGGATCAACACAAAGATGGTATGTTCAGGAGTGTCCTTCGTAATGGTGCCCAATTGTTTAACGTTGGTACGAGTCCTCAAGGTGAGAGAGGTGGTGATGTGAACTTAGTGGAGAGAACATGCACTTGCGGACTTTTCCAAACGCTCAAAATCCCTTGTCCCCATGCATGTGCCGCAGCAGTTAGTCAGAATGTGAGCGTGTACGCACTTTGCTCTCCATATTACACAAAAGAAACGTGGAAGAAGATCTACGATGCCACAATTAATATTGTTGGCGAGGAGGATGAGTGGGCACTACCGGAACACATCAAGAACATAAGAATCGGGGTACCAGTAGAGAAAAAACCAGTAAGTCGGCCTAGGAAGAGCAATGCAGGTAGAAGACCGACGAAGCGTCGACCGTCAAGTGGTCAGGTGGTAGTGGAACCTCGTCACTGTTCGCTATGTCACGGTGCAGGGCACAACAGAGCTACATGCAAAGCTCGAGTTTGAATCGTTTCACATAGTGTAGTCAATTCTTCAGTCAAGGGGCCACCGCTCATCTTCAAGCCAGTGATCAAGCCAAACTCAGACCTTCCAAATCTGGCTTCGGTTTTACCCACGTAAAACCACACTTCATCATTTTTTACCTCAGTCACTTTCATTTTCCTCAACAGCAGTTGATGCACAATCACCCCGGAGAATTTCAATCATTCGCATTCCAAAAAACTCCAAAAGGAGTTCCCTTCACCCTCTTGGTCAGGTTAAACACTTCAAACTTTGCTTTAATTGAAGCAAAGTACCCATTTCCTCGGTAAGTGATACGCCCAGGAAAATGCTCAGCCAAGGGGAGAATGAGTTCTGGAGCTATCTGCAAATACAAACAAAAAGATTATAAATCGCATATACGTCGCATAGAAATCGCATAACAACTACTGCATAACATACTATATCGCACAAACTCACACATAAATCGCACTAACAGAAATAATTAAATTCTGTTTGCTGGCAACATATTCGAATACAAATCGCACAAAATCGCACAAGACATCGACCAAAATCGCACAAATTAAATAATTGCAGACACAGTAGTCATAAATCGCACAAACTCACACAAGACATCGACCAAAATCGCACAAATTCAACAATTGCAGATACGGTAGTCATAAATCGCACAAACTCGCACAGAAATCGCACAGAAATCGCACACACAATCCCACAACGAACCAGACCTTAAATTGCATCACTAATCGCACAAAAATTGCATACACATCGCATAATGTCGCACAAAATCAAAAAACCCCCAAACTCAGTTTCTTCCCCAAACTCTAAAATTCATAAATCCAAACAACTACATTTCAGGTTTTTCGCAAATTGTGAATTTAAAGTTAGAAAAAACAAAAGAACAAACCTAGGTATTGGACGGAGGTGTGGAAGTTTTTCCGGTCGTGGGGCTCGCGGGTCTCCTCGGTCGCCGTCGGTTCGACTGGTCGTCTGGGTCGTCTGGGTGGCTGTGGGTTCGACGGGTCATCTAGGTTCGAGTGTGTTTGGGTGGTTGTGGGTTCGACGTCTGGGTTCGTGGGTGGAGCCGTTTGGTTGGGGCGTTCGTTTGGGTGGCCGTGGGTTCGAAGGGTGGTCTGGGTTCGTGGGTTTTGGTGGAGCTTTGCTCCTGCGTCCGTCCGTGGGTGTGGGTTCTCGTGGGGGTTCGTGGGTTTAGGAGAGGGAAAGAAGAGAGAGAATGTAGACTGAGAGAATGTGGGAAGTTTGAAATGACAAGGGTATTTTTAGAAGAAAAATGAAAGATTGGTATATTTTTTCTATGTGTTATAATTAGGAATAATTAAACACCATGTCTAATTTTTTAGCATGGAATATCAAATTTCCCATTAAGAAATGTTAAAAGATATAATTAATGGTGCCTAGCACCTTTTAATAATGTGTGATATCGTATAATTTAATATATTAATATTTTATGAAATATCACTTCTACATTGTATTAGGTACCATTAATGTCTTATAACAATGCTCTTATAAATTTAATTTCAAAATGTGATCTTTAATCACTATCTTACCTATTATTATTAGGTATATGATTTATTAGTACAGTATTGAATCTTATATAAAATATACTACTCTAGTCACCACAGCAATGCACTCATAAATTTAATTTGGAAATAACATCTTTAATCACCATATCTTACCTATCATTAGTACGTACGTAAATGATTTGTTGGTGTAATAATCTAATTAGTACATAATATGATAGACTTCAAGTATAGCATGGTCATCAGTGTACATATATAAATTTAGATTTGAATTTTCTTAAATATTTGTTTATATAGAGAAAGTTTCAATATTTATAATAAATATATAATTATGATAGTTATTATTATTGAATAGTTATGATTAATTAATATAAAAATTAAATAAGAATAAATAATAAATAATTTGTAACTTAATAATTTATTATTTTTTATAAAATTTTAATTAAGATTAATTTTATTTTAATTTTAATTTTATCTCAAAAAAAAATATTTTTAAATAAACATTAATTATAACTATTAATTATTTTTTTATAATTTATTATTAAATAAAAATGTTTTAACAATTAATATAAGTTAAGAATAATACAGAAATTAATAAGAAAACGTTTTAGTCTCTCGTTCGATATTTATTTATAATTTTTTTTTTTTGATAAGGGATTATTATTATTATAATTGTTGAATGATTATTTATTTACTTTTATTTATTTGATTATGTTTATTATACTTTCATGGGATTTTTATATTGAGTTTTTCGCAGCTAAATCTTTAAACAATCATTTTACTTTTATTTAAATTTTGAATTTTAAATTTTAGTAGTAAAATTCTCTAAAATACTGATTTGTTAGAAAATTTCAAGTATCATCAATTTAGTACAGTTAAGTGCCGACATAAATTGTTTATGTGTAAATTTTTATATACGTGTCATGTTTATATTGGTCCACATAATATTATTATTTAAAATAAAATAAAAAAAATAATCATTTTAATTTTTTTTAAAAAAAAATCATTTAAAATAAAATAAAATTAATTAATTTAACATACCAAAAATCATAAAAATCAAAACTCAGAAAATTTTTTATCTATCTCTCAACAGTCAACACCATAGTTCTCGGTTTTCTCATGGTGCGGGGTCCCTACTAGCTCCAGTGGAGCTACATCCCGTCGCCCGCAAGCTCAGGAGACGACACAATCGACAGCCCCATCCCTAGAATCCTAATCCCCCTTTCTCATTTTATCCCATCCTTACTCACGACCTTTTCTTTCTTTCCGCTGTATTCCTTTCTTCTCGCCACCATTAACTATGATTGAGTAACACATCAACTGCCTCTTCTTCCTCTTATAGTTGAAGTTCCCTGTCCCGACTACCCAGATCTCCCTCTCCCTCTTTCTCTCCACATCCGTTCTCTCTCTCTCTCTCTCTCTCTCTCTCTCTCTCTCTCTCTCTCTCTCTCTCTCTCTCTCTCTCTCTCTCTCTCTCTCTCTCTCTCTCTCTCTGATCTGCCCAACTCTCTCTCAATCCCAATCTTTGTCAGTGTTACACTGTTTGAAATCGAAGCAGAGAGAAGAACAAGGGAGAAAGAATGGAGAGCTCATTCATGGCTAAGTCTATCTCTCTCGATCTACCCATTTATTTTTTAATCTTTATTTGGAGTTGAAAATAGTATTTGTGGCACCATTGGAAAAGAAATAAAAAATAGTGAAAATGTGGCCCAAACACGTAAAAAATGGCATTCTCGAGGACCAAAAACAAAGCCCAAGAAGGAGAGCCCATTTGACCCAAGCACCACTAGCCTCCACTACAAGAAATAGCTACTTTTAGTGACAATTTTTTAGTCACAACATAAATTTTTTATGGCTAAATGTGATTTTTGGTCACAACAAAAAGTTACTTGTGACTAAACCATAGTATTTAGCAACAAGTTGTCACTAATTTAGTTTTAGTCACAACAAGTATTGTGACTAAACACATATTTAGTCACAATAAATTGTAATTTTTGTGACTAATACTTTTAACCACAGACTTTTTAGTCACAACATAGGAATGGTGATTTATAATTAGTCACAAGTTTTGTTGTGACTAAAAGTAAGATTTTTTGTAGTGCTCCTCTCTCTCTCTCTCTCTCTCTCTCTCTCTCTCTCTCTCTCTCTCTCTCTCTCTCTCTCTCTCTCTCTCTCTCTCTCTCTCTCTCTCTCTCTCTCTCTCTCTCTCTCTCTCTCTCTCTGCTGCTGCCACGTGTCAACGCTAGGAAGCTTCTGCAGCCACGAGCCCCACACACAAAGAGCTTGTCCCCCTTCAGCACGCCACGCCCGCGTGAGGCGCACGACCTCACCTTGGTCGTGCATGAGTCTTACCACCAGCCCCGTGAATCGGGCTCTCTCTCTCCGTGTCTCCCACTTGCACCAGCCACCTTTTTGTGGCATTCTCTCCTTTCGACATGTGGCACCGACTCTCCTTTTATAGCCAATCAGTATATGACATGTGGCACTCCGAGTTTACTTATAGTAATTGCATTTTTACCCAATGCAATTTGTAATAAGTTTTAATTGTACATTAGTCCTTTTATCTTCCAATAAATAGAAGTTTAGCTTTTAGAATTCAAGATAGTTTCAGAAAGAAATTCTAAAAAATATGCTCGAAGGGCTCAGTGTTAGTTTACCGCTTTTCTTAGTTAATTTTTTTATGGGTTTCTACGTTCCCTTATTATTAAGTTGGACGATGAAACTTAGTATATTTAATTAAGTATTTATTTTTATTTTGATTCTCAGTACAATATATGCTTATGATTTTCGCTTCTTGAAATAATTTTTTTCATCTTTAATATCACGTATTTTTGATAGTTAGAAATTATTAATGCTTGGTTCTACATTTTATTAAAAATAATATTCTTTAATTTTTTGTATTTACATTAAATTATTTCACATTTTAATGCTTAGAAGTTATAATTTTAAAATGAAGGAAAATCTATTTTGTGAAAAAATAATTGGCTTGATTACTAATTAAATTATGAGAATCAATATAAACATAAATATTTTTATATACACTTAAGTTGATTCTAAACCCTTAAAAATATCTCTAAATAATATCACTGAAAATATCTATTACTGTCATTTTTACCGTTAAGGAACTAGGTTAGAGTTTTAATAGCTTAGATTAAATAAGTATTTTCTTCAATCCCATGCAATTCTCATGGGTTCGACCTCATTCTTCATAAACTCTACACTACAATAAAAATGTGTGCGCTTGCAAGTTGATAAATGTAAAACGTACTATTTTTTATCTCAACACCCAAGTCTCTCTCAATCCCAATCTTTGCCAGTGTTGCACCGTTTGAATTAAATCGAAGCAAGAATGGAGAGCACATTCACGGCTATAAGTCTATTTCTCTCGATCTGCCCATTTATTTTTTAATTATGTTTTTTTTGTGTTTGAATTTAAGATTGAGATTGATTGTGGATTTTGTTGTTATTTTAGGTATTTTTTATCTGAAATGTTTGGAAGATTTTATATCTAAGTTCTTGTTTCAGATATGGTATTGTTGTTTAAATTTGTTGTAATTTTTGTTTTTATTTTTTATTTTTTATTTTTTTTGTGTTATTTGAATACAAAAACAGGTTGTTGGTGGTGGTGGTGGGAGTTGGTGATGGTGGTTTTGGTGGTGGTAGGTTTGAGGAAGATGAGGGGTGTTTTGGGTTATGAGTTTTATGATTTTTGGTTTGATTTAATTTAATTTTTTATTGGTTTTTTTAATTTAAAATAAATTTTGAAATAATTTTTATAATGTTTAATAATAATGTTAAGTAGACCAATATAATGGAGACACATATATAAAAATGTATACATAAGTAATTTATATTGGCACTTACACCTTAAATTTATTAACAGATCAGTAGTTTAGAGGTTTTATTATCAAAATTTAAAATTAAAAAGTTAAAGAGGGAAGTTGAAGAATACCTTTTTTTTATACATTAACCAAATTTACATTCAAATAAAATTTAATTCAAATATATCTCTTTTTATGAGTATTGTATTCATATTATCCTCATGCACTTACATAACTAAGACATAATTTCAAACATAATAGATTCACATTCTTTGTAGATGGATGCATAGGTTTGTGGAAAAGTAGATTGGGGTAAGTTTTTGATTAGAAAAGACTGAAAACTATTGTGAAGTAATAGGAATAAAATTGATAGAATGATTGAAAAAAAAAAGGTAAACATAAATTTTTTTTTTTAAAAAAAAAGAATAAAAATTAAAAACATCAAATTAAAAGAGAAGTATGTAGTATAATGTAGAAGTAAAATAATAATTTTAGAATTTTGCCGAAAAAACTTATATGGATATAAGATCACACATGGAGACAAAAGTAACAAAACTTAGAAAGGACTTAATTATGGAATGGTACACATGAGTCAACCCTCTCTCAACGTGGAACAATCAATTCGCCACGTGAAATTCATGTAAAATTAAATTAATAAAGGTCTTTTCACATATTTTACACGTGGGACGAAAAGTTTAGATAGAGATCATAATTAGCAGCCATCGTTAATTTATGTTTATCGAAACTCTTCTTAACGGTGGGAACTCTATTCATTGAAAACTATGGGAAACTTTGTAGACTTTATTAATTAGTTACCATGTAAATCAAACACATGTGTATATAAATTCTTAGCCAAAAAAAAAAAAAGTAAAAACACGAGAAAGACAAAGGAAGAAAGGAACAAATTAATTATTGATTAAAAATCAACTTAAGAAATAATATATTATACTTTGCAATGTTCTATTATTCGAAGTGTCTTACTTTAAAATTTTCACTAAATTGTACTATTCCATTTTTATAGAAGTCTCTTATTTAGAATTTTCCGGTGGATACATATATAGTCAATTATATTAATTCCATGAGTAGAATTATATATATACATCACTACAAAATTTCTATATTCCACTAAAACTAACTGTTAACAAATTCAAAATTAATTCCAATGTTTGGAAAACGTCTCCAACTAGAAGTGATGATGGTGTAATTTGAAGTAATAATTAATTATTATTATAGATTTGATGAGTTGTTTAACTAGGAAATTACATATAGTAAATAATCATGATGCATGTTGACCACAGATTTATTCAATCACAAATATGTAATTAAAGCCATAATAATAAATCAGAACTGAACTGAAAAAAAAAAAAAACAGATGAACTTAAGCCAACTAAGTTGAGTTCTTTCACTTAAATGTGTGCACAGTGACGGACCCAAAATTTTTGATCTGTGGGGGCTTAATTGTTATAAAAATATTTATTATTTACTTTACATTAAAATTATAACTATTTTGTGAGGACTTTTTACTATTTTGTTGTATAATTATTTAACTAAATAGAAGATATTTAATTTTTTTCACATTATTTTTTTTTTATTGGGGGCACTCAAATAACTGTGTCCGTCTCTGTGTGTGCATGATAAATAATAAAGTCATGAGACTTGTCTTTATAAGCTCATATATAGGCTGTACAAGATGAGTATGGGCCTTAGCTACATCCTTTAAACGATTCATAAGTAGTTCACACACGCTTACAAGATTAAAATAACAAATTAAAGTCATATAACAAAAGATCAACTACAAATAAAGGATATTTTTTATTTAGTTTGTACCAAAAAAAAGTGTATCAACCTCCATATGGTTGGTGTGTTAAATTTCATCTGTCGGTCTCATCCTCAACCAGAAGCTCTCTATTATTGTTTGGTTGGTCCCCCTAACCAGATCACCTTAATCAACGTCTAATACATCTGACACCGTGTTAAGAAATAACTCTTCCTAATTAGTGTTAATTATGTAATCATTGGTGTGGTTGTAATGAGTTTGTTACATCGTTTTTAGATTTATATTTTTCGATTAGTGTTGGTCTCCTCTTTACCAATATTAAGGCCACTTGACACATTTCTATTAGAGCTTGTATTCTTCTTTTAGAGTATAAATAGAATATGAAGCACTCAGCTTCCATTGAGCTGAGAAAATCATTTTATCAAAATTGTGTAAAGTTTAACTTGGTATCCAGAGCATTGAAAAGTCTGTCCAATATCGTCCCACTCTCAGACTCCTCTAACCACCACCACAGCTGCAGCAAGTGCTGCAAGCTCAACAGTCTTAATTTGTTCCTCAACAGAATTACACTCAGTCGTTTAACACGTTGAACTAGCCATTTCCTTAGAAGCTTGACCAAAAGAGCTATGTTCTCTAGAAAACAATAGTGTCAACTGTGATACGAGGACATTGTATTGATGGCTTTGTAAATGGAACCTTATCTCGTGGAATTCACCTGAGCTCCAACTACAAAAGATGGAGAACTTGGTTTTGGTGTCATCACCATCAATCTACTGTTCGAGCATTGGATTGTGAGTGACCAATTATTAATGGGCTGGTTATATAGCTCGATGATTGAAGGAATCGCAACTGAAGTAATGGGTTGTGAATATGCAGTCGCATTATGGAAAGCTCTCGACAATCTACATGGAGCCCATTCAAAATCTAGAATAGATGATACTTGTACTCTAATTCAGATCACTCGCAAGGGCTCAACCTCCATGGAAGACTACTTGAAGCAGAACAAAGCATGGGCAGACTCTCTTGCTTTGGTAGGGGAACCATATCTTGAGAATCAACTCATATCTAGTGTCACCTCTGACTTAGATATTGAGTATCTGTCGATTGTTCTGCAAATTGAAGCTCGTTCATCAATAACCCAGAAAAAGTTGCAGGGGATACTACTTGCCTTTGAAAACAAGAGGGAGCACCTTCAAAATCTAAGCCTCAACAGCAGTACTAAACCTACTTGTTCCCCTATTTCACCCAATGCAAACTTTGCAAATCACCCAAGCACCAACAATACAGGTCGAGGAAACTACCAGAATCAAGGAGGAGGTGGTCGAGAAAATTACACTTGTGGTGGTAGAAGTACCTCTGGAAGACGTTAAGGTGGTAGATCCAATGGCCCAAAACCCACTGTCAAGTTTGCAGACATTATGGTCATTTAAGAGCTATTTGCTACAGTAGATATGATGAAGCATACATGGGATTTGTGTTGTAAATTATTTTACCAGGATCTTAGATCTACTCACAAGTATGTTTATTAACACCCTAAATATGAACTTTCTAAAACGATGAAATAAACACATATAAAGTTTAGGAAACCTTACATTGGGTGCAGCGGAATAATATGACTCCTTCCGTTCAGATATCTAGCCCTTGATTCCTTTCTGTAGCAGAGCAGTATCAATATCTGAACCTGGATCTCTTTCTCTGTATCTTTGATGTTGAAACTCCTTCTCGCTGAAAGTCTTTCTTCACGATCTTCCTCACTATGATTGAGGTATCACTTGTTGTGTGTGGGCACTACTCTTACACTAAGAATTTCGAAATCTCAATGAGGAAGAGAGAGAGAGTGTGGGTTCGGCCAAAGATAGGGAGAGAGAAGGCTCAGTTTTTTCTGAATGAAAAAGTAGAAAATTTAAGTGTAAATTTCCTGAAGCCTTCACTATCTATTTATAGCATTCCACTAGGGTTAGGCTTGAATTATTTGGCATTAAAATAATGAAAATATCAGTTTAAATTTCCTACAAAAGTGGCCGGCCCTATACTAGTGGATTTGGGCCTCACTTTTTGTAATTTTGCAGTTTTACCTTTTCGGCATCTGATTTTCTCAAAAACGCCAATTTTCTAATTCAACCATTTAAATGTCAATTCTAACTATTTAATAACTATAAATAATTATTAAATAATATTGTCATTTATCATAATTATTAATTAAACCATACAAAGTATCATGATTAACAAATATGCCCCTATAACTCTTTCTTTACAATTTTGCCCTTACTTAGTGAAAAATTCACAAATAGACATAGTCTAAATTGAGAATTATAATTGATTAATCAAAACCAATTATATGAGTCTTACAAGCAATATTATCTCAACTAGTGCGGGGACCATGGGTCTATATAACCGAGCTTCCAATAAGTAGATCAAGAATTTATTACTAAAATTCACTAACTTATTAATTCTTCGTTGAATCCACGCATAGAACTTAGAATTGCACTGTCAGTTATATAGAATGCTCTATATGTTCCACCATATAGACACATCATTAGTTATCCATTGTTATAATCCTAATTTGATCACTGATCCTCTATATGAATGATCTACACTGTAAAGGGATTAAATTACCGTTACACCCTACAATGTATTTATTCCTTACAACACTTGACCCCGTATAAATGATATTTCAGCTTATGTGAAATGAGTACTCCACCATTTATGTTCGTTTGGTCAAGCTCGAAGGAGATCATCCTTTGCTTACTATTCGCCAGATAGAAGCTATAGATTCCATGTTTATGATAGCGCTCCCACTCAATTGCACTACCGTGTTCCCAAAATGTGCGTATCACCCTGACCTAAAAGTAGGCTTAACTAACAAATCAAAGAACACGAATAGCCTTTCAAGATTGAGCCTAATCATATCACGATTAAGATCATTTGATCTAGGATCAGCTAGGCGATATTGACTTGAATAGATATTACGGTAAGTTTAATAAATCTAAGTCAAAGTTCAATATCGGTCCCTTCCGATGCATACTCCATGCATCCAACCTGAGCTTTACTTTAACCAATGCTCTGGAAAGAACATAGCACTTCTCCAAATGCAAGTAAACTCTGTTGTAGATTATCATATCAGTAAAACCCTATGTTTGATAAATCTAGGAAACTTTATTCACATAGTCAAGTTTTCTTTCCAATGTGTTGACGGCACAATAAACAGGATCAAGTATGTGAAAAGGGTTTCAGATGAATTTATACATTATGTACATATAATCATGAAATAAATCATGTGAACCATGCAACATTAAATGTTATTTCTGATCTATATTAATAAGTAAATCTGATTATATTGAAATGAGTTTTATTTAGGGCATAAAACCCAACAAGCTCCCACTTGCACTAATATAAAACAAAAAGTGCGTTTCAAATAATCTCAACACCTTGATATACAAATCAAGTGTAGTAGTACTAAACTCCTCGTAATAGGATCTGAAAGGTTGAATTAAACACAACCTTTTCTCCACCATTACTCTTCCTTAATCACAAAATCATTAATAATGTGAAATTCCTCTCTATATGTCTACTCTCTTGGGATACTGGATTCTATATCTTTGGCAACTACTTTTGGTTAATCAGGAAATTAACATTAGTAGTTTAAGGCAATTTGGAATGATGCCAAAAATGATAGAACTTTCCTTAGACTGAATAAGTACCTTTCCTGCAACTTTAACATTCAGTCCCTCTCTGGTATACCTAGAGACTTCAGATAGGTTTTTACACTTCTCCAAAATCACTATTCCACCCCCAGAGTAATCACCATCTTATCAGAAAGATTTACTAGCACAAAGGCAAATTTCGAAATCTGATATGGTGTAGTGTAAGAGTTTTAAACACGCCCTTATAGACTATCATATAGTTCCTCTTCTTAATCTTAGGATTTACTTGATTGTCTTCCAATGTTCTTCTCCTGGATTAATCTGATACCAACTTATTACTCCCACTCAACAGCAGGTGTCTGGTCTAAGGCATACAAAAGCATATCTAAGACCTCTCACTGTTGATATAAGAAATTCTTTCATGGCTTTATCTTTTTTGGAATAGTTGAGACTTTTCCTTAGATAAATAAAATCTATGCCTAAGAAGTTGTGAAGCTTCTATAGATTGCCTTTAGAAAGAAAATGCTTCAGCATCTTACTAAAGTAAGTTGCTTGCATTAGAGTAAGTAATTACCAGGTATACCACAAGCCATAGGTTTAGATAAACTCAAACCTATAATACTATGAACAGGAAGTTTTGTTAAGTCCATTGAATTGACTTATAAACGAAAATTTCCTTTTATGTCCTTGTAATAGAAAACTTTAGGTTATTCCATGTGACTGGATTAAACCATAGTTCTTTTGGCTTTCTTCTTAGTTTCTTATCTTGACAATCCATTACTTGTTTAAACTCACAATGGATTTTAATCACTAGTGTCTCCCAAGTCATAAGAAGGTAAGTTCCTAGAAACTCTCCCACTACGACAAGGTACCGTGAATTATGTCTAAGAAAACTAAATGGTATTGATCTCTTCGGTTGTGACAAGACAACAGAGGCAGTGGGATCATCATATGTCATATAAGATGATAGAACACTTTTGGAATAAAGAAAAATATCTCCTTTATTTGCTACTTGATTTTCAGACTTAGTCATTTTCTTAGAAAAGTAGTATTTGTTTGAACAAACACTTTCTTATCTATTGACTATGGGATGGTCCACCCCTAATCACTTAGAATAGCTAACAAACCATGGTTAACAGTTCTAGCTTTTCTTAAGATTTTGATTAGGTCATCCATGAATCTAGTAATGATTTACATTAAGTATACAACCATTACATCATTCTGAAATTGTATTACCATAGAAGGAATTAGGCAACAACTAGTAACTAATCATCAACATGCAACTCGAAATTTCTGGGAAGGTAAGTTTGGATATAATTCAAAAATCAATTTAATGATCTTTGAACTGCATATTTACTAACTATTTCTCCACCCCTATCAGTTCGCAAGATCTTTAACCACTTACCTTAATGGTTTTAACCATTGCTAGAAATTAATGAAATATTTAAACATTTCAAATTTCTTGCTAAAAGGTATAATCTAGAGTTATCGTTTTAAGAATACAACGAAAAACTCATATCCATCCCTGAATGTACATCCATCTGCGAATGAGATGAACTACTTTCAGTGGATATAGGCATATTAACTCTTTGCAGAGATCGATCTTGTCAAATCCACTATGAACAAGATACAAATGCCATAGATTAAAAAAAAATGTGGTAGTGTCTTTTGATGACTTAGGTTTATAAAAGAATTCTTAGAATAGTGCAAGTAGATCCTGGTCACAGAATACCTAACTCATATTCCATACAGTCCATTAATAGAAGATGGATATTAAACACTTGAGAAAGTGTAACTGTATTGTATTCTGGAATTAGAAATATAAGAAAATTTCTATTTGGAATCTAAAATTAAAGTCAAAGATTTAAATTTATACCAAATATAATGAGTAATTCTATCTTGGACCAGCACTACTAATACAAACTCTAAGTCAGATTTGCCCATACAAGTAGGAAATTTCTAAGATTGAGGATTTATATCAATTGGGAATAGAATTTCGTGATTATAATCATATGCATCATTTAATTTCTTAAGAGAAAATATAGAATGACATGAAATGATTTATAGACCATTCATCCAATGATATGTTATTGAGCTAATTCGCAATGAATAAGCTAAGAGGAATTAGGATAATTTCGTTTGAAATAAGAATCCAACGATGCTACTGGGCGCGCGTAGCTTTGCTCTGCTTCTCCCATGGCGAAGAAGAAGAGGCAAGTTCAAAAGCCTATCAGTAAGCTTGAAAGAGATGGTGCCCGACCTGATTCTCCAGTTGAGGATGACTGCGATTCTATTGGGAAGGGTTTAGAGGTGTTTGAGGAAGCCGTCGACGAGTTGGGCGAGGAATTAGGTCAGACCGAGAATCGATTTTCTCCCGGATTACCGGATTTTCATACTCCCCAGGTCAGTTCGAACTGGGCTAAAGAGGTGGAACTCGAACAGGGTGGCGATGGTGGTCAGGAGCTGTTTCAAGATTCTGCCAAGAGCTTGTGGCAATCTTTTGCCAAAGAAAAGGTAATCACCCGTGACTCAAAGCTCTCTTTTACTGAACCTTTATTTCAAGATGGTGTGAAAATTGCCCAAGTTGATGTTGAGGAAGTTAGGGAACAATCTGAATCTTGGAATTCGGCTGTGATTTGTATGATATTGGGTGCTAATCCCCCATTCGCAGTATTTGAAGGTTTCCTAAAAAGAGTTTGGGGTCATCTTGGGATAGTTCAGATTGCTAGGATGTCAAAGGGGCTGGTTATGGTGAAATTTCAAGATGAGGCAACTAGGGATGAGGTTCTAGAAGCAGGAGTTTTGAAATTTTATAGGAAACCAGTCATTGTTCGACCTTGGACAACTGATTTGAATGCTGTTAAGTTAGTGAGGTCTGTTCCTTTATGGATTCGGCTACATGATTTGGGTCTCCACTATTGGGGAAACAAGAGTCTTAGTGCTTTGGTTAGTACGATTGGAAAACCTATCATGGTAGACCAACATACTAAGGATCGCACTAGGATTCAATTTGCTCGTATTTCGGTTGAGATGGATATATCAGACTCTCCTCCGAGGTCATTTCAATTTCTTAATGAATATGGCCAGCTTATTGAACAAAGAATTGATTACGAATGGTTACCTGTCAAGTGTAAAAACTGTTTGGGGTTTGGTCATATAATGGCGGATTGTCGTAGGGATGAGATGAAGAAGAAGTTGGCTACTAAGGATAAGCCGAAACCAGGAAATACTCAGCAGCAGGTTACTGAAGTGGTTTTTGCTTCTGTTTCTGAGCCTGAAAATAGGTTGGATGAGTCCACACAGGTGCAAGCAACAGCCGAGGTAAATGGTCAGGGGGTTTGGCATAAACTCAAAAAGACTATTCAGGGGAACATTAAGAAAAATCTGAGTGTTAGTGATGAATTACAGCAGCAGCAGGTCGTTATGAACTCTTTTAGTGCTTTACAACAAGGCAGTAGGGAGGAAGCTAATCTAGATCATGAGCAAGAAGGGCACAAGATTTCTATTCAATTACCCCATGGATAGTTGCAAGATAGCGTGTTGAAATGTTAGGGGTATTAACAATAAGGAGAAGCAAGAAGTTGTTGCTGAATTTTGTAAAGTTAATAAAGTAGGAGTTGGTGCTTTTTTAGAGACCAAACTCAAAGAGAATAAGATTAAAGAGATGATGGATAATAGGTTTGTCAATTGGGATTATTACACAAGTGCCACTATAGAAGGAAGACTTTTGATTGTTTGGAGAAAAGGCTATGTTCGAACATTAGTTATTGCTGAATCTCCTCAATTGGTTCACTGTTTCATTCAAATGTTAGGATGTGAAGAAGCTTTTTGTGCTACGTTCATCTATGGGTACAACACTTCTGAGGAAAGGAAGTCTCTGTGGGCAGATCTGACCAAATTAAAATTTCCTGTTAAGTCGTGGCTTATATTGGGAGATTTTAATGATGTGTTTAAAATTGAAGATAGAGTGGGTGGAAATCCTATTACGCTCAGTGATACGAGTGATCCTTGCCAGTGGTTAATGTCAGCACTTGTTGATTCTATTCCTTTCAATGGATCAAAGTACACTTGGTCAAATAACCAGGATGGGCAGAGTCGCATATATTCGAAGATTGACCATGCCTTTGCCAATGAGTATTGGTTTGATTGTTTTCCCAATTCAAAAGCACTTTTTAGTTGGGAAACTATTTCAGACCATTGCTCTTGCACTATAACTACTATGGTGTCCAACAAAATTGGGTATGTGCCTTTCAGATATTATAACTTTTGGTCTAATCATGCTGATTTTAAAGCTACAGCTCTCCAAAATTGGAAGAAGCCTATGGTAGCCAGGGGTATGCTTGCTATTTATCTTAAGCTCATGCGTCTAAAGCACTGTCTCACGATCTTCAATAGGGACACTATAGGAGATATTGGGAAGACTTACCAAGCAGCTAAATATGAGTTCCTTGACTCCAAGCTTCTTGCTCAGGCCCATCCGAAGGACCCAACCTTTCTTGAAAAAGAAAAGCAAGCAGCAGTTATGTTTTTGAACCAAGAGAAGATGTACCACAGTTTCTTGCGGCAAAGGAGTAAGATTTCTTGGCTCCATAAAGGTGATGAGAATACTTCCTTCTTTCATGCTTGTTTGAAAAAAAGGAAAATGGAGAATAGAATCCTTTCTTATACTACTGAGCAGGGTGTTATTATTGACTACTTTCCCAAAGTGGTTGATCATTTTGTTTCTCATTTTCGAAGCTACATGGGCAGTAGAAGCTTAGCCGATACTAAGCTGAACTTAGCTTGCATTGATCAGGGGCCCCGGCTAGATCTAAAGCAGTAGATTGACCTTATTCAACCCTTCACTAATAAAGAAATTAAGCATGCCTTTTTCAGCATACCTGACACAAAAGCTCTTGGTGCAGATGGGTTTTGTAATGACCGCTCTAGTAATGTGGATTAGAAAAGGCAATTAGCACTAATTTTTATTATTTTATTATTATTTGTGAATTAATTTATTTGTGGACCCCAATATTTAGAAGTAAATGTTAGAGTTATAATTTCTCAATTCCGGAGATTTTATTAAACTCTAGGGGTATTATTTAGCTTATATGTGAAATATGTTAATTTTGTAATTTTTGCTCGGCGACAACGGAAAATGCGATGGATGGCTAGATTAATCACATGGGTAATTTTAGAACCCTATTTTATAATGGGGAATATTTTAGAGAAAATTAATTATCGGGTTTGAGCGGGGTTATGGAAATTGACCATTTTACCCCTAGTTTCAAAGAAATGCCTTAGTTTAAGTCTAAGGGCATTTTTGTCTTTTAAATTAATAAGTGATAGGTGGCTGCCCTAGGTTTGTGACACCTAATCTAATTAATTTCAGCCAAGGTTTAGTTAAGTTCATTTTCCCAATTTAGAAAATCAAAAGAAAAGAAATTAAAGAGAAAAACCAACCTAGGTATCTCTTTCTCTCTTCCTCTCTTTCGGCTGAGACAAATCAAGGGCAAGGGCAATCTTTTTCTTCCTAATTCTCTGTGATTGAGCTGGAAATTTAAGGAGAAGCAACCAAAGGTAACCCTAGAACATTGGTTTCATGTTTTTCTTTAAGTTTTACCTTAGTTTGAGCTTATGGTTTGGTGTTTTAATGGCTGTTATGGTTTGGGTTGATTAGGAGGTGAATTCTGGGTTTAGTTGGAATTGATTAAAGGTCATAGTAGCTAGTTTGGTTGGTTGATTTAGGTTTTGTGTTAATTTGAGCATAAAACCTTTAACTTTAAGCTTTAATGGCAAGTTGTTATTTACTGAGTTTTTCTGTGAAATACCGGGCCGGGTTTTATTGTGTATGCCTTGTTTAGGAGCTCTGGAGAGTTTGGTAAAGATTGGGCTTGATTTGAATCAAGGGGGAGAATTTTGGGTTTCTGCATGAACCGGAATTCCGGTTACGGGTGGTCTGTACCAACCGGTCGGCCGGTTGGTGACCCGTAACCGGGATGCTTGGGCTGGATCCTGTGGCCTCTGCTCGTTGGGGATTTTTCCAACCCTAGTTTTGGCCAATTTTGGGTAATATAGGGTATTGCCATGAGGTTTAGTGATAGGGGAACATTTAGTTTCGGGTTTTAAGTCCGGAAAGTGATTTGGCGAGTCAACTCATCCGTGTTATCATTCTTGTGATTAGGGCATCCATCTAGCACGTAAATTCCGTTCGGTCGGCCAAAGACACTTGAATTCGGAAAACAGGTAAGAACCGTGTATAATGTATGATGTGATTATACCGAATGTGTGTATATGTGTTTATATATGCATGCTTAAAATATGTTAAACACTACCAGCACTTGTGTGAGTGTATTGGTACAGTGATTATTGTTAATTTGAGTACGATACAGTGATACCAACACAAGCATAGAAAATGCTAAGGTGTGTGGTACATCACTCAGTGATACTCAGTGATCGGGATAAACCCTACCAACACTCGTACAGCGAGGTCCGTTGTGGATGTGGTATAGTGGTTGTACCACGGTATTGAACGTTCATGCTTATTCGTTAAGCTCTGTAAATAGGTGTCTGGGCGCCTATTTACAGGTCGGAAATTATATGGTATGTTATATGCATTTCTTACTGAGTCTGTCGACTCACAGTTTTTGCTTCCATGTGTAGGTAAAGGAAAGGCGAAAGCTGAACAGGAGTGAACCTGAGCTCGGGTGAGATTGTACATGTCAAGCAGCGTGACCTGGAGTGTTCGGTCTCGGGACATCTGGGAGTTGTATTTTGATTGTCGCTGTGCGACCTGTAAATCCGTATATTTCGGAATATATGTTTAAAAGTAAAGTTTGTAAAGTTTTAAAAATCGGGATCCCGGCACTTGTAAATATTTTATTAAATTACAAAGTTTAATGTTTAATGCAAAAGTTTTAATTTGACACGTTTTTCGAGAAATTTCTTTGATTAGCAAAGATCGCACAATTATTGAAAAAGCACTGTAGCGTGCCTTAGCATTAGGGCGTTACAATTTTGGTATCAGAGCCGAGGTTTGTCTACCGAAGCTTGCTATGACATGTACAATCTTCATCAGAGAAAGCTCGGTTCACGGTTCAGTAAGCCCGTACTTGTTTAGTATGTTAAATAAGTGTGATGTAAAAGCATGTTAGGAAGCATATTAGATTTAAATTAAATATATTTCTATAAAAAGAAAAGAAAGTGCGTTGTCTTATGCTATTAAGAGCGGTGTAAATTTTGATCGCCGTCTAACCTGCCTACCTTATGGATTCGCAGGCTAAGTCCTATTAAATGGACGCCCCGCGAAATACAAGAAGCCAGGGTGGCATGGTTGAGGCCGGAGGCGGTCAGGGGAATCCTCAAAATCCCCGTGGTCGCGGCCGTGGCCGTGGTAGAGCTCGGGGTGGTCGCCCCGTAAATCCACCTCGAAGCTCCTCCCGATTGGGAGCAAAGATTTGCCGAAATGCAGGAAAGAATTCGTCGAAGATGAAGAGATTCGGAGGCCGAGGCAAGCAGGTCCTCCCGCCGTGCCTCCTCAACAAGTTCAGCCGTTGCGGTTCCGGCGGTGCCGCGAACAACCCGTTGTTGGCAACCGTATGGAACCGTTGTACGAAAGATTTCGAAAACAGGCACCTCCAAAGGTTTCGGGAGGCCCCGATGTGATGAAGGCCGAGCAATGGCTTTCGATGATTGAGCGTATTCTCAACTTTATGGGAGTGGTTGGAAATGATCGGGTGGCTCGCGCCACTTTCCGGCTTCAGAAGATGCCCTTGTGTGGTGGGAATTGATAACCCTCACACGGGACGTCACACCGATGACACAGGAAGAATTCGGGGAGTTGTTCAACTCCAAGTATTACAATGAAGCGATCCGCAAGTGCAAAGCGGAAAGAGTTCTTGATCTAGTTCGCACCGAGGGTATGTCAGTCACTGAGTATACAACGAAGTTTGATCGGTTGGCTAAATTGGCAGCAGGAATTGTGCCCACGGACTTCAGTAAGAAAGAAAAATATTTAGCGGGTTTGAGTGCAAAGATCCGGCACGATCTGGTTATTACCACTACTGAAGCAACCACGTATGCGAGATATGGTTGAGAAGGCTTTGAGAGCCGAGGGTGCAGTAAAGTTTCTTCAGGAGCCCCGGGTGACTCCGAGTGTTGGTGGAACCCCCACTGTTCCTACTCCTGTTTATGGTAGGGATGGTGGTGACTCCACCATTGAGCAGAAAAGAAAGGTTGTTCCAGCTTCTGGTGGCTCGGGGCAAAGCAAGCGGTTCCGTGGGAACCAAGGCAGAGGAGGACGCCAGGGTTATTCTTATCCTGAGTGTCCAAGGTGCAAGAAACATCATCCGGGAGAGTGTAACCGGAAGACATGCTTCTTATGTGGCATGGTGGGGCATTTCAAGAAAGATTGCCCCAGTGCAAAGAAAGAGGAGCCGAAAGCCGAGATGAAACCGGCTCCTCGCTCGTGTGTTTGCCATCACCCAAGGCCGATCTTGCGGCCCGGTCCTTACGTTGTGACAGGTCAGCTTCCCGTCAACAACTTGTTATTTACAGTATTATTTGACTCGGGAGCTACACGTTCTTATGTGGCTACAAGGGTGATTGATCTTTTGGGTAGGCCTTGTGACATTTTAGAAAGAGGGTTTGGAACCCTAATGCCTAGCGGGGAATTGGTTATCTCTAATAGGCGCATTAGGTCTATGCCGATTAGGATCGAAGATAGGGAATTGAGTACTGATCTCATAGAATTGAAACTAACTGAGTTTGATATTATACTGGGAATGGATTTCCTATCCAAATATTCGGCAGTATAGATTGTAGGCGTAAAATGGTGACTTTTCAGCCGGAAGGTGAAGATCCATTTGTTTATGTTGGATCGGTTCGGGGTCTCGGATCCGGTTATTTCTGTGTTGAGAGCTAGGGATTTACTATACAATGGTTGTGTAGGATTTCTAGCGGTAGTTTTTGACTCCAGCAGACCTGAAACATTTGGGCCTGAGGTAGTCCGGGTGGTGAAAGATTTTCTTGATGTGTTCCCCGAGGAATTGCCGGGATTGCGCCACCCGAGAGATTGATTTTGTAATTGATTTGGCACCTGGAGTCGAACCTGTTTCTAAAGCTCCATATAGGATGGCTCCAGCAGAACTCAAGGAGCTTAAGTTGCAACTTCAGGGGATGCTGGATATTGGGTTTATTCGACCCAGTGTATCGCCCTGGGGAGCTCCGGTTCTTTTTGTAAAGAAGAAAGATGGTTCCCTCAGAATGTGTATTGATTATCGGGAACTGAATAAGCTGACGGTTAAGAACAAGTACCCGTTGCCTAGGATCGATGATCTGTTCGATCAGCTTCAGGGAAAGACAGTGTTCTCGAAGATTGATTTACGGTCTGGTTATCATCAACTCAGAATTCGGGAGGAGGACATACCGAAGACTGCTTTTAGAACCAGATATGGGCACTATGAATTTCTAGTAATGTCATTCGGATTGACTAATGCTCCTGCGGCCTTTATGGATCTCATGAATAGGGTGTTCAAGGATTTCCTCGATAACTGCGTTATAGTGTTTATCGATGACATTCTTGTGTACTCTCAGTCAGAAGAGGAGCACGAGCATCATCTCCGAATGGTGTTACAGCGACTTAGAGATCACAAGCTGTATGCCAAGTTCAAAAAGTGCGAATTCTGGTTGTCCGAGGTATCCTTTTTGGGTCACATAGTTGGGAAAAATGGAATTATGGTTGATCCAAACAAGATAGAATCAGTGAAGAATTGGCCGAGGCCCAAGTCTGTGACAGAAATTCGAAGTTTTCTCGGGTTAGCAGGGTATTATCGACGTTTCGTCGAAGGATTTTCTAAGCTTTCTATGCCCCTAACCGAATTGACTAAGAAAAATCAGAGATTCGTGTGGTCAGATAAGTGTGAATCAAGCTTTCAGGAGTTGAAGCAGCGTTTGATAACAGCTCCGGTGTTAGCTTTGCCATCAGATCAAGAGAAATTTGTTGTGTATTGTGATGCTTCCAGACAGGGTCTGGGATGCGTTCTGATGCAAGCTGACAGAGTCATAGCTTATGCCTCTCGTCAACTGAAGGATTATGAGCAGCGTTATCCAACTCATGATTTAGAGCTCGCTGCTGTGGTTTTTGCTTTAAAAATTTGGCGACATTATCTTTACGGTGAGAAGTGTGAAATTTATACAGATCATAAAAGTCTCAAATACTTTTTCACCCAAAAAGATCTGAATATGAGGCAGAGAAGGTGGTTGGAGTTGGTTAAGGACTACGATTGTGAAATACTGTATCACCCCGGAAAAGCCAATGTTGTGGCCGACGCTCTGAGCAGAAAAGGTCCCGGTCAAGTGTGTACTACGGTTATGATAGCTCCTCAGCTAGCCTCGGAAATGGTTGGTGCAGGAATTGAATTCGTGGTCGGGAAACTACATAATTTAACACTCCAATCTGATCTGTTGGAAAGAATCAGAAAGGCGCAACTGGAAGATCCCGAGCTAGTTAAAGTTCGAGATGAGGTGGTGGCCGGTCGGCCTAGAGGTTTTTCAGTCTCGAACAGTGGAATGTTGTTATATAAGGCTCGAGTCTGTGTTCCTTGTGTGAATGAGCTTAAGAAAGAAATACTGGATGAAGCTCACACCACTCCATATTCATTGCATCCGGGAACCACCAAGATGTATCAGGATTTGAAACCCTACTTCTGGTGGTATGGGATGAAAAGAGATGTGGTGGACTACGTGTCCAAGTGTTTAACCTGCCAGCAGATTAAGGCTGAACATCAGAGGCCGGCAGGATTATTGCAACCTTTAGTCCTTCCAGAATGGAAGTGGGAGGACATCACAATGGACTTCGTAACTGGTTTGCCTAGAACCACAGGGATGTATGATTCTGTTTGGGTTATCGTGGACAGATTCACAAAGTCAGCTCACTTCTTACCAGTGAAAGTTACATATTCAGTGGATCAATATGCTGAATTGTATGTGAAGGAGATAGTTCGTCTCCATGGAGCCCCTAAATCTATTGTATCAGACAGGGATCCAAAGTTCACATCGAAGTTTTGGGTGAGTCTCCAGAAGGCTATGGGTACCAAGTTAAAGTTTAGTACAGCCTTTCACCCTCAGACTGATGGTCAGTCAGAAAGAACTATCCAGATTTTAGAAGACCTATTACGAGCCTGTGTCATGGACTTTGAGGGTTCATGGGTTAAGTACTTGCCACTAATTGAGTTCTCCTACAACAACAGCTACCAAAGTACAATAGGGATGGCTCCCTATGAGATGCTATATGGTAAAAAATGTCGTTCTCCTATTCATTGGGACGAGACAGGAGAAAGGAAGTACCTGGGTCCTGAGTTAGTGCAGAAGACCAACGAAGCTATTGATAAGATCAAGGCTCGGATGCTTGCTTCTCAAAGCAGGCAGAAAAGTTATGCTGATCCGAAGCGCAGAGATGTCACATTTCAGGCAGGGGAACATGTTTTCCTGCGAGTTTCACCCATGAAGGGTATTCGGCGCTTCGGGAAGAAGGGTAAGTTAAGCCCTAGGTTCATTGGGCCATTTCAGATACTTGAGAAGGTCGGGCAGGTAGCGTATCGGCTAGCCTTACCACCAGCATTGTCAGCTGTTCATGACGTATTTCACATTTCTATGTTAAGGAAATACGTGTCAGACCCGACTCATGTCTTGAGTTATGAAGCCCTTGAACTTCAACCAGACTTATCCTATGAAGAGCAACCTGTTCAGATTTTGGATAGAAAAGAAAAAGTTCTTCGGAACAAGACTATTGCACTGGTTAAGGTGCTCTGGAGGAATAGTAAAGTGGAAGAAGCCACCTGGGAGTTGGAGTCAGATATGAGGACTCAACATCCAGAGCTATTCAGGTTAGATTTCGGGGACGAAATCCTATTAACGGGGGGATAATTGTAATGACCGCTCTAGTAATGTGGATTAGAAAAGGCAATTAGCACTAATTTTTATTATTTTATTATTATTTGTGAATTAATTTATTTGTGGACCCCAATATTTAGAAGTAAATGTTAGAGTTATAATTTCTCAATTTCGGAGATTTTATTAAACTCTAGGGGTATTATTTAGCTTATATGTGAAATATGTTAATTTTGTAATTTTTGCTCGGCGACAACGGAAAATGCGATGGATGGCTAGATTAATCACATGGGTAATTTTAGAACCCTATTTTATAGTGGGGAATATTTTAGAGAAAATTAATTATCGGGTTTGAGCGGGGTTATGGAAATTGACCATTTTACCCCTAGTTTCAAAGAAATGCCTTAGTTTAAGTCTAAGGGCATTTTTGTCTTTTAAATTAATAAGTGATAGGTGGCTGCCCTAGGTTTGTGACACCTAATCTAATTAATTTCAGCCAAGGTTTAGTTAAGTTCATTTTCCCAATTTAGAAAATCAAAAGAAAAGAAATTAAAGAGAAAAACCAACCTAGGTATCTCTTTCTCTCTTCCTCTCTTTCGGCTGAGACAAATCAAGGGCAAGGGCAATCTTTTTCTTCCTAATTCTCTGTGATTGAGCTGGAAATTTAAGGAGAAGCAACCAAAGGTAACCCTAGAACATTGGTTTCATGTTTTTCTTTAAGTTTTACCTTAGTTTGAGCTTATGGTTTGGTGTTTTAATGGCTGTTATGGTTTGGGTTGATTAGGAGGTGAATTAAGGGTTTAGTTGGAATTGATTAAAGGTCATAGTAGCTAGTTTGGTTGGTTGATTTAGGTTTTGTGTTAATTTGAGCATAAAACCTTTAACTTTAAGCTTTAATGGCAAGTTGTTATTTACTGAGTTTTTCTGTGAAATACTGGCTGGGTTTTATTGTGTATGCCTTGTTTAGGAGCTCTGGAGAGTTTGGTAAAGATTGGGCTTGATTTGAATCAAGGGGGAGAATTTTTTGGGTTTCTGCAGATGAACCGGAATTCCGGTTAAGGTGGTCTGTACCAACCGGTCGACCGGTTGGTGACCCCGAACCGGGATGCCGGTTGGATCCGATGCCTGTTGGGGATTTTTCCAGAACCCTAGTTTTGGCCAATTTTGGGTAATATAGGGTATTGCCATGAGGTTTAGTGATAGGGGAACATTTAGTTTCGGGTTTTAAGTCCCGGAAAGTGATTTGGCGAGTCACTCATCTGTGTTATCATTCTTGTGATTAGGGCATCCATCTAGCACGTAAATTCCGTTCGTGTCGGCCAAAGACACTTGAATTCGGAAAACAGGTAAGAACTGTGTATAATGTATGATGTGATTATCTGAATGTGTGTATATGTGTTTATATATGCATGCTTAAAATATGTTAAACACTACCAGCACTTGTGTGAGTGTATTGGTACAGTGATTATTGTTAATTTGAGTACGATACAGTGATACCAACACAAGCATAGAAAATGCTAAGGTG
Organism: Cannabis sativa; assembly: GCF_029168945.1. Taxonomy (NCBI): domain Eukaryota; kingdom Viridiplantae; phylum Streptophyta; class Magnoliopsida; order Rosales; family Cannabaceae; genus Cannabis; species Cannabis sativa. The sequence continues at coordinate 18,931,972 of NC_083608.1, forward strand.
TGTGGTACATCACTCAGTGATACTCAGTGATCGGGATAAACCCTACCAACACTCGTACAGCGAGGTACGTTGTGTATGTGGTATAGTGGTTGTACCCTGGTATTGAACGTTCATGCTTATCTGTTAAGCTCTGTAAATAGGTGTATGGGCGCCTATTTACAGGTCGGAAATTATATGGTATGTTATATGCATTTCTTACTGAGTCTGTCGACTCACAGTTTTTGCTTCCATGTGTAGGTAAAGGAAAGGCGAAAGCTGAACAGGAGTGAACCTGAGCTCGGGTGAGATTGTACATGTCAAGCAGCGTGACCTGGAGTGTTCGGTCTCGGGACATCTGGGAGTTGTATTTTGATTGTCGCTGTGCGACCTGTAAATCCGTATATTTTGGAATATATGTTTAAAAGTAAAGTTTGTAAAGTTTTAAAAATCGGGATCCCGGCACTTGTAAATATTTTATTAAATTACAAAGTTTAATGTTTAATGCAAAAGTTTTAATTTGACACGTTTTTCGAGAAATTTCTTTGATTAGCAAAGATCGCACAATTATTGAAAAAGCACTGTAGCGTGCCTTAGCATTAGGGCGTTACAGGTTTAGTGCTGGTTTTTTCAAGCATTTCTGGGATGAATTGGGGTCTGAATTATGTACTGCTGTGAATGATTTCTTTGCTACAGGTTCTATGCCTAAGGAGCTCCATTCAACCCTAATTACTCTCATTCCCAAGCATGAAAATCCAACAAGAGCCGTGGACTATAGACCTATTGCCTGCTGTACTACGTTGTACAAATGCATCTCGAAGCTTCTTTGTTCTAGACTTGCAAAGGTTCTGCCTCACTTGATTAATCAAAACCAAGGGGCTTTCATCCAAGGTAGATCTATAGCCCATAATGTCATGATTCTTCAGGATCTTTTGAAAAATTACAAAAGGAAAAATGTTTCTCCCACGTGCGCGATAAAAATTGACATTAGCAAGGCCTATGATACTGTGAGTTAGGATTTCATGGAAGACTTGCTCAATGCTTTCAACATACCTTCAAGGTTTGTTAAGTGGATTATGGGTTGTCTTCGAGCTACTTCTTATTCTCTAGTCATGAATGGTAGAGTGCAAGGTGGCTTTAAAGGGGAAAAAGGGTTGAGACAGGGAGATCCGATTTCTCCTCTCCTTTTTGTTCTCATAATGGAGTATCTGACGAGAAGTCTCCAATTGGCAACCTCTCACTCAAGCTTCAGGTATCATCCTTTGTGCAAAGGTCTTAAGATTATAAATCTCTGTTTTGCTGATGATTTAATTCTGTTCAGCAAAGGTTCCAAAAGCTCGGTTTTGGTGCTTAAGCAGGTCCTTGAGGTTTTTAGCTTGATTTCTGGCCTTCATATTAACTCGAGCAAATCCCAAATTTATTTGGGAGGTGTGAAATCTGAGGAGAAGCAAGCTATCATTGATGGGTTCCACTTAACAAAGGGCACTTTCCTTCTCAAATACTTAGGTGTTCCTTTAAGACCAACAAAATGGAAAGCCGAGGACTGTGGGATCATAGTGGATAAAATCAAACAGAGATTACATACTTGGTCGAGCAGACATCTCTCTTTTGCTGGTAAGGCTCAACTAATTCACTCTGTTTTACTTGGCCTTAGGAATTATTGGATGAGTATATTTGTTCTTCCTCATAGTGTTACTAAGGAGGTTGAAAAGCTGTGTCGGGGCTTTCTTTGTGGTTTGAATGGTAATAGAAGCAAGATTCATGTTGCTTCTTGGGAGAAAGTCTGTCTGCCAAAGGCTTATGGTGGCCTTGGATTTAAAAATGGAGTCAAGTGGAATCAATCAATATTGGCCAAGTATGTTTGGGCGATATCAACTAAGCAGGATCTCTTATGGGTTAAATGGATTGATAATATCTATCTGAAATCAAAGGAGGTTTTGGGATTATGATCTCAAATCTGACACAAGCTGGTACTGGCGCAAGTTATGCCATTTGAGGGAAAAATTCAAGGAAGCAGATATCCTTAAAGCAGGAGCTCAGGGTCGGTTCAAGACTAACTGGTTATACAATACCAGTCTAGTTCGAAAACAGGTCAATTATCACAAAGCTATTTGGAGTTCAACCATTGTGCCAAAACACAGATTTATCCTTTGGCAGGTGGTTAATTCTCATCTGCTCACAAGGGACAAGTTGGTTCGTTTTCAGATTGAGCTAAGTTCTACCTTGTGCCCCATGTGTGAAGTTGCCTTGGAAACCAATGAGCATATTTTCTTTTCTTGTGAGTTGTCGAGCAGGGTTCTTGATTTGGTTTTCAATTGGATGGGATATAAAGGTTGGCCGACTGACTATGCAGGTTGGTGCATTTGGTTAGCTTTGAGAGGGAATGGCTCTTTGCACAGGATCAATGCTTCTATTTTGGCAGCTGTGGTTTATAATATCTGGCTCAATAGAAACAGATGTTTCTTTAATGGCTTCTCTAAATCTGTTTGTGGTGTAGTGAATGATGTAAAGAATACTGTAAATTATAGATTACAAATTGTGAACACTAGAAAGCTAACTACTCTTGAGAAAAGATATATGTTAAAGTTGCAAAGTAGTTAGGTCTAGTGTAGTTGGGTCTGTTGCTCCTTGTTGGGAGTTTGTGTTTGGGTCCTGTATTGTTTTTTGGTGGTTGTATTTGCTCTGTTGATTAATGAAGTTCTTCCTTCTTGATCAAAAAAAAAAAAAGAATCCAACGATGCTTCGATTAGCGAAAGTCAAAGTAATCTTATTTATACAATCTTCTTGTTTCATATCGTAAAAATACTAGTCTAAGGTGTCATCAATTGATGAACAGCTAGATGTCGCATATACAATATTTATCTTTCGAGATCTAACACTATTATGTATGTCTAATGGTGAAAATCCACTAGGGATTTATCTCATTAGATAAACAAGCCAAGTTAGACCAACAATGAAGATTCAAAATTAAACTACAACTTAATAACAGAAAATAACATGGTTCAATATAAATTCATACACAATTCAGAAATTATTAAACATATAGCAAGTAGGAATGACAAGTGAAAATACTAAAACATACAATCCTAAATAATTTCCAAGGTTTTCAACAAACTGATATCAGTGTCCCGTTTAGACGAGAGTCAAAGCTACCATCCATTGAATAGAGTTGTCGGCTCATCTAAAATGTTAAACATTCTAGCAACCTTTTATTCGATCAAGATTGGAATTCAGCGTTGTCCCGTTTAGGCGAGAGTCAAGGCAATTCTATCTTATGAGCTTCCACCATTGTTTCATAATTTGCAAGTCAAGTATGGTCGCCACCATTAGGGTGATCCATACCATACAAAACACTTACAAACTACTTATCATTCGAGATTAAACGGTACGAAATTGCTAATGAACGTTCCTCCATTAGGGAGGATTACTCACTAAAACAAACGCGGTGTAAAACCCACAATGGAGATCGAATATCTTAATAATAAAGCTCATTATTTAAAGAGAGTTGTATTTTCTTTGGTTCTCTTTATTTAATCTATTTATTTTAAATATATATATTTATTAATTAAAATTTCCAATTTAGAATGAAAAATTCTAAATATAAATTTTAATTTAATATTTATAAATTTTACTTAGATGGATATGAAAATAACATGAATTATTTCCATCTTAGTAATAATTTCCAATAAATATTTAGAAAAATATTCAATTTAAGTTGTTACAAAATTAATTTAAATTAATTTATAACTCAAATTTAATTTTCTATAAATATATATTGCATTTCGAAAAATTAAAGTATTCAAGAATACAATTTTCGAAAATGCATGTTAAAATAATAAAAAAAATAATAATAAATCCTGGAAAAAATTATTCTAATTTAATGTTGGCCCAAAATTAATTAATAAAATTAATTTACAACAAAAAATATAATTTTCCTATGTAATTAAATGTAACGCCCCGATTTCCCGAGACGTCACACTAGCTAGTCCGTTTAAAACCATTTATTATAAAAATAATAAACTAATTTATTGAAAATAATTAAAGCATGAGATCTCATTATTTTAAAATAAAAACACTTGATTCATTTATAAATTTTTAAACATTAATTTTTACAAAAGTAATCGAGCCATAATCTTTAAAGAAATATTCTTAAACCAAAACATCGTGACAATCCCCTAACATGTAATCCACGCCTCGAGCTCACCATCCTCACTGTTTAGTTTTGTCTTTACCTGCACACAGAGTACCCGTGAGCTAACGCCCAGTAAGAAGAGCTATGTAGGACATAACCCCCCAACTAGATAACATAGTCATAAGTATAACAATATCACAATATCAAATTAATTCATACCATACTTGCATACATATAACAACATGTCATATCACATATTATTCTCACATACAATACAACATCATATCACAGTGTAATCTTAATGCATGCTATACTCACACACATAACACGTAGTATCTTATCGCACATTGTCCTCACATACGATAATCTACTCCCACTTATGTTGATCAGACATGAAGTGTAACTTGCCCTGCCTTGTGCTGTTCTCACACTCGACATCCAATAGGGCAATCCCTTATCACAAGTTGTACTCACCCATGAAAGGATAACCTGCAAGTAAACCCATACAAGCAGTATATCCTGCAGTGCTATTCTCACACCAGCAGCAGAAAACCTATCCTATAAGTGCTATCCTCACACAAACAATCAAAAGCCTTATCACTATCACACGGTAATAACATTAGCATAGAACAACAATCTACCATAAAACATGTAAATACAAACCCATAATACAGTTGTATGTTTCAACATACACCCTGTGCACAGATGTCCACTCTTCTTACCTCAGTTGTTAAGAACACCTTCTTGCTACTCCAAGCACCTCAATAAATTTTCTTGTTGAGGACAAGATCCTCAAATCCCACTACTTAAGACTTGTTATCCCGTCACTACTACCTATAACAACACATAGTTCAAGGCCCTAACATTAAAATTCGTACTCTTACAGTACAGCAGAAAGATTACTATTTTTGACCAACAAATATACTAATTCAGTGAAAGTTGTATTCATAAAAATTATAGAAAATTTCATTATCTTTCCAATGATATAAAGATCATTAAAAATGGATTAAAACTGAGGGAGTTATGATTGTTTTACTGAAACTGTTTCTGAGAAGAAATATGGAGTAACGAATTACACGACTTAGCAAAAATACAAACTTTTGACATTGAATGATTCAGAACTAGAAGATAACATCTTCATCAAAGTTTTAGAAAATTAAATTCCCTTTCCAATGATACCAAAATCTTTGAAATTGGAATTATATTCAAAGAGATATTACAATTTTACCAAAACAGTTTTGCAAGAACAAGATTCAAGAAACGAATCACATGATATTGAATAAAACTAACTTTTTGACATAGTATGGCTTCGAATTAAAAAAAAGTTTCTTCATAAAACTTATGGGAAATCGAATAAGCTTTCCAACGATATAAAAATCTCTAAAAACGGATCAATATCAAGAGAGATATCATCACTTTACTAAAACTTGTTTTTCTGAAAACGAAAAATATAATAGATCCGAACCCTAGATAACATTTAGCATTATTGAGCAAGAAAATATTTCATACCTCTTCACATATTTCTATTCGATGTCTCAAGCCCGCAAGCCTTGATTATAAATCCAAAACTTTAAGAATGAAGGTAGAAAATAAGAAGAATTGTGGAAGGTTTGAGAAGAGCAAACATGAAGAAGAATGAGGTTTGACTAATTGGTTTGGAGAGGAAAAATAAAACTATGATAGTTTAGGGTTTGATAAAAAGATTATGAGATATCGTATTCTGATAGGTTTAGGTTAACTAAAAATAATAATATATAATAAAATGCTAAAATATTATTAAATCAACAAATATCTAAATTTTTAAATTTTAAAAGTAAGCCCTTTATTTCGTAACTTTAGGCTCAGTTTTCACCTAGAAAAATTCCGAATTATGATATAACTATTTCTACAAAATTTATATATCTTTGAATTATCTTTCGAACGCCACTAGAATCACCTCAATCGGAGCTCTAAAACTCTAGATATGATCATTTTAGTAAAACAGTTTTTAATCATGCGAATTTATCAAAACCTACGAATTTTTGTGACATTAATTCCATTATAATGTTATTTAATGCACTTCATACAATAGATTAAACCCACTAAATAATCTATAAAACTCTAATAGACTTTCATATTGGGCTTTAATTGAGTAATTATCCTAATTCGTAAAAACACCATAATTTTACCTTGACACTTACTATAATTTCAACTATGTTTAGAAATCTATCAATACTATTCTAACCAATAGTCTCTATTCACTATTAGTAGAAATAAATGAATATTTATTCTCACACAAATTGTATAACAAATAAAATTTAAAATATATGTATATTTTTACCGGGTATTACATTAAATATATATAAGAAAAATTTCAAATATTTAAGAATGATGATGAAAATCAACTTAAATATTAATTTTCTATTTAATTAAATACACTAGAAAAATACTTCAAGCAAACATAGATAATATCTATCTAGATTTTCCTTTGACTAATTAATTCAATTTCTAATAATATGCTTTAATTCAATTTATTTTAAATTAATCAATAAATGAAAAAATCATTGATTTAAGTTGATCCAAGAATTAATTAAAATAAATAATTAATTTACAACTTAATCTATTTTTCAAATAAAATTCAAAATTCCAGCATTTAAGAAATGCAATTTCAAAAATTGATTAATAAAATAAAGAAAAATATATCTTCATTTATTTTAATTAATCATTAAATGAAAAAATCATTGATTTAAGTTGGTCCAAAATTAAAATAAATAATTTACAACTTTAATCTATTTATCAAATAAAATTCGAAATTACAGCATTTAAGAAATGCAATTTCGAAATTTGATTTATAAAATAAAAAAATATATATTTTGAAAAATTATTTAAATTTAGTTGAAAAAATAAATTTCAACTAAAATAATTTTCTATTTAATTAAGTGTCATGAAAAAGAAATATTTAAGTGTCATGATGAAAATCAACTTAGATATTTAATTTTCAAATTAATTAAATATATTAAATTCAAGAAATAAATAATTAAGTGTAGAGAAGGCTTAATTATTAATCTCTAGTTTAATACTAGGAAAAAATATACTTAAAATAAATTGTACCCAAATTAATTATTTAAATAATTAATTTCACAATGTATAATATTTTCCTATTTAATATTAGAAATAATAAGTAGTCTAGAAATAACTATCTAGAAATATCTTATTTGAAAAAGTATCTTTTCCACAAAATTTGAAAAAATTTCTAATTTAAGTTGTATTAGAAAAAATCTAAAACTAAAATATTTTCAAATTTAAATTTAATTAAATATCAAAAATTAAGTTGTAACCACTTAATTTAAAAATATTCCATTTTAAGTTAATATTCGAAAAGATATTAACTTAAAAAAATATCTAAAGAATCTTAATAACCAATGCCTAAAATTCCTCAACTTAATTTTGAAATTTGAAATTCAAAAGATATTCAGATTTAAGTTGATTAGTTTTAAATAACTAAATATCAACTTAAATAGGAGTATTTAATGAAAAATTTAAATTAAGATTCAGAAATAATCTAGATGGTTATAATTCTATATTTAATTAAATACAAGAAAATACATATAGTTTAGCTTAGAATAAAAAATTCTTTAAACTATAATTTTCTAAAATTAATTTCAAAATAAATGAAATTAATTATGTTGCTAATTAATTTTATTAGGTTAAACTAGTTTAATTAACCTAGTACAATTATTCAAATCAGGCAAATAGGCCTTCACAATTGGGGTGGTTCATGTGAGGGGGTGCTGGGTTCAGTATGTCGTACCCACTACTATGGCTCCCAACTCTCACACAAGGCCCAAAAGAGAGGAATTTAACCTTAAAATGAACAACTGTTATTAATTGACTAAGCCCAAAAAACAAAATGGGCCTAAATAAAATCTATCAAGAACTATGACATTTTATTTAGCAACAGCAACCTATATGCATCTATAATGAAATTAAACACATAGGCTCACACAGGCACACTTTGGATGGGTCCTATCATGTTGCTAGGTCATACACAGATGAAAGAAGATTGTAAATATACCTGTTACAAATTATTAACTTGACCAAGGGAGCCATGAGTTAAAATCAGATCATTGGATCTGTCAACAAGTTAACCATGGCTATTTGCAATCAAGCAATAATAGGTTTTGAAAACTTACACACAAGCTAAAACACATACTCTTGCAACAAGGTTAGCTGGATAGTTGGATGTAGGATTTATTTAATTTTAAATTAAATAATTAATTTCGAAATAATTAATTAAATAAAAAAATAATTTTCGAAAATTTTAAAAAAAATATTTGAAAAATTCGAAAATTTAAAAATAATTTAAATTTAAAATTAAACCTACAATTTTGAAAAATTAGGTTTCAACAACCCTAAATATCATTTCAAAATTTGCTAACTACTTTTAAAATTTAAATGTTATTTTATAAATAAAAATTAAATAAAAAATTAAAAAAGATAAATGTAATTAAATAAAATAACAAAATTTAAAAGTTAGCAAAATATCTTACATCTTTTTAAAATTACATGATTATAGTTATTTTATTTTAAATTTAAATAAGGTCAAATTATTTAAAAAAATTTAATTTAAAATATTTAAAATCTGACCTTAAATTTAAAAATAAGATAAGATATAATCAAATTTAAAAATGAGATAGACTATTAAGCAAAAAAGATAGATAATAACTATTTTAAATTCAAATTACACTAATATCTTGAATTAAATTTAAAAAATATTAAATTAATTCATAATGATAATTAGAATTGAACTAGGAATAGTAATAGTATAAATACAGAACTACTCAAAAAATCGGAAGTTAATTCCATGAAAAAACATGAAAAAATGAAGAAAAACGAAAAAAGTGCGAGCTGTACGGACAGTTTTCGCGCGCGCATGAGAATTTCAGCACAACTCCGTTTTTTTTGAATCTTCAAAAAATCATAACTAATTCAAATTAAATCGAAATTGAGTTCTGTAAAAAAGTAACTTGCTTAATTTTTTTCCATACTATCCAATAAAAATAATTACAGAAACAGATATTCAATTATTTTTAACGAAAATTCACAAACACCAATCAATCATCAAATAACACTCAATACAACATGATACCATCCAAAAACGAACAAACAATCGTTTTAAAGTCCAAATTTCTTACAAGTAAATCAATTACCATGGCTCTGAGGCCAGTTGTTGGAAATTATTTTACCAGGATCTTAGATCTACTCACAAGTATGTTTATTAACACCCTAAATATGAACTTTCTAAAACGATGAAATAAACACATATAAAGTTTAGGAAACCTTACATTGGGTGCAGCAGAATAATATGACTCATTCCGTTCAGATATCTAGCCCTTGATTCCTTTCTGTAGCAAAGCATTATCAAAATCTGAACCTGGATCTCTTTCTCTGTATCTTTGATGCTGAAACTCCTTCTCGCTGAAAGTCTTTCTTCACGATCTTCCTCACTATGATTGAGGTATCACTTGCTGTGTGTGGGCACTACTCTTAAACTAAGAATTTCGAAATCTCAATGAGGAAGAGAGAGAGAGTGTGGGTTCGGCCAAAGATAGGGAGAGAGAAGGCTCAGTTTTTTCTGAATGAAAAAGTAGAAAATTTAAGTGTAAATTTCCTGAAGCCTTCACTATCTATTTATAGCATTCCACTAGGGTTAGGCTTGAATTATTTGGCATTAAAATAATGAAAATATCAGTTTAAATTTCCTACAAAAGTGGCCGGCCCTATACTAGTGGATTTGGGCCTCACTTTTTGTAATTTTGCAGTTTTACCTTTTCTGCATCTGATTTTCTCAAAAACGCCAATTTTCTAATTCAACCATTTAAATGTCAATTCTAACTATTTAATAACTATAAATAATTATTAAATAATATTGTCATTTATCATAATTATTAATTAAACCATACAAAGTATCATGATTAACAAATATGCCCCTATAACTCTTTCTTTACAATTTTGCCCTTACTTAGTGAAAAATTCACAAATAGACATAGTCTAAATTGAGAATTATAATTGATTAATCAAAACCAATTATATGAGTCTTACAAGCAATATTATCTCAACTAGTGCGGGGACCATGGGTCTATATAATCGAGCTTCCAATAAGTAGATCAAGAATTTATTACTAAAATTCACTAACTTATTAATTCTTCGTTGAATCCACGCATAGAACTTAGAATTGCACTCTCAGTTATATAGAATGCTCTATATGTTCCACCATATAGACACATCATTAGTTATCCATTGTTATAATCCTAATTTGATCACTGATCCTCTATATGAATGATCTACACTGTAAAGGGATTAAATTACCGTTACACCCTACAATGTATTTATTCCTTACAACACTTGACCCCGTATAAATGATATTTCAGCTTATGTGAAATGAGTACTCCACCATTTATGTTCGTTTGGTCAAGCTCGAAGGAGATCATCCTTTGCTTACTATTCGCCAGATAGAAGCTATAGATTCCATGTTTATGATAGCGCTCCCACTCAATTGCACTACCGTGTTCCCAAAATGTACGTATCACCCTGACCTAAAAGTAGGCTTAACTAACAAATTAAAGAACACGAATAGCCTTTCAAGATTGAGCCTAATCATATCACGATTAAGATCATTTGATCTAGGATCAGCTAGGCGATATTGACTTGAACAGATATTACGGTAAGTTTAATAAATCTAAGTCAAAGTTCAATATCGGTCCCTTCCGATGCATACTCCATGCATCCAACCTGAGCTTTACTTTAACCAATGCTCTGGAAAGAACATAGCACTTCTCCAAATGCAAGTAAACTCTGTTGTAGATTATCTTATCAGTAAAACCCTATGTTTGATAAATCTAGGAAACTTTATTCACATAGTCATGTTTTCTTTCCAATGTGTTGACGGCACAATAAACAGGATCAAGTATGTGAAAAGGGTTTCAGATGAATTTATACATTATGTACATATAATCATGAAATAAATCATGTGAACCATGCAACATTAAATGTTATTTCTGATCTATATTAATAAGTAAATCTGATTATATTGAAATGAGTTTTATTTAGGGCATAAAACCCAACAATTTGATCCCAAAATTGGTGGTCAAACCAATTAAAAAGTTAATTAGGGAATTCCAACCTACACTGCTACACCTGAAGTTGTTGATAGCGAGGCTAGCTTGGTTTGTGGACAATGGTGCTAGTAACCATGTGACTCCATATGAGAATAACATGATGTAGAAGAATGAGTACGGTGGTAAGAAAATTAAACTCATCATAGGTGATGGAAATAGCTTAAAGATTTCTCATCTTGGTTATGGTAAATTACAAACAAATAATGTGTTTAAATTCCTGCTTCTGAATAATATGCTACTATAAATATTGCAAAAAAAAATCTAAGTGTATCAAGTTTGACATCACACAATGGTGTATTTGTTGAATTTAACCTTGATTATTATTTTGTGAAGGAGAAACTCACAAGGAAGGTGTTGCTGGAGGGAGAGCTTAGAGATGGTCTCTTCCAATTCACCAGCAAAATTGTTCCTGGGCAAAATCAATCTCAATTTTTCTCTGGTGTCTCAAGTGTTTCTAGATCAAATGCTGCTCAGATAGCTAATTTTAAATTTTCAAATAAGGATATATGGCATAGGCGTTTAGGCCATCCATCCACTACATTTCTTAAACTTATTTGTGATTCCGACAATATAAAAATTCCTAAAGATGAAATAGAAAACTTTTGTAAAGCCTCCCAGTTTGGTACATCACATGCTTTTCTCTTTAAATTGTCTTCTTATAGAACCTCTAAGGTGCTTGAGTTAATTCATACAGATCTGCCGGGACCTGCCCCAATTGAATCTAACATAAACTTCTAATTATACATGATGATTTTAGCAAACATACATAGTTATACCTTTGAAAAACAAATCAGATGCGCTCAATGCTTTTATAGAATTTAAAGTTTTTGTTGAAAACCAATTTGAAAATAGAATTAAAAGCATTAAATTTGATTGGGGTGGAGAGTGCCAAGTGTTTGAAAACTTAGTGAAAACAAATGATATTTACTTCCAACACTCATGTCCTCACACTTCGGCTCAAAATAGAAGAGTTGAAAGAAAATACAGACACATTATTGAGATGGGTTTGACCTTACTGGCATAGGCAAGCATGCCTCTTAAATATTGGGTTGATGCCTTTGAAACCTCTGTGTACCTTATTGATATGCTTCCAACTCCCATCCTTCATGACAAAACCCCTTTTAAAATACTTTTCCACAAAAAACTAGATTACAAGCAAATTAAAACTTTTAGAGTTGCCTGTTTCCCAACATAAGGCCTTATCAAAACCATAAGTTTCAGTTTTACTCTCTAAAGTGTGTGAATGTGGGGTACAATAATTCCTACAGAGGCTAGGTGGAATTTATATCTCTCAAAATGTGTTCTTCAATGAAATAGAATTTCCTTTTCTAAACTAATTTCTTAAATACTCATGCACCTGAAAAACATCTTGATATTCAAAATGAATCATGGTCCCAGGAGCTAAATTTTTATTTCAAACAGTATGATACAATCTCACAAAACATTTTCATTCCTGTACCATCTCAAGCTACATCAACTCCTACTCCACCAGCAGTGCCTTCACCACATCTAGTTATTGAATCAAATTCACCTTGTTCCAGTTTTAATACCCTTGATCATGGAGTTATTTTTCCTAAAGTTGAATTTGAAGCACCCTGCACTATTGAGCAAAATGTTTCCCATGAATCTTTAAGGCAGGACACTGCTGATCACTAACAATGGCATAGGTCCAAGTGTAATAGACCAAACATCACTTGCTCTTCCTTCTCATCTTATGTCCTCTGATCCCATGATTACCAGAGCAAGAATTGGAGTTTTCAAACCAAAAACCTATCTCAGTCAAGCTAGATGGGTACCAGTTTGTACATAACTAATTGTGTTGCAGAGGCACTCAAACATAAATGGTGGAATAGAGCTACGGATGATGAAATAATAGCTCTCAGTCAACAAAACTTGGACCTTAGTCCTTTGGTCGAAAGATTACAACTTGGTTTGTTGTAAATAGCTCTATAAAGAGAAAAAAAAATGTTGATGGATCCATCAAAAGGTGAAAAGCTCGACTAGTTGCTAAGAATATTCATCAAAAGGCATGCCTTGACTATGGTGAAACATTTAGTCAAGTTGTAAAAGTATTCACAGGGAGAATTGTCTTGAGCATTGCAGTTTCAAAAGTTGGGATATCAAAACACTTAACATTAACAATATCTTCTTGAATGGCCATCTAGAGGACTTTGTGTACATGTGTCAACCTGAAGTCTTTGTAGATCTAGAAAAATCAGACCTGTGTGAAAATTGCAGAAGTCTCTGTATGGTCTCAAAGATTAAAGGGTCCTCCTCCTCCATTCATCTCAATTGTGCGAGCCACCATAAAGGGTTCTCTCCTCCTCTGCTCATCCCAGTCATGCGAGCCACCTCAGGCCAACAGTGAGGTCGCCGCTCCACCACCCACCTCCTCCCCATAGACCAAAAGTAATATATATAGATATATAAATATTTATTTTATATATAAAAATATTTATACAATATACATATAAAAAAATATGTATCTACACTCATTACAAAAAATGTCCCTTTTACCAGCCCATCTCGCAAACTGCACTGGCGAAAAAGTTAAAATTTTACCAACGCACATTTGTAGTGAAAAAAATTTATCTTTTACCAGCGCAATTACGGGGTGAGAATTTTTGCCAACACTTTTCATTTAGCGTTGGCAAAAATTCTAATACCAATGTTAATTTGCCAACACATCAAAAATAGATTTCATTTTGCCAGGATAATACCAAACTTTTACCAGTGTAAAAATGTGCTAGTAAAAGTGACATTTCTTGTAGTGACTTTTTTGATCTCTCTCTGTCACACTCTCTTTCGATCTCTCTCTATCCATCTTTCTATCACACAACCCTCTCTTTAATTTTGTATTTCTTCTTAGGCGTGCAGTGGAGGTGGTGCGGCAGTGACGTGGTGGTTCATCTCAAATCTTATTATTATAGTATTATATTGATGTTGATGTTGCTATGAGATTGTAGCTGTAAAGCCCGCTTAGTTAATTTGGAAATTAGCAGTTATTTATGTTAATCATGAAATTATTTATAGCCATTTAAATAATTTATTAGTGATATTTATGGAATTCAGATATGCATGTGTATGTTATCAGTAGCTTTTATGTTTCGCATTTCCAGTGTCCGGTATTTTGGAACGCGGCGTTTGGCTCAGTAGAAATCACAACTTAGTATGTTAGTATTTTGGGGACGGGTTTTAGACTTTGGGATGTCGGGAATGGCCGGGAATTTAGAATGTCCCAAAAATACCCCTTTAGTATGATTTTCATGATTTTATGGTGGAGGGGCAAAATGGTCTTTTTGCCCCATTAGTGTTTTGTCTTTTATGACTTTAAGAAATGGAAAATAAATAATTACTTAAGTGTTTATTTGGCTGAATATAATGATATGTATAGCTTTTATTCATTTTTCCAAACTTAGAAAATAAAATCTTTTTTTTCTCAAAAAAAAAATCAAACACTCAAAGCTCTCTCTTTCTCCCTCTTTTCGGCTGAGACTTGGGCTGCTAGGGCTGGGAATTTTCTACCTAAAGCTTGTGATTTTCTTCTCCTCTAAGTGTAATTCAAGTCAAGGTTTGATCCCTTATAATTTCCTTTGTGTTTTCTTGAAATTTAAGTGAAAATAGTTGAGTAAATGCATGTGATTTTGAGAGATGTTACTGCTGTGTTTTTGTTGTTGATTTATGAGGATTAAAGCATGATTATTGTTGTTGATTGAGCTGTGTTGAAAGCATGTTGTATTGATTGTTTAAAGCTTTTAGTTTATATGTTAAAATAGGTGATTTTTGAGAGAAAATGCCATGTTTTGTTTCTGTGAATTGCTGGATGTTTCTGTTTGTTTTCAGAGATGTTTTTAGGCTTAGTTAAGTAGAATTAAGCTTATGGATTGCATGTTTAGGTGGTTTTGCTCAAGCTTGAGTTTGGAACTCAAAGCTTGAGCTCCAATGGTGAATTTTGCATGTGTGGTTTCTGGGTAGGTTTGATGCCTTTGAAATGTCATTTGGGGCATATAGAACAGGTCTGGAAAGTTTGGGACCAATTGGGGTCGAATTGGTCAAGTTATGGGATTTTGTGGTTGCTGCCTGCGAGGAACCGGAATTCCGGTTGAGCATCCGGAATTCCGGATGGGGGTTCAGAATTTCCCAGAACCGGAATTCCGGTTGGGCAACCGGTCTGCCGGTTGGGGATTTTTCAGAACCCTAGTTTTCCTCGTTTTTGGGTTTTTAGGGGTATTGCCATGCTTTTTATCGATAGGGAAACTTTTAGTTTCAACTTTTAGTCCCCGGGAAGTGATTTAGCGTGTTACTTATAGCGTTGTGATTTTTATGGTTTAGGAGCCGATGTCCGCCGTTCGGCCTTCGGTTCCGATCAAGTTGACGGCACACCCGAAATCGGAATCCGGAGTAAGATTAGTATAACGGTATGCATATGTAGATTACATGTTTAGCGAGCATGTAGGAAGCCTATTAGATTACATTAGTTGTATGTTGGCTTCGAACCATCCAACCCCGTCACGTCGGTACGAAATTTGGAGTATGACCAAGAATGGGAGTATGACCGGTTTGACCGATCAGCCGACACTTGGTTGGTGGTTCCGTGCTATTGACGTATCCCGTCGGTACGAAATTTGGAGTATGACCAAGCCGGAGTATGACCGGTTCGACCGATCGGGAGGATATAGTAACACGTCGGTACAGCCGGAGTATGACCAAGAATGAGTATGACCGGTTCGACCGATCGGGTTGTTACGTGTCAATAGTACCGTCCCTATGAACGTTCGTAACTCGGTACCATGTTGGACATGGCAAGAAGTGGCTCCGCACCATGTTGGACATGGCAGTAGCGGGACTCAGTATCGTGTTGGACACGGCAGTTAGTATTATGTATGATATTATTATGCTTTTCTTACTGAGTCTGTCGACTCACAGTTTATATTCATGTGTATGTAAAGGCAAGGCTATAGCTGTTGGACCGTGAGCGAGCTTATGAGATTGTACATGTCGGGGCGGTTAGGCCTGGAGCGTACGATCCTCGGGACAGCACGGCTGAGATTTTTGTAACCGTCGTTAGACGACTTTTATTTTGATGTAATAGTTAGACAGTAAAAACGTTTGTAAATGATTTTATAAATCGGGATCCCGAGACTTTTGTAAAATGGTTTATAAGTTTAATGAAAAAGCAAAATTTTAATTAATCACGTTTTTCCATAAACCTCGTTGATTAGCAACGAGCTGCACAGTACGTTTAAAAATTCACGTAATACGCCTAAGATAGTTAGGGTGTTAAGTAGCTATTGGATTGTTGTTGTTTGTTGGATCTAAAATATATCTCAAATCTGAATTTTTTTTTATCGTGCTAGATTGAAGCCGACGACTATAGTGAAAAAATTAGATTTTCTCACTGTAGCCATTGGTTTAAAGGGCCGCATAATTTCAATGGCAGTTGTTAAGGGTTGACACATATTATTTCCATTTTGCGTCAGTAGCAGATTCGTCGGTCTTAAAAACTGACAATAATAATAATAATAATTGATTGTTTTAAACATTTATCTAATGCCTTTTTTTTAGTAGTGATCATAAGTGTTCCATCACTTTTGTCGTCGCATTCTTTATATAGTTGTTGTTTAGTTATTTCATAATTTAAACGATTATTATTTGTGCATAATCCACAATGTCAAAATTTTGCTTATAATAGTCCATGGTGTCTGGTGATTGATCTTTTGTTGTCATTGTTGTTCCTTCTTCTTCCTCAAATAGTTGTATTGTAGTATTGGTTGGATAAAAGTCGAATTTGTTGTTGTTAAAAAAAGGGAAACGAGTTGTTGTCATAATTGTTGTGTTTTCAACTCTGTTTACACACAATAAATAGCTTGTGATGTTTAATTCTTTTAACTTCAATTGCATCTAAAAATTGTGGCTTGCATCATTAGTAATTTTTCAGCGCTGGTATCTTTCTTTAACTTAATACTGGATTAGAAAGTTAATTGTTTCTCTGTTGCATTCTAATTGCGAAATATTTTATCCAATAAATTTGTATATTTGCAACTATTTTTTAGAAATTTCCCACTCACTTCATATTGAGTATATTGCTTGTTTTCATCCCAACATACATTACTTTGAGTGATTTTAGTAATGATGTCATTGATTCTAGCATTCCAACTCTTTAATTAGCACAACAAGATATATATATAAATCCTTTTCAAATAATATTCGAATTATATGATTGATGAATGCATGTAATATATACAATTAACAAATTGTTTGTGGAGAACAAGTGTATTCAACGTTGCAACAACATTAAAAAAATGTAACACTATTTAAACAAGCTAAACAAACTTTCTTCATGATCAACATAGTCATCATCAATTTTTTAAATTTTTATTCCAGTATTTTTCTGAAAGAAATGAAAGAGTAAGTATTTCGTATATCATATCACAATTGAAAAACGATTAAAAAAACATCCAAATAGTTAACATATTATTACATTATTAATAGGAGAATAATTTTGATTTAAGAAACAAACACCTAATGGTCTTTTAGTTGAGATATGGATGTTTTTTGAATGTAGTCAAAATATGAATTGAATGGTTTCTATGATGATCAAAATTGTTCTAAATTATTAAACGTATTTTACTACAGATTTTTGTTGTCAAAATTGGATTTTGAGTTTTTATTGCCTATTGTTGAAAATCATAGGGTTCCATCTCAAAACCAATTGGCAATGTGTGTAGTAGCCCATGTTCTTATACTATCTGTAAAATTTGATGAGTTTGTGTCATGTACAACATCAACATCATCTGTCTCATTAGAAGCATCCAAAATATTTTTCCAAACTTGGCGGTGATGGACATTATGAACAACTCTCCAATTACGACCTCTAACTAGATCATCCACAAAGAAAACTTGCTTAGCTTGACTGGCAAGAATGTATGGATCATCTTTGTACCATACACCACTAACATTTATGCTAGTGATATTATTTTCGATAATGATTTTTTTCTTTCTCGGATCTGTGTTGAACCACTTACACCGAAATAATACAACTGAATATGCACCACTAAAGGACAAATGCAATATTTCTTGAAGTTCCCCAAAATAGTCAAAACCTTCTGTCCCTGCAACGGACACCCCACTATTTTGAGTATTACGGTCTTTATCTCGACTGTGTACAACAAATCGAACTCCATTCACTATACATGCCGGATATGAATACACAACGAGATCAGAGCCAGCTGCTAAAGCTAGCAATTCATCATTGTGTTCTAAAGACCCGAGCTTATACAAATCAAAAATCTGAAAAACACGCATAACAAACAAGATTTGAGAGAGTTGATAATTTAGATTAAGTAAATAGTACGAAAAGGAATACTTGCACACCTTCTTATGAAACCACGAAGGAAATTCTTTTTTGTGTAAAAGATTATGGTTGCCATTCGGGTCCCTCTGTGAGATTATTTCAAGGTGCTCTCTATTAAAAGAAAAAAAATTATTACAAATTTAGCTAGATAGAATAATATAAATTATTCATTAAGCATTATGTAATAATTTTGATTAACTTACGTCATATAAGGGTCGATCTCGCTAGAATTCTGAAATATGTACCACTCAGCTCTTTTGCGAGTCTTCTCATCGAGCGTTGTTATTGTTTGCTTACCGAGTGGACGACATTGAGATTTATACACTGTTAAATAGCGAGATACACTAGGAGCATCTTCATTGCGCTTAGGACAGTTGAATTTTGTATGCACACCTTTAAAGTACATGGAACAAAATGTCAAAGCCTCATCTATAACGTATCCTTCAGCAATAGATCCTTCCGGCCTTGCTTTGTTCCTAACATAATTTTTCAGCTTTTTCATATACCTCTCAAAAGGGTACATCCACCTCATAAAAACTGGCCCGCCCAATATGGCTTCCTCGGGTAAATGGATCACCAAATGTATCATGATATCAAAAAACGCTGGAGGATAAATTCTCTCCATTTTGCACAAAATGTGAATAAGGTCTCCCTGGGCCTTCTCCATGTCTTTTACGTTCAATGTCCTTGAACATAAAATTCTGAAAAAATTGCACAATTCTATAATGGTGCTTGATACTTCCTTCGACAAAAACTTGCCAATACAAACTGGAAGTAACCTTTGCATTATGACATGACAATCATGGGATTTCAATCCAACAATATTGTCATTAGTTACTTTCTTCTTCAAGTTCGAACAAAATCCATCTGGCAATTTAACGTCTTTCAAAAATTTACAAAACAATTGCTTATCATTAGCAGTTAACACACAAGGGGCATGTGGTTTTAGCAATCTTTTACGAGCATCTTCAAAAATCCATAAGGATTGACGAATTCTCATATTTTTCAAATCTTGTCTTGCATTAGTGGTGTCTTTAGACTTGTCATTATCCAAGAGAGTGCCAAGGATACTATCACAAACATTCTTCTCAACATGCATAACATCGATGTTGTGTTTCAACTCATTTGCACTCCAATACTCAAGTTCATAAAAAATACTTTTTTTCCTCCAGTTATTTTCAGTGTCGCCTCTTTTTCGTTTCCCCGGAGCACGTTCAGATAGAGCATTCACTTGTTCTAATATTTCAGAACAAGTAAATCGTCTTGGCAGAGGTCTCTTCTCAAAATTTCCATCAAATTCACGGTCTTTTCTCATACGATGATTGCATGGCAAGAAACGTCTATGACCAACATAAGATGTCTTACCAATCACTCGAATAGAAGTAGTATCCTCGTTGCATGTAGGACAGGCTTTATATCCCTATCCACTCCATCCGGACAAGCTACTACGGGCAGGAAAATCATTAATTGTCCAAAGAAGAGCTGCGCGCATGTTGAACATTGAGTTGGTTGTAGCATCTCTTGTTTCAACACCCTGAGTCCACAATGCGTTCAGCTCGTCCACCAATGGCCTTAAAAAGACATCCATGTCCTTACCAGGTGACTTCGGTCCGGGAATAATGAGACTCAACATGAAATTGTTATCCTTCATACACATCCAAGGTGGCGAATTGTAATTCACCAACACTACAGGCCACATACTATACGAGAGGCTCATGTTGCCAAAAGGATTAAATCCATCAGCAGCTAAGCCTAGGCGAACATTCCGAGGATCTCTTGCAAAATCAGGATGTCTGGAGTCAAAGTCTTTCCACGCGGCAGAATCAACAGGATGACGCATAACCCCATTTTCTCTCACACGACCAGTACGATGACATACCATCTCTTTGGATGTATGTCTTGAACTGTATAATCTTTTCAATCGAGGAGTCAGCGGAAAGTAGCGCATCACTTTATGCGCTACTTTTTTTTCGCTTGTCTCCTCATTAATCCATCTACTGGTCCCACACACCGGGCGAAAATCTTTCGAGGCATGCTCATTGTGAAACAAACAACAATTGTTCACGCACACGTGGATTGATTCGTACCCTAATCCTAATTTTCCTAATTTCTTCTTCGCCTCATAGTGTGTTGCAGGAATTTTATTCTCCTTCGGAAATGCAAACTTCAACAACTTCAACAATTCATCAAAGATATAATTTGGTATTTTTCCCAAATTTTTCAAGTGCATCAACTTTGCTATAAAGTTGAGGCAGGATATCCAATCGCAACTAGGATACAACTGTGCCTCAATCTCCTCAAACATGTCATCATAATACTGACCCCTCTGCATTTCATCATCACCAGCTCTTTCGTCGTCATCTATAGGAGGGAAGAAATCTTCAATGACACCTGCCATCTCATCCGCATCGACATTGATGTTAGCCTCGACAGGTTCATCTGGCTCCCCATGGTAAATCCACCTCTCATAGCTGCTCTCGAAACCCTTTGTAAAGATGTGTGCCTCCACAGTATTCAAAGGATGCAATCTAGTATTCTTGCATTTAACACAAGGACAGAAAATTCTTCCGTCACAATCCTTGTGTTTAGACGCAAGTTCCATAAAGACTTGGAGACCTTCCCAGTAAGCTGGATCCTTACGACTTCTCATGGTCACCCAAGTCTTATCGATTGCCATCTACCAAAAAAATTACGTTGACTACATTATAATCAAATTGACTACTGTCACACGAATTTGGTAATTTTGACTGTGTAGTTGAACTAAGGCTAATCTTATGTCATTTTATGAAACTTTTTTTAACTTTTATATTAAACTATACTTACATTAAATATTATAGTATTTATCAAATTATTTGTTAATTTTTTTTATTACAAGGATTTATTATAATTATAAAATTTATCACTTATTCAATTATTAATTATTTATATTCAACTAATTAAAGTTATTTATAATTATTTAATTATTTATTATTATTTTTTATAAATATACAAAAAATCTTTTAAATTCAATTACTTAATTTTAGGATTTATTTCACTAATTTTGTTAAATAAATTTTAATTTAAATAATTGTCCATTTAAAAAATAACTTGGTACTAGTTTTATAAGACACTATTAACTTATTATAAATTATTAAAATAACAAAATTTTTATTATCTCAAAATTTTACCGAAATTCTTTTATTTAAATTATTTTTATTTAATAAAATATTATATTTTTTTATTAATATAATTATTTATTAATATTTTTTATTGTAAGAATTTTTTCAATATCAAATTCATTACTTATTCAATTATTAATTATCTATTCTCAACTAATAAAAATTAGTTATTAAATATTTAATTATTTATTATTATTTTTTAAACAAAATACAAATTTCATTTACTTAAATTACTTAATTTTAACATTAATTTCATTAATTTTTATGAATAATTATTAACTTATAATTTTTCTTTCTAAATATCACTTTAATATTTTTTTTATAAGAAAATTACTAATTTATTAAAATTTATTAAGTTAACCTAATTTCTTTTATTATCTCAAAATTTTGTTAAAATTTGGGCAGAATAACATTTATACTTTAAACTATACCCAAAAATTTAATAACCTAATTTATACAATCTCAACAACTTTTAAATACATTACAAATTTTTAAATATTACTAATTTTCAAAATAAATCAAAAATTTATTACAATATAAAAAATAACAAAAAAAAAACACATATAAACACACATACTTTTTTCAGAATATTATCTAAAAAAAAAAAATCAGATTATTCACATAAATATTAAAAAGAAAAAAAAGTTACAATCACTTATAACAATAAAATACATACATTGTTAAAAATACATACATATATCTCAAATACATATATCTCAAAAAAAAAAAGTTAAACATAAACAAATCGAATAAATACAATAGCAGAAATAAATACAATAGCAGAAATAGAATAAACATTGGGAACAAAATTAAATTACATATTTCTTTTCACATACTTATATTATATAAAAGAGAGAATTTTTATTGATTAAAAACATTATTACAAATAGGACATTAAAAACATTATTGATTAAAAACAAAGAATATTGGCAGCCATTTTAAATTACATAACACATTATACAAATATTTACACAATAAAATTATATCTAAACATATAAACACATATATAAATATAAAATAAACTATACATATTTAAAATAGAGTATACCTCAAAAATGGCTGCCGGAGGTGTTCTGACGAACGGTGCTGGGCTAACGCGCGTGGCTTCAGGCAGAGGGAGGTGGCCGGACTGCCACCACATTCACAAACAAACACATATCACAATAATAAATTAAAAAAAAAAATAACATAATCTGTTAAAAAAAAATAAAAAACATAATATATTTATTTTTTTTGTAAAAACATAATATATTAATTTTTTTTGTAAAAACATAATATATTAATTTTAAGAAATTTGTCAAATTAATACATTAAATTAGTAAAAGAAAAACCACATTAAATTTACACTATGAAACCATTATCTTCACACAGTGTGAATTTATAATAGCAAAACTACTATTAAAGAAAATACCACTCCAGTCGAAGGTTGTGGTGACGACGGCGACGACGACCGGCTCCACTCCAGTCGACGACGACGACCGGTGACGACGGCGGCTGACGATGGGCGGAGAGGCTGACTGATTAGGGGAAGAGGGCAGTGATGAAATGAGGGTTTCGGGTGATTAGGGGAAGAGAGGCTGACTGATGAAATGAGGGTTTCAGCTGCATTTTTTTTTTTATACATTGTTGTCCCCAACGACATACCCCCAACGACTATGTCGTTGGTGGCGCATCGACACCGCAACGTGTCGTGCGCCACCAACGACATAGTCGTTGGGGTATGTCGTTGGGGACAGTTTTGGGGGGAAAATTGCCGCCTAATTCAACGGCGATCTTTTCAAAAACCTCTCCCACATTCCCAACGACAATGTCGTTATTGAATAGTTTTTCAATAATGACATTGTCGTTATTGAAAAAAAGATTCGTTTTTAATAAATATTTTTTTAAAAAAAAAAATTGAATTGCTTTCCCAACGACATTAAAATGTCGTTAGTGATACCTTCATTTTTAATGAGGACTTTTAGGCGTTGGTATTGCCCATAATTCTTGTAGTGTAGCCCGCAAGGGATATGGCTCTGATACCATGTTGAGAATCATAGGGTTTCATCTCAAAACCAATTTGGCAATGAGTAGAGTAGCCCATGTTCTTATATATGGCTCAATTCTCTACCATTTATTCTATGTGGGACATTGTCCACAATACCTATCGTGGTATGACTTTTTGATTAGGTTCATTGATCATGCTAAATTTTGTTAGGATTCCTTATTTCATGTTGATCGCCAGTTTCGATGAAGTTGGTTTTCGGCAGGGCCAATTCTAGGGGTAGGTAGAGTAGGTTTGGGCATGTTGAGAATTATGGGTTCCATCTTAAAACCAATTTGCGATGAGTGGAGTAACTCATGTTCTTATATATGTCTAAATACTTTTACATTTAATCTATGTAAGACAATGTTTTCTAATATCTTCCCTCAAGATGGTGGCTATTGTTACTCACAATGTTCTCCAATAGCAAATGTATTTTGGCAATTTAAAAAATAAAAAACCTAAAATGAACTTGCAGCCCAACAAATTGGAGCAGGACCAACATTATTAGCATTAATTATGTTTGTTGTGCATGCATAAATATTTTCTATTATTATAACTTTGGATCTTGCGTTTACATTTAGATCGTATTAATTATAAGTCTAACACATTGGTATATATATAAATTATAATAATGACAGCTCATTCATATTTATAATAATTATACTGTGTGATATGCATCGTACCAGCACAAATTAATATCATAACTAACAGTATTCTAGTATCGTGCTATCTTATATTGTTTTACAATAAAGCCATGCCATGCTATCTTATATCTCAACGCTCAACAATATTAATTTGACATTACTATTATAGTCTATTAGCGTGTTAGTACTAATTAAGTGGTGTTGATATAATGTAATATTATATTTCTGTTAATTAAGGATTATTTTTTATTAATAGAATACGATGATTCTTTTCAAACTTCCTAGCAAAATATATACCTAAATTAATTTCTCTGTATACTTATTAATTTATTTTAAACAGTCGGTGATGAATACGTTCAAATTTCAAAATATTTTTTGAGTAAACCCTCCTTATTTTAAAGCACAAATGTCAATATACTTTTAATCTCTTTCATTTTTTTTTGCCCTCATTTTCAAAGTCGAAAATTCAATAATTAAAAAAAATGGTTAAAAAAACAGTTGAATGATCTATAAATGAAGCAACTGGGTTGGGACTGTTAGGGTTTATAAAACACTTAAGAAATATATAAATCACAGATCTAAACATATTCCTAAAAGTGCTTTAATATAGAAAACCCTAAATCATAAATCTATAAAGCCTTTGCTAAATTAAAGAAGAAGAAGATGATAAAATATGAGCGGAAGCACTAACCTGAAGCCATTGTTGGAGATTGCAGAGAAGGTTTTGATCTTCCAAGAATACACTATTTTCTAAAGTATTTTCTCTGATGGGGAAGGAGAGAATACAGAAACCCTAGTGTTTCTTGGGGACCACTACCTATTTATAGAGTCATCTTAGAATAACTCTTGGGTATTTATAATTTGGCCCCTCAACAAATTATAAATTAACTTATGGTATCTACACATTAATTCCATGACACTTTAATACCCTTTTGATACCCATAACATAATTGGTCACTTAATTTTGTATCACACTTTATAATAGCATATACATTATACATATATGCCCACAAAGGATTTTTTAATCCAACAATCTCCCAATATGCTCTATGGAAATCTGTCCACTCTGCACTCTTTCTTTCACAACTAGGAACTTTATGTCAATATGCTTTGACTTGGATGAGCTCCTATTGTTATTGGAATACAGCACTGCTGATTTATTGTCACAGAATATCTTAAGTGGTCTTTCAACATTCTCCAAAATACGCAGCCTAGTGACAAAGTTTCTCAGCCATATTCCCTGATTTGATGCCTCATAACACGCTACGAATTCAGCTGCCATAGTGGAAGAAGCTACAAGTGTCCGTTTGACACTTTTCCGGGATATAGCTCCTCCGGCTAACAAGAAAATGTAGCCCGATGTAGACCTTCGCTATCTTGGCATCCGGCGAAATCGAATCGAATACCCTACGACCTCCAAATGATCTCGATTTCCCGTATGTGAGCATGTAATCTTTTGTTCTACGAAGATACCTCATAACCCTCTTCGCTATCCAATGGTCCATACTGTGGTTGCTTAAATATCCGCCTAACATCCCAACAATGTACGCAATATCTGGACGCGTACATACCTGAAGATACATTAGACTCCCTACAACTGATGCATAGGGAATCTCTTTCATTTCCTGAATTTCAAGGCTGCTTTTAGGGCATTGTCTAAGACTGAATTTGTCTCCTTTAGCAACAGGGGTATCACCTGGTCTACAATCTTGCATGCCAAACCTTTTGAGTACTTTATCGATATAGCTCTTTTGTGATAATCCAAGAATACCCCGAGAACGATCTCGACGTATTTGAATTCCTAATACAAAAGAGGCGTCACCAAGATCTTTCATCTCAAATTGCTTAGATAAAAATCTCTTGGTTTCGTGCAATAAGCCTATATCATTAGTAGCAAGCAGTATGTCATCGACATATAGAACCAGAAATATGTACTTACTCCCACTGAACTTGTGATATACACAATCATCAATAATATTCATCTCAAAACCAAATGAGATAATTACTTGATGAAACTTGTGATACCACTGACGAGAAGCTTGCTTGAGTCCATAGATGGATTTCTTTAATTTGCAAACCATATTCTTTTGGGTCACCAACCACAAAGTTTTCTGGTTGCTCCATATAAATTGTCTCATCAATGTCGCCATTGAGAAATGCTGTTTTAACATCCATCTGATGTAACTCAAGGTCAAAATGAGCAACAAGTGCCAATATTATCCTAAAAGAGTCTTTCGATGAAACCGGAGAGAAAGTCTCTGTATAATCAATGCCTTGTTTCTGAGTATAGCCTTTTGCTACAAGACGTGCCTTAAATCTCACCACATTACCATATTCATCCTTCTTGGTTTTAAGTATCCACTTACAACCAATTGGTTTTACACCTTCTGGTAATGGGACAACTTCCCAAACTTTATTGTCTTGCATAGACTTATTCTCTTCATCCATGGCATTAATCCACTTTTGAGAGTTAGAACTTTTCATGGCCTGATGCAAGTTGATTGGATCATCTTCCATCATTCCAATTTCATCCTCATGTTCTTGAAGAAATACAAAATAGTCATCTGAAATAGCATTTCTTCTCTCTCTTGTGGACCTCCTTAATGGCTCTTGTTCTTGAGGGTGTTGAATTTGTTCTTCTGGAACAATAGCCTCATTTTGATTTGGGAGTTGTTCAACATTATCTTGTTGAGGTTCCGAATTCATTTCTTGATCAATGACAGGTGTGGAAGCCTGAACATTGTCTAAAATGATAGTAGGAACTGAGTTTGAATTCAATTCCTCCTCAAAAACAATGTCTCTAACCTTATTTCTCCCCCCAAATTCAACATCCTCAAAAAATGTTGCAGTTCCCGTCTCAAATATATTTCTGACAGTGGGATCATAAAACTTATAGCCCCTAGATCGCTCAGAATAACCAATAAAGTAGCTGCTAACTGTTTTGGAGTCCAATTTATTTTCATGTGGCCTATAAGGCCTTGCCTGTTGGACATCCCCAAATGTGGAAATGCTTTAGACTAGGCTTTCGAATTCGTCCAAAGCTCATAAGGTGTTTTTGCAACTGCTTTACTTGGTACTCTATTCGAGAATGTAAGCCGCCGTCTTTAATGCTTCTCCCCAGAGGGACTCAGGTAAGGTAGAATGAGCGATCATGCTCCTTACCATATCCTTAAGAGTCCTATTTCGTCTCTCAGCAACACCATTCATGCTAGGTGATCCTGGCATGGTGTACTGTGGGACAATACCACATTCCTCTAGGAATTTAGCAAATGGTCCTGGACGTTGTTCACCTGAGCCATCATATCTACCGTAGTACTCACCACCACGATCAGATTTGACGTTCTTAATCCTTTTGTTGAGTTGATTCTCAACTTCAGCTTTGTAAGCTTTGAACACGTCCACAGACTGAGATTTTTCATGAATGAGATATAGGTACCCATAACGTGAGTAATCGTCTATGAATGATATAAAATATTGTTGACCATTCCAAGATGCCGTAGGGAATGGCCCACAAATATCTGTGTGAATCAATTCTAAGACTTCTGAAGCTCTATTGGCACCTAATCTCTTAGTTTTGGTCTGTTTTCCCTTGATACAATCTACACAGACATTGAAATCTGTGAAGTCAAGAGACTCTAAAATGTCATCAGACACAAGACGCTCAATTCTACCTCTTGAGATATGACCTAAGCGTTTATGCCATAATGACGCTGAATTTTCTTTATTTAATTTGCGTTTAGTACCTCGTGATTCCACATGCAAGGTTTCATTATAGGATGCAATTGTTTCTAACAAATAAAGATTGTCATAAGTATTCAAATAACCAGTTCCAATAATATTTGAATTTAAAGACAAAGTAAACTGATTGTTTCCAAATGAACAACAATATCCAAATTTGTCCAACAAAGAAACAGAAACTAAATTCCGCCTAAAAGACGGCACAACAAAAGTGTCTTTCAAATCCAAATAAGAACCAGTTCCTAATAACAATCTGAAATGCCCAATTGCTTCCACTTCCACCGATTGACCATCGCCCACAAAGATGTATCTTTCACCATCACTTGGCTTTCGGTAGCTCAGGCAACCCTGCATAGAAACACTTATGTGAGTAGTAGCACCAGAATCTATCCACCAAGTGTTTCTAGGTACTGAAACTAAATTAACCTCAGAACAGACCAAAGCAAGATTAATACCTTTCTTTACACGCCATGCGTGATATTTGGCACAATCTTTCTTCACATGTCCAGGTTGGTCACAAAAGAAACAACCCTTAGCAGCTTCATTCTCAAATTTCCTTTTCTTGCCCTTATCCTTAGGGGTAGTGGCTAAATGAGCACTTTCGGTTTTGTCCTTTTTCAACCTTTCTTCCTCTTGCACACAATGAGAAATAAGCTCGTTGAGAGTCCATTTCTCCTTTTGACAGTTGTAACTAATTTTAAATTGGTTAAACTGTGGAGGAAGCGTTAACAAAACCATGAGTACAAGTACATCATCTGAAAGCTCAATCTTAAGTGTCCTTAATCTTGAGACAATATGATGCATTTCCATAATGTACTCCCTTACATTTCCTTGACCCTTATACTTCATGTTCATTAAAGAACCAAGAAGTGTTGTCATTTCAACCTTATCGTTTTTAGCAAAACGTTCCTCAATTTGTTCAAGGAAATTCTTAGCCATAGTAACCCCTTCGGATTCTGTGCCCCAAAAGGCTTCTGGAATGCTGTGTTTCATAATCATTAGACTCATGCGATTTGAACGATCCCACCTCTCAAATTCCCTTTTATCATCATGGGAACTTTCCTTAGTGAGAGGTGCAGGTTGTTCATTCCTTAGTGCATGGTCCAAATCCATACATCCCAGAACTATAAGTAGGTTCCTTTTCCAATCCTTGAAATTGGTCCCATTAAGCATAGGAATAGAATTAATGTTAGCAGATATTGAAGCAGCAGAAGATGAACTAGCTGAATATAGAACAAATAAAACAAGCTCACATTAATATGCATAATCAAACAATAAATTCAAAAATTGGTTAATCCCATCTCAAGATACCAAACACACATTAATATCAAGTCTTTGGACAGTAATATTAACTGTAAACGGTACTCTTGGTGTAGCAATCAAATATTGACAATAAAAACTGTGTCAAACAATAGGTCAATCTTTGGATTAACGTATTGCTCACACAAAATACCTTATAATTGTCACACATTTATTGCCACAGGTATGTTTGAAATTTAGCGAAATATTCACTTACCTTTGGGCTAGTCAATATAAGCATCAATTACAAACACACAACCATCCTAATATTTAAATAAATTAATCTACACAAAAGAGGTCACTTTGGCGACATATTGTTTCAATTAATTTACTCAAAATATTAGTCATAAACCAACACCAAAATTTGAATTAAATTGTTTGAACCAAAATTTATAATATAAATAAATAAATAAACTGGATGTATAATTTTGAGAGACAAACAAATGTAATTGTGTATCTCACAATTAAACATTGTATGTAATGATACCAAAAAAAAAACTGAAGCCACACAAAATATATGTATATATCTTAAATTAACCGAAAGAAAAAAAAAAATGCAACTGGAAAAAGTGTAAATATCAATATAGTTATATGTACACACTGAGATCAATGTATAACTCTGGCAATTATTCAATATATATGATATGTATATGCATCCGAAGAAGGCTGAAGCCAATAAACCCACGAAAACATAGAAAAATCACATATACGTGAATTCATAAATATATATTCATATATTTATTCGGTTGGGCCTTTATACATTTAAGATCTATGAATTCATATATGTGATTAGAGAAAAACTCAGCCGCCGTACATGATGCATGCTTTTTTTCAAAATAAATTGCTTTTATAAACAACATATACAAACATCATACATAAACATATATGCCATTGATCTGAATGCATATAAAGACAAAACGCATATATCAATATATTCATTGAAACTAAAATCCAAAATATTGCAGCACAGTATTATTCAAAGAAAATCAAAACCCTAATTTTTAAAATCCCCAATTTCATAAACCAAATCATCAGATCTTCAATTAATTCAACAAAGGTGGCTCTGGTACCA
Organism: Cannabis sativa; assembly: GCF_029168945.1. Lineage (NCBI taxonomy): Eukaryota > Viridiplantae > Streptophyta > Magnoliopsida > Rosales > Cannabaceae > Cannabis > Cannabis sativa. The sequence continues at coordinate 18,962,528 of NC_083608.1, forward strand.
CTTGTTAGGGTTTATAAAACACTTAAGAAATATATAAATCACAGATCTAAACATATTCCTAAAAGTGCTTTAATATAGAAAACCCTAAATCATAAATCTATAAAGCCTTTGCTAAATTAAAGAAGAAGAAGATGATAAAATATGAGCGGAAGCACTAACCTGAAGCCATTGTTGGAGATTGCAGAGAAGGTTTTGATCTTCCAAGAATACACTATTTTCTAAAGTATTTTCTCTGATGGGGAAGGAGAGAATACAGAAACCCTAGTGTTTCTTGGGGACCACTACCTATTTATAGAGTCATCTTAGAATAACTCTTGGGTATTTATAATTTGGCCCCTCAACAAATTATAAATTAACTTATGGTATCTACACATTAATTCCATGACACTTTAATACCCTTTTGATACCCATAACATAATTGGTCACTTAATTTTGTATCACACTTTATAATAGCATATACATTATACATATATGCCCACAAAGGATTTTTTAATCCAACAGGGACAAGTGGTGGTCGATTAATTAGAGCTAGCTAGAGAGGTTGACCTTGAAAAAAAAAGAAAAACTAAAAGCATGGCTTAGGCTGAAAAACAATAATAATTAATAATAATAGTACTAGTTCAGATAATGATGATTGAAGAAAAAGAAAACCTTATAGTGGCAAATATGATATATCCATATACATAAATGAATAAAATTGGGTATTTCACAAGTAAAGAAAATATGCATGCATGCATGTATTACTAAAAATTGATTTAATTCGAAAGTAACAAAGTTGAGAAAACAGACAAGTTGTGGAGTAGGGCAAAGGAGTTTGTTTATTTGACTTTTGACCCACAGCATTAAAATAACAAAGTGAGGCTAAGTGTTCACATTTCACATGTACTAATAAAAACATAGTAGAAAAATCGAGTACTGGGATGGGATGATCATAATTTGAAAATTTCCATGGTTAAACTTCTAAAAAGAATTTAATGATAAAATTAAAATAGGTAAGAATTTCAAAATTATGCGTATAGAGACCCCAAGATTTTATCATATTTTTTTAAGTGCATATTTGTTCTTAGGAACATTTATTATATATATTGTATATATTATCAAAAAAATATTTATTATAGGGGCTTTTTCATTTTAAACTTCAATAACAGTTTTTTTTTTTTTTTTTTTGCATTTTTACGGAATTAGACATAGAAACTCCTATTACAACTAGCGCTGCAACCTAAATTGCAACAAAAAATCGTATAGAAACCCTTACTGCAACTAGCGCTGCAACCACTTTAGAAACCTAAACCGTAAATTTGAAAAAAAAAAGTTAAAAAAATAGTATATAGGGTAATTTCCCTTTATTATATTATGTATAAAGAGATGATAAAAAATGAGAAAATTACATTATATACCCATGTTAATTTATTTATTTTAATTTTTACTTTTATTTTCATATTCTTTAAAATACCCATTTTTATAGATGATATCCCCATTATACCCCATAGGTAAATTATGTGTTAGACATAAGTGGAGGGTGAGGGTATATTGGGCAACCTACTCACAAAAGTGGGTACATTTTAATGAAATATAATCTGAGGGTATTTTTTATTAGAGCATCTTCAATGGTGCACTATTTCACCAAATTGGTGTGGAATCTTCACACGATTTCACTCCATTGACATACCAAATTATTCACCAAGTTGGTGTGCACTAAATTCTACACTATTAATGGTGTTGGATATTGAATGTACACTTATTTGGTGTAAAACCAAGAACTTGTTCAGAAATACTGTAATAAAAGGAACATAGGAGTTTGATTTTCTTCACATTTTAACCCTTAGTTTATTTTATTTTTATAGTCTTACATTTTAATCCTCAAGTTAAAATTTATTACAAAATAATTGATTTAAAACACTAATATATTTAAAAATACAATATAATAATAAAAAAAATACTAATATTAAATAAAATAAAAAGACATAATTATAAAACTAAAAAAAAACAAATATAAATGAAAATAAACATTAGCTATATGGACTTAAGTATTGTTTGAGAATCTAATATTTTTGAAATGTTTGATATTGTTGGTAAGCTCTTTTTCTACATAATCCTTGTATATTCATTTCAAAAATAGTCGCGTGTGAATAAGCCCAAGCTCACCTATAAAATTTTAATATTTTTTTAATAAAAAATGTATGTGTATGTTTAATTGATTTGTAAAATAAAATATTTTATTTTACTAAATTATTTTAAGATTTTAAATTCTTACTAGTAGTCATGATGTAATTATATTATAAATTAACTATTTTAGATTATTAATGTAAATAATATAAAATGCGAGACCTGTTAAGTAAAATATATTTATTTGGTAATATATTTAGTGTAATATATTGATGTGAATCATTAGAGTTGTGACACCAAAAGCAAAAAACTCTATACAAAATTATTGTAAATTCCACACCAAATTGGTATAACCATTAGAGATGGTCTTAATGGATACAAAATTATTGTAAATTCCACACCAAATTGGTATAGGAAGCCTTGAGCAATGACCCAACCATATGCTTGAGCCAGCCTACTTTTTTGTTTTGGATTGTTGGGGTGTTTTCAGAAAATTTTAAATTATTTACAAGTGTTAAAATTAAAGTTTAAATCATTTATTGCACACACATAAAAATAGGAGTGCTGCTATCAACCTCCTATTACAACATCTTAGTCAACCTCCGTGCCTGAAAACACCTGCTAGAATATTTTTTTTCAAATTTTTTAATGGCGGTATTCGTTACACTTACAACAGTATCCTTGTACATTTTTGAATAGTTTACAATGCCAAAAATATGTTTGAAGTTTTTTGAATGAGCGTAGTAAACTGGAATATTAGGAACTCTAATTTTGCCATTGTAAATTATTCAAAAATTTACAGAGATGATACTATAACTATAATGAATACCGCTATGAGAAACATAGACATTTTCCATCTTCACTGACATGTGGCACTTGCAACCACCTATTGTATTTTGATAGGTGGGCTCTGGGATCCATTTTACCTTCGTATAGTTCTATTTGCGGTATTTACAAATTTTCTAGCAGTTGTGTCTGAATGATTCTCTTTACACATGGCTTCAGATCTTCATCTTTTGAGTCAAATATGACACTACTGTTTTTTCGGGCCAATCAGTCCATGAGTTTTGTCAATGCGGTGATCTGGTCCTCTAGTTGCCTCGTATGATCATCTGGGAGTTCACATCCACATACTCTATCGCTAATATTGTTTATCAAATCGCCTCGGTGAGGCCTTGGTTTCTCACCCTTCACTCTTTCCCATTTCACATTTAGACGGTCCTTGAGGTTCGCCATTGACATGATGTCTTCCAGGTCTAGTTCTTTTATGTGGATGTTTTGGTTAACATAACTGCTACAATGGTCTTTCAATCGTCAAATGTTAGGCCTTTTTACATGAGTACCTGGCCTTAGGGGTGGGCATCCGATCAAATCTAACATTTTTCTCCTTATTCGATCAAATACAGTCTGTAATTAGATTTGGAAAATCATCATCAGATCCAATCTAATTAGACCTCAAAATCCAATCTAATAATTACTAATTGGATTGGATCGATTTTTAAATAGGTATCTATTTACACACCTAAATTTTAATATTAACTTAAAATATGAAGGAAAATACGTAAAAATTAAATATCATCCTTTATTAAAGTTTAATACTCCATAAACATACCATTGTTTACAAGTGTAATGTAACTAAAAGTTTCAAATAATTAAAACAACAACATATCTAAGTAATAAAATAGAACACAACATACTGAAAATAAATACACAAAACAACCAAGTGCTACAAATTTAACACAAAAAATCTAATAAAAATATAATTAATTATATTATACTTTTTAATATTTTTATTGTATAAATAATTTTTTAACATATATAAATGTAATTGGATTGGATCGATTTTTAATTGGATTTTGATATTAACATCCAATAACCGATCCAATCCAATTAGAATCGAACTTTTAGCATCCAATCTAATTGTAATTGGATATCAAATTCTTTTGTAATTGGATTAGATTAGATCGGTTTGGTTCAATTGGATTGGATTGGATGTTGTCCACCCTTACCTGGCCCATTGTTCTGCACGACTCTACTTCGCGGATCGATTGGTTGGCCTAGCCCTGGGGCTTGGGCGTCCCTTTCTTTCTATTGGGATTAGTCAACTGTGTTTATGTTATTCTATGGAGTATTGTTTGTGGGTCTTCGTGGATGGGCACCTATTACACCCTTATGTAAGGGTTTATTTACCAAAAAATCTATGAAAATATTTTTGATTATGAATAAGAGTTGAACATTTTGATATATGGATGAATGTTAAGTTATTAATATTTAATATTGAATAATTTATATATAAATATAAGAATATTCATTATTCATACATGAGATTGTGACTTTTATTGTGCAGAGAATTAAGATCACTTAGCCATGAATTAAACAGTCAGTAACATATTAAACTTTAGGAATCTTTAATTAATAGTTACTAGTGCGGTTTACTGATGCCCCTTATTTGGTGCAAGTAATCTCGATTTAGATCACTGATGTAGCATGATATCTAAGTGAAGATTTTGTATATAATAGAGATTATGTATGACAATGGTAGATCGGCCAAAATCCTGAGTAATCAAACATGTCACTTACTATAAAGACATAATTCATATCATAATGATAATCAGTGGTAGATCGGCCAAAATCCTGAGTAATTATGAACTCATGTGCATGTTATTAGTTTCTTTGATTCGCCCGTTAAAGTTTCTCAGGGAAGATAATTGATACAACTTCTGTTTTGGAAATCTAATACTATAGATGGCTGGGAACATGATCTACATTTGTAGAATCCTGAGTTTCCTAACAGACCCAATGTTGGTTCCTTTATGTGTTAATTTTGGAGCTGAAAAATTACCCGCAAATTTAGATTGGATCTAAATTATACTTTCACTAGTAAATTGGCGAAACTAAAGGATAAAGAAGTTATTAGAAGGGTAAAAAGGTAATTGACTAAAACTAATTACAAATCGACACAAGAAGACTAATCACTGGAATTGGATCAATGGACACTGTACTAAAACTTAATAAATATAATTCTATAATTACTAAGAGTCTAATTCCATATTTATAATGGATCAGTAATCATGGAATTAATAAACAAGATTATTTAGTTGATGATATTTAATATATAATCTAGTTTATTGGAGCTTAAAGTTATAGGTCCATGGTCCCCAAATCACCACTTTGAAACATTGTCAAGGGGAGGGATAAAAGTTGTATATGAAAGTTCAAAAAAATCTATTTTGAATTGTCAAAATAGTAATTATTTATTTTGTAATAAATAATTTATTTTCAAATTAATTAAATTGGGAAAAGATAAAAGTTGCCAAGACAAAAGACACATCCCTTGTTTTAATTAAAATAGAGGGAGGCGCCACATGCGCTACCTATATAGGGTGTCCCTAATAGTTTTTTCTTTTGGAGTTAATTAATTCAAAATATAAATATTTAGATTTTAAAAATAGTTGAGATACTCTCTCAAGTAGTTGAGAGATTTCCTCAATCGTTTATAGAATATAAATATCTATAATAGAATTCAGTTATATTATTTATTTAAATAATAATATGATTGAATAAAGGGATTTGAATTTAAATAATTAATCAAATAAAATCTTTATTGAGTTTATTTCATATACCGTATAAACTGAAATTCTATATAGTTTTTGAAACAGAAGAATTTATACGTAACTTTCTGAAAGCCTAAAAATGATTAACCAGTAAACTTTTTTATCTCCATCACTAAAACAAGGTTGTTCTTACTCATGTGTTAAGAATATAGTAACTTCATAAACACTATTATCCTACTAGCCCACACTAGTGCTTGTGTGTTGTGGAAGATATGGAAGATTAAGGTGTGAGTTTTGTCATTACCGTTCCAAGAATACAATATAGAAAAAGACTCGAGGATACCCTGATAGGGTTTAAGAGATAAATATTATTTTCATTTATTTACTTTCAGTTTAATATGTATACATATAGTGATCTTGGGCATATGATACAATGATAATCAATAATACTCCTTCTGTTGTGTACCTAATTTAGTACCATAATACCAACACTTTCCCTTTGTCATTTGTTGTTGCAGAGGGCCTAGCTCCAAGATGGTCAAAATTCTTAGTAAGAGAGTTTTGTCGGGGAGTTGGCCTGAGCTTGTAGTCGTGCCAAGGCTTCTTGCATCTGACGCAAAACTTCTTCCTACTTAGCTAATGTACCTCCTTTGGGTATTTGCAAGCTCCCGCTGGAGTCGAATTACTTTGGGATCTTGGTCATAGTATTATTCTTCATAATCTTGGTTGTGGTTTTTTGTTGTGGTCATCCTTAGGGTCATCTTTATGATGTTCATGCTCATCCTCATTGATGGGATCTTCAGCGACTCGCTCTCCGCAATGGTAATCTTCTTGGTGCAGATAGTTGCCCACCTCCGACGTTTCCCCCATCCCCCGCAACACCCACTTGAGCGTTCATCGGGGGAGCTAGTTCTCGCGATCATTGGCGGCATTGTCCCTACCATATCGAGTAGGCGGCTTGAACATTGCCTTTCGGGTTGCAACCATCGTTGTAGATGACAACTATGGTAATTTTATTGAGTTTTTTAGAAACCAATTATGAAATAAAATAAGCTTAAGAAGGAAATAAATTAAAGAAGAAGAGAGATTTTTACGTGGTTCGAGTGTTAATGAACTCTAGTGCACGATCAATATTATTGAGCTAGAAAAGCTTCAAAGTGTCTTTACACAAGTGTTTTTTCCCTAGACGAAGAACCTTAATTCTTTGCTCTTGATCTCAGAAATCGATTTCCAACTAATCCCTTTGCACAAAGGGATCTTGTTCTATTTATAGGATAGAACCGGGTGTAGATAAACCCAGACCCAGTAGGGTTTTTCAGTGTCAATTAGGCTCACCGATGGGGTAAAATACAATATATATTAACTTGGGGCCAATTGGGTGAGGCCCAATTCACGAGTTAACAGTCGTCCGTACAAGTGGGGACCGATTAATGATGCTACGTGTCACGAGCTGTTGTGTTGGTACTAAGAATGTCAAAGAATATGGCGTTGCACAAAAAGGTGGTTGCCTTTTGATGGTGTGCGTACTCCATGGGCCTGACGTATGGGACAAGCCCCTAACATGGTGGGACCCTGTGTCTGGAGGACACCACGTAGGATGATATCCGGAGGCTTTTGGATGTCTCTTCCATCGCCTATGACTAGATTACCCCATGGGGCATCCGTGTAGATCTTGATGGACCCTTCGCCTTTTGAACCAAACATCCCTTCTCGGACTAAAGAAGTTTGGCCTTGTAATGTCTACAAGCTGGACTTATATCCGGATCCGAAGCTGTATCTTGACTCCGTGGGTTGACTTACTGTCTTGATTGGGTCCAGGAATGGGCCTGCTTTAGCTAATGTTGGGCTTTTAAAAATACACATCATTTGTCCTGAAACGCGGATAACATTAATCTATTTTAGTGGATTGACTATTCTAGTTTAAAATGGAATCCTAATAAAAAATGAACAAAAATTTAATAATCTTTTTTTAATATTTTTTTTATTCTAAATTTTATTTTATTCTATTCTATTCTTATTTTTATTTTTTATTCATATATTTTTATTTCTTTTAACCAAACATAATCTAAATATTTTTAGACAAACCTAAGTTATTGAATAATTTAAAAAATAATTCAAAAATTAATAAACTTATGAAGAAAAAAATAACTGAAATAACTTAATTGCTACTATTTTTAAAAGCCAACAAAACTTGTTAAAAATCTAAATAACTCAATTTTCAAACAAAGTAAAATTTAGGGAAATTTATGCTAAAAATTCAATTAATAAGATAAGTTACAGCTTTGGTTGTTGGCGTGTGTAGTATACAATTTTACATTATCCAAAGAATATGCTCTTCAATATTATTATAATGTATATACAAGGCTACGGCGGCCTTGACCTTTTTATACAGCTATGTATATAGGTTGTAGTGTTCTTGTCAACTATACATTACAATTACTATTCATAAAAAACATTGGGCTCCACATATATATAATTTTAAAAGGATTACGGGTTCTCAACACTTTTTATAAATAGCGCTCTACAATTAGTTAGTAATATTCTTTAAAAATTATATAGAAATCGATACTTAAATACACCAATAACAATAGGGTTTTTTTTTTCAGTTTTAACTAAAAAATAATAATATTACAAAAATACTTCTAGTTGGCCAAATAGATAAATATACAGCCCAAATAAAAAAATTTACACAAATAGCACTTACAGACACTTTCAACCCAAGATTCATATTTTTTGGGCAACTATCGTGCAACCACGCAGCAACCCAACACAATCAAAATAAAAATTCAACTAGAAAGAGAATCACCATTAATTTCGGCAACTTCACCTGAGAAGACGACCAGAATCAATCAAAACATGGGTTGTTTTGAATTCATAAAAAAAATGTAAAAAAAACAACTACGAAACTAAAAATCAACCAAAAATTCAGTTTAATTTGCATAAAGTTAATATCTTGACTTCAATTTTCAAATCCATGAAAGACAAATCTCAAAAAGTTAAACTGGAGTTCCTAAACAATCCAACTCAAGTATAATAAAAAAAAATTACATCAATGCTATAGTAAAATGTTTATCCTGGTGTATTTTTGTTGTTTTCTAAATTTCTAATGGTGAATTTGTTCATATTAAATCATAAATAGACATGTTGATAGAGGTACGTACGTGGAAACAGTGTTCTGATTTTTAATGTTTCATAATAGTTGCATTACAGTTGCATAAATATTTTGCTAACAGTTATTTCGTCTGATTGAAACCTTCGTCTGATGCAACCTTCGACTAACCACCCAGAAACTTTCGTGTGATTGAAACCTTCGTCTAATGCAACTTTCAGCCAACCACCCTGCAACTATCGTCTGATGCAACTAATGCGCAACCACCGTGCAACTATCGTTTTATTGTGTAAGTGGTATTTTGGTAATTAAAATCACATAAAAGATATAAATATTGTCTTTACCTTATGGAGGTATTTTTGTAAAGAAAATGTCAATTTATATTTTTTATGTTATAATTCCATAACAATATGGCACCGAAGAGTGTAAGAGTGGACATCCGATCTAACCCAATCTTTTTTTCTCCAATTTAATTAGTAATTAGATTTTGTAAATCATCATCTGATCTGATCTAATTAAATCTCAAAATCAAATATAATCCAATCTAATTACTAATTAGATTAGATTGGTTTTCTAATTGAATATCCAATTATACACCTAATTTTTAATATTAACTTAAAAATATGAAGAAAAATACGTAAAACTAAATATCACAATTTATTTAAGTTTAATATTTCATAAAAATATCATTAATTGTTACAAGTGTAATGCAATTAAAATTTTGAAATAAGTAAAACAACAATACTACTAAGTTATAAAGTAGAACAAAACATCATCAAAACAAATACATAAATCAACCAAATGTTCCAAATTCTACACGCAAAAAAAAACCACTAGAAATATAATTAAATGTATATTTTTATTAAATAACTAATCAAATCAAATTAGAATTCAACTTTTAACATTTTATCTAATCCAACTATAATTGGATATCCAAATTTTTTTAATGGATTGATTCGGTTCGGTTAAATTAGATGGGATGTTGTCCACCCGAAGAAAATGCTAGGTACTATAAGTATTTTTTAGCAATTTTCTATATAATTTAATTGGTCATGACTTTACTACTACTACTGCTGTCGCCATAATTATATTTATCTTCCTCCATCCACTTAAAGATGTCTTTTTCGTGATGATGCCATCAGTGGCGTCGTTTAAATTTAAATATAATTTTAATTTCACAAAATCAAAAATAAGGTTCTGACATGCATAGCATACTAAATATAATAATATTGAAAAGCCAGACTCTTGCAAGTTGTAATGGCTCATGTGAAAGTATTAATTTATGAGAGTGATGATTTTCTATACATACATTTCTTTTTCTTATGTGAATTTCTTAAATCATGATGATATTAAGAAATATGGATCATTTTAAAATTAATTGATTAATTAATTAATTACCTGTAAAAAGTAAACGTTGAACAAATTAAGCGAAATGTACACACGTCATTATTATTTATTTTCTCCAAATATAATTAATTAAGTAATAATTTTGTGCTTTTAGTTATCTACAGTTTGTCAACAAAAAATTGTTATCTAGATACACATAGTATAGTTTATACAGGTGATTTCGTTAAGGATAAATAATTAATGATTTTGGAAATTTGGAGCCACTCGTTCATAATTATAAGTAGACTTTATTTATTTATTAGTAAAATTTATTATATTGTTTATAAATATATACCGGCCACTGCTAGCTATAAGAGAGAGGCCAATATAATTTTCCTATTATATGTTTTTGAATAATTTATATATATATATATTTTTGACATTAATTATATATATTTGTATATTTGTGTGGACCATATGGCTGAGACAATATCATACACATATCTTATGTACCGTAGCTAATATATTCTTAGATAATAAATGGAATCCAAGATTCGTATATATGGCCGCATGAGTTACACATATAAATATATATATCTATAATATATATATATATATATATATATATAAATAGAGTTTGCTTAAAAGCAAAATACTTAGCTGTTTAATTCCACGCATATTTAATTAGTTAATTAAATTTTATGGAAAATAATTAATTATATTATATAAGGACGAGCTAGCTCCCTATATGACAATACTCTGGTTAATATTGTATGTATATCAAATATATATTGGAAGTCATATATATATATTGAATTTTTTTTTATTAATATTTGTTAATTTCATTTCTTGTATGTATCAGGGACATTAAAATGATCAGTACACAAATAAAGGCATTGGGACAAAAAATTTGTAGAAATCTGAGTTACAAATTACAATTAGGGTATATATTGTAATTAATTGATGATGTACGTTATTTTTTATCTTTTTTTTTTTGTAGTTATTGTCACTCATATGTTTGTTGGTATATTAATCAAGTATGCTCACAGTTTAGCGAAGTACATTCTATAATTGAATGAAGATGTTTTTTGGAATAGAAAATTTTTTATCTCATATTTTTTTTTATTGTTCTAAATAATTTTTGATTTATAATAATAGTGGAATTTTTTAAAAAATATATATATCTTGCCATATTATCAAACTTAATTATATTATCATATATATTTTTTATTTTAATTCATGTCAAATAGAATAAACATAAACATGTAATTTGAAAATATTCCGTTTTAATATGTAATAAAAATCAAATATATATAGCTTGAGATTATAAAATAATTATGAAATTTTGCAATTAACTAACTAACATGTAATTTAAGACTAGTTTTTTATCTCTAAATATTAATAATTAAAAAAATAAAATATATTGTTGGGAATATATAAAAATCAAATATATATAGCTTGAGATTATAAAATAATTATGAAATTTTGCGATTAACTAACTAACATCTAATTTAAGCCTAGTTTTTTATCTCTAAATATTAATAATTAAAAAAAACATTATTAAACACAAAATTATAATTTTTATATATTCCCAACAATATCTGAATTAATGACTAAAATATTAAGACAGATTTATAAAATTTTGTCATAAAGCCAATCTTCTACTTTATGATAACCTTTTGGCATGCACCTAAATAATATGAATATGATAAATACTATTTTACAAAGTTATAGAATTTATTTATAGTATTGTTTTTGGAAAATTAAAATTTTTTTTCTAATAATATTAATCAATTCATTAAAATTACTAAATACTGAAATATTACTTATTTACTTAGAAGTTAAAAGTAACATATATAAAAGTTAATAACAAATATTCTATTAAATAATAATTAATAACAATAAATTATATATGAGGCAAAGAAAGTAATTTAATTATAGAGGATACAAAATATTTAGACGCAAAGTAATGTATATTTATTATTTTGTGCCATAATAAATAAATCAACTACTATAGATGAAGAAGTAATTGATGATATATATAGTTTATAGTTATAGATGTTGTAGCTAGCACACGTAGTTTCCATGGGATAAGTAATTAATAATTAATAATATATGCATAGTAGTAGTAGTAGTCGTAGGTGTGTTTAATTTGTGTGTGTGGTGTTGGTCAAAAGGTGTGTGTGGCAAAAGTGACAACCCAATCCAAGTAAACCCACCACAGTGTTGGCCTAACTAAGCAAACCGCACCAGGCACCACCACATCATCATGCACCTTCGCTCCCACCACCCAATATCTTTTGTCGGCACCCAAATATAAATCTAATAAAATAAAAAGACTCTATTTTTTTAATCACAAAGCACGAGTTAGAGAGAGAAACAAAAAAAAAAATAGCTATTGCTAGCTAGGTAGAGAGAGAAAGTCAAAGGGGAACCTTATTATTTCTTCTTCATTTTAGTATTTTAATGTTTTAAAGTGTAATACTAGGCCATGAATGAGCATGCATCAATTTGCATGTGCTTATTTACTTGGTAAAGTTTGTCATTCTTGAGCCCTTCAATTTGATAGGTTAGAAAAGTCGTAATAATAACTCTTTCTCTTTCTCTCTCTCTCTCTCTCTTCTTCCTATCTCTTCCTTTTTCCGTGTTTTGACTTTTGGGAATTTGAATATCATTACTCTCTCTATATATAAAAAGACTCTTCATATCTCTATAATCTATCTTCAAACAAATTCACATCTCTACTTCTCTTTTCATAACGCCCCAAAAAGAAAAATAATATAATTCTCTACAACAAAAATACACAAACAGTTTGGTACTATAGCTAAATATTCTTACTATACTTATTATGGATGAGATTGAAGTTCCTCAATTCTTCATCTGCCCAATCTCACTGGAAATCATGAAAGATCCGGTGACCCTTTCAACAGGGATCACCTACGACAGAGAAAGCATCGAGAAATGGTTATTTTCCGGGAAAAACGAGTGTTGCCCAGTATCCAAACAGCCCATTATTCCCGATTCTGATTTGACCCCAAACCACACTCTCCGACGACTTATACAAGCTTGGTGTACCATGAACGCTTCACACGGAATCGAAAGAATTCCGACTCCAAAGCCACCGATTAACAAGACCCAGATAATCAAACTCATCAACGATGCCAAATCTCCTCAGTCTCAGATCAAATGTCTCCGGAGACTTCGGTCAATCGCCGCCGAAAGCGAAACCAACAAACGTTGCTTGGAATCCGCCGGCGCCGTTGACTTCTTAGCCTCTTTGATAGGAAACAATTACAACGAATTAGAAAACGACATGTCGTTTTGTGACCACTTCGCTAGAGCCAGCGACGAAGCCTTGTGCATTTTAAACAACCTCCAACTCTCCGAAACAGTTCTCAAGAATCTCATGGCTCGAAACCAAGAGTTAGTCGAATCATTAACGAAAGTCATGCAACGTGGGACTTGCGAGTCTAGAGTTCATGCAGTTGTGTTGTTGAAATCACTACTAGAAGTTGCTGACCCCATGAGAATAATCGGGTTGAGACCCGAGTTATTCGTCGAATTAGTCCAAGTTTTGAAGGACCAAGATCAAGTTTCGAGGGCAGCTTTTAAAGCCGCCCTCCAGCTCTTGATCCAGCTCTGCCCTTGGGGAAGAAACCGAATCAAGGCTGTTGAAGCGGGAGCTGTACCAGTCTTGATTGAGCTTCTCTTGGAGACTAACTCCTCAGAGAAAAGGCGGTGTGTCGAGGTGGCCATGGCAGTGCTTGACACGCTATGCGGCTGCGCTGAGGGCCGCGCTGAGTTCCTACACCACAGCGCGGGATTAGCCATGGTGTCGAAGAAGATACTTAGGGTTTCTCAAACGGCGAGTGAGAAGGCTGTGAGGATTCTTCACTCGATTTCAAAGTTTTCGGCTACTAGTGGAGTTTTGCAGGAAATGCTGCAGCTTGGAGTGGTGGCAAAGCTTTGTTTGGTGCTTCAAGTTGATTGTGGAAGCAAGACAAAAGAGAGGGCTAGAGAGATTTTGAAATTGCATGCTAGGACATGGAAGAAGTCCCCTTGTGTGCCTACCAGTTTGCTTTCTTCATACCCAGCTTAAATATTAATTAGAGAACTTAAGTGAAAGAACAAAATTATTCTCTTCACATAATTTCTCTTCTTTTTTCTTTTTACCTTTTTGATAATTAGTGTGTATATAATTGATTGGGATATTGGATATGTATACTCTCTGGAAAAATCAGAAATTGTTTCTTTAACTCCCCTTCATTTATTTGGGAAGTTCATAATGATAAAATGGTCACATTGATCGTATATAATCGTTTTCTATATTATACTATATAGTTATTTTCTTATTTATTTGATTATGTCGTTATAAGATTATTACATGAGTAGACGTACTAAATGATTACAGGTATTTTCAAGTACTAGCTAAATGATCTTAATTTGCTCCTTTTTCCAAAAAATATAATGATAATTTGTTCTTTTTGATATTATTAATTTCCACCGGAAAATCATATGGATATAATGTTTGAAACATTAATTGGCTATAATATATGAGAGTGAAAATATATCTCTCTACATATAAAATAACGAATCTCAAAAATTAGTACTAATAGTTATATTACTGCAATTAATTGTTTTATTACCTTCGGGAGTAGTATTGTTTTTGGTTATATTTCTTTTTTCTAATCGAAGTTCTTGTTTTCATTGTATATTATATATATTTATGACATTTCTAGGTGGTCCAGAAGTATTATATCCATGCAAAATGAATCAATGACGACATGGTCCCAAAATGTTAATATATAAACAACTTTTTAGAGTTCCTCAAATGCCGGTCCGGCCTTGGCTCCTCGAATCTAGATATGAAGGAGATGAAAAATCCATGCACGTGAACCTATATTCAATATATTATCATGATGATTTTGTTTGTTGGTTATTGAGAAAATTAATTGTACATAGTTATATACATGGAGCATTGCTATAAGGCACCAGTGGTGCTCAGCACATTCTCGACATGTCGCGTTGCGATTGACCAGCGATAAAAATTATTATATTAAATTATATGGGACCCGATACTTAGTTAGACCAATAGCGATATTGGCACATAGGAGGATGTTAGGCACTATTGGTGTCCTTTAGCATTTCTCTTATACATGATATATAATTTAACATTGTGTTTTAATATTAAATATATATACCTAGTAGTAGCTCGTGTAAAATAGTTATTTAAGGTTATTTTAGTCGTTTATGTTAGTTGCTTATATAAGATTTTTTTATTAGTTGTATTCTTTTAGTTTTAATTTTGTAATTGAATAAAATTCTAATTTCTCTATATTTTTTTTTTATTCTTTATTGTTTATTATTCTCTTCACAAATAGTTATCATGGTATCAGAGCAAAATTTATGAGGTGGATTTCTTAAGTGTAATCATAGCTTTCACGGTTCTAGTTTTCGGGGTAAACCCCAAAAGTTTATGTAGACGTTCGTACAATCGATGTTCGTACAACATTCATACAGTTTGACATTATTATTCATGACACTCCTCATAATTTCACAAAATCAGATCTTATTCATATTGATCCATTCTCTAAGTCAGATCACTCTGAATCATCCACTACTTCTGCAGTTCCTTTTCCTCTTCATTACTCTTGCATGCATCGTGTTGATAGGTCTCAAGAATTAGATACTAGTACTTTGTAACCTGAAATCGTTCCTCCATTAGATACTGGTACTTTGCAACCTGGAATTGCTCATTCCCTTCCTCCTGCAGTAGTTCCAGATCCTCCTGAGATTGTGGACCCTCCTCCTCGCTATCCTCAGCGCATTCGTAAGTCTACTCGCCAAGAAAATTTTACATACTCTTCTTATCCTTCTTCATTTAACTTTGTTTTTAGCATCTATTCATTGTCTTTCTGAGTTTTTGCCCTATAAAGAGGCGACTATTGACCCCATTTGGCAGCGTGCTATGAATGAGGAGCTATTTGCTATGCAAAAGAATCATACTTGGGGTTTAGTAATTTTTTCTCCTGGTAAACATGCTATTAGTTCTCATTGGATGTATAAAATTAAGATCAAGTCTGATCGATCTATTGAGCGATACAAGGCTCGATTAGTGGCTAAGGATTTTTCACAACAGTATGGTATGAACTTTGAGGAGACTTTTGCTCCTATTACAAAAATAACTTATGTTCGTACTCTTATAGCAATGCCATCAGTTCGCCAATAGACTATATCTAAAATGTATGTTAAGAATGCCTCTCTCAATGGTGACTTACATGAGGAAGTCTACACGGTTCCTCCTCTTGGTGCTCCTCAAAAGCAAGGCAAAATTTACAAGCTAAAAAAAGTCGTGTATGGTCTTAAACAAGCTCCCCTAGCATGGTTTCAAAAGCTCTCTAATGTTATTTTATCTTTTAGTTTTGTTTCAAGTGATCATGATTCAACTTTATTTGTCAAGTGCATATTTGTAGGTCGTATTATGTTTTTCTTGGATGTCGGTGATATGATTGTTACAGGGGATAATTTACAGGGAATTGAAATGCTAAAGTCAGAATTAGCATCTCAGTTTGAGATGAAGGATTTGGGTTCTCTACGCTATTTTTTGGGTATTGAAGTCTTTCTCAATCAAAGTACACTACTGATATTATTGAGTGTGCTTGTCTTACTGATACTAGAGTTGTTGACACTCCCTCTAAGTTGAATGTGATAAGTATTCCTTTTGATTGGCTCTCCTTGAGAAGATCCTACTTTGTATCGCACCATTGTTGACAGTCTGGTTTATCTCACTATTACTTGTCCAGACATTGCATATGATGTTTATATTTTTAGTCTTGCTTCTCCTACTACTATTCACTAAGTTTTTATTCTTTTCATTCTTCGCTATATATCTTTGTGGTACCATCTTTCAGAGCCTATTACTGCCTTCCACCTCTTTGGAGTTGCGAGCTTACTGTGATGTAGATCATGGTCGTGATCCCATAGACCAAAAGTCTGTCACTGGTTTATGTATCCTTTTAGGAGATTTCCTTATTTCTTGAAAGAGCAAGACACAGTCTGTTGTTTCTCAATCTTCTACGGAAGCTGAGTATCGTGTCATGGTGTCTACTACTAAAGAGATTGTTTGGTTGAGATGGTTACTTGCAGGTATGGGTGTTATTCACTTTTGTCCTATATACTCGTATGTGTTGAGAAAATCAAAGTGTCATTGAGATTGCTTACAACTCAATTTTTCATGAATGCACCATGCATATTGAGATTGATTTTCATTTTACTCGTACTTTGCCTTTTATTCCTTTTTCGTTCAGCTTGCTGACTTTTTTACTAAGTCGCATACGATTTCTCTTTTTTGTTTTCTTTTAGGCAAACTCTCGATGTTTCTTGCAGCATGATCGTGAGTTTGAAAGAGGGTGTTAAATAGTTATTTAGGGTTATTTTAGTCTTTTATGTTCGTTGCATATATAAGATTTTCTTATTAGTTGTATTTTTTTACTTTTGACTTTGCAATTGAATGAAACTCTAATTTTTTTTGCATCTCTTTTATTTTTTATTGATTATTTTTTTCATCACAAATAATTGTTAGCTAGTTATACATATATAATATAATATATATTTATCTCGATCATTATCATAAAAGTTAAATTTAGTTGTGCAATACTTGCTTGTTATTACAGCATGAATGTTGTAAATATGGTGTAAATATAACTTTTTAGCTTATATTCATAAAATTAAACTTCAATAATAGTGTATAATGTGATCTAAATTTGACATGTGCTAAAAATTATGATAAATTTGACTTAAAATATAACAATGATCAAATTTTACACTATAATATAAATACCACTTTTTTATTTACTTTTTTTTATCACTCATTAATATAATTCATAACATTTTATATTTTTATTTATATATTTAATATAATTTCTATATATTTTTATAAAAATTTAATGTTTTTGTTGATTTTTTTACACATTTTTATTAAAATAAAATTTACTTTACCCTATTGCATTGAAACACAATTATAAAATATTTAGACCAAATATGAAATTGATTCATATTTTGACCAACAAAATTTACACCATCTATTTAATATGGTCTTCTTAATAAGTTTTTCAATTTTAATGGTATATTTTCAATATATACGAGCTAATAGATACGGAAGTAGAAAAATACAATTATATTTTCTTTAATTAATATAGTTGTAATGCATGTGTTATACGTACGTACAAGGTCCGGTGATCAAATTGAAGTTTCTCTCTCCTTGTAAGCTTATTGAAATGATCAAGTCATGTGTAAAATGTAATCTCTCTCTCTCTCTCTCTCTCTCTCTCTCTCTCTCTCTCTCTCTCTCTCTCTCTCCTTGTAAGCTTATTGAAATGATCAAGTCATGTAGTCGTATATTAGTTATCAAATTAATTGAAGTATCTCTTCTATTATTTTTGTGTAAGAATATGTATTCTTTTGATCTTTTCATTTTATTTTTCTATAGTAGATATTGTTATACTTTTTCAATGTGTATATGTTTAGTTATAGCTCGTAATTAATAAATCACATGCAAATGCATATGCCTGAGAAATTAATTTGGGAGAGGTAGTGGGGCAAAAACGTTGAAGATATATGGGTGAATTAACTACTTTTCTTTTTTAAATAATTGATCAGAGAATTAATAATAAACTATTTAATTATAATAATTAATTAATAATAGTACGTAATAGTGTTTACGTAGGTATCTTCTTCTCTTTTTCTTTTTCTTTTTCCTTTTCCAAACAAAACAACGGTCAAACTATATATGCTTATCAAGAATAATCTAGCGATATCAATCGAATTCACAACCCAGTCTGCTGTATTTAGACAAATATGTTTACGAGATCTCTTCTCTCGACGACTTTTTTTTTTATCTTACTTTTATTATTATTAGTTTCTCCAAACTGTGATACCCCAACAGTCATGATCATCACACTTGGCCCATTTGCATCAAGTTGAACTCTCAACAACGTTTATATATATATATATATATATATATATCGTAATAATATTAGTCTAACAGATCGATGTACCAAATCCAATATTAGTTCAATGTGTGTATATGATTAATGATTATGTAAAAGCGATCATATGTATGTAATTTTATTTGGTATACAAGTTTTTTTTTTCTTTTTTATGATCAATCGAACAAAGTACTCCATATATATCAATACATAATATAAATTAATAATAATAATAATAATAATAATAATAAGATTTATATTTGGTCTTGATTGAGGTTTAGCCAAAACGAAGATGATTTGTGGAAGAGTACAATTAGTTTCTTGGATCATGGGATTTGGCTTGCTGGCCGGCGCTTCTAGGATCACGTGCTGCACTAATTTTCATGTCAATTAATATTTTATAAATATATATTTGTATATAACTATCTATATAATTTAATTTTTTTAAAAAAAATAATTTTCATGCCAAACTTCTTTCAAACTTAACGCACATAATAACTATAAGACCATCTCTAAGATTTAAACTTATGGTAAAAAAAAAAAAATTGTGCTATATTAATTTGACCCACTATATATAATCGTGTTCAAATACAATGCAAAATAAAGAAAAACATAATTAATTATGGTAGCGTTTCGTAATATTTTTTTAATCAGATTTCTGAAGTAAAAATATATTCAAAAACATATTCTATAAAACTGTTTTTACTTTCCATTTTAAATTGAGAATCAAAATGTTGAAAAAAAAAAAAAGTCACTTTCAATATATTTTTAAACAGTTTTTTTTTCTTAATCAATATTTTTGACTCCGACCAGACTCGGAGCCAAACCTCCCACGACCCTGGCGCTGACCTCTGACCAGAATCCGAATTCGACCCTGGACCTAGACCCGACTTAAATAAAATCAAAAAATAAAAATCATGAAAATGAACTTTAGTAACACTTTTATTTTCTCTTTTTAAAATTAAAAAATAAAAGTGGCTACGGAACACATTTTTATTTTTTAAAAACAAAAATTTTACTTTTATTTTGTGATTAAAAAAATTAAAAACAAAAGTATTACCAAACGGCACTAATATTAATGATCATTTAATATTAATTTATTGCGAATATACAAAAATTATTTTTATTCTTTTATTATTTAAATAATTGTAATATGATCAATGAAAAAAATATAAAATTTAGTAAAAGTCAATGAAGAATCATAATGATAAATAATATTATAGTAAATAAAAAAATAACATTTATTATGAGTTAAATTTGTCACAACTTTTAGCATGTACTAAATTTAGTACACTTTTTAGAACACTATTAGAGTAATCATTTTTCTTAAGTATGCCAAAATATGGCAATACAACATTTTTTTAGCACTCTTTTAGAAATACTCTAAGCCACCAGTAGTGTCTAATTAGTGGCCGGCATTTTATAATGAAATTAACAATATTTTATAAAAATTATTATATTATAAATTATATAAAATTTAATACTTAATTATACTAATTATACTAAGAACAAATCAATATTAAAGACTAATACATTTTACCATTTCTCTATTAACAACCTCCATCAAATACTAATTAAACTTATGATATATATATATATATGACCATAACAAGGAACACCTCGTAATTGAAAATGAGAAGTAAATTAAAAGGTTTCTCTTTGTTTATTATATAAATTGAAATTGTTGGTTTTTGTAAATTTTGCCATGTGCGTACATTATAAGGTATTCTATGTATCTGCTATATAAAATGGAACTGGTCTTAAGGAGTTGGTGATATATAGTCAAACTTAACTGCCATGCCATCTTCAATCTTTCTATTAAACATATTATATAATATAAGAGCAATCCTATAAGTCACCAATGTAGTAGTACTTTTTAAATGTAATAAAATTCTTCACACCATTTAAAATATTATATTTTATTTTATTTATGCTCTTATTTTTTAAAATACTCCCAATAATAAGTACTTTATAAATTTATTATTTATTACAACAAATTAGTTTTAGTAACGATAAAACTTGTAACTAAAAGTAAAAAAGTTGTGACTAATTATAAATTATTATTCATATGTTGTGACTAAAAAGTCCGTAACTAAAGGTATTAATCACAAAAATGGTATAATTTGTTGTGACTAAATGTATTTTTAGTCACAATACTTGTTGTTGCTATAACTAAATTAGTGACAACTTGTATCTAAATGCTATGTTTTAGTCATAAATAATTTTTTATTGTGACTAAAAGTCACATTCACAAAAAATTTATGTTGTGACTAAAAATTCACTAAAAGTCACAAGACAGAGTGAAAACCGAAGATAGGTTGCACAAGCACAATATTATTGGCAATGCAGCTTGTTTGTTCTGTTTACAAGCTGATGAAACAGCAGAGCATATTTTTTCTCATGTCCTTTCTCACAGGAAGTGCTCGAGTTGGTGAAGAAATGACTACACTGGAACATTAAATCGGTAGCCCTGGAAATCTCAAAGAAAATTGAGAAGGGAAGACATTCAATAACCAGAAATTAGGTGCTATGCACGGCTGTAGCAGCTCTGGTTTACATGTTGTGGACTGCTCAAAATGAAAGACTGTGGAATGGGAACCAGCAAACAGCCACTCTTTTGATGCAATAGATCAGATTATTAGTCAAAAACAGATTTAGTTGTGTCTTCGAAAAAAAAGCTACAACAAAGGATAAATGTTGGATTGAAAGCTTGTAAAATTGTTTTTAGCCATACACAGATATATATTGTACAGTATACATGGAGGCCTTATTGTTGCTCTTAGGATGTAATTGTTTGTTTTGGAGTAATGAAATTTCTGATTCATCAAAAAAAAAATTACTAAAAGTAACAGTTTTTTTATAATAATTATAGCACATACATTATTATTTAATATATTATTTGTATAAACTTTATTAGAAATATGAGTATGACATCAATGTCAAGTTTTGGCATCAATATTAATTTTTGGTTTAGCACCATTTGCTATTGGAGATGCTCTTAGCATCATTTAAAGGTGACACTTTATAAATAATTATCGATATTCTATAATAATTATTATATTAAATTATATAAAATTAAATATTTTTAACATCAATAACGATAAAGCACTCGTACGTGGTGTTAAATAGTACTAGTGTATTTTAACATTTTTCAGAACTTGGAAATCGGTGATCATCAGCCTTTGTTTAGCAAATTAATGGGGTTTTCTTTACTAATGAAATTTAAATCTATGGGAGTATCTCTCGACACCGGTCCTTAACAAATTAAAAAAAAAAATGTAAAGTCAATTTCAAAGACACCAAATTTAGAAAAGGTTAGTGAGTTTTTCTTTTCATATATAGAGGTGTATATATATACTAGACAGTAACTACGTGCAAAGCACGTTGTATTTTTTTTTTGGTAATTTTTTATTTAAAATATTTGATTAATTTATTAATAAAAATATTATTTATAAGTTTTATTAAATATTTTATAAAATAAGATGTTTGTTCATTTAAAAATATTACATAGGATAGGTATTTTAATTGTTAAAATATTACTTATATGTAAATTATAATCTAAGATGGAGATTTAGTAATTTTTTTTTGTTTTACTTTTTCAATAGAGTATACATTAAAATTCTTGTATCTTTGAGTCTTCATCTTCTCTTGATCAACATAAATTTGTAGTATGTAATACTTAGTTGACAATTTATTAGAAATACTTTCAATATATTTAATCTTTTTTTGAGAAATAAATTATAAAAATTAGTATTAGTCTTCAATTATTAATGATTTTACTATATAAATAAATAAGTGTAGCTTGAAATGCTACTTCTTTAAAATAATCCATTATTTTCGTTACATTAGATCTTAAAAGTTATTTTATTTCGTGACCAAACATAATCACAGATACGATTCTAGTATTATCATTTATTTGAGCATATAATCTTGCATTAAAAATATAGTTATTTTTACACTTGGATGGACTTGTATGTACGAATGACTTATAACCAATTATCACTTTTGCTTTCCAGTCATATATTGTTGGATCGATATTATTGATTATGGTCTCTATATTGTTTAATTTTTAAGATTAATAAAATTAAAGGTATATTGTTACAAATATAAATATTTCATAATAGTATGATTTAAAAATAGGCTAATTAGGATTTTTACCTCTGAACTTTGACATGTATCAAATCATGCCCCTTGAACTTTTAAGATCGTTAAAAATACCACTGAACTATTGAGATTGTTGAATTTAAGGATGTTAAAGTTTGAGGGGCATGATTTGGTAGATATCAAAGTCTAGTGAGCATGGTTTAGTACATAAATAATCACTGAAATAATAAAATGAAATGAAATTAGAAAAAAGTCCTTAAATCTAACAATTTCAATAATTCAGGGGGCATGATTTGATAGATGTCAAAGTTCGGGGGTAAAATTCTAATTAGCCTTAAAAATATTTAATGCATATTATGATATAATTAATATATTAAACTTTAAAAAATAGTAATATTGTGTTATAAATAGTAAAATACAATTATAAGATATATAATTATAAAATTAAAAAAGTGTTTCTTTAAATAAATATAAATCTTGTTTTACTTATATATTTGGATGTTCAATCTTTTAATTTTATTTTTCTCTAACTTTCAAATTTTTTTAATATAAATTAATTATTTTTTATATAAATTTAACAATGAATTTTTGCATATATTTCCACATGATGGTGTTGACATTATTATTTTTAAAAATTTCCCTAAAAATAATAAATAAATAAATAAAACTTGACAAATTTAAACGTTTTTTTCAATTTATTTTATTCTTTTAATTGCAAGGACAAAATACAGTGCACCATCTTCGATACATTTAATTATTATTTATATATTTAATTATTATTTATTAATTCATTTATTTATGAGAAAAATATAATAATAATAATAATAATAATAAAAGAAAATATCTCAAAGAAAAAAAAATATCCCAAACAACCTTTGATAATTTTAAATCAAAGATTTAATAACCTAACCATTCTAACGATCCTCTCTTTCCCAGAAAAACTACTCTTCTTCTTCCCAAATACCTAGTTTTATATTAATATATAAAAGGAATGGATTCAATAAACATATTTTATGATATTAGTTTTAGACCATCAGATTAAATAGAATCTATGAGCCCAAATAAAAAAAAAAAATTACCCCCATAAATGCATCTTTCTCCCTCATCTCATTTGCATTAGTTTCATTCTGCACCAGTACTTTGTCTATTAGATTTTATTTATTTTAAATATCTTAATTGGTGGCCGGTACTTTATCTATTAGATTTCATTTATTTTAAATAACTGAATTGGTGGTCGACGACGTTAACTGAAGAGTTTTAAATACAAAATTCCGATTAGGCGAGGGAATAGATATAGTTGACAAAGCTTTTAATTTTTGTTTACTTGTTTGTTTTAATTTTTAGCAGATACCCATTCCACTTAATGCTTATATATATACATAGAAAGTTATTGAATCATTTGTGATTTGTGCGAATAGGTGTTTGTGAATGGTTGTCTCTGTTAAAGTTAACTTTTTAGTATATTCTGTTAAATATATAACAATCTGTTAAGTACACAACAAAATCTGTTAGATAGACATTTTATATATTAGGTAAGATATATACCTTATACTTATTTAGGTAATTGACAACTCTGACGTGCGCAGTCATAAACTATAGCAAAGTAGTTTTCATGTATTTAATTTCATGAAGCTTCACGTCAAAGTTACTTGTTCAAAAATAGGAAGAATAATATTATAATAGTAGCTTGATAATAAAGACAAAAGGAAAAAAGTGGAATTGTTATGTTTGTGTGGGTCTAATTAAGGTTGGGAAGTTTGAGTATGGGCAAAAAGTTTTGGATACCCACTACAATTTTGTGTGGTTCATATATTATTATTCCTCACTAGTAGTACTAGTTGAAAGGAGCAATTGATCACAATTTTGTTTCTATCTATATATTGAATTGTAATTGATATTTATATAAATATGTTAACAGTGGACTTCCTTTACCATGTATTGTAATTATATTATTGGTTGTACACTGTTTTGAGCTCAAGTTGCAACCAACATGCAAGAGAGTCAATTCAAATATTGAACATTGAAAAATCAACCAGAGTGTCCCTGCTCTTACAATAATATGTGCAGGTCATCTCTGAGTCCACTTTTAAATAATGGAATTAATTAATAATAATCCTCATTAATTTAATTTATTTCTCTCTCAATCAACCAGATAAAATAAATAACATTAATTCATCAATTTACCTTTATATATAGAAATATATATAATAAAAAATTAATTAAAATATTTAATAATATATATATAATAAGAAATATCTACTTTTTTTTTAAATGAAAGTCATCATTTATTAAACGAATAATTCCGTTACCAAGTTCGGTAACAGTTCAACCGGAACAATGTCTAAATTGAAAATGCGATCAGGGTGAGATATAAAGACCCTTGCAAACTGCTACATTTGCTGATCGTTTTACAAAATAAAAAGAAATATTACGCAAAGTACTAAGTAAATCCTTGCAATGACTAACAACTTTGCCAAACAAGGAAAGCATAACCACAGAGCTACGGATAGCTTGCACAACCGAAAGACAATCTGTTTCTAAAACTACACCGAGCCACGAATGATCTTTGATCCAACTCAACGCCTCCTGGACCCCAATTGCTTCGGCCACCACAAGAGAAATCGAACCATGGAAGAACTTTGAACCACCCTCTACAAAAAAGTTGTTGGAATCTCTCGCCACAAACCCAACACCCCATAGGCAAAGTTATCATTAAACACAGCCGCATCTATATTAACCTTAATACTATTACCGCTTGGAACACACCCATTGCTCCGCCCCATCCCCGGAAATGAAACTAGTGAACAGTAGCACATTGTTCGAATTTTGAGCAACCCGCCATTGATTAAGGTAGTAGACGCCACAATGCTTTCGACCCCCATCACTTTGTTCTGCCAAACTTTATCATTCCTAGCATTCCAAATTCCCAACACAAGGCCACCAGCAAGCTTGACTTATCCGAATCAAGCAAAACAAATTGGTGCATACACCAGTCCATAAACGAGACGTCCTGCTGCATTACCGTACCAATACCCACCCGATCCCATACCGCTGCTGCAACTAGACAAGATAAGAGAGAGTGCTCAATGGTTTCAGGAGCCATAGAACAGACCGGACAAATAGGATTTACATTCACTCTCTTTGATTGAAGCTGAGTCATTATTGGAAGACATCTTTTTGCTGCGCGCAAAAAAAAAATATTCAATAAAATAAATTCATGAACTGTAAAACTAACAAGGTATAGATAAAATTCAAAATATTCAATTCTCCCCTTATTATATTTCTACCTTAGAAGGGATTTTTGCGCTATGAGTTTATTTTAAAAGAAAAATAATTATTTTAAGGTTTGATTCAAATTTAAATTTAGATTTTTTTTTTTTTTTGATAATTCAAAATTTCACTGCAATCAAAGTAACATTACAATTAAAAGCACCTAAAAGGCCTGGATACATCAACTCATTACAAATAAATCTTAGATGTACAAGTACAATACTTCAAACTACTCACAATATGTACATGTAATTTTTTCCCCTCGAATGCTATGCATTCTACTCCTAACTTCATCAAGTATACCCTGTATCACCACTTCTACTCTTTTGACTTGTTGAAGCCAAAACGCCTCATTCCTAGCCTTCCACACACAACAGCAATTGTAAAGGCTGCAAAAACTTGCTTCTTGAATCTGCTCAATCGAGATCTCAAAATCCATCTTAGCAGGTTATATGATGACTTAGTTTTAGCTCTCCATTTCAGCTTTTCTTTAAGGCTTCTAAGTCACTTATTGTTGAATGGGTACTCGAAGAATAAGTGCTTAATATGTTCTTCACTTAATTTGCCCACATATTACACATATATCATCTGTTATTATGTGAAACTTTGTGAAGCCTCTATTTTATTTTTAATCTGTCAAGTCTAGCCAACCACAAAATAACACTGTGTTTTGGTAAGTTAAGCCTCCTCCAAACCTCATTACTCCAGGATATATGAGCTTGAGGAGGGCACAACATCAAATACTCTTTTCTTAATACTGTAATTCATTTGAACAAATCGTCGAGCATCAATGTAGCTTTTAAATTGCTCCTTGACAGCTACAACCTTCTTCCAATACAAACTACTTTGTGTAGGGGCAATATATGCCCACTAATCCTCATCTTTAGTGTATAAATTGTGCACTAATTTCACCCATAAATTGTCTTTTTTACTAGCCACAGCCTAGATGTATTTCCCAATTAAAGCAACATTTCAATTAAGGATGTTTTGAAATCCCATTCCACCCTCACTTTGTGGTTTGCAGAGCACATCCCAAGCCACATTTCCCAATCCCATATAATTAGATGTACATTTTCAAAGAAAGGATCCACAAATGGAATTAATCCTTTTCAAAATCTCCTTAGGAATGATCATGATCTGAGACCAATAAGAGTGAATTGAAATGACCACTGAGTTGATCAATGTTATTCTTCCAACATATGACAGATTGCGTGTACTCCAAATTTGAATTCTAGCTACTATTTTTTCAAGTAAGCTTTCACAATCCTTAGCTGAAATTCTTTTAGCACATATAGAAATCCCCAAATATTTGAAAGGCAAGTCTCCTCTACAAAAACCCGAAGCTTCCAGAACTTTTTTAACTTCAGTTCAGGCATGCCACTAAAGTATACAACTGATTTATATTCATTTGGATGGAGACCAGACGTTCTTGAGAATAGTTTCAGTCCCTACAGCAAATAGTACATGGATCTAAAATCCTCATGGCAAAAAAGAAGCACATCATCTGCAAAACTCAAGTGATTTAATTGTAAATCTTCACATCTCTAATGAAATTTGAAGTCTACTTTCTGGCCAATTCTTTTCATGATACGAGATAGGTATTCCATCTCCAAAATAATAAAAGAGGGGACATTGGGTCCCCTTGCCTTAAGCCACGCTTTGTTGAGAAGAATCCGTGAAGAGATCCATCGAACATCAAAGAAAATTTTGGAGTAGTCACACATTGCATGTAACGCCCTGTCCAACAGGGACGCCACGTGTGTGCAATTTAATAAAATACTGATATTTATATAATATGTAATTATACTAAAAGTGTGGGTAATTAAATTTTGATAATTAAAATTCAACTTTTAAACTGTTTAACACAAGATAAGTAATATGGACTACGGGGTTCCCCTGTTTTCAAAATAATCACAAACTGGTTTTAAAGTATTTTACAACATAAACTTTATATTTCCAAAATACAATCAAAATAGAGCATCCTGTTTACTGGGCCGTGTCACTGCGGCTGGTATGTACATTGCTGCTGCGACCACAAACTCATGGTTGCTCAACTTTAGCCTTCCATTTACCTGCACCATAAATCACCTGTGAGTCACAGAGACTCAGTAAGAAAGTGATCAAAACAATAACTGAAAGAAAATGATTATCAACTTAATCTCATGCCATCATATTTACTCACTATTCAATATAATAAGCATTCCTTTAAACATTACACATTCCTGGTACTTAATAAAGTACCCCTTCATACCACTCGTCACATACGAGCTGAATATGTCACTATCGTTGCCCGATAAAGCAAACGATAAGTAAGAAACCTAACCGCGGTTTCAAGAGTAATTACTCATAACGGTAATAACCGTTTCCAACCCTAGGTCATAACCTAGGCTTAATAAACATTTAATCAAAATCTTGATAATAATCAAGGCCACTTCCATTCAATCATTAATCTTTAACCACATACAGTGCTTACCACTTTTCTTACCTTGGTTCAAAAATCAAGAGTACGGGCCAACCGAATAGAAAAACAAGCTAGGCAATCCCGGTCCTATGTCACGACAATTAAAACTCAAATAAATACCTTAACTTGATATTTTCCAAATTAAAACCCTAATTTAAAATCGATTAGACTTAGCCTTAACCAACTTTAACATAAGTCAAATAACTCAAAAACATTCAAAGGCAGGTACAAGGTTCAATCCCGAGCCAAAACAGGGTTCGGAGAAAACCCGAGAAATTTCTCCCCGTGCGTAACCGATCGGCCGGTTCCGGTACACCGAGAACCAACCTGGCCGACCGATTCTTGTCGGACCGGAAAAATTCGGGTTTTCTTCCCCAGCTCGAACCAAAACCATTTCAGACCTAAATTGCATTTCCAGAACAGTTCAATATACCAAGTATAACATATTCAACACATCATTTAATCACAATTCACCATTTAACTCAAAATCACCATCTCACTTGAAAATTTGCACTAAACATCACTTTCAACACCAATTCAATTAAACAGCCCTTAACCTCACTCAATTTTCATTCAAACAAGTTCCAATTCAACCTTAAGAACCTACCTTACCCTCAGTTTATACCACAGCTCAGAATTCATTGAAAACCTTCACCAAAACCTAAACTAAACTCAAGAAAACCAATCAAGAGAAGAGTAGAAAATCATACCTTCACTTAGCTAGCTTCTAGGGCTTAGATTAGCTCAAGAGTGGATGAAATAAGATGAGTTTCACCTGGTTCCCAGCTGCTCCTAGGGTTCGGCAGAAGGAGAAGAAGAAGAGAAGCTTGATGTTGATTTTGAAAATGTTTTTCTTGCCTTGGAAGGAAACTCTTTAAATAGGGTTTTCTCTTTTTTTTAAAAAAAAAAAAAAATAATAGGCAGCTTAAAAATAAAAGAAAATTCAAACACCTTAAATTTACTAATCTACCCCTTTTTCCCTTAATCTAATTTATTTTTTTTTTAAAAGAAACCCTAGGGGCATTTTGGTAATTTCACTAATTCCCCAACCCGACATTCTAAAAAAATTCTAACTTAATCCGAGATGTACTCAAAATAGTTCTTTCATTAATGTCGTGACATTACTAACCACATCGCCAAATTTTCACAATTGTCGGGCCCGAAAATAACGTATTTCATTAAATAATTTCTCAACAATTTACCTAAGTAAGATCGTAATCCTACTTCATTTCCCAAGTAATTACATATTTAATAAAATATGTCTATTTAAATATTATTTATTTTCTGGGATATTACATTGCGTAATCAAATTAATGAAAGGTAGCCAACAATTCCTCCAGGAACCTCCATTCTATTGTATCATACGCCTTCCATAAGTTAAGCTTGATTATACAATTGGATTTTGTGTGTTTTCTCCCATAATGACTAACAAGATCCTAACAAACCATGATATTGTGTGGTATAAATCTCCCATGGACAAATCTCCTCTGATTTTGAGTTATTAAATCACGAAAGGACAAGTTTTAGTCTTGTATAAATAGATAACATTGTAGCAAGTAATTGGCATGTAATCACTCACTAAATTTGGATATATACTCTTAAGAACAAAAGTCAACACAGTACTGTTAATTTCCTTCAAGAGTTTCTCAGAAATGAAAAAAAGATAGAATACCCTCACTTACATCGATCTTTACCAATAATTCCACAATTATATCTTGAAAAAAAGAGTTACTATAGCCATCTAGTCCTGGAGCCTTGTTAGTAGGAATGAAAAAGATTACTTGTTTCACAGCTTCAGCTGTATAATTTGCTAAAAGCATTTGAGCCTGATTTTCTATTACTACAGCCCCTTGGGCAATTACATCTAATTAATAACACTTCTTATATCTCTCATATTAGTTGTTAGGAGATTTTCATAAAAAATTAGAAATGCTTCTTGAACCTGTTCAGGTTGATCTAACCACCTACCTGATATATTTGTTATGGAGTATATTTTGTTTTGTGTTCTTTTGTCCTGGATACTTGTATGAAAAATGCAGAGTTTTCGTCTCCCTCCTTAAGCCAATGTGATTTAACTTTTTACTGTAAGAAAGATTGATACGCCTTATTTGCTGCAACATACTGGTCTCTAGCTTCCTTCTCCTTTTGTATTAAATCCTTATTAAAAGGATCTTTCTGCATAGCTTCTTGAGACCTCTGAAGCTTCATCCTCATCTTCATTTCAGCACTAGGAATATCATGAAAATTTGTTTTATTCAAGTCTTTAAGCATCAACTTAACTTGCTTTAATTTATGGATCAACTGAAACATAGCAGTCCCATGTACACCCCTACTCCAAGCATTAGCCAATTTTTGATTAATATTTGAAGACTGACTCCACATTCTAAAGTACTTAAATAATTTTTTCTCATAATTTCTTTCCTAGTAAACTGAATGTAAGGCGGGAGAGTGATCAAAAAGTTTTTCATTCAAGAAAAATACTCCAACTTCAGTATAGGAATAAAGCCAAGATTGATTAGCTAGAACCCTATCTATTTTGGAATAAATGCGATCATCACCTTGCTACTTGTTACTCCAAATGTAAAAGTTACCCATGTACGTTACATCTTCTAACTAAGAGTGCCCTATGCAATCCTTGAACTCAATAGACTTCTTATACTTCACTCTAACACAAATTCTCTCCTCATGGTTCAAAATCTCATTGAAATCACCCAGTACTAACCAAGGCTCCTTAGTACTAATTGATTTAAGCTCATACCATAAACCCTTACGCTCTTCCTCTACACTGAAGCCACAAACAAAGGTTACCAAAAAACCACAGCCATTCTTAGGTTTAACTAGTAAATGAACCATCTAACTTAAGCAAAACATTATATTCACATCAAACATCTTAGGATTCCAGCTTATAATAATTCTTCCTCTACTATGCCACGCATTATTAGTAGTAAAATACCACCCGGCAAACATTCGAAGGTACAAGGCCCCTAAATTCCTAGCCTTGACTCTTGTCTCAAGGAGACCAACCAACCCCTACTCTTTTTGTAGAGATTAACTTCTTAACCTTATTTTATTTATTAGGATTGTTGATCACCCTGACGTTCCAGCAAAGGATCCTATCCATTGGGAGGCAGATGCTCCCCCTCCCCCTGTGATATCCCTTGCCTTACCTACTTTTGAGCATTCTCCACAATCAGTACCTTTCACTTCAAAACTATTAGTAATTATCAGTACTTATCCCAGAAAGTGATGTTTACCTTGGGTCCTAGGAGCTCTCTCGGTTGTCGCTTGCCAAATAATGTAAGGCTTGTCTTATTCTCATGGAAGGTCGTGCTTTCGGGACCTTCTCTCGAGAAGTGGTATGTGGTGCGTGGTGCACACCACATCACCACTTTGATCCTTCATCTGATGGTAACACGTGTCCAGCTAAAAATTAGGACAACAGGCATCAATCCAACATAATCAATTCTTACAATTTGTTTGTTATTAAATAAAAAAAAAATTGATTACAATTAGATAAATAAACATGTATATATATAGATGATTATTAAAAGTTTCTAAAAGTTGTAAAAATAAATAATAATTATTTAAATATTACTTATTGACGGTAAGAACTCATCAACGATGTTAATGGCCAGAAATTCTATATCATGTGAATATCAAAAAATAAGAAGATAGATGAACTTTTTGAAACTTAAAGAAAACTTGCAGAATAACAATAGTGAAAAGTAAGTGTATTGTATTATCAACTTGTTAGCTAGGGTTTCACAAAGTTTTCAACCCCTTTGAGTGAGGGTGAGAATCAATTTATAGGGGAGCTCTTATGCCTCAGGCTACATGTCGTCCCCATGGGGATAACTTAGTACATGGTACACTAGTCAGATGGAAAAGGTCAGAGTAGGGGTTGTAAGGTCGTGCCTACAATGTACTATTGGTCGAATGTACTAGGTGTCCCAAGTGAGTGGATCCACTACTCGCTCAGGCCTTGCCCCTACTTATTTGCAAGGCGTCGTGGCTGAGCATGCGCGATGGTCCCCACATAGTGACCAAGTTTTCGTGGGGCCAATGTGGGTCCTGGTATTTCCCCTCCAAGGTAAGTCTCTAGTCATTCATATGGTCTTACTAAGGATCACGCATTCGAATCTAATCTTTCAAAAGGGAGTGGTCTTCGTCTCTTGTGGTTTACAACTCATGGATCGAAATAACCCTAGGCGCATGGGTTGGTCTCCGGGGACCCTAAGCGCAGGGGTTGGACTCCGAGACCCTAGACACAAGGGTTGGACATAGGCGCAAGAGTTGGTCTCCAAGGACCCTAAGCACAGGGCTTCCTGCTGTAAGGGTCCTTCTCGTCATTCCTTTTCTTGCTCGTCCTTCCCCAAATCTCGACAAGTGGCGGAGGAATCATCATATGCGTATTCTCACGTTAACATTACTTATTTCTTCTCTCGTGGTTTACAACTGGGTTGGTCTCTGGGGCTAGGCGCAGGGGTTCTTGTCACATGGGTCATCCTTCTTGTCATGTCTTTTTCTTGCTCGTCCTTCCCCGATTCCCAACAAGTGGTGAAGGATTTGTCATATGCAAATTCTCGTGTTAACATTACTTATTATCATATTTTTAAAAATAATAAATAAATAAATTAAAAAAAAAGTAATTAAGATATTTTAAGCAAAATAGGTAATAAGTTTATTAAAAAGAAATTAATCAAATGACATAACGGATTTAATTTTAATTATTAATTTTAACGAGAAAATAACAAAAACACAATAATTTATGCTAAATACCTACACTTTAGATATAAAAACTTTGCATATGTATACGTTATTAATAATGAAAATAAAAAATCTCAACAATCTATAAAATAAACTAGTTGATTAATTAGTATATAAGTGCATATATAGTTATAATAAAATTTTACTTTTAGTTTCAATAAAATTTATAATTAAAGATAAAAAAGTTGTGACTAATTATAAATTATTATTGTGTTATGACTAAAAAATTTATGGCTAAAATATTAGTCACAAAATTACAATTTGTTGTAACTAAATATGTTTTTAATCACAATATTTGTTGTAACTAAAACTAAATTAGTGACAGCTTGTAGCTAAATACTATGTTTTAGTTACAAGTATTTTTTTGTTGTGACTAAAAGTCACATTTAGTCATAAAAATTTATATTGTGACTAAAAGATTCTCACTTAAAAATAACATTTTTTTGTAGTGGGTGTTATTTGAGACTCTACATACTATTTGAAAAAAAAAAATTATGAAAAATAGTATTACATGACTATGTACATCTTACTAGTTTTCTAAAAAAAAAATAATGATTTATCTACCATTTGTCAAAAATAAAAAAAGTTATCTACCCAAAAAAAAAAAAGGTATGCAGTGTATTGCGAGTATACAAAAAAGATCAAATTAACATTTAAAAAAAAAAAAATTAAGCATGCAAAAAATTTAAACTCTATTTTTCAGCCATGTAAATTTTTCATAATTAAAAGATGAATAGATTACCTGTTATAGTATACAACTTATTCGATAATGCTTACCAAGATTTATATAATTCGGATTCACTTTGTAAATTGAAGAAACAAAAATATATCCATTTTTGTTTATTTACTTTGGGAAAACTGACCAGTTTATAAGAAATCATACTCATCAATATTTATTTCAATTGATATATTCTATTCTATACATGAACTCATCAAATATATATATGTGGTATATATAAAACAAACAAAAAAGGAAAAATAATATAAAAAAAAAAACATCAAATTTTGTCTTGATCATGACCTGAGAAATTATCTTCATTTGGCAAATCAAATGGGCTCCAATTATTACCAGTTAAGATGGCTACATCTTGATGAGCTTCTGATCCGAGAACCGGTAGCTGTGTTGCTTGAATGGCTTGACTAACCATCATCTGATGATGTTGAAGATGATGATGATGATGATGATGAGAACTACTTGACCATAAAACCTCCTGTTCTGGCAATGGTGGCAGCCCAAAATGATCACTTACACAATGCTCTGTTCGGTCAGGATTATTATATTGCTTGTGATGATCAAACGACTCCAAACCACAGAAGTTGTAAATCTGCTCATTTCCAGTGCTCAATTCTTGTGCCATTTGAATGTTAACATTAGTAGTATTTGAAATGAACTCCAAATTAGATTGATCAATTAAATGATCATCACAACCCAATTCCGGGATTTCTAATCCATTAATGTTGTTATTACTCTTGGAATTATCTGGCTTTTGATTCAAGAAGTTGGCATAAACAAGAGCAAGATCAATATGGGAACCATCAGGCTGCAGCATTGAATTAGATGACCTATTGGAATATTCATCTAAGAAACTCCCATTATTATTATTGACACCACCATATGAATTATGTCCAACCACACCAGTACTGGACACATTATTAGTAGTTCCATAATTCAAATTCTTAGACAAAAGGGTTCGGCCGTCCGTGGCTGTCGAAAGCCTCAGAGACTTTCCTCTTCTGTTCTTCCTGCAGCCACCTCCAACAGGCACATTCCTGAGTGACCCTCCTTTAGTCCAGTATCTTCTGCAGCCTTTACAAAAGTATCGAGGTTGAGTTAAGCTATAATTGTTGTAGTAACAAAACTTGGTGTTGGAACAGCCACACCTTGGACAATTGGGAGATATCTCAGCATTAGGCTTCCATATACCTCTCTCCATCATCAGTACCATTAATGTAAGTAGTTTTCTTCTTCATTCAGACCTTTCATCAAACACTTAAAGATCAAACTCCCTCTCTCTCTGTAAACGTTTAGAGAGAAAATGAAGCAGTTGGGCAACCATGAAATGACCTCAAAAGGGTTATATGGGGTAACAGAATTGCCTTCTCCCCATGCACGTGTGGAGCTTCTCTCCTAAGCCGCACATGACATGATGACACTGTGTTATTATTATGATGGTTAAGGTGGGTGGGGGTGGGGGTGGTGGTGCATGATCAGTCTCTGCCCCGGCGGCTGATACAAGGTGTCGGTGTTTGTGACACGTGTCGAAAATGTATTGGTAGGGATGATAGAGTTGTAGGAAGCAAAACCCTCGAGACTCTAATTTTAGGTGGCTTTGAGGAGCAGACAACCCTCTAAATCTATTACTATTAAACTATACATATTTTGGGAACCCCAAAGTGCTTCCCTTCCCACTCACTCACACTCTCCGATCCCTAAGATGTTATGTCCTTAAAACCCTCCTTCTTAACTGGGATTATATATTTGATATTATAATAATAATAATCAACCATTCAGTTTCATTTTCAGCCCAAAGTAATATAGCTAGCTACCTAGCAAGCTATGTAGCTATATAGTAATTAATTAAATAAATGATAATATAGTAAAAATTGGGTTGAGAATGAGAAGTAGTGTATGAAAAGAAAGAAGAAAATTTAATAAAAAGGAGTGGGCGTGCGTGGAAGTAGTAATTTGTTAAAGGAGGAATGTCTCATAATAAGTGGGTAGTACAGTACTATCCCAGCTAGTTAATGTATACGCAACTTAGAAGGGATCTCTTGGATCATGGGCTTCTCGGATCTGTAGCCTCTCAATTGAATAATATAGTCAATAAATATATATATATATAGAGGAAATTACACTTAGTATGGGATTTTAGGCACATTTAAGTTTGGCCAATTTATATGGTATTTTTTTATTTTTAGGTTTTTGTATGGTATTTGATATGCCATATATATGTAATTAGGTTTCTAAATCCCATATTTACTGTTTTTATTTGTTTAGGAAGTTTTATTTGTCATTGATGCCGAAAAAGTCACCGGAGTTTCTGCGGTCTTGCGGAAAAGTCACGGAGTAGCGGTCGGTGCGGAAAAGTCGTCGGAGTTCTTTGCCGGCGCCGGAAAATTCGTCGGAATTGGCATTTTCGCCGGAAAAATCACTGAAAAATCACCAAGAAACCGGTTTCTTAAAGTCTAAGAAACCGGTTTCTTGAAGTCTAAGAAACCGGTTTCTTGGTGATTTTTCCGTTGACAATGCCAATTTTCACGACTTTTCTGACGCTAGCAGCTACTCCGGCGACTTTTCGGCACCGACAGTAAACTTCAGAAAAGTCATTAGAATTGGCATAGTCGCCAGAAAAATTACCAAGTAACTGGTTTCTGGTTTCTTGATGAAGAAACCGGTTTTTTGGTAATTTTTCCGGTAATTTTTCTGACGACAATGGCCTGACGAATTTTCTAGCGTTGGTAGCAACTCTGACGACTAATACACCGACAACTACTCCGTGACTTTTTCGGTACCAACAAGAAACTCTAGGAAATTCGTCAAAATTGTCATTGTCATAGGAAAAATTATCGGGCTAATCACGAAAGCTGGTTTTTTTCGGTTTCTTGATGAAGAAACCGATTTCTTGGTAATTTTTTTATATTTTTTTCTCTATTTGGTTGATTGATGAAGCCGGTTTCAATTATTTTCAGTGTATATCATTTTTGTTTTGTTTTCATAATCTTTATTATTGTTGTGTAACAAAATTAGTTCCTTGATGAAGAAACCACTTTCTTGGTGAAGAAACCAGTTTCTTGACGAAAAAACCACTTTCTTGGTGATTTTTCTAATGATTTCTTTGGCGACAATGCCGATTCGACGACTTTTTTACGCGGCAATAACTCGGCGATTTTTCCAACACCGGGAACTACTCGGCAACTTTTTCGGCACCGACATCAAACTCGGAATAGTCGTCGGACTTGGCATTGTCCTTTGGTAAAATTACCGAAAAATCACCAAGAAACCGGTTTAACATCAAGAAACCGGTTTCTTGGTGATTTTTCCGACGACAATGCTAATTCGACGACTTTTTCGGCGCGGCAAAAGAACTCCGGCGACTTTTTCGACCCGGCGGCTACTCCGACGACTTTTTCCTAAGCCGACAAGAAACTCCGGTGACTTTTCCAGCACGAGTGACAACTTCGGCAATCACTATAGTTTTATTTGTTTTATTTTTTAAAAAAAAATAAATATGAAGGGAATTTTAATATTTTTTATAGTAATTT
Source organism: Cannabis sativa (assembly GCF_029168945.1). NCBI lineage: Eukaryota > Viridiplantae > Streptophyta > Magnoliopsida > Rosales > Cannabaceae > Cannabis > Cannabis sativa. Next base: position 19,000,475 of record NC_083608.1, read on the forward strand.
AATTAAGTTTTTATTTTTTATGAATTTTAAATTCAGATTTCTTTTTAATGTTTTGTATGGTTTTTTTTAGAAAAAAACCATATTTTTAGTTTGATTGGTTAGATAATGCCATATTTAGTGGTATTTACTTTTTATGCCATATTTATCATAACCTTAATAATTTTTCCCATATTTTTGAAAATAGCCCATATATATATTTATATATTAAATAATATAATCAAAATCTTTTCAAAAAAATAAATATATATATATATACTAGGTGATTGTTACGTGCCAAGCCACGTAGTGTTAGTTTTATTTAATATTTTAGTTTTTTATTTTAATTAATAATTAAAATAGTATAATTATTTGAATGATTTGTTTTATAAAAATAAAATATGTGTCAGTATATTTAGTAAGTAAAACATAGTTGTGTTATAATAATGTAAGTTATTAATAGTAGAATGTACATTAATTTTCTAACTGAAAAAAGTTCTATTATTTCATATTTAATAATAGCTACACAACTATATATTTATAGATTTTCACATTCTTTGCAAATTACTAATAAGCACCAATAATATTTTTCATATTCTAATATTTTTCAACCTTCTCCTCTTGGTGGTAAAATTAAAAATAAAACTAAAAATAAGCACAAACATATAAGGTAAATACTAATTACAGCCCATTTTATCTTCTTTTTATTTTTTTAAGCTATTTTATCTTTTCTAGACATTTTATCTATATTTTCCTTTTTTAAAAAATAAATAAAAAAAATTATTAATATTCTTTTTTAAGATAAGTTTGTTAGAGAGATATGTGGCTAAGATGATTTTTTTAATTTAAAAAGTGATTATTAATATTTAAAAGATTGTTTGATTTTTTGGGTTTAATTATTGGGTTTATTTGTTAACGGGAGATCAAACCTAATCGTTAAATTTAACAGAATATTCTTTTATTTTTAAGTATATTCTGTGAAACCAAGAAATGCCGTTAGATAGGCACTTTTAATATATAAAGATATTTATATATTAAATAATATAATCAAAATCTTATTTGCAGTGCAATATTGTGGGAATGTCGATTCAAAAGGAAACAAACGAAACAAATACCATATTATATTAAGCACCATAGCAGAATGATGACGCAACAAAATATTAGCAAACCATTTATAAATGCCATATAAACAAACAATTAGATATCCAGAATCCTATCACCATCAGAAAGTGGGAATTTGATATTTATAATGGAATTTCATCATGGTATTTATCATATACACTTCAAAGTTACTTGCCTATAACTAATTTTGTTATTACTGATATAATATAAGCAAAGAGTTGAATTATATATAACGAGAAATGATCCAAATTTTAGAACCTTATATTGGCGAGAATATTCATTGTTTTTTGTCACATACGAATGTATTTTAAGTTAATTCTTACGTTTTGTATTTTCTTTTTTTAACACTAGGGATGGAAACTAATATGTAGCTTCAGTTTATTTATTTTAATATATATATTTATGGTTGAGGAAAAGCTTTGCCATTATATACATTTATAAACATAAATGTACAGTGTACTAATGATTACTAATGAAGATTTGAGATTTCAATTTCCATATTAGCTAGCTCAAACATGACGAGAGAAAGGCTTCTAAGGTGAAATTGCATCACCCAGATATGTATTAAAAAAATCTCTTTTTCTGCACTTACACCAACTAAATTACACACCTAAAGCCGAAAATTTAACTGTAAATTATTATTCAAAAAATGCACTTATTACTAGGAGGGGACTAAAAATGACAGAATATAAAGGAAACAAAGTAGAGAGTTCCTAAAAGACTGCTGAGCCACAAGAACCAAAATAAATAAATAAACATTTAATATCTTATGTTATGACTGTGCAATAACTCTACTGCAGCTGTGACTACTCCCTTTCCCTCTCTGGAGATGTCAAACCCCGGTTCTTCGATCTTCCTGTTTAGAAGCTTGTCAAGCTCCCCGCGTAACTTCTGCAAAACAAAAGACAAAACTTTATTAGACACTGCTGCATTAATTGATGAACAATCAAAACAGATGGGGCATCTGTAAATTTACAGCAAGAATTTGGGAGCCACATTTACCCGAATTAAGTCTAGAACACTCTTTGATGCAGAGAAATGGAGATAACCGTCGAGCATTTCGATACCTTCACCTGTTTTACTAGGAATTAGGTTACCGCCAAACAGGAGTAAGGCGTAATCTGATATATTTGTTGAGTCCCGGATGAAAATGCTGGTTGTTTTCACTTTCTCACTGTAAACCATGTAAGGGAGAGGGAAGAGATGAACTGCCGCGTTGACAGATGCAGGGTGGATATCGACTTTCCCCACTTCTTTGGTGTAAAACGCACTCCGTTTTCCTCTTCTTTTGCACTGGACAACATTTGGGTACATCCCTGCGCAAAGAATTGCACATACCATCTCCAAATCCTGACCATACTGGTTGTATGCCTACAAGCACGTAAAACATAGCATGCGATTTTCATACAGATAGGCATAAAAATTCAGTCACTCGACAGGAAAATTCAGAGCCAAAGTCAGGTTAAAGAGACTAAATGCTTACAGCAGGACCCCTGGATTTGTCCACAAAGCCAATACCCGCCAACAGATCTAGAAACTGCATTCTCATATCCTCCATCATCTGCAAAGTTACCGGAGATAAAAAGTTCTCCCAACAGAATGCTCTATCATTTCCGTTACGCTTTGCTTCTTTCCATCCTTCAAAAGCTTTGAGGAGTGCTATGTGGTCACTGCAACAACAGTGTGAAGATTTAAATAACTGAAAGGTTCAAAAACTCAAGTATGTCCATACGTACTGTCATTTATCAGAAAGGGGAGTGTGACTCAGCTGAATGACCTAACCTGCAAGAATCACCGGCAAAGGACCTTTTTGCAGCATCAGCTTCCTCTTTCCTCTCTATGGGCATGACAAACGGATCACGATGAGCAAGAGCAGCAGCAATTGTTAAGGCAGGATTCAGGCATTGAAAGATAGACCCCATCAATAGCATCTTCCCAATGTTTGGGTCCAACGGCAGAGTGCAAAGATGGCGACCTGTAAGTGAAAATATGCCATTGTGATCAGCACCCTAAAGATGAAATTAGTAGAGGAAGAAAAAGGTTAAAACTTGTGGTGTATATATACCAAGTGGAGTAAGCTCCTCCCTATCATCTAAAGCTCCTATAGTTTTAAGAAGTTCAATTGCATTTTGGACGGCAAGGGAATCTGGTGGCTGAAGTGCCTTTGCAAGAAATGATCCAGCAGTTCCAAGCTGCAAGCTTTTAATCTGGAGGCACAACTCTTGCAGAGGTGTTCGGAGAATTTCAGGCAACTGATACTGAAGCATTTCATCGTGTATAATTTTTGGGTACAATTTATAACAAACCCCGGGTTGCACACGTCCAGCACGCCCTCTTCTCTAAAATCATCTCAAAAGAAAAGAAAAGTATATACAAATACATTATTGTGGGAAGGATAAAAAAGTGATTGCCAGTCTAGATTCTTATCTCATAAAATACCTGATGTGCTGAAGCTTTTGAAATCCACGAAGGTAAAAGACATGCCAGTTTGTTAAGAGCATCATAACTAGTTTCCTTTGCCTTGCCACAGTCTATCACATACACAACATCATCTATGGTGATACTGCTCTCAGCAATATTTGTTGCCAGCACAATTTTTCTACAAGACAGATACAGGCAAATTTAGAATTTGAGCACAAATAAAAAGAAATGCAGTTGCAAAATCCATCTGATATCGAAGTGATTGTAGCAGGATGATTAAATCTTCAGATTAAGAAAAAATTTTATTTCCTTCATCTTTCTTGCCTCTAGCCACTCACTATTTCAACTGAGTAAAGTTGAAAGAGAAAGAATACCGTAAGGAACTTTTTAACATAATTAATTGCTTTCATATGCTTGCCTTTTGTTAGGGGGTGGACGATCAAATATTTCCCGTTGATTGATAGTAGGCATAGATCCATGTAAGGGAAGAACCATAAATTTGCTTGGATCTCCAAGGAATCTGTTTCCCTTAACTTTGTCAAGTAGCTTAGAAATGTCATCCCATCCCGTAAGGAATACAAGAATCGCACCAGGACCTTCATGGCGACATATATGTTCAATACTTGCTTCTACCTACATAAAATAAACTACTGGTGATTTGTTTAACCTCCAAAATTAAAACTTAAACAATTTGATATAGCTTTCAGTATTTCACACATTACAATTGCTCTACCCTGTTCAAGGCTTAAAAAAAGCCTCAAAGAAAAGGAAACTCAAATTGGAAAACATATATGAACCAAAAATGAAGCAAACTCGCTAGACTTTAGAACAACAAAAGTAAAGTTGGGTTCATAGAAAGCATGTTACCAGACCCAAATCAAGTTGTGAACCAGACCACGCTTCAAGAGACTTTCTTGTAGATGTGCTATAAGTTCTGTATTGAGAATCAATATTAACTTCCTGCAATCATAGACCAATTATTTGTAAGTTTAATATTTTTTGGAAAAAAAAAAAAAACTGCCTAGTATCATCAGCTTCCATACAGCAACAAAATTATTATTGTAAGAAATTAAGGAAATTCCAGCCATCATTAAATTTGTTAAGATAAAAATGGAACGAGAGATTGCCTCAAATAGTTCAGTTAACGGGTCCTTCTTGGAATCTTTTTGTCTTCTTCTTCTTGAATTTCCATCGAAGTTACCAGACTCTGACTTTATACTATAGTGAGTTTTCTCTAAAACGTCTTCAAGAAATAAGTCGGTTACAGGAAAAGTAAAGCCCTGCAAATAATAAAGAAAATATGCAAAATTAACAATCAGCCTAGAAGAACATCAATATGTATTCTTCAAGAGAAAGATAATATACTGGTATATGTATGGTTGGGGCATTTCCAAAGTAGTTAGAGAACAAGTCAGCATTGATCGTTGCACTCATTAGAATAAGACGTAAATCTGGGCGGCGAGGAAGAAGATCACGCAAAATTATTAGTAAAAAGTCCTCATTCATGCCTCTTTCATGGATTTCATCAACAAGCAAGTGGCTAACACCGGTTAATAGTGGATCCTGGACCTGCATGAATAACGGCAGCAATTAGTGAATATAACAAACCAGGGAAGAAGCAGACACAAAAAGATTCTGTAAATTACTATGAGGCTAAACTTTTTATAAAAACATGTAAAAGACAAACCCAGAGGATGGTGCTTTTGGAGTATTATTCCTAAATTTTGTTGTGCTAACTGTAATGTGTTTAAGGGTGGTACACCCCCATCTTCCCCATGTGATTAGCATATATCAGTTTCCATGTCACATAACACAAGTATTTCATTTTAAGAAATCCAAAAAACAATTGTTATTCTTGATGTTTTAGACCAGATGAAAAAATTACGCACATAAGTAATTTGAAGTTCATGAAACAGACTCAAGCACCAACTGTGAGAAAAGGAAAAGAGATCCAAGGAAACTGTACAGAGAAATTGACATGAGATTGAATTACCAATTGGCGAAGTAATACTCCAGTTGTGCAAAATAAGAGTCGTGTTTGGGATGAACGCTTAGATTCAAGCCGGATCTGATAGCCAACACTTTCACCAAGACTTTCTCCTCTTTCCGAGGATATACGAGCAGAAACAGAAATAGCAGATATACGGCGAGGTTGAGTGCAAACTATATTACAATCTGCACCACGCAGACATGATATCTCCTCTTCTAGAATGAATTGAGGAAGTTGTGTTGTTTTGCCACAACCTGTTTCTCCTGAAACTACCAATACCTGTGTTTAAACAAGATGAGCAAATAATTAATATAAAATATGTAAGATATACAATTGAAATTATTTATGTTGGACAAAGAAATGTTTTTTTTTTCAGAATGAAGAAACTAATAAAAAATAATGATTATAATAAATTGTTAAGAGTCCCACATCAAATTAAAAAAAAAAAAGAAAAACTCTGAACATTTAGAATTTGCAACCATCAACTTGAAACACCAGTTTTGCATCTATATCATGGATGAATAGCAATTTCCCTACTGGGAGCATGGAAACATCGTCATCATACCTGATTTTCTGCAACAGCTTTCAGAAACTGAGACTTCATTTTGAATGCCGGAAGTTTCTCCCGAAATGATTGCATTGTTTTTAAGCTGTCACTTGTCTGCATTAAAAATGTATATATCTTTAAAAATGAAATTTTGACTTGGAAATCAAAAAAATGCAAATACATATAATAACACGAGCAGAGGGAATGCAGCAGCCAACTCTATCCCAACCAAAACACCTTCGCAAATATAATTAATTGAATAATAATCAAGCGGAAGGTCATTAGTATTCCTACAAACTCCATCATTGAAATAAGTCATTGCCCTGATCCAACTGGCCTCTGTTTTCAGGGTCTTAAAAGCAGTGTGTTTTAATAACATTTAATGGGGTTGAGGTTTTACTATGAGGTTGTCAAAGTATTCTCAAAAGCACAAGAAATTGATGGGGTTCCTTAGTAACATGGCTGGGTCAACTGCATCAACATAAATCCTGGCTTGTAACCAGGAAGGCCGCGGAATGAGACACAATGCTTTCACATCACATGTCAAAGATTCATAGAGCAATCATTCATGTTTTCAACATGCTTGAGTATGTGTCATTTATTAGATGGTTTGTTCAGCAGCAACTGGTGATTGGCAGTCTTGTTTATACAGGAGAAAATTAGTTGCTACTCTGCTACTACCAATATTGTAACATTGGCACCAATAATCTAGTTATTTAATTTTAGGTAAATGTCTTAAAAATATCAAATGGATACAATGAGAAATATTTATAAGATAAGAACTAGAATAAAGAGCCAGTGCATGGTAAATTAAAGAACTAGAGAGATCAATATCAGGAATTTGAAGTTTGAACTGTAACATTTTTTCGGTAATTCTACATGAGCTTTCCAAACTTTCCTAAAGCTTAAGCACTAGGCCATGGGCCAAAGCTAACTTGGATTTTGATGATAAACTATGTTGTTAATGTCATTTTTTAATACTGGTAGAAGATCACCAAACCTCTCTGGATAAAATTCATACCATAGCATGTATATTCAAATGGTTCTGCTATGTAGAAAATGAAAATTAATATATGCTTATGTAATTTTTATTTATTCTTTGCTGTGTGCTTTAACTCGAAAAGATTTCTGGTATAAAGGGATGTACTGGAGTTAATGATCTATCTATTTATTGGCTAGCATACGAGTTTGGTAGCATCAACAGCTTTGGTCAGGAGGTTTTTTGGGGGGTTTTGTCAATAAGCATTATAGTATGGATATGTTAGTTGTATTCGCTTATGATATGTATTCTGCATTCTTGATTTCTTATTGATAAAAGAGAAGGCAACACAGATTATGGAATATAAAATTGACACATTGCAATATGTACCTTCATTTTTTCCTGCTTCTCCTTAAGCTCAAGGCTAAGTTTTTGCCTGATAGAATCAGTCTCAAGGGGGGAGACAAGTTGAGTCATATCTCCATCAGCGGAAGATTGTATGCCTCTTTGAGCTGTTGAGCCTGTTGCTTCTAAAGAGCTATTTTTAGGTACTCCTACCCGCGACTGTGAGTTATCCAGCAGATTTCCAACTCGCCTTTCAATTTCTGTAGTCATTCTAATCTGTACAATAAATAACAATAATTAATAGTGCATTGAAAACAAAAAGCCAAAACAATGCAAGAAAACATTACCTCTTTCTGAGTAGAGCCATGACGGTCATCAAGATCTGCCCGGTAATCTGGCAATGGAACTTTGCTAACAACAAGAGCCTTGCCCTTATTATATGCATGGCTTTCTTTGCAGAAGCACAAAAAATTATAATAAATGTAAGATTAACAATACATTGACTGCAGTTATCACGGCAACCAAAACACTATAATTTTTCAAAGCCAGATTGCTAAGTCCATGCCAAAGTAAAAGCTACTCAAAAAATGAGTACCCAAAAAAAAGAAAAGAGAAAGAAACAACGACATACATATTTTTTTCAAATGAAAAACACAAAACAGTCAGAAGAGAGCTTACAAGTGAAACCCAAGTTGATGAGCCATGTCAGCTAGAGTTTGCTGGTCTGCTCGACTAAAGTTTCGCTTAATTATCAACTCTTGTTCTCCTCCTCCTTTCATTTGCTCTATCTTACCCCACCATTCATTTTCATCAAGAGCTTCCATCTGTATATCCAAAAAAAAAAATCACAAAAAATAAGACCTTTCACTCTATAAACTCAAGAAACTGAGCCCCATAAATTTTTAATCATTCCAAACACGAAAGTTAAAACTTTTGCATTCACTGAATACCAGCAAGCTCGATCACTCATCACTTTCCCAACTTTCAAGCCAAAAATCAAAGCTTTTCGGTTTATTGACATACCATACAGTCAAGCTCAATGAAAGGAGAGAAAAAACAATCAAACTAATCCACTATCCTAAACTATTTTTTTGACAATCAAACAAAGAAGGTTTTTTCACACGAAAACACTTACAACACAAGTTAGTAGTTAGTTACCTCCGAAGCTTTTTCCCTCAGTTTCTCAGCACGCCAGACAGGGTCCCACCACCTCTGTTCTCCTCGTCCACCACCACGGCCTCCTCCTCCGCCACCGCGGCGGCCAGCACCTCCGCCGCGACCGCCACCGGAGTTGCGGCCGCCACGGGAGTTGGGGCCACCTCGAGAGTTGGGGCGGTAAGACATTGAGGGAGTCGAGATCTGGAGGTAATGGCGGCGAATGGAAGATAGTCGCGGGGGAAGGAGGTGGAGTTGGTTGGGAATGGAGAGTGAAGAGAAGAAGGAGCAGTAGTACGTGATGGTCCGCGCTGTAGGGGATCTTAGTGAGAGATTTGGAAAGATTTTTAACACTCGCCCATTAATAATAGGTTTTGACATTTTCTTTTCTAAATTGAAATATTGGTTGTAAATTGGTTGTTTTAATGGGAATTGTGTTGGACACCAATATCTTTTCATAATTACCACATTCAAATAATGTTGTTCCATAAAAAAAAAGATTATTTTATAAATACACAAAAATAACAAAAAAATTACAAAAATACTATTTCACAGAATTTTAAATAATTTTACGATTTTTTTGATTTTATTTACAGAAAAAACAATTTTTTTATGTTGTACTCTTGTTAATTTGTTGTTGATTTTTTGTTATCTGTAAGTTATTTTTTTTTATTGTTTTGATGTTATTTTCATGTTATTTTTATATAGTTTTCTTATTATTTTCGTGTTGTCTCTAGGAAAACTGTAAAAATGTAAAAAAATTCTGTAAACGTAAAAATATAATTTTTTTACAAAAAATAGTACCTTATATAATTATCCAAAAAAAAAAAGTGTTTGTCAATTTTTTCATCTTCATAAAAATATAATATCCTCAAAACTATATTCCTTATTCCTTCTAAAATATATTTATCTTTCTAATAAGTCAATTTTTGCAAAAAGATGGTTTTTCTTGAAAAAAAAAATATTTTATATGAAAAATTCAAATAATAGTTAAAAAAAATATAGGGAGAACAATATTAGGGAACTAGTTACAAGTAACTTGTTACCTTAAATTGTTTTTATTCATATTTTTTATTTTTCTCGTAAAATATTTTTTTTTTTTTGAAAAAAAGTCATATTTTTGTAAACTTTGCCAAAAGAACATAAAATAAAAAGTTCCCTTCTGTAATTTTTAAATTTCAATTGTATGTGACTAGTGACTAATGACTATTTATGGTCCAACTCCAAGTCAGCTTACTTGGTTCAAGTTTTAGATCATGCTATTTCTTATGATGTTGCTCCTTGGAATAAATTATGGAAGAATAAGGTGTTGGAGCACCATAAGACTTTTTGGTGGAGCATTCTCTCCAATACTCTTCTAATTCGAGCTCTTCTAGCTAAGAGACTGCAGATTAAAGATTTTTTTCTCTCCTGTCTGTAAGGCGAGTGAAAAGACAATAGAGCACTTTTTTCTCCATTTTAACTTTGCTTTTCACTTGTGGGGATCTTCCCCCTAGGGTATTATGTCGGTTATTGAATTAAGTGCTCGTGTTTGGGATTGGATCAAATTTTTATTAGGCCTTAAGTCAAAGGGGATCAATGTAGATGAGGTATTCCTCTATGCTTTTGTTTACCCAAAAAGTTGGGTGGATGACGTGGATACTATTTTTGACACATGGCACGAAGGAAACAACACCTGGGGCCCTGCTGCCAAGGATAGGACAGTGTTACATGCACATTAAGGGCACCCAATTAAGCATCAAGATCCAACAAAGTCATTTCTAGGTGTTATCCTTCAATAAATAGGTCATAATGACCCTAAAATGATGAACCATGAAGTTGAGGATTTCACGTGGACATCTTGGGGCTCAACTTTCGTCTAGTACAAATACTGAGCACCCAGGCTGACATCTTGTGCGTCGTCTCACATCACTTTTAGTTCCCAACAACTTCCTTTAGGCGATCTGCTTAGCCATTGCCCTATGATACATGAGAGACATGTCCCAATCAAGTTTCAGAGTTTGGAGACTAGTCTACAAGAAACGGCACTCGGGCACTATGAAGCCCTAATAGGCGCCCAATTTGATATTTAGTTGATCTAGGCACACTGCGGCTAGGGTTTAGGTTTTTGGGGATATCTTTGGACCCTAATTCCTCAAATCCATCAAGGAAACAATGTCAAGACATGATATTTCATCAATGGAATCCCGAAAGAGCCCATTCCCAACTATGGGTGCCTAGGTTGACATTTCAACTTGAGCACCGATTTCGTTTCACCAGTGACGCCCGTGCAAATTTGACGAAGCTGAAATTCGTTGAGTACTTTTCACCAAAAAGAAGATTGAACATAAACGAGATAAATTTTAGAGATGTTGCCCCCCACCTAGGGGTCTAGTGCATGCCCCCCAGCCAATGAGCACCTAGATTGACGTATTTTAACTTGAGGCACTCCAGTACACCTTTCTGGAGAAGTCTCTTGGGCATTTCCCTTATTTTCTCCCATGATAAAGATAAAAAGAAAAAGAAAAAATAAAGAAGAAGATGAACAGGAGAGAAAATGGGAATTAGAATGAAAAATAAAGAAAAAAATCTAATATAAGTAAAAATATAAAAGATAAAACATGTAAAAGAGGGTTGTTCAACTTTTTATCATGATTTTTAATAAAAAAAAATTGTCACAAAAGTGACATATATACATAAAACATATTATTAAGGTAAAATGGAACAAATTTTTTTTAGCAAAAATAGTTAGTACACAATATAAAACATAAGTAACAAAAATATAGTAAATATGCGTGCTACACTAAAAATAAAATAAAAATGGAAAACACTGTACTTACTTAAATTTCCCTATATTATTAAGTTTTCAAAAATATATGCAATATGTATTAGTTTGGTTTAATTTCTTTAAAATATCTATACAAATAGATCTTAATCGTATGAATTAAATTGAATTTACGAGTATTTATGAACACCCTTAAATGAACTAAATTATTCTCAGTATAGATGTGTAAACTCTACTTAGTTATTTAAAAATGAAAAAATAAAACATTATGAAGAAAAACAAACAATTAGATATCAAGAATCCTTAGGGCACACCAATAGGGAAAAAAAATCAATGTGGGTTTGTCATATTTCAAGTTGCCTACAATGAAAATTGTTTTATTTAAGTAGATGAAATTGTAGAAAATTATATTTGTATTATAAGGAAAGTTCCATTTTTTTCCCTAAAGAGAATAATATGACAAGCATGATGCATTTGCTGCAGATGAAAGAAATAAGTAACAAACACAATACAAACAATATAAAACTGGTAAAATTAAAATATGAAGGGCATAACTTGCATTTGCAAGATGACCAGAATCCAGTTTAACTCTAGTCACTGGACGAAGAAGAATTATACAATAAACAATGTTTATACAGAGCATAAAACGTACAAAATTTCTCAAGAACAAAACTCAATTGGATGAAAGATAAGCCTACTACTGAAAATATAATTTTAATTTATACAGGATGAGCTATTATTGATCTCCAAGTATACACGAATGGGAACACGCCAGGAGCATTCTTTAGTCTTTACTTCTACATCATCTCCCTATAGTTGCCCCAATTTCTCCTGTCAAACCATAATTATATATCAGAGAAGCATAAAATGTAAAGTACAACACATTATGAAGAGTCCTCAAAAGATGACCATCTAAGATTTTGATTATGAGAAGCAAAAAAATGAAATGGGGAAGACTAAAGAGGGAGAACAAGGGGAAAGTGATACAGAAAGTTGTACAACTAAGATAACATGATCAAGAAATTAAATGAAAGAAAGTTGTACAGTTAATTACTTATCATTCATCAAAATCACTAGCAATCCTGAGAAAAGGGAAAATATACAAGGGAAATACCTGAAGCATCTGCATTAACTTGGGGTGCTGCTCCAAAAGCTGGCAGAGTTTGTCTCTGTCACTCAATAAAGACTGCCAACAAAATGTGTAAGTAATGGGGAAGTTATAACAGGGGATTCTGATCAAACAGAATTGAAGATTTTTTAGCATATAAACAAATTCAAAATACCTGAATAGCTTCGGGTGATTTGAAAAACTCCTGTAATGACATTGCTGGATCTTGTTGCTGCTGTGAAGCAGTATCCATAAGTGGGTTTATCATTTGTGGATGAGCATGTTCAACTTGATGCTGCAGCTGCACATGAGAAAAGTCTTGTTGCTGCTGCTGCTGATAAAATGTATTCATATGAGAAGCCTGTTGTGGTTGCTGTAGCATCTGTAAGGAATGCATTTGCATGTGACCAGGACTTTGCAAAGACACGCCTTGGTCCAACTGCTGTGAAGCTTGCATAGGTGGCCTAAGGTGGTGGGGAGGCTGCGGAGGACGTTGGAGCTGAGGTGGCTGAAGTGGCTGCAACTGAGAAAGGGAATGAATTGACTGAATGGAAGACTGAGTAATGGAGAGATTCTGCAAGACATTTGGTGGATTATCAACCTGCTGAGTTGGGAAGTTTCCATAGAGATTTGCAGGCATTGACCCTGGCCTACTGAAACCCAAGTGTGACAAATGGGGAGCAGGTGCATAGGCATTTGCTCTCGTCCCTGAAGCAGTTGAAGATGTCATCTCCATCTGGTTGTGTGCTAAAGGTTGGGAGGAAGAATTTTTATTAGAAGTTATATTATATGGACCAGATGAGAAAGGAGGTGGAGTAGGAGGAAGTGGTGGTGGTGGCCTAACAGATCCACCGGGAGAAGAGATGGAATTCCTCGAGAACTTGGCATCTATCCCTAATGATGCAGAACTGTTGTTAAACATGTACTCTGAATGAACCTGCAAAATAAAGGGATCACCAAGTTATTACATAGATGCGCATAAACTAGCTAAAGGTAGCAAATACAGGGAAACTTATTGAAAAATAAAATCATGAAAAGCCCTATTTTCTCATACTTGGAAAGATGATAGAGATGGATTCTGGACATCAGTCAAAGAATTCATAAATGAGGATGGTTGGCTTGAAACTAGATCAGAACTCTGAGATATCACAGGTGCAACTGTTGGAGGCGGTGGCATTGGAGGCAAGGGAGGTTGACTTAGCAGATACCTCTGGTCATAATGCCCTTGAGACCCTGTAGGTACAGGTACATTCATAGAGGGAAATTGAATGTTCTTTTGATGTAAATTTTGTGGAGTCAACCTAGTATCCACTGGTAATGGTGCCAATGATGGTGATGCATGACTATAAATAGAACCAGGAAACCCAGGATTGTTTGATGCTACCACAGAATCAAACCCACCAGAATTCTTGACTGTAATTGCATTTTTCATGTCATCAGACTGCTCCATATACTTCTTATCCGAAGTAACACTCTGTTCTCTAGTTAATGACTTTTCAGGACGCGAAATCGACATCCTTGAAGAAAATTCACTCTGTGTATTTTCATCAATGTTAGCTGCTAAAGGTGTGCCCAAACGAGAAAATTGGCTACTCTCATGAACATCACTGTCTGTCTCTTCAACAATAGAGTGGGGAGAATTTTGCTCGACAATAAGAGGGGAGGGCTGCTGCAGATTATCATCTGGCTGAGGAAAGGGTAATTTGTCATCAGTTTCGGACTCCTCGCCATCAAAAACTATATCAATCCCATGAAGATCATCATCCAGATCTGTCTTCAATTGCTTAGGTTTGCTGGACTTCTCTGAAGCTATTTCACCCATGGAAGTTGCATTCTTGACCTGTGTTGTATCCACTCCGACTACTGCAGACATGGGATTCTGGCGCTCCCTCTGTCTAGCCATAAATTCATCCACATGAATTGAAGGAGGCCTTCCACCAGTTGCTCCTACTCGCTGAACAGCAATCACGTTAGAATTTGTAACCCCATCAACATTTCTTTCCCTTGCAACATAGTCATCCACGTGCATGGACGGAGGCCTGCTAGTATTCGGTTTGCGCTGCCTAAAAGTATCCCTCCGAGTAGGAGCTGAAGAGGTAGTAGATGGCCCAAGTCCTCGTGCAAATGCATTTTGAGCTGCATTCTCAGCTGGAGAATTTTCTCCTCTAGCACGCCTATTTGATCCTTCTACAGAAGGCATTTTTCGTTTGGCAGAAAGTGTTGTCTGAGGAAATCTATCAGGTAATGTTTCTGGACATTCCCACAGAAACTTGTCTCCGAGTCCTTGGAAAAGATAATCTTCAGACCTTTCAGCTTCACCATCTGACATCAGATGGGCTTTTGAAGAAAACAGATCTGATGAAACCCGACCACTGGAAATTATGTCATTTGCTGTTACTGAACCAGCAGGGTTTTGCAGTATTGACAGCAACAATTTTGCAGAATCTAAAACCTGTAAATAGTCAATAACATCATGAATTAACAGAAATTATAACAAAAGAAATAAACTTATAAACACAATTTCAAATAAGTATGCCTGATAAAAAGCAGTTTGAATATCGTAGTTGGTCAAATATTCATCATCTTCAATCTTTGAACTCAACAGAGATACTAATTTGTGTATGTAATTTATCTGTTCTTCAGGAGCACCATCTGCTCCTTCTTTTGTATCCTGAATGCCAAAAAGAAACTTCACAGCAACCACCTGGTCCTTCAAACTAAGCAACGAAACAACATTTAGTTTCCAAATCAAACATTGTAAACAACTAAAGAAAAATTGAACAATCTAAAGTCCCACATGAGTCAACTTCACTCCAAGTCGACAAAAACAACCTCTAGCAACAGACGTATAGCCTTTCAGTAAAGAATTGTGATATGTGTACCCAAATATTACATTAGTGTCAGCTTTATCAATCAATCACATTCATCTAAACAAGGGCCCAATGTTTAAAAAAGAGTAGTTTCATATCACTGTGTAATGTTTGAGTGCATATTTAGGGTGCACATATCATTACTCTAAAGCAATTGGAAAAAAAGGAAGCAGAAAGCAAAGAGCAAATACTTGAAATAGCATTACAGCTAAATCAATGACATGCTGAAAATTATATGGTGAATAACATACACAATGAAAAATAAAGGGGCAGTAAAGATGATGTTCCTGCAGAGAAACAACTAAATAAAGGCATGAAAACTAACCTCTCCCCATCCATACAAAAGGATGAAGAACCCAAACACAACGCATTAATAGACTCAATGGCATAATCTGAAAACCCGTCTTTACTATCTATAGATTGTAACAACTTCTTCCAGCAGCATAGCAAAGGGGGCTGTTTTCTCCATTCAAATTCATCAACATTGCCATAATCTCCATTGTCATCCCTTTCCTGTGCTCTATGTGATCCAATTTCCTCAGTTCGGGATAGAACACGGTTGAAAATAACAACTAAAGTATTTTGGCCTACATTGTCAGAACCCAGTTCTTTAAAAACAGTAAGACACGCCAACAACTCTTTTCCAACTGGTAGAACCTGAAAAATTAAAAATAAAATAATCACACGATTTTGACACTGATAACTTTTTTCCCTTTTGATATGATGAAATAAATAGAATTTTTTATCCTTACATTCAGTCAAAGCACCAAAAAATAGTTATTATCTTACTTGAATCCCAGAATTTTAGTGTTATTATTTTATTTTTCGACTACTTTTTCTTCTTTGATTATAAATTATAATTGTCACAAACAAAGGGTCGGTTTGGTAGCATTATCGCTTAGACAAACATTTAATATGTTGGAATAACATGAAATTGTTGTGTATTTGGTAATTTATAATTTATAATTTAAAAAGTTGTGAATTGGAAAAACAAAAGCATGGCAATTGATAATCTATAATCAAAGTATGAATTAAATACAAAATTATTAAAATAAATATCATTTTAATATATATCTAATAAAATATAAGCAGCAAAAATACTTTTTTAAACAAAATAAAAAATATATAATTTTTATTATTATTAATTTTATATATATTTATATTGGTTTATTCAGATATTTTTATCATATATGATAATTTTTTTTCAGGCAATAAATAAATAAATATATATATTAGCAATGAATAATACATGTTTTTTTTCCTAGCATGAATGATGCATGTTACAGCAAGTAAATATATAAAATGATTACAGATTCTCTTATAAGCCATAATTTGAAGTTCGGTTGTGTAGCTTCAAATTTTAGCTTTAGCTATTATACTTCTTAAATAAGTTGTTACTTAAATAAGTACTGAACAATTTATTTGATAATTATATTATTAAAAGAAAAAGAGAGATTTTTCTTTTTGATAAATTCAATCACACCAAACACGCAATTAGCCAATTACCAAAACCCTATCATGGAAGAGAAAATTTTCAATAAGCAACATTTAACTTTTATAAAAGCTTCATCAAATTGGGCCCAAGGATAGTTATAAAAGAAAATTTAGTAAATATAGCTAAAAAAATCCTTTTGGTATTTTTCCTAAAAACTTCTCCCAACAGAACCTACCATCCCAAAACAAGGTCCAAAACAAGTTCAAACATAGAGAACGAAACATTCTTAAGTACGCTTCATAGTTCATATACAGAGATAAGCTTGAGTATATTTCATAAATAAAAAACATGATGCTGCAGTATTAAAAGAGAAACACATACACACAATCTACTTAAAAAGAAAATATATATTTTAATTTTCTCACAAGTTACAAACATAAAGTTATAGCATGGAAAAGAAAAACACAGAACTAAATGCTACCTGACAGAATTTGAGGAGATACGATAAGATCACAGCACAGTCCTCAGCACTGATTTCAAAGCCGTGCCTAATGAACCACCAAAGTATTTTAGGAAATGCAGAGAGAGACTAAGAAAGAGAAAGAAAAGAGAGAAACAGGGATACTTACAAATCATGTTTTCCAGCACGGTGAACAGATGTTCGAGAACTACATAATAATGAGAAGGACTTGAATACAGGAACACACCAGCTAAGAATAGCAACCCCACATTTAGTTGAACTCGTAGTGTCTAAAACTTGTTTTCCATCTGAATCAATAACAGTTAAACACCTTCCCAGCACTCTAGTAAGCATCTGAATGAAACCCTCCTTTAACAAAAATGCCTGAAAGAAGAAAGCCCATACTTGAATCTGTTTCTGATATAGAAGAAATGAAAAAGAGGTCCAAACATAAAAACAAAAAAACATTTAATCGACAAGCCTGCAATAGATAAGAACCTGGGCATGTGGATGTTCCAATAGGTTGGCAAGAAAATCAAGATATCTGTAAACCTGAAAAGTGCATGAATAAAACGTTTAATTCTGGAAAATTAGATATCAATATCAAGATTTTAGAGTTAGAAAGGGAAAAAAAAAAGTTACCTTGAAACTGTCCATTTCAGATAGAGATGACACATCAGAGACATGCTCGCTTATCCAGGAGAGGATAGGTTGAAGAAGGACAGAGCAAGTTTCAACCTTTAGGCATCCAATGCGTACTATAAAAACGCGTAGCATGTCCTGAATCACTACCAATTCCTGTAAGAGAAACATCATTCAGTCATACAGAACAATACAAGCAGATAAATTTTCAGAAACACCTCCCCCTAGTTGAATAAAAGGCAATAATGGTATAATGTAAATAAACAAATAAAGGAAATAACTCCTAAGGCCAAAGGGTAAGTCACATACAGAAATAGCATAATGCTGGATAATATGGGCAATTTTGTCAAGCTGTGGCATCAATTGAGCAAGCAACTTCTCCAGATGCACAGGCTGAAGATACCAATTGACCTGCTTTTCCTTCCTGGGCCCCAATAATGTACCAACAGACAACTTTCTAAGGGCACTCAACAAGGGCAATCCATTTCTCCAAAGCCAGAAACCTCCTTCGGGAAATAAATCATTCTAGCATTGCAAGAGTGATAAAGAAAGACATTAAACTAAACTCAATGTTTAAGTGTGAAGCTTATAGCAGCTTCAGCATGCAAAATGCATAGTTTCCACAGCAATAATCATTAGCTGCAGAAAATACAATAATATAACAAATATTCAAATGGACCGATATAGCAGCTAAACAGACAAATATATGAGTGCACAAGCATTACTGCTTTTTATAATTATAAACAGATTATTATCTAAACTCTGGTGCTTTCAAAAATTGTTTAAAATAAAAAGGATGCTAACTACTGTTTTGTAAAAACAACTTGCATTACAATAGACTCACTAGTTGCTGCTAGTTAAGCTTAGCAAGCTGAACATTTAACGTAATACAATTTAAATTTTAGCTAAAGCAGTATCTAAACCAAATAAAAGAAATAGCATACCAAAAGACAGAGCAAACTGCAGGTTTCCTTAGGACCCAAAGCCAGCACTGAAGTAGATTGAACACTAGCAAGGAGGGAATGGAAGAGACCAGGAGTCCAACCATATACTGGCCAACAAGCAAGTGCAGATGCAACAAGATGACAAATAGCTCCAAAACCAAGCGCAGAATCAGGATAAGATGAGGATAAGTCCGCTGCACATGCTGCTAATTTTGGACTGATTACAGAATCCGATCAGATAAGTATAAAAAGGAACATTAAATAATGTAGGCTGCAATAAAATAAAAAAGGAAGTATTGCCAACCTAACTTCTCGATGCAGTCGAAGAAGCGCATTCATTAATTTGGTATTTCTATGCTGCTCCTCAGCTTCCTATAATAAATAATGAAACAACTCAAGATTGAGTGTAACGGAAGTGCTCAACATGATATAACAATACAATACAAATACACATAAATGCACTAAAAGTTTTTTCCACAACATCCAAACCAGTGGAGTCAGTGCTTCAAAAATGAACAAAGTGATCATTTCACTGTAGATTTAGGTTTTAACTTCAAGAACCAAAATATGAAGGAATAGAAAATCAATTATAGACTCCGGTCCCTACTAACACCCCTAGCCCTTCCATGTAACTTCCCTTTCTTAATAAATTCATTCTTCTATAATTCATAAGGAAAAATACATACATTTATGTATGGCATGTACACACGCCAACCCAATTTCTCATCGCTGTTTTACATTTAACATAATAGAATGTTTATTCAAAAAAAAACATAATAGAATGTGAAATTGCTCCACTCCAATAAGAAACAAATTTTCTGAATACACAAGTAACAATTATATTGACAATTAACACTAACACAATAACAAAATTCTTAATACCACTCTTCTCATCCAAACAAATCATATGAATAACATGAAATCAATTCAATAAATATATATATATATGCATAAAAAACTAATAATTAAAAAAAAAAACCTGTAGTTTCTGCAAGAGGTTGATCAACAACACAAGGGAAGGAACCAAAAGATCAATTAAACTCTGTTCACGATAACGTTCTAGTAGTAAATCTGACGTAGAATTGCATTCTGTGCCATCATCAACAAGGTAATCTGTCCAAGGCCAAAATATCTCATTTCCATAAATATATTAGATGACAGCCAAAAGGACAATAGTATCTTTAGTAAACAACTAAAAATTGCACAAACTAGTAACATAAGACAAACATAATATCCAGCAACAAAAGATGTAAAACAATTATACAAGCAACGGACTACAAAATCCATGTCCCATGATTAAAAATAATAATAATAATTAAATAGGCAAAAACATTTCTCTTCTGATTGTTCTTGTGAGAAGTGCTTAACTGTCATATTCCTGCCGATACATGATAATAATTATATTTTAAAGAAGAAGAAGAAAAACATGATAAGAAGAAGAACTGTACAACATACCATAACTGTTTGATGACCTTTCAAGCATGAACCTACAGTTCACCAGAAGTGTGAATATGACTGTTATGGCACCTTCATCATACAGAGCAGCAGCAACAGACTATATTCAAACAAAACATTGTAAGCAGCATACAAAATCACAATCGTAAACTAGCTGATAGATACAGTTACATACTGAGTTCTCTGAAATGAAAGCTAAAATTCTTATAGCTGTTGTTAACTGTGCTATAGATGAGTCACGAAGGATCACTCCATCAAAAGTCTTCTCAGAGACAATTTTTCCAAGATTCTCCATAACATTAACATCAGAACCACTAGAGGAATCTCCAATAATGTTTTCTACATCTGTTAGATCTGACACTACTGTGGTTGTTGAACTTAAGTTGGCATCTCCTCCAGAAGCTAAGACAGCAGCATACCGCAAAATCCCAATACCCCCATTTTTATGATAGATTACACCAGCATCTATCCATTCCAACAGCCTCGTAGGAGCATCTTTTCGATTGGATCCTGGAGACGAGGAATGCAATGCTCTATGGAGTTCTACAGCAAGTCCAATCCAAGAACCAAGAGAAGATGCAGTTGAATCAGTAACAATTACTTCAAAAATCTCAGCCGCCGAGTGAAATATGGCAAGATTTAGAGGCAAAGCTCCTGAATATCCAGAATAACAAGTAAGTAAATGCATAACTAAAACGGTGTGAACAAGATATTTCATCGAATTCCAGACTCAATTAGAGGAGTTCATTACCACTAATTTTGGCAACTGGATCTGGTTCCTTTGCAGAATGCAGCGCTTCAATCAAAATTTTCATAGCCTATAAATGATAAAAAATAATTGAGATTCAAAAGTAAAGAATGTAACCAAACATGACTAAATAAAAATGACAACACGATCATGAAGACTAATACTGAAGAAATACCATATTGCTATCAACCATCTAGGCCATAAAAACATCTATTAAAGTAGATTCTACATCATGATTACTCGTGATAAATTGTAACCATGTTAAGAATAGCAAAAACTCTTCAAAGCATAATACATATTTGACAACATTTCACTAAAAAAAATACAAATAAGAGTTACTTAATTTACAGGTAATCATTAAATTAGTTTACACAGTGACATAAAAGAAAAAATATAGAAACAAAAAAATATCATAATAATTTGTTCCCCTAATACAAAAGAACCATTTAAAATAAACTTCAAGATGGCATATACCTCTGGAAAGTATCCCAAAGCCAACAAAGCATGTCGTCCACAATCAGACCTGTAGACAATAAGAAATCACAATCATGAACATTGTATAGCATTCCAAAATCACATTTTAACTAAATAGTACCACCTTGCAAAACCACATAGCTCCCACAGGACCCATAAAAACTCTTCCGAGTTTGGGGATGATTTCAGCAAACGATCTATTGCATTAACCTGCATAACAACACAATAATCTGATCTCTCAGCAACCAGTTATTAGCAAAAAAAATTTTGAAAAAGAAAAAGAAATAGCAGGCATAAGCTTGGATGAAGCAAAGCACTAACCACCCTCAAGTGCATCCCAATAATCATCCCAACTTCTTGAGAATCACACAAGAATCCATTTGCTATTAAAACAGATGCATAACGCAGAGGAAGACAGACATCCTTATTCACACCCCTAGCTCCCTTTAGAGCATCTATTAGTGTCACACAATGATCAGGTTGTTGTAGCAAGAAAATGAGACCTGGATATAATAACGTATGTTGAGAATCACGAGATCTTAGAAAAATCATTAAGTAAAGAGAAATGATGACAGTGAAGACCTGAACGACTAAAGAGAAGCGAAATAATTATGGCTTCAATAGAGGATGCAATATCCACGTATACATCCATAGCATGTCCCACTTCTGAAGGTAAAGTAGATGATGATAACAATGCAATTGATAGAGGTAGAAAGCCCATGTCCTGCTTCAAGAAAACATATATGTATAAATATATTAATATATATTTGACGGCATAAAGCATGGTACAATTTATTTTTAAGAAACCACAGAAAAGAAGAATATAATGTCCATTACCATAAATCTGTGTGTGTGTGTGTGTGTGTGTGTGCATTCAAAAATAGCCTCCCAGGCTAACCTTATGATATATGGAGACTAGAAAATTATAGCAATTGCTATGTAGGTAGACACCTAGAAAGGGGCTAAAACCTCTAATCATATAAGAGCAAACCACAAGCCTGACAATTTTAGCTAAGCATCTCACATAGAAATGGGTATTATATGAGTAAACAAATCAATCCTAATCAAATCAGCGTTCATATAAAAGAAAATTTAAGAATAAATGTTGGCATAATTTTCTGGGAACAGTATTAATAAAGCATAATTAGTGTTAACCTTACAATCGTACATCGACAAAAGAATCATAATTATCACACAAGAAAAATAAGATATAGTTAACAAACTAAACAGAGTACGGTCCATGATACACGTAAATATGTATATCCATCTTTTACACACATATTACAAGCTAAAAGAAAAATGTACCTTAAGAAGTGCCAAAAGATGCAAATTGACATCCCAATTTGAGAAATAATCCGATGATCCAATCAAGCTACTGGATGCCTTATATGACAGCAAACCTTCTGTTTGCCCAATATTCAGTGATCTGGTTGCACAGGCTACCGGAGAAGGGTCTTCGATTGAGCTACATGAAGTAATCAATTTCTGCAGAATAATTGTCAGCAAAGAGAACCTAAGAATTAGAAATTCAAATCTCTCACATCGAGATCACAAATTTAAAATAAGACCAGAAAAGAAAGTTAAACTGACCAAGAGTTTTTTAAGTTGCAATTTTGCAGTGATAAGCATGTCCACATTAGCACTTGTAATCCTCTCTATAGTGGAAACTTCTTCCAGAACAGATAGAACTGCAAACTACAAAATCCAAACTACTATAGGATACCGATTCCAATAATTTAGAGAAATTCAGAAAGAAAAAAAAAAGAAATTCATCTTGAAAGGCATTACCTCATATCTAGAAACAACTTCATAGAATCTTAAGCGATGGAGAACATGAGTTGCAAGAGAAGCGACAGCATGTCGTGGTTTTTGCAATAAAAGATTCAACAATTTACTATAACCTTCACTGATACCATTTGGAATGTTTCCTTCTTCACGAGGCCACCAGCCTAAAAATCCTTCACAACCAAAAGAGAATCGAGTAGCCTGCTCAACAACTTTAAGTAACAGTAATGTTGTCGCAGTAGATTTCTGTCTGTCATAGCAGAAAACATGAGCAAGCTCATCCATTCCCCCACCACTAACAAAGTTAAAGCAGCTATCTCTACCAGAGCACAATAGAAGAGCCACACTCAATCCCATAATGACATATGTACTCTGAAAAGAAAGATAAGTATTAGAAATATAACTTGAGCAACCTATATGCACTGTCTTAGAATGAGCAGCCTTTCTGCAACTGCCTAGGCTGTAATACAGACGATACCCTATCATCTTATACAATGCACTCTTCTTTTATATCATATAAATATATATACATATAATTTGAGCAAGCAAAGGAAGAAGAAAGTGAGAAAGACATAATCTATTCTGATTGTTACAAGAGTATCAGTAATTTAACAAAAATGTGATTGCATGAATAATAGCACAAGCAGTACTTAACTTACATGTGTGATCTGGTGTTGCCCAACATGCAAGGACTCCCTCTTAAAAGAGAAGTAATGTTTCAACATATCCACCAACTGCTTACCAGTTAAGTCAGCCTCAGATCCAAAGAAGGAGCCATCTTCTAACAATTTGGCTGATGCATTCTCTGTTTCACATTGATAGAGATCAAAAAGACCCTTTAAGGCTTCACTAGTAACATTCTGCAGCTCTTCATAGCTGTTGGGTTTATCCAAAACATCAGCATAGGACGATGCTACTGAGACTAAAATGCTAACAACTTTACTTACGCCATTCCCTAAATTCGGCAACTCCCAAATCTTAACCAACATCTGTAGAAGTTGCTTAGCTTCAATGGACATATCTGATGCAGGAAGAGGTAGTGATAAAGCCTTCAAAGCTGAAATAGGTTCTTCAATTGTTATATTAGTTGAACGCAATGCCAACGGAAGGTCTTCAAGTGTTCCATCAGCAGACCTAACAAGATTAGTTATCGAGCTATCACCAAATTCAATGTTAAACTGCCCCAAATCCTCTGCTGTGTTTCCATATATGACCAAACTCAAACTACGATAACTACCCCTGACAACAAGATGATTGGTGACGACAGCCTGCAAGTCATGTGATATGACTCCTATAAGCAATAGGCCCAACAAAAACTTAAAAATTAACTACAAACAAGCCTAGGCTGAATTTTTTTTTATTACAAAAAAAAGTGAGCACTTTAAATAAGGCAAGCCTGCATGAATAGTCTTTCCCCAAAAACATATTGATCACTCTGTATATAAAGAATGACACCAATTCATTGATGAGTGCTGGCAGTTCACATTTAAAAAATACAGTAAGACCGCACTTGACATTGAACAGGAATGTAATGAAAAATAGCACAATTAATTACCTCTACTTCAAGCACATTTGACGATGAATGAGAATACAGGAAAGGCTGACAAAGACGCCTGAACCTTGTCTCTCCCTCACACTGAACAAATACCTCTAAAGCAAAAGAAGGAGGCAATGTAGCCCTATAACAGAAAACATACCAACAATAACGTTAAATGTTACTCGGGCATCATGAATTAAACACTTGAACTTTTTCTTTCCACAAATCTTGATAGAACCACATCAACCAGGCAATATAACACTGCTCTATAAATTCTCTAAGATTTTGCATAAACAAAAGCTCTTCTATTCCAAGAATGAGGATGATGAATAAAAGAGTGTGCAAACCCTAACACGAGAAAATCAGCATAAATGACATAATCGCCAAACCATTCTCATCATCTAAGACAAAATAGCACTTTGAAGTATTATAAGTATAAAACAATATCAGAAGAAGCGTTTAACTGATATAATTTCCAGAATTCAGTGCAAGAAACATTAAACTAGTGATTTTAATTATCAATGCCACTTACCCAACAAGTGCTACTGATTGAGATGTTGAAGAAGCGTTCTGTTCTAGAAACTCACAAGCAGTAATGACAACTGGTTCAGCAAATAACACCTGAAGAAGACAATTGCAAAATTATGATCACTAATACTTCTCAAATAAATAACAGTAACAAATGTAAGTTTTAAATTAACAAGAATACCCCAAAAAATTAAAGAAAGCAATTCCTCTAAGTGAAACTTCGAAACAAAGAGAAAATCAACACGACAGTAATCGAACAAGGAGAATCGAGACTTGAGATTAAGAAAATGAATCTATATAAATATATGTGTACGAATCATTAAACTGGAAAAGAAATTAAGCAAAAACGAAGTAAGACAGGAAATTGCCTCGTCGACATATTCATCGAGATGGGGATGGACGAATGTCTGAGCGAACAAAACGCAAGGCTCCGGCCGACCCATGGGGCAATTTCGGTGACCCTCGACTGAAATTTAGATTTGTAAAGAAGACATGTAGTGGAGTGTCTCCAAGTTGAGGTTCTAGGGTTTGAGCAGCACTGAACTGTATGGAGGCTAAATGGCAGGCAGTATTGGGGATTCTTTTTCTGGTTTATCGTCGGCCAAAGCGAACGACGGAGAGGGAAGGGATGGATGGAGGGAAGACATTTTGAGGTATTTATATTTATGTGATTTTTTTCTTTTCTTTTTTTCAATGTCATTTTTAAAAAATTAGTAAAATTAAGACTACTTTTTTTTTTTTTTTTTTTGAAATAAAGTAATTCATTAGATAGCAATATCCGCTATTACAATAGACTGAAGAGCAGAGGGAACATTGCTCTTAGTAAAAAGACGACCAGACCAAAAACAAGCACCGCGAGCAACACAATGTGCGGCCTTGTTAGCAGATCGTTTAACATGACAAACAGAAACATTATGTAAAATAGAAATAAGCGATTGACATTCTTGAATAAACAAACCAAAAACAGATGGAAGTACAACCGAGCTATTAATAGCTTGAACAACAGCGATGCAATCTGTCTCGATTAGCACATTCGCCAAGTTCCTCCTCTTCAACCAACTGAGAGCCTCCTTGACACTCAAAGCTTCAGCAACAGCTGGCTGACAAACCCCAGGATGCAGAGAAGAGCTAGCTTCGATTAGCTTCCCATGACAATCTCTAATGACCATACCCGTACCATATTGAGTCGTTGCAGCAAAAATCGCCCCATCAGTATTTATTTTCAACATCCCAGCAGGCGGCTTCTCCCAACACACACTGCTACCAACAACAGCAGCATCAAATAACAGCGGTTCAAACCTACTTTCCTGAGCCAACAACCAATTATAAAGTGTAGACCTAGCCATTCGAACCACATCCGCAGCCTGAGAAGAACGACCCTGCCAAAGAAGCTCATTTCGGGCTTTCCAGATACCCCATGCCACCATCAATAGCTCATCCACCAAGGCCACTCTACCCCCTACCAAAAACACCTTAAACCAATCAGCAAAAGTAGCTTCTGCAGAAAACTGCAGCCCCACACCAGACCTATTCCAACAAGATTGTGCAAAATGACATCCAACCAAAACATGGACAATGGTTTCTTCATCAGAGTTGCAGAACACACAGCGGGGGTCAACAGGAACATGTTTAGTACGCAACTGGGAACGAGTTGGTAAACGCCCCGAGATGGCTTTCCATGCAAAGTGAAGAACCTTGGGAGGAACTTTGACTTTCCATAGAGCCCTCCATAATTCAGACTCCAACTGAAGGCCCCATTCACCTTTCAACTCTTGGAGATAGTGATAAGAACTCTTGACCGAGTAAAAACCTGTCGACTCCTTACTCCAAAACCAAGAATCAACATTAACATGATCACTTAGTGGAACCTGAACTATCAAGCCAATATCCCTTGCCTCAAACAAATTATGTAAAACCTCAAGATCCCATTGCTTACGATCAATATGCATCAACTGTGATACTGTGCTATTCGCCAGAGCAGGATGGGTAGAAACAACACAAGGATTCACATCAGAAATCAACCAAGGAACATTAAGCACAGGGGTAAACATACCAGACCCAATCCTCCTTCTAGCACCATCACGGACCAACTGCTGGGACTCAAACACACTCCGCCAAATAAAAGCTTGGGTTATCACCTATCTCTGCTGTAAGGAAATTTCCATTTGGGTAGTAACGGGCCTTGTAAATGCGTCCCACGAGAGAGTCTTCATACAAAAGAAGACGCCACCCCTGCTTTCCTAACAAGGAAAGATTATAATCACGCAAATTACGAAAGCCAAGCCCACCTGAATTCTTGCTTCTGCAAAGACGTCGCCAACTAAACCAGCTTACACCTTTTGTTCTGTTAGTAGAGGACCCCCACCAATACTTTGACATTAAGCTCTCAAGGTGTGAACAAATCTTGAGCGGGAGAAGAAACACAGTCATAGCATAGGTTGGCAAAGCTTGAGCAACCGTTTTGAGCAAAACCTCATGGCCAGCTTTTGATAACAACCGACCCTCCCAACTTTGTATTCGCTTGAGCATCTTATCTTTGAGAAAACCCAAGATTGCATCCTTATTCCTCCCCATAGTACAAGGGAGACCCAAGTAAGTACTTTGCGCATCTGCCATGGGCATCCTCAGCATAGCACACATTCTATCCCGAATAGCAAGAGGAGTGTTAGAGCTGAAAAATATTGAAGACTTGGCAACATTCACCTGCTAACCAGTAGCAGCTTCAAACAAATGAAGAAGGCGCAGAACATTAGAAGCTTCCCTTTCATTGGCACGACAATAAACATAGCTATCATCAGCAAATAGCATATGTGAAATTAACGGTGCCCCATTTGCAACCTTACAACCCTTCAAAAGACCCTCAACTTCAAACTGCTTAATGAGAGAAGTGAACCCCTCGGCACAAATGAGAAAAAGATAAGGAGACAGAGGATCCCATTGACGAATACCCCTACTTGGCACAAAAGAAAAATTAAGACTACTTTTGGTAACACTTTTTAATTAATTTTTTTACTTTTTAATTAAAAAAGTAACAAAAAAAATTAAAAATATGTTCTAAAAAATATTTTCACTTTTTAAGTTTTTAATTGAGATCACAATTTAAAAAGAATAATCAATTTCAAAAAAAAAAAAAATTAAACAGTTTTTTTTAATCAATATTTTGGCTCTACTTGCGTACTTAGTACCACAGTCCTATCAATATTTTGGTTCTTTGGTACGTGTCGTTTACCGCAACAAATTTATTAATTGATTTTATTCTAATACTTTCAATTATCAATCATCAATATATATATATATATAAAGGAAGGTTTTAAGGAGGTTGAGGTGGCATCACACATGAAGTTTTTTGTATATTTTCACATAAGTTTCAAGTTTATGTTATACTCTTTTCTTTTGTTCTCTAATTCTTGATGTTCTTTGTTCATATTATTTGGCAATAATTATTTATTTTTAAGATTTTATTATATTTCTTCTAATTCTTGATATTAAATTTACAGATCACAATGGCAATTGATAAGTTCTTCTCCAATGAAAATATTTTGCAACAAAACTATTGGGTAATGTTTCATTTGCTTTGAAAGATTTTCACTAAAAATATCATCATAATACACATATATGTATTTAGATTTAATTTAATTTTGTGTCCACTCATAAGTTTCAAGTTTATGTTATGCTCTTTTTTTGTTCTCTAATTCTTGATGTTCTATGTTCATATTATTTGGCAATAATTATTTATTTTTAAAGTTTTATTATATTTCTTCTAATTTTTGACATGAAATTTACAGATAACAATGACAATTGATAAGTTATTCTTCAATGAAAATATTTTGCAACAAAATTATTGGGTAATGTTTCTTTTGCTTTGAAAGATCTTCACTAAAAATATCATCATAATACATATGTATTTAGATTTAATTTCATTTTGTTATACTTTTCTTCACAACCTTCAATCTGCCATGTATAAGAGTGAAAATTATCATTTTGCCAATCTCTATATAATTATTTTCCAGTTAAGCTTTCATTTTCTTAGAATATTTTTGGACATCGTATTATGTTTATGTTCTGTATTTTCTTGATGATCTCTATATACTTTATAGTATGTATTTTTTATCATGATATTTGTTCTAATTAATCTTTAACCATAATAAAATGAATTGTGTGTTTTGATGTGTATATATATGTGTTTATATTTTTATTATTTTTGAGACATATTTATCATATCTCATAAAATTATGATGGGATAATGTATTTGTCATAATCAATTTATTTAGTTCACTATAGTATATTTTTATTTATTTGTACATAAAAGATTAGCATTATATAAATTAAGGTTGAGTCTCTCACTTGACTACTTGGCCTATTCATTTTATTAGTAATTATTAAAATATAAAAATATAAATTAAATAAAAAAATTAAAAGAAAATAAAACATACCGTTCTTTTATAAAGAAGAAAAGGTAAAAAATTAAAAAGTTAAATAATTTTATGTATATCTATATATAATATAAAGGAAAGCACAAAATAAGTTTATGTGGCATCTTAGATTTTTTTTATTCTATTTTTAAAATTTTGTGAATTTTTTCTATTTTATTTAGAAAACAACTACAAAAACACATGGAACTAAATGTCCCACATTGTTTATAAATGATGTTGGCATCATCCATGTAGGTTATAAATATTAATCTTTTTATGTCATATTAATTCATCCCAAAGTATTTTTGTTTATTGGCGGTTGATTAATTTCTTACCCTATGAGTTTTTATTATCTTATTTTTAATGTCTTTTTTATCTTTCATTTAATATACATTTCATAATTTATATTTTTAAAAGTAATTATCTAATAAATATTTATTTTATAAGTTTTTTATATTTGATGTAATATATAATAATAATATACAATTTATTATGAGTTAATTTTATTTCAAGATTATATATATAATTCTATATTTATAATAGCCCAAAAAATATTCAAACTAAATTATTTAAAATGAAACTAAACGTTATTTTTTTTCTCAATATATAAAGAAAAATATAAATCAAATGAGATGTCATCTTATGAACATTTTTTTACTATTTATCTATTAATATTTTATTTATTTATAATATGTCTTCTAAGTAATGTATATATACATATATTTTGTAAGTGTCTCACATTGTTTACAAACTATGTGAGTATTATACTCATTAACTACAAGTAAACACAATATATATTATATTTCATTAAGAAAATACTACAAGTAAAATATTTTTTTATTCACACTAATTTGTCTAAAATTAATATTTCTCTTTGTAGGGGCAATTGAATACCTTACTCAATTAATTTTATATATTTATATATAAATATATATATTCAATTGATCAACTTTACATAAATATCCAAAAATTAATATATTTTTTTTTCTATAGATTTGATTATTTTTTATTTATTTACTTATAATAGTTGTAATTTTTTTTATTTCATAATTACTTTGAATATACATCTTAATTAGTTTATGTATATATACATCTTAATTGAGTTTATGTATAATATAAAGGAAAGCACAAAATAAGTTTATGTAGCATCTTAGATTTTTTTTATTCTATTTTTAAAATTTTGTGAATTTTTTCTATTTTATTTAGAAAACAACTACAAAAACACATGGAACTAAATGTCCCACATTGTTTATAAATGATGTTGGCATCATCCATGTAGGTTATAAATATTAATCTTTTTATGTCATATTAATTCATCCCAAAGTATTTTTGTTTATTGGCGGTTGATTAATTTCTTACCCTATGAGTTTTTATTATCTTATTTTTAATGTCTTTTTTATCTTTCATTTAATATACATTTCATAATTTATATTTTTAAAAGTAATTATCTAATAAATATTTATTTTATAAGTTTTTTATATTTGATGTAATATATAATAATAATATACAATTTATTATGAGTTAATTTTATTTCAAGATTATATATATAATTCTATATTTATAATAGCCCAAAAAATATTCAAACTAAATTATTTAAAATGAAACTAAACGTTATTTTTTTTCTCAATATATAAAGAAAAATATAAATCAAATGAGATGTCATCTTATGAACATTTTTTTACTATTTATCTATTAATATTTTATTTATTTATAATATGTCTTCTAAGTAATGTATATATACATATATTTTGTAAGTGTCTCACATTGTTTACAAACTATGTGAGTATTATACTCATTAACTACAAGTAAACACAATATATATTATATTTCATTAAGAAAATACTACAAGTAAAATATTTTTTTATTCACACTAATTTGTCTAAAATTAATATTTCTCTTTGTAGGGGCAATTGAATACCTTACTCAATTAATTTTATATATTTATATATAAATATATATATTCAATTGATCAACTTTACATAAATATCCAAAAATTAATATATTTTTTTTTCTATAGATTTGATTATTTTTTATTTATTTACTTATAATAGTTGTAATTTTTTTTATTTCATAATTACTTTGAATATACATCTTAATTAGTTTATGTATATATACATCTTAATTGAGTTTAAAATATATGGCACTAGGATAGAGAAGAGACAAAAATATTCATCAATTAAAATAATAATATTATTCTAACTTAAAAAATTGATACAAACAATTAATATTATAAATAATAATAGTAATAAAAAAGATAACAAATCATGATTCATTAATTTAATGAAGCGCTGCAACAAAATAAATAATATTTTAAAATATCTGCCTCTCATTCAATAAAAACGTTAAAAATTTACAATATTTAAATTATTAATACTTAAATTAATATTTTTATATAAATAAAAAAACTATAAAAATATTCAATTTAAATATATGAACAACAAATTAAGTTTTACTATAAATGAATATCATTTTTTTAATTACAGAAAAATTTATACCATTATAATATTTGATTCATTTAAAAAAATTATATTTTTAATACCTTTTAATTATTATAAATAACTTTATTCGAAATGTGCTTTTATTTTTATTGTATATGATTAATATTTGTGCTAATTACAAATAAAAAAAATTATACATAAATATATTATATAATTTTATATTAGGAATTTTTTTATTTTTACACTTCAATTTTTTTTTTTATTCTATTTTTAAAATTTTGTGAATTTTTTCTATTTTATTTAGAAAACAACTACAAAAACACATGGAATTAAATGTCCCACATTGTTTATAAATGATGTTGGCATCATCCATGTAGGTTATAAATATTAATCTTTTTATGTCATATTAATTCATCCCAAAGTATTTTTGTTTATGGGCGGTTGATTAATTTCTTACCCTATGAGTTTTTATTATCTTATTTTTAATGTCTTTTTTATCTTTCATTTAATATACATTTCATAATTTATATTTTTAAAAGTAATTATCTAATAAATATTTATTTTATAAGTTTTTTATATTTGATGTAATATATAATAATAATATACAATTTATTATGAGTTAATTTTATTTCAAGATTATATATATAATTCTATATTTATAATAGCCCAAAAAATATTCAAACTAAATTATTTAAAATGAAACTAAACGTTATTTTTTTTCTCAATATATAAAGAAAAATATAAATCAAATGAGATGTCATCTTATGAACATTTTTTACTATTTATCTATTAATATTTTATTTATTTATAATATGTCTTCTAAGTAATGTATATATACATATATTTTGTAAGTGTCTCACATTGTTTACAAACTATGTGAGTATTATACTTATTAACTACAAGTAAACACAATATATATTATATTTCATTAAGAAAATACTACAAGTAAAATATTTTTTTATTCACACTAATTTGTCTAAAATTAATATTTCTCTTTGTAGGGGCAATTGAATACCTTACTCAATTAATTTTATATATTTATATATAAATATATATATTCAATTGATCAACTTTACATAAATATCTAAAAATTAATATATTTTTTTCTATAGATTTGATTATTTTTTTATTTATTTACTTATAGTAGTTGTATTTTTTTTTTATTTCATAATTACTTTGAATATACATCTTAATTAGTTTATGTATATATACATCTTAATTGAGTTTAAAAAATATGGCACTAGGATAGAGAAGAGACAAAAATATTCATCAATTAAAATAATAATATTATTCTAACTTAAAAAATTGATACAAACAATTAATATTATAAATAATAATAGTAATAAAAAAGATAACAAATCATGATTCATTAATTTAATGAAGCGCTGCAACAAAACAAATAATATTTTAAAATATCTGTCTCTCATTCAATAAAAACGTTAAAAATTTACAATATTTAAATTATTAATACTTAAATTAATATTTTTATATAAATAAAAAAACTATAAAAATATTTAATTTAAATATATGAACAACAAATTAAGTTTTACTATAAATGAATATCATTTTTTTAATTACAGAAAAATTTATACCATTATAATATTTGATTCATTTAAAAAAATTATATTTTTAATACCTTTTAATTATTATAAATAACTTTATTCGAAATGTGCTTTTATTTTTATTGTATATGATTAATATTTGTGCTAATTACAAATAAAAAAATTTTTACATAAATATATTATATAATTTTATATTAGGAATTTTTTTATTTTTACACTTCAATTTTTTTTTTTATTCTATTTTTAAAATTTTGTGAATTTTTTCTATTTTATTTAGAAAACAACTACAAAAACACATGGAACTAAATGTCCCACATTGTTTATAAATGATGTTGGCATCATCCATGTAGGTTATAAATATTAATCTTTTTATGTCATATTAATTCATCCCAAAGTATTTTTGTTTATGGGCGGTTGATTAATTTCTTACCCTATGAGTTTTTATTATCTTATTTTTAATGTCTTTTTTATCTTTCATTTAATATACATTTCATAATTTATATTTTTAAAAGTAATTATCTAATAAATATTTATTTTATAAGTTTTTTATATTTGATGTAATATATAATAATAATATACAATTTATTATGAGTTAATTTTATTTCAAGATTATATATATAATTCTATATTTATAATAGCCCAAAAAATATTCAAACTAAATTATTTAAAATGAAACTAAACGTTATTTTTTTTCTCAATATATAAAGAAAAATATAAATCAAATGAGATGTCATCTTATGAACATTTTTTTACTATTTATCTATTAATATTTTATTTATTTATAATATGTCTTCTAAGTAATGTATATATACATATATTTTGTAAGTGTCTCACATTGTTTACAAACTATGTGAGTATTATACTCATTAACTACAAGTAAACACAATATATATTATATTTCATTAAGAAAATACTACAAGTAAAATATTTTTTTATTCACACTAATTTGTCTAAAATTAATATTTCTCTTTGTAGGGGCAATTGAATACCTTACTCAATTAATTTTATATATTTATATATAAATATATATATTCAATTGATCAACTTTACATAAATATCCAAAAATTAATATATTTTTTTTTCTATAGATTTGATTATTTTTTATTTATTTACTTATATATTGTAATCTAATTTTTGTAATCTTTATATATATTGTAATTATACTGAGTGATATAATCTAAAATATAATATTTTGATGTGTGTTATTATAAACAAAGTAGTATTGAAATTATAAATATAATTTACTATTTTTAAAATATATAGAAAGATAGTGATTTTATGATAAATATTAAAGATTGTAAAATTAACAAAGAATTACATGTACTTTTATATTAAAATAAATAAAAAAGTTCACCATTTCTAAATTTAATAAACTGATCTTGTATCTGATGATGTAGTTAGTTTTAAAAGACTATCTAGACTTTTTCTGCTTAATAAAAATAAATGGTTTTACTATTTTTCATTAAAGTTTTTATATTTTGTTTTGTGGTGTCGTTAGAATATTTTCTCCACAAAGGTGAATGTAATATGACAGCTACAAAAAGGAGCTGTCATAACATTACTATTTTTACCTATTAGTGATAGAGTTTTTCCATACGAAATGTTTAGATTAGAGGATTGATTTTAATAAATTTTGTGAATGTGAAATTTATACGATAAATTGTAGTGATAAAGAGGGAGATCATGATACATATGACTAATTATTTCCACAATAAAATATTTATTTGTCTTATTATTCTGTGATAATTAAAATGATAAGTACTTTATAAAATTGGTTGTGCAATCACGCGATCGTTATAAATATTGTGTGCCTAGCGCGATCATTATACTTATTAACTACAAGTAAACACAATACATATTATATTTCATTAAGAAAATACTACAAGTAAAATATTTTTTTATTCACACTAATTTGTCTAAAATTAATATTTCTCTTTGTAGGGGCAATTGAATACCTTACTCAATTAATTTTATATATAAAATATAAATATATATATTCAATTGATCAACTTTACATAAATATCCAAAAATTAATATATTTTTTTTTCTATAGATTTGATTATTTTTTATTTATTTACTTATAATAGTTGTAATTTTTTTTATTTCATAATTACTTTGAATATACATCTTAATTAGTTTATCTATATATACATCTTAATTGAGTTTAAAATATATGGCACTAGGATAGAGAAGAGACAAAAATATTCATCAATTAAAATAATAATATTATTCTAACTTAAAAAATTGATACAAACAATTAATATTATAAATAATAATAGTAATAAAAAAGATAACAAATCATGATTCATTAATTTAATGAAGCGCTGCAACAAAATAAATAATATTTTAAAATATCTGCCTCTCATTCAATAAAAACGTTAAAAATTTACAATATTTAAATTATTAATACTTAAATTAATATTTTTATATAAATAAAAAAACTATAAAAATATTCAATTTAAATATATGAACAACAAATTAAGTTTTACTATAAATGAATATCATTTTTTTAATTACAGAAAAATTTATACCATTATAATATTTGATTCATTTAAAAAAATTATATTTTTAATACCTTTTAATTATTATAAATAACTTTATTCGAAATGTGCTTTTATTTTTATTGTATATGATTAATATTTGTGCTAATTACAAATAAAAAAAATTTTACATAAATATATTATATAATTTTATATTAGGAATTTTTTTATTTTTACACTTCAATTTTTTTTTTTATTCTATTTTTAAAATTTTGTGAATTTTTTCTATTTTATTTAGAAAACAACTACAAAAACACATGGAACTAAATGTCCCACATTGTTTATAAATGATGTTGGCATCATCCATGTAGGTTATAAATATTAATCTTTTTATGTCATATTAATTCATCCCAAAGTATTTTTGTTTATGGGCGGTTGATTAATTTCTTACCCTATGAGTTTTTATTATCTTATTTTTAATGTCTTTTTTATCTTTCATTTAATATACATTTCATAATTTATATTTTTAAAAGTAATTATCTAATAAATATTTATTTTATAAGTTTTTTATATTTGATGTAATATATAATAATAATATACAATTTATTATGAGTTAATTTTATTTCAAGATTATATATATAATTCTATATTTATAATAGCCCAAAAAATATTCAAACTAAATTATTTAAAATGAAACTAAACGTTATTTTTTTTCTCAATATATAAAGAAAAATATAAATCAAATGAGATGTCATCTTATGAACATTTTTTTACTATTTATCTATTAATATTTTATTTATTTATAATATGTCTTCTAAGTAATGTATATATACATATATTTTGTAAGTGTCTCACATTGTTTACAAACTATGTGAGTATTATACTCATTAACTACAAGTAAACACAATATATATTATATTTCATTAAGAAAATACTACAAGTAAAATATTTTTTTATTCACACTAATTTGTCTAAAATTAATATTTCTCGTTGTAGGGGCAATTGAATACCTTACTCAATTAATTTTATATATTTATATATAAATATATATATTCAATTGATCAACTTTACATAAATATCCAAAAATTAATATATTTTTTTTTCTATAGATTTGATTATTTTTTATTTATTTACTTATATATTGTAATCTAATTTTTGTAATCTTTATATATATTGTAATTATACTGAGTGATATAATCTAAAATATAATATTTTGATGTGTGTTATTATAAACAAAGTAGTATTGAAATTATAAATATAATTTACTATTTTTAAAATATATAGAAAGATAGTGATTTTATGATAAATATTAAAGATTGTAAAATTAACAAAGAATTACATGTACTTTTATATTAAAATAAATAAAAAAGTTCACCATTTCTAAATTTAATAAACTGATCTTGTATCTGATGATGTAGTTAGTTTTAAAAGACTATCTAGACTTTTTCTGCTTAATAAAAATAAATGGTTTTACTATTTTTCATTAAAGTTTTTATATTTTGTTTTGTGGTGTCGTTAGAATATTTTCTCCACAAAGGTGAATGTAATATGACAGCTACAAAAAGGAGCTGTCATAACATTACTATTTTTACCTATTAGTGATAGAGTTTTTCCATACGAAATGTTTAGATTAGAGGATTGATTTTAATAAATTTTGTGAATGTGAAATTTATACGATAAATTGTAGTGATAAAGAGGGAGATCATGATACATATGACTAATTATTTCCACAATAAAATATTTATTTGTCTTATTATTCTGTGATAATTAAAATGATAAGTACTTTATAAAATTGGTTGTGCAATCACGCGATCGTTATAAATATCGTGTGCCTAGCGCGATCGTTATAATTCTTGAAAAATAAATTTTAATTTATGAATATTTTTTATTTTAAAATTCATATTTTAAGTAGCTAATTATTATAAAATAAATAACTACTTATACAAAAAAATATATAAAAAAATTTATTAGATAAGACATTAATCAATCACCCATAAAAAATAATATTTTTTAGATAAAAGAAAGTAAAATAATAAAACTACTACTTATAACCCACATGGATAATATCTAAATAATTTTTAAATGATGTGGGACTTTTAGTTTGTATGTATAGTGTATTTTTCAAAGAAAATAAAAGAATGTGTCATAAAATAAAATAAAATAGGAAGAAAAAAAATATGCTTTCCTTTATATATATTTAAGAGAAAATATTTTAGTTATAAAAATTATTTTTAACTCGAATACTTAATAATATAAAAATCTAGAATAGTAAAATAAAATTCTTAAACTAAATTTCATTTCATAAATCTATAACCTATATAAAAGTGAGAATAGCTTTTTGGGCTTTCACTAATTGAATTACATAATTAGCCTTTACTATATATTCAATTATAAAATTTTAACTAAGCAATTGAAACATGTACACTATTTACTTTTTTTTTTCTAAATTAAGCTTCTCCCTAATTAACATTTTATCTTTTGTGAATATTTGTGAAAATGATTATTTTGTCTTATGTTCTTTTTTTGTTGCTATCAATAAGTATATTTTCAAATAAATAATGCCTCTTTATTTTTTAAGCTAATTTCACTAATAATTATTATTTATATAACCATGTCTATTTATATATATATATATATATATATATTTTGAATGAAACCCTATATATTAATAAGCATATAATATAATAAAAGAGAATTATATATGTGTATATATAATTAAATTGATAACACATATATATTTTGTGATTTATGAATATTTTTTTTAAAAGCCTATATTCCCTTTTAGTATTAGAAATTATATAAGATTTTAAAAATAATACTATTATATCTAATAACTATTATTTTAAAAAGTAATATTAAATATTTAAAATTCTTTCTTTCAAAAATTAAGTTCACTTAAACAAATCAGATTTAATTTTTTTCATATTTACCAATCATATTCATATTCTTTACATACTAAATTGCTAT
Source organism: Cannabis sativa (assembly GCF_029168945.1). Taxonomy (NCBI): domain Eukaryota; kingdom Viridiplantae; phylum Streptophyta; class Magnoliopsida; order Rosales; family Cannabaceae; genus Cannabis; species Cannabis sativa. Next base: position 19,039,619 of record NC_083608.1, read on the forward strand.
TCTCAAAACATAAGAATTGAAGGTGCAAATTTCTTATATGAATCAACAATAATATATTTTAGGTTTGATTTTTTTAATTATTAGAAAAAAATATTTAATTAATTTTTTTAAGAAGAGGCATAATTTAGTAGTGGTCAATGTTCATGAGAAAAGTAATTAATTTACAACGACACATGAACTGTGAAATGATAAAAAAGAACAAAAATTAACAAAAGTACTATATGTTTGTAAATTGAAGAGTTCACAAAATTTTATCACCACAATGTATATTTTAGAGTATACAATTTGATAGTATTATAAATTTTGTAGATAAAATATTAATTATTTTTTTTAAAATAATTGTGCCTAAATGAGCTACAGGTGCGAAGCACGTGAGACTCCACTAGTATATATAAAATTAAAAATTATTACTACAAAGTTAATTATTAGAAAATAAATAACTACTTATACAAATATATATATATACTAGCAAAAAGCAACGTGCGAGGCACGTATAGTAAATTTTATGCTAGTTTTTTCTATGTTATTTGAAAGTGATACGATTAAAAATTAAAGAAAAAATATTATTAGTTATTAGGTGAGATTATTATTATGTGTATCTAAATATTATAGTTTATAATGTTGTCAATTAAAAGTGAATATCGAATGCATTATATTAGTATTTAAGAAGGCTTAATGATTTAAATATGTTCTTAAGTTAATCCAAAAATAAACTAAAAATTGATGTTCCAATAATTAAAGAAATATTACTTAAATGGGGGTAAGATAAAAAGAAAATTAAAAATCAATCTCTAAATTGTTAATAATTGAAGATAGCATTAGTCTTAAAATTGTAGATAAGAAAACTAATGATAGTCATTGGTGGATTTCAATCTTCATTTTCTTTGATAGAGACAATAGTGTAATTTTTGTATTTTGCACTTTTCATTCTAGCCGGGTCCGCATATGTCTGGATTATCCATTTTTTCTTTGATAAATTGATTATGGTAGTGTCGACAAAGCGGCGGTGTTCCTGCAAACATTGATGTATTTTCATTTATCAACTTATGAAAGGCATGTAAAACTATTTAATTATTTAAAAACTACACCTCTGCAGTATAGTTCATTAGCTGGGCAGCATTACACGAAAATATTTTTTCGACAATATCTGCGAACATGACAGCAGATAGGCTCTTTGTATTGTCATCAAGTTCAACATATGCTATAGCACTGTAAAATGCATTATAAGATTGTTAGTATATTTTTTTATTTTAACTTAATTTCAATAACTTCATATGTTTTTTGTAATATACCGTGGTGTAGGAAATCCTTCTTGGCCGCATGTTGGCTTGTCACATATGATTTTTTCATCGCGATTGTATAAATCTATTTTTTTATGACATGCGTCACATGACATGTAATAAAAATTCTGGAGAGTGTCAGTTATTTTTATTGCCGCCTCAATCCAAAAATATTTTTTCTACATTCAAATCAAATGGTGTTAATAATAGTAAGATATTGAAACGAAACTTTCATAAAGTAAATATTATAGTAGTTTTTACCTCATTCAGTTGCAGATTTTTCGTCAACTCTGAAATTTGGATGTTAGTCACTATTTCGTGTAATCCAACAAAAGATTTTGGAGAAGATTCGTATGTCAAGCAGTTTGCTATTGCGTTTTTAATTTCTGTTTCGTTGCTCTCCGCCCTTAAAATAGAGTAAGTATTATTATAAATATAGTATACAAAAATTTAAATTTTTTTGTAAAATGTGTAGCTATAATAGTATGTGTATTTGATTTTATGAGTATTACCATTCCTTTAGTGCTTCTGCTTCGGGGAGTGGAGGATTGATTTTGAAGGTACTCGTGTCGCGTGACGATAGACAAAATTTCCTAAATCAAAATGTATGTGTTAATTGAATTTTTGAATTTTCGCTTTTAAATATCAGTAGTTTAATTAATGCAAACCTCTCTTGGTTTGAACAATTAGTTTTGATCCCAATATTATGGGTCTTTCTTCGATTACTTCTGCTATTTGTAAGCATTCATCGTGAACTTTATGCCCCCACATCGTCAAACATACTGGTTTGAAGCTACAACTTTGTAAAGAAATAAAAAAATTGATTAGCAAAAATTTTGTTAAATAGTATTTAATATATCACAATAAAAATAAACACAAGGGTGTATTTATAGTGGTAGATTAAATGTATAGTTTACCTTTCATCAATTAAATATATCTCTTGAATTGTATGTAGTCCATAGGGAGTGTTGACTTCTTTTGGTGGGTTCATTTTAAGAGCAATAACCAAAATATCTAATAAATTGAAATATTAAATAGTTAGTCAATGAGGAATACATATATATAAAAATCAAATTGTAAATACCTATTGGTTTGCTGAATTCTTTAGGTGTATGCAGGTCGCTAAACGGAATGAAATCATAGTTTGGTGCTGATATCTGGTTGTCTTCTGTTTGGATTTCTTCGATTTCTGTTCTTGAGTTCAATGTCCAAGAATATTTGTAGTCTCGCTTTTTATCGAAAGGTGGGGCTGTTTTTTTTACATAAGCGTTGCTGATGTAGTAAGTGTGGAACACTTCCAAAGTGTTTTCTCTAGCATCAATTTCAGTGTCAAATATTACTGCTTCAACATCATTACCCTGTGTTCATTTTAAGGAAAAAAATATATTTATGAAATAATAATCTGTTGGAGCGTGTTTATAGTCAAAATTCGGTAAATATAGCATTTATTAGTAGAGTATTTACAATTTCAACGGTAAATAAACTAATTGTATACCTTTTTATCTGCTAACATAAGCTTTTGATATTTATCATATTCTATTCATTTACTATTTATCATATTATACATTATATTCTATTTTTAATATAAGACGAGTAATAATAGTTAATAAATAAATGTAAAAATTAAAAGATAAAAATATTAATTATTTTTTTTTATCAAAATAAATAAATGAAAAATAAAAATGTGTGTGAGTTACAGTTAGCCGAGTGCGATTAACTCTAACTTTATCCATTTATAATAATATTTTTTTTATATACTTATTTAAGTTAATTTTTGCTACTCAGCTAAAGAGCTGTTGATATTCTAATCAAAAACTGTTGTGAAGATTTTTGTATTATATATCATTTCAAAAAAGGTGATACTCTTAAAAATGTTCATTTCATCTTGGTTCAAAAAGCCCAAGTAAAGGCATAGATAAAAAATAAGTACGGGTTATTGCTTCAAATTAGTTTGAACTTGATAATTCTAATAACTCTGTGTAGACTATGTTTTTGGTGTAGTCCTCATCGTGCTGGCCTGTGGTCACAGGTCGTATTAATACACGCACTGTAGACGATGTTTTTGCCCTTGACAATGCCACATATAACTGACCGTGTGAAAAGACAGGTTGTGGCAAATAAACTCCAACATAATCTAACGTTTGGCCTTGCGATTTGTTTATTGTCATAGCAAAACTTAATCTTATGGGGAATTGTGTTCGTTTAAATGGAAAGCCGCTATTTTCATCCACATTGGGTAAGAATGGTATTCTTGGTATAAAGACTCTTTTTCCTCTATGGTGTCCTACAACAATTTCAGCATCTATCACATTTGGTTCAAATGCTTGACAAATCAAACGGGTTCCATTGCAGAGTCCATCTGAAGGATTAATGTTTCTAAGCAACATTATTGGACAATTCCTCTTTAGTTGCAATTCATGTGGAGGAAGGCCGTTTGGTGTAAGAGTGTTTAAGAAATCCTCCATAACTGATTGCTCGGTGCTATCTATAGCCTCATCTCGACTGTAGTAGTGATGTGCTTCTCCCGGGAAACGTGCAATTAACATCAAATTAATTTCATCGACAAAAGAGTTCTTTGGTGTTAATATAGCTCGATTCATCATGGTAGACACATTTTCTGGGTAGTGATGGATGTTGTGGAAGACATTTTCTATTAGGAGGTTTAAAGATGTGTTGTCGTCGTGATAAGGAATGAGCATATTACTTGGGATTTGTAAGGTGTCATTGACGGTGATCGGTGGCATTCCATTGCCGACCGACAATATGTAGTCAGAGAATATTGGGTCCAGTCTTGCTCTCATATTTTCAATTAGGTGGAACTTGGTGAAGGTGGGCCACAAGTATGAGTGAACCAAGCTAGAATTTACCTGCTCCTGTCTTGTTCCTTTTCGGACAACTGGTAATACCTGTCTAAAATCTCCTCCAAAAATAATTACCTTTCCACCAAAAGGTGTGTCCGAATCATTTATGTCTCGTAGCATTTTATCCAATGCTTCTATGTGTTGTTTTCTTGTCATTGGAGCCTCATCCCATATTATTAATTTTGATGCTCGTAGAAGGTTTACAAGAGAACTTTGTTTGCTAACGGAACATGAGGTTGTTTCGTTGGCATCAAGTGGAAGCTTAAAACGTGAATGTGCTGTACGACCCCCTGGGAGAATGGAAGCGGCAACACCCGATGAAGCAGTTGCAAGTGCCACAAGGTTTCTCGATCTTACTGTTGCTAATAGAGCTCTATATAAGAATGTTTTTCCTGTCCCTCCTGGCCCGTCTACGAAGAACGCTTGTGCTTTGTTTGATGAAATATGTTCCATCACTGCATTATACACTTGTCGTTGCTCTGCATTTAGGGAGTGGGAAGCTGTTATATCTTCTTCGGGTATTTCAACTCCCAATTCATCGTTGATTTCTCTAGATTGAAATTCTTCATCGTCATCGAACAAGATGTCCTCGTCAAGAAGCTGGTAGGAATTGATGTCTTTTCCCATGGATTCTATTGTAGAAGAGATGGACTTTAGAACTTTATTTCTCACAATAGATAGAGAATCTTCTTCAGATTTCAAATCGGCAGACATTTCTTCCTCGTAACGTTCCCATAGGTCTCTAGGGTTCGTTGGATTGCAATAAACTAATATCGTTGCGAATAGTCGTCTCAGACTCGAAGGCGCTTGGTATAGAGATGCTTCATGTAAACAATCTTCCAAGCAGTTGTCTCTTTGTAACAGCCCAAGCATCGTCGCTGCCTCACGATATGTTGGGGCCAGAACTCCGTTCACTGTCCTTAGATCTTCGAATGACAACGGCCCTCTTACATGGTTCAACAATATGCGTAGATAATATCTCTCACCCTCAAATGGATTTGCTGTTACAATACGTCCTATGACTGTTTTTTTTTTCCGAGTAGACCATATCTTGTGTTGTTGGTTCCAAACATAGCTTTATGGGATTTGTTTGTATCGTAATGCGTTTGCATTTTGATCAGTTCGATTCAATACAAAAAATTTTGTTAGCATTGATTTTTTAAAATGTTCTGAAGTGGCAATGTTCGAGGTCTTGATCTGCTCTGAAAGTTACTGGGTGTTGATGCTCGAGGTGCAGATGCAAACTATAAACTGATGGGTACATCTCATTAACAATAAACCCATATATTCTCCACATAGCTTCAGGTGCTGCAATCCATCGGGCCATTTGGAACTGGCGAATTTCATCAACTTCGTCATTTCTTGGTTCAGATACTAAGTTGAAAGCAACACGATCATGACCCTTATAAATGTACTTGTAGAGGTACTTGACAGCCTTTATTGTAGAGAAAATTTCAACATTAATGTGACAGTCAAAGGTTGCAAGCAAATACGAGTTGTATGGGACGACCCAACGATTGTCTAAGTGTGTGCCTCTCACCTTCACGTGCGTTCTATTGTTTCGGCGTCTATATATTGGGAAGCAATCATTTCCAACAGACGTAAAAGGTGCATAATTTTTTGGATAATTACTTTTGCAACGTGGAGGATTGCCCTTCATGCAAACATTTGATCGATTCAAATCTCCACATGGTCCATGCATCATGTGTTTCACAACAGCGTTATGCAAGTGCATGTTTGTATTTTTATCAGGAATCTCCGCTGATACTATCTCATCAAAAGATTCGGGTGCATGTAATCTCCAATCGCTTTGTAGGATAATTAAAAAATGGGCGTGTGGTAGGCCCCTTTTTTGGTGCTCAATAACATAGACGTATGCGACAACCTTGCCGAATATTTCACGTTTAAATAATTTATCTTTTAATTCTTCCAGTTTGGCATGGAATACTCGAGCAACTAAATCGGGTCTATTTTGAGCTTCTTCATGTTGGCTTAGTTCATTGGTAATTTCTTTCCAGTTTGGGTTGCAAGTCATCGTTAAAAAAATGTCCGGTTTTCCATATCGCTGGACCAACGCCATAGCTTCCATGTATCTCTTTCTCATGTCTCGTGGACCTCCAATAAAAGAAGAGGGCAATATTATCCTTTTGCCAACATTAGAAGCATCTCTTTCTCCAAGCGTTACTGTGTCAACTATACCTTTATACAACTCAGACCGAATATGTTGTTGCTCATTTCTGTAATAGTCTAATCTTGATGTCTCAATCTTGACATACATATCTACGGCATATTGTTGTAGCAGTCGTCCTGAGAGTAGCAAAATTGATCGTGCATCTTCTCTTATTTGTAACTTGAAGCAATAATATTCGCGACACGAAACTACTGCTTCCTTTTTTTGTCGGTTTGATACTACAGGAGTTGAGTGAGAAGGAAGTGTTACTAAATATGGTGTGCACAGTGAATAAAACATTGATGAGATTTAAAATTTTACAATCTAACCTCGTTCTTCAGCGGCAAGTAATTCTTCTGCAGTGGTTGACTGTTGAGGATCTATTGTTGGGCTACAAACATTGGATCTGATTGTGTGTCCTCCAATTCGTTTTATGTGTTGATGCCAACCACAATCTCCGTGAGGAAATAAAATTGGATATTGTAATGGATCGTAACAGCCGTAGTAATATTGAACTTTATGTTTTCCACCATCATGATTATACACAAAAATGTCACGCCCTCGTTGTTGATACCCTTCATCATCTTCCACCCAAATTGCTGCAACTTGTGAGGATGTAGGAGCATTGAATACACGCTGATCTAGCCCAGCATCTTCTCTTACTTGAATTATTTGTGTTTCCAAATCTGGCAAATCTCCAAGTGAACGAAAGAATATAGAATACGGATTGATTCGAAGGATATTCATAAGTTGAGTTGTAACAGATGGATCCAATCTGCATTTTGAATCATTAAGTCGGTGCTCCAATTCATTCTCGGTGTCATAAAAATATAGTTGCAGATTAGAGGGACGTCCATCAGATGGTAGTAAATTATTTATTGTGTGATAGATTTGCCCTTGGCTTCTGAAAGTATATATTCCTTTATTCCTTCGACACATTGATTTGTCGTAAGTAACTCCCATTGATGTAAAAGCAAATTTATTGTTGTAAGTTCGAATGTATGTTCGAAAATGTGTAGATTCTTCGCTACTGGAAGTAAACAATTCATAAAGTTCATTCGGCACATCGTTTGTTGCAAGATAAATTTTTCCATCGGCACAACAAAAGCCTGTTGTTTCATGAATGAAACGCTTCGCTTTGCAATGTTTGCATCGAGGGACGGATGGTAGAGAAAATGCTTCACATGGCACCTCTTTTAGCAATTGACGAAATCGAGGTGAGGAATGAAGATGTAGACCTTTTTTATTGTAAAATAATAATTAGGTATCAAATTCCAACTCACATAACATATTGATTTTAATTATAAATTTAAAGTGTCCCTTACCGCTACGAGGTCTTGTTACTCTTTTATTGTAGGTTGATCCCCCAGCAAATTCATTTGGGTTCTGATTATATATATTAATATTTATCAAAAACAACATCCAAAATAATCATAGGGAGTTTCATCACGTGAATGAAGTAGCTGAGTTTTGAAAAAAAAAAATATGGGACAAATGCAAACCTGATTGAAATTGACATTGCTCGAAGATGATGAATTTACAAATAAATTAGTTTCACAATCGACATTGGTAGAAACATTATCTCCACAAGAACATTCATCTTCATTTATGGTAGTGTGAGTGGAGTCATTTCGCAGTCTTTTTGTTTGTTGTTGACTTGACGTTGTCGTATTCTCGGCAATATATGTGTGAAGATCAATATGACTGGGATTACTACTTACACTAATGTTATTGATCTTAAATGCTTTTTGTCTAGCATATCTCTCTCTTTGTTTTTTACATATTGCTTTCTTTTTTTCGATTGGTAAATCTTTATATGGAATTCGCTTTGAAGGTTCTCTGTCACGATCTTGTAAAATTAAATTATAAACATTAATTTCATATGTATTAGTTTCTCTTAAACAAAATACATTTTTAAGTTTTAGGTATTTTGTGTATGACATCTTACCATGTGTCATTATGCTAATGCAGAAAATGTTGTAAGAATCCAATCTACACAAGTGAGAAAAGATGGTGTAATAAAGTAATTGCAGACATTAAATTTAAATAATAATAATTCATAAAATCCATACTTACATGAAACGGTTAGATCAAAAAAGAAAAACTCTATATGATTAAATATAGTATAGAGTTTTATTTTTGACAATATTCATTATTTTTGAATATAATATTTGGACAATATTCATTATTCACAATAAATTGTTACAACTACTTTCTTTTTATATTTTCTTTTAATTTACAATCAATCAATGTTATTACTGTTTTAGAAATTTAATAGAAGCAATAGAAACGAAAACGAAATATGAGAGATGCATGATGAAGATATATTCTTCTTAAAAGAAACAAATGAAGAAGCGATGAATATTAATATTAAAATTTCATATTTATCTTTATTAAAAAAAAATTATGATATTAAAGTGATGAATATTAACATTACTTGGGAGAATAAGCAGAGAGAAAAATTTGGAGAAGAAAAGAAGCGGTGTAACGGCCAACAAAAAAAATTAGAGGGTATATGATTTTGTTATATATATTGGAATGAAAAAAGACAGAGAAGAGATGAAATATAAATAGGTTTTGGGTTGATGACATATATTATTATTCTCAGCTAGCTATGATATAAATTAGAATAAGAATGTCCAAATTATAATAGGAAAATGAATACATAGATATTTAATTTTTAAATTCTTTATGGCGAACTAAATAATAAATAAAAAAAAATATAAAAAATAAAACAAAAACTAAATAACAAAAAAAAATAATAAATAAAAAAAAGATAAAAAATAAAATAGGAGCTCGTATCATTTTAATCCATACTTAAATGTTCATTTTATCGTATCATTGCATCATATTGTTCATTTTAATCCAATGTCAAGGTGCTTCGTGATTGCATCCATGACATCGGTGTGCCTATCAGATTCTTGCCTGATGTCAAGTCTGACAAGCGAAAGCCCAAATGTAGAAAGTTGTCTCATGAAATCCAGAAGGCTTCCATCGGCTATAGGACGATCACCACAAGAGCAGAGTGATCTGTAGCATAGTTCAAGAGGTTCCAAGAACTATATTGCAGAAATAAAAAACAAAATTAATATAATAGCTCCAAAAACAAAAAGAAACAATTAGTACCCATTTTGTTAAAATAACCCAGCGGGGATTTGAGCCCCAGACCTCTTACTCAAAGCAGAAACCCAGCCAACTGAGCTAAAAGGATTACAATTCATGATCAGTCTTTTATATGATATAATCTTCTCAACATAGTCTTTTATAAGCCGACTCTTAGCCACCAACCCATCTTTCCTCTGTAAATACTTTTATATTGTTATTAAAATTCAATTTTAGCAAAATATTTTAAAAAATAACAATACATCACATTTATACATTTATAGCTATTTGCTATCCTCTTAAATTTATTATGTTTTTCGATATTTGGAACTAAAGATAATTATGTGGCCCAAACGTTTCATGCCGGTAAGTGTGTTTTGCTTTATAGATAAATATCAGTTCAAATTCAAATATTTAATTTAGGATATTTATTATTATTTTATTATAGATAAATAATATTTTATTATTTTATTAAATAAAAATTAAAAGTCACCCATAAAATTCTCAAAAACCAAGAATTTCAGTTATATAGGTATACTTTATATAGAATAGATATATAAATTATTGGGTAAGACATTAATCAATCACCCATAAAAAATAATATTTTTTAGATAAAAAAAAAGTAAAATAATAAAACTACTACTTATAACCTACATGGATAACATCTAAACCATTTTAAATGATGTGGGACTTTTTGTTTGTATGTGTAGTATTTTTTCAAAGAAAATAAGAGAATGTATTATAAAGTAGAAAAAATAGGGAGAAAAAAAATAGGTTGCCACATAAACTCTTCTTTTGCTTTCCTTTATATTGATATATTGATGATTGGTAAATTGATTTTAGTTATAAAAAATTATTTTTAACTCGAACATATAAAAATCTAGAATAGTAAAATAAAAATTTTAAACTAAAATTCATTTCATAAATATATATAAAATTAAATATTATTACTACAAAGTTAATTATAAAAAAATAAATAATTACTTATATAAATATGTATATAAAAAAATTATTAGGTAAGAAATTATTCAATCACTCATAAAAAATAATATTTTTTTAAATAAAAGAAAGTAAAATGATAAAACTACTACTTATAACCTACATGGATAACATCTAAACGATTTTTAAATGATGTGGGACTTTTTATTTATATGTATAGTGTATTTCTCAAATAAAATAAGAGAATATGTCATAAAATAGAAAAAATAGGAAGAAAAAAAAAATAAGTTGCCACCTAAATTCCTTTGTGCTTTCCTTTATATATATATATATATAAATTTTACAATCAATTATACTTCATTAATATTAATAATAATTAATAATGACAACAATAATTTTCATCATTTAAAATATGTACACAAATATAATTTGAAGCACTTTTCTTTTTCCAAACTCATATATTTTTTTACTACGTACACCCTTATATATTTTATTAACAATATATTTGAAACGTTGAAAATTAATTTAACTTTAAACTTATTAAAAGTACTATTACAGAAAATATAATAAAATATTAACCTTAATAATTTTAAATAATTGAACTAATATATATGCACTTAAAAATAAAAACTATCAATCTATTTATATATCTATATAATTTTTTTATTAGGGTATGTGAAGTGGCACTCTATATTTCTAATGTTGCAATGTCTTTAGTTTGTGGTTTTTCTAAATTAATTATTATTTTCTACATTTTTTTTACTAATATAATTTATAACATGTAGTGCAAACTATGTAACGGTAGCTAATTTATAATAGTAGCATAACATATATTATTTCAAAGTGAAATGCATATATAGTTTATCTTATAAGTTATATTGATTTAATAAGTGCACATACAGTTATTTTTTTTTTCCTTTCACTTCTCTTTATATTAATTGTAAACATTTGAAGTAGTAATTCTTTTTTTTTTAAAACAAAAAGCTAACCCCTAATGAAATTACCACAACAATTGTTGTACTAATATGGGTATTAGAGAAACTAATAACAAATAAGAGCCAATTACTCTTATGTAATTGTTGTACTAATGGAGTACTAAAGAAACTCATAAGAGCCCGTTATTATTTTATGAAAATAATAAGTTCAAATAACTCAATCAAAAATAGCTCATACAATGAAATAAAAAAAAATTAATTTTAATATATATATTTTAAATACGGTGCAATAATTTAGTGTCTCTTTATTACATATATGAACATAAATAGTTTATATACTTTTTTATTTGAAAGATAACTAAAGTACATTTTATGATTAAAAAAAATTAAAAATATAATTAATGCACACATTACTATCAAACATATCTAAGCCATATGTTTATTGAATATTTACACATACTATTTATATCTAAAATTTTCTACAATACATATGTCCATACGGCAAAAAAGATTATAGTCTTCATGATTATCTTTAATTTTTTGTTGGTGTTATATTATATGTACATTGAAATGAGTAATCATTCAATTAATTTTGGCAAATATTTGTGTATTCAGAAATTCAAGATAGAGTTTCTCACCTATGTTGATTTTTTCTCCAACTATCTCATCCTCTTTTTAGTTATATTTATTTATCCAAATGATGAATGTCTCATATACTAATATTCAACAAGATAAATTGATGATACAAACTTCATTGTCGTCAGTTGCTAAGAGGTTTATCTAAAGAAGTTTGTCTTCTAATCTTAATTCACCAAAAGTAAAGCCCACGTCTCTCTCACAGTTTACTAAGTATTGTATTATTTTTATTTTTATAAATAGTATGGTACAATATATCAATCATTCATTTTTGTATTTTTATGAATGCACAGTATCAATTAGATCTATTTTTTTTATGAGACTTGATAGTATTGTTATTTTGGAACTTAAATCATGATCTTTCCCCCTTTCAAAAAAGAAGAAAAAAAGGCATGGACTTCTAAAAGAACAAAGATTTGTGGTTGTGTTGACTATTGTTTGAGTCATTTATTAATAATAATAATAATAATAATAATAATAATAATAATAATAATAATAATAATAATAATAATAATATTATTATTATTATTATTATTATTATTATTATTTGTAGTAAATAGTAGTAATTATTATATGTTATTGTTGACCGAGGTTTTCGGCAACCAATAAAATAATAAGATTAGAGAACTGTAAGAAATTAAGAGAAGGATTTTTACGTGGTTGGGGCGTTAATGAGCCTTAGTCCACGAGTCTGTGTATTTATGAATGTATTAAATACAGAGAATGTTCTTGGTGAGTATTTACTCTTCTTGCACTTATGCAACCCAAAATTCTCGACCCCATTTAATGAGCTTTGAGGGGGTATTTATAGTGTTTTTGGTAGGTGATCCCCAGGATTATTGTACATATGTCTCTGTAAATATCCATAAAGATGGGTATTCCCAATGAATATACCATGAGTAATGCATGGTCAAATCCCTAGGTGCTGTAGGACTTTTATGTGGAATGTCCTTATTGTCTTTTGACTGACGTGACTCTTCACAGTGTAGCCGTCAATAGACTTAAATGATCATTACTTCGCAGGTGCGAATTGGGGGTTCTGCCGTCAGACTTTATTGCGTGTAGCAGTCCCAACACGTTTCCTCCCATGCGGCATTAAATGCGAAATGACTGCTCAGGGGAAGCCTGACACCTCGCGGAGATGCTTTAATGTTACTTAGGCTTCCGGGAGCATAGGGGGCTCCGTATGCCTTCTCCGGGAGTCATGTCCCGGATGCTGCCTTATTTCATAAAGACTTAGCAAATAATTCAAGCATTAAGATGTTTTGATCCACGTGTCTCTGTCTGATTGGTCCACTTATATTGGGCAAAATCAGGGGCAACATTTACCCCCCAAGCCTTGTTTATTTGAAAAATAAAACAAGGCTTGTTTAAGTGCCTCCGGTTGACTCCTCGGTTTCCTAGCACGAGCTTTGAGCGCGTGAAGGTTGCATTTAATGATCGCCATTAATGCAACAATTCACTTTTTGCAGACGTCGATTCGTTTCTTGCTCATTGATTGATACGGCGCATTAATGGTGTCAGACGGATACTCAAATGTTTCCACCGCCTGAATTACGAATCAATCCAACCGTTGATTCTTGGGAATTCGAATCGTGCGCCTCCCCAGCCGTTCGATTGGTAGGTGATAGCGCCTGTTCCTCATGCACTTTGGCCTATAAAAGCCACCACCTTTCCTTCATTTGGTTACTTTCCTTTTTTCGCCAACTTTGTTCGAGTTTTCCAGAGAGAAAAAAAAAATTCCTCAGACCAAGAAAAAACCTTCGAACACTTTACAAATTTCTTTGCTATCCTTCGCTCACTACTGTCAGTCTACACTTCTTTGTTTGATCAACAGCACACCCCCAGTTCTAACACTTCATTGTAAGTTTTTCGCATCCCTCACTTTACTGTTTGTGTTTATGGCATGCTTTACTATCTGTTTGTTTTTCTGGGTTTGTGTTTGAAGTTTCTGGGAATGTATTCCCTTGAGTTTTTCACGTAATAGGTCTAGTTTCACCTTCTCTGGTGTTAGGGTTACGCTTGTTACGCACTGTTGTTATATTTTGTAAAGAACCATACACTCTTCGTGTGGTGGCCTTCAAGGGCATAGAGAAGACTTCGTTTTTCTCGACTTTCTGCCCTTCTTTCTTTTTCTTTCATGCGCGATGTCACCATTTGTGAGATCTTTGCACTCGACTTTTGTCCAGAAAATCTTTCTAAGGCTTCTTGTTGACAGATGTCCGGAGGGGGCCTCTTTCCAGCGGTTAGGGGACCCCCATTCCCTTTTCTGATTTAGGGTTTGGTATGAGGCCTAATTGTTGGAATTTTAACTCTTTTTTCAGAATAAAAAATGTCTGCATCTGGCTCAAAATCTTCCAAGAAGGGGGGTAAGCGTCTGGCTACCCTAGAAGACGTCATGTTGGGTCCCGTTGCCCAGGAGGGGTACAAACCTTGCGCTACCGGATGGGAGGCGGCTGAGCTTCACTCCACTCTAACTTGCCCTCACCAGTTAGAGAACATCGTGGAGGTGGCTGGAATTAAGCCCCCGACATCCGGGACGTACCACCGGCCGCCCCGAGATGCGGAGACGCCCAACCATAACTACGGCGTCTTCGGGGCTTGGAGCCAGAAGCACCTGATGTCCGGGGCCATGCTTCCCCTTCAAGATTATTTTAATAACTTTCTTGTATTTGTCGGCCTTGCGCCATACCAACTGATTCCCCAAGCTTACCGCCTGCTTTCAGGCTTATTTATTTTTTACTCTGCCCGGGGATGGGGCTCTCCCAGTCCGGCAGAGATTTTGTATTTTTATGAACTTGTTTCCGTCCCTAAAAAGGGGGACAAACTTAAAGACGGTTTTTATGGTTTTCGGGCCCACCCTTCAAATGATGGGGTGGTCCCTTACAATCGGCAAACCCATGTCAAGGAATATCGCCATCGCTTTTTCTTCTCCTCTGGGTTCCGAGCTGTGGAGCACCCGGAGCTTCTCACGAAGTGGGTCAGGATTCCTCCATACGAGCGGACCGCGCCTACTCAGGTCTTTCTTCAGCGGGCTCAGGTCTTTGCGACTTATGACCGGGCGGATCTCGACGTCTGGGGCTTGGTCACGACGGAAAACTGCCGGAAGGCCAAGCTGATCCTGCCGCACCATTCAGTGGAGGACTCTAACCTTTCTAAGGTTATTTGTCCGAACGTGAGGGTGCCTGCCGCGGAGAAGACCTTCCGGGATGAGCTTATTGCCACCGCGGAGAAGAAGTACCAGGAGTATCTCTACCGGGAGGCCCAGGAGAAGGCTTATACCAAGGCCCAGGCGGCTTCCGGGAGGCCCCTTCGCGTGGGGAGCCCAGTCGAGAGGAGAAGCCAAACGATTGCCGGGAAGTCCCTTCGCATTGGGAGCCCAGTTGAGAGGAGGGCTCCCAGGCCAAAGCCTTCGGTTCAGGTGCCGAATACAGGGGCTCATGATGCCAGCATTTCCGGCTCCGGTAAGTCTCCTTTAGTAGTACATTACGTTCCTTCCGTTAGCGAATATGCCAGCCTTAGGCCTATAGGGTTCGATGAGCGTCTCCTTAGGTTTAGGATGCCCTTGACCCGGTGGGGAGATCATGCCAAGGATTATTATTTTTCCAACTTAGGAGATTTCCTAGGTCGGTCCCGGATGGGTTTTGGACCTCCGGAGCCCGTTCCCTTGGACCCTTCGGCCTATCTTTCTTCTAGCTGGTTCCGGCCCTCGGACATCTATCTCGGGGATGATGCAGCCAGCATTAAGATTCGGAACTTTGCTAGGGCCGAATTAGAGAGTCAGGGTAGGACTAGCTTGATTGCTTTTTTGAGCGTTTACTGCTTTCACAGATATTCTAACACTTGACTCTTTTCTTTTGTTGTGGCAGCTAATTCCATGGATGCCATTTTGGCCGCCCTTGCTGGAGCTCACACTCCTGACGCTCCCCTTCCTTTAACGTCTTCCCAAGTGGCCACTCCCTTTAAAGCTTCTTCCAGTGCCCCTCCAGACACTATTGACTTAGTGGATGAGGAGGAGGCGCTTCCGGAGGAAGCTAAAGAAGGTCAAGAAGAGCAATGGGCTCTTCCTGAGGAAGTTGAAGAAAGTGAAGAAGTGCAAGAGGTTGCTCTGATTCGCAAGCGCAAGGGCAAGATGGTAGCCGAGGAGGTGCCCAAACGGTAGCGTAGAGCGGACACTCCGGCCCCCGCCCCTGATTCCGGGATCCCTTCCGAGGCGGAGGAATATACAGTGCCTCCCAACATAGTGCTGACTTCGGTTCCTGGAGACGAGGCGAGGCAGGAGCTCCGGATAGCCAAACATAACTACGCCATGGACGAGTACTCCCGGGGGCATGCCGATGTGGAGGCTTTGAGGAGGGTTTTGCGTGATGAAATGCAAAATACCCTTAACGATCAGAACTACCAGAATCCGTGGGATCTGAACTTGGACCCCCTGTCGGATTGGTTCAATCGTTTCCTCGGGCCTACCTTGGCCCCCTTTGCCGCGGAGATGACCGGCGAGTTTGTGTCTCAGCTGACCCGGTGTGCGCCCAAGCGGTTCGCTGCTTGTGCATCCTTGAACTCCATCTTTCAAGTCCAGGATCTCAGCCACTCCTTGACTGTGGTAAGTATTTCGTAGTTTATTTTTTTTTCTCATTATTTTTTCTTAAGGACTTTACTCACTCTTGCATCCTTTTCCAGCTTGGTGCCGAGGCCGGCTGCCTTTCTAAGAACTAAATTAACCATGGCTTCGTCCTGTCCGAATTTGGGGGCATGGACGAAGTCATGAAGACCCTGCAGGATCTGACTGCTGAAAGGCGGACGTACCAAGAGGATGCTGAGCGACGGGAGGCCTTTGCCAAGGCCAAGTTCGAGGAAGAGGCCAGGCGGAGGGAAGCCCAAGCGGAGGCAATGATCCGGGAGGAGGCCCTTCGGAGGGACAAGCTGGAGGCCAAGCACCAGGAGGAGCTGAGGGCAGAGGGCGAGGCTGTTGCCAAGGCCAGACGCGAACTCCGGGAGGCTAGGGAAGCCTTAGATGAAATGGCCGCCAAGGTGAAGTCCCTAGAGGAAGTGCACCAGGCGGACTTGGAGTCTAGGGCCAACTTGGCCGTGGAGCTGAAGGAGCTCAAGGACTTCAAAGACCAAGCCTTGAAGAAGGCTAAGAAAGATGAGCTCCTTTCTCCCGTCTCTTGCAGCCGGTGCGTCAAGCACTTCGACGATGGCGTTTGCATGGCCTGGTCAACAAATGGCCAGAATATCAAGCTCGACTTCTACCCCAAACCCGCGGAGATGATTGCTAAATTCCAGGGGAAGAAGAAGAAGCTTGACGCCATGCTAGAGGCGCGCATTGGTCCTCGCCTTCCTCCTCGAATTGACTAGGCCATTTATGAATTCAACCAAGATTTTTCTTATCTTTTTTTTTATTATTATTTACAACTAATTCTCTTATATTTAAGACAATTTTTATTTATATAGCTGTTTTATTTAAGGGGAAACAATGGTTAAGGCCTGTCCCCGTGCCCTTTGTATATACTTATAATTATTTTTTGACCTGCCCTTAGGGCTAGGATTTTTTTTATATATATGATCTTATTCGATACACATATCTTTCTTTTGGACCTACCCTTTGTGTCAGGATGTTTATATATATGCTTTTTTTTTCTTTTTTGTGCATACTTTTTTTTTGACCTGCCCTTTGGGTCAGGATGTTTTACTTGGCCTGTTTTTTTGTCTGTCCGTGTGGTGTGCCTTAGTACCCCCCTGAGTGGCATAGAAACTTTGTTTTTAAGGCACTCAGTTTTATTTAAATTATAGAGGTGGCATACACTTAGACGGTACAAACCCTTTAAACAAAGCCTAAGTTACACTTTTGGACTATTGGTAATATTTTCTGAGGTGATCGGCGTTCCAGGCCCTTGGCACAATGGTTCCGTCCATCCTTTTTAGCTTATAAGTGCCTGAACCGATTTCGTCCTCGATTTCATATGGTCCTTCCCAATTTGGCCCAAGTAACACCACTCCGGGTTCCTGGGTGGCTAGGAAGACTCTTCTTAAGACCATATCCCCAATAGCAAATTTTCTGTTTTTAACTTTGGAGTTAAAATATTTGGTCACCTTCTTTTGATAAGCTGCCATTCGTATTTGTGACTCGTCCCGGAGCTCTTCAACTTGATCCAGAGCATCTTGAAGTAAAGCTTGGTTTATAACTGGATCGTAAGTCGTTCTCCTGTGGGACGAGAATAACGTTTCTACCGGGATCATCGCTTCACAACCGTACGCCATTGAAAAAGGCGAGTGGCCGGTCGTGGTTCTAGGGGTCGTCCGGTAGGCCCATAACACTCTTGGCAACTCTTCGGGCCAGTTGTTTTTGCAGGCCAGCAACTTTTTCTTTAGGGTAACCTTTAGGATTTTATTGACTGCTTCTGCTTGTCCGTTTGTTTGCGGTCTTGCCACCGCGAAGAAGCTTTTTACTACTCCGTGTTGGTTGCAAAAGTCAGTAAATTCTTCGCAATCAAATTGCTTTCTATTGTTAGAGACTATTTTGTGAGGCAAGTCATATCGACATACTATGTTTTTGATAACAAAGTCTAATGCTTTTTTAGCAGTTATAGTCTTCATGGGCTCAGCCTCCGTCCATTTGGTGAAGTAGTCTACTGCTACTATTGCATACTTTACTCCTCCCTTTCCTGTTGGCAAGGACCCAATAAGATCTATTCCCCAAACCGCGAAGGACCAGGGACTAGTCATCAGGGTAATTTCATTGGGAAGAGCTCTCGCTATGTTCGCGAACCTTTGGCACGAATCACACTTTTGGACGTAGTCCATACAATCTTCTTTCATTGTTGGCCAGAAGTATCCCTGTCTCAATATTTTCTTTGAGAGACTGGGTCCTCCTGTATGATCTCCACAGAACCCTTCGTGGACCTCTAACATAATTTGTCTAGCTTTAGGGTCCGATACACACCTTAAATAAGGCATGCTGAGTCCTCTTCGGTAGAGAATTTGATCCATCATTACATAACGATGAGCCTGATACTGAATCTTTCGAGACAGTGCCCTTTCTTGGGGCAACTCACCTTTTGTTATGTATTCTATAATGGGGACCATCCAGCTGGGTTCTTGCCCAACCGTTATTATGGCCTCTTTTACTTTGATGCTTGGCTCTGCCAAGCGTTCCACTGGTACTACCCCCAGCCCTTCGATCTCACTATCTGAAGCTAACTTAGCCAGACAGTCCGCGTGAGCGTTCTTTTCCCGGGGGATTCTTTCTACTTTGTAGTTTGTGAACTCGTGGAGCAGCTCCCGGACTATTGTTACATATGCGGCCATTCGCTCGCCGCGTGTTTGGTACTCTCCCGATATCTGATTTACGACCAGCTGGGAGTCGCTGTAGACTTCTACTCTTTTGGCCCCTACGGCCTTCGCTAGTCTCAGCCTTGCTATCAAGGCCTCATATTCGGCCTCCTTGTTTTAAGCTGAGAAGTCGAACCGTAGGGCTGCCTGGAGTCGAAGTCCGGTCGGGGATATCATTGCCACCCCCGCTCTGGATCCATTTTCATTGGAGGCTCCGTCCACAAATACTCTCCATGTGGGGATCGATGGTGTTGGCGCATTCGCGGTTGCCTCGGCTTCATTGCATTCGGTGATGTAGTCTGCCAAGGCTTGGCCTTTTATGGAGATGCGGGGGATGTAGTGTAAGTCGAATTGACTTAACTCCAATGCCCATTTGAGGAGCCTTCCGGATGCTTCTGGTTTTTGGAGGACTTGCCGGAGTGGGTGGTTGGTCAGTACCTTGATCGGGTGTGCTTGGAAATATGGCCTTAATTTTCTTGAGGCCATCAGGAGACAGAAAACCAGTTTTTCGATGATGGGGTACCGCGTCTCCGCTCCTATCATGCGCTTGCTAACATAGTACACAGGATGTTGAGTTTTCTCTTCTTCCTGGACTAGGGCAGCCCTGACCGCGTTCTCAGAGACGGCCAGATATAGAAATAGGTCCTCTCCGAGAACGGGTTTTGATAGGATCGGAGGTTTGGCCATATGTTCTTTCAACTTTTTGAATGCCTCCTCGCACTCGTCTGACCATTCAAACTTTTGGCACTTCTTCAATATGTTGAAGAAGGGGATGCACTTATCTGTAGACCGGGAGATAAAACGGCTCAGGGCAGCAACCTTTCCGGTTAGGCTCTGCACGTCTTTATGCTTCTTGGGGGACGGCATGCTCAGGAGAGCTTGGATTTTTTCTGGGTTTGCCTCAATCCCCCTCTGGCTGACGATGAAGCCCAGGAACTTTCCTGATTTGACCCCAAAGGTGCATTTCTTTGGGTTGAGCTTCATGCCATATCTCCAGACTACTTCAAAACACTCTTCTAAGTCGTCCGCATGGCTATTGCATGCTTTAGACTTGACGAGCATATCGTCCACGTATACCTCCATGTTTCACCCCAAGAGGCCTTTGAACATCCGGTTGACCATTCTTTGGTAGGTTGCTCCGGCGTTCTTCAGTCCGAAAGGCATGACCAGGTAACAGTATACTCCCTTATCGGTCCTGAAGCTAGTGTACTCTTGGTCCGCCGTGTGCATCTTTATTTGATTATACCCGACGTAAGTTTGAATCCAGAAGTGGCATCTACCATCTAGTCGATCCTGGGCAGCGGGAAGCAGTCCTTCGGACAAGCTTTGTTTAGATCGGTGAAATCTATACAAACTCGCCAAGTCCCGTTCGGCTTGGGCACCAGGATCGGATTGGCTAGCCATTCCGGATAGTATACCTCGCGGATCATGTTGTTTGTCAAAAGCTTGTCCACCTCTTTCTCTAGGGCCTCGACCTTTACTAAATCGAGGGGGCATCGCTTTTGTTGAACTGGCGGCATGTCCGGGTTGACGTTGAGGACGTGGGTGATGACATGGGGACTTATACCGGTCATGTCCTCTTGGCGCCATGCAAAAACGTCGATGGCGCCCTTCAGTATTTTTATTATTTTTTCTTTTTCCTCCGGATCTAGGCTCTTTCCCAGCCGGAGTACTTTGGTGGAGTTGAGGTCGCACACTGATATTTCCTCGACATGCTCCATCGGTTCTACAATTTTTTCGGACCCCACTCGGGGATCCAACTCATCTTCTTCAGCCATTTCTGGCTCGATGGTTTCCCGGACCATTAGTATGGGCAAGTGGGTTGCAACATTGTAACATTGCCTTGCCCCCCCTGATTTCCTCTCACCGTCCCTATTCCAGCTTCCTGGATGTGACTGCGCCAAAATCTACCAGGGCCGGTCGGCCGAGGATCGCGTTGTAAGCGGTCGGGCAGTCCACCACCACGAAAGTGCAGTACTTGAACATGCTTTGGGGGGGTGTCTGGGCACAAGGTGACTGGAAGTCTCACTTTTCCCATTGGGATAAGTGTCGTTCCGTTAAACCCTGTGAGTTGGGAACCACTGGGTGAGAGGTCTCGGTCCGTCAGGCCTATTGCAGTGAAGGCCTCCTTGAAGAGTAGGTTCACGGAACTTCTGTTGTCAATCAAGACTCTGGCCACCACTTTATTGGCGATGGGGGTCTCGATGACCAACGGGTCATGGTGAGGGAAGTGCACCGCCTTGGCATCTTCTTCCGTGAACGTGATGGGTTGATCCATCAGCCGGGGCCTTTGAGCTGGGAGTTGAGTAATCTCCCAGACCTCATTGTGTTTTACGGCCCCCGCGTACCGCTTCAATTCTTTGCGGGTGGTTCCTCCAATATGGGGTCCTCCTGAGATCATGGCCACTCTCCCATTGGGTCTAGGTGGCTGACCGGGGATGTGCTGGGCATCTCCGGCGGGAGCAACTGGAGCCAATACTCCTACTGCACCCCCTGGTGTTCCCTGCGGTACAACCCCTGTCGCCTGACCCGAATTGAGGTGAGGCAGCCGATTCTTGATCCACTCATAGAGGTGGCCCAATCGGATCAGGTTTTCAATCTCATCCTTGAGATTTTTGCATTCATTGGTGCTGTGCCCAATGTCGTTGTGGTACTCGCATCTTTTGTTGGGGTCCCTCCGGGAGCTATCCTTGTACAAGGGAGGTGGTCTCGGGTAGTGCGTATTTTGCCTAGTAGCAAAGTACACACGCTCTTGGGAGTCCGTCAGCTCCGTGTACTGGGTGTACTGTGGAGTCTACCCCCTCTTTTGACGTTTCTCCTCCGTCCGGGTGCTGCCTTTGGAGGATCGTTTACTCCTCGAGTCCTGGGAGGGGCCTGCCAGGCTGGCGGTGTTGGGTTTTATGCCCTAAATAAAACTCATTTCATATAATCAGATTTACTTATTAGTAAAGATCAGAAATAACGAGTTAATATGCAACGAGTTAATATGCCTATATCCACTGAAAGTAATTTCATCTCATTCGCAGATGGATGTACATTCAGGGGTGGATATGAGTTTTCGTTGTATTCTTAAAACGATAACTCTAGATTTTACCTTATGCAAAAGAAATTTGAAATGTTTGAAAAATTTCATGAATTTCTAACAATGGTGAAGGTAAGTGGTTAAAGATCTTGCGAACTGATAGGGGTGGAGAAAAAGTTAGTAGATATGCAGTTCAAAGATCATTAATTTGATTTTGAATAATATCCAAACTTACCTCCCAGAAATTCGAGTTGCATATTGATGATTAGTTACTAGTAGTTTCCTAAATCCTTCTATGGTAATAAAATTTCAGAATGATGTAATGGTTGTATACTTAATGTAAATCATTACTAGATTCATGGATGACCTAATCTTAAGAAAAGCTAGAACCGCTAACCCTGGTTTGCATGTTTGTTAGCTATTCTAAGTGATTAGGGGTGGAGCATCCCATAGTCATTAGATAAGAAAGTGTTTGTTTAAACAAATACCACTTTTTCTAAGAAAATGACTAAGTCTGAAAGTAAAGTAGTAAATAAAGGAGATATTTTTTCTTGATTCCAAAAGTGTTCTATTATCTTATTTTACAAGATGATCCCACTGCCTCTGTTGTCTTAACATAACCGAAGAGGTCAATACCATTTAGTTTTCTTAGACATAATTCACGGTACCTTGTTGTAGTGGGAGAGTTTCAAGGAACTTTACCTTCTCATGACTTGGAAGATACTAGTGATTAAAATCCATTGTGAGTTTAAACAAGTAATGGATTGTCAAGATAAGAAACTAAGAAGAAAGCCAAGAGAACTATGGTTTGATCCATTCACATGGAGTAACCTAAATTTTCTATTACAAGGACATGAAAGGAAATTTTCGTTCATAAGTCTATTCAATGGACTTAACAAAACTTCCTGTTCCTAGTATTATAGGCTTGAGTTTATCTAAACCTATGGCTTGTGGTATACCTGGAAATTACTTACTCTAATGCAAGCATGAGATGCTGGAGCATTTTCTTTCCAATGGCAATCTATAGAAGCTTCACAACTTCTAAGCATAGATTTTAGTTATCTAAGGAAAAGTTTCAACTATTCCAGAGAAGATAAAAGCCATGGAAGAATTTCTTAAATCAACAGTGAGAGGTCTCAGATATGCTTTTGTATGCCTTAGACCAGACACCTGCTGTTGAATGGGAGTAATGAGCAGGTATCAGATTAATTCAGGAGAAGAACATTGGAAGACAATCAAGTAAATTTTAAGATTAAGAAGAGGAACTATATGTTAGTTAATAAGGGTGGTTTTGAAACTCTTAGACTACACCACATCAGATTTCGAGACTTGCCTTTGTGCTAGAAAGTCTGCTGATGAGATGGTGATTACTTTGGGGGTGGAGTAGTGATTTTGGAGAAGTGTAAAAACCTATCTGAAATCTCTTAGTCTACCAGAAAGAGACTGAATGTTAAAAGTTGCAGGAAAGATACTTATTCAGTCTAAGGAAAGTTCTATATTTTTATGACACCGTTCCAACTTGCCTTAACTACTAGGGTTACTTCCTGAATAACCAAAGAGTAGTTGCCAAAAGTATAGAATCCAGTATCCCAAAATAGTAGACATATAGAGAGGAATTTCACATTATCAAGGATTTTGTGATTAAGGAAGAGTAATGGTGGAGAATAGGTTGTGTTTAATTCAACCTGTCAGATCCCATTTCGAGGAGTTTACTACTATTACACTTGATTTGTGTATCAAGGTGTTAATGATTATTTGAAATGCACTTTTTGTTTTATATTACTGCAAGTGAGAGTTTATTGGGTTTTATGCCCTAAATAAAACTCATTTCATATAATCAGATTTACTTATTAATAAAGATCAGAAATAACATTTTATGTTGCATGGTTCACATGATTTATTTCATGATTATATGTATATAATGTATGAATTCTTTTTAAGTCCAGAACATATGAGTTGGTTAGAGATTATAGTGTTGTCAGCACAGTGGAATATAATCTTTATTATATGTTCAAAAGTTTATTCCCTGATTTGTCAGAACACTGGATTTAGACTGACATGGTCTAATCAGCGATAGGTATTCTTACACCTTGGAAAAGTGTTATGTCCTTTCCAGGACATTGGCAAAGTTTACCAGTATCGGATGTATGGAGTATACATCGGAAGGGACCGATATTGAACTTTGATTAGATATGTTAAAATTTACCGTAATATCTATTCAATTCAATATCACCTGTTGATCCTAGATCAAATGATCTTAATCCTAATATGGTTAGGTTCAATCTCAAGAGTGTTACTCGTGTTCTTTGATTTGTTAGTTAAGCCTACTTTTGGTTTAGGGTAATACGTACATTTTGGGAACAGGGTAATGCAATTGAGTGGGAGCGCTAACATAGATATGGAATCTATAGCTTCTATTTGGCAAATAGAAGTAAAGGATGATTTCCTTCGAGCTTAACCAAACGAAGATAAATGGTGGAGATCTCATTTCACTTAGCTGAAATATCATTTATACAGGGTTAAGTGTTTTAAGGATAAAATACATTGAAGGTGTAGCGGTAACAGTAGTGCCTTTTCAATGTAGATCATCTATATAGAGGATCCTTGATCACATTAGGGTTATAACAATGGATAACTAATGACGTGTCTATATCATGGAACATATAGAGCGTTCTATATGACTGAGAGTGCAATTCCAAGTTCTAAGTGTGGATTCAATGAGGAATTAATAAGTTAGGGAATTTACTTGGTAAATTTGGTTCGACTTATTGGAAGCTCAGTTATATAGACCCATGGTCCCCATACTAGTTGAGACCGTACTGCTTGTAAGACTCAGTTAATTGATTTGAATTAATCAATTATAATTCTAAAAGTTAGACTATGTCTACTTTATGAATTCTCACAGTTTAAGGATGAAATCGTAAATAAAAGGGTTTCTAGGTTTAATTATTAATTGAGAGACTTTGCATGTCTAATTAATAATTATTTTAAATGACAATATTATTTAATAATCTATTTTAGTTATTAAATAATTAGTTTTGGCATTTAAATGATTAGAATTAGAAAAATGACATTTTTGGAGAAATAGAAATAAAATTGAGGAAATTGCGAAATTCCATGTGAGGCCCATATACCCTATGGCCGGCCACCTCTTTGTGATTTTCCCAATTATTATTTTCAATTTTAATTGCCATGTAATTGCTAATCAAAGCCTAGCAATAATAGGAAAGTGGTGGATCACACTAAATAAGGCAGTTAATCAATTACACAGTAAAAGAGGAAACTGTTTTATTTGGAAAGTTGTGCTCTCCCTTTTCCCTATATAAAGCAACCCTTGTTCTCTTCTCTTGCATGTCTTTGTATGCTTAAGCCACGAAAATCAAGAGAGAAAAAGAGAGAAAATTTCGAAATCCTTGTGAGATGAGTAGTGCCCACACACATCAAGTGGTACCTCAATCATAGTATGTAAGACTATGGAAAATCTGCATCAAAGAAGGAGAAAAGAAGATCCAGGTTCAGATCTTGGTGATGCTCTGCTACAGAAAGGAATCAAGGGCTAGAGATCTGAACGAAAGGAGTCATATTATTCCGCTGCACCCACTGTAAGGTTTTCTAACTTTATATGTGTTTATTTTCATTGTTTTAGAATTCATATTAGGTTGTTAATCCAACATACATGATAGTAAATAGATCCTGGTAAAATAATTTCCAACAACTGGCACCAGAGCCATGGTAATGATTTACTTTCATGTAATATGAATTAAAACGATGATTTGCATGTTTTTGTGTTGATTTGGATGGTTTCATGTTGGTTTATGTGCTTAGGTGATGAATGTATGTGTTGTACGAAATTTTTCCATGACATATATTTTTCAATTTTTTGAAAATATTTTATTTGGATTCCTTGTGAAAAATTGAGTAATTTTCGTTTTTACGGAACTCGATTCCGATGAAAAACGAAAAAGTTATGATTTTTGGAAAAATCAAATTTCGGGTATGCATGGGTGCTCAATCGCACGCGTGGGCTGTGGATCCAGCCCGTGTGCACCCTGCACCTCCGCCCGTGCGCACCCTGCAGCTGACCGAGTTTTCTCGGTCAGGCATGCTGCAGGCGCCGAAGATCCTCGGCGTGAGCCCCTCCTCCGCGCGCGTAAGGGGCTGCTGGCAGCCTTCTGGGCTGCTGCATGCAGCCTCCTTTGCAGCAGTTTCCCAAAAAGTTGCGATTTTTGGGGTTTTTCCCCAAAAATCCAATTTTTTCATGGGATTGTTTCCCAAAATTCATTTTTTCCTTTTTTTTAAATATTTCTAAATTGAAATGTTTCCAATTTTAAATATTTTCAATTTGAAATTTTTCCAATTTTAAATATTTCTATTTTGGAATGTTTCCAATTTTAAATATTTCCTATTATGGTCAGATTTAAAAATTTGTTAACTTCTTTAATATTTATTTATTATTTAATTATAAGATTGAATATTTTGATATTTAAGATATTTTAAATTAAAAGATAACTTTGTCTTTTTATTTGAAATATTATATTAAAATTATCTTATATGACAACTTAAATAATTAATAAATTTGAAATTAACATAGATATTTTTATAGATATACTTACCATAATGTTTTTCAAATTCAAAAATTTGTTATTTTGTTAAATATTTAATTATTTATAAATTAGAAGTATAAAAATGATTTTTTTTTCTATATATATATATATCTATCATTTTTTCCTTATTAGAAATTTATAAATCATATCTTAAATATTTAAATAACATAGATATTTTTGTAGAGATTTGAATATTGCTTAATTTGAGATATTTTGACATATAATTATGGTAATTATTATTCATTTATTATTTTATTCCTAAAATAATAATTATCTAACCAAATCTATTTTAAAATTGGTTTATTAAATTATAAGATCTGAAAGTGATATTGAAGATTCTTTCCTTTTAAATCATTGATCTTATTAGATATTTAATTTAATTTGATTCAAATAAACCTAGATATTTTAAAATTAGTTTCCTTTATCTGGTTAGTTTAAGAATAATAATTTAATTATATTAATATCTTAATTCACATCTGTTACATGGACAATGTTTGTTTATTTATATTGTTTATTCAAAATTTTTTAACAAACCTATTATTTATCTGATCTAAATTGCTATGATTAACTTGTTGACAGATCATGATCCAATGATCTGATTTTAATCATAGTTCAATTGACGATAGATCTTATAAATAATTTGTAACAGGTAAATTTTGTACTTCTTTCATCTATGTAAACCTAGTAACATGATAGGGCCCATCCAAATCATTTGACCTGTGTGAGCCTATATGTTTGCTTTTGGGCTTAGATGCATATAGGAAGCCCATTTAAGTTTTTACTAAGTAAATGGACTAGGTTGCTAAAATAAATTTTGATATAAGGAAATTTATTTAGGCCCAATTAGATTTGGGCTTATTCAATGAATAACAATTGTTTATTTTAAAGTTAAATTCCTCTCTTTTGGGCCTTGTGTGAGAGTTGGGGGCCATAGAAGTGGGCACGACATACTGAACCCAGCTCCCCCTCACATGAACTACCCCAATTGTGAAGGCCCATTTGCCTTATTTAAATAATTGTATTAGGTTAATTATATTAATCTAACCTAATTAAAATTGAATTAGCAACATAATTAACTTTTAAAATATATGAAATTTATTTTTCATGTAATATTTTAAAGTTAATTTTAGAAAAACACTTAGTCAATGATATATTCTAGATAGTTATTTCTAGTACTAATTATTATTTCTAATATTAAATAGGAAAATATCATTGATTGTGAAATTAATTGTCTCATAATTAATTTTGGTACAATATAAGTTTAAAATATTTTCCTAGTATTAAACTAGAATTAATAATTATGTTTCCTCTTTACTTAATTATTTGTTTCTTGAATTTAATACATTTAATTAAATTGAAAATTTCAATATCTAAGTTGATTTTCATCATGATACTTTAATATTGTTATTTTCATGTTATTTAATTAAAGTTGAAAATTATTTTAAGTTTGGAATCTTATTTCAGAATAACTTAAGTTTGAATAATTTTCAAAATATATTTTATTTTATTTTATTAATCATTTCCCAAAATTTTGAAATTGCATTTCTTTAATGCAGAAATTTCGAATTTTATTTGAAAAATAGATTAGAGTTGAAAATTATTTATTTAATTTTGGACCAACTTAAATCAGTGACTTTTTCATTTAATGGTTAATTAAAATAAATGAACTAAAATATATAATAATTAGAAATTGAATTAATTAGTCCATGAAAGTCTAGATAGATATTATCTGTTTTGCTTGAAGTATTTTTCTAGTGTATTTAATTAAATAGAAAATTAATATTTAAGTTGATTTTTTTTAATCATGATACTTAAATATTTGAAATTTTTCTTAGATATTTAATTAAATAGGGAAATTATATTTTTTGTTGAAAATTAATTTTTATTAATTTTGGGCCAACATAATATTAGAGTAATTTTCTAGGATTTATTTTATTTTAAAGCATTTTCGAAAATGCAATATATATTTATAGAAAATTAAATTTGAGTTGTAAATTAATTTAAATTAATTTTGAAACAACTTAAATTGAATAATTTTCTAAATATTTATGGAAATTATTACTAAGATGGAAATAATTCACGTTATTTATCCATCTAAGTATAATTTATAAATATTAAATTAAAATTTATATTTAGAATTTTTCATTCTAAATTGGAAATTTTAATTAAATATATATTCAAAATAAATGGATTAAAATAAATATTAGAAGAAAATACAACCCTTCATTAAATAATGAGCTTTATTATTATAAGAATATTCGATCTCCATTGTTGGTTTTACATAGCTATTGTTTTAGTGAGTAATCCTCCCTAATGGAGGAACGTTCATTAGCAAGTTAGCACCGTTTAATCTCGAAAGATAAGTAATCTTGTAAGTTTTTTATATAGTTTATGCTCACCCTAATGGTGGCGACTGTATAAGACTTGAAAGAATATGAAACAATGGTGGAAGCTCATAAGATAGAATAGCCTTGACTCTCGCCTAAACAGGACAACGTGGATTCACATCTTGATCGAATAAAAGGTTGCTAGAATGTTTGACATTTTAGATGAGCTGACAACTCTATTCAATGGATGGTAGCTTTGACTCTCGCCTAAACGGGACACTGATATCATTTTGTTGAAAACCTTGGAAATTATTTAGGATTGTATGTTTTAGTATTTTCACTTGTCATTCCTACTTGCTATGTGCTTCATAATTTCTGAATTGTGTATGAATTTGTATTGAACCATGTTATTTTCTGTTATTAAATTGTAGTTTAATTTCGAATCTTCATTGTTGGTCTAACTTGGTTTGTTTTTCTAATGAGATAAATCCCTAATGGATTTTCACCATTAGACTAACATAATAGTGTTAGATCTCGAAAGATAAATATTGTATATGAAACATCTAGGTGTTCATCAATTGATGACACCTTAGACTAGTATCTTACAATATGAAACAAGAAGATTGTATAAATAAGATTACTTTGACTCTCGCTAATCGGAGCATCGTTGGATTCTTATTTAAAACGAAATTATCCTAATTCCTCTTAGCTTATTCATTTTGAATTAGCTTAATGACATATCATTGGATGAATGGTCTATAAATCATATAAAGTCATATTTTCTCTTAAGAAATTAGATGACGCATATGATTATATTCCCGGAATTCTATCCCTAAATGATATAAATCCTCAATCTTAGATATCTCCTACTTGTATAGGCAAATCATAGAGTTAGATTAGTAGTGGTGGTCCAAGAAAGAGTTACTAATTATACAGTTACACTTTCATAAGTGTTTCATAACCATTTTCTTTCAATGGATTTAAACTGTATGAGTTTAGTATTCTGTGACCAGAATCCACTTGCACTATTCTAAGAACTCTTTGTTGTAACTAAAAGATACCACCACATTTTATAAATCTATGGCATTTGTATCTTGTTCATAGTGGTTTTGACAAGATCATTCTCTGCAACGAGTTAATATGCCTATATCCACTGAAAGTAATTTCATCTCATTCGCAGATGGATGTACATTCAGGGGTGGATATGAGTTTTCGTTGTATTCTTAAAACGATAACTCTAGATTTTACCTTATGCAAAAGAAATTTGAAATGTTTGAAAAATTTCATGAATTTCTAACAATGGTGAAGGTAAGTGGTTAAAGATCTTGCGAACTGATAGGGGTGGAGAAAAAGTTAGTAGATATGCAGTTCAAAGATCATTAATTTGATTTTGAATAATATCCAAATTTACCTCCCAGAAATTCGAGTTGCATATTGATGATTAGTTACTAGTAGTTTCCTAAATCCTTCTATGGTAATAAAATTTCAGAATGATGTAATGGTTGTATACTTAATGTAAATCATTACTAGATTCATGGATGACCTAATCTTAAGAAAAGCTAGAACCGCTAACCCTGGTTTGCATGTTTGTTAGCTATTCTAAGTGATTAGGGGTGGAGCATCCCATAGTCATTAGATAAGAAAGTGTTTGTTTAAACAAATACCACTTTTTCTAAGAAAAAGACTAAGTCTGAAAGTAAAGTAGTAAATAAAGGAGATATTTTTTCTTGATTCCAAAAGTGTTCTATTATCTTATTTTACAAGATGATCCCACTGCCTCTGTTGTCTTAACATAACCGAAGAGGTCAATACCATTTAGTTTTCTTAGACATAATTCACGGTACCTTGTTGTAGTGGGAGAGTTTCAAGGAACTTTACCTTCTCATGACTTGGAAGATACTAGTGATTAAAATCCATTGTGAGTTTAAACAAGTAATGGATTGTCAAGATAAGAAACTAAGAAGAAAGCCAAGAGAACTATGGTTTGATCCATTCACATGGAGTAACCTAAATTTTCTATTACAAGGACATGAAAGGAAATTTTCGTTCATAAGTCTATTCAATGGACTTAACAAAACTTCCTGTTCCTAGTATTATAGGCTTGAGTTTATCTAAACCTATGGCTTGTGGTATACCTGGAAATTACTTACTCTAATGCAAGCATGAGATGCTGGAGCATTTTCTTTCCAATGGCAATCTATAGAAGCTTCACAACTTCTAAGCATAGATTTTAGTTATCTAAGGAAAAGTTTCAACTATTCCAGAGAAGATAAAAGCCATGGAAGAATTTCTTAAATCAACAGTGAGAGGTCTCAGATATGCTTTTGTATGCCTTAGACCAGACACCTGCTGTTGAATGGGAGTAATGAGCAGGTATCAGATTAATTCAGGAGAAGAACATTGGAAGACAATCAAGTAAATTTTAAGATTAAGAAGAGGAACTATATGTTAGTTAATAAGGGTGGTTTTGAAACTCTTAGACTACACCACATCAGATTTCGAGACTTGCCTTTGTGCTAGAAAGTCTGCTGATGAGATGGTGATTACTTTGGGGGTGGAGTAGTGATTTTGGAGAAGTGTAAAAACCTATCTGAAATCTCTTAGTCTACCAGAAAGAGACTGAATGTTAAAAGTTGCAGGAAAGATACTTATTCAGTCTAAGGAAAGTTCTATACTTTTATGACACCGTTCCAACTTGCCTTAACTACTAGGGTTACTTCCTGAATAACCAAAGAGTAGTTGCCAAAAGTATAGAATCCAGTATCCCAAAATAGTAGACATATAGAGAGGAATTTCACATTATCAAGGATTTTGTGATTAAGGAAGAGTAATGGTGGAGAATAGGTTGTGTTTAATTCAACCTGTCAGATCCCATTTCGAGGAGTTTACTACTATTACACTTGATTTGTGTATCAAGGTGTTAATGATTATTTGAAATGCACTTTTTGTTTTATATTACTGCAAGTGAGAGTTTATTGGGTTTTATGCCCTAAATAAAACTCATTTCATATAATCAGATTTACTTATTGATAAAGATCAGAAATAACATTTTATGTTGCATGGTTCACATGATTTATTTCATGATTATATGTATATAATGTATGAATTCTTTTTAAGTCCAGAACATATGAGTTGGTTAGAGATTATAGTGTTGTCAGCACAGTGGAATATAATCTTTATTATATGTTCAAAAGTTTATTCCCTGATTTGTCAGAACACTGGATTTAGACTGACATGGTATAATCAGCGATAGGTATTCTTACACCTTGGAAAAGTGTTATGTCCTTTCCAGGACATTGGCAAAGTTTACCAGTATCGGATGTATGGAGTATACATCGGAAGGGACCGATATTGAACTTTGATTAGATATGTTAAAATTTACCGTAATATCTATTCAATTCAATATCACCTGTTGATCCTAGATCAAATGATCTTAATCCTAATATGGTTAGGTTCAATCTCAAGAGTGTTACTCGTGTTCTTTGATTTGTTAGTTAAGCCTACTTTTGGTTTAGGGTAATACGTACATTTTGGGAACAGGGTAATGCAATTGAGTGGGAGCGCTAACATAGATATGGAATCTATAGCTTCTATTTGGCAAATAGAAGTAAAGGATGATTTCCTTCGAGCTTAACCAAACGAAGATAAATGGTGGAGATCTCATTTCACTTAGCTGAAATATCATTTATACAGGGTTAAGTGTTTTAAGGATAAAATACATTGAAGGTGTAGCGGTAACAGTAGTGCCTTTTCAATGTAGATCATCTATATAGAGGATCATTGATCACATTAGGGTTATAACAATGGATAACTAATGACGTGTCTATATCATGGAACATATAGAGCGTTCTATATGACTGAGAGTGCAATTCCAAGTTCTAAGTGTGGATTCAATGATGAATTAATAAGTTAGGGAATTTACTTGGTAAATTCGGTTCGACTTATTGGAAGCTCGGTTATATAGACCCATGGTCCCCATACTAGTTGAGACCATACTGCTTGTAAGACTCAGTTAATTGATTTTAATTAATCAATTATAATTCTAAAAGTTAGACTATGTCTACTTTATGAATTCTCACAGTTTAACGATGAAATCGTAAATAAAAGGGTTTCTACGTTTAATTATTAATTGAGAGACTTTGCATGTCTAATTAATAATTATTTTAAATGACAATATTATTTAATAATCTATTTTAGTTATTAAATAATTAGTTTTGGCATTTAAATGATTAGAATTGGAAAAATACCATTTTTGGAGAAATAGAAATAAAATTGAGGAAATTGCAAAATTCCATGTGAGGCCCATATACCCTATGGCCGGCCACCTCTTTGTGATTTTCCCAATTATTATTTTCAATTTTAATTGCCATGTAATTGCTAATCAAAGCCTAGCAATAATAGGAAAGTGGTGGATCACACTAAATAAGGCAGTTAATCAATTACACAGTAAAATAGGAAACTGTTTTATTTGGAAAGTTGTGCTCTCCCTTTTCCCTATATAAAGCAACCCTTGTTCTCTTCTCTTGCATGTCTTTGTATGATTAAGCCACGAAAATCAAGAGAGAAAAAGAGAGAAAATTTCGAAATCCTTGTGAGATGTGTAGTGCCCACGCACATCAAGTGGTACCTCAATCATAGTATGTAAGACTATGGAAAATCTGCATCAAAGAAGGAGAAAAGAAGATCCAGGTTCAGATCTTGGTGATGCTCTGCTACAGAAAGGAATCAAGGGCTAGAGATCTGAACGGAAGGAGTCATATTATTCCGCTGCACCCACTGTAAGGTTTTCTAACTTTATATGTGTTTATTTTCATTGTTTTAGAATTCATATTAGGTTGTTAATCCAACATACATGATAGTAAATAGATCCTGGTAAAATAATTTCCAACAGGCGGTTGGAGCGAAGTGCGAGGGAGCTTGTCCATTTATCCCCGAGGGATTTCCAAGATGGGACAATACGGGGGCCAAGGCCTGGCCCTGACTATATCCGGGAGTAGCAGAGAACTGTATGCCGCTTATTGGTGTAGCCACGGTCGGGACAGTACCCGAGGGCGGTGCTCCAGGCATATACCCTGCTATCCCGATGGGATAGTATCCTCCATAGGCCACTATTTGGGCCTCTTCAAGGTTGATATACTTTTGGACTCTCTTCTGGAAGTCCTGAAGGCTTGTAGCTCCTTCCTGTTGCAGTTCGTTCCAGAATGGAGTCCCTGAACGGATGCCTGCCTGGAGAAGGGCAAGTTGTTTTCCATCATCAACTTTCTTGGTCTTTGAGGCTTCGTCGCGGAACCTCTTTATGTAGTTTTTCAAGGTCTCTGTGGGCAGTTGCTTGATGTTAGTCAAGGCACTGACCTCTAGGTTGACCTTTCTTGCGGCGACAAACTGTCTCCGGAAGTTGGTCTGTAACTTGTTCCAACAGCCCACGGATCTTGGTTCCAGCTTCTTGAACCATTCCTCCGCGGACCCGCTTAGAGTAAGCGGGAAGCACAGACATTTTGCGTCATTGCTGACTCTCATGACCGTCATGACACGGTTAAACCGCGAGAAGTGGTCGCTTGGATCAGAGTTCCCGGTATAAGCTGCCATTTCGGGCATCTTAAAGTTCTTGGGGAGCTCTGCTTCCAGGATGGGCTTAGCACATGGCTCCCGGTCCTCACAGTCCGAGTCGGAGTCGTCCCCTTTTTGTCTCCGGGAGACTCGGGCGATATCTTTTCGGAGTATGGCGAGTTCCGCCAAGATTCCTTCATTTAACGTTCCCGTGGAGACCGCGAGCCCGTATTTCTTTTGGTCGAGGTGATCCCAGAGGTCACCTTGATTCCCATTGATTTGATTTCTCAAATCAACGGGAGGACATCTCTGTCCTCTTCTTCCTCTACCTCCGGGTTCTTGGTGCACGGAAACGCTTTTTCGGTCCTCTCGATCCTGAGGGCCAAGACTCCCTTTTTGAAGCTTGCCCCTCTACGGACCTTTCCCTTCGGGAAATATGAGCGGACCTTTCGCGGATCCTGCGCCTTTTTCTTTCTCCCAGGGGTAGAGGTAGGGTTTTTCTTTTGGTTCCCCTTAGAGGGATACCTTATGGGGCTAGGTTCCCTAGACTTTTGCTGATGGGTGCTAGGCGAGGATTCCTCTAGTTCCTTGCCAAGTCCAGCAGTCATTGCCTTGGGATGCACGTGGATGCCAGCCGCCTCCATGGCTTTTTGCATGGCTAGCATTACCTCTTGCATTTTTTGGTTTTGTGCTTTTTGGGCTTCGATCTCAGCTTCGTGATCGATAGCTTTTTGCCTTAGAAGCACCAACTCTGAGTAGCTACCTTCATCGTAGGCATACTCATCGAGGTTTCCCTCGTAGTCATCATCAGGAATTCCTTCTTCTTCCTCGGAGCCCTCAGCTGCTCTTGAGGCTACGTCTTCCTCATTTGGATCTTGAGCATACTCTAGAGGGCGAGGTTGACGAGTGCTTCTAGTCTCCACCATTTTTGTAATGTGAGTGTATTTGTAGAAGCTTTCTCCAGCTCTCAATGAAAGCACCAAAATGTTGACCGAGGTTTTCGACAACCAATAAAATAATAAGATCAGAGAACTGTAAGAAATTAAGAGAATGATTAAATAGCATAAAAAGAAAACAAATAACGAATGACAATTATGATTTTAAACGCAGTTAAGAATTATTCTCTACCTCCAACAATCAATCAAGAACAACAATGATAAATAATATATTTTATTCTAGAATTTAACTATTAACCCCATAAATAATCATTTATCTTAATCTCCCTATTACAATTAATTACGACAAAGTGCTCAATAATTAAATCTTTTTACTAAGTAATAGATCCATGAAGCAAACAATCTATTTAATCTAGGAAAAGTATTAAATTTTAGAGTTTTTTGCGGTTAAACTCTCCCAATTATTATTTTACTAGCACTTAACCCTTCAAGCTCAAATCTTGACGATAAAACCCTCTAAACTACTAATCTGTTAGCAAATTTAAGGTGTCATCTATTTCTCTTAGTTAAATGCAAACCTAAATTATTTATGTATACATTATTATACACATGACACATTTATATTAGTACACATAATATAATTATAAAAAAAAATTAAAAAATATTTTGAAATAAAAAAAATAAAAAAAAAATACCATTAACAATTTATTTTCATTTTCTCTCTCACACTAAAACCTTTTTTTTTAATGAATTTATTTTCATATCTCTCTCTCTCTCCTCACGGCTAAGTAGGGTTGTTCATCAAACCGCCTGCAGTGTACTGTTGAGTTTTGTGCCCTAAATAAAACTCATTTCAATATAATCAGATTTAATTATTAATAAAGATCAGAAATAATATTTTATGTTGCATGATTCACATGATTTATTTCATGATTATATATATATAATGTATGAATTCTATTTAAGTCCAGAACAAATGAATTTGTTAATGATTATAGTGTTGTCAGCACAGTGGAATATAATCTTAATTATATGTTCGAAAGTTTATTCCCTGATTTGTCAGTTCACTGGATTTAGACTGACATGATAATCAGCGATAGGTATTCTTACACCTTGGAAAAGTGTTATGTCCTTTCCAGGGCATTGGCAAAGTTTACCAGTATCGGATGTATAGAGTATACATCGGAAGGGACCGATATTGAACTTTGATTAGATATATTAAAATTTACCGTAATATCTATTCAATTCAATATCACTCGTTAATCCTAGATCAAATGATCTTAATCCTGATATGATTAGGTTCGATCTAAAGAGTACTATACATGTTCTTTGATTTGTTAGTTAAGCCTACTTTTGGGTCAGGGTGATACGTACATTTTGGGAACATGATAGTATAATTGAGTGGGAGCGGTAACATAAATATAGAATCTATAACTTTTATAGGAATTTATTAGTGAAACGATGATATCCTTCGAGCTTGGCTAAACAGAGATAAATGGTAGAGATCTTATTTCACTTCGTTGACATATCATTTATACGGAGCTAAGTGTTTTAAGGATAAAATACATTGAATGTGTAACGGTAACTTAGTGCCTATTCAATGTAGATCATCTATTAGAGGGTCATTGATCACATTAGGATTATAACAATGGATAACTAATGACGTATCTATATCGTGGAACATATAGAGTGTTCTATATGACTGAGAGTGCAATTCCATGTTTTAAGTGTGGATTCAATAAGGAATTAATAAGTTAGGGAATTTACTTGGTAAATTCGGTTCGACTTATTGGAAGCTCGGAAATATAGGCCCATGGTCCCCATACTAGTTGAGACCATACTGCTTGTAAGACTCAGTTAATTGATTTTAATTAATCAATTATAATTCTAAAGTTAGACTATGTCTACTTTATGAATTTTCACTAAGCAAGGGCGAAATTGTAAAGAAAAGAGATTCTAGGTTTATTTATTAATTAAGATACTTCACATGTCTAAATTAATAAATATATTAAATGGCAATATTATTTAATAATTTTTTTTTAGTTATTAAATAATTAGGATTGGCATTTAAATGGTTAAATTGGAAAATTGGCATTTTTGAGAAAATGGGATTGGAAAAATAACAAAATGGAAAAGTTGCAAAGTGAGGCCCGATTTCCTTATATGGCCACCCACTATGCAAAGCCTTTTACCATTTATTTTTCTATTATTTTAATGCCATACAATTCTAACCTAAACCTAGAAAGCATTCTACGAATAGAAAGTATTGGCTTCAGGAAACACATGACTTTGCATATTGTTCCTTTCAGAAAAAGCCACGCGCCACTTTCCTCTCTCTTTTCTTCTCTTTGAATTTCGAAATCCTTGAGTGATAGAGTAGTGCCCACACACATCAAGTGGTATCTCAATCATAGTGTGTAAGACTGTAGGAGAATCCAAACAACAAGAAGGAGAATCAGCATCAAAGGAAGGAGAGAAAGAGATCCAGGTTCAAATTTGGTGATGCTCTGCTACAGAAAGGAATCAAGGGCTAGAGATCTGAACGGAATGAGTCATTATATCTCGCTGCACCCAATGTAATGTTTTCTTAAACTCTTATGTGTTTATTTCATTGTTTTAGAATTCACATTAGGATGTTAATGAAACATACTTGGTAGTAAATCTAGATCCTCGTAAAATATTTCCAACATGTACCGCACTGCAAAAAAAAATACGATTTGAAATTCTTTGTAGTGCGGTTGCAGTTTGAATTTTTTTAAACCACGCAATGCGGTGCAATTTGCGATTTTAAATTGTTAATATGTGGTTGAAACTGCACCACACCGCATTATAAAAATACTAATTTTTATATTTATTTAGGTCCAATATTTGAAGGCCCAGCCCAAAGCCCACTAATTATTATATTGTTAAAACTTGAAAAAAATTTCATATTTATTTTCATGCCTTATGATATTTTTGACAGGTGTTGCTCAAGTTTTGTTATATTTGTGATAGTTTAATTATTTGGTGATAGTCTAAATCGTAAAAATTGCAAAAATCGCACCGCACTATTTTTTGCAGTGTGGTTTCTGTGGTTTTAAGTTTTGCGGTGTGGGTGCGGTTTGGAAAATTAAAGAAAATCACATGTGCGGGTTGGTTTGAAAAAAATGGTCAAAAACTACACCAGCCGCACCGTGAACAGCTGTACGACTAAGGAATCGTCGTCAGCATTTGGCCGTGCGTCTGGCATCCATGGTCGTCATCGAAGTTTGGCCGTGCATTTAGAGTCTTGTCGAAATGTGCAACTCATAGATGGTCTCCCTCAAACGGTCTTTGTATTTAGGGTTATGGAGATCTCAGATTTGAGATCTTTGTTGTCCGTTGAATACACGGTGGTTGCTAGTGTGTGTCTGATCCATGAGGGGAAGTATTTGTGCTCGATGGTGTGGGTCGAGTTACAGATCTGGAATCTCTGGTTGGTGGGCTCTAAGTGCAGCTCGGTGGGTGACCTTGCTCGTCGATTTTAATGGTTGATGGAGCCAACTCCTCTTATCGTTTTGATACAAACATGATGGTGCATGAAAAACTCAAATCTAAAAAGGGGGAGCTTAAATTTGTGGATGTTGATATTTGTGTTTCAGATTTGTGATATTTGGGTTTGATTTTTGTGAAAAATTCAAATTTTGTTTAACTTTTTTTTCTTGCTGTATATGATTGAGATGGGTGGTGGATGGTGGTTTCAATAGTGATTGGTGGTGGAGTAGTGTGAAGAAGATGAAGAATTAAGTAATATAGAAACTGAAAAAAAAAGTTGATGAAATGAAAAAAAAAAAAACAAAGAATAAAAGAAAAAATAATTATTTTTTAATTTTTTATTAATTGGAAAATATTTTTTATAATTTTGAAATAATCATATTAGGTATACCAATATAAATGTGACATGTGTACAAGAGTGTACACATAAGCAATTTAGGAAGCACTTAAGATAAATATTAAGATAACTTATCTAGATTGGATGGTCATCTCCGGGAGGTCCCTTAGAGAGCTTCAACTGCATCCTGATGCCAAGGTATTTTGTTCATCTTCACGAGCTATGCAAGGCCTCCATGGTCGGTCATTAAGTCTCGGACATGACTTATATGAGTGCATTAAATGCGGTATAGAGGAAGCGTTTGCGAATGGATCTGAAAAGACGTGTCAGAGGCATTAATTAAACCCAATCTTTAGCGATTACACTCTAATCTATGAGATTTATGACAGCTGCATAATGAATTATCACATCAATCAA
Organism: Cannabis sativa; assembly: GCF_029168945.1. Classification (NCBI taxonomy): domain Eukaryota; kingdom Viridiplantae; phylum Streptophyta; class Magnoliopsida; order Rosales; family Cannabaceae; genus Cannabis; species Cannabis sativa. The sequence goes on from NC_083608.1 coordinate 19,079,537, forward strand.
GGAAGGTTAAGGGTTTATCTTACCTGACACCTAGCTAAAACCTATGTAACCTACTGTGCAGACATATATACTCTATTATTCGAACCTAGAAACTTGTGCAATCCATGCTTCAAACACTTGCGACAATAGAGATCTTTTGACTTTCTATATGAAGCTATAAATACCCCAACCATATTCTGAGAAAGGGGTTAGAAAAATGGTGTAACACATCCTTGTAAGAAAAACTACTACATTAAATACCAGTGACTTGTGGACTAAGGCTCATTTATACCCCAACCATGTAAAAAAATTTGCATCTAATCTCTTCTAATCATTAAAATAACTTTCATTAATTAGTTTTCAAAATTCTCGATCAACATTTTGGTGCTTTCATTGAGAGTTGTAGAAGACCTTACGTAAGAAGAATATCAAAAGTAAATTCTCATTACAATGGTGGAAACTAGAAACTTTGCGCGTCAACCATGTCCATCTCAAGGCCCTAAGGGGCCAGACAAAGAAGAAATGGCTTCGCAAGTAGACACAGAAGCAAAAGAACAAGACAAAACTAATGATATGGAATACGACCAAAACTAAGAGGAGTACAACGTGTATGATGATGGTAGTTGCATCGAACTCATGGCGTTAAGACAGAAAGCCATTAACCATGAAGCCGAGTTGGCAGAGCAAAAGGAGTAGAATATGAGGATACAAGATATAATGGTCACCATGCAAAAAGCTATGGAAATAGCAGGCATCCAAATGCTGGACCCATTGGGTCAGAAAAAACAAGAGAGGAGTCTCCACCACCAAATAATCCAAGGCACACAAATTGAGAGCCAAGCCCTATTTGGTACCCTTCAGAAGGCTCCCCAAAAGTGGACCCCACAACCATTCCTGAAAAGAACAAAAAGGCTCAGGATTCGCGGAAAGTTTACTCTGATCTCCCTAAGGGAAAAGGTCCACAGAGGGGCAGGTTCCCAAAGGAAAATGATCCCTCAAGACCGGGGATACCGAAAAAGCGTATCCATGCACCAAGAGTCGGGGGAGAGAAGGGGGAAAAACCGCAAAGACCCTCATGTTGATTCGAGACAAAAACTCAACGCCAAACATGGTGATCTTAGGCTCGCTTGGAGCAAAAAAAACAAGCAATAATAGTCTCGAAAAGTGCCTTGAACGAGGGAATCTTGGTCGAACTCGCTATCCTTCATAAAGATATTTCTAAAGTCTCCCGAAGACAAAGGGGAGATGATTCAGAATCTGATTGTGAGGACCGAGAACCCTGCGCTAGAAACATCTTTGAAGCGAAGCTCCTAAAGAATTTTAAAATGCCTGAAATGACTTTGTATGTAGGAGACTCAGACCCTATTAACCACTTATCCCGGTTTAACCGCGTGATGATAGTCATGAGAGTCAGCAATGACACGAAGTGTTTGTGTTTCCCGCTAACATTAGGAGGGTCCGTTGAGGAGTGGTTTAAGAAGCTAGAACCTGGGTTTGTGGACTGTTGGAACAAGTTGCAAGTTAGCTTTCAAAGGCAGTTCGTGGCGGCCAAAAAAATAAACCTTGAAGTCAGTATTTTGACCAACATCAAGTAACTACCAGTTGAAACTCTAAAAATTTTTATAAAAAGATTTAAGGAAGAAGCTTCCAAGACTAAAAGGGTGGATGATGGACAGCAATTGGCATTGCTTCAAGCGGGAATTTGAACGGGAACCTTTTTTTGGAATGAGCTCTAGTAGGAAGGAGCTGCTAGTCTTCAAGACTTTTAAGAAAAAGGCTAAAAAATACATCAACCTAGAGGAAGCGCAAATAACTGCTTTTGGAGGGTATTATCCGGGAATTACCCTTTTTGGCAGACCGTGGTATGTTCCCGGAATGCAGTTTTTGGAAATTACCCTTCTAGTTGCATCACATGCCAGTGGAATGCCTAGTTTGAAATTCTCAGCAACACTGGGGTACACCCACAACCTTGCTCTTATCCCAGTTCAATCCAGTTTTGGAGCACTAGGGGGTAACCTGACTCCTGGAGTAAGTTCGCAATATCCCTCTTAATTCGCACCTCCCGCGGCAAGTGCAGTAGATGCTCCTGAGACCTCCCAAAGCAAGAGATATTTAAAAGGAAGCACGCGGACAACGAACAAGAGGCAAAAGAAAGGTTACACCTCTCAGTATACCCAGTATATTGATTTAGTGGACACCCACGAACGCATGTACTTAGCCACAAGGCAAAACACCCACTATCGGAGATCGCCTCCTTTATATCGGGATAGCTCGCGAAGAGACCTTAACAAAAGATGTGAATATCATACTGATATTGACCACACCACCAATGAGTGCTAGAATTCGAAAGATGAAATTGAGAGCCTAATAAAGTTAGGTCACTTGTACGAATAGATCAAAGATAGGTTACCACACATGAATGGACAAGTCGGAGCACCAGCGCCTCCCAAAGTACCAGCCCAAGTCTCGGATAAGCCAGTCCTTCCAGGAGTCCTCCCTCCACATCATCCAGTGCCCAGACAACCTATTAGACCAAATGGGAGGGTGGCCATTATTTTTGGAGGGCCACATATTGGAGGAACTACACAGAATGAGTTAAAGTGTTATGCTAAAGCTCTAGATCATGATGAAGAAATATGAGAAGTTGACTAACTCCCGACGCAAAGGCCCCGACTTATGAATCAACCTATTACCTTTGCGGAAGAGGATGATGATAACTCTATGAAAATAGAGTTATTTAGCTCTTTTGTGCATTAAATTAGCTTTGTTCTCAAGTATTTTTAGCTTATTAAAATTACTTTTACTTAGTTTTATTTAGTTTTACAAAATATTAATTTTAGTATTTTTAGATTAATGGTAATTAATTTTGTAATATTTTATCAATTTTATTTAGTTTCTCATTTTATAAGTGTTAGTCTCAATGTTGTATATTTTATAGAATGTTTAAATGCGCATTTTGGACTTGTCACATGTATCAAAATGGAGAACATTAATGTTCATGGATGGACTCACTAATGACCACCAATATTTTGTGTAAAGTAGAATAGACTTAAACTCAAATATTCTACACTTTATTCACTAATTGGCTATGTTTGTTGGGCCTTTACTTTACTAGTTGAAAAGTAAAAAAAAAAAAAAAAAAAAAGCAAAGAGACCACATAACATGGGCCACATGAGGAGGATTTTTCTTGGCAAGGAAATCAATATGAAAGAGTTTACGTATATTATATAATCAAAGAAACGGAGGCGTGAATAAGAAAGAAAAAAAGAAGGGGTGGCTGCTACTCCAGGCATAAGAAAAAACAAACAAAATGAAGAAAAAAAAAGAAAAAAGAAATAGTGTTATTTGAGTGTTAAGTCTTAGCTTATTATTTTTATTTTGGAGATTGACAAATTTTCAAAGGAAGAAGAAGAGGATTTTGGCAAAAAAAAAACTTAGATTATTGTGACAACTGACAAATTCCATATGGATTTTTTTTTTCTATCTCTTTTTTCTTTTTTAACTTTATAATTTTTGCACAATTTATTATGAGTTAATTTTCTTTTTGTTAGAGTTATTTTGTTGACTAAAAATTATGATTTGATATTTTATTGCTATGTTTAGTGAATTGATTTTGTTCATTCAAGAGTATTTTGTGTAATTGCTTACTTTTGCTTGATCACCATTAGTAAGTACTAGCAAATCTTGATTTTGAAAAAAATAAATCAGTGGAATTGCTTGAATGATGCATGAATATTACATTGAAAAAGTGTGATGTGTAAATACATAGGAATATGTTATTTACCTTGTATGACTTAGATGAATATGTTAAATTGATATTCTTAAATTGATATTCTTAAATGATGCATGAATATTACCCTTTTTTTTTTGTTGAAACCAATTTGTGAGTAATTAGTTTTGTAAATTAATTTTTAATTTTCAATCCTTGTGGAGACGATACTTGATTTATCACTTTATTACTTGTTGACAATTGTGTGCACTTGCGTGTACAATTTTCACAACATATGCCAAGATGGTACCTTTTCCTCATCACAACCCCTTGGTAATTGAAACTCCCATCGCCAACAAGATTGTCGACCAGATCTTGGTAGACAATGGGAGTTCAGTGAACCTCCTGTTTAAAGATGCTTTTATTGCCATCAGACTCACTGATCACGACCTCTCCCCGAGTGGTTCATAACTCATGGGATTCAACGAGACTACTCTAGTACCCATGGGAAATGTAATATCCTAATAAGCCCAATGGTAAATAATTAGGGTTTATATTTATATTATGGATTAATCAGGTAGTAAGTAGGATTATGATCCTACTAATTTATTTAAGCATAAAATTTAAATTTTGCTATAAGTGAGTAAATAAGCGTAATTTATAAATTACGGAGATTTATATAACATGTGTGAATGCAATATGAGCTATATATGGAATAAAAATATTTTCAGGTTCGACGACCCTGAAAACCTGATAAGTGGATAAATAAGCGTAATTTGTTAATTACGGAGATTTATTTGAAATACGTCGATATAATATGAGTTATTTGTGAAATAAAAATATTTTCAAGTTCGACGACCCTGGAAATCCGATTGGAGGCCAAAAATGTCACAATGGTTTTAGTTAAAAATATTGATGAGATTATTGAGATAAGTTAATTTTAGAAGTACTGGGATATTTAAGGGTACTCGAAGTTGGCCAAATACCTTAAAAGTAAAAGTTTCTTAGTGGTTAAAAAATAATGAGATAACTATTAATAATAAAGTTTTTATTAATATTATTATTAATATTATATTATTATATTATTATAATATTATTTTTATATCTATAACAAGGATGAATATGACTTGTTCTTTTGTGATTTTTTTTTTAATTTAAAGTTTGTTTTTTATATTTTAATATTTTTTTTATAATTATCTTTTTTTAATTATATTTTCTTTTATTTTAATTTTATTTTTCGATAAATAATTGTTTATACTTGTTACTGGTATACTTTTAATGTGTTTAATGTCATCAAAAATGTGCTTAATGCTATGTCGATATAGTACCATTTTTTTCGTATATTTTTAAAATTATTTTAATTCTATTTTTTAGTATATGGTTTTTTTTACTTACTATTGGTACTCTTAATGTACTAAATGTCATATCGGTATGATACTCGATAATTAATTAGTTTATATTTTTTGTCTTTTGTGTTTTTTTCTTTTGTATGAATAATTTTTTTACTATTTACTATTATTTTTTGTAAATAATTACTAATTAGTTAGTAATTTTTTATAATATTTAATTACTATTTATTATTTTTTTAATCTTTTATGTTTTTTTTAATTTTATTTTTTTACAATGCTTTTTTGTACTTGCTATTGGTACTCTTAATGTACTGCTATATGAGTGTGGTACCCAATAATTGATTAGTAATTTTTTTAATTATTTTTTATGAATAATTTTTGTTTTATTTTTTTGGTAAATGATTTTTTTGTCTATCATAGCTATGTGAAATTTTAAGATGCTCAATACCATACTGACGTGGTAACCAATAATTAGTTAGCATTTTTCTAAATTATTTACTAAATTAAAATTTGTGACCAATAACGATATGCTATCTTAATATTTTTATTATTAATATGTACATATTTTTAGTAATTGTAATTAGAATTTTAATTTTTTTTTTACATTTAATTTGCTAATTTAATTAGATATTTTATTTATCTTTATTTAAATATAATTGATAAAAATAAAATGATGTTATCGGATGCCTACACTCTTGTAATATGCAATATTGCTACATATTTTTTTATTATTAAATTAGATATTTTTAGTGCTTTAATAATTGATAACATCAAATTAATATAAAATGATGGTATTTTTTGTAGTGCTTCGTACCTTAATGTATCTTTAATATTTTTGTTATTATTATATACATATTTTTATTAATTTCGATTAGAATTCAATTTTTTGTTAGTATTATATGAAAGTTGGAAGAACATCTTTAATGGAATATGTAAAAATTGTATTGCATTTGGCAAAAAAAATGACTTGTGATACATTTGCATCAACTTTTAGCATTATGCTCCAATATATAATTACAAAACTTGGTGTAAATTTTTTTTACATATATAACAAATCACATGGGCTTACATATATACAAGAATGATGATATTAGCTTCAATAAATGAACTTATACTACACTATATTTTTATTTAAACATTATTTTTTTAAGAGGAGTGTTAATTACAACCTCCTTAGTCAACCTCTACGTTCGAAATCACATGTCGGAATATTTTTTTCATAGCGATATTCGTAATAGTTACAGTATCATCCTTATAAATTTTTGAAATTTTTTGAATAGTTTACAGTGCCGAAAACAGAGTTCCTAATATTCCAGTTTACGACTCGTGTTCAAAAAACTTCAAACGTATTTTTAACACTGTAAACTATTCGAAATTTTTCAACAATTTACAAGGATGATGTTGTAAGCATAACGAACACCATCGTGAAAAAAATATTCCAGCATGTGCCTTTAAGCGTGGAGGTTGACTTAGGGCTGGCTCTGAGAATATATGGGCCTGAGGTAAATTTGATTTTGGGGCCCTCCAAAATATATATATAAAAAAAATATTGAAAAAGAGTATTATGGGATTTGAACCCATGACATTGTATAATATGTCATACACCTTAACCAACTAAGCTATGAATATTTGTTGTTCACAATACACTTAATTTTACTTAAATAAAAGCCTAATATTTTTTTTTTTATTTTGGACCCCCAAAAGGGGTGGGCCCTAGGCACTGGCCTAGCCCCCCTATGTCTATGGTCGACTCTGGGTTGACGGTAGCACTCCTCTTTTTTTAATAATTATTTAAACATAATTAGTGAAAATAACAAATATAATTACAACTTACAAATTTTAACAGGGATTACGTGCCTATGACACGTTTTCGGTGCCTAGTATATATATATATTCATATGTAGTCCCAGCTATGTTATGGCTTGTGTAAGGCTTGTAAATGGACAAGAAATTAAACAAAAGTTTAGAAACTAAAGATAAAGTCTAACAACTCGAGTACAAGACAAAAGGCCACTCAAACATATGGATTGTTACAATAGCACATGGCATGTCATCACCGGCGAAGCCACATGCAAATTAAGTGGGTCGCCTCACGTGAAATTTAATTTGGTTCTAAGTTTTTTTTACGTGAAATTGCAACTTCATTAAATTAGCATTCTGAATACATAATAGTCTAAATATCATAGGGAATATTATGCCTAAGAATGCTATGATCAGATAAATATCGAGCGTGCCTAACAACATAGTGAGAAATTCAATTTACTGATCGTCTAACAAAACGTAATTGAACATTAGAAAGAGAAGACAAAAGAGTTCTACAATCGTTAACAATCAAACTAAAGACAGAAGACAATTGTTGGGTAGAACGAATATGTTGAACAGCGAGCATACTATCAGTCTCAATCTCAACACCTTTCCACTGCTTAGAACTGGTCCAACTAAGAGCTTCTTTGATACCCATTGCTTCAACAACTTTTGTTGGGTAAAGGCCTCCATGGTACTTGCCTTGATGTGAATGGGGCGAGCAAGATGGTCACGAGCCACAATACCAAACCCATATGAGTTTTCCTTCTCGAACAAGGCTGGATTGATATTGATCTTGATTTTTTCTGTAGTCAGTAGAACCCAGAGCTCAATTTGATTATCTACATTTCTAAGAAGCGTAGATGATAAAGAAGTTTTATCTTGAGCTTTTCTCCAATGATCAAGAGTTGTAAATGCCAATACATGAACCTCATCAACAAAGGAAGGTTTTTGTTTCCAAACATATATATATTTAATAAACAATGTCTTGAATATGCCAACTTGTATCTTGGATCTAACACCATACCAAGTATCAACACATGATTCATTCTCTCACTTTTCCCCCAATACTTGTTAAACTTTTTATGCATATTACCAGCCATCTTACTCAGTATGGGATCTTGAGAATTAACTAGACGTTTCAATTGTCTATGAACATCAGATATTCGATCCAAATACAAGTTTGAAGTAGAATACAAAGATCCACTAAACTTTAGTGTCAATGTGTAAAATGTATTCAAGAACCTCACAAAGACCTTGGCATTTGTCCAATCATCATCACTTGGTGGACCATCTATTCTTTTTTCATTAAATCCATCACTAAAGTAATTGGAGTAGCTCTCATCATCTTCCAATCTCTCAAAGGCTTTTTGAAACTTCAACGCAGCTTCCAACATCAAATAAGTGGAGTTCCACCTCGTTTGCACATCTAAGCATAGAAGAGATTTAGACTCAATATTTTCCTCGGCAACATACTCCTTAAACTTTTGTAACCTTGCAGGTGAGGACCTAACATACCTAACAGCATTTCTAATACTTGAAATTGATGTATGCACGTCTTTCAACCCATCCCCCACTATCAAATTTATAATATGACAAACACACCTCATGTGTAGCATCTTCCCATTTAAAACCATGACGTCTTTCTTCTTCTTATATTTTCTTTCTCAACTTATCTATGACCACATCATTTGAAGAAGCGTTATCAACAGTTACACTGAAAAGTTTTAACCCTCCCCAATCTTTGAAGCAATTAACCAACTCTACTGCAATAGTGTCACCCTTATGGTTAGGAACTTGAACAAAGCTTATTATTCTCTTTTGTAAGACCCAATTTCGATCAATTTAATGTGCTGTTACACACATATAACAAATGTTTTGGATTGATGTCCATGTATCAGTGGTAACACATATCCTTTGGCCTTTCAAAACCTTCCTCAACTTCTCTTTTTCAGATAAGAACATTTGATAAATGTCCCTTGCAACTGTTATCCTAGAAGGAGGGTCGAACTTTGGTTGCATATACTTCACAAATTGTCGAAACCCTTCCCCTTCAACATGTATAAAGGGCAACTCATCTAGAATAATATACTTAGCTAAGGATTGTCTAGCTCCTTCTTTGCTCCATGAAACTGCAACTAAGCTACTAGCACACTCCTCAGTATCTTCCCCACCAGATTTTTTAGTGAGTGATAAGAGTTTTTGTTTCTTATCTTCCACTCTTACACTTAGTGGGTACTTCTTACACTGATTTTCTATGTGATTACGCAGTGTGCTAGTCCCATTTAATTTTGTGTCTGCTGCATAATCTATCCCACAATAATTACAAGCAGCTCTTGGTTTGTCATTGGGATGTTTCTTTGGTATCATCTTAAAATGATCCCACACATCTGATGTCAATCGTTTTTTTCTTGACTCAACTCTCTCATTTTTTTCTATCTTCCCCTTCTCCCTCATCTTCCCCTTGCTTGTCTTACTCTTACTCATACTCTTACTCCTACTTCTCTCATTTCTTTGTCTCTTTGTTCTTCCAACTCCAGAATCAACAGAGTTATCACTACTATTATCATCATCATTTCTACTACACCCATTGTCAGTACTTGAATCACCTTCAACATGCTCTTCTATTCTATTTAAACTCATCATGACCTATTCTAAAAAAAAAACTTTACTAAAAATTCATACAATAAAGCATACTAAACAAACAATAAAGCATACTAAACAAACAAAATAAAATAACAAAACACATTACATATACTAATTTGTTATAAAAGATGTGATAAATTTGGTATAAAAAAATTGGGTAAATACTATATTTAGCATATAATTGTGCTTTAAATATACACATAAAAAGTAATTATTATTGATTATTATTAAATATGTTAATTAGAAAAAGTGTATTTAAGGGACCCATTATATAAAATAACAATATTATATAAAAAGATATGTATTAATTGTGTATTAAATTTGACACAATAAATCTTTTGTACCAAATTTGGTATATTACACAAATTTAGTACACCATAAATATATATACATTTATATATCCCTGGCAGTTTGTGAGGAAAGGTCCACAAGTATCTCACCCTTTACTTTATATAGCTTGTGTATCTGTAATCCTTACCAAAAATAAGAAAAAATTTATCTTTAAATATAAACTTGTAAAATCATGAAACTATTGACTGTCCAATATTAAGGGGTTGGGTTGGCTTGTCCTCCACCTAATTATCATATACAGATTATCAAAATGATTCCTCTAACTTTGATTTTTCTTCTTCTTAACATTTTTTATTCATCTTCATTGTTAGAAGGATCAACACCAACAAATGAATCATATTACTTACCATTCCTTCAATGCATGCAAAATGGCACAAAAAGCATTAATGTGAAGGACATAATCTATAACGAAGCCAACCCTTCCTACACCTCTGTTCTCCGAGCCTACATTAGAAACTCTCATTTCAACACTTCCTCTAGTTTCTAATAAGCTAATTAATTAGCATCATTATCATGTATAGCCAAAACTACTAATTTTTGCTAATCAACTAAAAATCCTCAAAATTAAAGAGTTCAAATCAATTATACATACCAAGCTTGGATTTAAACTAATTAATATTTTTCAATAAATCTTTCAAACAAATAAAAATATACAAGAAAATACAAAAAATAATACATATCATACTCTAATTTAAATTTAAAAATAAGGAAAAAAATTTACAGAAAAAAAAAGAAAGAGGAAAAAAAAAATACATTAGATTTGAATCATTTGATAGATCACATACCAGTTTGTTGGGCCTCGGGGGTTGCTAAAAAAATTTAGGTGAAAAAACCCTCTTTTTTCTTCCCACTCCAGCGTCCAGCCGCTCCTCCTCTGGCTGCTCTTTCCTTTTTCTTTCTTTTGGTTTGTGGTAAGTGGTAACCTAATAGAGAGATAAATATTGAGTTGAGGAGGAGTAATTAATTTGGCTTTGGTTTGGTGGGGTGCGTGGGTGGGTGGAGTGAGTGAGGTGAGTGATGTGAATGTGTGATATATAATAATAATATAAATAAAGTAATATTTTTGAAAAAAGGAAAAGATTCCTCCTGACAAAGAAAAAAGTAAAACTATTTTTATATATATATATAGGGATATGATTTTGTCCCGTGATGTACTTTCACGGAATGTATTTCGTGGTACATTAAATGGGTCTCAGGGTACATTAAATGAGTGTTAGAGTACGTTTTCACTTTTTAACCTTAACTATTCCTAGATCAATCTCAGCTGTCAGATCAAATAATTCTCTCATCTGACGGCTGACGTACATCACGGATTACAATCCGTGAAAGTACAATAACGGGACAAAATAATATCCCTATATATATACATAATTATAAATGAAAACCTTTAATATATATTAATATTATGTAATATATATATTGAAGATATAATATGTTGTAAAGGAATGTGAAATAAATGGTCGGTTACGGTTATAACCGCCAACTTATTGGCCAAACCGTAACCGACCGCCAGTTACAGCGGTGTGGTCGGTTTTTTTTTAAACGGTTTCGGTTATGACGTGGCGCTATTTTCTCGATTTTTTAACAGTCGGTTTACTGGTCGGTGTCGGTTTTGCGGTTTGAATGTTCACCCCTAATATTTATATGTAGTCCCAGCTATGTTATGGCTTGTGTAAGGCTTGTAAATGGACAAGAAATTATCTATAAGTACAACATATCTATCAATCAATAATACTTTCACCTTGAATCCTATTATGAAAGAAATTGTAAATAGTCCAATCAAAGTGAACAGAGTAAATATTTTCTTTATTCTATCTAAATAAAAGTTGTGCTGAAAAATCACAACTCAAGAATAAAATGAAAAATTAAAACTCTATCTATCAAAATTCCTATTTTTTTTAACATTAACTTTCAATTTTCTAAAAATCAACTAAAGGTGGCACTGACATCATTTGTTAAAATTTTTTATCACTCATAAAAATATGCAATATCAAAATTGATTTCATGGACAAACATATCACATGTTATTATAAGCATAGATCTAAATGAAATTTTTGTTGATTCAAAGAAAATAACTCAAATAGCAGAAGTATACCTCAATCTATTGATATAGGTGATTTATGTGGTAATTTTGAGTAATGATTTTCCATAAGACTTGGGTTTTTTAATTTTCTCTCTTAATGGGGGAAGAAGAGATTAGATTGGCTCTTGTTTCTTGGGGACCACTACCAATATATAACCTCATAGCTAGGTTATTAATTTTAAGTATTTCTAATTTAACCCCTCAATAATTTAGAAATATCCTTTAATGTATTTATACATTTAACCTATGATACTTTAATATCTATGACCCACTGTTACTAAAATGATCGGATCAAACTTGAAATAGCAATACACTAATACTATACTATGGAAGACTCCAAGAAAGTTTAGAGTGGAAGTTTGGCTATCCAAGCTATATATATTATAACAATTAACCTTTGAAGAATGGATGCAATGTGTAAGCTACAAAGACTAAGGCATATATAGTCGAGCTATGTATGACTCAAATGAGTTTAATTTCTCCCTATTTCAAAATGAAAGAAAAGATATAAACAAGTAGTATACTAACAAGTAGTAATAAGAGTAGTATTTTTATAAATAATCTATGTGTGTGCTACTCTATATATATGTATTCTCACATGTGACATGTCTAAGAATATTAATATTATACAATTATTGAATGACCAGTAATCATATTCGTGGGTCGTTATTCTATAAATATATATAATAATATATTGTAAATAACACTGCACATGCTAGCTGAATTTAAAAAATGACAAAAAGAAAAGAAATTAATTGAATTTACATGCTAGCCGAAGGCTGTTCTTTGCTCTTCCCAGACCTCCAACTCGGATCATCGTCCTTTGTGTCTGTTTTCTGGTGGTTTGGAAGAAAAAATTAGAAGATGTTTTAAGTTTGAGGAAGCCTGGACTAGGGATGAGAGGAGAAAATTAGTGGTCAAATCTGCTTGGAAGTCTGTAATTCACTCTTGGGCCCCGGCCAGGATCTTTAAGAAAATTGGGGCTACTCGGGTTACTCTCATGCATTGGAATATAACCCAATTTAGTAAAATTGACACTCTTATCAACGATTTGGAAAGGAGACTTAATCTCATTCAAAAATTTATTGTGAGATCGAGAGAGTGGGCGACTGAAAGGGACTTACGTCGCTCTGTTAATGAGGCACGGGTGAGGAAAGATTTGTATTAGAAACAAAGGGCCAGGGTCTCTTGGCTGAAGGAAGGTGATAAGTGTTCCAAGTTTTTCTTCCTCTCCGCATCTACCAGAGGTAGAAGGAATGCCATTCAGAGCATCCTGAATAAAGGCAATATGTGGATCACCAAAAGAGAGCTAATTGTCAATGAATTCATGGAGTTCTTTACAGGAATTTTCACTGGTACAGAGAATGGCCATGAACTTAATTGTAACGACTTAACCCAGGAAAGAATTGTTAGGTTTTATGCCCTAAATAAAACTCCATTTCAATGTAATCTATTTTATTCAACATCAATAAAGAAACAGAGGTATTTTTCATTCATTTGTGTATGTTTTGGTTCACTCTATCGATTGTTTGTCTATTTGATTTATAAATTCATCTTAAACCCTTTTCACATACTTGATCCTGTTTATTATGTTGTCATCACATTGGAAAGTAAACATGACTATGTGAATAAAGTTTCCTAGATTTATCAGACAGAGGGTTTTACTGATATGATAATCTACAACAAGAGTTTACTTGCATTTGGAGAAATGCTATGTTCTTTCTAGAACATTGGTTAAAGTAAAGCTCAGGTTGGATGCATGGAGTATGCATCGAAAGGGACCGATATTGAGATTTGACTTAGATTTATTAAACTTACCGTAAAATCTATCCAAGTTAATATCGCCTAGTTGATCCTAGATCAAATTAGACTATGTTTATTTGTGAAATTTTCACTAAGTAAGGGCGAAATTGTAAAGAAAGACTTGTTAGGGGCATATTTGTTAATTATGATACTTTGTATGGTTCAATTAATAAATATGATAAATGACAATATTATTTAATAATTATTTATAGTTATTAAATAGTTAGAATTGGCATTTAAATGGTTGAATTAGAAAATTGGCATTTTTGAAAAAATCAGATACAAAAAGTGTTAAAATTGCAAAATTGCAAAAAGCAAGGCCCAAACCCAATAAGCCATGGCCGGCCACTTTTGTAGGCATTTTAAACTGATATTTTCATTATTTTAATGCCAAATAATTCAAACCTAACCCTAGTGGAATGCTATAAATAGATAGTGAAGGCTTCAAGAAAATTACACTTCTGAATCAGAAAAACCTGAGCCTTTCTCTCTCTACCTTGGCCGCCACGCTCTCTCTCTCTCTCTTCTTCCTTAATATTTCAAAATTCCTTTAGTGATTAGAGTAGTGCCCACACATAGCAAGCAATACCTCAATCATAGTGAGGAAGATCGTGAAGAAAGATCATCAGCAAAGGAGTTTCAGCATCAAAGATTCAGAGAAAGAGATCCAGGTTCAGATCTTGATAATACTTTGCTACAGAAAGGATACAAGGGTTAGAGATCTGAACGGAAGGAGTCATTTAATTCTGCTGCACCCAATGTAAGGTTTCTTAAACTTTATACGTGTTTATTTCATCGTTTTATAAAGTTCATATTTAGGGTGTTAATAAACATACTTGTGAGTAGATCTAAGATCCTGGTAAAATAAATTCCAACAACTGGTATCAGAGCCATGGTAATTGATTTGCTTGCAAGAAATTTGGACTTAAAACGATTGTTTGATGTTTTGGATGGTATCATGTTGTATTGAGTGTTATTTGATGATTGATTGATGTTTGTGAATTTTCGTGAAAAATAATTGAATATCTGTTTCTGGAATTATTTTTATTGGATAGTATGGAAAAAATTAAGCAAGTTACTTTTTTACAGAACTCAATTTCGATTTAATTTGAATTAGTTATGATTTTTTGAAGATTCGAAAAAATCGGGGTTGTGCTGAAACCCACTTGCGCGTGCGGAAATCATGCGCGACACGCATCCGCCGAGCAAACTCGGCCCAGCACCCTGCATACGTGCGCGGACGGGTATGCACTGCATCCCGTCCGTACAGCTTGCAATTTTTTTTCGTTTTTCTTCGTTTTTTCATGCTTTTTCATGGAATTAACTTCCAATTTTTTGTGTAGTTCTGTATTTATACTATTACTATTCCTAATTCAACTCTAATTATCATAATGAATTAATTTGATATTTTTTAAATTTAATTCAAGATATTAGTGTAATTTGAATTTAAAAATAGTTAGTATCTATCTTTTTTTGCTTAATAATCTATCTTATTTTTAAATTTGATTATATCTTATCTTATCTTTAAATTTAAGGTCAGATTTTAAATTTTAAATTATTTTTTTTTTAAAATAATTTGACCTTATTTAAATTTAAAATAAGATAACTATAATCATATAATTTTAAATAGATGTAAGATATTTTGCTAACTTTTAAATTTTGTTATTTTATTTATTTAAATTACATTTAAAATCTGAAAAAGATATTCATTTATCTTTTTTAATTTTTTATTTATAAAATAACATTTAAATTTTAAAAGTAGTTAGCAAATTTTGAAATGATATTTAGGTTGGTTGAAACCTAATTTTTCAAAATTGTAGGTTTAATTTTAAATTTAAATTTTTTTAATTTCGAATTTTTTCAAATTTTTTTATTTAAATTTTCGAAAATATTTTTTTTTATTTAATTAATTATTTCGAAATTAATTATTTAATTTAAAATTAAATAAATCCTACATCCAACTATCCAACTAACCTTGTTGCAGGAGTATGTGTTTTAGCTTGTGTGTAAGTTTTCAAAACCTATTATTACTTGATTTCAAATAGCCATGGTTACTTTTTGCCAAATCTAATGATCTGATGGCTCCCTTGGTCAAGTAAATAATTTGTAACAGGTAAATTTACAATCTTCTTTCATCTGTGTATGACCTAGCAACATGATAGGACCCATCCAAAGTGTGCCTGTGTGAGCCTATGTGTTTAATTTCATTATAGATGCATATAGGTTGCTGTTGCTAAATAAATTATCATAGTTCTTGATAGATTTTATTTAGGCTCATTTAGTTTTTGGGCCTATTCAATTAATAACAGTTGTTCATTTTAAGGTTAAATTCCTCTCTTTTGGGCCTTGTGTGAGAGTTGGGAGCCATAGAAGTGGGTACGACATACTGAACCCAGCACACCCTCACATGAACCACCCCAATTGTGAAGGCCCATTTGCCTGATTTGAATAACTGTACTAGGCTAATTACAATAGTTTAACCTATTAAAATTGATTAGCAACATAATTAATTTCATTTCTTTTTTAAATTAATTTAAGAAAACCATAGTTTAAAGAACTTTATATTCTAAGCTAAACTATATGTATTTTCTTGTATTTAATTAAATATAGAATTATAACCATCTAGATTCTTTCTGAAGCTTAATTTAAATTTTTCATTAAATATTCCTATTTAAGTTGAAATTTAGTTATCTACAACTAACCAACTTAAATCTGAATATCTTTTGGATTTAAAATTTCAAAATTAAGTTGAGGAATTTTAGACATTGGTTATTAAGATTCTTTAGATATTTTTTAAGTTAATATCTTTTCGAATATTAACTTAAAATGGAATATTTAGATATTTTTTTTAGGTTAATATCTTTTCGAATATTAACTTAAAATGGAATATCTTCAAATTAAGTGGTTATAATTTAATTTTAATTTAATTAAATCTGATTTGAAAGATATTTAAGTTGATTTTTTAGATTATTCTAAAACAACTTAAACAAGATATTTTCAAATTTGTTCCATTTATTATTCGAATTTATTTTTCGAATTTAAATAATAATTGAAATTTAATTAAAGTTGATTTTTTATTTAAATCAATTTTGATTTGTAATTTTTCATTATTATATTATGGAACTTGTTCGATATTTATTCGATTTTATTTTTCGAATTAAATAATAATTGAAAATTAATTGAAGTTGATTTTTTTTTATTAAACCAACTTTAGTTTGTAATTTTTCATTATTATAATATCGAATAAAATGATTATACAAAATACATATATTATTTTAAATAATGAGCTTTAAATCAAGAGACATTCGATCTCCATTGTTGGTTTTACACCGCGTTTGTTTTAGTGAGTAATCCTCCCTAATGGAGGAACGTTCATTAGCAATTTCACACCGTTTAATCTCGAAAGATAAGTAGTTTGTAAGTGTTTTGTATGGTATAGATCACCCTAATGGTGGCGACCATACTTGACTTGCAAATTATGAAACAATGGTGGAAGCTCACAAGATAGAATTGCCTTGACTCTCGCCTAAACGGGACAACGCTGAATTCCAATCTTGATCGAATAAAAGGTTGCTAGAATGGTTATCATTTTAGATGAGCTGACAACTCTATTCAATGGATGATGCTTTGACTCTCGCCTAAACGGGACACTGTATCAGTTTGTTGAAAGACCTTGGAAAATAAACTATGTTAGATTTAGTATTTCTATAACATATGTCATTACTTGTTATTTTCTGAACTGTGTATGAATTTATGAGCCAAAACCTTACTTCTGTTTTATTGATGTGTTGTAGTGTCATTATGAATAACCCTCACCCCGATCCTCTCCTAGTTAATATCTTAGCAAAAGAACTCTATGGTGTGAAAATGCATTCTGGTAGTTGCATAAACTCGCACCTGTTGATGATGAATCTGAAGTTCCAAAAGGCAAATCTACTGGGAATTGATTTATCAAGAGAACAATGGGTCCAACTCATCCTTAATAGTCTTCCTCCAGAGTATAATGAATTTGTTATCTCTTACATGATCAACAATTCTAACTCCTCTGACATGGACAAGCTCGAAGCAGAATTACGAGCCCATGAACGGAATCTGATTGCAATAGGTCCCCCTGGGTTTGCAATTCATAATCGAAGGAAAAGGACTAAGTATGAAGGATCTAGCAAAGCTGCTTCTTCAAGTACAATTATCAGACATAATCTTCTATGTTCGAATTGTAATGAAAAGGGACATCATGAAGAACGATGTCCCAGGCTTCTAAACAATTCAAACGAAGGTAATGCTTTTGTCTTTGAATCATGTGTTTTAGAGAACGACAAATCTGTCTGGATTGTTGATTCTGGGTCTACTAACCATGTATGTTCTTCACTGCAGTTGCTTGAAACTTGGGAAAATCTGCTTCCAGGAGAGTTAAAGCTTAAAGTTGGCAATGGCGAATTAGTATCGGTCAAAGCTAGAGGAAAAGCCCGCATCAAGTTTCAACAAAGATTTTTAATTTTAGAAAATGTTTTATTTATTCCAAACTTTAGTAGAAACTTGATTAGTGTCTCATGTTTGCAAACACAATCTTATATATTGAATTTTTCGAGTACAAATTGTACAATTTCTCGTAATGGATTTCAAATATGTGTTGCTATAATGGAACAAGGGCTTTATGTTTTAAGACCGAATACTCAAATCTCACTAAATAGTGAACTTTTCAGTGTAGCTAGACCTAGAAACCTCAAAAGAAAAGAGATTGATAATGATGATCAAACTTATCTATGGCATTTACGTTTAGGTCATATAGGCATTGATAGACTCAATAGGCTCACCAAAGACGGTCCATTGAAAAATGTCGTCTTAAGTGAACTGCCAGTATGCGAGTCCTGCCTAGAAGGAAAAAGGACTAAACGTTCTTTCTCTGCAAAGGGAGAGCGTGCCAAAATCCCTCTAGGGTTAGTACATTCCGATGTCTGCGGACCTTTGAATGTCCAAGCCCGAGGTGGTTATGAGTATTTTTTCACTTTCATTGACGATTTCTTTAGATACAGTTTTCTTTACCTAATGCAAAAGAAATCTGAAACGTTTGAAAAATTTCAGGAGTTTCATGCTTTGGCCCAAAACCAATTAGGTAAATCATTAAAGATCTTGCGAACTGATAGGGGTGGAGAATATATGGATATGCAGTTCAAAGATCATTTAATTGCACTTGGAATTGAATCCCAATACACTGCCCCAGCCACTCCACAACAAAATGGAGTTGCAGAAAGAAGAAATCGCACTCTTTTGGAAATGGTTAGGTCTATGCTGAGTTATTCAACTCTGTCTACGTCCTTCTGGGGATATGCTATTCAGATGGCAAATGACATTCTAAATGTTGTTCCATCAAAAGCAGTCCCTAAGACACCCGTCGAACTTTGGAATGGTCGTACACCTAGTTTACGCCATTACAGAATTTGGGGGTGCCCTGCTCATGTCTTAAAAAAGAAAGAAGGCAAACTTGAATCACGTACCGAAGTATGCATGTTTGTCGGAAATTCTAAAGAGATTAGGGGTGGACTATTTTATAGTCACAAGGATAACAAAGTGTTTGTTTCTACAAATGTTACTTTCCTTGAAGAGAACTATATTAAAGACTACAAACCGAAAAGTAAAGTTGTTCTAGAGGAATTGCTATCAGATTTAAGTCCTTCCAATGTTCCGTCCTCTTCAACTCGTGAAGAGGACAATCCCACTCCTTCAGTTGAACAAACTGAGAAATCTATTACTAAAGTTTCTGTTCAGAAGATCACCGCACCTCGTCGTAGTGGGAGGGTTTCAACAAAACCAGCTCGTTATGGCTTGAATGGTGAAATCAATATGGTCGTTGGTGACGGAATTGATGACGACCCATTAACCTATAAACAGGCAATGGCTAGTCCGCAAAGAAAAACGATGGTCAGCCGGTGGCATGGATTCAGAAATGGATTCCATGAAAAAGAACAAAGTCTGGGAATATGTGGACGCACCTGATGACTATCATCCGATAGGATGCAAGTGGGTTTACAAGAAGAAAAGAGGAGCTGGAGGCGAAGTCGAAACTTTTAAAGCTAGACTTGTAGCCAAGGGTTATACCCAAAGAGAAGGCGTGGACGGTGACGAAACTTTTAGTCCTGTTGCCATGCTCAAATCCATCCGAATTCTTCTCTCCATAGCTGCTGCTTTCGATTATGAAATCTGGCAAATGGATGTCAAGACTGCCTTCCTTAATGGGGTACTTGAAGAAACTATCTATATGGAGCAACCAGAAGGTTATGTTCTTCCACAGGCGGAAAAGAAAGTTTGCAAATTAAATAGGTCTATCTATGGACTTAAGCAAGCTTCTCGCTCATGGAACAAAAGGTTTGATGAAATCATCAAGACCTACGGCTTTCTTCAGAATGAAGATGAACCTTGTGTTTACCAACTCAAGGAAGACCAAATAGTAGTATTCCTGGTCCTTTATGTTGATGAGATTTTGATTATTGGAAACAATGTCAAGAAAATGACTCACATCAAGGAATGGCTCAACACTCAATTAGATATGAAAGATTTGGGTGAAGCAGCCTATGTTCTTGGTATTCAGATTATCAGAAACCGGAAGAACACATCTCTTGCTCTCTCTCAAACAACCTATATTGACAAAGTTTTAGAGAGATTCTCCATGAACAACACCAATGGGGCAAACATGCCTTCTAGATATGGTATTCGTCTATCTAAGGAACAATCTCCGACTGATGCTCAAGAGATAGAGGACATGGCGAA
The DNA here is from genome assembly GCF_029168945.1 of Cannabis sativa. Lineage (NCBI taxonomy): Eukaryota > Viridiplantae > Streptophyta > Magnoliopsida > Rosales > Cannabaceae > Cannabis > Cannabis sativa. The sequence goes on from NC_083608.1 coordinate 19,100,026, forward strand.
AATTCCCTATGCCTCTGCAGTTGGAAGTCTAATGTATACAATGTTATGCACTAGACCTGACATCTGCTATGCAGTTGGAATCGTGAGCAGGTATCAGTCTAATCCAGGACATGAACATTGGAATGCAGTTAAGTATATTCTGAAATACTTAAAGAGTACGAGGAATCTTGTGTTAGTCTACAAGGGTGGTGCTTTAAATCCATAGGCTACACTGATTCAGATTTCCAGGCAAGTTTAGAAGACAGGAAATCTACATCTGGGATGGTGTTTACTCTTGGGGGTGGAGCAGTGGTTTGGAGAAGTGCTAAACAAACCGCGATATCGGACTCAACTATGGAAGCTGAATACATAGCAGCAGCCGAAGCTGCTAAAGAACTTGTCTGGCTAAGAAAGTTCTTCACCAGTATAGGTGTTGTTACTGGAATGGAAAAGCCTCTAGTCTTACTTTGTGATAACAATGGAGCAATAGCAAACAGTAAAGAACCTCGAAGCCACAAGAGAAGCAAACACATTGAAAGGAAGTATCACATTATCAGAGAATACGTGGCAAGAGGGGATGTACTAGTTGAGAAAGTTGACACAGAGGACAACCTAGCTGATCCATTTACCAAAGTCCTGGCCGTGATAGCCTTTGAAAAGCACCGTCAGAATTTAGGATTAATTGATATGTACTTATTAGTTTTATATTAGTGCAAGTGGGAGTTTGTTAGGTTTTATGCCCTAAATAAAACTCCATTTCAATGTAATCTATTTTATTCAACATCAATAAAGAAACAGAAGTACTTTTCATTCATTTGTGTATGTTTCGGTTCACTCTATCGATTGTTTGTCTATTTGATTTATAAATTCATCTTAAACCCTTTTCACATACTTGATCCTGTTTATTGTGTTGTCATCACATTGGAAAGTAAACATGACTATGTGAATAAAGTTTCCTAGATTTATCAGACACAGGGTTTTACTGATATGATAATCTACAACAAGAGTTTACTTGCATTTGGAGAAATGCTATGTTCTTTCCAGAACATTGGTTAAAGTAAAGCTCAGGTTGGATGCATGGAGTATGCATCGGAAGGGACCGATATTGAACTTTGACTTAGATTTAATTAAACTTACCGTAAAATCTATTCAAGTCAATATCGCCTAGTTGATCCTAGATCAAATGTTCTTAATCCTGTTATGATTAGGCTCAATCTTGAAAGGCTATTCGTGTTCTTTGATTTGTTAGCTAAGCCTACTTTTAGGTCAGGGTGATACGTACATTTTGGGAACACGGTAGTGCAATTGAGTGGGAGCGCTAACATAAACATGGAATCTATAGCTTCTATCTGGCGAATAGTAAGCAAAGGATGATCTCCTTCGAGCTTGATCAAACGAACATAAATGGTGGAGTACTCATTTCATATAAGCTGAAATATCATTTATACGGGGTCAAGTGTTTTAAGGATAAAATACATAGTAGGGTGTTACGGCAATCTAATCCCTTTACAGTGTAGATCATTCATATAGAGGATCATTGATCACATTAGGATTATAACAATGGATAACTAATGATGCGTCTATATGGTGGAACATATAGAGCATTCTATATACTGAGAGTGCAATTCTAAGTTCTATGCGTGGATTCAACGAAGAATTAATAAGTTAGTGAATTTTAGTGCTAAATTCTTGTTCTACTTATTGGAAGCTCGGTTATATGGACCCATGGTCCCCGCACTAGTTGAGATAATATTGTTTGTAAGACTCATGTAATTAGTTTTGATTAATCAATTATAATTCTCAAATTAGACTATGTCTATTTGTGAAATTTTCACTAAGTAAGGGCGAAATTGTAAAGAAAGAGTTGTTAGGGGCATATTTGTTAATTATGATACTTTGTATGGTTCAATTAATAAATATGATAAATGAAAATATTATTTAATAATTATTTATAGTTATTAAATAGTTAGAATTGGCATTTAAATGGTTGAATTAGAAAAGTGGCATTTTTGAGAAAATCAGATACAAAAAGTGTTAAAATTGCAAAATTGCAAAAAGCAAGGCCCAAACCCAATAAGCCATGGCCGACCACTTTTGTAGGCATTTTAAACTGATATTTTCATTATTTTAATGCCAAATAATTCAAACCTAACCCTAGTGGAATGCTATAAATAGATAGTGAAGGCTTCAGGAAAATTACACTTTTGAATCAGAAAAACCTGAGCCTTTCTCTCTCTACCTTGGCCGCCACTCTCTCTCTCTCTCTTCTTCCTTCATCTTTCGAAATTCCTTTAGTGATTAGAGTAGTGCCCACACAAAGCAAGCAATACCTCAATCATAGTGAGGAAGATCGTGAAGAAAGATCATCAGCAAAGGAGTTTCAGCATCAAAGATTCAGAGAAAGAGATCCAGGTTCAGATCTTGATAATACTTTGCTACAGAAAGGATACAAGGGTTAGAGATTTGAACGGAAGAAGTCATTTAATTTCGCTGCACCCAATGTAAGGTTTCTTAAACTTTATACGCGTTTATTTCATCGTTTTAGAAAGTTCATATTTAGGGTGTTAATAAACATACTTGTGAGTAGATCTAAGATCCTTGTAAAATAAATTCCAACAAGAATCTCACTGAACGACCAGGCTGAGCTTATTAGGAGGCCCTCCCATGAGGAAATCAGGTCTACCCTGTTTGCCATGAGTAGTAACAAAGCTCCATGACCTGATGGAATGTCTGTTCTCTTCTTTAAACACTAGTAGGGATTTGTTGAGAAGGACTTTTGCGAAGCTGTCTCGGATTTCTTATGGAAAGGGATTATGCATAAGGGAGTCAATGCTACTAATATCGTCCTAATTCCCAAAGTTCAGAACCCGAAAAGACCTAACCACTATCGGGCAATCTCTCTTTGTAATGTGCTTTACAAGGTCATCTCTAAGATCATAGACAATAGGATTAAACCACTGTTACCTAAGCTTATCTGTCCCACCCAAGCTGCCTTTGTGCGTGGGAGGAATATAGAGGATAATAATGTGATTGCCTAGGAAATAGTCCACTCGTTCAATAGGAAAAAAGGCAGAGAAGGTTTATTTGCAATAAAAATTGATCTTATAAAAGCATATGATAGGATGAGTTGGAGATTCATTGATCGTGTGCTTTCGTGTTTTGGGGCGCCTCAAGAGTTTCAAAATTGGGTGTCTTAGTGTATTACTACCACCTCTCTCAATGTCTGCCTAAATGGAGGTCCCTTTGGCAAGATTATCCCTTCTTGTGGTCTTCGACAAGGTGACCCCCTATCTCCCTATCTCTTTATTTGGGCTGCGGAATTTTTTGTCAAGGCTTTTGGAGGATTCCTAAGCCAAGAGAACTATCAGCAGTATCAGGCTCAGTAGGGGTGGCCCTATTATCTCTCATATTTTCTTCGCTGATGATCTCATTCTAGTTGGAAAAGCCAATTTAGAGGAGGTCAAAGGATACTGGGAGTGTCTTAAGAAGTTTTCCTCTTGGTCAGGATAGAAGGTCAATAAAATGAAGACCTTGATCTTCTTCAGCAAGAATACTCCCCATAGTATGAAACAAGGAATCAAGACCTTGTTGGGAATAGAATCGGTAACGTTAATTATTTGGGGCTTCCTTTATTTAGATCTAGACAAAAAGATGCAGACTTTAACTTTATTTTGGATAACCTGACATCTAAATTGCATGGTTGGAAAGCTAAGACACTTTTTAAAGCGGGTCGTGCTGTTGGGTTTTATGCCCTAAATAAAATTCTATTTCAATGTAATCCAGATTATTCAATATCAATAAAATAACAGAAGTATTTTTCATTCATTTGTGTATGTTTTGGTTCATCTTATCAATTGTTTGTCTATTTGATTTATAAATTCATTCAAACCCTTTTCACATACTTGATCACGTTTATTGTGTTGTCAACACAGTGGAAAGTAAACATGACTATGTGAATAAAGATTCCTAGATTTATCAGAACACTGGGTTTTACTGATATGACAATCTACAACAGAGTTTACTTGCATTTAGAGAAATGCTATGTTCTTTCCAGAACATTGGTTAAAGTAAAGCTTGGGTTGGATGCATGGAGTATGCATTGGAATGGACCGATATTGAACTTTGATATAGATTTATTAAACTTACCGTAATATCTATTCAATTCAATATCACTTAGTTGATCCTAGATCAAATGATCTAAATCCTGATATGATTAGGCTCAATCTCAAGAGTGTTATTCGTGTTCTTTGATTTGTTAGTTAAGCCTACTTTTGGGTCAGGGTGATACGTACATTTTGGGAACACGGTAGTGCAATTGAGTGGGAGCGCTAACATAAATAAGGAATCTATAGCTTCTATCTGGCGAATAGAAAGTAAAGGATGATTTCCTTCGAGCTTAACCAAACAAAAATAAATGGTGGAGTACTCATTTCACTTAGCTGAAATATCATTTATACACGGTTAAGTGTTTTAAGGATAAAATACATTGTAGGGTGTTACGGTAATTAAATCCCTTTACAGTGTAAATCATCCATATAGAGGATCATTGATCAAATTAGGATTATAACAATGTAAGGTATCTTATCTTTATATGTGTTTAATTTATTATCGTTTTAGAAGTTCATATTTAGGTTGTTAAATCAACATACTTGTGAGTAGATCTAAGATCCTAGTAAAATAATTCCAACACGTGCAACTCTAATTAAGTTAGTGGGTTTATCTTCACCTATGTATGCTATGCAAGCAACTAAGCTCTCCAGCTGCCTTGCTGGTAAGATTGACGGGTTGGTTCGCGACTTCTGGTGGGGATCCGAGAAGGGTAATCACGAGCTTCACCTGAAAGCCTGGGATAAACTTTGCCTCCCCAAGTCTTTAGAGGGCCTGGGCTTCCAAAAACTAGAGAGATGAATTAGGCTTTCCTGGCTAAATGGGGGTGGAACCTTCTGACAGGCAACCAATCCTTATGCTATCGAATACTGGAAGCCAAATATCTTAAAGGAAATTCCTTTCTTGACTGTAATTCAAAAGCCTCAGACTCATGGTTTTGGAAGAATGTGGCTAAATCGAGAGCTATTATTCGTAAGGGTGCTTGCAATGGGTGGCGGATGGTCATGATACAAATATATGGTATGATCCATGGATTGTGCATAAGAAGGGTTTCGCTCCTTACCCAAGAGGACCCTCGATGAATGGGGAGATAAAAGTAGTTGAGCTCCTTTTGGACAATGGAGGATGGAATATTCAAAAACTTAACAGTTTGTTTGATCATGAAACTATCTCGGCTATCTTGAAAGGGGCAATCCAACTGGCCTTGGAAAGGATAGCTGGTTCTGGACCTTGGAAAGTAATGGTTGTTTCTCCTGTAAATCAGCTTATAGGGCCCAGGCTGAGGAAAGAGCGACTCATTGCGAGGTTGCCCCATCCATTTGGAATAAACTTTGGAATACCAAAATCCCGGAGAGGCTCAAGATTCTTTGGTGGTGTATCCTATCCAAAGCACTTCCTGTTCGTTCGGTAATTGGGAGAAGGTTTCCAATAGAGGATGATAGTTGTCCCCTGTGTGGAACCTAGGCCGAAACTATGGAACATTTGTTCCTTTCTTGTGACTTTGCTTTTCACTTATGGCGGTCATCTCCCTGGGGTATCTTCCCCATTTGTGATACTGGTATTCGAATGTGGGATTGGGTTAAATTCTTGCGGGACCTAAAAAACAAAGGCATTAATGCGGATGAGGCTTTCCTCTATGCCTCATTAATTATTGACACAATCTGGCGAACTCGTAATGACAAGGTACACAACAATTGTCCAGTATATATTTTTAAATGCATTGACTCTATTTGTTTTTCTTTTACATATCACCATGCTTATTTGCTCTCTTGCCCCATATCGTGCTCGATGGATGTCTGACGATCCCCCCAGGATTGGTTGAAGCTAAACTGTGACATTAGAGTGGGGATGGATAGCATGTTGGGAATTATTTTACCAGGAACTTAGATCTACTCACAAGTATGTTGATTAACACCCTAAATATGAACTTCTAAAACGATTATGAAATAAACACATATAAAGTATGAGAACCTTACATTGGGTGCAGCGGAATAATATGACTCCTTCCGTTCAGATCTCTAACCCTTGTATCCTTTCTGTCGCAGAGTATTATCAAGATCTGAACCTGGATCTCTTTCTCTCCATCTTTAATGCTGGAACTCCTTCTTGTTGAATGTCTTTCTTCACGATCTTCCTCACTATGATTGAGGTATCACTTGCTGTATGTGGGCACTACTCTATCACTAAGAGGTTCGAATTTCAAGAGAGAAGAAGATAGTATAGGTGGCGGCTAGGTTAGAGAGAGAAGGCTCAGGTTTTCTCTGAAGGAAATCAGATGTGAAAGTGTAAATTTCCTGAAGCCTTCACTATCTATTTATAGCATTCCACTAAGGTTAGGTTTGAATTATTTGGCATTAAAATAATGAAAATATCATATGATAAACCCTATAAAAGTGGCCAGCCATGGCTATGTGGATTTGGGCCTCACTTTTTGCAATTTTGCAGTTTTATCATTTATGCATCTCATTTTCTCAAAAACGCCAATTTTCTAATTCAACCATTCAAATGTTAATTCTAACTATTTAATAACTATAAATAATTATTAAATAATATTGTCATTTATCATATTTATTAATTGAACCATACAAAGTATCACAATTAACAAATATGCCCTAAAAACTCTTTCTTTACAATTTCGCCCTTAGTTAGTGAAAAATTCACAAATAGACATAGTCTAATTTGAGAATTATAATTGATTAATCAAAACCAATTAAATGAGTCTTACAAGTAATATTATCTCAACTAGTGGGGGACCATGGGTCTATATAACCGAGCTTCCAATAAGCAGATCAATAATTTATAACCTAAATTCACTGACTTATTAATTCTTCGTTGAATCCACGCATAGAACTTAGAATTGCACTCTCAGTATATAGAATGCTCTATATGTTCCACCATATAGACGCATCATTAGTTATCCATTGTTATAATCCTAATGTGATCAATGATCCTCTATATGAATGATCTACACTGTAAAGGGATTAGATTACCGTAACACCCTACTATGTATTTTATCCTTAAAACACTTAACCCCGTATAAATGATATTTCAGCTTATGTGAAATGAGTACTCCACCATTTATTTTCCTTTGGTCAAGCTCGAAGGAGATCATCCTTTACTTACTATTCGCCAGATAGAAGCTATAGATTCCATGTTTATGTTAGCGCTCCCACTCAATTGCACTACCGTGTTCCCAAAATGTACGTATCACCCTGACCCAAAAGTAGGCTTAACTAACAAATCAAAGAACACGAATAACACTCTTGAGATTGAGCCTAATCATAACAGGATTAAGATCATTTGATCTAGGATCAACTAGGCGATATTGACTTGAATAGATATTACGGTAAGTTTAATAAATCTAAGTCAAAGTTCAATATCGGTCCCTTCCGATGCATACTCCATGCATCCAACCTGAGCTTTACTTTAACCAATGCTCTGGAAAGAACATAGCATTTCTCCAAATGCAAGTAAACTCTGTTGTAGATTATCATATCAGTAAAACCCTGTGTCTGATAAATCTAGGAATCTTTATTCACATAGTCATGTTTACTTTCCAATGTGTTGGCAACACAATAAACAGGATCAAGTATGTGAAAGGGTTTCAGATGAATTTATAAATCAAATAGACAAGCAATTGATAAGATGAACCAAAACATACACAAATGAATGAAAAATACTTCTGTTTCTTTATTGATGTTGAATAAAATGGATTACATTGAAATGGAGTTTTATTTAGGGCATAAAACCCAATAAACTCCCACTTGTACTAATATAAAACTAATCAGTACATATCAATTAATCCTAAATTCTGACGGTGCTTTTCGAATGCAGTCACGGCCAAGACTTTGGTGAATGGATCAGCTAAGTTGTCTTCTGTGTCCACTTTCTCTACCAGTACATCCCCTCTTGCCACATATTCTCTGATGATGTGATACTTTCTTTCTATGTGTTTGCTTCTCTTGTGGCTTCGAGGTTCCTTACTATTGGCTATTGCTCCATTATTATCACAAAGTAGGATCAGAGGCTTTTCCATTCCAGGCACGACACCGATACTGGTGAAGAACTTTCTTAGCCAGACAAGCTCTTTAGCAGCTTCTGCTGCAGTTATGTATTCTGCCTCCATCGTCGAGTCCGATATCGCGGTTTGTTTAGCACTTCTCCAAACCACTGTTCCACCCCCCAAGAGTAAACACCATCCCAGATGTAGATTTTCTGTCTTCAAGACATGCCTGGAAATCTGAATCAGTATAGCCTATGGGATTTAAAGCACCACCCTTGTAGACTAATACTAGATTTCTTGTACTCTTTAAGTATTTAAGAATATACTTAACTGCATTCCAATGTTGTTGTCCTGGATTTGACTGATACCTGCTCACGATTCCAACTGCATAGCAGATGTCAGGTCTAGTGCATAACATTGCATACATTAGACTTCCAACTGTAGAAGCATAAGGAATTTTCGCCATGTCCTCTATCTCTTGAGGATCAGTAGGAGACTGTTCCTTAGATAGACGAATACCATATCTAGAAGGCATGTTCGCCCCATTAGTGTTGTTCATGGAGAATCTCTCTAAAACTTTGTCAATATAGGTTGTTTGAGAGAGAGCAAGAGATGTGTTCTTCCGGTTTCTGATAATCTGAATACCAAGAACATAGGCTGCTTCACCCAAATCTTTCATATCGAATTGAGTGTTAAGCCATTCCTTGATGTGAGTCATTTTCTTGATATTGTTTCCAATAATCAAAATGTCGTCAACATAAAGGACCAAGAATACTACTACTTGGTCTTCCTTGAGTTGGTAAACACAAGGTTCATTTTCATTCTGAAGAAAGCCGTAGGTCTTGATGATTTCATCAAACCTTTTGTTCCATGAGCGAGAAGCTTGCTTAAGTCCATAGATAGACCTATTTAAGTTGCAAACTTTCTTTTCCTGCCGTGGAAGAACATAGCCTTCTGGTTGCTCCATATAGATGGTTTCTTCAAGTACCCCATTAAGAAAGGCAGTCTTGACATCCATTTGCCAGATTTCATAATCGAAAGCAGCAGCTATGGAGAGAAGAATTCGGATGGATTTGAGCATGGCAACAGGACTAAAAGTTTCCTCATAGTCCACACCTTCTCTTTGGGTATAACCCTTGGCTACAAGTCTATCTTTAAAAGTTTCGACTTCGCCTCCAGCGCCTCTTTTCTTCTTGTAAACCCACTTACATCCGATTGGACGATAGTCATCGGGTGCGTCTAAATATTCCCAGACTTTGTTCTTTTTTATGGAATCCATTTATGAATCCATGCCACCGGCTGACCATCGTTTTTCTTTGCGGACTAGCCATTGCCTGTTTATAGGTTAATGGGTCGTCATCAATTCCGTCACCAACGACCATATTGATTTCACCATTCAAGCCATAACGAGCTGGTTTTGTTGAAACCCTCCCACTACGATGAGGAGCGGTGATCTTCTGAATAGAAACTTTAGCAGTAGTTTTCTCAGTTGGTTCGACTGAGCGAGTGGGATTGTCCTCTTCTCAAGTGGAAGAGGATGGAACATTGGAAGGACTTATATCTGAAAGCATTTCCTCCAACACTACTTTACTTTGTGTTTTGAAATTCTTGATATAGTCATCTTCAAGGAAAGTGGCGTTTGTGGAAACAAACACTTTATCATCCTTGCAACTATAAAATAGTCCACCCCTAGTCTCTTTAGAATTTCCGACAAACATGCAAACTTCAGTTCGTAACTCAAGTTTGCCGTCTTTCTTTCTTAAGACATGAGCAAGGCACCCCCAGATTCTGTAATGGCGTAAACTGTTGGAAATTATTTTACCAGGATCTTAGATCTACTCACAAGTATGTTGATTAACACCCTAAATATGAACTTTCTAAAACGATGAAATAAACACATATAAAGTTTAGGAAACCTTACATTGGGTGCAGCTGAATAATATGACTCCTCCCGTTCAGATATCTAGCCCTTGATTCCATTCTCTGTAGCAGAGCATTATCAATATCTGAACCTGGATCTCTTTCTCTTATTCTTTAGTGCTGAAACTCATTTTTGCTGAAAGTCTTTCTTCACGATCTTCCTCACTATGATTGAGGTATCACTTGCTGTGTGTGGGCACTACTCTAACACTAAGAATTTCGAAATCTTTAGGAAGAAGAGAGAGAGGGAGTGGTCGGCCAAAGATAGGGAGAGAGAGAGAGGCTCAGTTTTTTCTGAATGAAAAGTAGAAAATTTAGTGTGTAAATTTCCTGAAGCCTTCACTATCTATTTATAGCATTCCACTAGGGTTAGGTTTGAATTATTTGGCATTAAAATAATGAAAATATCAGTTTAAAAAATCATTCCAAGTGGTCGGCCATGTAGAGTAATGGGCCTTACTTGGATTTTGCAGTTTTCTCAATTCTGCATCTCATTTTCTCAAAAACGTTAATTTTATAATTCAACCATTTAAATGCCAATTCTAACTATTTAATAACTATAAATAATTATTAAATAATATTGTCATTTATCATATTTATTAATTGAACCATACAAAGTATCATAATTAACAAATATGCCCCTAAAACTCTTTCTTTACAATTTCGCCCTTACCTAGTGAAAAAATTCACAAATAGACATAGTCTAATTTGAGAATTATAATTGATTAATCAAAACCAATTATATGAGTCTTACAAGCAATGTTATCTCAACTAGTCGGGGGACCATGGGTCTATATAACCGAGCTTCCAATAAGCAGATCAAGAATTTATAACCTAAATTCACTGACTTATTAATTCTTTGTTGAATCCACGCATGGAACTTAGAATTGCACTCTCAGTATATAGAATGCTCTATATGTTCCACCATATAGACACATCATTAGTTATCCATTGTTATAACCCTAATTTGATCAATGATCCTCTATATGAATGATCTACACTATAAAGGGATTAGATTACCGTTACACCCTACAATGTATTTAATCCTTAAAACACCTAACCCCGTATAAATGATATTCCAGCTTATGTGAAATGAGATCTCCACCATTTATTTTCGTTTGGTCAAGCTCGAAGGAGATCATCCTTTACTTACTCTGCGCCAGATAGAAGCTATAGATTCCATGTTTATGTTAGCGCTCCCACTCAATTGCACTACCGTGTTCCCAAAATGTACGTATCACCCTGACCCAAAAGTAGGCTTAACTAACAAATCAAAGAACACGAATAGCCTCTCGAGATCGAGCCTAATCATAACAGGATTAAGATCATTTGATCTAGGATCAACTAGGCGATATTGACTTGAATAGATATTACGGTAAGTTTAATAAATCTAAGTCAAAGCTCAATATCGGTCCCTTCCGATGCATACTCCATGCATCCAACCTGAGCTTTACTTTAACCAATGCTCTGGAAAGAACATAGCATTTCTCCAAATGCAAGTAAACTCTGTTGTAGATTATCATATCAGTAAAACCCTGTGTTTGATAAATCTAGGAAACTTTATTCACATAGTCATGTTTACTTTCTAATGTGTTGACAACACAATAAATAGGATCAAGTATGTGAAAAGGGTTACAGATGAATTTATACATTATGTACATATAGTCATGAAATAAATCATGTGAACCATGCAACATTAAATGTTATTTCTGATCTATATTAATAAGTAAATCTGATTATATTGAAATGAGTTTTATTTAGGGCACAAAACCCAACAAACTCCCACTTGCACTAATATAAAACAAAAAGTGCATTTCAAATAATCTCAACACCTTGATATACAAATCAAGTGTAGTAGTAGTAAACTCCTCGTAATAGGATCTGAAAAGTTGAATTAAACACAACCTTTTCTCCACCATTACTCTTCCTTAATCACAAAATCATTGATAATGTGAAATTCCTCTCTATATGTCTACTCTCTTGGGATACTGGATTCTATACCTTTGGCAACTACTTCTTAGTTATTCAGGAAGTAACACTAGTAGTTTAGGCAATTTGGAATGATGTCAAAGATGTATAGAACTTTCCATAGACTAAATAAGTACCTTTCCTGCAACTTTAACATTCAGTCCCTTTCTGGTAGTCCTAGAGACTTCAGATAGGTTTTACACTTCTCCAAAATCACTATTCCACCCCCAGAGTAATCACCATCTTATCAGAAAGATTTTCTAGCACAAAGGCAAATTTCGAAATCTGATGTGGTGTAGTCTAAGAGTTTTAAACACACCCTTATAGACTAACATATAGTTCCTCTTCTTTATCTTAAGATTTACTTGATTGTCTTCCAATGTTCTTCTCCTGGATTAATCTGATACCTACTCATTACTCCCACTCAACAGCAGGTGTCTGGTCTAAGGCATACTAAAGCATATCTGAGACCTCTCACTATTGATATAAGAAATTCTTTCATGGCTTTATCTTTTCTGGAATTGTTGAGACTTTTCCTTAGATAAATAAAACTATGCCTAGAAGTCGAGAAGCTTCTATAGATTGCCATTAGAAAGAAAATGCTTCAGCATCTTACTAAAGTAAGTTGCTTGCATTAGAGTAAGTAATTACCAGGTATACCACAAGCCATAGGTTTAGATAAACTTAAACCTATAATACTAGGAACAGGAAGTTTTGTTAAGTCCATTGAATAGACTTATAAACAAATATTTCCTTTTATGTCCTTGTAATAGAAAGTTTAGGTTACTCCATGTGAATGGATTCAACCATAGTTCTCTTGGCTTTTCTTCTTAGTTTCTTATCTTGACAATCCATTACTTGTTTAAACTTACAATGGATTTTAATCACTAGTGTCTCCCAAGTCATAAGAAGGTGAGTTCCTAGAAACTCTCCCACTACGACAAGTTACCGTGAATTATGTCTAAAAAAACTAAATGGTATTAACCTCTTTAGTTGTGACAAGACAACAGAGGCAGTGGGATCATCATATAGAATAAGATGATAGAACACTCTTGGAATCAAGAAAAAATATCTCCTTTATTTGCTACTTTATTTTCAGACTTAGTCATTTTCTTAGAAAAGTAGTATTTGTTTAAACAAACACTTTCTTATCTATTGACTATGGGATGGTCCACCCCTAATCACTTAGAATAGCTAACAAACCATGGTTAACAGGTCTAGCTTTTCTTAAGATTTTGATTAGGTCATCCATGAATCTAGTAATGATTTACATTAAGTATACAACCATTACATCATTCTGAAATTGTATTGCCATAGAAGGTCTTAGGCAACAACTAGTAACTAATCATCAATATGCAAATCGAAATTTCTGGGGAGGTAAGTTTAGATATAATTCAAAAATCAATTTAATGATCTTTGAACGCATATCTACTAACTATTTCTCCACCCCTATCAGTTCGCAAGATCTTTAACCACTTACCTTAATGGTGTTTAACCATTGCTAGAAATTAATGAAATTTTTAAAAATTTCAAATTTCTTTGCATAAGGTATAATTTAGAGTTATCATTTTAAGAATACAACGAAAAAACTCATATTCACCCCTGAATGTACATCCATCTGCGAATGAGATGAACTACTTTCAGTGGATATAGGCATATTAACTCTTTGCAGAGATTGATCTTGTCAAAAATACTATGAACAAGATACAAATGCCATAAAAATATGGTTGTGTCTTTTTTGATGACTTAGGTTTAGTTACATCAAAGAGTTCTTAGAATAGTGCAAGTGGATCCTGGTCACAGAATACTAAACTCATATTCCATACAGTATGAAACCAATGATAGAAACTGGTTATTAAACACTTGTAAAAGTGTAACTGTATTGTATTCTGGAATTAGAAATATAAGAAAATTTTTGTTTGGAATCTAAAATTAAAGTCAAAGACTTAAATTTATACCAAATATAATGAGTAATTCTATCTTGGACCTCCACTACTAATTTTAACTCTAAGTCTGGTTTGCCCATACAAGTAGGAGATTTCTAAGATTGAGGATTTATATCAATTGGGAATAGAATTTCGGGATTATAATCATATGCGTCATTTAATTTCTTAGGAGAAAATATAATGACATTAAATGATATATAGACCATTCATCCAATGATATGTTATTGAGCTAATTCGAAATGAATAAGCTAAGAGGAATTAGGATAATTTCGTTTATAATAAGAATCCAACGATGCTTCGATTAGCGAGAGTCAAAGTAATCTTATTTATATATAATCTTCTTGTTTCATATCGTAAAAATACTAGTCTAAGGTGTCATCAATTGATGAACAACTAGATGTTGCATATACAATATTTATCTTTCGAGATCTAACACTATTATGTATGTCTAATGGTGATTTATCTCATTAGATAAACAAACCAAGTTAGACCAACAATGAAGATTCGAAATTAAACTACAACTTAATAACAGAAAATAACATGGTTCAATATAAATTCATACACAATTCAGAAATTATTAAACATATAGCAAGTAGGAATGACAAGTGAAAATACTAAAACATACAATCCTAAATAATTTCCAAGGTTTTCAACAAACTGATATCAGTGTCCCGTTTAGGCGAGAGTCAAAGCTACCATCCATTGAATAGAGTTGTCAGCTCATCTAAAATGTTAAACATTCTAGCAACCTTTTATTCGATCAAGATTGAAATTCAGCGTTGTCCCGTTTAGGCGAGAGTCAAGGCAATTCTATCTTATGAGCTTCCACCATTGTTTCATAATTTGCAAGTCAAATATGGTCGCCACCATTAGGGTGATCCATACCATATAAAACACTTACAAACTACTTATCTTTCGAGATTAAACGGTGCGAAATTGCTAATGAACGTTCCTCCATTAGGGAGGATTACTCACTAAAACAAACGCGATGTAAAACCAACAATGGAGATCGAATATCTTCATAATAATAATAAAGCTCATTATTTAAAGAGAGTTGTCTTTTCTTTGATACTTATTTTAATCTATTTATTTTAAATATATATTTATTTAATTCAAATTTCCAATTTAGAATGAAAAATTCTAAATATAAATTTTAATTTAATATTTATAAATTTTACTTAGATGGATATCAAATAACATGAATTATTTCCATCTTAGTAATAATTTTCAATAAATATTTAGAAAAATATGCAATTTAATTTGTTACAAAATTAATTTAAATTGATTTACATCTCAAATTTCATTTTCTATAAATATATATTGCATTTCGAAAAATTAAAGTATTTAAGAAGACAATTTTCGAAAATGCATGTTAAAATAAAAAATAAATCCTCGAAAAATTATTCTAATTTAATGTTGGCCCAAAATTAATAAATAAAATTAATTTACAACAAAAAATATAATTTTCCTATTTAATTAAATATATAAGAAAAATTTCAAATATTTATGTATGACGATGAAAATCAACTTAAATATTAATTTTCTATTTAATTAAATACACTAGAAAAATACTTCAGGCAAAAACAGATAATATCTATCTAGATTTTCATGGACTAATTAATTTATTTTCTAATTAAATATATTTTACTTCATTTATTTTAAATTAATCAATAAATAAAAAAATCATTGATTTAAGTTGGTCCAAGAATTAATTAATAAAATTAATTTACAACTTAATCTATTTTTCAAGATAAATTCAAAATCATCTTGCATTATGAAATGCAATTTTGAAAATTGATTAATAAAATAAAGAAAAAATATATTTTGAAAATTATTTAAATTTAGTTGAAAAAATAAATTTCTACTAAAAATAATTTTCTTTTAATTAAGTGTCATGAAAAAAAATATTTAAGTATTATGATGAAAATCAACTTAGATATTTAATTTTCAATTTAATTAAATGTATTAAATTCAATAAATAAATAATTAAGTGTAGAGAAGGCTTAATTATTAATCTCAAGTTTAATACTAGAAAAAATATACTTAAAATAAATTGTACCAAAATTAATTATTTAAATAATTAATTTCACGATGTGTAATATTTTCCTATTTAATATTAGAAATAATAAGTAGTCTAGAAATAACTATCTAGAAAATATCTTATTTGACTAAGTATCTTTTCCACAAAATTTGAAAAAAATATCTAATTTAAGTTGTATTAGAAAAAAAATCTAGAACTTAAATATTTTCAAATTAAAATTTAATTAAATATCAAAAATTAAGTTGTAACCACTTAATTTGAAAATATTCCATTTTAAGTTAATATTCGAAAAGATATCAACTTAAAAAAAAATATCTAAAGAATCTTAATAACCAATTCCTAAAATTCCTCAACTTAATTTGAAATTTTAAATTCAAAAGATATTCAGATTTAAGTTGATTAGTTAGTGATAACTAATTTTCAACTTAAATAGGAATATTTAATGAAAAATTTAAATTAAGCTTCAGAAAGAATCTAGATGGTTATAATTCTATATTTAATTAAATACAAGAAAATACATATAGTTTAGCTTAGAATAAAATTCTTTACACTATGGTTTTCTTAAATTAATTTCAAAATAAATGAAATTAATTATGTTGCTAATCAATTTTATTAGGTTAAACAAATTTAATTAACCTAGTACAGTTGTTCAAATCAGGCAAATGGGCCTTCACAATTGGGGTGGTTCATTCATGTGAGGGGGTGCTGGGTTCAGTATGTCGTACCCACTTCTATGGCTCCCAACTCTCACACAAGGCCCAAGAGAGAGGAATTTAACCTTAAAATGAACAACTGTTATTAATTGAATAGGCCCAAAAACTAAATGGGCCTAAATAAAATCTATCAGAACTATGATATATTATTTAGCAACAACAACCTATATGCATCTATAATGAAATTAAACACATAGGCTCACACAGGCACACAATTTGGATGGATCCTATCATGTTGCTAGGTCATACACAGATGAAAGAAGATTGTAAATATACATGTTACATATTATTTACTTGACCAAGGGAGTCATGAGTTAAAATCAGATCATTGGATCTGTCAACAAGTTAACCATGGCTATTTGCAATCAAGCAATAATAGGTTTTAAAAACTTACAAACAAGCTAAAAACACATACTCCTGCAACAAGGTTAGCTGGATAATTGGATGTAGAATTTATTTAATTTTAAATAAATAATTTCGAAAAATTAATTAAATAAAAAAAATTATTTTCGAAAATAATAAAATTTAAAAAATTTTGAAATTAATAAAAAAATATTTAAAATTAAATCTACAATTTTGAAAAATTAGGTTTCAACCAACCTAAATATCATTTCAAAATTTGCTAACTACTTTTAAATATTTAATGTTATTTTATAAATAAAAATTAAATAAAAAATTAAAAAATAAATAAATAAATATCTTTTTTAGATTTTAAATGTAATTTAAATAAATAAAATAACAAAATTTAAAAGTTAGCAAAATATCTTACATCTATTTAAAATTACATAATTATAGTCATCTTATTTTAAATTTAAATAAGGTCAAATTATTTTAAAAAAAAATAATTTAAAAATTTTAATATCTGACCTTAAATTTAAAAATAAGATAAGATATAATCAAATTTAAAAATAAGATAGATAATTAAGCAAAAAGATAGATATTTACCATTTTTCAAATTCAAATTACACTAATATCATGAATTAAATTTAAAAAATATTAATTAATTTAATTGTGATAATTAGAATTGAATTAGGAATAGTAAATGTATAAATACAGAACTACACAAAAAATCGGAAGTTAAATCCATGAAAAAGCATGAAAAATCGAAGAAAAACGAAAAAAATGCGAGCTGTATGGACAGTATGCATTGCATACTGTCCATGGGCGCGCAACAGGGTGCTTGGGGTGGAATTTGCATGATTTCCGCGCGCGTGTCTCTGTTGCTCAATCTCGAAACTTCAAAAAATCATAACTAATTGAAATTAAATCGAAATTGAGTTCTGTAAAAAGGTAACTTGCTTAATTTTTTCCATACTATCCAATAAAAATAATTCCAGAAACAGATATTCAATTATTTTTCACGAAAATTCACAAACATCAATCAATCATCATATAACACTCAATACAACATGATACCATCCAAAACATCAAACAATCGTTTTAAAGTCCAAATTTCTTGCAAGCAAATCAATTACCATGGCTCTGATACCAGTTGTTAGAAATTATTTTACCAGGATCTTAGATCTACTCACAAGTATGTTGATTACACCCTAAATATGAACTTTCTAAAACGATGAAATAAACACATATAAAGTTTAGGAAACCTTACATTGGGTGCAGCAGAATAATATGACTCCTTCCGTTCAGATATCTAGCCCTTGATTCCTTTCTGTAGTAGAGCATTATCAATATCTGAACCTGGATCTCTTTCTCTGATTCTTTAGTGCTGAAACTCCTTCTTGCTGAAAGTCTTTCTTCACGATCTTCCTCACTATGATTGAGGTATCACTTACTGTGTGTGGGCACTACTCTAACACTAAGAATTTCGAAATCTTTAGGAAGAAGAGAGAGAGGGAGTGGTCGGCCAAAGATAGGGAGAGAGAGAGGCTCAGTTTTTTCTGAATGAAAAGTAGAAAATTTAGTGTGTAAATTTCCTGAAGCCTTCACTATCTACTTATAGCATTCCACTAGGGTTAGGTTTGAATTATTTGGCATTAAAATAATGAAAATATCAGTTTAAACAATCATTCCAAGTGGCCGGCCATGTAGAGTAATGGGCCTTACTTGGATTTTGCAGTTTTCTCAATTCTGCATCTCATTTTCTCAAAAACGCAAATTTTCTAATTCAACCATTTAAATGTCAATTCTAACTATTTAATAACTATAAATAATTATTAAATAATATTGTCATTTATCATATTTATTAATTGAACCATACAAAGTATCATAATTAACAAATATGTCCCTAAAACTCTTTCTTTACAATTTCGCCCTTACTTAGTGAAAAAATTCACAAATAGACATAGTCTAATTTGAGAATTATAATTGATTAATCAAAACCAATTATATGAGTCTTACAAGCAATATTATCTCAACTAGTGGGGGGACCATGGGTCTATATAACTGAGCTTCCAATAAGCAGATCAAGAATTTATAACCTAAATTCACTGACTTATTAATTCTTCGTTGAATCCACGCATAGAACTTAGAATTGCACTCTCAGTATATAGAATGCTCTATATGTTCCACCATATAGACACATCATTAGTTATCCATTGTTATAACCCTAATTTGATCAATGATCCTCTATATGAATGATCCACACTGTAAAGGGATTAGATTACCGTTACACCCTACAATGTATTTAATCCTTAAAACACTTAACCCCGTATAAATGATATTTCAGCTTATGTGAAATGAGATCTCCACCATTTATTTTTGTTTGGTCAAGCTCGAAGGAGATCATCCTTTACTTACTATTCGCCAGATAGAAGCTATAGATTCCATGTTTATGTTAGCGCTCCCACTCAATTGCACTACCGTGTTCCCAAAGTGTACGTATCACCCTGACCCAAAAGTAGGCTTAACTAACAAATCAAAGAACATGAATAGCCTCTCGAGATCGAGCCTAATCATAACAGGATTAAGATCATTTGATCTAGGATCAACTAGGCGATATTGACTTGAATGGATATTACGGTAAGTTTAATAAATATAAGTCAAAGCTCAATATCGGTCCCTTCCGATGCATACTCCATGCATCCAACCTGAGCTTTACTTTAACCAATGCTCTGGAAAGAACATAGCATTTCTCCAAATGCAAGTAAACTCTGTTGTAGATTATCATATCAGTAAAACCCTGTGTCTGATAAATCTAGGAAACTTTATTCACATAGTCATGTTTACTTTCCAATGTGTTGACGACACAATAAACTGGATCAAGTATGTGAAAAGGGTTACAGATGAATTTATACATTATGTACATATAATCATGAAATAAATCATGTGAACCATGCAACATTAAATGTTATTTCTAATCTATATTAATAAGTAAATCTGATTATATTGAAATTAGTTTTATTTAGGGCATAAAACCCAACATAAACTAGGTGTACGACCATTGCATAATTTTAAAGGTGTCTTAGGGATTGATTTAGATGGAACAATATTTAAAATGTCGGTTGCCATCTGAATTGCATATCCCCAGAAGGACGTAGGTAGAGTTGAGTAAATAAGCATGGACCTAACCATTTCCAAAAGCGTGCGATTCCGTCTTTCTGCAACTCCATTTTGTTGTGGAGTACTAGGGGCGGTTAATTGGGATTCAATTCCAAGTTCAATTAAATGATCTTTGAACTGCATATCCATATATTCTCCACCCCTATCAGTTCGCAAGATCTTTAATGTTTTACCTAATTGGTTTTGAGCCAATGCATGAAATTCCTAAAACTTTTCAAATGTTTCAGATTTCTTATGCATAAGGTAAATATGTCCATATCTAGAGTAATCGTCAATGAAAGTGACAAAGTACTCATAACCACCTCGGGCTTTTACATTCAAAGGTCCGCAAACATCTGAATGCACTAACCCTAGGGGTTGTTTGGCACGCTTTCCCTTTGCAGAGAAAGAACGTTTGGTCATCTTTCCTTCTAGGCAAGACTCGCAAACAGGTAATTCACCTAAGACGACATTTTTCAATGGACCGTCTTTGGTTAGCCTATTTAGTCTGTCATAGCATATGTGACCTAAACGTAAATGCCATAGATATGTTTCATTATCATCATCGATCTTTTACTTTTTGTGGTTTCTAGGTTTAGCTACTTTAAAAAGTTCGTTATGTAGGGCAAATGGTGTTTCTGGTCTAAGAACATAAAGCCCCTGTTCCATGGATGCAACACAAATATGAATGTCATTTCGAGAAATGGTAGAACGAGAACTCGAAAAATCTAATTTGTATTGTTGCAATTGTAAGCATGAAACAGAAACAAAGTTTCTACTGAAATTTGGAATGTATAAGACATTGTCTAATTCCAAAATTCTGTTTTAAAACTTGAGTTTGGCTTTTTCCTCTAGCTCTAACCGAAACCATTTCGCCATTACCGACCTTAAGTTTCAACTCTCCGAATTTCAAATAATTCCAATTCTCAAGCAATTGCAATGAACAACTTACATGGTTTGTAGACCCAGAATCAAGAATCCAAATGGAGTTATCATTCTCTAAAACACATGATTCGAAGACTAAAGCATGACTGCTTATTCGTTTGTGTATTGTTGTTCTTGCTGGTTCATTTTGTTGTGAAGTATAACTTGAGGAAGTGGAATCACTTTCTCTTATCTTCTCAACTAAGCTTGAAATAGTAGGATTTATGGAGTTATGAACTATTTGCTCTTCAGAGTGAACAATTCCCAGCTTACCTGCTTTCTGGAATTTTATGTTCATCATGAGCATATGTGAAGTATTACTCTGACAAGGAGTTTATAACTTCAAGTTCATTTGCTAAGATATTAACTAGGAGTGGAATGGGATGAGGGATATTGGCACTACAACACATCAATAAAACAGAAGTAAGGTTTTGGTTCATAAATTCATACACATGTTCAGAAAATAACAAATAATCACATATGTTATAAAAATACTAAATCTAACATAGTTTATTTTCCAAGTTTTCCAACATAATGAAATACAGTGTCCCGGTAGGCGAGAGTCAAAGATAACATTAGTTGAATAGAGTAGTCAGCTCATCTAAAATAAAACTATTTTAGCAACCTTTTATTCGATCAAAATGAGAATCCAACGTTGTCCCGGTAGGCGAGAGTCAAGGTTATTCTCATTTTATGAGCTTCCACCATTGTTTCATGTTTTATAAGTTTATCTCTAAGTAGTCACCGTAGGGGAGAGTCTAATAGAGACGAAAACTCACAAAACACTTATCAAATGAGATCTTACGGTGTTAAAAGTTTTCAACAATAACCATCCATAGGGGGACGAAGTCTAGCGTCTCGAGGTTATATTGAAAAAATTTAACTTTTGTAAGACCAACAATGAAGATCGAATATCTTTTGATTAAAGCCCATTATTTAAAAATATATGTATTTTATTTAATCATTTGTTCCATATTTTAATAATGAAAAATTACAAATTAAAGTTGGTTTAAATAAAAAATCAACTTTAATTAAATTTCAATTATTATTTAAATTCGAAAAATAAA
Source organism: Cannabis sativa (assembly GCF_029168945.1). Classification (NCBI taxonomy): domain Eukaryota; kingdom Viridiplantae; phylum Streptophyta; class Magnoliopsida; order Rosales; family Cannabaceae; genus Cannabis; species Cannabis sativa. The sequence goes on from NC_083608.1 coordinate 19,122,192, forward strand.
TTCGAAAATAATGGAACAAATTTAAAAATATCTTGTTTAAGTTGTTTTAGAAGAATCTAAAAATCAACTTAAATATCTTTCAAATTAGATTTAATTAAATATAAAATTAAGTTGTAACCACTTAATTTGAAAATATTCCATTTTAAGTTAATATTTGAAAAAATATCAACTTAAAAAATATCTAAAGAATCTTAATAACCAATTCCTAAAATTCCTCAACTTAATTTTGAAATTTGAAATTCAAAAGATATTCAGATTTAAGTTGATTAGTTAGAGATAACTAATTTTCAACTTAAATAGGAATATTTAATGAAAAATTTAAATTAAGCTTCAGAAAGAATCTAGTTGGTTATAATTCTATGTTTAATTAAATACAAGAAAATACATATAGTTTAGCTTAGAATATAATTCATTAAACTATGTTTTTCTTAAATTAATTTCAAAATATATGAAATTAATTATGTTGCTAATCAATTTTATTAGGTTAAACTAATTTAATTAACCTAGTACAGTTATCCAAATCAGGCAAATGGGCCTTCACAATTGGGGTAGTTCATGTGAGGGGGAGCTGGGTTCAGTATGTCCTGCCCACTTCTATTGGCCCCCAACTCTCACACAAGGCCCAAAAGAGAGGAATTTAACCTTAAAATGAACAATTGTTATTAATTGAATAGGCCCAAAGCCTAAATGGCCCTAAATCAAATCTATCAAAAACTATGATATTTTATTTAGCAACAACAACCTATATGCATCTATAACAAAATTAAACATATAGGCTCACACAGGCACACATTTGGATGGATCCTATCATGTTGCTAGGTCATACACAGATGAAAGAAGATTGTAAAATTTACCTGTTACAAATTATTTACTTGACCTATCGTCAATTGAACCATGGGTTAAAATCAGATCATTGGATCTGTCAACAAGTTAACCATGGCAATTTAGATCAAGCAATAATAGGTTTTATAAAACTTACAAACAAGCTAAAACACATACTCCTGCAACAAGATGAATTGGATAGTTGGATGCAGGATTTATTTAATTTTAAATAATTATTTTTCGAAAATATTTAAATAATAAAAATATTTCGGTTTTTAAAAATAAAATAATAATAAAAAAAATTTAAAATTAAACCTACAATTTTTGAAAAATTAGGTTTCAACTAACCTAAATATCATTTCAAAAAATAATTGCTAACCACCTTTTAAATTTTTAAAGTTATTTTATAAATTAAATATAAAATAAAAAAAAATATTTTTTAGATTTTATAATTTAATTTAAATAAAATAACAAAATTTAAAAAAAAAATAGCAAAATATCTTACTTCTATTTAAAATTATATGATTATAGTAATCTTATTTTAAATTTAAATAAGATGAAATAATTTAAAAAAAATTAATTTAAAAAATATTTAATATCTGACCTTTAAATTTAAAAGATAAGATAAAATAATCAAATTAAAAAATAAGATATAAAATCAAGCAAAAAGATAGATTTTTACTTGTTTTCAAATTCAAATTACACTAATATCTAAAATTAAATTTAAAAAATTCAAATTAATTTATTTCTGATATTAGATTTGAAAATTGAAAAATAAAAATCAAAATACAAAACTACACAAAAAATCGGAAGTTAATTCCATTAAATAGTATGAAAAATTGAAAAAAAAAACAAAAAAATTTCAAGTGGTACGGACAGTATCCATTGCATACTGTCCACACGCACAAGCAACCAGGCGTGACCGACGTCCCTCGGCGCAGGAGGCTGCATGCAGCCTCATCCGCGCGCGCATGGGACGATTTCAGACAGCCAATCTTGTCTGACCGAGGTAGCTCAGTCGAGCTGGATGTCTGCGCGCGTGTGGTCGAGGGTATCACCCTCATCCGCGCGCGTGAAGGGTTGCACGACCCTGATATTTTTCCAATCTTCAAAAAATCATAACTAATTCAAATTAAATCGAAATTGAGTTCTGTAAAAAAGTAAATTGCTTAATTTTTTCCAAACTATCCAATAAAAATAATTCCAGAATCAGATATTCAATTATTTTTCACGAAAATTTATAAACATCAATCAATCATCATACAACACACAAAACAACATGATACCATCCAAAACATCAAACAAATCGTTTTAAGTCCAAATTTCTTGCAAGCAAATCAGTTACCATGGCTCTGAGACCAGTTGTTGGGAATTATTTTACCAGGATCTTAGATCTACTCACAAGTATGTTGATTAACACCCTAAATATGAACTTCTAAAACGATTATGAAATAAACACATATAAAGTATGAGAAACCTTACATTGGGTGCAGCAAAATAATATGACTCCTTCCGTTCAGATCTCTAACCCTTGTATCCTTTCTGTCGCAGAGTATTATCAAAATATGAATCTGGATCTCTTTCTCTCCTTCTTTAATGCTGAAACTCCTTCTTGTTGAATGTCTTTCTTCACGATCTTCCTCACTATGATTGAGGTATCACTTGCTGTGTGTGGGCACTACTCTATCACTAAGAGGTTTGAAATTCAAGAGAGAAGAAGAGAGTATAGGTGGCGGCTAGGTTAGAGAGAGAAGGCTCAGGTTTTCTCTGAAGGAAATCAGATGTGAAAGTGTAAATTTCCTGAAGCCTTCACTATCTATTTATAGCATTCCACTAGGGTTAGGTTTGAATTATTTAGCATTAAAATAATGAAAATATCAGATGATAAACCCTATAAAAGTGGCCGGCCATGGCTATGTGGATTTGGGCCTCACTTTTTGCAATTTTACAGTTTTATCATTTCTGCATCTCATTTTCTCAAAAACGCCAATTTTCAAATTCAACCATTTAAATGTCAATTCTAACTATTTAATAACTTTAAATAATTACTAAATAATATTGTCATTTATCATATTTATTAATTGAACCATACAAAGTATCATAATTAACAAATATGCCCTAAAAATTATTTCTTTACAATTTCGCCCTTAGTTAGTGAAAAATTCACAAATAGACATAGTCTAATTTGAGAATTATAATTGATTAATCAAAACCAATTAAATGAGTCTTACAAGTAACATTATCTCAACTAGTGGGGGGACCATGGGTCTATATAACTGAGCTTCTAATAAGCAGATCAAGAATTTATAACCTAAATTCACTGACTTATTAATTCTTCGTTGAATCCACGCATAGAACTTAGAATTGCACTCTCAGTATATAGAATGCTTTATATGTTCCACCATATAGACACATCATTAGTTATCCATTGTTATAATCCTAATTTGATCAATGATCCTCTATATGAATGATCTACACTGTAAAGGGATTAGATTACCGTTACACCCTACAATGTATTTTATCCTTAAAACACTTAACCCTGTATAAATGATATTTCAGCTTATGTGAAATGAGTACTCCACCATTTATTTTCGTTTGGTCAAACTCGAAGGAGATCATCCTTTACTTACTATTCGTCAGATAGAAGCTATAGATTCCATGTTTATGTTAGCGCTCCCACTCAATTGCACTACCGTGTTCCCAAAATGTACGTATCACCCTGATCCAAAAGTAGGCTTAACTAACAAATCAAAGAACACGAATAACACTCTTGAGATTGAGCCTAATCATAACAGGATTAAGATCATTTGATCTAGGATCAACTAGGCGATATTGACTTGAATAGATATTACGGTAAGTTTAATAAATCTAAGTCAAAGTTTAATATCGGTCCCTTCCGATGCATACTCCATGCATCCAACCTGAGCTTTACTTTGACCAATGCTCTGGAAAGAACATTGCATTTCTCCAAATGCAAGTAAACTCTATTGTAGATTATCATATCAGTAAAACCCTGTGTCTGATAAATCTATGAATCTTTATTCACATAGTCATGTTTACTTTCCAATGTGTTGACAACACAATAAACAGGATCAAGTATGTGAAAGGGTTTCAGATGAATTTATAAATCAAATAGACAAGCAATTGATAAGATGAACCAAAACATACACAAATGAATGAAAAATACTTCTGTTTCTTTATTGATGTTGAATAAAATGGATTACATTGAAATGTAGTTTTATTTAGGGCATAAAACCCAACATAGCATGTGTGCAGCTGTGGTCGCAAGGGATCACGTTGGCAGGGTGATCTGGGTTCAGGCCCGGCCCTAGGCATAGGCGGGCTAGGCCTGTGCCTAGGGCCCACCTAGTTCAGAGGCCTAAATTTTTTTTTTCTCCTTTTAAAATTATATATTTTTTTACGGACTTTGAAAAATACCATATTTCTTCTAACATAAAGGCCTAAAAATAATTTTTTTTCCTGTGGCCCACTTTATTTTAGGGTCGGCCATGTCTGGGTTACTACCTCTAAGCTGGAGTTTTCTGATGCTCTTTGTGGGGAAGCAACGACTTGCTGTTTAGCCATGGAGGAGGCGAAGGCTCGTGGCGTTAAGTTTATTATTGTTAAGAGTTATTCAAGGGTAGTGATCAATGCTCTTAATGGGAAGGAGTCCCGTTGGGAGCTTGAGAACTATGTCTCATTTTGTAATAGATCCTCTCCTTTTTTTGTTGGTTGTATTTTCGAACATATAAGTAGACAATGTAATTTCACTGCTCATAATGTAGCTAAGTGGACGTTTTCCTAACAGAGGTTTGATTTCATGTCGCTATCCTTTATGCCCGATAAACTCTTTTGTAACGACCGCGAGGTCTAACTGCTTTTCATTTATATATATGCACGATTTTCTTAAAAAAAATATGCATATAGTATACATATATGTCATATAGAATAAAGTACGTACGAGCTATATAGCCATTGTGTATTGCTTTTCAGTTACTTTCTTCAGTAAATTATGGTTCAAACTACAAAATATATAAATAATTGTGTCCAAGTTATATATTATGGCTCGAGTTGGGTAAGTAAGAATTGAAGCATGATATGAGCTATGTTATGGTTGGCACATCTATAACATCATTGGAAGGATGGATATGGCAAGTCGTTCTTGTCCTTTTGTGATTTTGTTTTAATTTAAAGTTTGTTTTTTTTATTTTTTTTAATACTTTTTTCTATAATTATCTTTTTTTAATTTTGTTTTTTAATTCTATTTTTCGAGAAATAATTTTTATACTTGTTATTGGTAGACTCTTAATGTATTTAATGTCATATCGAAAACGTGCTTAATGTTTTGTCGGTATAGTACTATTTTTTTCGTACATTTTTAAATTTGTTTTAATTCTATTTTTTAGTAAATGATTTTTGTACTTACTATTGGTACTCTTAATGTTCTTAATGTCATATCAGTATGATACTCAATAATTAATTAGTTTGTATTTTTTTTTTTGTCTTTTATGTTTTTTTCTTTTGTATGGATAATTTTTTTTACTATTTACTATTATATGTTGTAAATAATTACTAATTAGTTAGTAATTTTTTTTAATAATCTTTTTACTATTTATTATTTTTTTAATCTTTTATGTTTTCTTTTGTTTTTTTTTTTTAATTTCATTTTTTTACATTGATTATTTGTACTTGCTATTGGTACTCTTAATGTACTTAATGCTATATGAGTGTGGTACCCAATAATTGATTAGTAATTTTTTTTTTATTATTATTATTTTAATTTTATTTTTTATGAATAATTTTTGTACTATTTTTTTGGTAAATGATTTTTTTGTCTATCATTGCTATGTCAAATTTTAAGGTGCTCAATACCATAATGACCTCGTAACCAATAATTAATTAGCATTTTTTAAAATTATTTATTAAATTAAAATTTGTGACCAATATGCTATCTTAATATTTTTATTATAAATATGTACATATCTTTAGTAATTTCAATTAGAATTTTTTTTTTTTTACATTTAATCAAATATTTTATTTATCCTTATTTAAAAATAATTGATAAAAATAAAATGATATTATCGGATGTCTACACTCTTATAATATGTAATATCGCTACATATTTTTTTATTATTAAATTAGATATTTTTAGTGCTTTAATAATTGATAACATCAAATTAATATAAAATGATAGAATCTTTTGTAGTGCTTCGCACCTTAATGTATCTTTAATATTTTTGTTATTAATATATACATATTTTTATTAATTTCGATTAGAATTTAATTTTTTTGTTATCATTATATATAAGTTGCAAGAACATCTTTAATTGGATATGTAAAAATTGTATTGTATTTGGCCAAAAAAAAATAACTTGTGATATATTTGCATCAACTTTTAGCATTATGCTTCAATATATAATTACAAAACTTGATGTAAATTTTTTTTATATGTATAACAAATCACATTGGCTTACATTTATACAAGAATAATGATCTTAGCTTCAATAAACAAACTTATACCACACTATATTTTTATTTAAACATTATTTTTTAAAAGGAGTGCTAATTACAACCTCTTAGTCAACCTTCACGTTCGAAATCACATGCCGGAATATTTTTTTTCATAGCGATAATCGTTATAGTTACAGTATCATCCTTGTAAATTTTTGAAATTTTTTGAATAGTTTACAGTGCCGAAAACAGAGTTCCTGGTATTCCAGTTTACCACTCATGTTCAAAAAACTTCAAACGTATTTTTGGCACTGTAAACTATTAGAAATTTTTCAAAAATTTACAGGGATGATGTTGTAAGCATAACGAACACCACCGTGAAAAAAAAAATTGAAAAAAAATATTCTGACATGTGCCTTTGAGCGTGGAGGTTGACTTAAGGCCGACCCTCAAAATATATGGGCCTAAGAAAAATTTGATTTTGGGGCCCTCCAAAATATATATAAAAAAATATTGAAAAAGAGTGTTATGGGATTCAAACCCATGACATTGTATAATAAGTCATACACCTTAACCAACTAAGTTATGAATATTTGTTGTTTACAATGCACTTAATTTTACTTAAATAAAAGCCTAATAATTTTTTTTATTTTTTATTTTGGGCCCCCGAAAGGCGTGGGCCCTAGGCACGGACCTAGCCCGCCTATGCCTAGGGCTGACCCTGGGTTGACTAGGAAGTTGACGGTAGCACTCATCTTTTTTTAATAATTGTTTAAACACAATTGATGAAAATAACAAATATAATTACAAACTATAGAATTTAACGGGTAGGCACGTTTTCGGTGCCTAGTATATATATATAATCTGATTGTTACAATATATATAATATTATTTATATATATTATATAAGTTACAGTAACATAAACGAAACGAACGAATGAAACCCTCGTTCTCCCTCCTTCGATAAAATTTTCTCTTTCTATATCTATTTTTTTTTATTTTCAATCCGAAACCTAGCGATCTAAGCTCCAGTATTAGCATGATACCAAATCCTCGAAGAGGGAAAGCTTAATGTATGGTTTAATTTCATTTTAAGTTTAAAAACAATTGGTTTCGTATAGGAGTTTTGTGAATTAGAATAGTTATAAAGGTTCTGACCTTATAAGATTGTTCCCGAATAGTCATGGGACTAGTTTTGATATTTTCTTGTTGAATTTGAGGTAATTTTGAGTTAAAAATCGAGTTTGAAACTTTTTAAAGCTTAGTCTGAACATTAATGACATTTTTCATTTAAGGGCTTAATTTTTTAATTTCTATTACGTAAAGATGGTAATATTTATAGTATATATGTGCCCTGTGAAGTTTGAAGTGATTTTAATAAATTTTGGTACCAATAAGAATATGCAATGTGTACATAGATGTACATGGTGGCAGTCTTAGTTGGCGTCCTAATTGGCACTTAACTGGAAAATTTAACTGTTATTTTAAGTTTGCAAACAGAGCTAAACTAAAGGGGGTTTCATCACTAAAAAAAAAAAAAGAGGGTTATGTGTATACAAACTGAAACATAAAGGGGTTTAGCCGCAAATTTCTTTATTTTTTATATTGTTTTGATTTTGTTTTCTTATTACTTTCATGCAATTTTCTTGTATTTTTTATAGAATACCGTAAAAATATAAAAAATTAAAATGTAAAAATATAAAAATTTTACAAAATTTAGTATCATATGTAATTATCCTTTTTATAATTACCACTGATTCCTGGATTTTTTTTTTACAAACTTGATAAGCTTTTGAGAAAATAAAATTAATAAATAAATAAAAGAAAGAAAAGCAAATTAATGAAGAAGATAATTAAAAAAAAGTCTGAGAGGTTTTTTTTTTAATCAAAAAGAGAAAACTTCAATAGACAAGATTATTTAGAAGTACATTTCTAAAAGCATAATTAATAGAAAGTTCTAAAAAATATGATCAGATGGAAAATAGGAAGCTCTAACAAAACAATGAGACGCCCTATTTGCAGATTGTTTAACAAAAATAATTGAACAATGTCTTAAAGTAGATAACAATCTTCGACAATGGCACTGAAATAAGAGTTTGATACAGTTACTACTGTTCCTTAACTAACTGTTTAGTTAGTTAATTAGTTAAAACTGTTACTATTGTTTCTTTGTAACAGCTTTCAGTTGCTTTCTGTTTTCTTTAATTATTGCTTTTGCCTTGTACTCATCCTCTATATAAATGAAATCATTTCTCAAGGCTAGTTAGCTTTTGCTAGTCTTAAATTGCAATCTCATAGATTGGATTCTGGTAGATTTTAGCATAGAAAAGCTCTTACATGGTATCAGATTGCCCTTGACTACAGTCAACAATGGATCCTCGTCATCCTGAAAATCCACCTCGTTCTTCCACTCAAACACCCACCATCGCTGCTCAAGCTTCAACCAATCCACCATGGAATCCGTTCCAGAACTCTCTTCACTCCTCTCTCACGGTGAAATTAGATCGATCGAATTTCCTAGCATGGAAATCTCAAGTTATACCCACAGTAATTGGTCACGGTCTCGATGATATACTTCTTGGAGGTAATTCTCCACCTGAACGATTGGTTACTGGCCAAACCAATCCTGAATTCACAATCTGGAAGAGAAAGGATCAGCTTCTCCTCAGTTGGCTCCGATCGTCCTTGTCCGAATCTGTTCTTGGCTCTCTCGCTCAATTCCAAAGCTCATACTCTGCCTGGCGTGCCCTGGAACAAAGATATGCCAGTCAATCTAAGGCCCGTATTTTGCAGATCAAGTCTCAACTTTCAACAATTCAGAAAGGAAATCTTTCCATTTCTGACTATCTTGACAAGGTAAAAATTCTTGCGGATTCTCTTTCAGTTGCTGGTACTCCTATGGACGAAAATGACTTAATAATGCACTTGCTCAATGGATTAGGCCCTGAATTCGACCCTGTTGTAGTTCATGTTACTAGTCTTGTAGATGATCTTTCCTTTGAATCTATTCAATCTTTATTACTAACGCATGAGAGCAGATTGGAAAGACATTACACTTTAGCTGACTCTAGCACCAAGATTTCAGCAAATCTTGTTGTTGGATCTGCTAGATCTGCAACTGGGTCCCTAAATCGATATCCTACATCAGAAAGAGGATCAAATTCTCAATACAACAATCGTGTCCCTCCCAGAAATTTTGGTCGAGGTGCCTCTACTACACCAAGATTAATCTGTCAAGTATGTCACAAACTTGGACACTCTATTGCAGTGTGTCACTACAGATTTGATAAAGGATTTGTTACCCCAAAAATTGGTGACTCTCGTGCCTTCTTGACAGAGATTGATGACACTGAAGAACATCAAGCCTACTCCTCCTCCATGCTCCCTGATTATGCCATTGATCAAGAATGGTATGTTGATACCGGTGCTACCAATCATATAGCTCTTGGCATGGAAAATCTTGATCATGAACAACCCTATTTTGGACAAGATTCTCTCAAAGTTGCTAATAGTAAGAAACTTCCAATCTCTCATCTTGGTACTCACTCAATTCCTATTGTTTCTCAACCTCTAAAGCTTAATTCTGTTCTTAAAGTTCCGGAAATAAAGAAAAACCTTGTCAGTGTTTTAAAACTAACCAATGATAAACCTGTTTTTCTTGAATTCCATTCGAAATGTTGCTTTGTTAAGGACAAACTACTCGTCCTCGAGTAAAACACTAAACAAACATTAAACAAGTCAATATCCAAAACATGAGTAATTTTCAAGTAGCTTCAATAACATGATTATGAAAAAATTCACTTATGCATATAATCCAGAATTTCAGTTCAATTACACCCTTGACAGATTTCAATTTATTTTCATTTAGCTCATGAAACTATAGAATGCAATTAACTAACAATTAAACCACTTTATGCATGCCAATTACAATCATCAATCCACTAACCCAGAATTCCATATGCTTGCAATACTTACTATTCTCCACTAATATAGATTAATGCACAACTAAGAATGAGAAGGTCTTTCTAGGCTTGTATTGTTAGGCTTAGGTAAGGGTAGATGAAATGGTCATTTAGGCTTTACTATACCATAAGCTTCTCCAATCATGTCACCCAAAATATTTTTCACACATTCTCAATACCACTTTTTCTAATTACATGAGAGATATTATTATTTCAATAAGGTTGCAACAACTTTATATTTATTTATTTTTTTTCAAGTTGTTGCCAATCAATTTTTTTTATATATATATTCTCTCAATTTTCACACTTTTTTTTTTCACACACATACGACAAACTTCCCATCCAAATTTTCCCAAACTATAGATATACTTATGGTATAATTAGGGTTAAATTGTGGATATTCATGGGTTTATCTTTTTAGGCTCAAAATGTGTAGAAAAAAAAAAGTTAAGGCTCAAAAGGGTAACAAGGATAAACTTACAAGGATGGCTTGAAAGGCACAATCGATCCAAAAAAATTACCTAAATCACTTTCCTAGTCATGCATAATTTATTATTTCGCCTCAAATAGCAAGCAAGCAAGTTCTAGAATTTATTTCAAACAACTTTCCATATTTCACAATTAGCATACATAAATCAATTCAATTACTATAAAATTACTTAATACGATTCCATGTTCTTTCAAGTATAAAATTGAAATTAGTCAAGAATGTAATACCACCAAGCACACAGATTTTTCAAAAATAAATAAACTTTTCAAATCATGCTGCGTACCTACTTTCAAATTGACTCATATTAAGAAAATTGACTCAAAACAATAAAAACTAAAAACTAAAAATTAAAAATTAAAAGACATAAAACTTAAAAAAAAAAAACTCAAAATAAAAATTAAGTCACTCCTCACCCCAAACTAAAGTGACACATTGTCCCCAATGTGACATTAAAGAAAAAGGAAAGGAAACTTACCTGGGTGCCACATCAATAAGCGGTTGACGCCCATAATAAGCGTCATGCAAGACAACTTGAAAATTGTTATTATACTTGCCTTCAAGCTTGGCAAGCGATGAGTTTGAATCAAAGTCAGTACCAACAACATAAGACGTTGGATGATGAGCTTAGGGAGAAGCTTTTCGTAGCTCGCAGAGGATGTAATATGGTATTGATGAAATATATGGATTCATTTGTGGTTTATTAGTCAATATCATTGATGAAGTCGAATCAATGATGTCATGTGCTTCCTCATCCTCCAATGTCAGAGTATCTACTCTTTCATCTAACAAACTTTCTTCTTGTTGCTCACTCTCCACGTGACTATTCATACCCTCACTTGTGATTTCATATTCAATGAGTTCCTCTTCACAAGGATCTTGATCTTCAATTGTAGGCTCATTATCTTCCTTGTACTCAACTAATGACCCTTCTTCATTGTAGCAATAACTCTCATAACTTTCATCATTGGAATTATTACATTCTGAATCATGAGCCATTGAATTAACACATAAGGATCTCACCATGTCAGTTAAGCGATTAATCTCTCCTGGAAGTGATTGCATAAGTGCTAGTAGTTGTTCCCCTTTTTCAGTTTGTTGGGATAAATTTGGGCAATAAGGTGGGTATTGGTGACTCCAACCCTGAAGTGATGGATCCCAATGCCAGTCGTGATCAAAATTTGCCATGTTACTCAACAGATTTATTACATCATAGACTCTCATTAATAGAGGTGCTCCAGTTGCCTCTGCTCCATAATCAACCCAGTTTCTTGTTTCATTATTAAGTCCATTATAGAAGAGCCACGTAAAACATCCACTTGAGAAAGTGGGATAACATCTCTCTCCATACTCTTTAAATCTCATCTAAGCAGAATAGAATGATTCATTGTGTTGTTGGGCAAAATCCTCAAGGTATAGCATCTGGCTTTACCTTGTAGGTCAAACTCATCAATAAAACATTAGTAAAATTAAAAAATAAAATAAAATAAAATAAAATAAAACTAAATTAGTACTGAAAAGATAAAAATTTGAAATAACAAAATTAATACTAAAACTAAAAAGAAAAACCAAATTAGAACAAAATTTAATTTTTAATAATATTAACTATCACTCCCTGGCAACGGCGCCAAAAACTTGTTGCGATATTTTGCACACGCAAGTGTACGTATCGTTACAAGTAGTAAACTCCCCAGGAGTGAGGTCGATCCCACGAGGATTGTAGTTAAGTACGTTAAAATTAAACTTTTACTTCTATTTGGTTAAATAAAAATTAAGAATAGGTTAAAACTAGAAAAATAATAAAAACAGTGATAGGAGAAACAATTTAAGGAAATAAACAATTAATAAAAATTAGGGCTTCGATTTCAATTGTATCTATTGATTATGGTCTAATATGATTATTTTCCTAATGTTAATCTCTATGCGATAGCAGGTTTACTAAGGTAATTTATAGTCTTCTCAGATATATAAATCTCAATTACATGCAAACTTTCTACTCTCGTGATAAATTTAACATGCAACAGACATTAAACACAGAAACCCTATAAGCTATCTAAACCATATAGGTACTCTCATCCTATATCGAAATTCAGTTCTATTCTACTATAGCATAATTGACACTCACTTTTCAGATCTCGCATCAAAATCATAAACAGTTAATTGGTGATCAGGCAATTAAAAGTAATTAAGCACAAATAAAATAGAATACATAGAAATTAGGGGGAAAATTAATCATATTAAAACCATAAACAATGTTAAACAATATCCATCTAACCCTAATTAAAGTGTTTAGCTACACATGTTCATGAGAGCACAATCACACATATTAACTTTAAGAAAAGAGATGAAAATAGAGAAGAGAAGAATGCTGAAAACCCTCTGAAGAATGCCTCCAATATTGCAGTTGATCTCTCCACTTTGCATCTGTACTCTCTCTGTTTTTCTCTCTAAAATTGCTTGCTGAAATCAACTCCCTTCTTCCCTTTATATAGGCATTGAAGGGCTAAAAAGATGGAAAAAATGCACATGTTTAAATTCCCATTCGGATTTAAATTTTTGGGAAACCTCAAACGAGATATTTTTTTCTGCTGCGTCGACTGATAGTATTTTGGCCATAACTCTCTCAATATTGCTCGGAATTGGACGATTCAAGATGTTCCGAAAAGATAAAAGAGAGATATAGAACTTTTATGTTTTAACTTTTTCCAAAATCTAATCAAAACATCGTCGAATTCAGGCTTGAAGTTTCAGCTTGCACAATTTTCTCTGTTTTAAATATCATGATATTTTTATCTTTTTCCCATCTTTTTCTCTGATATTTTTCTAATCTTCTTCTATTTTAAATCTGCAAAAATAAAAGATAACAAGCGTAAAGATGCTCCAAACACGATTAAAACTTAATTAAAAATATACTAAACTTAATCTAAAATTAATACTAAAAATAACCTAACAAATGTCCTACTCAAAGGGAGAGTTAAAAATGGCCTCTACATGCTTCCCCACCAACCCACTTCAGAACCTGATCTGGACCTTCAATGTCACATGGCCACCACTATGGCTTTTACCTCAGACAATATTGAGTCACATGTTTCTGGTTTAAAGTCTAAGAATTGTCTTTCCAATTGTATTTCAGCTGTTTCACCAGTTGCAACTTCTTGTAATACTACTGACATTAATAAAAGTGAGTCTCCTGTTTGCCTATACACCAGTTCTGGTGTGAATTCTGATGTTAATATATGGCACTCAAAATTATGTCACCCAGCACCTAAAATTTTGGCCAAAATCTTACAAAATATAAATATTTCATATAACCTAAAGACACTTAGATTCTATGAAGCATGTAAAATGGGAAAAAGCCACAAATTACCCTATTCTCTGTCAACTTCTCGAGCTTCTCAACCACTTGAGTTGCTCCACACTGATCTTTGGGGTCCCTCCCATATTACTTCTCTAGAAGGATACAAGTATTACATTGTGTTTGTTGATGATTTTAGTAGGTTTACATGGATTTTTCCTTTAACAGTAAAATCCCAAGCCTTTTCCATATTTCTAGAGTTTAAAAAGCTTGTTGAGAAACAGTTTGATCTTCCCATAAAGACAGTCCAATCTGACTGGGGAGGTGAGTAAAGAATTATGAGCAAAATGGTCGGGTCGAGAGAAAGCATCGACATATCACAGAAACTGGGCTCACTTTACTTGCTGAATCTGGTCTTGACTTAGCATACTGGTGGCTAGCATTCCAACATACTGTATTTGTTATTAACAGGTTCCCTACATCTGTTATTAGTGATATTTCACCTTATGAATGTCTCTTCCAACAACAACCTGACTACAGCTTTCTTAAGCCATTTGGGTGCTCTTGCTATCCTCACTTACGGCCATACCAGTCTCATAAACTAGAGATTCGATCAGCAAAATGCATCTTTGTGGGGTACTCTATGCAACACAAAGGCTACTTGTGCAGAAGCCAAACAGGGAGAACATATATTGCTCGAAATGTAATCTTTAATGAGCAAGAATTTCCAGCAAAATCTATCTCACAACAACAACAGGTACAATCCTCACCCTCCACATTATTTCCAACTACTTCATTCTTTACTATTCCTATGGAAAATGCCTTATCTAACTCAAATCCTATTGTTGTTGACACACCTACTGCTGGTGCTACATCTGCAAGTTCAACATCTCTCCCTACTCATCCTCAGCCTATTATACCTACACCAGATGCACCCAACTGTGAGCTAACTGAGCCCCATACACATACACCAGATGCCCCCTCTACCAACACTATATCTCCAGACACAATACCACCATCAGACATAAATTCACCCACCATAAACCCAACCTCTGGTCAGTTACCTCTTCCTCAACAAGCCACAAATACTCATCCCATGACAACAAGATCCAAGAATGGAGTCCATAAACCCTAACTCCAAATGAACCAAAGACTCTTAAACAAGCCCTGGCCGATCCTAAATGGTTTAAAGCCATGAAAGATGAATATAGCACTAAAAAAAAATGGAACATGGACCCTGGTTCCTTATGATTCATCAATGACCTTGGTTGACAACAAATGGGTGCATCGGATCAAGTTAAATTCAGATGGTTCAGTAAATAAGCTCAAGTCTAGGCTTGTAGCAAAGGGTTACCTTCTAACTCCAGGGATTGATTTCACAGACACATTCAGTCCGGTTGTTAAACCAGCAACAATTCGATTGCTACTCACCATTGCTGTAACAAATAATTGGCCAATAAACCAGCTGGATGTCTCGAATGCATTCTTAAATGGCTCACTCCAAGAAACTGTGTATATGCCTCAGCCCCTGCCTTTGTTGATGCTGAGAAACCAACTCATGTATCCAAGCTTCACAAAGCTTTATATGGTCTAAAGCAAGCACCACATCATTATTTCAGAAAGGATTTTCAGCATCTCGTTCAGACACTTCTCTATGTATCCGAGGCTCTGACAAGGATTTAATTGTGCTTCTTGTGTATGTAGATGATATAATCATCACAGGGCCAAGCAACATAATCATCAACACCCTTATTGAGGAACTGAATCAAGTCTTCTCTATCAATAATCTTGGACCCTTACACTATTTTTTAGGGGTGGAAATAGCTCGAAATGCCACTGGAATGTACTTATCACAGACCAAACATGTCTCTGATTTACTGGTCAAACTCCATATGGAAGGTGCTAAACCATCTCCAAATCCCACAAGCTCTACACACAAACTATCTCTATCTGAGGGAGAGCCATTTATGGATCAAACACTGTATAGAAGCACGTTGGGAGCCTTACAATACTTGACCTTAACTCAGCTGGATGTTGCATTCATTGTCAATAAGTTAAGTCAATTCATTCACGCTCCAACAACAGTCCATTGGGAAGCATGTAAAAGGTTATTCAAGTACCTTAAAGGGACGATTCATGAGGGACTTCTCATCAGGCCTGCACCACAACTTTGTCTTCAAGCATACTCGGATGCTGATTGGGCGAGTTGCCCAGATGACCGACGGTCCACGGGTGGTTATGCAATTTTCTTTGGGGGAAACCTGGTGTCGTGGTCTGCAAAAAAGCAACCTGTAGTGGCTAGATCGAGTACGGAAAGTGAATTTAGGGCCCTTGCAAACACAGCTGCAGAATTACGATGGCTATGCTCTGTTCTCAGTGAACTTAAAGTTCATCTCCCTAAACCACCAATTATATGGGTTGACAACTTAGGAGCAGCTTCATTAGCTGCAAATCCGGTCTTTCATGCTCGATCAAAATACATCGAAATCGATCTTCACTTCATTCGTGATCAAATCTTAGCAAAACAAGTTAAAGTTCGATATGTTCCTTCTTGTGACCAAACAGCAGACATTCTCACAAAGCCCCTGTCCACGGATCGATTTCATTACCTCAAGCACAAGCTTCATGTGTGTACAACACCCTTTCGCTTGAGGGGGGATGATACAGTTACTACTGTTCCTTAACTAACTGTTTAGTTAGTTAATTAGCTAAAACTGTTACTACTGTTTCTTTGTAACAACTTTCAGTTGCTTTCTGTTTTCTTTAATTCTTGCTTTTGCCTTGTACTCATCCTCTATATAAATAAAATCATTTCTCAAGGCTAGTTAGCTTTTGCTAGTCTTGAATTGCAATCTCATAGATTGGATTCTGGTAGATTTTAGCATAGATAAGCTCTTACAGAGTTCAAAGGACGAGGGTTACAGATAGCTTGAACCAACACAAGACAATTCGTTTCTACTACTACCTTTTCCCAATTGTTCCTCTTGCTTTAACTTAAAGCTTCCTTCACGCCTATTGTTTCAGCAAGACCAAATTGAAAAACACTAAGCCAACAACTAGAGATAACACTTAAAAGAAGAGAAATGCTATTTATAGCCACACAAGCAAAGCTATGACAATCACGATTATGAAAAATAGCTGCATCCACATTTACCTTAATAAAATCATCAGCAGGTTTAGTCTGGTGCTCAACGCCGTCTTCAAAAGTAAAAATGCTCAGCCACTGAATGAGAGGATTATTTTGAGCATGTAACCAATGATCAAGGGAGAGATTAAAAGACAACAATTTCTTCAATTGACGTTTGCTTCTTACGCCAAACCAGATCATTCCTTGATGTCCACAAGGAGGCACACACCATTACCACAGTAGCCACACGGGCAGCATCCAACAGGGACCAAACTCTCGTGCACCAGTCGAGGAAGCTGCTTTCAGACCCCACGAGAAAATTCAACCCCAATCGCTCCCAACAACCCTTTGCAAAAGGGCAGTAAACCAGGCAATGCATTGTTATTTCAACATTTTTTTTGCAAGTTGGACAGAGCACATTCAACTCTACTTTCTTTGTCCTCAAATTATGATTAGTAGGGAGACAATTTGCAGCAGCTCTCCACACAAAGTTCTTCGTTTTTAGAGGAACCTTAAGGTTCCAAATTTGATTCCACATAGGCGAAGAGGCACTCCCAACCGCACACTTAACATCCTGTCGCAACAAAACATAAGCCGACTTAACTTAGTAAGCACCAGAATTTTCAAATCAGAGAGTTGAAAAAAGAAAAAGAAAAAAGATACTCTCGATACACGTGTACTAATTTATTCACAACATATTCGTTATACGGTTAGTATTAAAAATGTATTTCTGTAAATATTTTAAGAAAGTCCGCTTCCGCTTGTAGTGGTAATTTTCTCAAAAAGTAAAAAACATGAGGTAAAAATCCCATAAACTAAAAGCCCGAAATGAGATTGAGAACCACATAGCCCCGTTAATAGCCCATTTCCTCTAATCCAGAGAGATACCATCTCTCGACTCGTAGCAGGCTCTTCCTCTCCAAACCATCCGCCATTGGCGTAGTCGGAGATCTGAGGGAGCCAAATCCCGAGTGACTCACGCAACGAACCGATTCGACTCACTGAGTAGCTCAGTTTGGCTATCGAATCACAACGTAGAATCGGCTACACTTTTTCCGAATTAAGGCAATTGAAATCGAAAAAAAAAAACAATGGCGGATCCGGCGAACACGCCACTTGGCCAAATGCTATTGGACGAGATCACTCCTGTTGTGATGGTGCTCGGCACGCCGCTCGTTGAAGAAGCTTGTCTTAAGAATGGCGTCAACTTCGTTCAAATGCTCAGTCCCTTTTGCAGCTTCAACAACATCGACGGTAACGCATTTTCTTTTGTTAATGTGTATATTTCTATTAGTGTGTGTACATGTATGCGTTTCTAGGGTTTCGAAGAAGAAATTTGATGGCTTGAGTTCAATTTGTTGCAGTACCTGTACGGACAGCTAGTGATCAATCTTATAGGCTTCAGAAATTCAAGCTACGATTGTTTTATGCTTCGGATATTGGGCAACCGAATTTGGAGGTATGTACTGCATGTGTTAATTTCCCCTTCCTATGTTTTCTTGGAATGTGGGAAAGTGATAAGAAGAAAGAATCAGCAACGTTCACTTTTATCGAAATTACCTTTTTTTTTCCTGGGATTATCAAGTGTAATTGTCTCAATTTTCATAGCAATAGGATTTGGGTTCTGTAGGTAGCTATTATCTTACTAGATTGAGATCTGATTTGTTCATTTATACCTTTTTATTGGAAGATAATGATATTTTCGAAAAAGCGAAATTCTTGATCCATGGAGGAACATTAGCAATATTATTACTATAAATTTTGTGTACAAAAGGAATGACATAACCCCTAAAATAGAACTCCAGAAAAGAATCTAATTTTTTCCATAATCAGTAACACATTTTGTTCCGAGTTCTTTCATCAACTACACACAAAGCTACTCAAAACTTTACTCTAGGCTAATATAGTATATTCCCTGCCTTCTCTTTGAAATGAACATCTCATTGTGGAATTCAGATGTGTTGTCTGTATACTGCCTTATAGTTGGATTTGCACCACTTTAGGCATATAGCAAAGGTGAAAATATGATTTTAGATACATGGTAGAACTGCAGGGTAAACTTGATAAGACTTTTCCTTACTTGAAACAGTGATGATTCTAGTTTGTTAAAGCATGTTTTGGTCTGAGGGATTAAAGTCTTTATGGTCGCTGTTTATTTGCAAATTAGTTTTTGGAGTACAAGTGTTGTTTTGAAATTGTACCAGTCCCACACCCTCTTTTATTATCTTGCTGAGCCTGAATTTGAGATTGCGCTTTCTTGTTCCAATAAGGCAGCAAGAGAGCGGCTGAAACAGGTCATTACGCAAGCCGGGGAAAAAGGACTATCTGATTTGATTTCAGATCATCCTCAAATAAATAATGATCATCCACGTAAGTAATTTGTCTTTCATAGTTTCCTAGAAGAAATTACTTGTTTAAAATTAGTAACATTCTTGTAGAAAATATTTTCTGTGTCTAGGTTTTTGTTTAAATTATTCATCTGGACTTGTCATTGGCTATTACTATACTGATGAAAAGTGTAATAGGAATGTGAAAAGAATAAAATGGTTAAGAAATTACAAATAAGTGCCCACATATCATAATTACTTTATAAGGTCATTAATTTTCAAATTAATAATGTGGTTCTTGCTATGTCATGAAAACTATAAAGAGGATTATATTCTGATTAATTTTTCAATGCAACACAAATTGATGAAAAGTGTGATAGGAATGTGAAAAGAATAAAATGGTTAAAAAATTACAAATAAGTGCCCACATATCATAATTACTTTATAAGGTCATTAATTTTCAAATTAATAATGTGGTTCTTGCTATGTCATGAAAACTATAAAGAGGATTATATTCTGATTAATTTTTCAATGCAACATAAATATGTTTGTGCGGTTTTTTTATTAGCTAGTCTACATTTGAATTATATTAGCAAGAAGAAAATTAGAGGTGTAGAAAGATGGGCGTGGGATGTGTAACAATTTGTTGTTTGACAATGGAACTTAAAACAAGGAAGAAGGGAGGAATTTTTATTTGACAGGTACAGCAATAAGTAACCTATACAAGAGGGAAAAAAAGGAGTATAAATAAAGGAAGCTCTTGTAACCTTTTTAGTTGTATTAATTATTTTTATTCATTTGCGGTTCTCCCTGTGTCACTTCTTACTATATTGCAAGGTCATAATTTTTAGTTTGTGATGTGCCATGGCTTTTCTCTGCAGGCTCAGAGTCTGAAGATCTACCATCATGGTTTCAGTTCTTCAATAAAGAGCTTGTGCGAAGTGCATCGTTTTCTGATCATGAAGCTTTTGATCATCCAGTGACATGTAAGGTGTTGGAAAGTTTTAGTCTTATGTTTGACTTGTGCCTTATAATGCAAGACTCAATGTATAGCTTCTCATGACAAATGCGTTATTTAGAATTGTTGATGATTACTCTTTCATTTAAATTTGATTCTGTTCTCCTCTCTTGCCTAAATTTACTTCCAGGTCTTTTGGTTGTCTCTTCAAAGGATGAACAGCCTATCAACCAGTTTGTTGATCTCTTCAACACCAACAAACTGCCATCTCTTTTTAATGATGGTGCAATGGACCCGAAGATTTTAAAGCATTATTTATTGGTTCATGATAATCAAGACGGCAGTTCTGAGAAGTATAAACATATTTTCTGATTTCTTAGAACTTGTTATATATAAATGTTGTTTTAATATATGCTCATGTTACAGTGTGAGACTTGGTACCTGATGACTATTTGTTTTGCTGAGAAATGTACATTGAATTTCTATTAGCTATCTTTATGAAAATTTCAACTAAATAACTACGTCATTGTTGTCCTAAGCTGGATTTTGATTGGAAACTAAAATTTATTGCTGTTTCAACTCCATCAGTCGTTTCCTTAATTAACATGAGGATTTGTTGGTGTCTAGATCATGGTATAGGTATCCCTTGTCAAGTTTAAGAGTCTAATTTGCTGGTTCAACTTCATCAGTCGTTTCCTTGGTCTCTGTGATGATATCTTGTCTACTTTCACAGCTTTTCTGGACTTTAATATAAGACTAAGCAACAACTTAAATTGAAAATAATTTGGGAGCTCTTGCGATTATCTGTGCAGAGCAGCTAGGATTCTAACTGAGATGAGGAGCACCTTTGGTTCTGACTGTCAATTACTTTGCATAAATTCCTCTGAAGGCGGTGTAGTTGAACATGATGACAATCCTTGGGTGCCTTATGTAAGTTACGATTGAGGATTTTATAAATGATTTATCGCTGTGTATTCCGTCTCCTTCCATCTTTCAGTTTATTAATAGTTGATAAGATACAACGAATCTGCTCTAGCTAAGCCTTTTTTTTAATGACAGAAATCTGATGCACCCCATGGTCAGAAACTTGGCTGCTTTCTTGATGTTGATGATCTTAATGAGGTAAATTTCTGTTTCTCATCGTTTTCAATACCATCAAAAGGTTACATACAGTTGATGATTCAAGTCGTTTTTGCTTAAATCAGAATTTTGACCATGATATCCAATTTTTACAACTGGGAACAGATGAAAGATATCATGCAAGATTTGTCTACAAAACACATCATTCCTTACATGGAGCAGAAGATACGTCTACTCAATCAACAGGTATGGCATTTCACATCTTTGGGTGTAATATATTTTCTTTGATGGTATATGACTGTCTTCAATGGTTGTAAACATTAAACATGGAAATGAGACCTTCCCATCTTTTTATTAATACACAACTTATTGTATCTTATAAAAAAGGAAAAAGTTGTGAACTTGTGATTTCATCATATTTTCCAGTGCTCATAGTGATGGGAACACTGCATGTTATATATATATAATATTTCTGATAAATGAAAGGTAATAATAATGACTTTCGGTCTTTCTTCCTTTTCCTTGTTTCTTCTTTGTCTCATTTTATGCTTTTATCAGGTTTCTGCAACAAGGAAGGGATTTAAAAACCAAATTAAAAACTTGTGGTGGCGAAAAGGCAAAGATGAAGTTGTAGAATCGTCCAATGGTTCGATGTATGTACAAATATTTAATTGTTAATTGCATGGTTCTTTTCTCACCTTGTTATCCTGCCTGATTTGGTTTCTTTATTTTGCTTTTAAAGGTACACCTTCAGTTCCATTGAATCTCAAATTAGAGTATTGGGTGATTATGCCTTCATGCTGAGAGATTATGAACTTGCGTTGTCAAACTATCGTTTAATTTCAACGGATTACAAGATTGATAAAGCCTGGAAGCGCTATGCTGGTGTGCAGGTAGCTGTTACTTGTATTTTAGTGAATTCATGTTTGTTTGATTTGGGATTTGATTCTCAGCCCTTGTGCTTTGTAGTAATAGTAAATCCTTATTTTATGTTTTTCCTCTTTTATAAATAGTTATTCTTCTTATAGTTCCTTCTAAATTCTAATCATTATCTCTAATTTGGGAAGTGGCTTGCCTTTTAAGGGCCTTGAGATAATTATGTGTTCTTGTAGGAAATGATGGGGCTTACATACTTCATGCTAGATCAATCGAGAAAGGAGGCAGAGTATTGCATGGAAAATGCATTTAATACTTATTTGGTACATACCTCAGTATCTTTTTTTTTTATTATTGATATTTAAGGCAAAAACTATATGAGGAGTATATACACAATATGAGAAGCCCAAGCCTTATTAAACATTCAACTGAGTCTTCTCCTGGAATCTATTTTTACCTTGTCCGTATTCTGTGCTCTCTAAAATCTGTTTGTTTCTTTTCTGAAGAATTGTGTGATTATTTGACTTGGTATTCATGCAGAAAATTGGGCCACCTGGTCAGCAAAATGCAACACGGTGCGGTCTTTGGTGGGTAGAAATGTTGAAGACAAGGGATCAGTTTAAAGAGGCTGCGATAGTTTACTTTCGTGTTTGTGGTGAGGTAAAGCACATATTCTACGAACAATAATGGGTAAGAAAATTTGGTTGTATGCTTCTGATAAACAAATCCTGTTTTAGGAACCACTACATTCTGCTGTAATGCTCGAGCAAGCATCTTATTGCTACTTGTTGTCCAAGCCACCAATGTCACACAAATATGGATTTCATCTTGTTCTTTCCGGTGAGCGTTACAAAAAAAGTGATCAGGTAATTATACCAAAAACAAATCTGAAAGTTAACAAAGGAAGTTGCATTTGCTAACAACTGCCTTACTTGTTCTTTGCCAGATTAAGCATGCGATTCGTACTTATAAAAATGCCATTTCAGTTTACAAAGAAACTACATGGAGCCATATTAAGGACCATGTGCATTTCAATATTGGACAGTAAGTTGCACCAACTTGCTATGACCGTAATTTCTCTTAGTTGTTTTTTTTAACCTTTCAATATAAGAGTTGCAAACCTTTTGCTAAACTTTTGGCTTAGATGGTATGCGATTCTTGGGAATTATGACTTGGCTGCTTCACATGTATTGGAGGTTCTGGCCTGTAGTCATCAATCCAAGGCAACACAGGACATATTTCTTAAGCACTTTCTTCAAATTGTTCAGGTGACACTGGTGTGGTGATATGTCATTTTTTTGTTAACTTCAATAGAGTTTGCAACTTGTAAGACCTGTCTGGTTCTTGAAGAGTTTTTTTTTTTTCCAGCCTGTAGTACTTAATCTTGTTTGGGCTTTCGATTCTTTCCACAACCTTAATTACTTGTTAAAACTAAAGCTTCTATAAAATAAGCATGGTTTATGAGACAGCTGAAAGAATCTAAGGTTGGATTAGTGCATAACATCTGGAATTAAACAAATAAAGGGTAGAAAATATTCTATTATGTCATATTGCTGTAATCCAATGGTTTTATTTTACCTTTGCTCTTTAAAACAAGTTCTTGAACGTTAATTGTATATTTTCTTGGTGTTAATTTATTTATGTTTTTCAAATAAATGCAGAAAACTGGAAAGACAATTGAAGTTTCGAAACTTAGATTGCCTGAGATTAACCTCTCTTCTCTTAAGGTCGTTTTTGAAGATCATCGAACATATGCATCACCTACAGCAGTAAGTTACAATAGATTTGAATTCTTGTTGGTTCGAAACATGTGCATAGTTTTTTTTTTTTTGGTATGGTCTTCTTTCTCCCCCTCCCTTCTGCCACCATAATTGCACAAATATTTTCTCAGTCAAGTTTAAACTTTGCCTTTGGGCTTATATTGATGGATTACATTTGCAAAATATATCAGGCTAGTGTTAATGAAAGCATATGGCGTTCCTTAGAGGAGGACTTGGTTCCATCTCTGACTACTGTCAGGACTAATTGGCTAGAGATACACTCGAAGATTCTTCCCAAAAAGCTTAAAGATTCAAATGTTTGTGTTGCAGGAGGTATGTAGGTGATAGAACATCATTTAGCATAAATTAGTTTGATTAATTTACCTTTATACTCTTGTGATAGAACTGATATGTTCTTAGGAGTGAAAGAGATGAACATACTGGTCCATTTACTGCAATTATCACCATCTTCTCTTCACCTTCTAATTCTCCACCAGTCTTTCTCTCTCGCTCTCCCTCATTTTTTGTAAAAGCTATTTATCAAGAAATCTTTTTTTTTTCTTTTTTTTTTCTCTTGAGTTTTTGTATGGCTTCAAAAGAGTTATTTGTACAGATTTTTTAGTCTATCCAATGGATGCTTGTAATGCATCCTCATCATTTTGCAGAAGCGGTGAGGGTTGATATTGAGTTTAAAAACCCTTTGCAAATTCCGATATCTGTTTCTAGTGTATCCCTGATGTGTGAGCTTTCCACAAGTTCGGATGAGACAAAATCTGGTAAGTGGACCCTATGTTTTCCTGATTTCTTCTTGTGTGTTCACTACTTTGATTTATTCATTTAGTTTCTTTCATTAGTAAAAATTGGTAAATAAAAATATTGTAAGGAGTTAGATGGGGATCCAGATTAAAAAAAATGGGTAAATACATTAAACAGGATACCTAAACAGTTTCTGATGATGCAGATGCCAATAACTCAGCACAGGAGGTTCAGAACAATGATGAGTCCGTTGAGACAACCAGCAGGTATGCATTTCAGTATTTCAAGCTTTATAGTTCTTTACCTTGACTGTTTTCTTATTAGGAAGCTTAAGCTATAATTCTTGTTTGCTATTTTCAGGGAAACAAGTCAAAAGGATTCCTCCTTTTCTTTGTCAAAGGCTGACTTTTCATTAGAAGGAGGTGAAACAATCATGGTAAGTGCTTTATTGAGATTTGAAACAAATTAATTTTAATTTGATTAATTCTCAGTAGTTGTTTCCTCTGCATCTATTGGTCCATGTTCTATCTTAAGCTATTTTCTATGATATGTTCGAAGTTTATTCTAGGATGAATTAATTTGATAGCTATTGTATGTCTATTTATGGAAATTCAGCTCAAATAAGATTGTCAGTTTTGGTTTACAAGTATTATTGTACAATTCTGTCTATTTACAGCTTATATTTTACTTTCTAGGTGCAACTAACGGTTACTCCAACAGTAGAAGGCATTTTACACATTGTTGGTATAAGGTGGAACTTATCAGGTGTTGTTGTTGGTTTTCATAATTTTGAGTCAAATCCTATAAAGAAAAGAAGTTCAAAGGGTAGAAGACGAAGTGCTAGCCGTTCTTCTGGTGACAACCTCAAGTTTGTGGTGATCAAGGTGCATACTTTTTCTCCCAGTCTCAACCCTCTACTGTTACGACCTCCCCCAATAGTGATAACAAATAACAAAAAGGAAAAAAAGAAAAGGTTTATCTGAAATGATTTGGCTCGACTTCTTTTCACTTTATTATTCTTTTCAATGTTCAGAGTCTACCAAAACTTGAGGGCGTCATTCAGCCTTTACCCACAAGTGCATATGCAGGAGATGTACATCAACTTGTTCTGGAGTTGAGAAATCAATCAGAATGTGCAGTTAAAGTAAACTGAAATTCAATATCCTTTTTCTTTTATTTTCAGTTGTCTTTATATGTTGGTAGTATCTATCAAGTATCTTCTATTTGGCCAGACCCATTCCTCTTGATAATTCAAGAAGTTGGGCACTGAGCTTTATGTTTGGAATTGCTTTTGTATTTTCTAGTCTCTGTGGGGAAGTTTTTACATGTACATTCATCGCTTGCTTTTGTGTCACTCCATTGCACTCACAAGACAAGCTAGTGTGCTTTATCGCAGCACACATAGTGCAGTTGTCTATAGTTTCGCCTAGTAGCTAAATTTTGCGTGCATGCCAGTTGTTTATACTTTGTCCTAGTAGCTAAATTTTGCGTGCATGCCAGTCTTTTTGTTAACTTATGCAGTTTTTAATGCGATGTGATACTTTGGCAGAACTTGAAGATGAAGGTCAGTCATCCAAGATTTCTGAATGTTGGGAGTCAGGAAAGTTTGAATGTGGAATTTCCTGCTTGTTTGGAAACAAAGACGAATTCTGGACAAAGTTCTGTACAATATAATTCTGGTAACACGTCTCAACCTGTGTTTATGTTTCCAGAGGTCAGTATCCTATTTCTCCCTGTCCACTGCCTTATCTTTATTATACCATGAATTCAATGCTTCTGATCTTATGTTCTTTTTTTTTCCTCTTGTTTCAGGACACAATTATCAAAGGGGAAAGACCATTTTTGTGGCCTCTTTGGTTTCGGGCTGCTGTTCCTGGAAATATTTCCTTATATATAACCATATACTATGAGATAGAAGATACATCAAGCACTATGAGATACCGCACCCTTTCCATGCATCATAATTTGCAGGTGCTTATATCTACTATTGCTATGAAAGTGCTTATATCTACACGAATAAAGAGAATAGAATGAACCGAGAGAACTCTGTTATTATTTGATTTTTTTTTTGTTTTTTATCACTAATACCCTAGGGTATTTAACTGCATCATATGACCCTGCTGCATTGTTTGAATACGAGATAATCCTTAAAAAATAGGAATATAAGTAATGCCGAGGAAGAGTACAAATCTTAAGCTCTAAGTATTTGAGGAAATATGGCCTGATTAGCTGTACATCTTCAAGTAGATGATATTATCACACAACTGCCACTCTGGGAGTAAATTTTGAGGAATTAACATCCAAATTTGTATGAAATATCTATTCCAATTTTGAGGGGGGTATGATTTCCTCTGAGAGTAAAGTTATTTTGGTGGACCTATCAAACCACATCCGAGGAGATTGTGTAAGTTCTTACAAGGACTTTCGGAGCTTGCATAAAGTCAACTTAGTCTTTGTCTCGAAGCCTTGTGGAATTTCTGTTAATATTTCATCTTTCTAGTTTACCCTCGAGGAATGCATTCCTGACATGTAGCTCCTAAGGATAGTTGAACACAGAGTGAATTAAGCTTGGCTACAGTATTTGCTATGCTCTTGGTGAGTGATGAAATTTCAGGTGCAAGTTTCTTTTCTTCCAAGGTCAGGAGTACAACACTTTTAGGTTATGTTTGGTAGGAGGGAGAAATGGTTGGATGGAGAGGAGAGGAGAGGGGAGGAGGGAGAGGTTATATCCTTTTGTTTGGCAAGAGATATTATGGGAAAGAGGGGAGAGGTTGTAGGATTGTAAATTCTCTCAAATCCACCGTTAGAATCCTTCCATTAATGTAAGGATTCTAACTTTCTATTCTCATTTGCTTAAAACTACAAATATAAACTCTATAAAGTATGAAGCATGCTTTCTCCTCTCCTTACCTCCGAAATGGCTTCTTGGGTTGGAGGAGTAGGTTTCATGCTAAGTATACTTTTTCTTTCAGTTTACCCGACCTCATATTAAAGCCAAACAAGAATACAGAAATCATTTCTTTATCTTATTGTTTTTTAAATGCACTTTGGACAAAAGGATTTTACTGCCAAAGAAATTTGGTTGCTGCCAGTACCAGTTTAGTTTCTTTAACTATTGAGTGATAGTCAATTCTCCTTGTTTGAGATCACCTAGACCCTTTACCTCCAAGAGTTCAAGAGGTATTTTTGCTGTCGGAGTATGCTTCCTTGACAGAGTCCCACATTTGGTTGCTTGTCTAAGACAAGTGGCCTCTTTCTCTTTTTCAAGAAAAATGTCTTCACGATTTGGTCAGGAAGAGAGTGTAACCTAGGCATCAACATGGCGTTCTCAGTTTTCCAGGCTCTGAACTTCGATTGTTTTGATGTGATGGTGCCTTCACAATTCTGGTGAGATAACCATATTTCTTTTGCTGCAGATTAATAGCATCCAGATTGTGACCACTGTAAGTAGTTCTTGTTAGCTAGTGGTTGGTGACTGACAAAACTAGGGTTTCAAATTTCCATTACTAGTGGAAATAGGACTATTCCTTCAGTGGAGGAAGCATCTGAGGTTTCTGAGGTGGCTACACTATGTCTTGCCACCTAGTATACCATGGGTTGCTGCTATACCATAAAAAGGACATAGAAATGAACAAAGGCTTCAGTAATACTAGAGGGTATTTAATTACATCACAGGGCACTAGTCTCTTTTAAACAAAAAACACTCTCTAAAAATCCTGGATGCATAAAATCACAGGGCAGTGCACTAGTCTCTTTTAAACAAAAAACATCCCTAAAAATCATGGATGCATATAGCAAGGAAAAAATTAAAGATTAGGATTTGAAAGATTAAGTCATTATTTTTTATTTGCAACTTGAAATACCTGTGAAAAACAGAAACATATTTTTATTCCTAAAATCTTTGAATTAAAGTTGTATTATCCACATTAGTTTACATTGGTACTTGAAATAGAATTATGCCTTGGGTAAACCATTGGCGAATATTTTAAACTAGCAATCATTTTTGGTCTGCATTATGCATGTGTTTTCTGAAGATTCACGTGTGGTCTGCTTCTTAGAAGGTTCCAATTAATTTGTTATCAACGGGTATTTAATATTCTTGTGGTGTTATTCTTTTGAATTCCCTTTACTAATTCTGGTGGACATCTTACATTAATACAAACCTAATAGCTGGTGATATTTTAAATTTGTCAATATAGGTATTGCCATCATTAGACATCTCATTCCAAGTCAGTCCTTGTCCGTCAAAATTGCAAGAGTTCCTTGTGCGGATGGACATTATTAACAAAACCAGTACAGAGAGTTTTCAGGTCCATCAGTTATCATCTGTGGGAGAAAAATGGGTTATCTCCCTGCTTCAGTCTGCTGATACTGAATTTCCTTCACAGTGTCTAATGGCCGGTCAATCTTTGTCTTGTTTTTTCATGCTCAAGGTTGGTACTTTCCTACTTGGTGCTAAAGATATTAGTTTCATTTTCATGTTTAAGGTTGGTAAAAGTTTTGTGGATAAAATTAACGGGGAGGATCCTGTCTAAGACAAGAGGATCTCTTCTCTTTTTCAAAAAAAAAAAAGAAAAGTTTTGTGGATAAAATCACTTTGTTGGCTTTCAGGATCAGAAGAAAACAGCGACTCCAGAGGACAAGACGTCTTCTGTTTCCAATCTCTTTGGAAGTGTTGTTGGATTGGGTCCTCAGGGTAATGCTGGACAACTTTTTGATACATCGAGCTCTCCACTGGCTGATTTCCATAATTGTGAAAGAATGCACCAGGAAATTTCATCCCAGGTTGACAAATTTATTCAAACTCAGTAGTTAGAGCACTAAATCCCTTTCGTCTTTATCATCATCGCTGCTTCAAATCTATCAATAATCTGAACCCTATGCTATCCTTGGGTGTTTATTTGATTTATTTTTTGAAAGTGGATATGAAGTGTCAAAGTGCATGTACATTTTTTGGAAAAGAAAAAGAAAAAAAAAGTGGAGTCATACATGATCATTTATTTTGGTGTTTTTTAAAATGAAATATGCTACATACCTATAGAGGCAAACAAAGTATGATCTTTGGTGATGTGACATTGAAGAATAATAGTAATATGACTTCATCGTTTTTTTCACCTTTGAACAGAGCCACTCAACAGTTGACTTCATATTGATCTCCCGGCTGCTGAAGGGTGATCCTCACTCTGGAATTCCAGATCCATCGCATCTTTTCTCTCACCATTCTTGTCATTGCAGGCAAGTTCCAGCTTTAAAGGAATCGCTATATGTATCTAAAATTGAAATTGCAATTTTTCCTTCTTTTGAAAAAGGCTGATGTTCTCTCTCTTATGATTGATATATAGTATTACGAGCAGAAGCCCTATATCTTGGCATGTTGATGGGCCTCGAACATTACATCACAACTTCTCTGCATCCTTTTGCGAAATTAAACTAAGTATGACAATATACAACTCGTCCAACAACTCTGCATCTGTGCACATTAACACTCATGACTCCAGTGGCAATTCAAGTGAATCAACATCAGCTACAACTACTGGCAACCAAGTAGGTTGGCACGATGTCTCACTAGTTACTGACATTAAAGTCACAACTGATGTCCTTGCAACTCAATCTGCAAAGCCACCATCTCTTGATTCTGTTTCTCCTTACATATGGTCTGCTGCAAGTTCAACTAGAGTCTGTATTGAGCCTATGTCAACGATCGAAATTCCTCTTCAGATTTCTGTATTTTCACCCGGGACGTATGATATTTCAAGCTACGAGTTGCATTGGAATCTTCTACTGCCTAATGGTGAAACAAATGTTGATTCTTCAGGTACATGCCAGGGGTATCCTTATTATCTTACTGTGCTCCAATCAGCTTGATGTTCACTTTTTTGTTTGGTTCCATTCGGACTGTACTGTAAATTATTATGTGTAATTTACTCTTTACGACAATAGGAATTACGAAAAGGGTTAGGATCTGTAGGAAGGGTGATTTTTTTTTCTTTTTGTGTTGTAGTTTTGGTCCTGCTCAATTGAAGAATAAGAGCAATTAAGATGAATATAATTTTTATACCATTTTTGGATAGATTTTACTCTTTTTACTCCCAACACTTTTTCCCCTCTTGTAATCATATGGCGAATGCGATTCATGCATTGTTGTCACTTTGAACAAAAAATTGTTAACGTTTATATTTCTTTTAAAAAGGTAATTTTTTTTTTGATAGATGTTTAATTCAATTATCAAAACCTTAATGCTTAGTAATATAAATTGCACAAATTACTCACATGAACAATAACAATGTGGACAAATACACATAAATTGGATTAATGCTATGGGTGTGGTTGAATTCTGCTTATTCAGTTGATCAAATTGTTGAGCTTTTCAAGGCAATGAATTTGATATTTATATCCAATTAGACATATAAAATTTAATTGATAATAATGTCAAACTACAATTGATTTGTTTTCTTTCTTTCGTTTTCATGCGGCTTTAACTAGATATATGGAGAAGTTGTAGGAATCTCTCATCTCCATTTGTACATTTCTCAACTTCCACACATTTTAGAAACAAAAAAAGGAGACTTACTATTTTATAATATTTATTTGACATCTACCTTTATGAATGTTGGAGTAAAAAGCTATCGTGTTGAAATATTTTAGTCTACCTCTTCAATACCTAAGGGTGTCTTTATTATCCAGCTCGAGATTGCTTCTGGTCAACGAAGCCATTTTCAGTATCTTAATTATCAACTATCCCACTTTATATACATTTTAGTAATATTCAATCTCAATTAAACACCCCTACCTATCCCATCCCATTTGTACTTAAGATCTTCATTCTCATCCCCAAAGAAATAAATGATTTTAATTTAATTAATGTTCAAACTTCAGATTTAATAGCAAATATTTAATCATAGGTTAAATAGTAACTATTTAGTATTTACAAGAACTATCAATTATCAAGTACATAACCGTAATCAAAGATTCCTCCGAAAATTATTAACGAATATAATTAGAAAAGAAAAACAAAATTTATTATTAACAACCAGCCAAAAAAAAGATATATAGAGAACACCAAATGACATATGACCAAGTCTCAAATTTACTTATTATTATTATTTTTTTCTTAAAAAAAAGTCTCATATTTACTTCACAAGTCATTTCCCAACAATGTTTATTTTCTCAAAAAGATGCGATCAATCATTTGAAATTGAAACAAAGGAAAAGAAGAAAATACATGATAATCAGACACACAAGTAGGTTCGAAAAGACGTACAAAGCCATCAAATTTTCAAATTTTCTTAATTAAGCTATGACATTTTGCATCTACTTCTTTCTACAAACTACAATTATTTATATCGATAAATTATACGTGTACTTCTATATGAAACAAGTTAATTATATGGTTTACCCAAATGACTGTCTTTCTAACCAAGTCATTTCACCTTTGGATTGGTTGGGGATGCTTCCCTTGTGTTGGTCTTGCTGTTTCTTTTTTCTTTTTTCCTTAAAAAGAAAATCCTAAAAAGGGAAAGATAAATAAATTAAAATTAACACATAAATGTAAAAATGTCAAAACAAAAAATAAAATAATAATAAATATAAAATTAGAAAGAAAGAGTGAAAGAGTTGCAAGTTGCAAGCCGCGTATACTAATGGAATTGGAAACAAACAAACTGAAACAGCAGTCTATGTGGAATTATAGTAATACTAATAATCACATAAGATAATAAGATAAAGTATTGTTATTAGGCACCATATGTTGTGTTGCAAATAGTTAGCAATACTCTTTAAAAATTATTATATGAAAAACTATATGAGACTAGATACTTAATTAGATCAATAATGATATTTACACATGAAAAAAGAATTAAGTACCACCCGTCTATAAGATAAATATCAACACACGGAGAACAGAAGCATGGAACTTTCCAATTTATAACTTTCCTCCTTTCTTTTATTTTCTCTCATTTTCCCGGAAAGTTCCATTAAAATAAACCTCAAATCTTTCTCTTATCTCTCTCTATTCTTTGACTCTTTCATTCCTCTCTCTCTCTCTCTCTCTCTTTAATCTCTTCACCAGGGGTTAGGTATTTGAACTTAAAACCAGCGACCTTTCTTTGACCAACTCGACTCGCCCAAACAAACAACCTTTAATTCTGCCATCAAAACCCTCCCCCAATCTATTAATTATCTCATTCATTTCGATCCAACTTTTTTTATTCTTGTTGTCAATATGAATGATTTATTTTCAGGCTCCTTCTCTAGGTTTCGGAACGAGGATGCATCGCCGGATCACCACGTGATTGAGATGTCGTCTTCATCGGCCACGGCAGGGGCTACCAATGGAGTCAATCTCGATAAGTTTTTTGAAGATGTTGAATCGATCAAGGAAGAGCTTAAAGAACTCGAGAGACTTCATGAGAATCTTAACTCTTCTCATCAACAGAGCAAGACTCTGCACAACGCTAAAGCCATTAAAGACCTTCGATCTCGAATGGATTCCGATGTTTCCCTCGCTCTTAAGAAGGCTAAGCTTATCAAGGTTCGTCTTGAAGCCCTAGACCGAGCCAACGCCGCCAATCGGAGCTTGCCTGGTTGCGGACCTGGTTCTTCCTCGGACCGGACTAGAACCTCTGTGGTCAACGGACTCCGTAAGAAGCTCAAAGACTCCATGGAGAGTTTCAACACTTTACGCCAACAGATCTCGTCCGAGTACAGAGACACCGTTCAACGCCGTTATTTCACTGTCACGGGAGAAAATCCCGACGACAAAACCATTGACCTCCTCATCTCAACAGGTAATTAAACAAAAAATCCTCGAATCCTCCATTGAATTCATATCTATCAAAACTCGATTGAAACTCATTGAATTTGTTTCCACGATTGGATTCAGGGGAAAGCGAGACGTTTCTGCAAAAAGCGATTCAGGAACAAGGACGAGGGAGGGTTCTGGACACTATAAAGGAGATCCAGGAACGTCACGATGCAGTGAAGGACATGGAGAAGAATCTGAAAGAGCTCCACCAAGTGTTTCTGGACATGGCGGTTCTGGTCCAAGCTCAGGGAGAGCAACTGGACGATATAGAGAGCCACGTGGCGAGAGCCAATTCGTTCGTGAGGTCGGGAGCACAGCAGTTGCAGACGGCGAGAAAACACCAGAAGAATACCCGGAAATGGACCTGTTACGCCATCATTCTATTGCTGGTCATCATCTTGATCGTGATTCTCAGTTTGAAGCCATGGAATTGGGGCGGTAATGGCGGCGGCGGTCAACCGAATCCGCCCGCTACACCGAGTCCGCCCGCTACACCTTCACCCCCCTCAGTCTGATTAGTCAACCATGCGAGTCTACGTTCCTTTCATACTCCGCGTTGCATCTTAGTATATTCCTCCTGCCTTAGACTTAGTCGTACGTCTGTTATTATTGTTATTATTCTTTTTAATTATTATTATTATTATTACGTCACATGGTCCCTTTTCCTTTTCTCATGTCTTTTTTGTAAGTAGCTCGAATTTTGGGTTTTTTTTTTTGTGTATCATTGTTACTTATCCTTTATATATAAATATCTATATGCATTCTTCGGATAAATTATTATTATTTTATTTATTTGCTTCGAATTTTGTAGTACTACGGCTGAATTTTGTTTCAAATATAATTTTTTTGATAATAGAAATTTAGAAAAATAGAGATTTGGAAAAAAATAAATAAATAATTGATAAATAGAGATATAAAAAAATTGATAAATTTATTTTAAAAAATTATCTTATGATTTTAAAATAGTTGTTATCACTCAAAGTCCATGTTATTATTGTATCTTACTTATAATAACCACTATCATTCTTAATAAATTTGTTATACATAAAACAAATTAATCAAACAATAAATTAAATACTCACTTTTATAAAAATGTTAAAAATGAAAGAATTCTTACTAAAAAAAGAGATCTAACAAAAAAATAATTGATAAATCTATATAAAACTATTAAAATAATACATTATGTAGTCACCACCATATTAAAACGTTATCACTATAATACTAAGTGTTGCTCCAGAATTCGCCCAAAATACGTGGACCAGTTGAGAGGGGACACGTGGATCAGATAACTTGTAAACATTTGCTAAGTCCTTGCGCGCCACAAGGAAGCGCTGTTAGCATGGGTCCCGGAGGAGGCACCCGGAGTACAAGGTACTCCAGGAAGCTTGCATAGCGTGAAGGCTCTCCGGGATGTGTCAGGTCTCTCCCGAGCAATCAAGTCGCATTTAATGCTGCATGGGAGGAAGCGTGTTGGGACTGTAACACGCAATAAAGTCCGACGCAAGACAACCCCCAAAGACGGCAGTACAAGGTAATGATCATTTAAGTCTAGCGACGGCTACTCTGCGAAGAGTCACGTCAATCACAAGGCAAAAAGGACATTCTTCATAAAGACCCTACAGCATCTAGGGATTTGACCATGCATCACCCATATATTCATTGGAAATGCCCAACTTTATGGATACTTACAGATACATGTGTAAGAACGATTCTAGGGATTACCCCACCAAAAATACTATAAATACCCCCTCAAAGCTCATTTAAGGGGGTCGAGAATCTTGGTTTTGCAAAAGAGCAAGAAGAGAAAATACTCACCAAGAACATTCTCTGTATTTAAGAGAAAGACATTCTCCCAAGTGTGGAATCTGTATTAAATACATCCATTAATAACAGAGACTCGTGGACTAAGGCTCATTAACGCCCCAACCACGTAAAAAATCTTCATCTCACTTTCTTACAGCTCTTTATTATAATCATATTTTAATAGTTGTCGAAAACCTCGGTCAACATTTTGGTGCTTTCATTGAGAGCTGAGGAAAGCTGCTACATAACACGCATTTGACTTCACAACAATTTTTATGTATTTTTCGAATTTAGATGTGTATTAAAGTATTATATATTTTATTACTTTATAGTTTACTCTTTCATTTTCTTTTAAATTTCAAAATTTCCTATTATTAAATTCACTACAATATTCATATGGTGGAGACAAGAAGTACACGTCATCCTCGCCCTTTAGAAGACGCTCAAGATCCCAATGAGGAAGATGTAGCCTCAAGAGCAGCAGAGGAGTCCGAGGAAGAAGAAGAAGAGATAGTTCCCGACGAGAACTACGAGGAACACCTCGACGAGTATGCCTATGACGGAGGAAGCTACTCGGAGTTGGTGCTCCTTAGACAAAAAGCTATCGATCATGAAGCTGAGATCGAAGCTCAGAAAGCGCAAAATCAAAAAATGCAGGAAGTGATGCTAGCCATGCAGAAAGCCATGGAGGCAGCTGGTATTCACGTGCATCCCAAGGCGATGGCCGCTGGGCTCGACGGGGAGCCGCCGACGTCTTCGCCTAATTCCCAAAGAAGAAAGACCTAGGGAACCTAGTCCCATAAGGCACCCTGCTGAGGAAAACCAAACAAAAAACCCTACTTCTACCCCTGGGCGAAAGAAAAAGGTGCAGGATCCGCGAAGGGTCCGCTCAGATTTCCCTAAAGGGAAAGGTCCGCAGAGGGGCAAGCCCCAAAGAGGGAGTCTTGGCCCTCAGGATCGAGGGGACCGGAAAAGCGTTTCCGTGCACCAGGAACCAGGGGGTAGAGGAAGAAGAGGACAGAGATGTCCTCCCATTGATCTGAGAAATCAAATCAATGGAAATCAAGGTGACCTCCGAGATCACCTTGACCAAAAAAGATACAGGCCCGTGGTCTCCTCGAATGCATCAGTAAACGAAGGGATTATGGCGGAACTTGCCATACTTCGAAAAGATATTGCTCGAGTCTCCCGGAGGCAGAAGGGAGACGACTCCGACTCAGACAGTGAGGATCGGGAGCCCTGTGCCAAACATATCCTGGAGGCGGAGCTCCCTAAAAACTTCAAAATGCCCGAAATGGCGGCATATACTGGGAACTCCGACCCCATCGATCACTTGTCACGGTTCAACCGTGTCATGACGGTCATGCGGGTCAGCAATGACGCCAAGTGCTTGTGCTTCCCCCTCACTCTGAGCGGATCAGCAGAGGAATGGTTCAAAAAACTGGAACCAGGATCGGTGGGTTCTTTGGAACAAACTCCAAACCAACTTCCGAGGAGACAATTTGTCGGCTTGCCAGAAGGTTAACTTGGAGGTCAGTGCCTTGACCAACATCAAGCAACTGCCCACCGAGACCTTGAAGAATTACATCAAGAGGTTCCGAGAGGAAGCCTCGAAGACCAAGAAGGTCGACGACGGACAACAGCTTGCGCTTCTCCAAGCAGGAATCCGCACTGGGACTCCCTTCTGGAACGAGTTGCAGCAAGAAGGCACTGCTAGCCTTCAGGACTTCCAGAAGCGAGTCCAAAAATATATTAACCTCGAAGAAGCCCAGATCGTGGCTTACGGAGGCTACTATCCCACCGGGATAGCAGGATACATGCCAGGAGTGTCGCCCTCGAATCGTCCCGCGACCGCGACTCCACAAGTAAGTGGTATACGGTTCTCCGCTACTCCCGGATACAGCCAGGGCCAAACTCTGGCACCGGCATCTTCCCATTACGGCAACCCATCCGGGGTGAATGGACGAACTCCTTCACAGGCTGCCCCGACTGCTAGCTTAACAGGCCCTACCCAGGGGTCAAGGAGCAAAAGGTCCTCCAAGGGCAGCACCCGAACGGGAGAGAAGCGCCAAAAGAAGGGGTACACACCCCAATACACCCAGTACACAGAGCTCACGGACTCTCAGGAACGTGTATATTTTGCCACAAGGCAGAATACGCACTACCGGAGACCCCAGCCGTTGTACAAAGATAGCTCCCGGAGAGATCCGAGTAAAAGATGGGAGTACCACAATGACATTGGTCATAGCACCAACGAGTGTACAAATCTCAAGGACGAGATTGAAAATTTGATCCGCTTGGGCCACCTCTATGAGTGGATCAAAAATAGGTTGCCCCACCTTAATCCAGGGCAGGTGGCCGGGGGTATGCCTCCGGGAACGCCAGGGAGTACAGCAGGAGTATTGCCTCCAGCTGCTCCCGCAGGTGACACCCAAAGATATCCCCGGCTACCGCCCCGCCTAATGGACGGGTAGCCATGATCTCCGGAGGTCCCCACATCGGAGGAAACACTCGCAAGGAGCGAAAAAGATATGCCGAGGCCGCAAAACACAGTGAGGTGTGGGAGGTTACTCAACTCCCGGCTCAAAGGCCTCGGCTAATGGACCAGCCCATAACGTTCACGGAAGAAGACGCCAAGACGGTGCGTTTTCCTCACCACGACCCGCTGGTCATAGAGACCCCCATCGCAAATAAAGTGGTGGCTAGGGTCCTGATTGACAATGGGAGTTCCGTGAACTTGCTCTTCAAATAAGCCTTCACTGCGATAGGATTGACCAACCGGGACCTCTCGCCTAGTGGATCACGGCTCATAGGGTTTAACGGGACGACGCTAATCCCGATGGGAAAAGTCAGGCTCCCAGTTACCCTGTGCCCGGATACCCCCCAGAGCACATTTAAGTATTGCACCTTCGTGGTGGTAGACTGTCCAACAGCCTACAACGCGATCCTAGGCCGACCGGCCCTCGTCGACTTTGGTGCGATTACTTCAATCCGACATCTATGCCTGAAATTCCCTACCCAGGAAGCCGGAGTCGGAACGGTGAGGGGAAATCAGGGAGAGGCCAGGCAATGTTACAATGTTGCCACCCACTTACCAGTACTCATGGTCCGGGGGCCCCCTGAGATAGAAAAGGCTGAAGAGGATGAGTTGGATCCTCGCATAGGGTCCGAAAGGGTCGTGGAACCAATGGAGGACGTCGAAGAAATACCAGTGTGCGACGACGACTCCACCAAAGTACTCCGGATAGGGAAGAGCCTGGATCCGGAGGAAAAAGATAAAATAATAAAAACACTGAAGGGCGCCATCGACATCTTTGCATGGCGCCAAGAAGACATGACCGGCATCAGCCCTCATGTCATCACCCATGTACTCAATGTCAACCCGGACATGCCCCCTGTACAGCAAAAGAGACGCCCGCTCGACTCGGTGAAAGTCGAGGCCTTAGAGAAAGAGGTGGACAAACTCTTGTCCAATGGCATGATCCGCGACGTGTATTATCCGGAATGGCTGGCCAATCCAGTCCTGGTGCCCAAGCCGAACGGGACTTGGCGGGTTTGTATAGATTTCACAGATCTAAACAAAGCCTGCCCAAAGGACTGCTTTCCGCTGCCCAGGATCGACCAGATGGTAGACGCCACGTCCGGATTTAAGCTACTGTCTTTCATGGATGCCTATGCTGGGTATAACCAAATAAAAATGCATACGGCAGACCAGGAGTGCACTAGCTTCAGGACCGATAAGGGGGTATACTGCTACCTAGTCATGCCTTTCGGACTGAAAAACGCCAGAGCAACCTATCAAAGAATGGTTAACCGGATGTTTAAAAGCCTCCTGGGACGAAATATGGAAGTGTATGTAGACGACATGCTCGTCAAATCCAAAGCATGCAACAGCCATGCAAGCGACTTAGAAGAATGTTTCGAAGTCGTCCGGAGATACGACATGAAGCTCAACCCGAAAAAATGCACCTTCGGGGTCAAATCGGGAAAATTCCTAGGCTTCATAGTCAGCCAAAGGGGGATCGAAGCGAACCCGGAGAAAATCCAAGCTCTCCTGGACATGCCATCCCCCAAGAAACATAAAGACGTGCAGAGCTTGACCGGAAAGGTAGCCGCACTGAGCCGCTTTATCTCACGATCAACGGACAAGTGCATACCCTTCTTCAACATACTGAAGAAATGCCAAAAGTTCGAATGGTCAAATGAATGCGAGGAGGCATTCAAAAGGTTAAAAGACCACATGGCAAAACCTCCTATCCTATCAAAACCCGTCCTTGGAGAAGACTTGTTCCTTTACTTGGCCGTCTCCGAGCACGGCTTGTCAATATTTACCCAACGGTCGGGAGGAAGAAAAAATTCAGCACCCCGTGTACTATGTTAGTAAGCGCATGATAGGGGCCGAGACAAGGTACCCGGTCATTGAAAAATTAGTATTCTGCCTCCTGATGGCATCAAGGAAGTTGAGACCATACTTCCAAGCCCATCCGATCAGAATCCTGACCAATCATCCGCTCCGGCAAGTTCTCCAGAAGCCTGAAGCATCCGGAAGACTCCTCAAGTGGGCGATGGAGCTAAGTCAATTCGACTTACATTACGTGCCCCGGATTTCCATAAAAGGCCAAGCCTTGGCAGACTTCATCACCGAATGCAATGAAGCCGAGGCAACAGCCAATACACCGGAACCACCAATCCCCACTTGGAGAGTATTTGTAGACGGAGCTTCTAATGAGAACGGTTCAGGAGCCGGAGTGGCTATGATATCACCCATCGGATTGCGGCTCCGGGCGGCACTCCGATTCAACTTCACAGCCTTCGAATAATGAAGGCGAATATGAGGCCCCGATAGCGGGGCTAAAATTGGCTAAAGTTTGTAGGAGCCAAGAGAGTGGAAGTCTACGGCGACTCTCGGTAGTCGTAAACCGTGTCTCCGGAGAATACCAAACTCGCGGCGAACGGATGGCCGCGTACGTAGCAATAGTCCGAGAACTGCTCCACGAGTTCACGGACTATAAAATAGAAAGAATCCCCCGAGAGAAGAACGCTCATGCGGACTGTCTGGCTAAGTTAGCCTCGGACAGTGAAATCGAAGAACTGGGGGTAGTACCAGTGGAACGCTTGGTAGAGCCAAGCATCAAAATGAAAGAGACCACACTAACGGTTGGGCAAGAACCCAGCTGGATGGTCCCCATCATAAAGTACATAACCACAGGTGAGTTGCCCCAAGAGAGGGCACTGTCTCGGAAGATTCAGTATCAAGCTCATCGTTATGTAATGATGGACCAAATTCTCTACCGGAGAGGACTCAGCATGCCTTATGTAAGGTGTGTATCGGACCTGAAGCTAGACAAATCATGCGGAAGTCCATGAAGGGTTCCGTGGAGATCATACGGGAGGACAGGCCTCTCAAAGAAAATATTGAGGCAAGGGTACTTCTGGCCAACAATGAAAAAAGATTGTATAGACTATGTCCAAAAGTGTGACTCGTGCCAAAGGTACGCGAACATACCGAGAGCTCCTCCAAATGAGATCACTTTGATGACCAGCCCCTGGCCCTTCGCGGTCTGGGGAATAGATCTCATCGGGTCTCTACCTACGGG
This sequence comes from Cannabis sativa, assembly GCF_029168945.1. NCBI lineage: Eukaryota > Viridiplantae > Streptophyta > Magnoliopsida > Rosales > Cannabaceae > Cannabis > Cannabis sativa. The sequence goes on from NC_083608.1 coordinate 19,163,296, forward strand.
AAAAGGAGGGGTAAAGTATGCAATAGTAGCAGTGGACTACTTCACCAAGTGGACAGAGGCTGAGCCTATGAAGACAATAACTGCTAAGAAGGCATTGGACTTTGTTATCAAAAACATAGTGTGTCGATACGGCTTGCCTCACAAAATAGTCTCAGACAATGGAAAGCAATTTGATTGCGAGGAATTTACTGACTTTTGCAACCAACACGGAGTGGTAAAAAGCTTCTCCGCGGTAGCCCGGCCTCAAACAAACGGCCAGGCGGAAGCAGTCAATAAAATCCTAAAGGTCACCTTGAAAAAGAAGCTACCGGCTCCGTAAAAATAACCGGCCCGAAGAATTGCCAAGGGTATTGTGGGCCTACGGACGACCCCAGGAACCACAACCGGTCACTCGCCGTTCTCAATGGCGTACGGTTGTGAAGCAATGGTCCCGGTGGAAACATTATTCCCATCCCACAGGAGGACGACTTATGATCCGGCCACCAATCAGGCACTGCTCCAAGAGGCTTTGGATCAAGTCAAGGAACTCCGGGATGAGTCTCAAATACGGATGGCTGCTTATCAAAAGAAGGTGACCAAATATTTTAACTCCAAGGTTAAAAGCAGAAAATTCGCTATTGGGGATATGGTCCTAAGAAGGGTTTTTCCAGCCACCCAAGAACCCGGAGTGGGGGTACTTGGACCAAATTGGGAAGGACCATATGAGATCGAGGACGAAATCGGTTCTGGCACTTACAAACTAAAAAGAATGGACGGAACCACCGTCCCAAGAGCCTGGAATGCCGATCACCTCAGAAAATATTACCAGTAGCGAATTAAACTTAGATTTTGTTCAAAGGGTTTGTACCGTCCAAATGTATACCTCCTCTATATTAAATAAAAATGAGTGCCTTAAAAACAAAGTTTCTATGCCACTCAAGGGGGTATTAGGGTATACCGCACGGACAAACAAAAAAACAAACTAAGTAAAATATCCTGACCCAAAGGGCAGGTCAAAAAGTATGCACAAAAATAAAAAGCATAAGTATAAAAACCCTGAGCCAAAGGACAGGTTAAAATATATAAGTGTGACAAATAAAGATCGCATAAGAAATATCCTGGCCCAAAGGGCAGGTCATATACATATAAACGGCCCGGGGACAGGCCTTAAAATATAATTGTCTCCCCTTCAAATGAAAGCTTCCACCTATATGTAAATTGTTCTAAGGCAGCAGCAAATATGTACAAACAAAAAAAAAAGTTATAAAAGAAATGGGTAGAATCTTGGTCAATAATACGGCAGCTCAGTCAGCCCGCGGAGGAAGACGAGGTCCAATCCGTGCCTCAAGCGCGACATCAAGCTTCTTCTTCTTTTCCCGAAATCTGGCAATCATCTCCTCGGGTTTGGGATAAAAAGTAAGCTTGATACTTTGATTGTTGGTGGCCCAAGCCATATAGACACCATCATCAAAGCGCTTCGGGCACCGGGCGCAGGAAACAGGAGAAAGGAGCTCGGCCCTCTTGGCCTTCCTGGTGGATTGTTCTTTGAAATCCCTAAGCTCCTTCAACTCCGCAGCTAGAGCGGCATTGGACTCAATGTCCGACTGGTGAGTCTCCTCTAAAGATCTCACCTTGACGACCATTTCATCCAGAGCCTCCCTGGCCTCCCGGAGATCTCGCCTGGCCTTCTCAGCAGCCTCGGTTTGAGCCCTTAGTTCCTCCTGGTGATGGGCCTCCATCCTGTCTCTCCGCTGAGCCTCGTCCCGGATCATGGCCTCCGCCTGAGCCTCCCTCCGTTTGGCCTCCTCTTCCTTGGCCTTGGCCGCTGCCTCCTGGCGCTCGGCAGCCTCCTGGTAGATCTGCCTCTCCGCTGTGAGGTCCTGGAGGACCTTCCTGACGTCATTCATGTCCCCAAAGTCGGACAGAGTGAAGCCATGGTTTATGATGTTCTTGGAGAGGCGGCCAGCCTCAGCAGCAAGCTGAATCATAACGAGGTATAAGGAAAAATTTCTCAAAGGAGGAAAACAAGATACAAACAACAAAAGGAAACGCGAAAATTGCAAAGTACTTACCACCGTGAGAGAATGGCTGAGGTCCTGGACCTGGAAGATGGAGTTCAGGGAAGCGCAAGTGGCAAACCGCTTGGGCGCGCAACGTGTGAGCTGAGAAGCGAACTCGCCGGTCATCTCCGCGGCAAAAGGAGCCAAGGTAGGCCCTAGGAAGCGACGGAACCAGTCCGATAAGGGGTCCAGATTAAGGTCCCACGGATCCTGGTATTCCGGGTGGTTGATGCTCGCCTCAACCTCAGCTCGCAGAATCCTCCTAAGGGCCTCCACTTCAGCATACCCCCGGGAGTACTCATCCATAGCATAGTTGTGTTTGGCTATGCGAAGCTCTTGCCTCACCTCGTCCCCCGGAATCGGGGTAAGCTCGATGTGGGGAGGAGCAGGATTTTCCTCCATCGGGGAGACCCCGCCGTCTAGGCCATGGGCAGGAGTGTCGGCTCTCCGAGGCCTCTTCGGTTCGTCCTGGGCAACCATCTTGCCCTTACGCTTGCGAATCAGAGCCGCTTCAGGCTCCTCCTCGTCCTCCTCTGCTACCTCCGGAAGGGCTTGAGGCTCTCCTGCACCCTCAACGGCTTCCTCCGAGAAGTCCCACCTTTTCCCTTGGCCTTCTCCCGGAAGCACCTCCTCGTCATCCACTAAGTCAATGGTTTCGGGGGGAGCGCCGGAAGAAACCTTCAAGGAAGGGGCCGGGGGAGAGGGGGTGAAGGCCGGAGGAGCCACGGGAGTATGAACCCCGGCGAGCTGTTCCAGGATGGCATCCATGGAGATACCTGTTTCAAAAAATAAGCAAGTGTTAGGAGTCCGTGATGAACCGCTTATACAAGATACAGCAAATAAGCTACTCCTACCCGAACTTCCTAATTCGGCCCTAGCAAAGTCATGTACTTTAATGCTGGCGGCGTCATCTCCGAGATAACTGTCCGAGGGCCGAAACCAGCTGGACGTTATGTAAGCTGATGGACCTAAGGGAATAGGTTCCGGAGGGCCGGAGCCCATCCGGGACCGACCTAGGTAATCTCCTAAGTTCGTAAAATAAAATTCCTTCAAACGATCCCCCCACCGGGTCAACGGCATCTTAAATCTACAAAGACGCTCGTCGAACCCTACGGGCCTATGACTGGTGTATTCATCAACGGAAGGAACATAGCGAATTATCAAGGGAGACTTACCGCACGCACCTAGGAAGTGCTAGCAAGGGAGCACCCGAGTTTGGTTCGGGGGTGAAGGCCGTGGCCGGGAAGTTCCGCTTCTCGGAAGAATCTTCAAGACGAAGGGGCCTCCCGGCGGGACGATCCCCAATCTCTTCTTGAAGTATCTTGTCAAAAAATTTAGCTTCGGACTTCCCGCCAATGGCTTGGCTCCTTCGCACCACCGGACTCCCCACGCGAAGCCCTCTCCCAGAGGCAGCCTGGGCCTTAGAGTACGCCTTCTCCTGGGCCTTCCGGTAGAGATAATCTTGGTACTTCTTCTCTGCCGTAGCAATAAGCTCATCCCGGAAGGCCTTCTCCGCAACCGGCGCCCTCACATTGGGGCAGATGACCCGTGAGAGGTTGGAGTCATCCACGGATTGGTGAGAAAGGATAAGTTTGGCCTTCCTACAATTCTCCGTGGTAACTAGGCCCCCGACATCTAGATCGGCGTGGTCATAGGAGGCGAAGGCTTGGGCCCTTCGAAGAAAAGCCTGAGTGGGAAGCGTCCGCTGGTAAGGTGGGATCCTCACCCACTCCGTGAGAAGCTCCGGGTGGTCCACGGCCCTGAACCCGGACGAAAAGAAAAAGCGGTGGCGGTACTCCTTAACGTGAGTCTGCCTATTATACGGAACCACCCCCTCGTTAGCAGGGTGGATCCAGAACCCATAAAAACCATCCTTAAGTTTGTCCCCTTTCTTGGGGACGGATACAAGTTCATAAAAATATAAAATTTCAGCCGGGCTAGGAGACCCCCAGCCACGGGCGGTGTAAAAAATAAATAAGCCTGAGAGCAGGCGGTAAGCTTGAGGAATAAGTTGGTATGGCGCAAGGCCGACAAATACAAGAAAATTAACAAAGTAATCTTGGAGCGGGAGCATGGCACCGGCCATCAGATGGGTCTGACTCCAAGCCCCGAAGCCGTCATAGTTATGGTTAGGCGTCTCCGAGTCACGAGGAGGCCGGTGAAAGGTCCCTGAGGTGGAGGGTTTGATCCCAGCAACATTAATAATGTTCTCCAGCTGGTAAGGACAAGTCAGGGTGGATCGAAGCTCAGCCGCTTCCCAACCAGTCGCACGGGATTTATACCCCTCCTGGGCAACGGGTCCTAGAGAAACCTCCTCCAGCGTGGCCATATTTTTTCCTTTCTTCATCGAAGATTTTGAGCCAGAAGCAGACATTTTGTGTTCTGAGAAAAACAAAAAAGGAAAAAGAAAATTCCAGCAGTTAGGTCCCATACCAAACCCTAAATCAAGAAAAAGGGAGTGGGGGTCCCCTAACCGCTGGAAAGAGGCCCCCTCCGGACACGTGTCACATGAGAAACCCTAGAGAGAATCCCTGAACGAGTGTCGGGTGCAGTGAAATCGCAGAAAGTGGTTTTGCAAAAAGAAAAAAAAAAGGAGAAAAACCATCCTATGCCCTAAGCAACTGTTAAACGAAGAATGCATGGCTCTCTTCAAACAAAGCTGTGTGATTACAACAGGGGCATGATAATGGCGATTCTACAACTAACGCAGTAAACATAAAGCAGAACTCGAAGGACTTAAACACTCACACACCCAGAAGTCCCTAAATACGAACCCAGAAATCGAACGAAGTAAATGAAAGCATGTTATTAAGGATGCAAGAAACTTACAGTAGATCGTTGAACTGGGGGTACTGAATGTGGTTGAGTGAAAGTTGAGAAGAACTGGCGAAGTCGAATACTGGAAAACTGAAAGAAGCGTCTGAGTATTAAGACAGTTCGTGCTACTTTGGGGAATTTTCTCTCTAGGAAATTCGAGCAGAAATGGCAAGGGATGGAAAGTAACCGAAATGAAGGGAAAATGGTGGCTTTTATAGGCAAAATCGCATGAGGAACAGGCGTTATCACCTACCAATCGCACGGTGGGGGAGATGCACGATTCGAATTCCCAAAAATCAACGGACCAGATCAATCTGCCATAAAGGCGGTGGAAACGTTTGAGCATCCGTCTGACACCATTAATGCGCCGCATCAATCAAAGGGCGTGAAACGAATCGACCTCTGCAAAAGCGAATCGCTGCATTTAATGCCATTATTAGACACACCTCCACGCGCCCCAAGCTCGTATCAGAAGACCGAGGAGGCAGCTGGAGACATTCCTGCAAAAGACGAATCGCTGCATTAAATGTCATCATTAAATGTGCCCCCGCACGCTCGAGGCTTGAGCCAGGGAAACGAGGAGTCGACCGGAGGTATTTGAACAAGCCTTGGTTTATTTTTACTAAGTAAACAAGGCTTGGGGGGTAAATGTTGCTCCAGAATTCGCCCAAAATACGTGGACCAGTCGAGAGGGGACACGTGGATCAGATAACTTGTAAACATTTGCTAAGTCCTTGCGCGCCACAAGGAAGCGCTGTTAGCATGGGTCCCGGAGGAGGCACCCGGAGTACAAGGTACTCCAGGAAGCTTGCATAGCGTGAAGGCTCTCCGGGATGTGTCAGGTCTCTCCCGAGCAATCAAGTCGCATTTAATGCTGCATGGGAGGAAGCGTGTTGGGACTGTAACACGCAATAAAGTCTGACGGCACAACCCCCAAACAGCAGCGCTACAGTAATGATCATTTAAGTCTAGCGACGGCTACTCTGCGAAGAGTCACGTCAATCACAAGGCAAAAAGGACATTCTTCTAAAGACCCTACAGCATCTAGGGATTTGACCATGCATCACCCATGGTATATTCATTGGAAATGCCCAACTTTATGGATACTTACAGATACATGTGTAAGAACGATTCTAGGGATTACCCCACCAAAAACACTATAAATACCCCCTCAAAGCTCATTTAAGGGGGTCGAGAATCTTGGTTTTGCAAAAGAGCAAGAAGAGAAAATACTCACCAAGAACATTCTCTGTATTTAAGAGAAAGACATTCTCCCAAGTGTGGAATCTGTATTAAATACATCCATTAATAACAGAGACTCGTGGACTAAGGCTCATTAACGCCCCAACCACGTAAAAAATCTTCATCTCACTTTCTTACAGCTCTTTATTATAATCATATTTTAATAGTTGTCGAAAACCTCGGTCAACACTAAGTAAATCTATTTTTTTTTAAGAAAATAAACACAACACTATTAAATATTGAGATTATTTTACAAATATACAAAAATTACAAAAATGCAGTTGTATGACATTTTAAATATTTTTACGATTTGTATTATTTTATTTACAAAAATATACGATCTTTTGATGTATTTTTATGTTGTATTCTTATTAATTTGTTGTTGATTTTTTGTTCTTTGTATGTTATTTTTTGGTTATTTTTTTCCTGTTACTTATTTGTAGTTTTCTTGTTATTTTGGTATTGTTTTTTATAAAACAGTGTAAAAAAAAATCTTTGAACGTAAAAAGGTAAAAAAAATTACAAAAAATAATGTATTATGTAATTATCTCTTAGAATAATATTTTGGGAGAAGTTGAAGAATACTCTCTTTTTTTATACATTAACTAAATTTACCTTTAAATAAAATTTAATTCAAAAATATATTTTTATGAGTACTGTACCCAAATTATCCTCACACACTCACATAATTTCAAATATAAAAGATTTATGTTCTTTGTAGATGGATGTGTAGGTTTGTGGGAAAGTTGTGAGAAAATTTTAATTAGAGAAGAATAAAAACTATCGTAAAGTGATAGGATAAAATTGGTAGAATGATTGAAAAAGAGATAAACATAAGAAATTAATAAAAAAAAAAAAAAGTATAAATTAAAGGCATCAAATTAAAAGAGGTATGTAATGTAATTTATTCTAGTATTTTTGTGAGTATCTACTTTCAACATTAGAATAATGTCGAATCTACAAATTAAATTATAAAATAATTAATTAATAATATTTTACATATATATAATATTTTATAGGGGAATTACTCTATATATTATTTTTTTTAAAATTTTTTTTTTTAAAATTTACGGTTTAGGTTTTTAAAGTAGTTGCAGCGCTAATTGTAATAGGGATTTCTGTACAATTTTCTGTTGCAATTTAGGTTGCAGCGCTAGTTAAAATAGAGATTTCTACGTAGAATTCTGTAAAAATACAAAAAAAATCTGATTTAAAATGTAAAAATGAAAAAGTCCATATTTTATATAATATACATATAATTATATAGCTTTTAAAATAATAAAAATAAATAAATTAAACATATAACTAAATAAATTAAAAAATTTGTTTTTAAAAAATAAAAATGTATTTTTTAACCACTTTTGTTTTTCAATTTTAAATATAAAAAACAAAAGTGTGTTCTGTAAAGTTCATTTTTATTTTTATATAAGTCGGGTCTAAGTCCAGGGGTGGATTCGGGTTCGGGTAAGAGACTGGGTTCAACGCCAGGGCCGTGGAGAGGATTTGAATTCAGGTCTGGTCGGAATCTAAAATATTGATTAAGAAAAAAAACTATTTAAAAAAAATATTAAAAGTTATTTTTTTTTTTTAAAAAAAAAAATGATTCTCAATTAAAAGATTAAAAAGTAAAAATATTTTTATAGAATATATTTTTGAAAAATATTTTTATTTTTCTAATTTTAATAACAGAAAATTAATTAAAAAAATATTACCAAATGCAATCAAAGTAAATTTTTTATAAATTGGGATTGATAATAAATAATATATATCAAGATTGCTATTATTTTTCAAAAATTAAAACATAATAGAGAAAAAACAAATCAAAGTAAAAGAAGAGCTGAGAGAAGAATATGTGTGATATATATAATGATTTGAAGGTTTTTCTTTTTTGAAAAAGATAATGATTTGAAAGTTTAGTTATTAGATCATTTTTTTAAAAAAATTAATATTGATGAAAAATGGAAAAAATAAGAAAAGAAATGTGAATAGGGTGATTGATATTTTTTTAAGTTAAGTTATATGGCGGCTAAATGGGAAAAAAAATATTTTAATTTTTAGTAAAAAAAAAAAATAGAAAATCAGAGGATATTTAGGACACTAAATATTTTTTTATTAATTAATCAATTGTTATATATAAACCTAATAAAAAAATTTAAAAAAAAAAATAAGAGAATTAAAAATAGAATAAATAGTGATAGAGAGATTTTAGAATCTCTTATATCTCTCATTTATATTATTTTTCTTTTTTCTGTATTTGATGGGCGGACTTCATTTGTTAAGATTTTAGAAGAAGAAAGAAAAGAAAAAGTAATATATCATATTACTATGCTTCAATATACAATATCATGTAAAAAAAATTGAGGGCAAGAGTGATGCTCTCACTTAATAGTTTTCCTATAGTTATATACATGTAAGAATTCGGGCAAAACATTATTGAAAATATCATTTTCCAAGAATAACTCCTATCACATATATGTTCTTGTATATATATACACTCTTAGTCATCCTCCTCACCATCCATGTACTCTTCTTTCAAGAACAAACCCAACTTCTCCAATGGTGAGCGAGATAAACTCAACCCGGAAGATTCAATGTAGCAGTGGTTTCCTCTTCTAGTAAACCGACATGATGGCTTGTACCCGCACAGCCGTTCGAGTGCTTCAAAATACTCGAGGGTTTGATCAATATCAGCTTCCTCAACAACCTGGGTGATGAACATGAGCCACTGTTAGTTTCTCAGAGAGCTCAAATAATCATTTATATCAAGACACCAAAAATAAACACAGCTTTTATCAAACCTTATCGAGTGCAACTCGAGCGGCTTCTCTTTCTCTTTCCCTCTGATGTTTTAACCCCAATTCTGTCTTTGTTCTTGAGACAACCTCAGTCATCACCTCCTCTGCAAAGTTAAGATTTTAGTATCACATTATTTTATCAAGATAGACATAAAAAGAATAGCCACCATGTTTCAAAGACAACTCCAAATTCATTTGCTACTTTGAAACTCACTACAATCAATCACAAATTAAACACTCATCTCATCTATGTCAAAGAAATTCCTCAATTTTTTTTTTTAACTAAATTGCCTCTAACCTTATAATATTCACTCCTCAATGACCGAAAAAATTGAATGCTTAATAGAAAAGAAGTTAGTTGCATAAAATTAAATATAGGAAACACTTAGATGAATATGGTTTGATACCAATAATGGCAGAAACGTATAACAAAGGTCACAAACAAATGCTGTACAGGAATATTCTAAAACAAGCTTCAGTACTAAAATTACCTTCAATCTCAGGCTGCCTCTGTCCTGATTTCTTATTGTGTTTTTTCTCAAGATTGGTTATTTTATTACCCTAGTTAGAAAATGGGAATATAAGGAAAAAATCAGATGATCTATTCGAGATTAAACCTCTACAAATTTTCCAAATTATAATTAGAAAAAATATTACCTGAATAGCTTTAAAAGGGTCAATACAGCGTTTATCTTCAACCTTCAAAGTAGTCTCTGCATAGTGGGATTTTAATTTTGCAGCGACAGCTTTGGCAGCACGAAGTGCTTCTTGCAATGATAATTTTACAGTTGGAGTAGATTCTAAAACAACACATAGATTAATCACCACAAATGAGAATTTTCACAAGCATTAACATTTCAGAAAGACATTAAAAGAACAAATGGTGAAATTAAAAACAGAGGAAGAAGGCTAACCTTCTCTAGATGAACTTATATTGTCTCTCTCAGATTCTGGATCAGGCCTAGGTCGACGATCCTAAATTTACATAGAATGATCAACTATCCTACACTGTAAAAACTTACATTGAACACTCAGGTGATTGAGATAATAGATCCTTACAATTCTAGAGGTTGCACTGCAAGGATGATTTTTTCCCAGTGATCTATCTGAAGAAATTTCTAAGCCAAGACAGGGAGAGTCCACAGATCAGTTATTTGATAGTGACATCCACGAGTTAGTTAACAACATAACAGCCACAACAGAAAAAGGATAAGAATCCACTGACCACTACAACTACCTGAGCTGCATTGCTTGACAGTTATACTAGATGGCTTTTTTGCATTCGCAGAGACAGTAGTTCGTCTACTGCTACTCTCAGTACCTACAAGACAAATTGTCAGTCCACAGATCAATTGTTTGATAGTTACATCCATGAGTTAGTTAACAGCATAACAGCCACAATAGAAAAGGATAAAAATCCACTGACCACTACGTGAGCTGCACTGCTTGAGAGTTACACTAGATGGTTTTTTTGCATTGATAGAGACACATGGTCGTCTACTGCTATTGTCAGTACCTACAAGACGAATTGCCAATTTAGCATCTGTATAGAGTTATAAAACAGATTGAACACCACCGCTTCATACCTTCAATGAAGTTCTTCCCCAACTTTTGCATAGAATAGGTATTCGTTTTAGAGTGTTCAACCTATAAACAAATGGTAAACGAGTCAAACAAACAATAAACATGAATACTTTCTTGCAAGAAAAAAAAAAAGCATGTTATCTATGTGAATGTTATATGACGTATTATTTGCTAAACCATTAAGGAAATTCATAATAATCCTAAACGTTTCTATACCTATTACCAAGTCAATATATGAAAAAACATAATCAAAAAGCTACTACTTACTATATCAGCAGCTCTTGCCTCGGAAGAACATCTGACAACCTTTCCTTTCAAAGGGAGTGACCTCTTGGGGGCTGATCTATTAACCAAAAGAGCTGGTGCGTCACACTTTTGCATGGTATCTTTTAATAAAGTGTCTGATCCAAACCTATTCTGCAAAACTTTATATTTTTTCTCAAAAATACAGCTCAACGTCTTTGCCATTGCATGAACATCATTCATAGGAGGATTGTAGTGCATGGCATTGGAAAAAGTTAATCTAACGTCAGCCGCAAACTCTGCAACGCCGTAATAATCATTCTTGTCCAGCTTAGATTTTATTGTTCCCAAGTCCATGGGTTTAGTAATTATCGTAAGGTAATCAAGAATGTTTAGTGCAACAGGATCAACTGGTTGGTTGAAAATCCAACCAAATTCATGAGACATCAAATCTTCCAAAATAGAAGAACACATCGCCAATGCACTGGTTTCTGTCTTCTGTTTCTTTTCTTTTGGACACCCAACCATCCATGTTGAAACTCGTTTATTACCAACAGCAACACTAGTATTTGACCTCATGTAGTCATTAATCCCATCACCACATGATATCCCAGGAGGATCAGTATTTATACCCCCCTTTGAAAATTTGATCTTCAGCCTCTTGGGTTGTACGAGCATCATACTGAATGTTAGTTACAGAACTCAATGAGCACCAATCTGCATATTTATTCAGCCAGAAAATTAGTCCAACATATATATACATATAAAAAAAAAAAAACACTGACTCTATTTTTAAAACAAATATTATGAAGGCCATTCTAATAAACTACCAGTTCCAGAAATCAAAACTAGCCTCAAATGAAAAAATTGGTAAGAATCAATGTCAAAATGGTACACATAATTATTTTCACTTGGAATTTAATCTAGTAATTTATGTGGAGCTTCGAAATTAAATTTAGCTTAAACTTAATCAATATAGCTTATAATTGATATGTAATTATTGTCTTTATGATAGGAATATACCTAAATACCAAAGGTAGTCAGTAATATGGTTGGAATGTATATGTGTGTGTTAATTTGAATTGCCTAAGTTAGCAACTGCAATTTTTATTTTTAATAAAATTATTTCTCCGCTCCTTCAAATAAAAAAAGAAATCTTCACAAATATTCATCCAGTATAAGTTAATCACAACAGTCCTGTTTAGCTAAATAAAGAGTAACATATTTAACCTATTTTTCCATCAAAACTTACAAGAAAAGTAAAAGAAACTTAGTGTGAGAGATGATATAGTTTATTACTGCCTCTATTTGTTTTTAAGCACTTTCAGCAAATTTTACACATTAAATTTATGTCACTAATAACTTTCCCATTTCAAATTTAGAAACCTAAGTCCAAGAGTTACCGAGAGAGTGTAAATATAGTGAGTAAGAAAGAAAGGATCAAAATAAACAATTGATGTGAGCTCTTGAGAATGAAAATTACTAATATATCGTGCACCTGCTCATTTGAAATCCACAAGGTCTAACCTAATAGTAATACTAGTAGAAGAAGGTTTCAATATAAATAAATTGGTCTTCCTTATCAGTAAAATTGTTTAAATGATTTAAACCAACAAAACTAATTACAAAGTTGTCAACTTTACACGATAAAACTAATGAAAAATGCATAATCTTGAAAGAGACATTATATCAAACACGTTGCAAGCAATTACACCAAAAAAGCAAAAAATATATATATTTTAACTTGTTTATCATCTTGTAAATTAGTCTAATTAGAGCAAAGTGATTTGTAATAGAAACCCTTGTTTTTCCCAAAAACACGAAGCCAAAACAAACTAATTCTAAACTTGTATTGTATGATAAACCCAACGTCAAGGAAGAAAAATCAAGCCCTATGAGAACTAATACCGAGCAATAACAAAAATTCATACACAAGACACGAAGAGGTAGAGATAGAAAGGAAGAAAAGGAAAAAATAATACTAAAACGACATACATACTCTCAGAGGACGATGCAACTGCGCCGCCGCCGGTGAGTGGAGAGGTCAACGGTGAGTGGGTTCCTTGGTGGAGAGGGAAAAAAGAGGGTTTTTGTCTCTCCGACTCTGTTGTGCAGTGAGATGAGGAGTGAAGAGTCGGGTGTAGTACAGTTGTAATATAGGGAAACTAGCCGTTAGGGAAATAGCCGTCGACGCAAATCAGGAAATCGCCAACTTCGTTTCCCGAACTCCATTCGGATCTTTTCCGAGTTGGTATCGGGTTTGTTTGTACACTCATTATTTGGGATTATTTTATAAAAAAAAATAATTATTTATCAAAATGTAATAAATAATAAAATATTTAAATTAATAATTTTATTTATTGAAAAATTAAATTCTTTTAATAGGAGAATTGTAATTTTTTATTATTTATTTATTAAGAAGTTTAATTTTTATACTATTAATAAATAATATATAGAATTTTAAGTTATTTTATTAAAAATTTAATTATTAATATAAAAATAGATAAATTGAGTGATATAGAGAAAAATTAGATTATTATTATTATTTGTTAAAAATTATTTAAGTGAACAATTCTCTTTTTTGTAATTAATATTATTTTTATGTCATGATTATTTAAAGTTATTGTCATCATCGTATACTTATAATCAATCGTCATTATCTCTAATAAATTTATTTAATACATAATAAAAATTAAACAATGAGTTATAACTACGTAATTTATACATAATTTTTTGAAATATTCAATTATATAAAATAGATCTAAAAATATTAAAAAATTTGTAAAAAAAAATCACTATCCATCCAAGGTTGAATCTATAAGATTCTATAAAATTGAGAACTTATTATATAATATTTGTTATTATACTTTGTAAGAAAAGCGAAACTCCCCAATATGTTGAATCAGAATGCAAGTTGTGACAAAAACTTTTTTCGCGTGAGAACAAAGCGTGCCCCTTGTCAATCACCTTTTGTAGTAAGGAAACTCCTCTGTTTTTAGCTTAACGTATAGTAAGGTGAAAACTTCTTCGAGGCCCCGTCGTCTAGGATAGAGAGGCTGTACGTATAGAGAAGGAAAGTCTATTTTTTCCAGAGTCTAGCTAACTATAATCCAAGATCAATCTTGAAGAGGTTCTTCTTATTCAGTAGCAGATTTGACCGAAAGGCGTACATCAAAGCTAGCTTTTAGAGCCTCGTGGACTTTTAGGGTTGGATATTTTTCTTTCATTTTTTTACATTTTTTTTTTTTTTTTGTGAAAAAGAAAAGAAACATCAGACTTTATTTGACATAGTTTGAGATTTTTTTTTATTATTTTGTTAATTAATTTTTAATTGGTACAGTATGGACTTAATTAGATTAAAAAATGAAAAATTAGAGAGTAATTGGTAAAACTATTAGGGCCTGTTTGGTATGCAGGACTGGATTGGATTAGACAGACTAATTTGTCCAATCCAGTGTTTGGGCATGTTAGAAGTCTGGATAAATTATTTATCTCATCTAGCAGGGTGTGATAAATAATCCCATACAGGTGAGTTTTTTTTATCGTTTTTTTAATTTTAATTTTATTGATATATTATAAATTTAATAAGAATTTAAAGGAAATAATTATTACGCATTGTTTATACATTTTTTCTTATCAAAAACTTATTCATTAAAATTAGTGAAAATGTATAATTTTGAATTATTATACATAAGTTTTCAAAATTTAGAATATTATTAATTAAATAATAGTTACTTAAATTGATTTGAAGAAAAACAATAAAACAATAAAATTATATATTATTTTTAAATTATTAGAAAATTTATATAAATATTTTAAAAAATTAATATTTATAAATAAAAAATATGATAAAATATTTTATTATATATTTATAATATATACTTAATTATATAGGATATATTATTTTATTTTATTTTATAATTTATTTATTTTATTTTTTGCTGCGAATTATTTATTTTTATTTATTTATTATTATATATTTTAATTTTAATTTATTATTATATATTTTTATTTTAATTTAAGTTTTTCTTTTTTAAAAAAAAATAAATAAAATAATTCAGTCTATTCTTAAACTAAACACATGATTACTTTCAGCATAATTCAATCTTGTCCAGTCCAATCCAATCATTTTCAGTCCAATCTTGCGTACTAAACGAAGGTTTTTCTTTCCTTTTTTTTGGAATCAAATATATTAATAGTGAATAATTTTGGACTTTCCACTAAGTAAATTACACAATTAGTCTTTACTAGATATTAAATTACAAGAAAAAAAAATTCATAATTTTGATAACCACAAAATAAATAAATAAATAATTTTCCTAATAACAACCAAATATACACAATTATTTAAGTGAATCTTAATCTTTCCCTCCTATTAACATTTTTTATTAATCCTTTCATTTTTTTTATAATCTTCTATAATAATTTTTCTTTGTAACTTAAATTATATTTTTAAAATATTTTTTTTTTAAAATTAAAAATTTACTTCAATCCTAGAAATAATTTATTTATTATTTTATTTAATAAAAAAGACAATAAAAAAACGGGTAAATACTATTTTGGACCTCGTATTTTACAAAAATTAACTATTGGACCCTTTATTTTGTTAAATGACAAAATGGACCTTATATTTTCTAAAATGATAAAAATAGGACCCTAAGCTCAATTTTTAACAATTTTATTTTTTAATATAACTAACTTTAAGACAATTTCTAACACGAATGGATACAAAAAATGTAACCAGTTTTTTCATAACATCTATAGATCAGATTAATATTAAGATTTATTTTGATAAAAAATCAGTTCATGATCTTATTTGTACAATTTTAGAAAATACAGGGTCTATTTTATCATTTAACAAAACAGAGAGTAATTAATAACTTTTACAAAACATAGAGTTTAAAATGGTATTTACTCTAAAAAAAATACACATTTACTTATACAAGTGTCTTTTATTTATTATAAAAAAAAAACCAGATTTATAAATTTTTAAAATTATTAAAATTTATATATAAATTTACATTTAATTTGATACACGTGCGGCGGAGCACGTGTATCTCCCACTATTTTTTGTCAAAAAATTATACAAACGATGAGATTGACAAACAATTACAATAACATGACTCCCTTTTGCTTTTGCTTTGATTCAAGCTGAACTTGCAATGCACATAACAACTCATGAAGCATTAAACTAACAAACATCAAAGACAACACTTCCTTGCCAAAAACATCAATGAAAAACTTCACCCTCCAAATTCTAAGGTCCATTGGAAAAACTTCTCATACATTGGAAATAATCAACCTTCATATGAAATCACATCACACATCACGTGTATCTCCCACTAGTATTATAATAAATATAGCTCAGAATCATAAACGGAAATAGGACATTTCATAATTGGTTGAGTTTGTGGATGAACAACTCCAATGTTTTGTAATGATTGATGATCTCAACACATGAATTATTGTTCTAGTGCCCCAATGTCTAATTACACTATATTATAGTATATATAAATATCTTTATCACTTGAAATATTGTTGATTATTTCGAGGCTTCAAGCTTTCTTATTGTTGGAGATTATTGCAACCATTATTTGTCAATACCAATAACATCAAATATTTGAAAAATAATCCATAAAATTATATCAACTAATCTAAAATATGTTAGCATGATGTATACATGTGACAAAAACTTAAAAACAAAACAAAAAAATTACTTTAGCCCTAATCTATCTTTTTTTATTACTATTATTTTTTTTTTGGGTAAATACCATTTTAGACCCTCTGTTTTACAAAAGTTACCAATTAGACCCTGTGTTTTGTTAAATGACAAAATGAACCCTGTATTTTCTAAAATAGTACAAATAGGACCCTGAATTGATTTTTTGTCAAAATAAAGTTTAATTATAATCCGATCTAAAAGTACTATGACAAAACTATTTACATTTTTTGTATCTGTTCGTATTAAGCATTGTCTTCAAGTTGGTTGTATTAAAAAAAAAAAGTTGTCAAAAATTAAGTTCAGGGTCCTATTTTTACTATTTTAGAAAATACAGGGTCCATTTTGTCATTTAACAAAACACAGGGTCCAATCTGTAACTTTTGCAAAACACAGGGTCCAAAATGGTATTTACCCTTTTTTTTTTCATCGTGGACCTTGATTGTTGATAAAAATATAAGAATCATTTGTTAGAAAATCAAATAAACTCAATTAATGACTGCAAATTTAGCCAACTAACGCGAAGTCTAACTAGGATCTAATTTTGTTTATGGCTGTCACGTGCAGAATGATATTAAATATAAAAGACACGTAGATTTATAAAGGTTCGACCCCTTTAATTAGGTAATGACCTACTACTCTTTTGCTGTATTTATTCTTGACATACTACCATGCAGATTACAGGCTGAAATCTTGTAATTTTTAGCTACGACTCTCTTCAGTATTACAATAATGAGAATGTGTGTTGCAGGTGGTAGGGCTGAGCATAAAATCCAAAAAACTAAAAAAATCGTTCAAACCGACCTACCGAACACTGTTGAAACCGAAACTGACGGAACCGAAAACTGAAAAAACCGCTAACGGTTAAAACTACCATTGAACGATAGATTTTTTTTTTGGATAATAAACTGACCGTTATACATATATTGTAAATTATTAAGTTTTTTTTTTTGCTTTACGTATTGTAGTTACTAATAATATATTATTATTTTATTAATATGAAAGTTAAAAGAATAAGATAATTAGTTTTTGAATAATTAATTGTATGTTTGTAGTTGTAAAATGTAGAATAATGAGTTTATATAATAAATTGGATCTTATTTTAAAGAAAAAAAAAGACGTTCGGTTTGGGCAATTTAAACTGACCAAACCGAGGTTCAAAACAGTCAATTTTAAGATAAGTTCTAGATTGGTCGACCAGTTTTTGGATTGCACCATTCCAGACTGAAAACCAAATTTTAGATTTTTTATAGAAAAAACCGACTAAATCGACCGATGCTCAGTCCTAGCAGGTGTGAAGACTTGAAAAGAGAGAGAGAGTTCTATGCCTTAGTGCTTCTAAGCTCTTAAGTGCATAAATAAACTCAGGTTGAAGTCCTGAGCGTAGTCCTTTTCACATAGGGTTTTGATCCTTTATATAGTTTTAGGATTTACAAAGTTGTTATTTAAAAATACATAAAAGATGGAAAATATCCCTACAAAGTAGTGTTGCTACATTCTGGTGTTGAATTCCTAAAATTGTGGGTAGTTTGAATTGTTTCGAAGTTATAGGAGCACTTGGAGGTCTTTTAGAAAGCCCGTGGGAGAAAACACGACCCATTCAGGCTGTTCGAAGCTTGGTGCACTCGTTGGTCGACCAACCTTATTTGTATGTTGTCTGGCGCATGGTGCCATCCTTAGCCGGCCAACTAGGGTCCGTCCAGGTCTTGAAGACTTGTTGCTTCTTCCAAGTTGATTCCTTCTTTGTCTCTTGACATCTTGATGGTTGAGGAATCGTACAACACTACCCTGCCCGATTAGTGATGAGCTGTTCTCCACGTGTCTTTTGCTTTTGACTATGTGGACATACCACATCAGGTGAGCAAAAATTAGGATAACATTTGCTTCCCAAGTCTCTGTCTGAATGTTTGTCCAGATAGGAACTTTACACTCTAATTGGTATTGTAATGCCCTTTGCCATGTAGGTATGCACAACCAAATATTGGTCTCTTCGGTTGACGTAATTTTATGACAGTTATTAACTTTATTATTAATCATTGTGGGAAATCGTGTGACGACTGTATACTTTTCCATATTTGCCTATTTTTGTGATATTAACTCCCCATTAAATTTTTTTTTGGGGAAAAATAATTTTTCAGAACATATATAAATGTCTTGTTTTCTTTTTTCATTTTTCACTTCTCCTTTGTATTCTATGAACAAACTGTTGGGTTTTATGCCCTAAATAAAACTCTTTACAATCTGATTAGTAATCAATATAAGAAATTTGAAGTGATTAATGTTTGCATAAATTTTACATGGTAATGGTTTAATATGTTTATTACATTTACACACAAAATCAGTTAAGTCCAGATCATATGTTTATTCACAATTACAGTATCGTCAACACAGTGGAATGTGATTGTGATCATATGAATCAAAAGACTTAGTCCACGTTTCATCAGTGTTTTGGATTTACACTAATGTGATAATCAACGATGATGTGTACTTACACTTGGAGTAAGTGTTATGTGTTGGGTTTTATGCCCTAAATAAAACTCATTTCATATAATCAGATTTACTTATTAATAAAGATCAGAAATAACATTTTATGTTGCATGGTTCACATGATTTATTTCATGATTATATGTATATAATGTATGAATTCTTTTTAAGTCCAGAACATATGAGTATGTTAAAGATTATAGTGTTGTCAGCATAGTGGAATATAATCTTAATTATATGTTCAAAAGTTTATTCCCTGATTTGTCAGAACACTGGATTTAGACTGACATGGTATAATCAGCGATAGGTATTCTTACACCTTGGAAAAGTGTTATGTCCTTTCCAGGACATTGGCAAAGTTTACCAGTATCGAATGTATGGAGTATCATCGGAAGGGACCGATATTGAACTTTGATTAGATATATTAAAACTTACCGTAATATCTATTCAATTCAATATCACCTGTTGATCCTAGATCAAATGATCTCAATCCTGATATGGTTAAGCTCAATCTCAAGAGTGTTATTCGTGTTCTTTGATTTGTTAAGTTAAGCCTACTTTGGGTCAGGGTGATACTTACATTTTGGGAACACGGTAGTGCAATTGAGTGGGAGCGCTAACATAAATATGAAATCTATAGCTTCTATTTGGCAAATAGAAGTAAAAGATGATTTCCTTCGAGCTTAACCAAACGAAGATAAATGGTGGAGATCTCATTTCACTTAGTTGAAATATCATTTATACAAGGTTAAGTGTTTTAAGGATAAAATACATTGAAGGTGTAGCGGTAACAGTAGTGCCTTTTCAATGTAGATCATCTATATAGAGGATCATTGATCACATTAGGGTTATAACAATGGATAACTAATGACGTGTCTATATCGTGGAACATATAGAGCGTTCTATATGACTGAGAGTGCAATTCCAAGTTCTAAGTGTGGATTCAATGAGGAATTAATAAGTTAGGGAATTTACTTGGTAAATTCGGTTCGACTTATTGGAAGCTCGATCATATAGACCCATGGTCCCCATACTAGTTGAGACCATACTGCTTGTAAGACTCAGTTAATTGATTTTAATTAATCAATTATAATTCTAAAAGTGGGACTATGTCTACTTTATGAATTCTCACAGTTTAAGGATGAAATCGTAAAAAAAAGGGTTTCTAGATTTAATTATTAATTAAGATACTTTGTATGTCTAATTAATAATTATTTTAAATGACAATATTATTTAATAATCTATTTTAGTTATTAAATAATTAGTTTTGGCATTTAAATGATTAGAATTGGAAAAGTGGCATTTTTGGAGAAATAGAAATAAAATTGAGGAAACTGCAAAATCCAAGTGAGGCCTATTTCCCTCTATGGCCGGCCACTCCCTTTGCTTGTTTCTCAATTATTATTTTCAATTTTAATTGCCATGTAATTGCTAATCAAAGCCTAGCAAAAATAGAAAAGTGGTGGATCACACTAAATAAGGCAGTTAATTGATTACACAGTAATTAAGGAAACTGTTTCATTTGGAAAGTTGTGCTCTCCCTTCTCCCTATATAAAGAAACCCTGTGTTCTCTTCTCATGTATGCTAAAAGCCACGAAATTCAAGAAGGAGAAAAGAAGATCCAGGTTCAGATCTTGGTGATGCTCTGCTACAGAAAGGAATCAAGGGCTAGAGATCTGAACGGAAGGAGTCATATTATTCCGCTGCACCCACTGTAGGGTTTTCTAACTTTATATGTGTTTATTTTCATTGTTTTAGAATTCATATTAGGTTGTTAATCCAACATACTTGTTAGTAAATCTAGATCCTGGTAAAATAATTTTCCAACAACTGGTATCAGAGCCATGGTAATGATTTACTTTCATGTAATATGAATTAAAACAATGTGTTATATGTTTTTGTGTTGATTTGGATGGTTTCATGTTGGTTTATGTGCTTATGTGATGAATGTATGTGTTGTACGAAATTTTTCCATGAAAAATATTTTTTCGATTTTTGAATATATTTTATTTGGATTTCTTGTGAAAAATTAAGCAATTTTGTTTTTTACGGAACTTGATTCCGATAAAAATTTAGAAAGTTATGAATTTTGGAAAATCAGGATTTCGGGTATGCATGGTGCTCAATCGCGCGCGCGTGACACGCCCGAGTGCACCCTGCATCTGCCCGTGAGCCTCGCCCGTGTCTCCCCTGCGTGCGCCGAGGTTTCCTGCCCACGCACCCTGCAGGCGCCGAGCTTCCTCGGCGTGAGCCCTGCATCCGCGCGCGTAAGGGGCTGCTGCATGCAGCCTCCTGGGCTGTTTCCCCCTAAAGTTGCGATTTTTGGGATTTTTTCCCCAAAATCCAATTTTTTCATGGGATTGTTTCCCAAAATTCATTTTTCCTATTTTAAATATTTCTAAATTGAAATGTTTCCAATTTTAAATATTTTCAATTTGGAATTTTTCCAATTTTTAAATATTTCTATATTTCCAATTTTAAATATTTCCTATTATGGTCAGGTTTAAAAATTTGTTAACTTCTTTAATATTTATTTATTATTTAATTATAAGATTAGATATTTTGATATTTAAGATATTTTAAATTAAAAGATAACTTTGTCTTTTTATTTAAAATATTATATTAAAATTATCTTATATGACAAATTAAATAATTAATAAATTTGAAATTAACATAGATATTTTTATAGATATACTTACCATAATATTTTTCAAATTCAAAATTTGTTATTTTGTTAAATATTTAATTATTTATAAATTATAAGTTTAAAAATGATATTTTTTCTATATATATCATTTTATTCTTATTAGAAATTTATAAATCATATCTTAAATATTTAAATAACATAGATATTTTTATAGAGATTTGAATATTGCTTAATTTGAGATATTTTGACATATAATTATGGTAATTATTATTCATTTATTATTTTATTCCTAAAATAATAATTATCTAACCAAATCTATTTTAAAATTAGTTTATTTTATTATATTATAAGATCTGAAAGTGATATTAAAGATTCTTTCCTTTCAAATCATTGATCTTATTAGATATTTAATTTAATTTGATTCAAATAAACCTAGATATTTTAAAATTAGTTTCCTTTATTTGGTTAGTTTAAGAATAATAATTTAATTATATTAATATCTTATTTTCACATCTGTTACATGGACAATGTTTGTTTATTTATATTGTTTATTCAAAAACTCTTTTTAACAAACCTATTATTTATCTGATCTAAATTGGTATGAATAACTTGTTGACAGATCCCATGATCTGATTTTAATCATAGTCCAATTGTCAATAGATCTTATAAATAATTTGTAACATGTAAATTTTGTACTTCTTTCATCTGTGTAAACCTAGTAACATGATAGGGCCCATCCAAATCATTTGACCTGTGTGAGCCTATATGTTTGCTTTTGGGCTTAGATGCATATAGGAAGCCCATTTAAGTTTTTACTAAGTAAATGGACTAGGTTGCTAAAATAAATTTTGACATAAGGAAATTTATTTAGGTCCAATTAGATTTGGGCTTATTCAATGAATAACAATTGTTTATTTAAAGGTTAAATTCCTCTCTTTTGGGCCTTGTGTGAGAGTTGGGGGCCATAGAAGTGGGTACGACATACTGAACCCAGTTCCCCCTCACATGAACTACCCCAATTGTGAAGGCCCATTTGCCTTATTTAAATAATTGTATTAGGTTAATTATATTAGTCTAACCTAATTAAAATTGAATTAGCAACATAATTAACTTTTAAAATATATGAAATTTATTTTTCATGTAATATTTTAAATTTAATTTTAGAAAAACACTTAGTCAATGATATATTCTAGATAGTTATTTCTAGTACTAGTTATTATTTCTAATATTAAATAGGAAAATATCATAGATTGTGAAATTAATTGTTTCCTAATTAATTTTGGTACTATCTAAGTTTAGTATATTTTCCTAGTATTAAACTAGAATTAATAATTAAGTTTCCTCTATACTTAATTATTTATTTCTTGAATTTAATACATTTAATTAAATTGAAAATTCAATATCTAAGTTGATTTTCATCATGATACTTAAATATTGATTGTTTTCATGTTATTTAATTAAAGTTGAAAATTATCTTAAGTTTGGAATCTTATTTCAGAATAACTTAAAGCTGAATAATTTTCAGAATATATTTTATTTTATTTTATTAATCATTTTCCAAAATTTCGAAATTGCATTTCTTTAATGCAGAAATTTCGAGTTTTATTTGAAAAGTAGATTAAAGTTCAAAATTATTTATTTATTTTTGGACCAACTTAAATCATTGATTTTTTCATTTAATGATTAATTAAAATAAATGAACTAAAATATATTATAATTAGAAATTGGATTAATTAGTCCATGAAAGTCTAGATAGATATTATCTGTTTTGCTTGAAGTATTTTTCTAGTGATATTTAATTAAATAGAAAATTAATATTTAAGTTGATTTTTAATCATGATACTTAAATATTTGAACTTTTTCTTAGATATTTAATTAAATAGGAAAATTATATTTTTTGTTGAAAAATAATTTTTATTAATTTTGGGCCAACATAAAATTAAGGTAATTTTCCAGGATTTATTTTTATTTTATTTTAAAGCATTTTCGAAATGCAATATATATTTATAGAAAATTAAATTTGAGTTGTAAATTAATTTAAATTAATTTTGAAACGACTTAAATTGAATAATTTTCTAAATATTTATGGAAATTATTACTAAGATGGAAATAATTCACGTTATTTTTTATCCATCTAAGTATAATTTATAAATATTAAATTAAAATTTATATTTGGAATTTTTCATTCTAAATTGGAAATTTTAATTAAATATATATTTAAAATAAATTGATTAAAATAAATATTAGGAGAAAATACGACCTTCATTAAATAATGAGCTTTATTATTAGGATATTCGATCTCCATTGTTGGTTTTACATAGCTATTGTTTTAGTGAGTAGTGAGTAATCCTCCCTAATGGAGGACCGTTCATTAGCAAGTTAACACCGTTTAATCTCGAAAGATAAGTAATCTTGTAAGTTTTTTATATAGTTTATGCTCACCCTAATGGTGACGACTGTATAAGACTTGCAAGAATATGAAACAATGGTGGAAGCTCATAAGATAGAATAGCCTCTCGCCTAAACGGGACAATGCGGATTCACATCTTGATCGAATAAAAGGTTGCTAGAATGTTTGACATTTTAGATGAGCTGACAACTCTATTCAATGAATGGTAGCTTTGACTCTCGCCTAAACGGGACACTGATATCAATTTGTTGAAAACCTTGGAAATTATTTAGGATTGTATGTTTTAGTATTTTCACTTGTCATTCCTACTTGCTATATGCTTCATAATTTCTGAATTGTGTATGAATTTGTATTGAACCATGTTATTTTCTGTTATTAAATTGTAGTTTAATTTCGAATCTTCATTGTTGGTCTAACTTGGTTTGTTTTTCTAATGAGCTAAATCCCTAATGGATTTTCACCATTAGACTAACATAGTAGTGTTAGATCTCGAAAGATAAATATTGTATATGCAACATCTAGCTGTTCATCAATTGATGACACCTTAGACTATTATTTTACAATATGAAACAAGAAGATTGAATAAATAAGATTACTTTGACTCTCGCTAATCGGAGCATCGTTGGATTCTTATTTAAAATGAAATTATCCTAATTCCTCTTAGCTTATTCATTTCGAATTAGCTTAATGACATATCATTGGATGAATGGTCAATAAATCATATAAAGTCTTATTTTCTCTTAAGAAATTAGATGACGCATATGATTATATTCCCGGAATTCTATCCCAAAATGATATAAATCCTCAATCTTAGATATCTCCTACTTGTATAGGCAAATCATAGAGTTAGATTAGTAGTGGTGGTCCAAGAAAGAATTACTAATTATACAGTTACACTTTCACAAGTGTTTCATAACCATTTTCTTTCAATGGATTCAAACTGTATGAGTTTAGTATTTTGTGACCAGAATCCACTTGCACTATTCTAAGAACTCTCTGTTGTAACTAAAAGATACAACCACATTTTATAATCTATGGCATTTGTATCTTGTTCATAGTAGTTTTGACAAGATCATTCTCTGCAAAGAGTTAATATGCCTATATCCATTGAAAGTAATTTCATCTCATTCGCAGATGGATGTACATTCAGGGGTGGATATGAGTTTTCGTTGTATTCTTAAAACGATAACTCTAGATTTTACCTTATGCAAAAGAAATTTGAAATGTTTGAAAAATTTCATGAATTTCTAGTAATGGTAAGTGGTTAAAGATCTTGCGAACTGATAGGGGTGGAGAAAAAGTTAGTAGATATGCAGTTCAAAGATCATTAATTTGATTTTGAATAATATCCAAACTTACCTCCCCAGAAATTCGAGTTGCATATTGATGATTAGTTACTAGTTGTTGCCTAAATCCTTCTATGGAAATAAAATTTCAGAATGATGTAATGGTTGTATACTTAATGTAAATCATTACTAGATTCATGGATGACCTAATCGAAATCTTAAGAAAAGCTAGAACTGCTAACCCTGGTTTGCATGTTTGTTAGCTATTCTAAGTGATTAGGGGTGGAGCATCCCATAGTCATTAGATAAGAAAGTGTTTGTTTAAACAAATACCACTTTTTCTAAGAAAATGACTAAGTCTGAAAATAAAGTAGCAAATAAAGGAGATATTTTTTCTTGATTCCATAAGTGTTCTATCATCTTATTCGTTACAAGATGATCCCACTGCCTCTGTTGTCTTAACACAACCGAAGAGGTCAATACCATTTAGTTTTCTTAGACACAATTCACGGTACCTTGTTGTAGTGGGAGAGTTTCAAGGAACTCACCTTCTTATAACTTGGAAGACACTAGTGATTAAAATTCATTGTGAGTTTAAACAAGTAATGGATTGTCAAGATAAGAAACTAAGAAGAAAGCCAAGAGAACTATGGTTTGATCCATTCACATGGAGTAACCTAAAGTTTTCTATTACAAGGACATGAAAGGAAATTTTCGTTAATAAGTCTATTCAATGGACTTAACAAAACTTCCTGTTCCTAGTATTATAGGTTTGAGTTTATCTAAACCTATGGCTTGTGGTATACCTGGAAATTACTTACTCTAATGCAAGCAACTTACTTTAGTAAGATGCTGGAGCATTTTTCTTTCCAATGGAAATCTATAGAAGCTTCACAACTTCTTAGATATAGATTTTATTTATCTAAGGAAAAGTCTCAACTATTCCAGAAAAGATAAAGCCATGAAAGAATTTCTTGAATCAACAGTGAGAGGTCTCAGATATGCTTTAGTATGCCTTAGACCAGACACCTGCTGTTGAGTGGGAGTAATGAGTAAGTATCAGATTAATCCAGGAGAGGAACATTGGAAGACAATCAAGTAAATTTTTAAGATTAAGAAAAGGAACTATATGTTAGTCAATAAGGGTGGTTTTTGAAACTCTTAGACTACACCACATCAGATTTCGTGACTTGCCTGTGTGCTAGAAAGTCTGCTGATGAGATGGTGATTACTTTGGGGGTGGAGTAGGGATTTTGGAGAAGTGTAAAAACCTATCTGAAATCTCTTGGTCTACCAGAAAGAGACTGAATGTTAAAAGTTGCAGGAAAGATACTTATTCAGTCTAAGGAAAGTTCTATACATTTGTGGCACTATTCCAACTTGCCTTAACTACTAGGGTTACTTCCTGAATAACCAAAGAGTAGTTGCCCAAAAGTATAGAATCCAGTATCCCAAGAGAGTAGACATATAGAGAGGAATTTCACATTATCATGGATTTTGTGATTAAGGAAGAGTAATGGTGGAGAAGAGGTTGTGTTTAATTCAACCTGTCAGATCCTATTACGAGGAGTTTACTACTATTACACTTGATTGGTATATCAAGGTGTTAATGATTATTTGAAACACACTTTTTATTTTATATTAGTGCAAGTGGGAGTTTGTTGGGTTTTATGCCCTAAATAAAACTCATTTCATATAATCAGATTTACTTATTAATAAATATCAGAAATAACATTTTATGTTGCATGGTTCACATGATTTATTTCATGATTATATGTATATAATGTATGAATTCTTTTTAAGTCCAGAACATATGAGTATGTTAAAGATTATAGTGTTGTCAGCACAGTGGAATATAATCTTAATTATATGTTCAAAAGTTTATTCCCTGATTTGTCAGAACACTGGATTTAGACTGACATGGTATAATCAGCGATAGGTATTCTTACACCTTGGAAAAGTGTTATGTCCTTTCCAGGACATTGGCAAAGTTTACCAGTATCGGATGTATGGAGTATCATCGGAAGGGACCGATATTGAACTTTGATTAGATATATTAAAACTTACCGTAATATCTATTCAATTCAATATCACCTGTTGATCCTAGATCAAATGATCTCAATCCTGATATGGTTAGGCTCAATCTCAAGAGTGTTATTCGTGTTCTTTGATTTGTTAAGTTAAGCCTACTTTGGGTCAGGGTGATACTTACATTTTGGGAACACGGTAGTGCAATTGAGTGGGAGCGCTAACATAAATATGGAATCTATAGCTTCTATTTGGCAAATAGAAGTAAAGGATGATTTCCTTCGAGCTTAACCAAACGAAGATAAATGGTGGAGATCTCATTTCACTTAGTTGAAATATCATTTATACAGGGTTAAGTGTTTTAAGGATAAAATACATTGAAGGTGTAGCGGTAACAGTAGTGCCTTTTCAATGTAGATCATCTATATAGAGGATCATTGATCACATTAGGGTTATAACAATGGATAACTAATGACGTGTCTATATCATGGAACATATAGAGCGTTCTATATGACTGAGAGTGCAATTCCAAGTTCTAAGTGTGGATTCAATGAGGAATTAATAAGTTAGGGAATTTACTTGGTAAAATCGGTTCGACTTATTGGAAGCTCGGTCATATAGACCCATGGTCCCCATACTAGTTGAGACCATACTGCTTGTAAGACTCAGTTAATTGATTTTAATTAATCAATTATAATTCTAAAAGTTGGACTATGTCTACTTTATGAATTCTCACAGTTTAAGGATGAAATCGTAAAGAAAAGGGTTTCTAGGTTTAATTATTAATTAAGAGACTTTGTATGTCTAATTAATAATTATTTTAAATGACAATATTATTTAATAATCTATTTTAGTTATTAAATAATTAGTTTTGGCATTTAAATGATTAGAATTGGAAAAGTGGCATTTTTGGAGAAATAGAAATAAAATTGAGGAAACTGCAAAATCCAAGTGAGGCCTATTTCCTTCTATGGCCGGCCACTCCCTTTGCTTGTTTCTCAATTATTATTTTCAATTTTAATTGCCATGTAATTGCTAATCAAAGCCTAGCAAAAATAGGAAAGTGGTGGATCACACTAAATAAGGCAGTTAATTGATTACACAGTAATTAAGGAAACTGTTTCATTTGGAAAGTTGTGCTCTCCCTTCTCCCTATATAAAGAAACCCTTTGTTCTCTTCTCATGTATGCTAAAAGCCACGAAATTCAAGAAGGAGAAAAGAAGATCCAGGTTCAGATCTTGGTGATGCTCTGCTACAGAAAGGAATCAAGAGCTAGAGATCTGAACGGAAGGAGTCATATTATTCCGCTGCATCCACTGTAAGGTTTTCTAACTTTATATGTGTTTATTTTCATTGTTTTAGAATTCATATTAGGTTGTTAATCCAACATACTTGTTAGTAAATCTAGATCCTGGTAAAATAATTTTCAACATTATGTTCTTTCCAGGACATTAGTAAAGTATACTAGTTTCGAATGTATGGAGTATACATTGGACTGGACCGATATTGCAACTTAGTTAAGATATTATAAACTTACCGTTATATCTTTCCAAGTCAATATCAGTAGTTGATCTTAAGATTAAAAGAATCTAAATCCTGATATGCTTAGGCTCAACTCAGGAGTACTATTCATGTTCTTTGATTTATTAGTTAAGCCTACTTTTTGGTCAGGGTGATACGTATATTTTGGGAACATGATAGTATGATTGAGTGGGAGTGCTGAACATAAATATGGAATCTATAGCTTCTACTGGTGTATAGAAGTCAAGTGATGATTCCCTTCGAGCTTAGCAAATAGAAGTAAGTGGATGAGCTCTTGTTTAAGTGACTAATTCTTAGATCACTAAACACCATTTACAGGTAGCTAAGTGTTTTAAGGGGTAAAATACATTGAGGGGTGAGAACGGTAAAATTATCCCATCTCGATGTAAATCATCTATATAGAGGATCTTTGATCACAATAAAATTATAACAATGGTTAAATGAGATAGCATATCTATATCGTGGAACATATAATATGCTCTATATAAGTCTGAGAGTACAATTCTAAGTTCTAAGAGTGGATTCAACGAAGAATTAATAAGTAGGAATTTACTTGGTAAATTCGGTTCACTTATTGGAAGCTCAGCATATAGATCCATGGTCCCCATCCTAGTTGAGAACATACTGCTTGTAAGACTCAATAATTGATTCGTGATTAGTCAATTATAATTCTAAAGTTAGACTATGTCTAATTTGTGAATTTTCACTAAGCAGGGGCGAAATTGTAAAGAAAAGAGATTCTAGGTTTATTTATTTATTAATGGACTTTATATGTCTAGTTAATAATTAAATTAAATGACAATATTATTTAATAATCTATTTTAGTTATTAAATAATTAGTTTTGGCATTTAAATTAGGGGTGTACGTCGGTCGGTTTGGTCGGGTTATAGCATATTTTTATTAACCCAATATAAATATCGGGTTGCAAAAATTTAATCGTAACCCGCCCAATGAAAATTTAGAAAAAGTTCAACCCGCCCAATGATTTTGTCGGTTTGGTCGGGTTAACCCGTCCAAACCGTTATTCATTTTTTTTTATAATTATTATTGTTAGTTTCTAGAATTCAAGTAATTAAAGCTAAAAAAAAATAAAAATATATTATTTATATTTCAAGCTAAAAAATACTATAGTTTAAATTAATTTTAAGAACTTCAATATAAGATAAATATAATTAAGTAAACATAAAATAATTGAATAAAATAATAATAAAAAAAAGTGATAATATGGTATAGATTTTAAACTTTAACTTCAATATCTAAATACACTAAAAATTATTAACTATAAAATCTAAATTTTAAGTTAAAAACTAAAATGTTTAAACTTTAAATACAAAATAATTTAACTAATAAATGTAATTTATATAATATAAGATATACACTTTTATTAAAAAAATATATAAATCGGTTTAATTCGATTTATTCGGGTTAATTGGGCGGTTTAGAATAATTTATAAACCACCCAATATATTCATTGGGCGGTTTGGATTTTCATTGTATTATTTCGAGTTGTATTTTTTGTCGGTTTATTCGATTTGGTTTGGGCGGTTTATTCTGGTTGGGCGGTTTGTAAATTTTATTGAACACTCCTAATTTAAATGGTTAGAATTGGAAAATTGGCGTTTTTGAGAAAATAGAAATAAAATTTGTTAAAACTGCAAAATCAAGTGGGCCCATTATCTACACCATGCCCGGCCACTTATTTAAGTTTTTCAAATTGATATTTTCATTATTTTAATGCCAAATAATTCCTAACCTAAACCTAGTAGTTGCCTATAAATAGAAAGTGATGGCTCAGTCAAATAACAAGTTTTCATAAGCTTTTCTGTCAGAAAATTCTCTCTTCAGAAAAACTGAGCCTACCCTTTTCTATACATTGGCCGAAACCCCTCTCTCTCTTTTCTCTTCCTAAATTTCGACCCTAGTGATAGAGTAAGTGCCCACACACAGCAAGTGGTAACTCAATCATAGATTGTAAGACTGTGAAGGATCAAACTCAAAGAGAAGGACATTCGGGCTCAGATCTTGATTATACTCTGCGACAGAAAGGATACAAGGGTTAGAGATCTGAGTGGAAGGAGACATTAATTCCGCTGCATCAATGTAAGGTTTTCTTAACTTTATGTGTGTTTATTTTATCGTTTTAGAAAGTTCATATTTAGGGTGTTAAACAACATACTTGTGAGTAGATCTAAGATCCTGGTAAAATAATTTCCAACACAAACTCTCTAAACAAACTTCCTAGAAGTCGAAGCTTTGTGAGCTCGAGTTCTTCGTGGAGTCTGACTTTCTCGACGCCCACACTCATTTGAACTGTGCCCCGCCGTGCAATGTTGCTCTAGGTATGTGGAATAAGCTTTCGAATTCAAAAATTTTAGAGCGTCACAAGGTCCTCTAGTGGAGCATTCTCTCAAATGCTCTGCCTATCTGCTTTATTCTCGCTAAAAGATTACATATTGAGGAAGTTTTATGTCCCTTTTGTGGGGAGGGAGAGAAAACAATGGAGCATCTGTTCCTTTATTGCAATTTCGCTTTTCACCTGTGTAGGTCATCCCCTTAGGGGGTCATGCCGATTAAGGATTTTGGAGCTCAGTTTGAGACCGGGTCCAATTTTTGTGGAGCCTGAAGTCTAAAGGGGTGGATGTTCAGGAACTGTTCCTTTATGATTTAAGTTTAGTGGACACGATTTGGATAACCTGCATCGACAAGGTACACAATAATTCTCTGAGTAACATAAAGCATTGTATTGATTCTATCTCTATTTGTTTCGCAGATTATGGTTCTTGTTTGTTTGATTTATCAAAGGCTGTTGAGTCTCCAACTTGACTCCCCCCTGAAGATTGGGTCAAAATCAATTGTGATGTTAAAGTTGGTTGAGTTCAATGCGTGTGGTAGCTTTGGCTAGGGACCATAAGAAATCTGTTTTGTGAATGGCTACCAACATGCTTAACTTCTCTGATCCTCTTGTTGGAGAAGCTGTATCCTGTTTGTTAGCTATGGAGACATCCGCTTCTTTGAATCATCCTTTTGTAATAATTGAGAATGACTCTGCGATAGTTATCAAGACGCTACAAGGAACCTGCTCCAGTTGGGGTATTGGTAACTATGTAACGCAATGTAAAAATCTCTCTAATGTTCTGATAAGTTGTAATTTTTCATTTATTTCTAGATTCTGTAATTTTGCAGTCCATAATGTGGCTAAATGAGCTTTTGCCTAAAATGTTACCAGTATGGTAGAACTTTAACTTTCTTCTATACCAAACAATATCATATGTAACGACCATGAGGTTTAACTATTTCAGTTTTAATCTATAAATGCATCTTTTCAACAACAAAAAAAAATTACGTCACTTTATTTTTTAAAATACATCACCAAAACTCGACATTTTCTATTTTATAACACACTTTTATATTATATCATACATCACTCTATCATTTAAAATACATCACCAAAACTATACTTTTACTATTTTACAATACACTTTTACATTGCACCATACATTTACTTCTTTAAAATACATAACTAAAACTCTATTTTTTTTAAAAAAAAGAAATTATTATATTTTATTCATTTCAAATATATAATATTAATATATACATACATCCCTATACAAAAATAATTATTAAAACCTAGAACAATTAATAAAATATGTTTAGAGCAATAAATAGTATTCTATAAATGTAGAGCATGAATAGAGTATTTTAAAAAAAATTTAAAATAAAGGAGTTTAGAGCATCTGCTGTAACGTATTTTTAGTACAATTTTTTATTTTCTTTTTAAAAAACTTCTCCATTTTAGAAAAGCTGTTGTGAGTGATCTTAGCTATTATTTTACAGATTTAGGTATTTTAAAGAAGTCGATAGAATGGTGATTTAGCAGTCTTTAATTATTATTTTACCTCACACAGTTATATTAAATCATATATCAACTTTTCTATATTATTTTTAAAAAATAATATAATAACACTAATATCACACATATATTACAAAATAGTTTTGAAGTACTGATATAATATTTTATAGCTTAATGAATAGTGCTTTTCTACATGTAGCTAAGCACTACTCATGAGTTAAATCTTTTAACATAATAGCTTAATTGATGGAGCAATATTTTCATCATTTTTTGATATCTTAGCTAAATAATTTATATTTCTAAAAGCACTCACATCTCATGAGATAAAATAACTCAAAAAGTAAAAATATAGAAAAGTGTTAAAAAGGACTCCATCAAGTGAGCTAAAATAGTTTAAAATTTTAGCTCATGAATATTGCTTCTCTACATGTAGAGAGAAATACTATTTATTATTCAAATATTATTTTAATAATTTATCTCTCATCTTTAATTCTTTTTTATTTAATTTTTAATTTTTTTTTGGTTTATAAAATAAAATATATTAAAAAATATAATAGAAAAACAGATGTATGATGTAATGTAAAAATGTGATGTAAAATAAAGAAAATGAGATTTTAATGAGGTATTTTAAAAAGTAGAATAAAAAAACTGATGTGAGTGATCTTATCCATTTTAACTACTTTATTATGAGTACTCTTAGGAAATAAAGTGAGTTTATATATACACATTTAGCTCACTTGTTACACATTAGCTTATATATTTACCTTTAGACCTAGCTCACTAGTTCAGATTGCTCTTAGGGCACTCCCAACCGTTTCTCTCCTGTAAAATATCTCACAAAAATTCAATTTTTTTTAATTTACTTCACATATTTATATTTCATCATACATCAATATTTTTTTTTTATATTTTTCTTTATACCATTTAAATAATATACTTATAAAGTATAAAATAATAATATATTATACATTACAGAATATATATTTATTTTTACACTTACAAATAAACAAATATATTATAAAAATAATAAAAAATTATAGCTAAGCCCTAAAATCAAGAAATTTCTTAGTACATTTAGCTAAATATTATTTATGAGGTAAATTTTTAAGCAATTTTAGTTCATTTATTGGATTGCTTTTTTTTATTTTTTTAACTCTTAACTTTTTTTTGTTTCTTTTTATAGCTATTTCAAATTAGCTATTGTGAGTTCTCTTATATATTTATGTAATGTAAAAATAATATTATTTAGAAAAATTCTATAACTTCCTTAAAAGGGGTTCACCAATACATTCTATCTTTTTCGTCATTTGAGAGAATTTTTAGTCCAATTCTTTTATGGTCATTTACGTTCTAGTTATTTAGGACAATCTGCAAAAAATTTAACACACCGAAATAGGGTTTAAACAGTCTTTTCACATGCATATAAAATTAAGGATTCTCACTAACAAACTGTTTCAACACTATTTTCAGCGTGTTAAATTTTTTCGAATATTCTCTCAAAATTTGGAACGTAGATGACCATGAAAAAAATTGGACTAAAAACTTCTCTTAGATGCAAATTCATATAGGGACGCATCAGTGAACCCCTTTTAAGAAGTATCCTATTATTTATTAGAAAATTATAAATAAAAAAAAACGACATATGTAAATGGAAAACTCTACAATGCACCCCTTAAAAGGGGTGTATCGATGTACCCATATTTGTTTCGGTATTTGAGAGACTTTTTTAGTCTAATTTTTTTTTATGGTCGTGTACATTATATTTATTTAAGATATTTTGTAAAATTTTAAGAAATTCTAAAAAACTTAACACGTCAAAAATATAATTCAAATTGTTTGTTGTACGTTTGTCAAATAAATTATTTGAATATTATTTTTTAGATTGTAAATTATTTATTTTTTTAAAATTTTATAAAATATTTTAAATAATTATAACGTATATTATTATAAAACAAAAAATTAAACAAAAATATTTTTAAATAGATATGAGTGTATCACTATGTTACAAGCATCAAAAATTAAAAAAATTCGTAAAAAGGTGGAGCCTGTTTGGCTGTTTTCAGTTTTTAAAATTGTATTTTTAAAAGTGAGAATAGAAAACAGTTTTTGTCATTTTAAAAATTTAATAGTGTTTGGCACAAATTTTTAAAACTATTTTTAGATTTTCTCTTACTAAAAAAATTAATATTTTAACACCATACCATGACATGAACCCATCCGGATTTAGGTTCGGGTATGGTTTCAGGTTTATGATCCGAGTATATAAGCAAAAATATATAAAATATAATAATGAGACAAAAAAAAATTGTTTTTGAAAATTGAAAAACAACATTTTGATGTTTTCTGTTTTCTAATTACTCAATTTTAAAAAATTATTTTTAAAAAATTTTACCAAACAACTTCTATTAGTTTTTAAAAACTGTTTTTAATTTTAAAAAACAGAAAACAGTTTTTAAGTTATACAGCGAAACAGACAACTTTCTGATTTATTTATTTATTTATTTTTTTACATTTTTTGGTGGTTTGTATAAAAGCCCGAGGTTCTTTTTTTTTTTTACAGGAAAACTGATTTATATATTTATATGTAACCCCTAATTTCCTCTCTCGTTTTCTATTTAGTTCTCTCTCTCCTTGTTCCTTCTCTCTAACTCCCAAACTCACCGGCGCTAACCGGATCAGGCCACGCGGACGCAGTCACTGCTACCTTCACTGTCACTCGGTGGTGAGACTCTCTCTCTCCTTAGCTGGATTTCTTGGTTGTTTGTCAATGATAATGACGATGATATTTTTGATATGAGATTTATTAATTTGATTGAACTGAAACCACCACTTATTCTAATTTTTTGCCTTCGCAATCGATTACTCTTTTATTTTTCTTCTTTTTTATTTTTGTAATCTGTCGATGTGACTTTTATTTAAAAGTCTCTGATTTCAATCGTATCTTCTTTTTTTCTGTTCTGAGGTGGCTATTACTCTTGATGATCTGGTTAACTCTTTTCCTTTGTCACTCAATTTTACTTCTGCTGAGAATGAGATTTATACTCTTTATCGAAACTCTGATGAATTCATACCAGGATCTTAACATTACCTCCTCTTTCTTAAAGTCCTAACAAATTGCCCCTTTTAATAAGTTAGCCTTCAAAAAAACTATGCCTAATCTCTGGAAGGGTCGATTTTCTGATGCTGAACAAGGTTAACCATGGTAAGCAGATGTTATTACTGATATTACTTTCTGCAACCGTGGCAGTTTGCTCAAAATCTCATTCTCATGGAAATTCCAAGTTCTAGTTTTGTAATTATGCCTGAGCTATAATTCATGCTCCTCTGGGTTTAAGTGTATAGCATCCATTTTCTTAAGAGATCTCCTGATCAGTTAGTCAACTTGGTTGTTACTGTGTTGGGTAAGTTTCTTGAAATGGAGCAGTATTCTCTTAGAGAATCTTGGGGGCCTTATATGAGGGTTTATGTTGTTGTTAAATACTACTAATCTTTGCCTAGATGTAGAGGTGTTGGGATTCTGTTACCTACTATAGAAATACTGTTCTTCTTATCTGGATTTTAAGGATTGTTTTTTTCAAATAAAGAAAAATTCAAGTAAAGAGAGAGTATTATTGTTTTATTGAATGTATGGTATTTAAATTTATAGAGATAAACAGAGAAGGTAATCCAAGCGGAAGAAGTGAATACTGAAGGAGGAGGCTGCGAAAATCTAATAAAATATCGAAATTTTTAGAGAGATGGAGAAGGGAAAGGGAGTGATGGGTGGAGGTCGTAGATGGGCGGTTGACTTCTCAGACTACTCTAGTTCCCCTTCTTCCCGTGATGTTCCTGATCCTCCTGGTTTCTCTCGCGCCGCCCTCGATCAGGTTTTTTATTTAATGTTTTATGGGGTTTGATCTTTCAGATGAGATTTTGTGGCTTTTCTTGAGATTCTTACTTTTGGGTTTTGTTTAGGATGATTCCGTTGTCAGTCGCCAGAAGAAGGATGCTGAAGCTTCTTGGAAATCCCAGGTCTGATTTCTTATTTAACTTTTATTTATTGTTGTTATTATTATTATTATTTTGTGTGTGTGGTTAGTTTATAGTGTGGTATCTGGTATGTGGAAGAAGAAGTAAAGATTACCCTCAGATTTTTTTTTTGACATTTTTCAATTTTACTCTAGCTTTCTGCTGAGATTCAGATCTAATCTAAGCAACTGTTTCGTTTGATTGAGTATTTGCTTAGTTTACTGCAAACTTAGTTTTTGCATAAATATTAATAATTGACATTGGGAAGATTTTATTTGTGTAGAAGCGAGAAAGTAAATTGAGTTGTTGGGCTGCATTTGATCAGCCAACTTCGCGTTTGATTTTTCTGTTGTTGTGGAGTTTTCTAATGAATTTTCCTTTTGATATTGAAGGGTTTTGATGAACTGGATCAAGAACGTGTTAATCTAACTCGTGATATAATTTTTTGTTTCAACAGAAAGCTTGGGAAGTGGCACAGGCACCCTTTAAAAATTTGATGATGATGGGATTCATGATGTGGATGGCTGGAAGTACAGTGCATTTATTTAGCATTGGAATTACTTTCTCTGCTCTTTGGCAGCCCATTAGTGCCTTGCAGGGTGTGGGAAAGGGTAAGGATATGCAGAAATTATTTTTTTTGTGTTTGTTTTCCGTTTCTGTATGTTTTAATGTGAAATAACACAACTAGAAATATTAATTAGATATATACGAAATTGGAGGGTAATCTACATTTTCAAAACACAAATAAATTCATTTGGATGATGTAGCTCCTTAGATATAAATTTCCATTCACAATTACTTGTTTGTTGGATATATCACATTTTATGGTTTATAATTTTGAAATTTGTAACACTTGAACTTCTGTTTAGATGGCACTTTTATGTTCTCACCAAGGTGATTCTTGTTACTTTTTGTGTTGATTTCACAGTTTTTGAGCCTTACAAAGACAGCAAGGTTGATCTTCTTGCTCCAAAGTTGCTGTTCATTGCCCTAAATTTGGGAGGTCTAGCTCTAGGTGTTTGGAAGGTGATTGTTGCACTCTCCCATGTTTTTTGGACCTCATTTTTTTTTACTAATCATGAGCAATCCAGTACATGTTGAATTCACCCATGCTCCTTCAGTGATTCACACTTGAAAGTTTATCTTGACAGCTTAACACTTTGGGGTTACTTCCCACACATGCATCAGACTGGGTTTCATCCTTACCCCCTCCTCAGGTACAATTCTTCTTGTACTAATGATCAACTGTTTTTGGGTATTTGTTTAATGTGTTGTTGGAGTTATGAATATTACAGAATGGTTTGCCTAAATAAGAAAATGAACACAGGCTAGTTTAAAGTTTGGTCTTTTTATTTGTTGTTTGCTCTTTAACTGCATTTAGGCCATTGATGAGTGCTGCTTTTCTTAACATATAATTCCATTAATACAATGTTGCCTAGCACTGTGCTTGTGTTTATTGTAGGTGAGATAAGGTGTAAGAATCCAATTTGGAACGAATTAACTAGTTGGTTTCATCAATTCGCCTTAACAAGGAAAGGGGTGGATTTGTTTGAACGCTGCATCTACTAACATTGTCTTCTCTCTAAATTTCAGGAGGTTGAATTTTCGGCTAGTGGCCTTCCTCTACATTGATTTTAATGGTAATAAATTTCGGTTTAAACATGCATCGATCGTTGATCTCTGAACTCTGATTGAAACATACTGGAGCAGTGGATAGGCCCTTTATGGGCTGATGGTTCCTTGCTCAGCATGGACGATGTACCAGTATTTTCTTAAAAATATTTAAGGATGAAAGTTCATATTATGTGGAGAAAGAAGACTAGTTTTTGTAGTAGACTTGATATCTTATTGGATAATGAAAAGGTTTTCTTCTTTAGTAGATAGTATAAATGTTATTAAAAAATATTTCAGGTTGTTTAAATTCTCGGATGAAATACGAACGATATTTGTGTAGTTTATGCATGAAATGGAAAGTAGTTAACTTCATATTGAATTATTTTTATAACTATTATTATCAGGGAAAATCTTGTAAGCAGAAAAAGATCAACAATTATATGAGATACGACTATTTTATTTATACGATCACACGTGATTTATTTCATTTTTATGCGGTGTTTGTATTCATGTTTAGAAACAGTTGCTGTCCTTATATGTGACATGGTCGAGAAAGTGATTTTGAAACTAAATTAGCAACTTAGGTATCTGCATAAATAATATAGCAAAGCAAAACTCAAGGAGAAAACTAAAAAAAGGATAAGAAAAACAAAATTGCAAAGCTCAAGAGTCTTAACAAGGATGCAAAGGTTATGGCACTTGCAGCTTAACTCAAGGAGATGAGTCTTTTCTGGTTCGACTTTCGTCTCAAGGTAGTATAGATTATGAACGAATTCTTAAATAGAGCAGATGACTTTATCAAATTCAAAGAAGCCATCACCTAAGCAAAAGATCCAAAGGGTGGCAAGAAGAAGTTACCAGACACTGAAGCACCTGCTACTGAGGTGCAAGGCAATGGAAAAAGGGAGGTTCGAACAGAGGAAAGAGAGCCAACAATGGTGGCAAGAAAGGCAACTCTCTCGGAGGAAAGAAGCCCAAAACTGGGGGCAAGCCCTTGCGAGATTATGAGCCTTGCGTCACCACCTATTCCATTCTCTTGTTTCCAAGAGAGGGGATATATACAACCACTTAGTCAACATTGTCGTTTCATAAACCTCTTCCTTTCAAAGAGTCAAGGAAGAGGGACATGAACAAATTCTGTTGTTACCAGAACAATTACGGTCGTGATACTAATGAGTGTAATCAGTTGCAGGATAAGATATAATTTCTCATGAACAAATTCTGTCGTTACCAGAACAAATTATTACTAAAGAAATCATGTCTTTGAACTATTATCGATACTAATTATTTTCCAAACTATGCAGGTAAGACTCAACATGTTGCAAAGATTGGAGGACCTTCTCTCTGCTCAAAGGAGTGCGCAGAGGGATGATAATAGTTTGAAGATTCCAACAGCCAGAGTTTGGGAAATTCCTAGTGATACTCAGGGGCTTTTGATCACAGATGTTTCTTGGAAAGAGGGGAAAGCTGGAATAGCAGTGGGTTGCCAGGACAGGCAATCGGGGAAATGGTTGTGGTCTGCTAAGAGGATAGAAGCAGCTTCAGTAATGGAGGCAAAAGCCTCTGCAATTTTCTGGGCTTTACAATTAAGTAGGGAAAGTGGTTTCCGTTCCATAGCCATTGGTTCTGATGCTTTGCTTCTGGTGCAAGCCTTGATAATGAGAAGATTACCTCCTTGCTGGAAAACCAGGACGATGGCGACTAAGATTTGGAGTCTACTTGAGGATTTTCAAAAGTGTACTTTAGTCCATTTCAAGAGATCAGATAATATCTATGCTGATAATTTGGCAAAGTCTGTTAGATGTAATGATCTTGTTCATGATTTCAAACTTAGGGAGGGGTCCCCTGTTGTGATTCCTAACTATGTTATTTTCAGTTGAATAAACCCCCTTTTCTCTCAAAAAAAGTTGTGACCATTCTCTTACTTTTTGTCCTACATGAATTTTTTTTTTTTTTAAAAGGAGTCCAAAGAATGACTAAATTATAATGATATTTTAAATTTAAATTTTAATTGTTTTTTTAATTGTTCATTTTACCAAATATTTAATTGGGTAAGATTGAGTTAATCACTCACTAATTCAATGAAAAGTAGGATGAGTGATATATTTATAAGTTACAAGTCTAACATTAATCACATTTTTAAGCTGTGGGACTTTTTCTTAAAAAATAAAATAAAAACTCTATAATAAATATTTATATTATATGGAAATATAAATGTTGTCCCTGAATTCGCCCAAAATACGTGGACCAGTCAAGTAGGGACACGTGGATCAGATAACTTGTAAATATTTGCTAAGTCTTTGTATGCCACAAGGAAGCACCCTAGGCATAGGTCCCGGAGGAGGCACCCGGAGTACAAGGTACTCCCGGAAGCTCGCATAGCATGAAGCCTCTTTGGGATGTGTCAGGCCTCTCCTGAGCAATCAAGTCGCATTTAATGCTGCATGGGAGGAAGCGTGTTGGGACTGCAACACGCAATAAAGTCTGACGGCACAACCCCCAAACAGCAGCGCCACAGTAATGATCATTTAAGTCTAGCGACGGCTACTCTGCGAAGAGTCACGTCAATCACAAGGCAAAAAGGACATTCCTCATAAAAACCCTACAGCACCTAGGGATTTGACCATGCATCACCCATGGTATATTCATTGGGAATACCCAACTTTATGGATACTTACAGATACGTTTGTAAAAACAATTCTAGGGATTACCCCACCAAAGCACTATAAATACCCCCTCAAAACTCATTTAATGGGGTCGAGAATCTTGGGTTGCATATAAGCAAGAAGAGCAAAGACTCACCAAGAACATTCTCTGTATTTATAAGGGTAACATTCCCTCAAGTGTGGAATCTGTATTAAATACATCCATTAATAACAAAGACTCGTGGACTAAGGCTCATTAATGCCCGAACCACGTAAAAAATCCTCATCTCGCTTTCTTACAGCTCAATATTATAATTATATTTAATAGTTGTCGAAAATCTCGGTCAACATTTTGGTGCTTTCATTGAGAGCTGAGGAAAGCTACTACACAACAAGCATTTGACTTCACAAAAATGGTGGAGACAAGAAGTACACGTCAGCCTCGCCCTCTGGAAGATGCTCAAGATCCAAATGAGGAGGATGTAGCCTCAAGAGCGGCAGAGGAGTCCGAGGAAGAAGAAGAAATAGTCCCCGACGAGGACTACGAGGGGAACCTCGACGAGTATGCCTATGACGAAGGAAGTTACTCAGAGCTGGTGCTTCTCAGACAAAAAGCTATCGATCATGAAGCCGAGATCGAAGCTCAGAAAGCGCAAAACCAGAAAATGCAGGAAGTGATGCTAGCCATGCAGAAAGCCATGGAGGCAGCTGGCATTCACGTGCACCCCAAGGCAATGACCGCTGGGCTCAACAGGGAGCCAGCGACGTCTTTGCCTAATTCTCAGCAGCAGAAATCTAGGGAACCTAGCCCTATAAGGTACCCTGCTGAGGAAAATCAGACAAAAAACCCTACTTCTACCCCTGGGCGAAAGAAAAAGGTGCAGGATCCGCTCGGATTTCCCTAAAGGGAAAGGTCCGCAGAGGGGCAAGCCCCAAAAAGGGAGTCTTGGCCCTCAGGATCGAGGGGACCGAAAAAGCGTTTCTGTGCACCAGGAACCAGGGGGTAGAGGGAGAAGAGGACAGAGATGTCCTCCCATTGACCTGAGAAATCAAATCAATGGGAATCAAGGTGACCTCCGGGACCACCTTGACCAAAAAAGATACGGGCCCGTGGTTTCCACGGGTACGTTAAACGAAGGGATTATGGCGGAACTCGCCATACTTCGAAAAGACATTGCTCGAGTCTCCCGGAGGCAGAAGGGAGACGACTCCGATTCGGACAACGAGGATCGGGAGCCATGTGCCAAGCACATCCTGGAGGCGGAGCTCCCTAAAAACTTCAAGATGCCCGAAATGACGGCATATACCGGGAACTCCGATCCCAGTGACCACCTGTCGCGGTTCAACCGTGTCATGACAGTTATGCGGGTCAGCAATGATGCCGAATGCCTGTGCTTCCCACTCACTCTGAGTGGGTCAGCGGAGGAATGGTTCAAAAAGCTGGAACCAGGATCTGTGGGCTGTTGGAACAAACTCCAGACCAACTTTCGGAGACAGTTTGTCGCCGCCAGAAAGGTTAACTTGGAGGTTAGTGCCTTGACCAATATCAAGCAGCTGCCCACCGAGACCTTCAAGAATTACATCAAGAGGTTCCGAGAGGAAGCCTCGAAGACCAAGAAGGTTGATGACGGACAACAGCTTGCACTTCTCCAAGCAGGAATCCGCACTGGGACTCCCTTTTGGAATGAATTGCAGCAAGAAGGGGCTGCTAGCCTCCAGGACTTCCAGAAAAGAGTCCAAAAGTATATCAACCTCGAAGAAGCCCAGATCGTGGCTTATGGAGGCTATTATCCCACCGGGATAGCAGGGTACATGCCCGGAGTATCGCCCTCGGGTACTACCCCGGCCGCAACTCCACAAGCGAGTGGCATACAGTTCTCTGCTACCCCCGGGTACAGCCAGGGCCAAGCTTTGGCGCCAGCATCTTCTCATTATGGCAACCCGTCCGGGGTGAATGGACAAGCTCCTTCACAGACTGCCCCGACTGCTAGCTTAACAGGCCCTACCTAGGGGTCGAGGAGCAAAAGGTCCTCCAAAGGCAGCACCCGAACGGGAGAAAAGCGCCAGAAGAAGGGGTACACACCCCAATATACCCAGTACACGGAGCTATCGGACTCTCAGGAACGTGTTTACTTTGCCACTAGGCAAAATACGCACTACCGGAGACCACATCCGTTGTACAAAGACAGCTCCCGGAGAGATCCGAGCAAAAGATGCGAGTACCACAACGACATTGGTCATAGCACCAATGAGTGTAAGAATCTCAAAGACGAGATTGAAAATCTAATCCGTTTGGGCCACCTCTATGAGTGGATCAAAAATAGGTTGCCCCACCTTAATCCGGGACAGGTGGCTGGGGGTATGCCTCCGGGAACACCAAGGGGTACAGCAGGAGTATTGGCTCCGAGTGCTCCGCCGACGAGTGACGCCCGGCATATTCCGGGCCTCGCCTCGGCCTAATGGGCGGGTAGCCATGATCTCCGGAGGTCCCCATATCGGAGGGAACACTCGTAAGGAGCGAAAACGATACGCCGAGGCCGCGAAGCGCAATGAGATATGGGAAGTTACTCAACTCCCAGCTCAAAGGCCTCGGCTGATGGACCAACCCATCACATTCACGGAAGAAGACGCCAAAACGGTGCATTTTTTTCTCATCACGACCCACTGGTCATAGAGACCCCCATCGCAAATAAAGTGGTGGCCAGGGTCTTAATTGACAATGGAAGTTCCGTGAACCTGCTCTTCAAAGAAGCCTTAACTGCGATAGGGTTGACCGACCGGGACTTCTCGCCTAGTGGGTCACAGCTCACGGGGTTTAACGGGACGACACTTAAATATTGCACCTTCGTGGTGGTAGACTGTCCGACAGCCTACAACGCGATCCTCGGCCGGCCGACTCTAGTGGACTTTGGTGCAATCACTTCAATCCGACATCTGTGCCTAAAATTCCCTACCCAGGAAGCCGGAGTCGGAACTGTAAGGGGAAATCAGGGGGAAGCCAGGCAATGTTACAATGTTGCCACCCACCTACCCGTACTTATGGTCCGGGAGTCCCCTGATATAGAGAAGGCTGAAGAGGATGAGTTGGATCCTCGCATAGGATCTGAAAGGGTCGTGGAACCAATGGAGGACGTCGAAGAAATACCAGTGTGCGACGACGACTCCACCAAAGTACTCCGGATAAGGGAGAACTTGGATCCGGAGGAAAAGGACAAAATAATAAAAACACTGAAGGGCGCCATCGACATCTTTGCATGGCGCCAAGAAGACATGACCGGCATAAGCCCTCATGTCATCACACATGTACTCAATGTCAACCCGGACATGCCTCCTGTACAGCAAAAGAGATGCCCGCTCGACTCGGTGAAAGCCGAGGCCTTAGAGAAAGAGGTGGACAAACTTTTGTCCAGCGGCATGATCCGCGACGTATACTA
This sequence comes from Cannabis sativa, assembly GCF_029168945.1. Lineage (NCBI taxonomy): Eukaryota > Viridiplantae > Streptophyta > Magnoliopsida > Rosales > Cannabaceae > Cannabis > Cannabis sativa. The sequence goes on from NC_083608.1 coordinate 19,207,686, forward strand.
TCCGGAATGGCTGGCCAATTCGGTCCTGGTGCCCAAGCCGAACGGGACTTGGCGAGTTTGTATAGACTTCACTGATCTAAACAAAGCTTGTCCAAAGGACTGCTTCCCGCTACCCAGGATCGACCAAATGGTAGATGCCACGTCCGAATTTAAACTGTTGTCTTTCATGGATGCCTATGCTGGGTACAATCAAATAAAAATGCATACGGCAGACCAAGAATGCACTAGCTTCAGGACCGATAAGGGGGTATACTGCTACCTAGTCATGCCTTTCGGACTGAAAAACGCCGGAGCAACCTATCAACGAATGGTTAACCGAATGTTTAAAAGCCTCCTGGGACGAAACATGGAGGTATACGTGGACGACATGCTCGTCAAATCCAAAGCATGCAACAGCCATGCAAGCGACTTAGAAGAATGTTTCGAAGTCGTCCGGAGATACGGTATGAAACTCAACCCAAAAAAGTGCACCTTTGGGGTCAAGTCAGGAAAATTCCTGGGCTTCATAGTCAGCCAAAGGGGGATTGAAGCAAACCCGGAGAAAATCCAGGCTCTCCTGGACATGCCATCCCCCAAAAAGCATAAAGACGTGCAGAGCTTGACCGGAAAGGTAGCCGCACTGAGTCGCTTTATCTCACGATCCACGGACAAGTGCATACCCTTCTTCAACGTGCTAAAGAAATGCCAAAAGTTCGAATGGTCGGACGAATGCGAAGAGGCATTCAAGAGGTTAAAAGACCACATGGCCAAACCCCCTATCCTATCGAAACCCGTCCTTGGAGAAGACTTGTTTCTTTACTTGGCCGTCTCCGAGCACGCGGTCAGCGCTGCCCTGGTCCGGGAGGAAGAGAAAACTCAGCATCCCGTGTACTATGTCAGTAAGCGCATGATAGGGGCCGAGACAAGGTACCCGGTCATTGAAAAATTAGTATTCTGCCTCCTGATGGTGTCAAGGAAGCTGAGGCCATACTTCCAAGCCCATCCAATCAAAATCCTAACCAATCATCCGCTCCGGCAAGTTCTCCAGAAGCCTGAAGCATCCGGAAGACTCCTCAAGTGTGCGATGGAGCTAAGTCAATTCGACTTACACTACGTCTCCCGGATTTCCATAAAAGGCCAAGCCTTGGCAGACTTCATTACCGAATGTAATGAAGCCGAGGCAACGGCAAATACGCCGGTACCACCAATCCCCACCTGGAGGGTCTTTGTAGACGGAGCTTCTAATGAGAACAGTTCAGGAGCCGGAGTGGCCATGATATCACCAACTGGACTGCGACTCCAGGCAGCACTCCGATTTGACTTCACAACTTCAAACAATGAGGCCAAATATGAAGCCCTGATAGCAGGGCTGAAATTGGCAAAAGCTGTAGGAGCCAAAAGAGTAGAAGTCTACAGTGACTCTCAACTGGTCGTAAACCAGGTTTCCGGAGAATACCAAACTCGCGGCGAGCGGATGGCCGCGTACGTAACAATAGTCCGAGAACTACTCCACGAGTTCGCGGACTATAAAATAGAAAGAATCCCCCGAGAAAAGAACGCTCACGCGGACTGTTTGGCTAAGTTAGCCTCGGATAGCGAAATCGAAGAGCTGGGGGTAGTACCAGTGGAACGCTTGGCAGAGCCAAGCATCAAAATAAAAGAGACCACACTAACGGTTGGGCAAGAACCCAGCTGGATGGTCCCCATCATAAAGTACATAACCACAGGTGAGTTGCCCCAAGAGAGGGCACTGTCTCGAAAGATTCAGTATCAGGCTCATCGTTATGTAATGATGGACCAAATTCTCTACCGGAGAGGACTCAGCATGCCTTATTTAAGGTGTGTATCGGACCCTAAAGCTAGACAAATCATGCTAGAGGTCCATGAAGGGTTCTGTGGAGATCATACGGGAGGACCCAGCCTCTCAAAGAAAATATTGAGGCAATGGTACTTCTGGCCAACAATGAAAAAAGATTGTATAGACTATGTCCAAAAGTGTGACTCGTGCCAAAGGTACGCGAACATACCGAGAGCTCCTCCAAACGAGATCACCCTGATGACCAGTCCCTGACCCTTCGCGGTCTGGGGAATAGATCTCATCGGGTCTCTACCTACAGGGAAAGGAGGGGTAAAGTATGCAATAGTAGCAGTAGACTACTTCACCAAATGGACAGAGGCTGAGCCTATGAAGACAATAACTGCCAAGAAGGCATTGGACTTTGTTATCAAAAACATAGTGTGTCGATACGGCTTGCCTCACAAAATAGTCTCAGACAATGGAAAGCAATTTGATTGCGAGGAATTTACTGACTTCTGCGACCAACACGGAGTAGTGAAAAGCTTGTCCGTGGTAGCCAGGCCTCAAACAAACGGCCAGGCAGAAGCGGTCAATAAAATCCTAAAAGTCACCTTGAAAAAGAAGCTGCTGGCCTGCAAAAATAACTGGCCTGAAGAATTGCCAAGGGTATTATGGGCCTACCGGACGACCCCCAAAACCACAACCGGCCACTCGCCTTTCTCAATGGCGTACGGTTGTGAAGCAATGGTCCCGGTAGAAACATTATTCCCATCCCACAGGAGGACGACTTACGATCCTGCCACTAATCAGGCACTGCTCCAAGAAGCTTTGGATCAAGTCGAAGAACTCCGGGATGAGTCTCAAATACGGATGGCTGCTTATCAAAAGAAGGTGACCAAGTATTTTAACTCTAAGGTTAAAAACAGAAAATTCGCTATTGGGGATATGGTCCTAAGAAGGGTTTTCCCAGCCACCCAAGAACCCGGAGTGGGGGTACTTGGACCAAATTGGGAAGGACCATATGAGATCGAGGACGAGATCGGTTCTGGCACTTACAAACTAAAAAGAATGGACGGAACCACCGTCCCAAGAACCTGGAATGCCGATCACCTCAGAAAATATTACCAGTAGCGAAATAAAACTTAGACTTTGTTCAAAGGGTTTGTACCGTCCAAATGTATACCTCCTCTATATATTAAATAAAACTAAGTGCCTTAAAAACAAAGTTTCTATGCCACTCAGGGGGGTACTAGGGTATACCGCACGGACAAACAGAAAAATAAAGTAAAATATCCTGACCCAAAGGGCAGGTCAAAAAGTACGCACAAAAATAAAAGGCATAAGCTCAAAAATCCTGATCCAAAGGACAGGTTAAAAAACATAAGTATGTGGCAAAAGAAAGATCACATAAAAAAAAAATATCCTGGCCCAAAGGGCAGGTCATATACATATAAATGGCCCGGGGACAGGCCTTAGAATATAATTGTCTCCCCTTCGAATAAAAACTGCTACCTATATATATTGTTCTAAGGCACCAGCAAATATGTACAAAAAAAAAAAGAAAAGAGAATAATAAAAGAAGCGGGTGGAATCTTGGTTATACTGGGTCGGTTGTACAACAGCTCAGTCAGCGCGCGGAGGAAGGCGAAGTCCGATACGTGCCTCTAACACGGCATCAAACTTCTTCTTCTTTTCCCGAAATTTGGCAATCATTTCCTCGGGTTTGGGATAAAAAGTAAGCTTGATATTTTGGTCGTTGGTGGACCAAGCCATGTAGACTCCATCGTCAAAGCGCTTCGGACACCGGGCGCAGGAAACAGGAGAGAGGAGCTCGGCTCTTTTGGCCTTCTTGATGGATTGTTCTTTGAAGTCCCTGAGCTCCTTCAGCTCCACAGCTAGAGTGGCCTTGGACTCTATGTTCGCCTGGTGAGTTTCCTCTAAAGATCTCACCTTGGCGACCATTTCATCCAAAGCCTCCCTGGCCTCCAGGAGGTCTCGCCTGGCCTTATCAGCAACCTCGCTTTGAGCCCTCAGTTCCTCCTGGTGTTGGGCCTCCATCCTGTCCCTCCGCTGGGCCTCGTCCCGGATCATGGCTTCCGCCTGAGCCTCCCTCCGTTTGGCCTCCTCTTCCTTGGCCTTGGCAGCCGCCTCCTGGCGCTCGGCAGCCTCCTGGTAGATCTGCCTCTCCGCTGTGAGGTCCTGAAGGACCTTCCTGACATCGTTCATGTCCCCAAAGTCGGACAGAACGAAGCCGTGGTTTATGATGTTCTTAGAGAGGCGGCCAGCCTCAGCAGCAAGCTGAACCATAACACAAGTGTAAGAAAGACAAATTTCCAAGAAGAAAAATAAAAGGAAAAGCAAAAATTGCGAAGTACTTACCACGGTGAGAGAATGGCTGAGGTCCTGAACCTGGAAGATGGAGTTCAGGGAGGCGCAAGTGGCGAACCGCTTGGGCGCGCACCGGGTAAGCTGAGAAGCGAACTCCCCGGTCATCTCCGCGGCAAAAGGAGCCAAGGTGGGCCCTAGGAAGCGACGGAACCAGTCCGATAAGGGGTCCAGATTAAGGTCCCACGGATCCTGGTACTCCGGGTGGTTGATGCTCGCCTCAACCTCCGCCCGCAGAATCCTCCTAAGGGCTTCCACCTCGGTGTACCCCCGGGAGTACTCGTCCATAGCATAGTTATGCTTGGCTATCCGAAGCTCTTGCCTCACCTCATCCCCCGGAACCGGAGTAAGCACGATGTTGGGAGGAGCAGGATTTTCTTCCATGGGGGAGACCCCGCCGTCAAGACCATGAGCAGGAGTGTCGGCTCTCCGAGGCTTCTTGGGCTCGTCCTGGGCAATCATTTTGCCCTTGCGCTTACGAATCAGAGCCACCTCAGGCTCCTCTTCGCCTTCCTTAGCTTCCTCTGGAAGGGCTCGGGGCCCTCCCGTACCCTCAGCAACTTCCTCCGAGAAGTCCCACTGCTTCTCTTGGCCTTCTCCCGGAAGCACCTCCTCGTCATCCACTAAGTCAATAGTGTCGGGGGGAGCGCTGGAAGAAACCTTCAGGGAAGGGGCCGGGGGGGAAGAGGTAAAGGCCGGAGGAGCCACGGGAGTGTGACCTCCGGCAAGCTGTTCCAAGATGGTATCCATGGAGACACCTGTTTCACAAAATAAGCAAGTGTTAGATGTCCGTGAGGAACTACTTATACAAGATACAACAAATAAGCTACTCCTACCCGAACTTCCTAATTCGGCCCTAGCAAAGTCCTGAACTTTAATGCTGGCAGCGTCATCTCCGAGATAACTGTCCGAGGGCCGGAACCAGCTGGACGTTATGTAAGCTGAAGGACCTAAGGGAATAGGTTCCGGAGGGCCGGAGCCCATCAGGGACCGACCTAGGAAATCTCCTAAGTTTGAAAAATAAAATTCCTTCAAACGATCCCCCCACCGGGTCGATGGCATCCTAAACCTATGAAGACGCTCGACGAACCCTACAGGCCTATGACTAGCGTATTCACCAACGGAAGGAACATAACGAATTATCAAAGGAGACTTACCGCCGGCACCGGAGGTGCTAGCACCAGGAGCCCCCGAGTTTGGCTCTGGGACCGAAGGTTGTGGCCGGGGGGTTTGCCTCTCCGAAGAATCCTCAATACGAAGGGGCCTCCTGGCAGGACGATCCCCAATCTCTTCTTGAAGAATCTTGTCAAAAAATTTAGCTTCGGACTTCCCGGCAATCGCCTGGCTCCTCCGCACCACTGGGCTCCCCACGCGAAGTCCCCTCCCAGAGGCAGCCTGGGCCTGAGAGTATGCTTTCTCCTGGGCCTTCCGGTAGAGATAATCTTGGTACTTTTTCTCTGCCGTGGCAATAAGCTCATCCCGGAAGGCCTTCTCCGCGACCGGCGCCCTTACGTTGGGACAGATGACCCGTGAGAGGTTAGAGTCCTCCACGGATTGATGCGGAAGGATAAGTTTGGCCTTCCTGCAGTTCTCCGTGGTGACCAAACCCCCGACATCGAGATCGGCGCGGTCGTAGGAGGCAAAAGCTTGGGCCCTCCGGAGGAAGGTCTGAGTAGGGGTCGTCCGCTAATAGGGTGGGATCCTCACCCACTCAGTAAGGAGCTCCTTAACGTGAGTCTGCCTATTGTACGGAACCACCCCCTCGTTAGCGGGATGGATCCGGAACCCATAGAAACCGTCCTTAAGTTTGTCCCCTTTCTTGGGGACGGATACAAGTTCATAAAAATATAAAATTTCCGCCGGGCTGTGAGATCCCCATCCGCGGGCGGTATAAAAAATAAATAAGCCTGAAAGCAGGCGATAAGCTTGAGGAATGAGTTGATATGGCGCAAGGCCGACAAATACAAGCAAATTAACAAAATAATCTTGAAGCGGGAGCATGGCACCGGCCATCAGGTGTGTCTGGCTCCAGGCCCCGAAGCCGTCATAATTGTGATTAGGCGTCTCCGAGTCCCGAGGTGGCCGGTGATAGGTCCCTGAAGTGGAAGGTTTGATCCCAGCAACGTCTATAATATTCTGCAACTGGTGAGGACAGGTTAGGGTGGAATGAAGCTCGGCCGCTTCCCACCCGGTCGCTCGGGATTTGTACCCCTCCTGGGCAATAGGTCCCAGGGAAACCTCCTCCAGAGTGGCCGTGCCTTTCCCGCTCTTCTTCGAAGATTTCGAACCAGAAGCAGACATTTTGTATTCTGTGAAAAACAAAAATAAAAAAAAGAAAAAATTCCAGCAGTTAGGTCCCATACCAAACCCTAAGTCAAGAAAAGGGGAGTGGGGGTCCCCTAACCGCTGGAAAGAGGCCCCCTCCGGACACGTGTCACATGGGAAACCCTAGAAAGATTCCCTGAACAAGTGTCGGGTGCAGTAAAATCGCAGAAAATGGTTTTACGCAGTAAGAAAAACAGAAGGAAAAAGACCCCATTTTATGCCCTAAGCAACCGTTGAACGAAGAACCTATGGTTTTCTTCAACAAAAATGCACGATTATAACAGAGGCATGATAATGGCGATCCTACAACTAAAGCAATAGACACAAAACAGAACACCTGAAGAACCTAAACACTTGCATGCCCAAAAATCTCAAAATGCGAACCCAGAAAAAACAAACTAGGTAAGTAAAAGCATGTCATTACCAAAGGATGCAAGAAACTTACAGTAAAGTGTTGAACTGGGGGTCCTGAGTGTAGTCGAGTAAAGACGAGAAGGACTGATGATAGCGAACAAGGAAAAACTGGAAACAATGGCGAAGTGTTCAGAAGGTTCGTGCTGTTTTGAAGAATTTTCTCTGGGAAATTCGAGCAAAAATGGCAAGGAATGAAAAGTAACCAAAATGAAGGAAAGATGGTGGCTTTTATAGGCAAAAGTGCATGAGGAACAGGCGTCACCACCTACCAATCGTACGGTGGGGGGAGATGCACGATTCAAATACCCAAAGATCAACGGATCAGATCGAGCTGCCATAAAGGCGGTGGACACGTTTGAGTATCCGTCTGACACCATTAATGCGCCACATCAATCAAAGGGCGTGAAACGAATCGACCTCTGCAAAAAGCGAATTGCGGCGTTAAATGTCATCATTAAATGTGCCCCCACGCGCTCTGGGCTTGAGCCAGGGAACCGAGGAGTCAACCGGAGGCACCTAAGCAAGCCTTGGTTTATTTTCCAAGTAAACAAGGCTTGGGGGGTAAATGTTGCCCCTGAATTCGCCCAAAATACGTGGACCAGTCAAGTAGGGACACGTGGATCAGATAACTTGTAAATATTTGATAAGTCTTTGTATGCCACAAGGAAGCACCCTAGGCATAGGTCCCGGAGGAGGCACCCGGAGTACAAGGTACTCCCGGAAGCTCGCATAGCATGAAGCCTCTCCGGGATGTGTCGGGCCTCTCCTGAGCAATCAAGTCGCATTTAATGCTGCATGGGAGTAAGCGTGTTGGGACTGCAACACGCAATAAAGTCTGACGGCACAACCCCCAAACAGCAGCGCGACAGTAATGATCATTTAAGTCTAGCGACGGCTACTCTGCGAAGAGTCACGTCAATCACAAGGCGAAAAGGACATTCCTCATAAAAACCCTACAACACCTAGGGATTTGACCATGCATCACCCATGGTATATTCATTGGGAATACCCAACTTTATGGATACTTACAGATACGTTTGTAAAAACAATTCTAGGGATTACCCCACCAAAGCACTATAAATACCCCCTCAAAACTCATTTAATGGGGTCGAGAATCTTGGGTTGCATATAAGCAAGAAGAGCAAAGACTCACCAAGAACATTCTCTGTATTTATAAGGGTAACATTCCCTCAAGTGTGGAATCTGTATTAAATACATCCATTAATAACAAAGACTCGTGGACTAAGGCTCATTAACGCCCGAACCACGTAAAAAATCCTCATCTCGCTTTCTTACAGCTCAATATTATAATTATATTTAATAGTTGCCGAAAATCTCGGTCAACAATAAAAAATACAAATAATTAAAGATGACTAAAAATATCAAAAATATTAAAAAAAAAATTAGTTGTTTTTTTATTTATTTAACTAAATATCAAAAATGTTGTCACATCATAAAAATGTATACTGGGTAACATTGAATTAATCAATCACCCATATAGTGAAAAAAAGAATGAGTGATATATTTATAGGTTACAAGTCTAACACTAATCACATTTCTAAGCTATGTGGGACTTTTATAGCATCATAAAAATTATACTTTTATAATAAAAGAAAAAATATGCACTAATCACATTTCTAAAGAATATAATATAAGGTGTAATATAATATTTAAGAGAAAATTTCATTATTTATTATTTTATATAAAGATGAATTCACATATTTCTTTTGAGATAAAAGATAAATAAATAAAAATATCAAACATCAATATATATCCCTTTCAACAATGAGTCTACAAAAAAAGCTATGATATTTAGTTAATTTTTTTTTTTTAAAAAAAGAAACAACTTTTAAATAACATAATACATTAATAATTAATTTAATTTAATTTAATTTTTCAAGTTAAAAATTTAAATAATATAAAAAAAATAATATTTTAAATTAAGAATTAAGCAATTTAAAACAAACAATTCATAATTATAGAACTACATTAAAATTTTAACAAATATTTTTATATCATTTAAATTTGTAAATTCTATATTATATAGTAAAATAATAATATATTTTTATAGGGTAAAAAAAATTAGTTGATTTATAATGAATATTAAACTCATTTGTAGTTGTACTAATTATAAAATATATAAAATCGTCACTGAGACTATATTGCAAAAATTATAATTAACCAAGTATAAATATATTTTTTCTATTATTACAAATGGTAAATATCATTTCAAAACGTGTATCACAAAAGTTATTAATTTGCTACTTTGTTTTCTTAAATAATAATTTTTTTTTTATAAATTAGAGGGATGATTTAAATTGTTTCTTTCTGTGAAAAATAGAATCTAAATTGTGTTTCAAAAAACCTACATCACCGGTCATAAGCATAATTTATTAAATTCAGAAATTGTTACATTTTTTCATTCATTTTCTTATAAAAATACATGTAATTTTTTTGTTCCACTATTTCTAATATTTTTCACAAAATCGCTATCTTTCTCTATATTTTAAAAATAACAAATTATGTTTCTAATTTTAAAATATTATATTTTAGATTATATCACTTAATAAGTACAATATATATATGTATGAAAAGATTATAAAATTTGGGCAACACTGCGCAAAGCGCGACTTAGTTCCCTAGTTCTTAAATAGAGCAGATGGCTTTATCAAATTCAAAGAAGCCATCACCTAAGCAAAGGATCCAAAGGGTGGCAAGAAGTTACCAGACACTGAAGCACCTGGTACTGAGGTGCAAGGCAATGGAAAAAAGGAGGTTCGAACAGAGGAAAGAGAGCCAACAATGGTGGCAAGAAAGGCAACTCTCTCGGAGGAAAGAAGCCTAAAACTGGGGGCAAGCCCTTGCGAGATTATGAGCCTTGCTTCACCACCTACTCCATTCTCTTGTTTCCAAGAGAGGGGATATATACAACCACTTAGTCAACAGTGTCGTATCATAAACCTCTTCATTTCAAAGAGTCAGGGAAGAGGGACATGAACAAATTCTGTCGTTACCAGAACAATTACGGTTGTGATATTAATGAGTGTAATCAATTGCAGGATAAGATATAATTTCTCATAAGACAGAAACATGCTACTCTTTAGCGGTATGTACGACCCGAAGCTTCAGCTGAGGGCAATGCTCCACTCCAGCCTGCGCCAATTGCAGGCAGGTTGGAGATTATGATTAGAGGCCTCACTTAGCTAGAAATTCAAGGAAGGCCTTAGAAAGGTATGCAAGAGCACTTCGACATGAACCAAGAGCTAAAGTATTGGAGGTAGCAGAATGCCCTCCAAAGTCTCAGTGCTACGAATGTGAACCGACCACCTTTGGAGAATCAAAATCTTATCACGTCAGCTACTCTCACAACGATCCGCTAGTTTTTGAGGTTCAAATAGCTACTATGATGGTGGCTAGGGTAATGATTGACGACGAAGCATCATCAAACATCATGTTCAAGCAAGCCCTACTTAGGATGGGTTTAACTTTAGAAGACCTGGAACCATGCGAACAACTAATGTATGGTTTCAACAGAGCTAGCATTCCTCTATGTGGCAAGATCAAGCTGCCACTTACTGTCGACATTGCCCCAAAGTAGACCACCATGATGGCCACATTAATAATGGTGGGCGTGAAGTCTCCGTAAAACGTGATGCTCAGAAGGCCCGCCCTTTATGACCTTCGAGCCATCTCCTCAGTGTACCATTTACCCGTCAAGTTCCCAACGACGACTGGTATCGGTTGTCTCCTTGGAAACCAAAACTTCCCACGAGTGCTACAACACATCATTGTCACTCGCCAATTAGACCTCCTCTATTGCTATGGCCTCAGAGGGGACAAACAAGACCTCATCTGCTGTTATAACACTAGAAGGGATGAGCAAGGGGTTATTTTAGCACCAAAATATCCTTACCAAGGGGTTATTTTAGCACCAAAAGGCTTGTTTTCTTGATCTCAAAATTAGGATCAAGGAAATGAAATTGATTCTCAAGTTCTTGTCGGATGTCTTTGAAGAAAGTACAACCCTTGGAATCTCTTTAAAAATGGAAGCTCCTGCTGCTGCAAATTCCCTGGTGGTTAGGCAGTCGAGTTGGCCTTAATAGGATTCACTTTCTGTTGAAGTAGGTCATACTGGAAGAAGAGTGAGCCGCTTTAATTAAATAGAGGTTTAAGTCCTATAAATATAAAATTCAAGCTTATACAGGGCCTATATAGGAAGAGTTTAATGATCAGATTCTTTTGTCGGCACAACCTCTTTGATAAGATAAAGCTTTAGAGGAACAAGATTGAGGTTAGGAAAATGGGGTATAATTCCTCAACGAAAAGCTTGCGAATTTGAATGCACAAACGAAAGGGGATGCAAGCAAGGCACATCAAAGTATATAACCTATCGGTATAGAACAACAGATATGAGTTTTCTGTGATTATATGTTATATTTTTTTTTTCGCATATCAACTGTTAACTTCTGTTGCTTATCGTTGTTAATAAATTGAATAAATATGATAGAAAGACCGATTTACCTGTGTTAAGGATAATGCACTAGAATCAATAGAATTTGAATCCAATGTGAATGAGGGTACTATAATGTACTAATCGCTTAACCTTAAATAACATGTATCTCTAAAATAGATATATCTTTTATCTTATCTTCTCTGGCTGAAAGGAGAAAAAGGCAGCTTGATTGTCGGGGGATCAACAGAAAGGAAAAATTAAGGTAGATTATTCGATTCTATTTCCTCATTTTGTAAGGATTGGCTTTAAGTGATAGGAGATGTGATTGGAATTTATCTTTTCTTTGTTTGTATCATCGAGACACCCGAAGGGCTAGCCATATGTATCTCAGGAGACCCGGCCCATTCAAATCAAAATATTTCAAAATAAATCACATAAAAATTTGACTCATTTATATGATGACCCAACACACATTTATATATACAATTGTGACCCTAAATAAATTTCCAACAAAGAGTACTCCTCATCCTCTTCGATTGAGCTGACAATTCCAGTACCATCCATGATGTATTTGAACAACAATCCCAATATATAATTGAAGAAACTTAACAAATGGTCTAATATGTGATTCCATCTACTTTACCATAATATTCTCCACATCTCTATGTGATCTCACAATAATCTTAATTAATTTGCTTTCCACATTAATTTTTTTTTTGACTTTTAACTTTAATAATTTTGAAAACAGATCTAATGCATCACTTTTTATTAAGAAGTAGTGATACATGTAATTTGAATAACCATGCATGCATGTTTCTGTGCCCACTTGCAAGATATTGGTCCCTCCATGACAGAAAAGAATATCATATAACCTAAACTGTTATGGAAGTTTGTCGAAGATTCTGATAGAGACTTTTAATTTTAATTAAATTGATCATGCATAATATCTAATCAGTAATCACCACTACTGTGGGAACGACAATTAAACTACAAACTCTGCTTAATTATAATTAATCCCACTTGCCTATATTAGTGGTAATCCCATTCCAAATCCAACCCCCTTCAATAATAATCCTTTTCATCAATAATTCCCCCTTAAAGCCAGAGAAGATTAACAAATAATATTGTATCAAAAAGGCATTTGGATGACCTTTAGGCAATTAACTCTATTACCTTGCTACTTTTAAATATAAAAGTATTATATTATTTTTATCTTATAATCATAATCTATTCTATATAAAATGTAGTTATATATAACAAAATTTTTAGTTTATAAAAAATTATTAGGTAATTTTTTTTAAATAAAAAAAATAACAAATTATTAGATGTTGCACGTAAAGGGTCAGTATTTAGTTAAACCTAAATATAATTAATTCACATTAATAATAAATTTGTTCATATTGTTTATTTTTTTATTAAAAATTATTTTTAAATTTTGATATTTAGAATTAATTAAATTTTAAATATTATTTTAAATTAAATTTGAATATTTTGATAGTTTAACCTGAACATTTTCATTAATTCCAAAGATAAACTAAGGACGAATAATAATTTTTTTTTTTAATTACTATTACAAAGTATAATAGTAATTTTTGTTTTTATTTAAATCACTATTATGCTTTCAAATTTCAATGAATATTATTAATTTTAAAATTATGATATTAAAAAAATTAAGAACTAAAATAAAATTAACATACGTGACTTGGCACGTAACATCTATCTAGTAAGTATATATGTACCTAACTATCAATTACTTATACTATAAATATATATACAGTGGTGGATCCAAAAATAAACTTAAGGAGCCGTAATTTTTATTTTTCTAAAATAATATGGTATAGAAAAAATTATCAAAAATGTTTAGTTGGAATTTAAACCCTAATGTCTTGAACTAGCTAGCTTGTTAAAGTAAGCTTGGTCATCAAAGTAAAACTACGCTTTTGATAAGATATTATTTGTCAGTTTACACTATATATAATATATAATTAACAAAAAAATAATTTTTTTCTATAATATAATTATAAAATTTATATACCAAAGAATTAATTAACTTGCTAGAGCCTTAAGCTAAATATATTGATAATGTTTTATTTTGATCTTTAATTATGTTATTATACATGTTTTTATTATAAAAAATATTATTTTTATTCACAACAAAATTTATAATTAAATGTGAAAAAGTTGTGATTAATTATAAATAATAATTCTTATAGTGACTAAAATGCTTATATGGCTAAAGGCATATATTAGTCACAAAAATTACAATTTGTTGTGACTAGATGTGTTTTAAGTTATAAAATCCTTGTTGTGACTCAAAATAAATTAGTGACAATTTATATTTAAATACTATATTTTAGTTTAATTTGTTGTGATTAAAAATCACATTTAATTACAAAAAATTTATATAGTCACTAAAAATAGTTGTTGTTGTTTTTTTTTTTTTTTGAAAATTTGTTATTCAAGTCCTTACAATTTTTAACATTTTCCTATTATTAATACCACTACTACAAAAATTTGCGACGGTCTTAAAAACGATTTTTTTCAAGAACCGTTGCTAAAAAAATTAAGTAACTATTTAAAACCGCCGGGAAAAATTTAGTATTCTCGATGGTTTAAAATTGTAGTATACAAAGTAGGCGACATTTTTTAATAAAATGCGATTTTTTAATGGACCCTTATAGGCGACGGTTTAACCGTTGCCTATAAGGATCTATTAAAAAATCGTCACCTACTTCTCGCCACATTTTCCACGTGCCCACTTACTATTTTTCTATTTCTTACATGCCCACCTATTTCTTCTCCATTTCCCACATCCTAAAACGAAAATCTTAACTCTCCAAAATCCCACCCACGCCTCCGCACCATCGCTCTCCTGTCTCACCGTCTTCCTCCCTTTCTTCTTGTCTCTCTCGTCCATCGATCTTCACCCACACCTTCTCCTGTCGGTCTCCCTCTACTCTGCGTCGCATATGTCCGACCACCACCACCTCCCGTCGGTGTCCCTCTCATCTTCGTCTCATACGTCGGACCACCACCACCTCCCGTCTGTCTTCCTCTCTCTTTTTCTCTCTTTCTCTGAGCTCGGTATAAATACATTTATTTATTTATATACTTTTTTATTTATTATATACATTTATTTTGTTATTGTATAAATTTAATGTATTTTAAAATTAGTTGTTATTGTAACAAAATTAATTAGTTGTTTTATTTTAATTTAATTAGTTATTCTTTTTTTTTTTTACATCCCCGACTGTTTAAAACCGTCGCCTATAACCATCGCCTATTCTACCCCATTTTACGATAGTCGTATAGGCGACGGTTATAGAAACCGACAAAAATACTTTAAACAACTATTTAATAACGTCAGGAAAACTCATTTTTGTAGTAGTGTACTATTACTTATAAACATGTATTATCTATATATATTTTCATTATTCATTATATATATACCTTTTTAGTTTAAGAATATATACATTTATTCGATAAAATGATGTATCCATTGTCTACCAAAGAATAATTAATTTTCAAAGTTTAAGAAAAAAAATACAAACGAAAAAGTGTTAAGGATCCAAAGCGAGATTTCCCAATAATTTAAAGAGAGCAACCAAAAAAATAATATATTATTTGACTCAAATGAACTTTGTAGACAAAAACAAATTATATTATTTCAATACAATGTTATATATATTGATGATCTTGGAAATAAAACTAAATTACTTAATTTGTATATGCTAGACTATAACTAACATTAAAGGGCATACAGTACATAAATTTTGACTCTATGAAAAAAATGTAAATGTAATCCACTACAACATGCACATACAATACAAATCCCCCACTTTACAATATAATATTGTACACTATTATTTTGTGTTAAAAGAACGGACGTGGATAGCAAATCTAATAGGCCAAAGATATAAAAATTAAATAGATAAATAAAATAATAATAAAACTAAAAGAGAGACCTAATACGTGTCAAGATGCCATGTACTTGTCTACTGTTGTAGGTAACATGATTTATTAGTAGTGTTTACTATGTAGGATGTTTTTTCATAATAATTTACTGTATCAATATTCCAATTTACCATAAGTTTTTAAAAAATTTAAATTTATTTTAGATATGATAAATTATTTAAATTTTTTAAAAAATAATATTTTAATTATAACAAACATTCATATTAATTAAACAAAATTAAAAAAAAAACATATATTCGAGCATGTATTTTCACGTTTAAAAATTAAAAGAAAAATTGTAATTTAAAGTTATAATTAAGCATTGTCATGAAATATTATATTAATGGTGAGCATTTTTTCCCCTCTTCTTTCCACTTGGGCAGCTATTTCATGCGCCAACAAACACAAAAATACTGATTTTATTATATGCTTCAAAAGATTGCCACGCGGCACACGTCATTCTCCACACACTTTTAATCTCCACTTCTTAATTAGAGATCTTAGTTACTATATGTACTATACTTGTTTTATGTGATATAGTTACTATCTTTTTAGAGTATATATTTAGCTGTGGACCTACATCTATATAGGGTTTGATTAATGAGGATATAAATGCTATTTGTGGAAGAAAGTTGTGGACCATGTGTTGTGGTTATCATAAAGTTGAGTTTTAGAGTGAATAATAATAATAGAGGAGAAAGATATGTTATTAGCTTTTGGATCAGTAGTAGACTTTTGGCCACTTTGGGAATACTATTTTACTATATATATAGCTTAATTTGAATTCTCATCTCAAGTTTTAGGGTTTGGTTGCTCAACCATTTCATTTTGAACCTTTATTTTTTGTTACGATCGAGTAGTGATGCACTTCTCAATGATCAGATTATCTTCATTAATTGCTCCTTTTGGTTGTTATATATATATACTGTTATACCATATTGATATTATTCCCTGATCTAGACTTTCATTTCTTTCTAAATATAATTCAAAACTAGTCAGTTCGACAAGAATAAAATACATATATGGACCTATTAAAGTTTGGGGTGGTCTTATTTTGCTATAAATATTTAATGTTGTGAAAAAAAAAAAGTTAAGCTTCACCATATAATAATACCAAATCAATTATTATATATATATATATATATAAAGCATAATTAAGTTAAGAGTGATGTAGGTGATTGCGTCATAAGAGTTATATCGGCTTTCTTTGCCCCCACTAACTCATCGTTCAAATTTTTTAAGTTTTAGACACATTTCTTAATAAAAAAGAAGCCTTAATTATTGATTATACTATAGGAATCTGTGTAAATCATAACATAAATTAATTATAATAACTGAACTATGAAGTTAATAATTTAGCTTTGATTCAAAAGACTGATCATGTATAAAGTTCTTGGATTTCCAGCTAGTTTTGAGCCATATATATATGTGGCTTAAAACGACAATGGATCTTGTCTCATCTTTTAGATCAATATCATGGGTTTAATCCAATGCAAAACCTACCCACATGGAACAAATTAAAGTAAAATAAATAAATATATATGAGAGAAAAGTCTCACAATTATAAAAATATTATTAATCTTTTTAATATATACATATATAATTAAAGTATGTGAGGATCTAGTAATTGGATTATTTTTCTTGGTATGGATTGATAAGTCTTTCACACATAAAAAAGGCCTTCTTGTATGCCAGCAATAACAGCTGCAAAAAGAGTTAGCTATCTAGAGTGGACCATCCATAATAAATTTTGGTTTAGTTCCTTAATTATTAATGTAATACAATATAATCCTATATATTAATTATTGTTATTTTCCTTATTGATACTGATTTGGATTCTTCTTTATTTTGACCATAAAATATTAGTGGGGCCATTTATTCTGATATATTTTTTTGAATGAAAAATTTTATTAAATCAAAAATCTGTTATTGGATAACTCGAAAATTAGGGACAATTATGTATTTAAATACACTCTCCAACTAGTAACAGAAGTAGTTAGTGTTTGAGCTAGAACTTCAACTGTTATTTCTTTTTCTTTTGATTTAATTGCGGCTACTTCAATTTTTTCACTTGTAATATATATAACTGAAAGAAATATATGTATAAATTTATATATGTAGATTACGAGAAAAAAAAGAAGGAAAAAAAAAATCATTTTTCCTTCCTAATTTATATGTTTTCCATTATATATATAGTACTAGAATCCGTACGTACGTATAAGAAGGGGAATCAAAACCCATACCATAATTATTTATATATATGAGCAAAATTAAGAATCCATCAACTCATAATTATGTACATATATGAGCAAATACAAGGAAAATCAGCAAAGACTTAAATCAATAAATAATTTTATTACATATAAATCACTAATTTTTTTTGGGATACTTTCTACTAATGTGGTGTGGTGAAAGTGAATAAGTAGTTGCTAGATTTAATAGATATGGTGGTCATTTAATTATGATTATATATATATACTGATTTAATTTGCTGGGGTCTAGTCTATATATTATATTTTACTTAGATCTCGTCTCACCAAATTGATATACAATGTGACTTCTTTCGTAAAAAAAAAGTTATTTTAGTAACATTCTTGATCACCAACCATAAAAAAAATAGGAATAAAAGAAAGAGTATAAATGTTAAAAAATAAATAATAATAAAAAAACTCATACTTACGTAAGTGTCCAGATTTTGATGGCCTATGTATATATCTTATTATACGTACAAAAAAGTGTTAGCGCACATATTCTCCTTTCGTTAGAATTAAACTTTTCATTTCAATCAAAAAAAAAAAAAATAGAATTAAACTTTTCAATCCTTTACAGTTATATTTTTGTATAAATTTGAGAGAGAGAGAGAGTGGAAGGTGCTGTATACAAATTGATTGATGATGTTATTTGTTCTTATCAACTTAATTGTAAGATTTTTTAATTTTTTATAATTATTAGAATTGTCGCTGTTATATATATTGTTACTGTTCTTATGATGTCAGTCACTAAAGTACTGCGTGTGTTTGCCATAAGAAATTTGTGTTAATGTTTTGGAAAATTTGTATGGTTAGGTTATAAATATTTTTAAATAATTTAATACATACATGCTCTTCCTAATAACATTTAATCTTTTCAAAACTTATATATATATCAAATAAAGAAACAAATTTTGACTTACCATAATGGATCAATTGCACCCAAAAAGAAGAACCTTTACAATCTCAAAAGTTGTAGGAAAAAATTTACCAACAAATTAAGAGAATAGTAGCATACCTAACGCATTGTAATATTCTATATTAGGTTGGCCACATTGTGATGATTCTAATCTTATAGTACGAGGTCGGCCATAAATAAATGCATACCAAATTAAAGCTCATCTATATATTTTATATATTCAAATATTTATGCTTGTTAGGCCTCGGAGAGTAAAGATCACTACTACAAAATAAGGTTTTAGCTTCCCTTTTTTGAACCCATTTTATAAAAAAGAAAGCTAAAGGGTCTGAAAATACCCGCCTATTGAAAATTTACTTTTAGAGGCGGTTTTTTTATAAAAACTGTAGGTATAAAATTGGGGTATACCATTTAGAGGCGGTTTGAAAATAAACGACATAGGGTTTGTTTATATAACCCTATGCCGTCGGTTGGTATATAATAACCGACGGCATAGGGTACACGTGAAATTTGACACGTGTACCCTATGCCGTCGGTTATTCTATAATAACCGACGGCATAGGGTTATATAAACAAACCCTATGTCGTCTTCCTCATTCTCCTCACGCGAACCAAACCAGAGAGCACAACCACTACCAGAGAGAAGAGAAAACCCTCGCCAACCACCCCTCCGCCAGCCCTTTTCTCCCCCATTTCTCAATTTGAGCCCATTTTTGTTGCAAAATCTTCTATTTTCGATACTTAATCCTATACACCCAGAAAGTTTTAATTTTTTTTTCCCTATATAACTGTCATCCGAACCTATACAAAAATAGTGGGAATAACTCCGGCCACTATTTTTTGTTGAGAAAACATTGTATCTCATCCTCCTTTAAGGTATAAATGTAGTTTCAATTCATTTTTATAATGTATTGTTTTATTTTTGGTTTTTGTAAATTATTTTTTGGGTTTTTTAATTTTATTAGTAATATTAATGTTGTGTTGTATGTGTATAGTGCCCGGAGTTTTGACGAAATTGCTCGTCGGATTGCGGTTATTAGGTAAAAATTTAAACCTCAATAGATAGTATATATATGTATTTTTATATTTTATTGAATATGTGTGTATAAAATGTGTTTATATATTGTGTGTATATATTAGTGTGTGTGTATAGTTTAGAAATAAAAATTTTAAAATTGAATTAGTGTGGGATATAATTTTTTTTTTTTTTGAGATAATAGTGTGAGATATAATTGATTATATATATGTATGTATAATTTAATAACTAATTAACTTGTTACTAATTTTAATAACTAGTTATAAGTAATGAAATAATTAATTTTACAATATCGTTTTATTTCTTTATATTGTAGGTTCAGCATAATTTTGTGTGTAGCGTATTTGAGCTTGCAATTATAGGTATATACTTTAACTAACTTATTCTTATTATATAATAAATTATCAATGCATGTTAGTTGAGTTTGAATATCTTAAATATTCATCCGTAGTGAAGTAGGTTCTGCGAATACATGTACTGCGGTCGGATGGGTGGATAAATTTTGTATTTTTTATCTGTTTTGTTTGTTATTTTAGGCACTTGTAAAATGTAAAGCCCGCTTAGTTAATTTGGAAATTAGCAGTTGTTTATGTTTAATCATGAAATTATTTATAGCCATTTAAATAATTTATTATGGATATTTATGGAATTCAGATATGCATGAGTATGTTATCGGTAGCTTTTATATTTCGCATTTCCGGTGTCCGGTATTTTGGAACGCGGCGTTTGGCTCAGTAGAAACCACAACTTAGTATGTTAGTATTTTGGGGACGGGTTTTAGACATTGGGAATGTCGGGAATGGCCGGGAATTTAGAATGTCCCAAAAATACCCCTTTAGTATGATTTTCATGATTTTATGGTGGAGGGGCAAAATGGTCTTTTTGCCCCATTAGTGTTTTGTCTTTTGTGGCTTTATGAGATGGAAAATTAAATGTTTATTTTTATTATACATGGCTGAAATAAATGAGAAATGTGATTTATATTATGCTTTTCTTAAAATTCAACACTTAGTCAAATTTTAAAAAGAAATTACAAAACACTCAAAGCTCTCTCTTCCTCCCTCTTTTCGGCTTGGTGTTGGCTGCTAGGGCAGGGATTTTCTCCTCAATTTCTTGTGATTTTCTTCTCCTCTAAGTGTAATTCAAGTGTAGGTAAGATCCTTGAAATTGTCCTTCTATATTTTCTTGAATTTTTGAAGAAAATGCATGTGAGTTTGGGAGATGTTGCTGCTGTGTTTTTATTGTTGATTTGTGAAGATTAAAGCATGATTATTGTTGTTGATTGAGCTGTGTGAAAGCATGTTGGATTGATTGTTTAAAGTTTGAGTTTTATATGCAAAAATGTGGTTTTTGGAGTAAAATAGTGTGATTATGTTTCTGTGAATTGCTGGGTGTTCTTGTATGTTTTCAGAGATGATTATATGCTTACTTGAGTAGAATTAAATAGGTTAGGATGCATGTTAGGTGGTTTTTGCTCAAGCTTGAGTTTGGAACTCAAAGCTTGAGCTCCAATGGTGAATTTTGCATATGTGTTTTCTGGGTGAATTTGATGCCTTGGATTTGTTCTAGGGGTAGTTTAGAACAGGTCTGGAAGGTTTGGGACCAATTGGGGTTGAATTGGTCGAGTTAGGAGATTTTTAGTTGGTCGCTCGCGAGGAACCGAATTCCGGTTGAGCATCCGAATTCCGGATGGGGGTTCGTATTTTCCCGTAACCGGAATTCGGTTGGCAACCTGGCTCAGGTTGGGGGATTTTTCAGAACCCTAGTTTTCCTCGTTTTTGGGTTTTTAGGGGTATTGCCATGCTTTTTATCGATAGGGAAACTTTTAGTTTCGAGTTTTAGTCCCCGGGAAGTGATTTAGCGTGTCACTTATAGCGTTGTGATTTTTATGGTTTAGGAGCCAGTAATCCGCCGTTCGGCCTTCGGTTCCGGTCGGGTTGGCCAAGCACACCCGAAATCGGAATCCGTAAGATTAGTATAACAAGATGCATATGTAGAATACATGTTTAGCGAGCATGTAGGAAGCCTATTAGATTACATTAGTTGTATGTTGGCTTCGAACCATCCAACCCCGTCACGTCTGCAGCAGCCGGAGTATGACCAAGAATGGAGTATGACCGGTTTGACCGATCAGCCGACACCGGTTGGTGGTTCCGTGCTATTGACGTATCCCGTCGGTACAGCCGGAGTATGACCAAGAATGGAGTATGACCGGCTCGACCGATCGGGAGGATATAGTAACACGTCGGTACGAGCCGGAGTATGACCAAGAATGAGTATGACCTGGTTCGACCGATCGGGTTGTTACGTGTCAATAGTACCGTCCCTATGAACGTTCGTAACTCGCACCATGTTGGACATGGCGGTAGTGGCTCAGTACCATGTTGGACATGGCAGTAGCGGGACTCAGTATCGTGTTGGACACGGCAGTTGGTATTATGTATGAGTATTATTATGCTTTTCTTACTGAGTCTGTCGACTCACAGTTTATGTTCATGTGTAGGTAAAAGCAAGGCTTTAGCTGATGGACCGTGAGCGAGCTTATGAGATTGTACATGTCGGGGCGGTTAGGCCTGGAGCGTACGATCATCGGGACAGCGAGGCTGATTTTTGTAACTGGTCGTTAGACGACTTTTATTTTTGTAACAGTTAATCAGTTAAATCTTTTTGTAAATGATTTTTATAATCGGGATCCCGAGTCTTTTGTAATATTGTTTGTAAGTTTAATTAAAAAGCAAAATTTTAATTAATCACGTTTTTCCATAAACCTCGTTGATTAGCAACGAGCTGCACAGTATGTTTAAAACTCACGTAATACGCCTATGGTAGTTAGGGTGTTACAATTTGGTATAAGAGCGCGGAGTTGTCTTAGAAGATCGTCACGACATGTACAATCATCATCAGCAGTTAGCTCGGTTCACGGTTCAGTAAGCCTTTATTGCTTTAGTAGTTTATTTTATTCAGTTATAAAAAAAAAAAGAAAAGCCTGTTAGGAAGCATGTTAGTAGCCTGATAGTAGAATAGGCGCATGTTTCGTTTTTAATTTCCAAATTAAGCGGCATTAGTAAGCTCTCGATGATCGTGACCTGAGTGCCAACTCGGGATTTCGAGGCGGTTCAGACTAGATGGACGCCAGACGAAATGTTAGGAGTCAGGGCATCTCAGTCGGGTCAGATCAAGGTCGAGGAGCTCAGTTCCCCTCAAGTGTTATGGGCCGAGGTAGAGGTCCCAGGGGCAGGGTTCGCGGTTGGAGTGATGTTAACTCGCCGCAGGCTGCCCAAGTCAATCAGGAAGCCCGGGGTGGGAAGTTACGGTTTGCGGAAATGCAAGCCGGATAGAAGAGCAAGATCTCGAGATTCGGAGGTTGAGACAAGCGGGGTGCTCTTGCGGTCCCAAAGGTGCCGTAGTTCCGGTGGCACCGCCCCTCGCTGCCTGTGCCGAGATAGTGGTGGCGGCCCATAGATTGGAACCATTGTATGAGCGGTTCCGGAAGCAGGCACCTCCGGTTTTCCTGGGAGGTCCGGACGTGATGAAAGCCGAGCAGTGGCTGACGGTGATCACCAAGATCTTGAACTTTATGGATGTCACCGGGAACGACAGAGTGGTGAGTGCCACTTTTCGCCTTTAAGAAGACGCTCTGGTCTGGTGGGACATGGTGTCTTAGATCCATGACGTTATCACTATGACCTGGGAAAGGTTTTAGGAACTCTTCAGCGTTAAACGTTATAACGAGGCGGTCAGAAGCGCCAAGAGGAAAGAGTTCGCCCACCTGACCTAGCGAGAGAATAGGAGCATGACGGAATATATTACTCAGTTCAGCCGGTTGGCGAGGTTAGCCTCGGGATTTGCGCCAACCGATTTCAGTAAGAAGAAAATATCTCGATGGACTTAAGGTGAAGATCAAGTATGACCTTATGATCACTATCGACGATAATACCATCTAGGTTGAGATGGCGAAGAAAGCATGGTGAGCTGAGGGCGCAACTAGATGTATGTGGAATCAGTTAGGACTTCGGAATGTGGCGGGGCTCCTACCCCTCGCGTCAGGTTTCAGCAGGGGAGGTAGTGGTTCGGCCATGGACTGGAGGAGGAAATCATCCACTGCATCCGGTGGCTCGAGGCAGAACAGGAGGTTCCGAGGGAACCAGAATCAAGATAGTCGTCAGGCTAGTGTTGAGACCCGTTATTCCTAATGGAGTGTCTCATTAGTAAGAGGCATCCTCCGGGTGAGTGTTTAGGTCAAGAATGTCTTATGTGGCAACCAAAGTCTTTAGAAAATTGGAAAGACTGTATGATTGATATGGATCAGGGTTTAGAACCCTGTTACCTGGCGGAGAATTGGTTATCTCCAATAGGTGGATTAGGTCTATGCCGATCAGGATAGATGGTAGAGAGTTAAGCGCTGATCTGATAGAGATGAGCTTAGTCGAATTTGATATTATTTTAGGAATGGATTTCCTATCTAAATATTCGGCGAGCATTGACTGTAAGAGGAAGATGGTGGTCTTCCAACCGGAAAGTGAAGAACCGTTCGTGTTTGTGGGTTCGGTTCAGGGATCTCGGATCCCGGCGATCTCGGCTATGTCAGCGAGAGAATTATTGCACGGTGGGTGCTTAGGGTTTCTGGCCGTGGTGGTGGACACCACTCGGCCAGATACCATTCGGCCAGAGGACATCAGAGTGGTTCGGGAATTTTTGGACGTTTTTCCCGAAGAACTTCCAGGGTTACCACCTCAGCGGGAGATTGACTTCGTGATTGACTTGGCACCAGGGGTGGATCCGGTTTCCAAAGCCCGTATAGGATGGCTCCAGCTGAACTTAAGGAATTAAAGATTCAGCTCCAAGGGTTGCTTGACATAGGGTTCATTCGGCCCAGTGTGTCACCCTGGGGAGCCCCGGTTTTGTTCGTGAAGAAGAAGGATGGATCTATGAGGATGTGCATCGACTACAGAGAGTTGAACAAGCTGACGGTGAAGAATAAATATCCATTAACTAGGATCGATGACTTGTTCGATCAGCTTCAGGGGAAGACGGTCTTTTCTAAGATTGATCTCCGTTCGGGTTATCATCAGTTGAGAATCCGAGAGGAGGACATTCCAAAGACGGCTTTCCGCACTAGGTATGGACACTACGAGTTTCTGGTTATGTCATTTGGACTAACCAATGCTCCTGCAGCATTCATGGACCTGATGAATAAAGTATTCAAGGATTTCCTCGATATCTGTGTGATTGTGTTTATCGATGACATCCTCGTATACTCTCAATCAGAAGAGGAGCATGAGTTACATCTTCAATTGGTACTGCAACGACTTCGAGAACATAGACTCTACGCCAAGTTCAAGAAATGTGAGTTCTGGTTGTCTCAGGTGTCCTTCCTAGGGCACATTGTGAGTAAAGATGGGATCAAGGTGGATCCCGGGAAGATTGAATCCGTCAGGGATTGGCCGAGACCGAAGACAAGGATGAGATCGAAGCTTCTTGGGATTAGCTGGGTACTACCGTAGGTTCGTGGAGGGGTTCTCCAAAATTTCAATGCCCCTAACCGAGCTTCCAAAGAAGAATCGGCGATTTATCTGGTCAGATAAATGCGAAGCTAGTTTTCAGGAGCTGAAACAGAGGTTGATTACTGCTCCGGTACTAGCTTTGCCTTCGGACAAGGAGAAGTTTGTAGTCTACTGTGACGCATCCAAACAGGGTTTGGGGTGCGTATTGATGCAGGCCGATCGGGTTATCGCTTATGCCTCTCGTCAATTAAAGGATTATGAACGGCGATACCCGACTCATGATTTAGAATTAGCCGCAGTGGTTTCTGCGCGAAAGATTTGGCGGCATTACCTGTATGGGGAGAAGTGCGAGATCTACACCGACCATAAGAGTCTCAAGTATTTCTTTACTCAGAAAGATTTGAACATGAGACAAAGGCGTTGGTTGGAATTAGTGAAGGATTATGATTGTGAGATCCTCTATCATCCCGGAAAAGCCAATGTAGTGGCCGATGCCCTGAGCAGAAAGGGTCCCGGGCAAGTAGCTAGTATGGTTCAGATCTCACCTCAGCTAGCAGAGGACATGGTTAGATCCAACATTGAGTTTGTGGTAGGTCAGCTTCACAACTTAACGCTGCAATCTGATCTGTTGGAAAGAATAAAGGTTGCTCAGATGACAGATCCGGAGTTAGTGAAGATCCGAGATGAGGTATTGGCTGGTCAAGCCAAAGACTTTTCAGTGTCAGACAGTGGGATGCTTTTGTATAAAGCCAGGGTTTGTGTTCCGAGCAGTGCGGAACTTAGAAATGAGATCTTTGAGGAGGCTCATTCTACTCCATATTCTCTGCATCCCGGCACCACCAAGATGTACCAAGATTTGAAACCGTACTTCTGGTGGAGCGGTATGAAGAAGAATTTGGTAGAATTCGTATCGAGATGCCTCACGTGTCACAGATCAAGGCCGAACATCGCAGACCAGCAGGGTTGTTGCAGCCTCTAACCCTACCAGAATGGAAATGGGAGGATATTACTATGGATTTTGTGGTCGGGTTACCTAGGACCACGGGTATGTATGATTCCATCTGGGTAGTGGTGGACCGATTTACAAAATCTGCTCATTTTCTGCCGGTCAGAACAACATTTTCAGTGGATCAGTTGGCAGAACTGTACGTCAGGGAAATAGTGAGACTTCACGGGGTACCGAAGTCTATAGTTTCGGACGGGGATCCGAAATGCACCTCCAAATTTTGGCAAAGTTTGCAACGGGCAATGGGTACGAAGCTGAAATTCGGATACGGCATTCCATCCTCGGACGGATGGTCGACCCGAAAGGACAATTCGGATATTGGAGAATATGTTGAGAGCCCGTGTTATGGACTTTGAGGGTTCATGGAGCAAATATCTACCGTTGATAGAGTTCTCTTACAACAACGCTTATCGTAGTACGATAGGGATGGCTCCCTATGAACTCGTTGTACGGTAAGAAGTGCGCATCCCCTATCCACCGGGATGAGACGGGGGAGAGGAAGTATTTAGGTCCGCAGTCGGTTCAGCGGACCAATGAGGCAATAGAGAAAATAAAAGCTAGAATGCTTGCCTCACGGAAAGGCATGTACGAAGAGTTACGCAGATCCGAAACATAGAGATGTTGAGTTCCGAGTAGGGGACCATGTGTTTTTGCGAGTATCTCCGATGAAGGGGATTAAACGTTTCGGGAAAAGAGGCAAGTTATGCCCTAGGTTTATAGGACCTTTCGAGATTCTCGAGAAGATAGGTCAAGTGGCATATCGGTTAGCATTGCCTCCAGCCTTATCAGCAGTGCACAACGTATTCCATGTCTCAATGTTGAGAAAATACGTTTCAAACCCCTCTCATATACTCAGTTATGAGAGTCTTCACTTCGGCCCGGACATGTCATATGAGGAACAAACAAGTGCATCCCGGATTGAAAGGATAAAGTCCTTCGAAATAAGACCATAGCATTGGTCAAGGTTCTCTGGAGAAACAGCAAGGTGGAGGAAGCCACCTGGGAGCTAGAGTCAGATATGAGAGCTCAATTTCCAGAGTTATTCAGGTTAGATTTCGGGGACGAAATCCTTTTAAGGGGGGAATAGTTGTAAAGCCCGCTTAGTTAATTTGGAAATTAGCAGTTGTTTATGTTTAATCATGAAATTATTTATAGCCATTTAAATAATTTATTATGGATATTTATGGAATTCAGATATGCATGAGTATGTTATCAGTAGCTTTTATATTTCGCATTTCCGGTGTCCGGTATTTTGGAACGCGGCGTTTGGCTCAGTAGAAACCACAACTTAGTATGTTAGTATTTTGGGGACGGGTTTTAGACATTGGGAATGTCGGGAATGGCCGGGAATTTAGAATGTCCCAAAAATACCCCTTTAGTATGATTTTCATGATTTTATGGTGGAGGGGCAAAATGGTCTTTTTGCCCCATTAGTGTTTTGTCTTTTGTGGCTTTATGAGATGGAAAATTAAATGTTTATTTTTATTATACATGGCTGAAATAAATGAGAAATGTGATTTATATTATGCTTTTCTTAAAATTCAACACTTAGTCAAATTTTAAAAAGAAATTACAAAACACTCAAAGCTCTCTCTTCCTCCCTCTTTTCGGCTTGGTGTTGGCTGCTAGGGCAGGGATTTTCTCCTCAATTTCTTGTGATTTTCTTCTCCTCTAAGTGTAATTCAAGTGTAGGTAAGATCCTTGAAATTGTCCTTCTATATTTTCTTGAATTTTTGAAGAAAATGCATGTGAGTTTGGGAGATGTTGCTGCTGTGTTTTTATTGTTGATTTGTGAAGATTAAAGCATGATTATTGTTGTTGATTGAGCTGTGTGAAAGCATGTTGGATTGATTGTTTAAAGTTTGAGTTTTATATGCAAAAATGTGGTTTTTGGAGTAAAATAGTGTGATTATGTTTCTGTGAATTGCTGGGTGTTCTTGTATGTTTTCAGAGATGATTATATGCTTACTTGAGTAGAATTAAATAGGTTAGGATGCATGTTAGGTGGTTTTTGCTCAAGCTTGAGTTTGGAACTCAAAGCTTGAGCTCCAATGGTGAATTTTGCATATGTGTTTTCTGGGTGAATTTGATGCCTTGGATTTGTTCTAGGGGTAGTTTAGAACAGGTCTGGAAGGTTTGGGACCAATTGGGGTTGAATTGGTCGAGTTAGGAGATTTTTAGTTGGCTGCCTGCGAGGAACCGGAATTCCGGTTGAGCATCCGGAATTCCGGATGGGGGTTCAGATTTTCCCAGAACCGGAATTCCGGTTGGGCAACCGGTCTGCCGGTTGGGGGATTTTTCAGAACCCTAGTTTTCCTCGTTTTTGGGTTTTTAGGGGTATTGCCATGCTTTTTATCGATAGGGAAACTTTTAGTTTCGAGTTTTAGTCCCCGGGAAGTGATTTAGCGTGTCACTTATAGCGTTGTGATTTTTATGGTTTAGAGCCGCAATCCGCCGTTCAGCCTTCGGGGCCTGGGCCAAAGTTGACCTAAGACACCTGAAATCGGAATCCAGGTAAGATTAGTATAACAGTATGCATATGTAGAATACATGTTTAGCGAGCATGTAGGAAGCCTATTAGATTACATTAGTTGTATGTTGGCTTCGAACCATCCAACCCTGTCACGTCGGTACAGGCTGGAGTATGACCAGCAGCCGGAGTATGACCGGTTTGACCGATCAGGCTGACACTGGTTGGTGGTTCCGTGCTATTGACGTATCCCGTCGGTACAGGCTGGAGTATGACCAAGCGGCGGAGTATGACCGGTTCGACCGATCAGGAGGATATAGTAACACGTCGGTACAGGCTGGAGTATGACCAGCAGCCGGAGTATGACCGGTTCGACCGATCAGGTTGTTACGTGTCAATAGTACCGTCCCTATGAACGTTCAGAACTCAGTACCATGTTGGACATGGCAGTAGTGGCTCAGTACCATGTTGGACATGGCAGTAGCGGGACTCAGTATCGTGTTGGACACGGCAGTTGGTATTATGTATGAGTATTATTATGCTTTTCTTACTGAGTCTGTCGACTCACAGTTTATGTTCATGTGTAGGTAAAAGCAAGGCTTTAGCTGATGGACCGTGAGCGAGCTTATGAGATTGTACATGTCGGGGTGGTTAGGCCTGGAGCGTACGATCATCGGGACAGCGAGGCTGATTTTTGTAACTGGTCGTTAGACGACTTTTATTTTTGTAACAGTTAATCAGTTAAATCTTTTTGTAAATGATTTTTATAATCGGGATCCCGAGTCTTTTGTAATATTGTTTCTAAGTTTAATTAAAAAGCAAAATTTTAATTAATCACGTTTTTCCATAAACCTCGTTGATTAGCAACGAGCTGCACAGTATGTTTAAAACTCACGTAATACGCCTATGGTAGTTAGGGTGTTACATAAAATTTTTGGGAACGTCCAATTACAGTCGTTATGCTGCCGAAATTTCGGTAGAATTAGGATAAATCTTACTAAAACCATTCATAATATTTACATAACACAAATAACTAGTTAATTATAATATAGTGATAAGAAGTTAGGTCACATAAAATATAATTATATACACATTTATGTAAACTTTTCAATTTTACCAACATTCTAATCAACTAAAACGAGAATTTGAGTCATTTTTAAATTAATATGAATAAATTGTGAGAAACTTAGTTAGTTACATTGTGTAATTAGTAATTAGCTATAATTAGTTACAAAATACATTAACAAAATAAACATATAAAATCTTTCTTTTTTTATTTTTTTTTCTTTCATTTGAGAGGTTCAATGTGGATTTTTATTTTTCAAAGAAAATAAAGAGCAAAAGTTAATTAAAAGGGGAAAGTATTAGTTAATACCCTTATTTCTTTACCAAAAACTTTTTCCCTCAACTTTTTTTATTAAAAATATTTAACATTTTACCAACATTCTAATCAACAAAACAACCTAATAATATGAACTAATCTAAAACGAGAATTTGAGTAATTTATAAATTAATATGAATAAATTGTGAGAAACTTAGTTAGTTACATTGTGTAATTAGTAACTAGCTATAATTAGTTACTAAATACTGAATTTTTTTGGATAGGATTTTTGTTATGGATAAATCATGGATGCGTGAGGAGAGAGACACACTTCGATTTCAAGTAGGGTTCGATGCATTTTTAGAGTTTGCCTTAAAGAATTCTAAAAATCACGATCGTATTCATTGTCCGTGTGTAGATTGTTGTAATGTATCTAAAGGGAATATTACAATGATTAAGGACCATGTGTATTTACGAGGTTTCAATAGAAGTTATACTAATTGGTATTACCATGGCGAACATTTACCTAATGATCCATATCCATTAGGAAAGCGGGGGGTAGATGATATCGAGGGTAATGATTTCGATGATTATCCATTGGACTTGCTTAACGAAGCACAGGAAGAATTTCTTAATGATCCTGAGAAATTCGATAATTTTCTTAGTGATGCTGATAAACCCCTGTTCGATGGTTGTAAAAAACTAAGATTACCAATAATGGTAAAGTTTTACAACATAAAAGCAGAAAATGGAGTGAGCGATAAATGTTTTACTCAATTTTTAGCTGCTTTTAAAGATATCTTACCATTTGCCAACTGCTTCTCGGAACCTACTTATGAAGTGAAAAAAACGTTAAATTCTATAGGATTGAAGTATGAAAAAATTCATGCATGTCCGAACGATTGCATTTTATATCGTAAGGAATATGCAGACATGAATTATTGCCCGACTTGCGGTTTATCCCGCCATAAAGTAAACAAGAGTAAGGAGAATAGGAAACTTATCCCCCAAAAAGTGATGTGGTACATGCCTTTGATTCCGCGACTGAAACGATTATATCGTAGTGCAGAACATTCTAAAAATTTGATTTGGCATGAGACCAAGAGAGTGAAAGATGGAAAACTCAGACATCCTGCAGATTCCCAAGCTTGGAAAAAAGTAAACTACATAAATCCTGAATTCAAATCTGAACCAAGACACATTCGTCTCGGTCTGTCTGCGGATGTAGTAAATCCACATAGATCTCTAAGTAGTCGTCATAGTTCATGGCATGTCTTCCTAGTTATGTACAATCTTCCTCCCTGGTTAGTGATGAAGAGGAAATTTAACATGCTTTCTTTAATGATATCAGGCCCGCAACAACCTGGACATAATATCGATGTATATTTGGAACCATTGATTGACGATTTAATAGGATTGTATGAGAACGGTGTTCAGGTCTATGATGGTTTTAAAAAAGAATTCTTTAATCTGAAAGCTGTGTTGTTGTGGACTGTCAGTGATTTCCATGCTTATAGTAATTTATCAGGCTTAAGCACAAAAGGTTACGAAGGTTGTCCGATTTGTTGCACTAACACATCGGCTTGTCGCTTGGCAAATGGACACAAGATGTGTTATATGGGTCACAGACGGTACTTGCCTGCAAATCATCCTGATAGACGGAAGAAGAAAGCATTCGATGGTGCTGAAGAGGGTGATATGGCTCCTTTGCCACTGTCTGGGGAACAAATTCTCCAACAAGTTCAACTTGTAGATTTTAAGTATGGAAAGACGCAGAAAAATAAAAAAACTAATGGTTGTTTTCAAAGAAAGTCAATCTTCTTTCGTCTTCCATATTGGAAAAGTCTACTAGTTCGACATTGTTTGGATGTCATGCATATTGAAAAAAATGTGTGTGAGAGTATTATTGGTACCTTACTTGATATTCCCGGCAAAACTAAGGACGGTCTAAATAGTCGTTTAGATCTCGTTGAAGTGGGTATACGACAATCTCTGGCACCTGAGAAGAAAGGTGAACGATTATATTTACCTCCTGCTTGTTTCACTTTGTCAAAAAAAGAGAAACAAATAGTTTGCAAATCACTTGCAAATATGAAAGTACCCGATGGTTACTCGTCTAACATCAAAAACTTGGTGAATGAGACTGAATTGAAACTAATGGGTCTGAAATCACATGATTGTCATGCGTTAATGCAACATCTACTTCCAATTGCCATTAGATCAGTCTTGCCAAAAAATGTTCGAGAGTGTTTGACACATGTTTGCATTTTCTTTAATAGGCTTTGCGGGAAGGAATTAGAATTGGATAAGTTAGATGCATTACATGAACATGTAGTCAAAACATTGTGCAACCTGGAAAAGTTTTTTCCGCCATCTTTTTTCGACATCATGATCCATTTAATGGTTCATCTAGTGAGAGAAGCAAGGCTGTGTGGGCCGGTGTGGGCGAGGTGGATGTATCCATTTGAAAGAAATATGAAGGTACTTAAAAGTTATGTGCGTAACCACTATTGGCCAGAAGCATGTATGGTTGAGTGCTACATATCTGAAGAGGCTGTGGAATTTTGTTCAGAGTACATGGCTGGAGTTGAGGCAATAGGAATTAGCAAACCAAGAACTGACCCATATGATGTTGATAGAGGATTAAGGGGGAAAGGGACAATGGTGACAGTGTCCAAGCTTGAACTAGATCAAGCTCAATTAGTCGTGATGAACAATAATGCAGAGGTTCAACCATATATAACGTAAGTACCTTTTTTTTTATTAACATTACTTAAGTCACGATGAACAATAACTTGATTTATGTTACTTGTTTTACAGTGACCATATGGAGCTGTTACAGTCAATGGTTCCAAGAAATCAAAAAAAATAAACAAAAATGGGTTGCAGACCAACATCGTCAAACTTTCATTGGGTGGTTAAGGAATACCATTATATCAAAGTTGAACGAACCGAATCATGGAGTATCTGATGTGTTGAGTCGTATTGCCCTTGGACCAACTTTTGCGGTTGCAAAGCATGAAGCGTACATTGTAAGGGGTAAACGTTTTCATACAAAGTCAAGAGATGATGCTCGAGAGGTTCAAAATAGTGGTATACGTATCGTCGCAGAAACTATGCACTTTGCAAGTGCAAAAGATAGAAACCCTGTTTTAGGTACTATGACGTATTACGGGGTCATTGAAGAAATATGGGAGCTCAATTATTTTGCGTTCCGAATTTCACTTTTTAAATGTTCTTGGGTTGACAACAACGTTGGAGTAAAAACTGACGAGCTTGGTTTTACTTTGGTTGATTTAAGTAAGAGAGGAAGCAAGAATGATCCATTCATCATGGCTAGCCAAGCAGCTCAAGTTTTTTACATTTCTGATCCGGCTAATGATAAATGGTCTATTGTTTTATCGACACCAGAGAGGAGGTTCTTAGAGACTGAAGAGGATGAGGAGAATGCTGACTTATGTTACGATGACTTCATTGCTGGACAACCAATTCATGAGCAACTTATGGGAATTGATCGTATCATTGAGGAAGACGACGCTGAATACATTAGAAACGATATCAATGAGGGAATATGGGTCAATTGTGATTCAGGCAAACATAAACAAAAAAAGAAAAGAAAACGTGTCTAATTGGTAACTTAATATATAGCTTACTTTATATTGTGGTTGTGAATGCTCCTGAATACTTAACAATTTGTTTCTGCTTTTAATATTTCATATACACTACTTTTTATATATATAGCTAACTTTAAAGTTTGTTTGTTAATGGTGTAGACATGGCCAACTCGGAATCAGGATCTGATTCAGGCGCAGAAAATGAGTGTCCAACCGTAATACCTACACGAGGGCCGACGCAGATGAATGAAATATCCAAACTAATGGATCAGGGCAAAAGAGTGGCCCTTGAGGTTAATGACAAAGGACAATATTGCGGGAAAAGCTATGCGAAGCTCGTATCCACTCTAGGAGTCAGATGTCGGCAGACGATAGGGTTGTCCTATAAAAACTGGAAAGAAGTCAACCTGACTCTGAAAAATAAAGTTTGGAAAGACATACAGGTAAGCTGTTATTTGTTAGAATTTTGATTTTTCTATTACTTCAAATGTTGACTCTAACCGTGTTTGTTTTCCTTCAAAATAGATGGGGTTCATTGTGCCGGACTCCTTCAAACATGATTGTCTCATCCTAGCTGAGAAGTTAATGAAAGACTTCAAGAATAGGATGACAAAAGACATCATCATGCCCGCTTTGAAAGAGAAGGATCTGGGACGACTGGCACAAGTCCCTGAAAAGCACCCCGAGATCGACGCTGCTGATTGGTGCAAATTTGTTGAAAGTCGACTAACTCCTGAATTTCTGGTACGCTAATTATATTAACACTAACATAAACTCTTAAATACAAGTACATATATCTAATGTATTTTTTTGGCATTGTAGGAATCGAGTAAGGTGCAACGTGAACGTTCCTCGAAAATTCAATCCAGACATCGAAGTGGTCGGAATGGAATGGTGAACGTACGGGAAGCTGTGGTAAGTAATGCTTAAAATTTAATGTGCTATAATGTGCTATAAAATTTAATTGGTACTCATTTAATTGTTATAACGTTATGTAGAAAAAGGATCTCGAAGTTGCAGATCCCCCCCGCCACCGTGTTTGGATTAAATCTCGCACCAAGAGTCGAAAACTTGTCACTGATTACGACAAGGAAATTGCAGAGAAGATAGTAAGTATATATTAATCCTTAATTGAGTTCTATTCATGAGTTACTGTATATAATTCATATACTAATTGCTTGAATATATGTGTGCATTAGGCTTAATTAGAGGAGAAGCTTAGTCAGGGACAAATTTAGGTCCAGGGCGAAAACGATATCCTGACGCAGGCGCTCGGGACACCAGAGCATCCTAGACGTGTCAGGGCTGCTGGCTATGCTATTACTTGAAATGTTATTTATTTAGTTACACAAATAAAATCGTAGCTAATTTGCATTTTATGATTTGTAGGTTCCTGACCAGGGCATCTCAACTGTTCGGCAGGAAGAAAAGGGAGGTGTCTGATGTTGTGGCTCGGCAAGCGAAGGAGATTGAAAAATTAAAAGCCGAAGTCCAATCCCTTAAGCAGAAGAGAAACGCTGCCGAACAAGAGGAAGAAGGAGAGGTGGCTGGTGAGGCGTATGTTCCACAACCATACGCTCCTCAGGATGAGGTACAACCACAAACTTATGCTGAGGAGTTTATTTCCCTCAACGACCAAGGTATCCTGTACAATTTCGATGACCATGCAGCCCTTAATCAGCAAGTACATCTCTGCTCTGACAACATCGACAACATTGTGGCCCGAGCGTATTTGTACGAGCATGTTGGTATAATCCAAGTTCACTGCCAGAAATACGATGATTCACATGCCCGGATTATGGTTTCGGAAATCCTGCAAGAGGACGCTGAAATCCCAGTCCCAATTGAAGAGTGCAGATATGTTAGGGATGTATACCAGATGTTCCTTCCTTGGCCTAAACACTTAATTCTAACAACCAAGGTAACTTCTCTTATAAATTAATTATTAATGATTAGTGGAGTTTGAATATCTTCAATATTCATCCGTAGTGAAGTAGGTTCTGCGAATATATGTGTTGCGGTGGGATGGATGAACAAACTACTGTTATATATGTGTTATTTGTCGTTATACAGGCATGTTTAAAATTTTTGGGGGTATTCAATTACAACCGTTATGCTGCCAAAATTTCGGTAGAATTTGGATAAAATTTGATATATATATTATGTTCTGTTTTGTTTAGGGTCCACTCGCTCAACCGCCCTCAAGACGTGATGCGTCGAAGGGGAAAGCTCTGATACTTTCTCCACAAGGCGGTGGTGCACGGGAAGATGACTTGTTCACGGAAGAGAAGATGGCGTTGATCCCTAATTCGCTAAAATGGATGATTCATGAATTCCTGAGGCTCAAAGATAAACGTGATATAATCACAATTCCTGTCCCCCGAGGATTCATTGCACCGCGTACCCAGATCACGTTACCTGGAGAGGATTTGCAGCAGGTTGCTACGTGTGACTACATCGGCAACCAGGGAATGCTGTTTGGAATGATGTATACTCTTCTTTAATCTAATTAACCTTATATCAAATTATAGTCAAATTATTATAAGACACTAACACTTTTTTGGGCAGGCACATATGGGAGAGCATCAACGGTCTGAGGAAAATTTTCAAGTTTTACGACCCAGAGCTTCTCATAGTGCATGGGATCACCGATGAAGAAAAGAGTCAGTCTTTTGACGATGCGGCAAGACGATTGGCTAATTGGTTATCATTAATGAATAACAACCACCAAATATTCTTTATTCCTTGGAATATCGGGTAAACTTTATTAAATTCTTTAGTGCTAATTGTTCATTTCTATATTATGTCTTCAAATTATTTTTATACTATCTTACTTATATTCTAATATAATTTTCTAGGATGCATTGGACGCTAGTGGTGGTTACGCCAAGGAAAATTATTCATTTAAACCCTCTAAGTGGCCGCCCAATTCTCGAAGAAATAGAACAAATGATCGGAAGGTAATAATTTAATGACTTCTTATGTAACAAATTTAAATTAACTAACGAATTGAAATGCTAATATAATTTTCTAAAACAGGGCATTCATGTATATAGGGAACGCACATGAGTATCTTGGCCCGTGGCTAGGAATTAACCAAGCAAACTGTCCAAGACAACCTAAAAGCTAAGAATGTCATTTTTATGTTTTGAAATATATCACTGACATCGTCGCACGTGCAAACCCCAGCCGTTACATACAAGATCAAAAAGTTGTAAGTTTAATTATTGATTATAGTATATATTTATTATAATAACAAATATATAATATACATATATATAAACTAATATAAATTTTTAATTTTTTTAACAGTTTGGGGGTAAGAAGCACTACGATCCAAAAACGGAATTGTTACCACTACAGCGAAAGTGGATAGAACAATTGATGGCGCTGATTCACGTTGACGATTGAGGTTGAAAGGTCCAAGAATTTTCCTTCATTATGTAATTTTTATAGATTAACTTGTAGTTAGATTTGTAGTTAGATTTATTAACTTATTAATATTTTTGACTAATTTTACATTAGCGTTTGTGTAATATTTAATTACTTTTATGAAATGAAATTATGTATTTTACCCAAATTTAAATAATATTTAATTTACATTTTAAAAAATAAATTTGTAATTTAAATTAAATAAAATAATATATAAATTAATAAGTATATAATTAAAATTATATAATTAAATTATTATTTTTTTTTTGAAAAAACTGAAATTCGCGATCTTTTGGCGTCGGTTGCTACGCCATCTATGGCGTCGGATCATATGGACCCTTTAGCATCACTCTGATCAGCGTCGGTAGCGAATTTTGCGAAAACCGATGCTGAAAGGGCTTAAAAACCGCCTCTAAAGAAGGTTTTTGTAGTAGTGGATTGACTGAATCCTTTACATATGATTATTTTGATTTCCAACAAATTGGTGTTCGTACTAATTAAATATGTGTTATATTATATATAGTAGAATGGAATGGATATATATATATATACTTGAAATGGGTAAGGTAGGCACTATGAAATTTGAAACCATATCCACTTTTCTTCAATATATCTAAACATAAATATACTACTAATATTGGCCGGCTATATAAGCATATATACACCAAACTCGAGGCTAAACACCAGTGGCGGAAGGGCCAACAACTTTATTACATGTCTATATATAAATATTTATATTGAACTTTATGTTGTTGGTCGGATAAATAATATATGATTTTCAGATTTTACTTTTAAAGAACTCTTTTTAACATAAATCAATTTTAGTAATTTTTTCATAGAGTTTCATGAGAAGCTAGAAGAAACAAAGTCTAAACAGCCTATATATAGAAGGCGTAGATTTATTAATTACCATTATATAGATATTAATATTTTGATGTCATATTGATATAATTCATCAATTAGTGTTACTAATATAATTCAATATTAAAACTCACATCTTTTAATTTAATAATAAATATAAAAAATTACTAACTATTTATACAGCACTATCTATTACTAATACCTAATGATTATATATATTTTTTAAAATCGTCACTTAAATTTAAGAAAATTTTTTTGACACAATATAACCAATATTTTCTCTACTAACCTGGTTTATTTAGTATGTCGTGACCAGTATGATAGTTTTAGTTTTGTAAAATCAGTATAATTAATTTTTGATTTTGTAAGGCCAGTATAATTAGTTTTTAATATTTTAAAGCGAGTATGACTAATTTTGATTTTGTAAAGTCATTATATTTAGTTTTAATTTTTGTAAGGTCAGTATGGTCTAATATAAACACATCAGATGTATTGTAGCCTTGAGCAGATAAGTTTTAATTTTTACATCAGAGAAATATGAGTGACAATATTATATAAAATTTAATATTTTATTCAATATTTGATATTTATTTTGTAAGTATTTTATTGGTAGATCGAAAGTTACAACTCTTAGTTTAGAAGGTTTTTTTTTTTTTAATTTTTTTTTATTAAGATTTTATTATCTAGATTTTCTGTCATATCTCTACATACCTTTAGGATAGACAATAATAGATTTTTATAGATAAAAAAAATTTCACTCTTGTGTAACGTTGTTACCCTTTATCGATTTCTTTAAAAAAAAATTATTATCTCTCTTATATATCTAGAAGAGTAAATTACTACTAGATGTATGGATTGGTATATATAAATATATAAATATATTTATATATTTATATATAAGTAAAAGTTACTAAAGGCATACCACTATACCAACAAGTACCATTCATGTCAATTTTTACCAACATGTAAGCCACGATCTGATCTCAACATGCTACTATAAAGAAAGTCTTATAAGCTATAGATACATATCTTCAGAATCAATTTTAATTTATAATTATAATTATTCGCACTCACTACTTTATTTGAAATTATACTAACATAAGTTACTACATCTTTTCCTAAATAAAAGAATGTCTCCAATTCAAATGCTCCTGTAAAACATTTAATAAGGTACAAAAAAATATTGTAGATATTGTAAAACAGATCCTGTTTGGTAGAAGGACTAAGCAATATATAATCAATAGTTTGCTAAAGAAAGATTATGATGATAATTAAATCAAGGTAAAGTTCTCAACAAGTTGTCCTATATATATATATTGAGATTACTTAAGTAGTTCGGTCTTGGATAAAAAGCACAATGAAATAATAAATTTTTCTCTTTCTAAATATGAATATGTTTTGACATCTTTTTAATCCTGCTTTTTCTCAACTTCTATAAAGATATTAAAAATGTATATTACATTAATAATTTAAGGGTACCATATAAGTGGCCTAAGTGCTCACTGCCTGTTAAACATTATATCGAACAGTTGTCCCTTAATTTTCATTGTTTTTAGCAATTTGCACTACCTAGCTTATTAATTAGGAACTAACTAGTAGTTTTTTGACAAAAGTTTCTCATTAATTAGGATCAGTTTGGCACAATTGTGTTTGAAAGTCCTAATTACTACAAATTCAAATTGATTAATCTCAACAGATTTTTCCTAAGATCTAAACAGAAAGTAACACAGAATTTACAAGCTTCCTCTGCATTGGAAACGCATTCCAACCGAGTAGTGCTTGGGTTCCCTTGAATCAGGTAATGTAACATCCACTATAAAATCAATTCAATTACAAATTCCAGTTCTGATTCTTCAAATCAAACAATGTA
Organism: Cannabis sativa; assembly: GCF_029168945.1. NCBI lineage: Eukaryota > Viridiplantae > Streptophyta > Magnoliopsida > Rosales > Cannabaceae > Cannabis > Cannabis sativa. The sequence goes on from NC_083608.1 coordinate 19,247,276, forward strand.
ATCTAAATTGACTTTTATACAATGTTACGTAACACTTGAACACACTCAAGTTTTGAGATATAAACTCATTTAGATCTCAGTACACAAGAACACTTAGCATTCACACAGCTGAACCACCTTCAGCACAGTAATCTGAACTCTCTTTAGATCATGCAGATTCAATCTCCATCTTCAACCTCAGGAAGACCGCAGGAATTTCTATCTGCAAAAATACGAAACAAACAAAGGAATATGTTGCCCTAGCAGAGCAAGAACCAAGAAGATGATTCTAACCGAAGAGAGTTAGTTAGCAAAACAGACACAACAGAATATATATCTTGAAGATAATAAAAACTGACTAACTAACCAACCAGCTAAGTACAACTGGCACAAACTAACAAACACGAGAAAGCTGACATGGCACTAAACTGGATTTAGCGAGATCAGATGCAACTAACCCCAGAAAAGATGTTAGAAAAACATATACTGATGCAGAAAAACTGAACACGAGTATTTACCTAATTTGCCGCACAAAAACATGACACTTACAGTGTTGTTGGGAAAAGCAGTTGTAGTTGTGCTGTGGAGGAAAACAGCTGTAGCAGAATCGTAGAAAAAAAGTTGAGCTGGGTATTTAATAAATTATAAATTTTAAAGTGATAAGAATTGTTAAGATTTTATAATAATAATAATAATAATAATAATAATAATAATAATAATAATAATAATATTTTAATCTAATTTATTATAATCACAAATATATATAAAAAAATGTTATATAAAATTTTTATTTTTATATATTTTTAATTATTTTTTCTACCGTATAAATTTACATGCTTTTAATAATAATAATAATTTTTAAAATTTTAAAATTATATTTTTATCACTAGTAAAAAAAATTGTAATTTATAAAAAACTTATATTAATATTGTTTGTTAATAACAAAAATACATGCCTTGGTCAGCCCTTTGTAATGATTGCGAATAAAATTAGTAAACAGATGCATTTTTCTACTGATATTTCTCATCTTTTTATTGTCTAATATGTCAATCTTGCAAAACAAAAGAAATTACATTTGAATTCTAATAACAATTTTTCATCGACCATTTTTTTTTTATCTTATTCACATGTACGTATGTAGACTGTACCCCATAAAATCTTTTAAAGGATATAAATATTTTTTAATTACTGTTGATGACCATTCTAAATATACATAGATATATTCTTAAAGCTAAATTTGATACTCCTCATCCAAAATTTATTTACTTTTATTAATGTTCACTATACATAAAATGAATGTGAAATCTGTAAGAACAGATAATAACTAATTATTTTGCTAGCAAAGAGGTCATTAATTACAAATCTTGTGTTGAAAAACCACAACAGAATATTGTTGTTGAAGGTTAACATTAGCATATCCTAAATGTAGCTCAAGATAATTAGCTTTTTAATTTAACCTTCCTCTACTTTATATTGAAGCTATATGGTAAAGATTGTTGTCTATCTTTTAGAAAGAACACCTTCTGTTCTACTTAAAGACATACTTTCTATAAACTTTTACATAATAAATCCCCTATATATGATCATATTCTAAATTTTTGATGCCTTGCTTATGCATCTCATATAAACACTCAACATAAATTTTCATCTAAAGTTAGAGCGTGCATATTTATAGGCTATTCTGAGCATATAAAATATAAAAGCTTACATTGCTTGACATACAAAACAATCACATATTTCATTCTCTAGATGTTATTTTTTATGAATTTATATATCCTCTCAAAGACACAATATCCAACACACCATTGATAAATGAGTTTACAAAATAAAATACAAACTAGATGGATCGATTAATCGTTATAAAGCCCACTTAGTTGCTAAGGGGTAAACAACAACCATGTATTGATTTTCTTGATACATATATTCGTGTAGCAAATTTTTTTACATTAAAATAGCTATTTACTCTTGTTGCCATTAAAAATAGCATTTACATCACATGGACATAAACAATAATACTTATATGGCTTAAAACAAGCTTCACGATAGTGGTATGCTAAACTTTGCACCACTCTAATTCAACAAGGCTTCAAATAATCTTAAAATGATCATTAATTGTTCATTCAACGAAAATAAGGAATTTTTCTAGATTTATTAATTTATTTTGATGACATTATCATTGCCATGACAATTCTAATGAACTGAACACATTTATTTCAACTCTTGATGTCCAGTTTAAACTTGAAAATCTTGACGGCCTTTGATTGTTTTATTCTAGGACTTGAAGTTGGTCCTTGCAACAAGGGCATCTCTGTTACACAATAACCATTTACCTTTCAATTGCTACAAGACTCAAGTTTCCTTAGCACAAAACATATCTCAACTTCTATGGAACCAAACACACTAAGCTTAACAATGAATTGGTGATTTGTTGCCCAACCCAACTCACTATAAAAGTTTCATTAAAAAATTGGTCAACCTCACAAATCACAATCACAAGACTAGACATCAACTATGTTGTAAATAAATTAAGCCAGTATCTTCAGTCTCCTTGCCAACCCATTTACAGGCTGCCTACAGAGTACTCAACTACCTCAAAGTCTCTCCTATACATGTTTTATTCTTATATGCTACCACTCTTACTCCCCTCCAACTAAAGGCCTTCGCTGATGCATATTGGGTGCTTGTATGGACACTCTTAGGCCAGTCTCATGGAAATTCAAGAAACAATAGACTATCTCTCAGTCCTCGGCCAAGGTAGAATACCGTGCCATGGCCAATGCCACATGCGAACTAATCACTTGACATTTCAATTATCAAAGACTTCAACATTGCCACTTGGAGATAGATTGCCACATAGTTTTAGAGAAGGTTACCAATGGTACTCTACAAATGATTCATGTCTCATACAAGACAAACCTAGCTAACATATTAACAAAACCTTTATTTCCTACTCATTTTAGTGAGATTGTATCCAAGTGGTCTAAAAAATTTTTACACTCTAACTTGAAGGGACCTATTAGAACAAGTCAGGTTGATTAGTTTGTTAGTTATTGGTTGAGTGTGTGTTCCATCTTTGTTACTCTTTATCTCCTATATATATATAAAGGCTTCTTCTTGTAACAAATCATTCCATTCAGATTAATATAAATTTCTCTAAGTTCTCTCTTCCTTCTCTCTTTAATCCTAATAAATACTGTTTTTATTTGTCAAATTTATAAGTTCAATTTAGCTCTGATCAAACTCCTCCTATAAGAGCATCTCCAGTAGTAAAATTTTAAAGGATGTTTGGTGAGGTGGACATATTATGTGACAAAATATTGAGATGCTATACTATTAGAGAAAAAAGATATCATTCCGGAAATTTGCATGGATGCTATATTGTAGAATTGATGCTATTCATTTTTTTAAAAAAAATATTGAAACTAAAAAGTTATAAATATATATTAAATAATAATGTGTGATCATAATTATAACATTTTTAAAGAGTGCTATATATTTGAGTGTTTTAAAAATAAGAGTGCTAAAAATGATGTGGAAGAAAAATAAAATAAAATATTATATTTTTAGATAATGTGTAAATTTTTAACATTCTTAAAGAATGCTATCATTGGAGTAATATAGGAACATGTGAAGTTGCAACATTTTGTTTGAGAATAATCCTGTTAATTTCAAAAATCATCTAATTCAGATTCTATATAGATATTTTCAAATACTTTAGAACTATATTATTATATTTGATCACCAAACAATAAGGGAAAAAAATCTTGTAGCTAAAATTTTTCTATACAAAACTTCATAATAGTCAACCTTTTAAATGGTGTAGGGTTACGAAGAAAAAGAATTGACAGTAGAAGTGAAATGATAGTGACAGTGATAACATTCAACATCATTATTATTTCATTATATATACATATGTAATGTAATTATCTTTTTCATTGGGTATATACATGTGCAAACTCAACACTAATTGATAGTTTTTTTTTGAATAAACTCAATGCGTATTAGTTAAATACAACATATTATTACGTGCTCGATATTCGGTGATATTTTTCAAGTGGTTAGTATAACTTAGTAATTATTTATATATTAGTACTATATAGTATTGAAAAATATATATGCGATCGATATTATCGTTTAACAATTATCAAAAAAATTATGTAAAATTTGAAAAGGTTTGTGGTTAGACCATTTATGTAAAATATATATGAGATTATAACATTTCTAATTTTATAGTCGCAACTATAAAAATATATGTGTAAATAAAATATTATGATCATTAAATTAAATTAGTAATAAATTGGTAGATTTTTTTTGAAGATAAAAAAGAATTAGCATGGTCATCACTTGGATCAATAGGAGCATTCATATATTATTATGGCTCCATAGCCATAACATAAGTTTATGCTTTTGCTTAGAACAAAAGATATAAAAAAAATATATGAGAATCCCATCTGACCATGCACAAGCCAAATTGATGTATAGAAAACCAAAGGAAAAAACCTTATCTCAGTTATTTTTTCTGTGTAGACCCACTTGTATAAGTAAACTTTAAAGAAATATTAACAGATATTTTTGGATCAATAACATAAGTATATCCATATTATAAAGTATAAGACATGCTTTTTGAGTAATTATTATTAAAAATAAAAAATCCACTTTGACATTCCAAACACTTCCTATTTGTGAAACTTTAATCAATAATTAAAAGCAAAAGTAGAACCCCAAAAAACGTTTTGGCTTAATTTGATAACGTTAATAATATAAAACGAAAAAACAAAAACAATTTATGAAAATACGTAGAAAAAAGAAAAGAAAAAAACAAGACAGAAAGAGAGCACTAAATTCTTTGTGTTTGTGTGTGTGTGTTTTGTATTAAACAAATATATGTTTATGTATAAAATATTACACATTCATATTGGCACATAATACAAAGAGGACTTGCATGAAAGACCAAGCTTATTGGCTATTGTCTTCTTACATTACACTTGTACTCATTTATCATTCTCTCTCTCTCTCTCTCTCTCTCTCTGGTACTGGAGCGTTGTACACGAAGTAAACTGTTGGTAAGTACTCTGCTCTATTCAGCTAATTTTTTTCATGTCTGAGTTCTCAAATATTAACTTCTTTTTTATTATTATTATTATTTTTATACTTGGTCTTGTTCTTCCAATATAGTTGGAGGGTCTTCTCTCAAATTTTCTTCTTCATTTTGCTTTCTGGGTTTGAGGCTTTTGTTGATTTTCTCAATTGTTTGGTTGAATCAATGAATGCTTAGTTTATATGTATGTGTGTTTTTAAACATCGTATATTCAGAACAAAATCATTCTCATAATAAAAAAATTATCTTGATATTGTTTTTTCAATAATAAGGGCAATATTGTTCTTTTCTAATCTCGTTGTCAAGATAAGTTATGTATTTTCTCTTCTTATTTTTTCTTCATAAATGGCTAAATTTTTAGTGCAAAAAAAAAGTGCTTTCTTTCCCAATATTTTGGTGTAAAACAATCCTTCATATCAACTATATATTAAATTAATAAAAAAATATATCTTCTTTTCATAACGAATGTTGTTAGATATAAAGTTATATAGTAAAATAAGGTTGGTGGATTTTCAATCTTGAAGGTGTAAGGTGTTAGATTCAACAATAATTAAGAAGAAGTGGGGGATTTGATCATTTTGGAAGTTAACTATGGCTATGCAAACCATATATTTCAAAGAACATGAAGGACTTGTCCCTAACACCATAGGCCACTTGTCCTCAATTTCATCTCTACCTTGGTGGAGTGCCTATGGATCTCAGTCAGTTTTTGGAGACTCTTGTGGTCAACTGAAACCTTTATCCATGGAAAAACCAGGCACCGGTGAACTACTCTTTTCCACCAAGCATGAAGGAAGAGCCACTGATTTTGGACCAGATAAAGGGAACACAAATCAGTTCACTATTTCCCCTGGTAAGTAAATCTCTCACTCTTTTTCTATCCCTTTTTTTGTGTGTTTGAGTGTACTTGTTTCCAATTTATCTCCCTATTCTCAAAAGATTTAGTACACAGTTATTTTTTTATGAATAGTAGTAATAACTCCCCTGCATTTTTCTGATCCCTTTTGTTAATTTTTTTCTTTATAATTGATAGTTATCAACTAGGATGAAACTTATCATTCTCTTTCCATATAATGAATGGTGAAAACAAAGATAAGCAAGTAGATAAAATTGGCTAGTAGCCAGAGACATGCTATGATGATTCTAGTTGGTGATCTTAGAAGCTCTTACTAAAACTATTTATCTTTCATCTGATATAATTAGTTTTGTTATTGCCCAAATTATTCCAAGATCTCGAATCATTGCCTGAGTTGTTCAAAGATTATTCTAACATCTTGCTGAGATAATGAGAGTTGTAACTCTTGGTAGTTGTTGTTTTAACTATATCTGCAATTAGTGAAAGTTAATTGTGCTTATAATTGTCCATCTAGCTCTAATAATTTATTTAGATAGGAATGGCCAATGTTAATGGACCTAATTGGTCACAAAAATAGGCTCCTAATATCAAGTTTTTCAAAAGTTATAACATCAGAACAAGATCAGTAGATATATAAAATAGGCTCCTAAATGTAGGACTCATTCCCTTTAATGTTGCACATTCTTAAAGCCAAAAAGCACTGATGCTAATATAACAAGGTACAAGGTCTTAACATAACTTGACAGGAATGTTAAGAGGTTAAGAGGTTGTTTGGCTTTACAGTTTAAAAACTGGTTTCTGTATTTTAAAACTGAAAACAGTTTTAAAAAACTATTAGGAGTTGTTTGGCAAAAATTTTTAAAAACTATTTTTTAAAAATCGAGTTTTAAAAAACTAGAAAACAAAAAACATCAAAATGTTGTTTTCAATTTTCAAAAACAATTTTTTTGTCTAACATATTATATTTTATATTTTGCTCGCATACTCGGATCCTAGACCCGAAACCATACCCGAACCTAAACCCTAATGGGTTAATGTCATGGTATGATGCTAAAATATTGATTTTTTTTTTCGTAAGAAAAATCTAAAACTAGTTTTTAAAAATTTGTGTAAAACACCATTAAATTTTTAAAATGACAAAAAATTGTTTTCTATTCTCACTTTTAAAAGCACAATTTTAAAAACTGAAAACTATAAACACAAGCCAAATAAGCTCTAAATTTCTGACTTTTTCTTAAAGAGCCCAAATTGTAGAAAGATAAGGATTCTGAAAATCCCTGAAAGGTGATGACAGCCTAGTTTGTTGGGTTAAGTCTACTTCATTCTCAACAATGAAGTTGAAACCAAATTTAGTTAATTATGATGTTCCATTATATTTTATTAAGGTGATTGTAAATTTTCAGGAGATGGACAAAAGTCTCAGGGAACCATTTCTTTGCAACCATCTGTGCCAGAATATCATGCTCGTTTCGAGCTGGGATTCGGTCAGCCTGTGGTATGGGATTCTAACAATACAAACTTGTTCTTTTCCCTATTCAAGAAAAAACACTTATTTCCATTCTTGCTTTTGGCATTAAACTTCAGGTTTGTGCAAAATATCCATACATGGATCAATTCTGTGGGCTCCTCTCTTATGGACATCAGCTATCGGTTGGCCTTCATCTCCTCCTAACTTGTCAATTTTGTAAAAATCCCTTTGTTCCATTGATAGTAGTTGTGTGGAACAGAAAATTCCCCTTGCTTTATAATCTTGTACATTACAAGTTAATCTCTGATGAAAATGATTTGCAATGCACCAGGGGCGTATTATGCTACCTCTGAACATCACTGCAGATGATGGACCAATCTATGTCAATGCTAAGCAATACCATGGAATCATCAGGCGTCGACAGTCTCGTGCCAAGGCAGCAGTGCTGGAGAGTAAGCCGCCTAAAGCTCGAAAGGTATGACAACTTGGATTTTGTAATTTGTCATCTCTAGCTCTTTTAAACTTTTAAGATGGAATGTAAAATATTTGACAGAGGTAAAGTCTTAATTATGTCAAACTTTAGTTCAAATGCCCTGCAACCTTAATAACATTTTGATTCTTTAGAACAAAAAAATCTGATGTCTTTGCCAATTTTGAAAGATGGTTTTCTCTTTAATGTCAATGTTGGCATTAAAAAAGATGAAAAAAGAAAGATAAGATTTGCATTTCATCTAAGCCATGTTAGAAACCTGTAAGAAATTTATGACACACCAGGATACTATATTGCATACAATTTAGAACATAGAAAATATACTTTATCACTCCAAAGAAATAACTGAGAATTAATAGAGTTAGATAGTGCAAAATTAACCTATTAAGTCTTTTTCCCTAAATTTCTAAAACAGAAGTAGATCAACGAGAACATACAAGTTAAGTTATGAGACAATATGTATTAATACAGTTAAAAAGGGTGCCTAACAATAAAATTCTAGTTGAACTGATCACTGAGCCTTCTCATTAGAGACTCCAATTAACTAAAACTCACACTTGTATTTCAACTAGACTTTATACAAATGTTAAGTCCATAAATTATAGATCACTAACTATATGGGCTAAACCGGCAAAAAACTATTTATCAGCTTATATTTTAATAAAACAATTGAAATACTAATGTAAGCTCAAAATAAAAGTCTAACATGCGTTTTTATTTTACAGCCATATATGCACGAATCTCGCCATCTCCATGCTATGCGGCGTCCAAGGGGTTGTGGTGGCCGTTTCTTGAACACAAGGATTCAGAAGAATGAGAAAGGTGCAAGTCCTGTGGCAATGAAACGCAGGAATGGACAGCAGCTGTCTAGGAGTTCCCGGTCTCAGAGCTCGGATGTTCTGCACTCAGACAGTGGAACACTAAACTCATCAAAGGAAGCAAACAACAGCAGTGGTTCAAATCTCTCAGGATCAGAGGTGACCAGTGTCTACTCCAGGGTAGAACTTGAGCACTTCCAGCTCAATCTTCTTGGCTCTCCTTTCCATTCTGTCTCGGAAATGTTGGAAACTTCTCGTGGCATCGTCATGCCAACCACATGGATTGCAGCCGCTGATCATAGCCGCTGCAACCTCAATGTTTGACAACAAGAGAAAAATGGGGTTTGATGCTGACGAAGCATACATACCCCATTTCTTGTTTGCAGCCATAATGGAAAAACCTGTTGCCAGCAGTTTCCTTGTTATGGTTTCTGCAACACAGGTTTTCGGGTCTGAGGATGGCCTCCCCACCCATTTGGCTGCTTCTGAAAACGGCAACTCATTCTTGGCTCATGTTGACTTCCACTCGGAGTTGACATAAATTACTTAGTAAACTATATACTATATAAAATAGTATAAATATTGATTTGAATAAAATGGTGACTGGTGACAAAGGCTGCGGTTTGTGATTGTGACTAAGGAAGAGAACAATATCAATGTTGTGATTGGTGTTTTGTAAGATTATGTTTTAGACTGATGTAATAATTCAAAACTTTGTGGTGTGGTGTGGTGTTGTATTATACTAATAATGTCTATGAAGTACGTTCTGTTTTATTGTGTTACTTTGAATCTTTGAACAGAGGGGCATATAATCCCCCTCAGCTTTTCTAGTTTTCATCATATATAATAGTAAAAAAATTGTCAAATAATTTACTTTATATCAATTACAGTAAAATTACATGTGATATTACCCTCAATTTATAAATCCACAATAAATCTATAATGATAAATAACCTAATGATCAGCTAAGAACACATGATCTTTCAATTTAAGAAAAGTATTAGTATGCAAAAGGGTTTATTGTATTCTAAAAATGAGGAAGAATGGGTGGGATTCCATTTACAATGATATCACTTTATTTTTTAGATTGCATTGTTAACTCGAGGTGGATCCCATAGAAAGCTCAAAAAAATTAATTTTTGCATTATTTTGTGAGGATTTGTTCTACTTCAAGAATTTGGAGGTCACGTGTTCAAATTTGGTTGATTTATTTAGGAGGAGATTATATTATTTAATTATTTTATTTTATTTGTTTTCATTTTTATATTTATTTCTATATTTTTTTAGACACTATCACATGGAAAATATAAATTGATACTTTATTTACAAAAATACTTCTATAAGGTGTGAACAAAATTTATACCTTTTTATGTGATTTTAATTACCAAAATACCTCTTACACTATCATTTACACAATCAGATGATGGTTACAGGGTGATTGCTGCGTGGTTGCGTGATAGTTGCATTAGACGAAAGTTTCAATCAGACGATAGTTGCTGGGTGGTTGGCTGAAGGTTGCTGGGTGGTTGGCCGAATGTTGCATCAGATGAAGGTTTCAATGAGACGAAATAACTGTTAGCAAAATGTTTATGCAATTGTAATGAAATATTAAAAATCAGAACAGTATTTCCACGTACGTAACTCTATCTACATGTCTTTTCATGATTTAATATGAACAAATTCACCATTAGAAATTTAGAAAATAATAAAAATACACCACGATAAACATTTTAGTATCGTATTGATGTAATTTTTTTGAATTATACTTGAATTGGATTGTTTGGGAACTCTTGTTTAATTTTTTGAGATCTGCATTTTATAGATCTAAAAATTAAACTCAGGACATTAGTTTTATGCAAATTAAACTGAATTTCCGGTTGAATTTTAATTTCTTAACAGATTTTTACACTTTTTTTCATGAATTCGAAATAGCTCCTGTTTTAACTGATTATGGTAATCTTCTCAAGTGAAGTCCCGAGAATTAATGGTGGTTCTCTTTCTAGTAAAATTTTCGTTTTGGTTGCGTTGGGTTGCTGCGTGGTTGCGTAATGATTGCCCAGGAAGCATGGATCCTGAGTTGAAAGTGTGTGTTTAAGTGGTATTTGTGTAATTTTTTTATTTGGACGGTATATTTATTTATTTAGTCAACTCAAAATATTTTTGTAGTATTATTATTTTTTTTTTTAAATTGAAAAAAACCTCCTTTTTTTATTTGGTAAAGTGAATTCATTTTGTTATAATAAGAAAAAGGGAAATAGTAATAATGGTCAGCATCACATATTAATACATTAAATTAAATAAAGAAAGAAACTAGTCTTATCCAAAGAGAGAAATAGTCGATAGCTGCTCTCTAGTCTCTCTTCTCAGTCTCCATACTCTCTTCAATGGCGGCCAACAATGCCGCTTCCTCCTCTTCTTCTCTCTGCAACAAAATTTCAAACCTCTCAATCACTCATTCTCTTCCACCAATCCCCACTCGCATATCCACCCATTATCCCAAAAACCTCACCATACCCCTTACCCTCAACACCCAATTCCCCAACTTCGCTTCCATCTCACTCCTCTCTTCCCCTCCACATTTCCGCCCATTCTCATCTGTATACGATGGCTTGGAGCTCGAAGACGACACCCCAAACTCAGATGAAGAATACCCAGAACTAGAATTTGCTCAAGTAGTAGTACACAATGAATTAAAAAGGCCCAAAGTACCAGGCTCTGGTGGCAGTGCTGGAAGACTTTATGTGGGAAGTTTGCCTTATTTTATAAATTCTACACAATTGGCTGAGGTTTTTGCTGAGGCAGGCAAAGTTATTTCTGTTGAGGTTTGAGACTTTCCTCTTCATTATTATTCAATTTTCAAAAAATTGTTATCATGGTTTTTGTATGGAGTTTTGGATTTTTATTTGATGTTTGTTTAGGTGATACATGATAAAGTTACGGATAAGAGCAGGGGATTTGGGTTTGTTACAATGGAGACCTTTGAGGAAGCTAAGGAGGCCATTCGAAAGTTCGATGGTTCTGTAAGTATTTATATATATTGGTGATCTTCATAGTGAAAGATTCTCCTATTGTTTTGTCATTCATTTGGTTAAATTTTTCCATTTTGTGTGCTAAGAAGTAAGAACCATATATCAGCAATATATGTCTTGAAAATGTTGTTTACTATGGTTTCATCTGTTGACACAGCAAGTTGCAGGCAGAACTATTAAGGTAAATTTCCCAGAAGTACCAAGAGGAGGAGAAAAGGAACTAATGGGGCCAAAGATACGGGAGCTCAACAGGAACTTTGTGGATAGTCCTCACAAAATTTATGCAGGAAATCTCGGTTGGGGTCTAACTTCTCAGGCTCTTAAAAGTGCTTTTGCTAACCAGCCAGGCGTGCTGAGCGCCAAAGTCATTTACGAGAGGGACACCGGAAGATCTCGGGGGTTCGGCTTTGTCACCTTCGAGACAGCTGAGGCTGCAGCATCTGCTTTAGATACCATGAATGGAGTGGTGAGAAATACTAAGTGATCATATTATTCAACTCTGTTCTATAGTTCTATTTTAATTCTGGTGAGACTGTTAAATTGTTTTTTCATGTATGGAAAACAGGAGGTAGAAGGACGACCGTTAAGATTAAACATAGCCACTGATAGAGGAGCTGCTCAGGCCTCTCCTCCATTACCAGAAGTTGTAATAGAAGCTGTAGATAATGATGAGCTGCTTGCTGGCATTAACTCATAGAGAATTATTCTGAAGTTATTTCCTTTTGTCCCTTTTTGATGAGTCCCCAAATCCCAGCTCGTAACTACTATTTACTAATTGGTATTTGCTAGCAAATTTTCAGGTAATAAATAAAAGCTTATTGTACTTGTTCTGTTCTTCTTGTCAGATTTGTAATTAATTGAGAAAAATTGAGAGTTTATTATTTCTAGAACTGGACTTGATTAGCAAGACAATACAAGAAGGAAGAGTATAACTCTTATGAACCCCCGAGCAATTCAGAAAGGGATTTCATTGTAATGGAGAATCTTATATTAGTATAAGGTAAAAAAAAACGGACTCATGGCATACCCCATAAGAATGATGAGTATCTTTGGCATGAAATTTTGAATTTATCAGATCTAATAATTATTAACTGGCTATGGATTGTGCCCAGATGAAAGAAGAGCATCTGCTGCAGAATCAAGATCCTGGGGGAAGAAAACCCTGCAGAACAACATGATCTCACACTTTAAACTGAATTAAAAGAAAACTGCTTTGATAATGATTCTGGCAAATAATGAAATTTTAGATAATGGTATAATTGGGTTGAAGGGCTTAGGAAGGATCACAGGGATTATAATACAATCAACAATTATAAACTTATGGAGAATATGCATTTGGTGGCTTTGTGATATGAATTCAAGGTGCTCCAGAAAAGTTAAACAAAAATACCTGCAAGTATTGTGGTATATTGTCCTGCTCAGCTGCTCTATGTCACTAATACCTTTACAACCGGCAACAACCTCAAGAACTTGCCTGGAAACAATAGTTATTGCGAGTATAGGAAGAAGTGAATAAATAAAGTGAGTGTAATGATAGTGATTCAAACAGACATCTTAGGAAATCCATAATCCAATTTTACTAAAATTTAAAAGATTCATTGCCACCAAATAACCATGTAACATATCAGCACAGAAGAGCTACACATTGTACACAACTGTTTCTTACCGCACTAAACAGGGTTCATTACGGCCTTTAACAAGGCTTTCTCCATCATACTTCTCTTTCTTTTTAGAAGGCCAAACAGACTTGACAAAAGTATTTCCAGCATGAGTACTCCTAATATCACAATATGGAGAATCTGTCTCAATCATTAGTTTCTCTATTGGAATGTCCCTCACAACATCAAGGTTTTCTTTTGTTTTAAGAGAACAACCATTTACACCTGTTTCATACCAGAAGGGCAAATGAGAAAAAGTGATATATTCATGACGACCATCTGGGACCTTAAACAGGGTATTGAATGTGTAATTATATGAGAGAATACTCCAATGTGTACCTATATACATATTTTTAAAGGAAAGAAGTTTGTCTCTGTCTTCTGCACTGTCAGTAAATGAATGGGTGACCCCAGAAGTGAACCTACAGAAGAGCAACAACCATAAAAAAAAAAAAACCATAAACACCATATTTGCAATTGCCATTACAAAAAGTAAAAAAAATGTTTGCATAAATCTATCAGGAAATTCAAATAATAAGTAAAATTTGAAGCAACTACCTAGCTTTTCATATTTACTTGCAAGAAGGAAAATTAAGAGAAAAACAAAGCTCTCAGATTTACTAGTAACAAACTAGATTTAGTCCATATTTAGATTTTATAAACCAATGTATTCAGCAATCTCACCTGTCCTTATTTCTCTCCACAATTTTACAGAAATCATCAGCAGCCGCACGCATATGAAGAAACATGGGTAGCTTTGTGGCATGTGCCAATTCAAACTGCTTCTCAAAATACCTTAGTTTTCCCCAAACAGACAAATAAGAATCAATGAGTAACAGAATGAAACAAAACCATGGAATATGCATATAAGCAACTGAGAACGCATGAGTTCTTATACATGACAAACCAACTTACTTCTTTTGAACCTCTGCAGGGCAAAAGAAAAGCCTATCATAGTCTAGTCCACATTCACCAATTGCAACCACCTTATTCACAAATTTCAAAAGACACCAGAAACATAGATAAAAATCCATTACAATATATTGTGGACAATGTCCCACATAGAATAAATGGTAGAGAATTAAGCCATATATAAGAACATGGGCTACTCCACTCATTGCCAATTGGTTTTGAATTGGAACCCCATGATTCCCAACATGGTATCAGAGCCATATTCCTTGCGGGCAAGTGATCATATCCGATCTGCACCTATACACCATGTCCACTCTGATACGGTTCAAGATTGATGAGCGAGTTGGAACTCCATGATTCCCAACACACTATAACCATATCTCCATAACAGAATATAAACTAGTAAAAGTTCTCAACGCATTTGATTCCTTTTAAGTTACGAAGAGACAGATTTATCATGTAGTCCATACCTTCCCTTTTTCTATGCCCTCTTGAGCTAATGACAAAAGAGCCTGAAAATGCTTTTCCGGGTCTCCACTCTCCTCAAACTCCTGACCAAAATTACAAAACAAGCAATGCTCAAACATAACAATAACTCAACCCTAACCAACACTGACTTTTGTTTAAACCTTTTCCAAAAACCTGAGATAAGAAAGAACAACCTTGCATCTAGTGGGATGCACTCCAACCGTACAAAAAAGTCTTCCTGCAACAACCCATGAAAACCCTTTTAAGTTATTTCAGCTCAACAAAAACTGTGGTTGTGGTGGTGATTGATGATAGACATTGTATGTGAGTTTCAAGGAAAAAGGACATGGCAACTGAAAAAACCATCAGTTTCAGCAATGGCAAGAGCTTCCCTTGATTCCTCAAGCGAACCACCAGTAACCTGAATCCATAAATCACGAAATCCCAACTTAATTAAGCTTTTTATTAAGCCAATTAAGCATGGAAAAGCTATAAATAAATAGAGAAATACAATTATGCGGTCAACGCCAGCAGTCCAAGCTCTGCCCAAAACCGTGGCTATATCCGCAACATGGCACTGTTTGCCATTATACATTCCTTTAAACATTCCATCTGTTGGGCATTCATGGAAATCGAATTTCAGAAGTATTAAAATAAAAAAACAAAAAAAGGACAAACTTTGTCGAAATAAATAATCTAAAAGGTGTTCGATGAAATGCCTGACCTGTGAAATTGGCTGCTATATCTGAGCGTTCAGAAAATGTGTGAGAGAGCGAATATCAAAATCACAGAGAAGGAGCGAAGTATGAGTATGGATTCAATAATGAATTAACGAAATAATAATAATGAGTAAGGAAAGAGTTTCTTGCCTATCATCCGTACGGTCGCCATGTTCGAATTGGAGCTCAAAGAGATGAGAGTGAAGAACACTGTTGTCTTAATCTGCAATTTGAACATAATAAGGAATGATCTTCATGACATGGGTCCAATCCAAAAAGTTGGGCTGTTTAACGTCGCAGGAGTTTTTGAGAAATCTATTACAAAAATGACATTTTTATGATTATTTCTTTGGCTAATTATAATTTTGGCTAATTAGTAATTTTTCTCCCCGAACTTTGACATGTACTAAATCGTGCCCCTGAACTTTTTTGGCCGTTAAAAATTCCCCTCGAACTATTGAGATTGTTAAATTTAAGGACTTTTATCTAATTTTAGTAAAAAAATTGTAACATGGATGAAAGTTCATGGGACGTGATTTAGTACATATCAAAGTTTGAGGGGCGTGATTTGAAAGATATCAAAGTTTGGGGAGCATGGTTTAGTACATAAACAATCACTGAACAGTAAAATTGAATGAAAATAGACAAAAGTCCTTAAACTTAACAATCTCAATAGTTCGAGGGGAATTTCTAACGGCCAAAAAATTTCAGGGGGCACGATTTAGTACATGTCAAAGTTCGGGGGAAAAAATTGCTAATTAGCCTATAATTTTTATCCTGAAATTTGACATGTATCTAATCACGCCCCCTTAACTTTTAATGTCGTTAAAAATGGTCCTTAAACTATTGAAATTGTTGGATTTAAGGACTTTTGTCTAATTTCATTCAATTTTACTATTTTAATGATTGTTTATGTACTAAACCATACTCCCCAGACTTTGATATATACCAAATTATACTCCTCGAACTTTGACATGCACTAAATTATGCCTCCTGAACTTTCATCCATGTTAGATTTTTTTACTAAAATTGGACAAAAATCCTTAAATCTAACAATCTCAATAGTTCAGGGGGCATTTTCAACGACTTTAAAAGTTCAGGTGGCATGATTAGATACATGTCAAAGTTCGGCAAAAATCTTAATTAGCATTTTCATAAATGTATGTTTTTATGTCATTTTTACGATTCCAACAGTTTTCTCATCTCGCATAAGGGGCAGAGTCTATACCATCTACAACCAACATTTTCAGTTCCTCAAGGTATAGGAATAGGATGTACTTGAATTGTTTTTTGTTTTTTTTTTTTTTGGAAGGGGAATTGTTCATTGTGAACATATATTAGTTATGTTATATAAATTGTGGTGAATTAGATCACCCTAAACTCTACTGTTATGTTATGGCTATAACAGTGTTGAAGAAATTGAAGAAACAAAACAAGAATGAACACAAACTATAAAACTAGAAATGGAACAAGTAATAAAGAGCATAACTCAATTTGAATGGCCAAAAGAAAATGTATTTATTCATCTCTTGATCGGCAATACAAACTAGAGTTTTCAAGCATTTAGATTTAAAGTATATTTCTCTCATTATTACAATTTTTTAAAATATTAAATTGGTTTTTTTTAAAAAAATATATTAGTGGTTGGTTTGGGCGGGTTAACCAGACCAACCCATTGGACTTACATCACAATTACTCTTTTTTTCTTTATTTGAGCGGGTTGCACTTATATTTTGTAACTCACTATTTACATTGGGTAGAAAAATATAGTATATATAAACTGACAAACCGGCTGACGTACACCCTTACGTGGAGTCTCTCATGCCAAACTTATGCAACATCTTCTGTAAATAACCTATCTACGGTGATTGTGTTTGGTTTAAGCCTTCTAATTTCAATGTGGAAGGTTGTCCTCACATTTATTTGGTCAACTTCTAAATTCGGTCTCGCTGCCTTTGTCATCATAGCTCTTATAGAGGCTTGTTTGACCATGGGGAGAAAATTTCATTGAATCCCCACCTTCCTTCTGTGTGAGTACTTTATCAACTAATCTTTCCTTGTATTTAGTGTTTTCAGCTCAAGGTATGCCTTCATTCTTCTTGAATTTTTATTTACAGCCTACCAACTTTTACTTTTCTGATTTCTCAACTGGCACTTAAGTCTTATTATACTATAAAGATATCATTTCTTCTTTTATTGCTTGTAACCATGTTGTACAATCTTTACTTCTAACATCTTCTTGATATCTAATTGGCTCTAAGCTATCAACTTATTCAGCAACAGTCAGTGCATAAGCAATAAAATCAGCATAACCAAACTTGTTTGGTAGCTTGCTTTCTCTCATTTCTTTATCTTTGGCTAGTTGGTAGCTTCTAAGGTCATCTTGATTCCCTTTTTCCTCAACCACCTCTTCATGTTCATCTTGTTGACCAAAAGTCATTCACTCACTTATTTTGATGATAAACAAATATTTGATTATTACTTGTTATTGATTTTTTCTTGATCATTTTGCAAGCAAGTTCACAAAGTATCAATATTTACTCGGTAAAGTCAAACATAATCAAAGAAATAGATTCAACAAGTATAACTAACAAGTATTTCGTACTTCATAAGTGCAAAATTTTTATCAAGAGATCAAGAATTCAAGACCTTATCCAAAAGAGGACTTCAAAAGCTCAAAGTCAAAAGTCAACTCTCGGAGAAAAATCAACTTTGAATCAAAACATGCAAATCAAGCTAGGAATCTCAAATACATTAAGAGTACACACAATCAAGTGGTATAAGTTTACTTTAGTCTTGTTAAAGTGATTTGTATAGAACACTAGTGTTTTTAAGTTTAAAAGTTTGGCTCACTAACTTGAGCGACAAGTTATTTCACAAAAATGATATCTAAATTTTCTTAATTGATTTTAAGATTACATATTATTTAACTAAGAGAACGTTGGAATTTTTAAAATCGGATAAATAAGTAAAAAAGTTATGTACGTTTTAGTTCAAAAAAATGAACCTTTTGCCCATGTTAGCCATCCGAAATTTCGGTTCCCATCCAGAATATCCCAACTAGATTTTCGGTTGTAACCAATCCAAAATTTTGAATCACAGCAAAATTGGCCTAAAAAAATGTGCTAACGGCTATAAACGGCTAGTTTTTATTCCTACACTATATAAATTCATTTTTCACTCAAAAATTAAGGTTGGTTGAGCTTCTATTCATTATATAACATCATTCTAAGTGTTCTAAGCTAAAGAATTATCATCTTTTCATAAACACACCAACCACACACACTTGAGCCAAACTTGTTCTTATCTTCTCTAGTGTGCTTGCAATTCTCTCTAGGACTTCACATTATTTTTCATCTTATTAGAGAGAGTTTTCTCTGTATTTTAAAAGTACATATTCATTGTATTGAGAGGTGAGATTGTCATCGATAGAATAATAATTCGGTTGTAGGTGAGGTTGGCACCGATTTTCGTAAGCAACCTGAAAAAAAGTGAGATTGCCACTACAACAATCCGAGAGTGAGATTGGCACTTCAACAATCCAAAGAGGTTGATAGTTCTTTGGAAAAACTATTGGTTGAGGTGAAGTTAGCACCGGTGGAAAAACAACTCGGTTGGTGAGATTGGCACTTCAACAATTCGGTGAGGTTGATAGTCCTTGGAGGAAAACTATTGTGAGAGATTTAGGAAAAACTTTAGTGAAAAATTCCTCGGTTGTAAGGGTTAGTCAAGCCCATTAACTTGGCTCGATAGTTAAACTCAAAGTTAGGTCATAGCTTTGAAGACCAAGTACGTAGGTGGCTTAGTTCTACCGAACCTTGTAAAAATTGAGACTTTACAATTTCTATTCCTAAACTCTTTACATTTCTAGTTTGTTATTTTTTTATACTTGTGATTATCTTTATTATTGCATTAAACTTGAATATTTACATGACATTAGCTTAAATTTCTAATTCATCCCCCCTCTTTGAAATATATCTTGGGCTAACACATAAAATCAGATGGCTGGTCTTTTCGCACATTGTCTTTTTGAACATTTTGTTTCAACACCTAAAATAGCTTTGTTTTTCATTGCCATTTCTTGTTTCTTGAATACAATATTTCTACTGATTAAGTACTTTCTATAACCAGATTCAAGACACCATAGTTTTGCAGTCCTTGTGTAATGACTGCATAATTAGATATAAAAAATTAGTAATTAATTAGTATATTATAGTAAATTATGAAATAATATGTGCAAATTAGACATAAGACCTATTATTAGAAAATAGGTGAATATGATATTATTTTTTAATTATGGAGATTTTATTAAATTATGTGTGTCATATATATAATATGAAATTTATTATATTTATGTTTGGCAAAAGTGGGAATTCGACAAATTGGCAAAAATATCACAATGGTATAAATTAGTGTTTTAAAGGTATTGATTTTATTTTTTTTTTATGAAAAGTTAGAAATAAGGTATTGTGTGATTTAATATAGAAATGACCATTATGTCCTTGTAATAAATTTTTTAGCCATAGTTTAATGTAAGGGGAAATTTAGTAATTTTCAATTTTATTGATAGCGTACAACAAATAGTTACTCCTGAAATGAACTTTAACCTCTAAGAACCAGTTTCGGAAGAAGAAGTGAAGAATGCAGTGTTTCAAATGCACCCGGATAAAAGTCCCGGGCCTGGTGGTATGTCACCAGCTTTCTGTCAAAAATGTTGGACTATTGTTGGCTCTAATGTGGTGAGTATGGTTCAGCGTTTTTTCTCCACTGGTGATTTTGAGGATAAATGTAATGAAGCTAACATGGTCTTAATCCCAAAAAAGAAGCAACCAAATTGTATGGCGGACCTCAGACCAATTGCGTTATGTAATGTTTTGTATAAAGTAATCACAAAGGTTATGTCAAACAGAATGAAATTGCTCATGGACAAAATTGTTGCAGAGACTCAGAGTGCCTTTATTCCTAGATGGTTAATCACAGATAACATAATGGTGTCCTTGGGTCAACAAGTGATGAGAAGGTTTTCAAATTTGTTAATCTCATGACAAGTGAGTTTGAAATGAGTCTTATAGGGGATCTTAATTTTTTTTTGGGGGGGTTACAAATTAAATAAACTGATCAGGGTATTTTCATCTCATAATCTAAATACATAAAAAAAATTCTTGACAAGTTTGGGTTAGATAAAACTAAGTATGCCCCTACACCCGTGAGTTTGTCAACTAAGCTTAGTAAAGATGAGTCTGGAGAACTTGTAGATCCAACCTTGTATAGTGGTATGATTGGAAGTCTATTGTATCTCACAACTAGTCGTCCTGATATATGTTTTAATGTTGGGCTGTGTGCTAGATATCAGGCCTCTCCCAAACAGTCCCATCTCACTGCAGTAAAATTCATTTTCAAATATTTATCTGGAACTGTTGAGTTTGTTTTGTGGTATTCAAGAGATACTAATATGTCTCTTGTGGGGTACAATGATTCTGACTAGGCTGGCAGCCTGGATGATAGGAAGAGTACTTCTGGAGGTTGTTTCTACATTGGAAATAATATTGTGTCCTGGTTAAGCAAGAAACATAACTCCATATCTTTGTCTACTGCTGAGGTAGAATATATAGCAGTAGGAAGCTATTGCACTCATCTAATTTGGCTGAACAAAATGCTTACAGACTATGGCTTTCCTCAAGAGTCTCTTTCCCTTTTCTGTGATAGCACAAGTGCCATTAACATGTCAAAATATCCAGTGAACTATTCTTGAACCAAACACATTGATATACGGTATCATTTCATCAGACAATCGGTTGAGTCCAAACTTTCAACTATTTCTCATGTTTCCACTAATGCTTAACTGGCTGATCTTTTTACTAAGGCTTTAGATGCACACTCCTTTACTCATCTTAGAAAATGTATTAGTGTCTACACCATCTAATCTGCCACAGTTGCATCTGTTTCTCATTTTTTTACAGTCTACTCTTTTCATAAAAATTTGTGTTCTTCTCTTTTTGTCTTCTGTAGTGTCTTCATTTGATCAGGACCAAGGGTTGTCCCAGTTAAAAAGGCTACCCTCCTTAAATGCAATGGAAAGAGTTTCTTTTGTAACACTGAATGTCTATGAGGAGTTTGCTCCTTCTCTAGATATTCTTTGGAAAAAATTCATAAGGAGACAGCTCATCTTTAGGAGGAGTGAAAGCCATGATTGGTTGGCAAAACTCATTGAATTTATTTTTGCAAAAGAGGTAGCTACTGTTATATTTAAAAAAAATAAAAAAAACAAAAAAATAGTAAATAATTTTTTTTCTTTATTGAGTAAGTATGTTGTCCATATTGGTTCTGGGGGGCTCACATGAGGTCACTTGAACACACTTATGGCATCTTTTGTGTTCAGATCATCTAGGGCATCATTTTTTTTATGAGAATTCACTCATTTTTTATGTTCAAGAGAAGATTTTTTTTATGAGGTTTAGGTGTGGTTGGTCCATTTTTTTCTTTTAATCTTTGGTCATTCTTTTTCGAGATTGAGTAATTTTTGGTTTTCATAATCTTGTTTCAAAAAGTTTTAGGCTTCTACCTTGTTTGATTTTTTTACCATGTCTTCATGATTGGGTCATGTGTTGTATGATTTTTTTTTTATGTTAATGGGCCTTATACTAGGCCCAGGAAATTAATAGGTTTCTTAATTTTGGCTCAGCTGATCCTCTATATTTTGAAGTTTAAAAAGGGTTTCTTCCATTATTGTTTCCACACCAGACTTACCTACTCGAAAAGTCTCCTGAGCTCATCCTTGTGCCGAGTTATGGGGAAGCGTGCTTAGCAAAAATCCTTAAAGGTTATTCTGTCCTCCTACACCGTGCCACCATCGCCTAGTCTCTCACCTACATTGTCTGGGTCAGTTCATCCTTCATATGGTCCAGGTATGTCTTCTCTTGTCAATAAGCAATTTACTCGTTCCTCCTTGTCTTCCCCAGTATAGAAACCTTCTACTGCTGTGTCCCCTGCACAAACCATGTCACCCTCACTCACACTGTCAACTGAACCACTATCCAACCCTAAAGATAGTCAAGTTGGGTCATCTTCTAAACGAAAGGATGTCCATAGCTGTAAGGCTTCTCTGTTTAAAAAACCTAGGGTCTCAGCTCCTGAGTCTTCTCCCATTTCTAGTCCACCTTTTTATTCTCATGACAAACTTCTTTGTTTTCAAGAGAATGTGTGTTGATGTCCATTGTGGCCTGAGTATAGAGTCAAGCTTAGGAATTTCTCAAAGATTCGTGAGCTAATAGTGTCAAGAAAGTGGGAACGAACTGTCTCCCATCTTTTGCAGCCCAATGTCAATCTTGTTAGTGAATTTTATGCTAATTTGGATGAAAATATTGTCAATGAGAATAGCGAGTATAAGTATCAGGCTTACATTCAAGGAACTTGGTTTCGGTGTGCCCCCTCGACCATTAGTCTTGTCCTGAAAATACCTCGGTTAGCTAAACTCACCTTCACAAATAACTATAAACCATCTTTTAAAGAAATTAGGGCTAAAATTACTAGTCAACCTGACTTTGTGTTGAATGGAAAGGAACTTCCTGTTAATGTGCTCTCTGAGTTCTATCGGGTTCTTCATAAGATTGCCTTATCCAATTGGTGGGCTAGTTCTCATGTGTCCACAGTGAATTATAATACTGGTCGTCGGTTCCTATTTGCTCTTGGCACTGGTGTCTCTATTGACTTACAAAGCCTAATGTATACCAGAATAGTGGATTGTGCTAAAGCAAAATGGGTTAAGCATACTTTACCTTATCCCAGTCTGGTGCAACAATTGGTTTTGAGAAGTCATTCTTCTTGTAACGTCCCAGCTTCAAGCCTCCATTGGGTCCATACACCCACGGAATAATGGCTCTTATACACGGGTACGTCACTCTGGCTGCTTCATGGATTGATGACTGGCCCTACAGACCAACACGAGTGTTTCCAGCGTGCTTTGTCCTCACTCGCACGCTTCCTGGGAAAACTTCCCAGGAGGTCGCCCATCTTGAAATTGCTCCAAGCCAAGCACGCTTAACTGTGGAGTTCTTTTATGATGGGCTACCGAAAAACAAAATGCACCTTGTTGATATAGGTAGTACCAATCAATCCATTTAAGCTCTTTTCAACTGTGCAGTCCCATACCAACACAGTCTCCGAATCATCCCACTTGACCTTCCCAAG
Organism: Cannabis sativa; assembly: GCF_029168945.1. Classification (NCBI taxonomy): domain Eukaryota; kingdom Viridiplantae; phylum Streptophyta; class Magnoliopsida; order Rosales; family Cannabaceae; genus Cannabis; species Cannabis sativa. Next base: position 19,270,958 of record NC_083608.1, read on the forward strand.
GCGGTGTGGGATTGTACACCTTACCCGGTATTTCCCCTTACGAATCACGGGACTACTGACTGTCACACTTCTAACCTTAAGCACGATGTTACTGTGACTGTTCCCTCCATTGAGAAATCTTTTCAACCAGTTTTTAGCAAGCCTATTCCCCTATCTGTGATTGTTTTACCCACAATGAACTCTGGCTCATCTGAGGTCCCCTCTTCATCTGCAAGGCCTTCAGTTTCTCTTATAAGATTGTCTTTTGTCAGCTGGCAAGTGAAACTATTTACTAAGGTTAAAAACCTGGCTCATTCCTATGTTATTAATAACTCCAGAGAAGGTTTGAACAAGGGGTGGTAAGTGTCCTCACTGCAATGTCTGAGGTCCTTAAATCTTTGGAGTTTGTGCCGTCCTCAAATGCTGCTCAATTTGAGTCTAGTTCTTCTAAAGAGCTTCCACAACATGTCCCCATGTCCGCAGAGTTAGCTTTATTTCCTATGACTCCTGTCTAGGGGGAGGTTGGTTCTGTTCCTGCTACTACTGCAAATGTTGCTCCTGTCTAGATGGAGTTTGGTTCTGTTCTTGTTACTGCAGCAAATGTAGCTTCTGCCTAGGGGGAGTCCCTATCTGATGTTGCTGATTCTCTAGAAGATGGTCACTAATCATGCTCACCGAGGGGGAGATTTAGTGTTAGTTTTTAGTATTATCCTTGCAGCTATTGTCACAACGCTCTCTAAGTGTAATTTTTTATGAATTGTTGTGTCTTTTTGTGCTGCCTGTCTGCTGTCTATTTTTTCTGGTTTGAAACTCTGTTGTCTGGTTTCAGTTGCTATCAGTTATTGTCTTTTGTGCGTTTTTCTTAGTGTTTTTCTATTTTGGTTCTTTTTATCTTTTTCTTGTCTCCTTGTTTGTTTCGTTGAGCATAATTTGCAAATGGGGAGATTGTAAGATCCAGTTATCCTGTTTAGCAAATTATGTATTATTGGTCATCTATCTGGTGGCTAGTCTTATCTGATTTGTATTATATTTTGAGTTTGTTTTTGTTTACTCTTAACAGGTCAGCATTAGTTGGATGAGAACGATGGACAAATGTCCTTAGTTTCTAAGTTGTTAAGTTTGTTTTAATAGAGTGGTTAGTATATAAACAGTGATTACCGATTTTTCTAACTAACTCTTCTCGTTCGATTGGTTTGGTTAATTCTGCTCTGCTAGGGAAGATGTTTTGTTTATTTTTCTTGGTTTATTTACAGATCATTGCTGGTTCGATCTTCGGGAGCTAAAGGAGAATCAATGATCTATTTTGTCTAAAGGGAGTTTAGATCAAGTTGCTAAAGGGAATTCAGCTGTAAGGAAGTAAGGGGATCTTGGCTTCAAAAGTCTAAGGGGACTTAGACTGTTTAATTTGATTGTGATCAAATTTGTAGGGTAATCCTTGCATGAATTGATTTTAGATTACTATTGGGAAATTGTAATCAAGACTGGATGTTGTGAAGCGATTAATTCATAGTGAAGGTTATTACCCTGGTTCAAGGGAACCCAAGCAATAGTCGCATGGAATGAGTTTCCAGGGTCGGATGAAACTTGTAAATCTGTGTGTTTTCTAATGTGTTTCATGAAATTTTAGATAAGAATCATACTATTAAAATCAACTAAAAAGAAATCGACACTCTTAGGTTTTACAAGAATAGCTATGGTGTGGTGGTTGGGTCTACTGATTGGATATTAAATTGTTTCTCTGGTTATCTGCAGATGCCGTTTAATGAAAATTCATATTTCTCTTAAAAAAAAACTTATTTCAAAAGGAAAAAAATAATTTATTGTTGTTAGTAAAATCAGCGTATTTTTTTTTCAAAAAAAATAAGAAAAATAAAAAGAAAACTTATCTAGATATTTCTATGTCTATTTTACTACTTTCCATATTTAATTTAAAAGGTAATTCTACAATTAGACTTATCGGGAAATAATACTTATTTTTTCTTCTAATATCATATTTTTAGAATCTACAAAAAATTCTCTTAAATTCTTTCCATAAGAAATTTCTCACACCAAAAAAAAAAAATCCTTGTAGAATTTCATTCTCAATATGGACTCTAATATTGTCCACACAATTTCCTATATATACATACACATAGTACTTACCAACTATCCACAGAAAATATACTTGGAAAAGACAACATTTACAAACAAAATCCAAGATATTTATTTTATGATGGCTAGAAGAAAAATACGACTTGCATGGATTGAAAACAAGACAGCAAGAAAAGCGAGTTTCAGGAAAAGGCGAGCAGGGCTATTGAAGAAGATGAAAGAACTCATAACCCTATGTGGAATTAGTGCTTTCATCATCATCAACAATCCTGACGAGTTGGGTCCTCCAATAATTTGGCCATCAATGGAGGAGGCCCGTGAGCTCTACCAGCGATTTAGAAGTGTACCTGATGTAGAGAGGTGCAAGAAGATGATGAACCAAGAGGATTATCTACGAGAGCGCTCTGGGAAAATGGAGGAACAGATTCGGAAGTACCACAAGCAAAACCAGGAGAACTTAACCTCACACATCTTAGCCCAAATATTCGGTCAAGGCAAGCCCCTGACTGAGCTCATGTCGAATGAACTCGATAGTGTCATTTGTGTGTTGGAGAATTATTTAAAGGAGGTTAAGATGAGGATCCATTATTATAATCTGATGGTTGGTAATCAATCACCTGGAAGCTCCTCTAATGTCCCTCCTCCACTCATTCCTGACCAATCTAAAGGAAAGGAAGTATCTTGGGAGTCTTGTTTCTCTGGGATCCTAGTTAATAATAATATTAACAATGTTCTTCTGATGAATAACGTGGAGAAGCAAGTGCCAGATCATCGTCAATATTTTGTTGGTGGTACTAGTCACGGTTCTACCTTTTTCAGTATTGCTGCTAATAATGTTGTTTATCCTAATTATTATGGTTTAGGGAGAAATTGCAGTACAACTGGATTTCACATTCAACCATATATGATGAATAATCAAAATTTATTTGGCCATGCTATCTCTAATGACCAAAAGGATTTGGTTAATTTTTCTCAGCAAGTGAATTTTGAAGGAAGTAGCATTACATCGTCTCAACCAGATACTCATTTAGGGCAAATTAATCTTGAATCTGGTAGAGTTAATTATGAACATGTGGAAATGGAAGTTCAATCTGGTCAAGGTGACATTATTATGGCTGAGAATCACAACAATGGAGATAATACTGGTAATATTACTAGTGTTAATATTGTTGATGGAAAGAAACCTTAGTTTGGGGCCCTATTGGAAAGAATATGCTAGATTTCTCTAATGAATAAATTGTTATTCCTATTTTAAAAGGTTGTATTTAATTTCAATCCATTATATGGGAAATATCATTGTAATAAGATATCTTTTTCAATAGAAAATGAGATAATAATATTCATATTGGTGGATACAATTAATAGCAAAATGACATTTCAATAGATTTAGGGGACGTTTGATAATACTTTTATTTTTTAATTTTTTAATTACAAAAATAAAAGTAAAATTTGTTTTTAAAAAATAAAAATGTGTTCTATAACTATTTTTGTTTTTTAATTTTAAAAACATAAATTTTAAAAACAGAAAATAAAAAGTGTGTTCTGTAACTTTTATTTTCATTTTTATTTTTTATTTTATTTAAGTCAGATCTAGATTCGGGTCTGAGGCCGGGGTCGTGGTCCATGTCTGGCATTGGGGTCGAAGCCGCATTCCGGATCCCAAGGTCAAGATTAGAGTCGAAGTCTAAAATATTAATTAAGAAAAATAAACTGTTTAAAAAAAATTGAAAGTGTTTTTTTTTTTAAATTTTTAAAATTTTGATTCTCAATTAAAAAATTAAAAAGCAAAAACAGCTTTACAAAATATATTTTTACTTTTTAATTAAAAAATAGAAAATTAATTAAAAATGTATTATTATTATTATTATTTTTTTTATAAATAGTGATTTGCGAATGATTATTGGTCATAAACGCTTACGAGTTAATATAGTAATTTGTTGCAAAGAATAAAAAATAAGGTGATGCTACTAATTATAATACTTATTATAATTTGTAGTTAATTAGTTCTAAAAGATATTTTACTAAATATATCTCTTATATGTGCGTGAAAATTCAAAGAAAATGTATATTCTTAAATCTTAATTCTATGATTGGTATGTTGGAATAGGTGTTAGTATACAATTCAATTCAAAAGTGTTAGTAAATGGTTGTTGACGAAGGATTATTAGTAATAGTAAACCAACGATTAGTTAATATATTAGTTGGGAAAAAATAAAAATAATTTCTATTGACATAAAAGATGTGTGATGCTACAAGTTATATTTGATTAGAATTATAATTGATCTTTCATATACTAATTAAAGATATCTTAGCAAATATTTATACTATTTATATATAGATAACCTTAATTTTAAATTTTGCTTCATCTATTTTGTCATATTGTGTGATTAAGTTATTTTATCTTTAGTGGAGAGAGACTCAACACTAATAACAAAAATATATATATATTTTTTTTTTTGGATAATATGAGGTAGTGTTCTAAAAAGTCATTCAATCTAATTACAACTGATCGATTCAATCCCAGCTGATTCAATATAATCGGATATCCAATTATAATTAGATAGGATCAGATGTAAATTTTAAAAATTCAATTGGATCGGATCGGTTGTTAGATGGGACATCCGATCCAATGGATAACCGATCAAATCGATCCAATTATCATCCAATTATATTTATATATTTTTAAAATACATTTATAATTTAATATATTTTATTTAAAAAATATATATCAATTGATATAATATACATTTAACACGTGAGATTAATGAAAAAAAACTTTAAATCTAAAATATTAATTCTCATCTTCCTAAACGCTAATAAAATTGTCAATGCGTATTGAATAAATTTTATTTTTTAGTAATTTTATTATGAGATCATGAGAATTAGGTTGGACTAAATTAATATTTACTATGTATGTTGGATTATTAAGTTTTAAATTATGTTTTTTCATATATATATATTTTTCTTTTTATTGAAATCAACTTAAATGGTAGCTAAAATAGATTGGATGGATCCAATCCAATCTAATAAAAAAAATTTTACAGTCAATGTATCTAATGGTTGGAACCGATCCATCCAATACATTTATTGGATCAGATGACTCAATTCGATTGGATTGGATTGGATGATAAAATTCAATATCCAATAAATAATTGGATTGGATCGATTGGGTCCAAATTCATTGGATGTGATCCAATGAACACCCCTAGCTATTATTGATGATTTAACCAGACACGTGTGAGTTCCTTCTTAGTACGTGTTAGAAAAATTGCAATGAAATAACTAAAAGAATAATTAGTATTTTTGTCCCTTGCACTTTCGGCACTATCTGAATTTGTTCCTTAAAATATACGGCTTGTTAAAATTTTTCTTAAAATATAACAGTTACATAATTATGCCCCTTCTGTTAGGTTCAATTTATTTTACTGTCAAAAATTAATATTTTTACCTCCTGAACTTTGACCAATACAAAATTTTGCTCCCTTTTATTAAAAAAAATTAATTTTAAAAATTATAATTGTTGACTTCGCTTTTAGTCAACGACAATGAGTCTTATTTAGTAAGCAATAAGTGATTTATAGCAATCGATATACAGTAAAGCAATATAAAGACACAAGAATTTTATAGAGGTTCAGCCTCGAGCAGTTCGGTAATAGCCTAATCCTCGCTATTTGTATTGACTTAAGAACAAGGAGAAATGTTCCTTTTCTTATAGCTCTTACAACAATATCTATGAATATTAATTCTTAGATAATATCTCTAGGGTAAATTCTCGACTAACCTGTTTGCGACCTCTTGCCCAGTTGATGTCGCCCAATTAGTTACACTGCGGTCGCGGTAGTAAACGAGCTATTGTCGTATCCACAGGGAGGCAAATTACCACTAAAGATTAGTATAAATAGAATATGGTAAAAATATAAATGAATTAAAAATAATAAAATGATGAGTGAGAGTGAGGGTGATCAGATAAAGAGCTTGGTAAGGTAGAAATGTAGTTACGCAAATCCTATTCTAATACCGATATTAATTCGAACGCAGTTGCAATTCTACACCATTAATTACAACCGGGAGATATAAATGTTAAAAGCACAAATTAATTAATCTTGCATAAATTAAATCTCACCTCTAACTTAACAACATATCATATTATATATCATAAATCGATAAAATACCACTGTTGGCAGAATGCAGTAAATGACATACAATATAATAAATACACCAAAATAATTAATAGCCTAACTTACATAAGAAAAGCATGACTATAAAAGATACTATTAAATTGGGAAAAAAAATTAGAAGATGAATAACAATTTAATAAATGAGTTATGGAGATGAAGCACAAAAGAATCAATATCAATAATAGAAATAAGAATTACAAAAGCTACACTCTAATCTCACCAATATGACTATTTCAATACACTCATCTTTGTCACTAAAATATATATAAATAAAATAGTAATAAGAGAGAAAAATAAGATGACAAAGTGATTTTCTACTCTCTCTAAAATCTGATACCCCTTTTTTCATTAATTTTTGGGTCCTATTTATAGTGGAAGCCTCCTCTCAAAGTTGATATTTTTTGTGTATAATGTATTGAGTTAGTGGCAGGGATTTCTCGACAAAAGGAGAACATGGATCCATGCATTAACAGATGGAGAATGTGGGAATAGTTGGTCACGTTTAAATACCACATTCATGGTAAGAGGCACCATTTGTTGATGGGGAAAATTGGTGTGTTGGACTCGGTCAACATTTGGCTTCAACTCACGTGGTCCCATAAAATATCTTAAGAAAGTGAAACCCAACTTTAGATTGGAAATTAATGGGTGTAGGTATGTATGTGCATATTGTTAGTGTTGAAAGTTAGTTAGTTTGTTTTACTGTTGGTCAGTTCTGTTAGGTTGTTATTTTCTATTTTTTGACAGTTATTTCAGTTGTAATTGTTCATTCTTTTGGGATATAAATAAAGGCCTATTGAAGAGGGTGCAGACAAGTTTGCTCTGCATTTTTACTCTTCTTCAAGAAACTCTGTTTCTGTTCTTGTTGTTCATGGTGCTCTGCACCTTTTTCTCTCTGAGATTTAACATGGTATCAATCGCCTACTGACATTCGATATGTCCTCTTCTTCAACGAATCCTGGAACTACTGCTACTGCTGCCATGGCCACTCCCACAAATCCTCCTCCGGCTCCTCCTTGGAACCCATTTTCTCACTCCCTCACCTCCAATCTCACCATCAAGCTAGATCGTCACAACTTCCTTTCATGGAAGTCTCAAGTCACGCCCACGGTAATCGGGCATGATCTTGATGAAATTCTCTTCACCGGCACACCCCCACCTCAAAATCTTGTTACTGGAGCTGTCAATCCCGCATACACCAACTGGAAAAAGAAGGATCAATTGCTTCTTTCATGGCTTCGGTCATCTATGTCTGAAGTTATTCTTGCATCTGTCGCAAACCATACCTCGGCTCACTCTCTCTGGCGTGCGTTAGAGCAAAAGTTTTCTAGCCAAACCAAAGCCCGATTGCTGCAACTCAAGGGCCAATTCTCTCATGTACACAAAGGAAGTCTCTCCATCTCCGAATATGTCGAAAAAGTTCAAACGATCGCTGATGCTCTCACTGTAGCTGGAGCTCCGGTTCAAGATCAAGATCTTGTTCTTCAAGTGCTAAATGGATTACGTCCGGACTTTGATTCTGTAGTTTCTGGAATAACAGCTCGGAGTGACGATCTTTCCATTGATGAAGTTCAAGCGTTATTGCTGTCTCATGAAAGCCGATTGGAGCATCATCATCAAATGCAGGATCTGTCAATGAAAATGCAAGCCAATTTTGCTTTTGGCTCAGGACGATCAGGTGGTGTTCGACCTTTTTCCTCTACCAGAACTGGCAATCAAGAAACCTCACAGTCAAGGCCGTGGGAGAGGGTACTCTCGTTTTCCCCCAAACAGAGTTGTATGTCAAGTGTGTCTCAAAGTTGGACATACAACACCTGTTTGCCATTACCGGTTTGACAAGAATCGGCAAGTTCCTAAACCTGGTGCTACAAATCCGAGAGCCTATCTCACTGAACAAGATCTTGAATATGATCCTATGGCCTATTCTACTACCATGGTTCAAGATTTTGGAGATGATTGTCAATGGTTTGCGGACACCGGAGCCACTCACCATGTCACCTCGGATAACAATCAATTGGACCAATCTACTCCTTACAATGGCACTGAAGGTTTGGTTGTAGGGGATGGTAAGAAACTTATGATTTCTCATACCGGTTCTACCTTTCTACCCTATTCTTCTATTGCTTTAAAATATGTCCTTCATGTTCCCCAAATTACTAAAAACTTAGTTAGTATATCTAAGTTAACTGATGATAACAATGTTTTTCTTGAATTTCATAAACATTGGTGTTTTGTGAAGGACAAGCAAACGGGGGCTGTGCTTCTCAAAGGGAAACGTAAACATGGATTGTACACACTTGGGGATACTCCATGTTCTGCAACTGCTACTGCAGAATGCAATCTTGCTAAGTCTGAGATGTATTCATCTCCTTTAACATGTACTTCCACTACCTGTTGTAATAAAGAGATTTCCAAATCTCTACCTTGCTGTAACACTCATCAATATAATAAAAGTACATGTTTTTCTTCACATTCTCCTTCTGTTTTCATTACTTACAAAGAAAATGATGTAAATAATTGGCACCACAAATTAGGACATCCTTCTAAAGCCACTCTTACTCACCTATTGTCCACATTAACCCACTCGGGTTCAATTCAAAATTTGCATTTTTGCAATGCGTGCCAGTTAGGTAAAAGCCACTCTTTACCATTTTCCTTGTCAAATAGTCATGCCTCACAACCTTTATAATTAACCCACACTGATTTGTGGGGACCATCTCACCTATCATCTAAAGAAGGGTATAGATATTACATTATTTTTGTGGATGATTTTAGTAGGTTTTCTTGGATTGATCCTTTAACAGCCAAATCTCAGGCCTTTGATATGTTTATTCGGTTCAAGAGCATGGTGGATAAGCAATTTGAATTACTTATTAAAGCTGTGCAAGCTGATGGAGGAGGTGAGTATAAGCCATTTTCCAAATTCCTCTCTGATCAAGGGATACTGTTCAGTCATCCTTGTCCTCATACTCATGCTCAAAATGGGAGAGTAGAGAGAAAGCATCGACATGTGACTGAAACTGGACTTACTCTTCCTGCTCAAGCTGGTCTTGACTTAAAATACTGGTGGCATGCATTTTCTTGTGCAACTTTCACAATAAATAGACTTCCTACACCGGTCTTGGGAAATATAAGTCCTTTTCAATGTCTATTTGGTCAAGAACCTGACTATACTATCCTAAAACCATTCGGGTGTGCGTGTTTTCCTCATCTACGACCTTACAATGCCCACAAAATTGAGATGTGATCTCAACAATGCTTGTTCTTGGGATACTCTTCCTATCATAAAGGCTACTTGTGTGAAAGTAACCAAGGAAGAATTTACATAGCTCGCAATGTCATCTTTAATGAAGGATTTTTCCCAGGCCATAAATCTGATCTGCAACAACAAAACCAGCAGGTACATCAATCTTCATCTACTTCTTATTTTTCATCTCCTACATTTTTTACACATATTACTTACCAAGATTCTAATACCACTGCCCATTCTGGAAATATTTCGAGGGAAACAACTCATGAAACACCAACTGCTACTCCTGGTGGTGTGCCTGCCAGTCATAATGACAACAATCATGCAACAAATGCTACTGCTGGTATAAACAATCCATTTGCCACTACTCCAGTTCACAGTACACCTCTCATTACTCAACAAATTCCACCTACTACTAACCAAAATGCCACTACAGATGTCCACCAACATACAAATCTACATACCACAAACACTGATATACAGAATACTTCTGCTCAATCCCAGTCTCTACCTCACTTGCATCCTCCAAATCCCACTCGATCCCATGCCATGACAACCCGTTCTCAAAATGGCATACGAAAACCAAAAGTGTACTGTGCTACTAAACATCCTCTACCAGAAGCGTTAATACCTACTGAACCAAAGTCTGTTAAGGCCGCCCTCAAAGACCCGAAGTGGCATGCTTCAATGTCTACTGAAAATACAGCTTTAAAGAAGGCCAAGACTTGGACTTTAGTTCCAAGAACTGATGATATGCAGGTCATTCGCAACAAATGGATTTTTCGAGTTAAACTAAATGCAGATGGATCTTTGGATCGATGTAAGTCTCGGTTAGTTGCAAGAGGATACTTACAACTTCCTGGGATTGACTACAAAGAAACTTTCTCACCTATTGTCAAGCCCGTGACTGTTAGAACCGTACTCTCCTTCGCTGTATCAAACAATTGGAAAGTTACTCAACTTGATGTGAGTAATGCCTTTCTAAATGGCACTTTAAATGAAGTGGTGTACATGCAACAACCTCCTGGATTTGAAGATGAACAACATCCCGATTATGTGTGTTTGTTGCACAAGGCTATATACGGGTTAAATCAGGCACCCCGCGCTTGGAATGACAAGTTAAAACAGAGCTTATTGCAGATGGGATTTCACAATTCTCGAGCAGATACCTCCCTCTTTATCCACGGATCTGGCCATAATTCGGTTGTGTTACTTGTATATGTCGATGACATATTAGTAACCGGACCAAACCAGCAGCTGATATCACAGTTGGTAACTAATCTAAACTCTCAATTCTCTCTTAAGGACTTAGGGGAAGTCCATTACTTTCTTGGAGTTGAGATAGTAAGAACTGAAAATGGTATGCATCTATCTCAATCCAAATATATTACTGATTTACTTCTCAAAGTTCACATGGAGGGTGCTAAACCGTGTCCTAATCCGAGTAGTTCAACTGTGAAACTCAGTCTAACCGAGGGAGAACCATTTGATAATCCTACTTTGTACAGAAGTACCATTGGTGCACTACAATATCTTAGTTTAACAAGACCGGATGTTGCATATATTGTTAATAAACTAAGTCAATTTCTAAAATCACCTACTATAGTTCATTGGGAAGCATGCAAGAAATTATTGAGGTATTTGAAAGGCACCATCAGTCACGACCTCATTCTCAAACCAGCACAAACTGTTTCTATTGAATGCTATTTAGATGTCGATTGGGGGAGTTGCATAGATGATCGAAAAAGCACAGGTGGTTATGTGGTGTTTTTGGGTGGCACTTTAATATCATGGTCTGCTAAAAAGCAACATGTGGTCGCTCGGTCAAGTACTGAAAGCAAATTTAGAGCTTTAGCTAATGCCACTGCAGAAGTAAAATGGATTGGTTCTTTATTAACTGAACTTCAGGTGCAGTTGCCTCAATCTCCAATAATTTGGGTTGATAATCAAAGTGTCGCTGCGCTCGCTGCTAATCCAGTGTTTCATGCTCGATCTAAACATATTGAACTTGACTTACACTTTGTTAGAGATCAAATTTTAGCAAAACAACTTCAAGTTCGGTATGTTCCAGCATTGGATCAAGTAGCTGATCTACTTACTAAATCCCTTTCAACTGACAGATTTTTGTATCTAAAGTCCAAACTTCAAATGGCTATCACCCCTTTTCGTTTAAGGGGGGATGTTAGTGTTGAAAGTTAGTTAGTTTGTTTTATTGTTGGTCAGTTCTGTTAGGTTGTTATTTTCTATTTTTTGACAGTTATTTCAGTTGTAATTGTTCATTCTTTTGGGATATAAATAAAGGCCTATTGAAGAGGGTGCAGACAAGTTTGCTCTGCATTTTTACTCTTCTTCAAGAAACTCTGTTTCTGTTCTTGTTGTTCATGGTGCTCTGCACCTTTTTCTCTCTGAGATTTTAGCACGTATCCATATTTATGTCTTCAAGTAAAAGGCCACAAAGTCATTCCTTCATGTTGGCCTTTTGTACACTTGGGGCTTAAGAATTTATTTTAACTTATAACAATATACTCAAATCTGAAAAATATCACAAAATTAAAATAAATTAAATATTTCCACTTAAATAAATTTTACTATTAAAAGATAAGGAATATTTAATTTATATTAATTATACGTGCATAAATAAAGACTTAAAATATACAAATTTGCGCTGTAATCACCAGTGAACATGCATCACTATTTATAAGGTTGTGAACTTGGAGAGGAAGTGTTTCCCTTCTCGTTACAATGGATATAAATAGAAAGATTGCATAATCCATGCAGAATACACTGATCGTGTGATCAATGCAGAATACACTGATCGTGGGATAAATACAGAATACACTGATCGTGAGATCGTGGGTATGCCATATCTCTGTAATCTGATCCCCAAGTTATAGGGATTTCGTTGATGACTCACAATGCGAAAGATGAATTTGCTAAGTGTTGGTAGCTCTGCGCGGATTGCTGATTGCTTTGCTCTGGGCATGCCAGCGAGGCATCCTGTTTGGATTGTACCCTCTGAGCAGATACTCCAAGTTGATTCGATGTGTCACCATTATGCGATGCCACATTAGAGTGCAAAAATTGGGATAACATTTGCCCCCCAAGTCTGTACGGGACTTCCGAAGTTACGTGTAGACTTCATCCGAGCTGCCTCTGCCTTTTGATGGGGACACGTTTCGGGCGCGACTGTCCGAGACTCGATGTGAGGCTGACTGGGCGTCCCTTCGGTTTTCGGCTAATAAATGCTCTGACAATTAATATTTCAAAATCCGATTTTCTCTCACCACGACCGACGACTGCATTTGATTATTTTTTATTTCCCATATTTGCTTTTAAAGGGGGAACTGAGGCGTCAGAGGTTTCTCTGAAATGATTACCTCTTTTCGTGACTTGCCTATAAATATCAACCAGCATTTGGCACATAAACTCATTTTCACGATCCTTCTTTGCTAAGTGAGTTTAGAGTGAAAAGAGAGGTTCTTGGCTTCAAGTTTGCTGAAGTGCCTTCATCGAAACTGCTTGTTGGACTGACGTTGCTTGAACCCAGATATCTGACTCTTGAGTAAGTTTTCGATTTCCTTTATGCTTATTTTTGCATGTTTATTTTTCGAATACTCCTTCGAGTTTGCTGTAGAAAATACGTAGGAAACCCTAGGTTTAGGAACTCTGCGATTCTGCTTTGTCATTGTTTCATGCGATTTTACAGTCCATAATGCCTGCTTTCTGAACTGCATAATGCTTGTCTTTCATCTTGCTTATTCTAAGCTTTATGAAATTTTTTGCCCTAACTCGAGAAAATTTCAAACTTCTTGAGTTTTGACTTTTCTTTGAACATTCTTGTTCTTTAATCTTTTGAGTACTCCTGGTCGGCATATTTGCTTGTTTATCATTCGATATTTTGACCAAACACTCATCTTGTGTGTTGTCTTTTGTAGATGAACTCAGGTGAGTTTTGGGAGAGCGAACATCAAATCGACCAGGACCTACTTCAACTTTTGCACGAGGATCGTCCTCGTCTTTGTCCTAGCCCACCTTCTTCTAACTAAGGACATTCTCCCCCAAATCTTATACCCAGCCATAGAATGATGGCTCGTACAAAGAAAACAACGCATTTGGCTGACGCATCTGATCCTCAAGTGGCTCGACACGCCACTTTGCCCAGCGCCGAACAGGATCCAGCCGTCCAAGAGGAGGGGGATCATGAAGGTGACGCTGAGGTCCAGGAGATTGAGGAGCAGGACAACGTGCGTCCTAGAAGTTCCTCTAAGGCAGAGGAAGAAGCAGAGGTTGAACCCCCAAACTACGGGGAGTACAATGAGGTTGGGGAGCCATTCGACGCTGACGGAGACGTCCTGGTTGAGGGCGTGGACTACGCCAGTTAGGAGCTTACTACTGCGGTTCCTCACAGAAGGTAAGGTGCCTTGGGCGCCAGGTGGGTAAGCCCTCTGTCCAGGGTTACTGAGGCGCGCCTGCGGACTCTCGACCAAGGTGGATACCTGGGCAAATGGGACTGTTATATTCCCGCCCACAATAACCGTGCCACAAACCCTGAAAAGGGGATGTGTGCTTGGTCAGGTGCCCATGCCCAGCAAGGGGCATTGATGCATTTGCATCAATACTTCAAGAATGTGGTGGACTTCTTTGGCCTCTGCCTGACCCAGTTCACTCCTAAGGGCATTAAGTATCTGTCTACCCTTTTCGACCTCTACGCTTCCCAGAAGTGGGGTATGCCTTCTCCTCACGAAGTCAGCTGGTTCTTTGATTTGAAGTCCACCCCTAAGGAAGGCAGGTCGGGGTACTTCTATTTCTCTCAACCAGACTTCAAGTGGTTGACAAGCACCGATGACTCGGCCATCAACAAAATTGGGCGTTTTGTTGATGAGTACTTCATGGTGGATGGCGCGGGCATCACTCGTACCCGGTTCCAGCAGATTCTAACATATCACCGCCTTCCCCTCACTCTTACTCTCCGGGATATAGCTCAAAGGCTTGCTCGACTGTCGGGGGAAGACCGGAATATCATCCAGTTGACCTCCGAGGATAACTTTGTGAAGTACGGGCTCTATCCGAAGGATTTCATTCCCAAACCGGTGAAGGGGAGGAAGAGGAAATCTGATGTTGGACGGGCTGAACGAGCTCATCCAGAGAATGAGTTGATTCAATTGAAGCGCGAGGCTAAGTTGAAGGGAGGTGCAAGGGCCAAGCAGTATGCTCAAGAGCCCTTGAATCCTGAAGATGAGGCTGATGAAGAGCAGGTGACTCTGCTCAAGAGGAGGAAGAAACTTCCGACCCAGCCCAGGCCTATTGAACATGCAATTTGCATTAGGGAGCCCATCTCGCCTACTCGGCCGCCTTCTCCCATGCTTGGAAAAGGGAAAGCTATTATGTCCGAAATAAGAGGCATGTCAGGTGATGATGGACTTTCGAGTCTTGTTCGGGAAATCACCTTGCATACTATTTCGTCTTGTTTTCTCTAACCATGTTGTTTTTATTCTGTGCAGACATGTCTCAGAAGATGCTTGACGCTCTGAGGAAGAGAATTGGCAGAAGTTCCAGGGCATCTCCTCCAGCCAAGAAGTCTAAAGGCGGTGAGGGGTGCTCCTCTAAGGAAAAGGCACCTGTCGGGGAGGTCATTGATTATTCTGAGGAGCTAGCCTTGTGAACCCCTCTACTCCAAAAGTTTCCAAGTCTAAGGAGTCTCGATGAGGGAGTTCGGACAGGCCTGAACAACCGAGGAGTGGGTCTGAGCTGACTAAGAGTGGACCCGAACAGATGCGAGCCCCTACTCCACCTTTTCAGGTGCTTCCAGAGGCCAAGAAAGGCAAAGAAATGCTCGCCCACTATATGAACCGGTTGGTTCCTGTTCCTGAGGTTAGTGAGCAACTGGCTGGCGTTGACAATGACTCTTCTCTGGAGCTGCTGATGGGTAGAGTCTTGAAGGAATTCACTAGGGTAAGTCTTTCTTGACACTTTCCTTTAATTTTCTTTACTTGGCTCAAATACTAAAGTTTTTTCTTTGTGCAGGCCAGTCTGAAGTTGGCCTACACATACTCCCGGGCTAAGTCTACTGCCTCCAAGAACACGGCTTTGTCCAACACCATGAGGGCAGAGGTGGACTTGGCCAAGAAGGACGCTGACGACGCCAGGGTAGAACTTGGAGCTGTTCGGATGGAGTTGGGTGAAGCCAACAAGAAGCTCTTTACCACCCAGAAGAAGATAGCTGAGCTGACTAAGGATCTCGAGGTTCCTGACCGTCTTTGAGAGACCATCGAGACCTTATCTGCTGAAGTGAACAATCTTCAAGATGAAAGGACTTCTCTTTGAGCGGTTCTTCATCGGGTGGAGGAGGAGAAGTAGTCTAAGGAGGAGGAGCTTACGATCGAGGTGGCGAAGCTGAAAGAGAAAGTTAATGCTCTAGAGACAGCCGGTCTTGAGCTCTTCTATGACTTTTGGAAGGCTAATCCTCAGGCAAACTTCGACTACTTGGGTGATGCCAAGCACATGTACCTCGAGTTCTGCGCTTCCCAAATGGCTTATGGTGAAACTGAGGCGGCTGCTTCTACCTCCGGCCAAACTGCTGATGTACCTCCCATTCAAACAACAGATCCTCCAGCTCCTACTGGCCCAGAAGACCCGAACCAAGAGCCTGGGACTCCAACTGTTTAAACACTTCTTCTTTTATCCTTTTATTTTTATATATCTTATTCGGCCATAAGGCCTTTTCTAAGACATCATGACCGGCCAAGCGGTCTTTAAACTTGGAATTATTTTTCATTTTACAGACAACAGGCTGACCGGGCACCTTTTAATCCCGGTATTATGTGCTTTTGTTATCTTTAATGAATTTCATTCTTTGTTTATAATCATCGTGCAATTGTGATTGTTTTATTTTTACCAAATGCTTTGTACAGGTATAGGTGCCCCCAAGTGACCGAGCAGACGTATGACTCTTAGTCACTTGTTTTTTACAAGTATGTTTTTTACCTGTTCGGTGTTTTGGGTTTGACCAAACCTTTTGTGCGCACTGGATGGTAAATTAGAAACATGCTGATAATTTTGACTAAATTTAAATTTTGAAATAACTATCTTTATTCATTTATTGATCGAAAAATATATTTATTACCGTAGTAACTTACATCAGAGCTATTTGATCCAATATGATCTTTTAGCTTAACATGAAATAAAACAAATTGCAGAAATAAGAAATTGTACTTTAAATGGTGGTCACCTGACCTGAGTACTTTGTTTCTTTTGTCGAAACCTTTGAGCACATTCTGCCCAGTATGCCATTTACTTAGGAGTAAATGTTCATTCAATACTTAATGTGGTCGTCCGACCTGGTACTTTATTGGTAGTATTTTCTTAAATGTTCCCCATTCCAATACCGTGGTACTAGAACAAGTTGCATTTTTTCGTCATACTTACCTAATTTGTATGCTCCGGATTCGAGAACTTTGATCACTTGATATGGTCCTTCCCAATTAGGTCCAAGTACACCTGCCGTACTGTTTTTGGTGTCTAGGAATACCCTTCTCAGGACCATATCTCCCACGAAGAATTTTTGAGCCTTCACTTGTTTGTTGAAATATCGAGCTACTTTTTGTTGATGGGCCATCAACTTCAAGTTTGCAGTGGCTCGTCTCTCTTCAATTTCATCAAGTGATTCTGCTAGGAGTATGTGATTGGTATCTTGATTGTACATCAATCTTCTGTGGGAAGGTGGCTCGAGTTCTACGGGCAGCAAAGCTTCATATCCGTACGCCATAGCAAATGGTGTTTATCCGGTTGTCGTTTTCTCAGTTGTCCGATATGACCATATAACTTCAGGAAGCTCTTCTAGCCAATTTCCTTTGGCATCTTCGAGTTTTTTTTTTAGTGTATCATTCAAGGTCTTGTTGACTGCTTCAACTTGACCATTCGCTTGAGGATGTGCCACTGCGGAGAAACTTTTAATGATACCATGGTTTGCACAAAAGTCAGTGAAGGATTGGCTGTCGAACTGCTTGCCGTTATCTGAAACTATCTTGTACGGCAGTCCAAACCGGCATATTATGTTCTTCACAATAAATTCTTGAACTTTCTTTGATGTAATGGTTGCAAGTGATTCGGCTTCTGTCCACTTAGTAAAGTAATCAACCGCTACCACTGCATACTGCACTCCTCCTTTACCTTTGGGTAATTGTCCGATCAGGTCAATTCCCCAAATGGCAAAGGGCCATGGACTCTGCATCTCAGTTAACTCGTTAGGTGGAGCTCGAGGTATCTTTGAAAATCTCTGGCATTTGTCACACTTCTTAACATAGGCTTTCGAATCTTCAATCATCGTTGGCCAGAAGTAACCTTCCCTTAGAATTTTCTTAGATAAACTTTGCCCGGCGACATGGTTTCCACAGAATCCGTCGTGCACCTCAGATAGGAGTCGTGCAGTTTCTTCTTGAGTAACACATCTAAGCTATGGCATTGAGAACCCTCTTCTGTACATAATTCCCTCTACTATGATATACCGTGCAGCTTTCCTTCTCATTTTTCGAGCTTCTTTTTGATAATCTGGGAGTTTCCCAGAGTTGAGGTAGGCTGCTATTGGTGTCATCCAGTTTGGGGAAGTATCAATCATTTCGATTTCTTCCATGCCAGTGATGCTAGGCTCTTCGAGGAACTGGATAGGAACCAGGTTGGCCTTGTCACTTACATTGCTGCTTACCAATCGAGCTAACGCGTCTGCAGTTGTGTTTTCTTCCCTTGGAATTTGTCTGAGACCGTAGCTTTTGAATTGTGCAAGCAGATCATGTATTTTGCTCAGATATGTTATCATCCTTTCTCCCCGAGCCTCATATTCTCCGGATACATGGTTTACCACCAGCTGTGAATCACTGTAGATTTCAATGTGTTCGGCCTTCATCTCATGGGCTAGCTTTAGCCCAGCAATTAGAGCTTCATACTCAACTTCGTTGTTAGATGCTTTGAATCCAAACTTGACTGCAGCGTGTAGGTGTTGCCCCCCAAGCGTGACAAGGGCAATTCCTGCACTAGACAGCTGATCTGTAGCTGACCCGTCTACATGTAGTTTCCAGGTCGGCTTATCTTCATTTTTACTTGGCTGAGGTTTTTTTACTGGCTCAGGGTTGCTTTCTAGTATGCTTTCTTTCTTGCCTATGCATTCTACCACAAAGTCTGCTAAGGCTTGGCCTTTGATTGCTGTTCGGGGTTGGAAGGTAATTTCATATTGGCCCAACTCTACTGCCCACTTGAGTAGTCGTCCAGAAGCATCCGTCTTTCGCAATATTTGGCGTAATGGCTGGTCAGTGTATACCCGAACAGGATGAGCTTGAAAATAAGGCCTTAACTTTCTTGTTGCTAGAATAAGGCCGTAAGCGAGTTTCTCTATTAACGGGTATCGACCCTCGGCCTCAATGAGTCTTTTACTGATGTAATAGACTGGGTGTTGTATGCTGTTCTCTTCTCTGATTAGCACGACACTCACGGCATGTTCTGTGACAGCTAAGTATATTCCAAGTTCTTCTCCGTCCAGAGGTTTTGAGAGTACGGGAGGTTTTGCAAGTTGTGCTTTTAGCTCTTGGAAAGCTTTTTCACATTCCTCCGTCCACTCGAACTGCTTGTTTCCTCACAGGATATTGAAGAATGGGACACACTTATCCGTTGATTTTGAAACAAATTCGCTGAGTGCGGCGATCCGACCAGTCAAACTTTGCACTTCTTTGGTTTTAGTTGGCGAGTTCATATCCAGGAGGGCTTGAATCTTCTTTCGATTGGCTTTAATTCCTCGGGCATTGACGATGAAGCCTAAAAACTTTCCCGAGCTGACTCCAAAGGAACACTTTAAGGGATTTAGTTTCATATTGTACTTTCTGAGGACTTTGAAGCATTCGTCTAGGTCGTCTATGTGCCCCCCAGCCTTTCTGGATTTGACGAGCATATGATCCACGTACACTTCCATTTTTTGTCTGATCTGGTCTTTAAACATTTTGTTTACCAATCTTTGGTATGTAGCTCCAGAGTTTTTCAAACCAAACGGCATTACTTTGTAGCAATATAGACCTATATCTGTTTGGAAACTTGTATGTTCTTGGTCTGGTGGATGCATTTTGATTTGATTGTAGCCTGAGTAAGCGTCCATGAAGCTTAATATTTCATGCCCTGCTGTTGCATCTATGAGCTGATCGATCCTTGGAAGTGGAAAACAGTCTTTAGGGCATGCTTTGTTGAGGTCTGTGAAATCAATACAGACTCGCCATTTCTTGTTCGGCTTGGGCACTAATACTGGATTTGCGACCCAAGCTGGGTAGAAAGCTTCAATTATAAAATTGTTGTTGCGTAGCTTTTCTACTTCTTCCTTTAGGGCTAATGCTCGTTCTTTATCCAGTAGCCTTCGCTTTTGTTGGACTGGCCGGAAGTTGGGATCGATATTTAGAACGTGTGAAATGATAGGAGGATCAATTCCAACCAGATCCGCATGTGACCAGGCAAAAACGTCTAGGTTTGCTCTCAAAAATTTTATCAATTCTGATTTTACTTCGAGCAAAAAACCCTTTCCTATCTTTAGCTTTCTGGTTGGGATATCTGGATCGATCTCGATCTCTTCTAACTCTTCCACAGGTCAAACATTACTGCTTGGGTCCCCAAGTCGAGGATCAACATCTTCATCTCCGCCTTAGGAAGTTCTCTACTTGGAAATGTTTTTTTCCCTTGTTTGTGCTCTGGCTAGAGGATACTTCATTCTTAGCCTTGGCCACTCCAAGGTTATAACATTCCCGAGCAGACTGCTAGTTTCCTCTTAGACACCCTACCCCATTCTTTGTTGGAAACTTCAGGCATGAGTGGAATATTGATGTGATAGCCTTTAAGTCATACAAGGTCGGCCGACCTAGCATTACGTTAAAAGCTGAAGGAACATCTAATATCAGGAATTGCGACATGATAGTCATGCTCATCGGAGCTTGTTCAACAGTGAGGGGTAGACGAATTTGTCCTAGAGGTGCAACTCCTTGACCGGAGAAACCATAGACAGGCTGGAGACATGGGGTTAGATCCTTGAGTTAGAGTCCCATCTTTTCATAAGCAGTTTTGAACAAGATATTGGAAGAGGCTCCATTATCAATCATGGTTCTGGCCACCATTTTATTGGCTATTTGGACTTCCACGACCAATGGGTCGTTGTGCGGAAAATTAATTGTGATAGCATCTTCATCGTTGAAGGTTATGGTAGGCCCTCCTGCCCGTGGAACTTTGGGCTTCCTTTCTTCCACGGCCAGGATAACTTCTTCTTGCTCGTGCTGCACTGTTCGGGCATACCTCTCCCGAGCTTTTCCCAAATCTCCAGCAATGTTCGGGCCTCCAACAATAACTTGCACATGCCCATCTACTAGTGGAGGTAGCAAATCCTAGTTATTATCGTTCCTCTGACCCTGATCGGTCTTGACATACTTCTGTAGGTGTGGGTTGTTTTTCCTTATCAGTAATTCAATTTCCCGCTTCAAGTTGTAGCATTCATTAGTGTCGTGGTCGTAGTCTCCGTGGAATCGACAAAACTTTGTCATGTCCCTCTTGTTGACATCTTTCTTCATGGGCCCGGGCTTCTTATATGGGGCCAACGACTGAGTTGCCATGTAAACACTTTCTATGTCTTCGGTCAAGATAGTGAATGCAGTATACTTGGCTTGATTCTCCCAGGGAGCTTGTTCAAATTTGCCGCCAAATTTTCCTTTCTTCCCATTTACTTGCCTGTGGTTGTTGTTAGAACGTTTACCACTTGAGCTTGAATTACTTGGGTAATGGGGAAGTTTGGCAGATGTTCCAGTTAGGGGTGTTCATAAAAGCCAAAAAACCGAAACCGACCATCAAACCGACCAGACCGCAACCGAATTTTCGGTTCCACGTCATCACCGAATTTGGCGGTCGGTTTCGGTTTCAGTTTTTTTGACATGGCAGTCGGGGAATGGGAATGGGAATTGGGGTTTGGGGTTTAGGGTTTTGGGTTTTTGGTTTAGGGTTTAGGGTTTTGGGTTGGGTTGGGGTTGGGGTTTAAGGGTTAGAGGTTAGGGTTTGGGGTAGGGTTGGGGGTAGGGGTAGGGGTAGGGGTTTGGGATCAGGGGTTCAGGGGTCAGGGTTCAGGGTTCAGGGTTTAGCGTTTGGGGGAATGAGAATGAGAATTGAATAAAAGAAAATTTAAAATGCATAAAAATTTGATAAAAATCATTAAATTTTTTCTCTTGTTACATGATAATTGTCGTTCCTTAAATTTCAAAATAGAATATTCATTCCACCAAAATGGTTGAAATGGCATTCTATTGGAAAGACATTCTAATACTTTAAAAAGAAAATAAACAAAAGAATGGAATGAAAATAATTTCTTTTCCTTCCATTTCATTACCTCTAACAAAATGCCACCTAAGGGTCTGTGTTCAGGGGTTAGGGTTCAGGGTATTGGGTGTTGGGGTTAGGGTTTGGGGTTTAAAGTTTGGGTTCTAGCGTTTAGGATTTAGGGTTTAGGGTTTTACGGTTTAAGGATTTGAGGGTTTAGGGGTTTAGGGGATTTGGGTTTAGGGTTCAGGGTTCAAGTTTCAGGGGAATGGGAATAGGAATGAAAATAATATAAAATTTAAAATGCATAAAAAATTGATGAAAATCATTAATTTTTTTCTATTGTTACATTGGAATTGTTGTTCCTTTTGTTATACCCAAAATCTAGCTGGCACTTTAGAGGATGACTCGTGTTAACCTTAGAGAATACGAATCAACGAATGTAATGACATATATTAATTTCTACCCTAAGAATTGAATATGAAGATTTCTTTCACGTGAAATTTTGTTAAAATGGCCCCTTAATTGAAAAATTAAAAATATTCTTCTTTACATGGTAAATTTTAACAAGTTCTTTCTTTAATCTTACACTCGTTAGTGTTCTGTTAAAATCTCACCCTACACATCTCAAAAATTGTGAAATTTTATGAGGATGAAGCCAAGAATGTTGTGCATCAATTTTTTAATGGACACGTTGCGAGATAAAGTATTTTTCATGCACTAACAATAATTTTAATCGAAATAGTAAAAATCACACATTTCTGATAGTGGTACCCCTTTGTGAAATGTGGCCCGGACCCGTCGTAGAATTTTTTTTTCCACTAGTCACAAGATTTTGTACTAATAAGACATGAATATGAAGATTGGATTCAAGTTAAATTTTGTTAAAATGGCCCTCTAATTAAAAAAAAAATGAAAATATTCTTCTTTTGAAGGAATATTTTAACAAGTTTATTTCATTATCTTACACTCGTTAGTGTTCTGCTAAAATCTCACCCTACACATCTCGAAAAATCAAAACTTTTCAAGGACGAAACAAAGACTGTCATGCATCACTTTTCTATTGGACACATTGAGATATAAACTAGTTTTCATGCACTAACAATCATTTTAATCGAAATAGTGAAAATGTCACATTTTTGATAGTGGTACCCCTTTGTGAAATATGGCCAGGCCCCATCTCGAAATATTTTTTTCCACTAGTCACAATGAATTCTTACTACTAAGACGTGAATATGAAAATTGGATTAGCGTTAAATTTTGTTAAAATGGCCCCTAATTTTAACAAGTTTTTTCGTTACTCTTACACTCGTTATTGTTCTGTTAAAATCTCACCGTACACATCTCGAAAAATCATGAAATTTCACAAGGATGAAGTCAAGACCGTTGTGCATCACTTTTCCATGGGACACGTTGAGAGATAAAGTAGTTTTCATGAACTAACAATCATTTTCATCAAAATAGTGAACATTTCACATTTTTGATAGTGGTACCCATTTGTGAAATGTGGCCCGGACCCATCTCTGAATATTTTTTGCCACTAGTCACAATGAATTCGTACTACTAAGTCATGAATATAAAGATTGGATTTGCATTAAATTTGGTTAAAATATTCCCCTAATTAAAAAAAATTGAATATGTCCTTCTTTTTAAATTTTTTTCTTACGCTTGCACTCGTTAGTTTTCTCTTAAAATCTCACCCTACACATCTCAAAAAATCATGAAATTTCACAAGCACAAAGCCAAGACCATTGTGCATTACTTTTCTGCTATTTATATTAAGAGAAAAAGTAGTTTTCAAGCAGTAATAATCATTCCAATTGAAATAGTTAAAATTTTACATTTCTAACAGTGGTACCCCTTCGTTAAATGTGGCCCGGACCCATCTCGAAATATTTTTCTCATTAGTCACAATGAATTCGTACTACTAACACGTGAGTATGAAGATTGGTTTGAAGTTAAATTTTGTTAAAATGACTCCTATTTCAAAAATTGAAATATTCTTTTGTTTAGGATAAATTTCAACAAGTTTTTTCCTTACTCTTAAAGTCGTTAGTGTTCTTTCAAAATCTCACCCTAGACATCTTAAAAAATTGTGAAATTTCATAGGGACGAAGCGAAGCCCGTTGTCTATAACTTTTCTATTGGGGTTTGGGTTTGGGGTTTGGGGTTTGGGGTTTGGGGATTTACGATTTGGAGTTTTGGGTATAGGATTCGGGGTTTGTGGTTTGTGGTTTTTAGGTTTGGGGGTTTGGGGTTAAGTTGTTTTACATTAGGTGTTTGGGGTTTGGGTTTGGAGTTTTGAGTTTGGGGTTTGGGGTTTTTATGTTTTGGATTTAGGGTTTTGGGGTTTTGGATTAGGGGTTTGGGTTTTGGTGTTTAGAGTCTTTGGATTTTGGGGTTTTGGTGTTTGAGGTTTAGGGTTTGGGGTTTTATGACTAGGGTCTAGGGTTTAGGATATTGGACCAAGTATTTGGGGTATGAGGTTTTAAGTCTGGGTTTGGTGTTTAGGTTTTAGGGTTTGGGGTTTTAGGGTTAGGGTAAATATGAAGATTGCTTTCACGTAAAATTTTGTGAAAATAGCCCCTTAATTCAAAAATTTTAAATATTATTCTTTACAGGGTAAATTTTAACAAGTTCTTTCTTTACTCTTACACTCGTTAGTGTTCTGTTAAAATCTCACCCTACACATCTCGAATAATCATAAAATTTCACAAGGATGAAGCCAAGACCGTTGTGCATCATTTTTCTATGGGACACATTCAGAGATAAAGTAGTTTTCATGAACTAACAATCATTTTAATCAAAATAGTGAAAATCTCAAATTTTTGATAGTGGTACCCGTTTGGGAATTGTGGCTCGGACCCATCTCGGAATTTTTTTTGCCATTAGTCACAATGAATTCGTACTACTAAGTCGTGAATATAAAGATTGGATTTGCATTAATTTTGGTTAAAATATCCCCCCTATTAAAAAAAATTGAATATATCCTTCTTTTTAAAGTTTTTTCTTACTCTTGCACTCGTTAGTTTCCTCTTAAAATCTCACCCTAAACATCTCAAAAAATCATGAAATTTCACAAGCACAAAGCCAAGACCATTGTGCATCACTTTTTTGTTAGTTATATTAAGAAAAAAGTAGTTTTCAAGCAGTAATAATCATTCTAATTGAAATAGTTAAAATTTTACATTTCTAATAGTAGTACCCCTTTGTGAAATGTGGCCGGGACCCATCTCGAAATATTTTTCTCCACTAGTCACAATGAATTCGTACTACTAACACGTGAATATGAAGATTGGTTTGAAGTATAAATTTGTTAAAATGACTCCTATTTCAAAAATTGAAATATTCTTTTGTTTAGGATAAATTTCAACAAGTTTTTTCCTTACTCTTACAGTCGTTAGTGTTCTTTCAAAATCTCACCCTACACATCTTAAAAAATTGTGAAATTTCATAGGGACGAAGCCAAGACCGTTGTCTATAACTTTTCTATTGGGGTTTGGGTTTGGGGTTTGGGGGTTTACGAATTTGGGTTTTGGGTTCGAGGTTCGAGGGTTTTTGGTTTAGGATTTGGGGTTTGTGGTTTAGGGTTTTTAGGTTTGGGGGTTTGGGGTTAAGTTATTTTACATTAGGTGTTTGGGGTTTGGGTTTGGGGTTTTGAGTTTGGGGTTTTGGGTTCTAAGGTTTGGGATATAGGGTTTTGGGGTTTGGGATTAGGGGTTTGGGGGTTTGAGGTTTAGGATTTGGGGTTTTATGACTAGGGTCTAGAGTTTAGGATCTTGGACCAAGTATTTGGGGTATGAGGCTTTAAGTTTTGGTTTGGTGTTTGGGTTTTAGGGTTTCGGGTTTTTGGGTTAGGGTTTGGGGTTTGGGATTTGGGGTATGGTGTTTTTGTGTTTGGGGTTTATAGGTTTGCTGTTTTGGGGATTAGGGTTTGGGGTTTAGGGTTTGATGTTTGGGGTTTTAAGGTTTTACGGTTTATGGGTTTTGGGGTTTAGGGGTTGGGCTTTGGGATTTGGGTTTTAGGGTTTCGGGTTTGGCGTTTTGTAATTTTGGCATTTTGGTTTTGGGGTTTGGGGAATCGTTATGGGAATGGGCTGGGGAATGGGAATGGGAATAGGAATGGAAATTAGAATGGGAATGGGCATGGGTCGGAGAATGGGAATGGGGATTGGGAATACGAATAGGAATGGGAATGGGAATGGGAACGAGAATGGAAATGGAAATGGGAATGGGAATGGCAATGGGAATGGGAATGGGCTGGGGAATGGAAATGAGAATGGGCTAGGGAATTAGAATGGGATAGGGAATAGGAATGGGAATGGGAATACGAAAGCAAATAGCAATGGGAATGGGTCGGGGAATAGGAATGGCAATGCTAATGGGAATGCGAATTAGAATGGGAATGGGAATTTGAATGGGCCAGGGAATGGGAATGTGAATAGGAATGAGAATGGGAATGGGAATGGGTATAGAAATGGGAATGGACTAGGGAATGGGAATGGCAATGTGAATGGGAATGGGAATGAGAATAGGAATGCGAATGCAATTGGGAATGGGAATGGGAATGGGAATGGGAATGGGAATTGGAATAGGAATGGGAATGGGCCAGGGAATGGGAATGGGAATAGGAGTGGGCTGGGGAATGGGAATGGAAATGCGAAGGGAATGGGAATGGCAATGGGAATGGGGATGGGGATGGGAATGGGAATGGGAAAGGGAATGGGAATGGGAATGGGAATAAGAATGGGAATGGGAGTGGGAATGGGAATTCAGGTTTGGGGTTTAGGGTTCGGGGTTTAGGTTTAGGGTGTAGGGTTTAGGGTTGCTGTTAGGGTTGGGGTTTAGGGGTTACAGGTTAGGGTTTGGGGTAGGGTTGGGGGTAGGGGTAGGGGTTTGGGATCAGGGTTTCAGAGGTCACGGTTCAAGGTTCAGGGTTTAGGGTTTAGGGGAATGGGAATGAGAATTGAATAAAATAAAATTTAAAATGCATAAAAATTTGATAAAAATCATTAAATTTTTTCTCTTGTTACATGATAATTTTCGTTCCTTCCATTTCGAAATTGAATATTCATTCCACCAAAATGGTTGAAAGGGCATTCTATTGGAACGACATTCTAATACTTTGAGAAGAAACTAAACAAAAGAATGGAATGAAAATTAATTCTTTTCCATTCCATTTCATTACCTCTAACCAAATGCCACCTAAGGGTGTGTGTTCAGGGGTTAGGGTTCAGGGTTCAGGGTGTTGGGATTAGGGTTTGGGTTCTAGAGTTTAGGATTTAGGGTTTAGTGTTTTACGGTTTAAGGGTTTCAGGGTTTAGGGGTATAGGGATTTTGGGTTTACGGTTCACGGTTCACGGTTCAGGGAAATGGGAATAGGAATGAAAATAATATAACATTTAAAATGCATAAAATATTGACAAAAATCATTAATTTTTTTCTAATGTTACATGGGAATGGTCTTTCCTTCTGTTATACCCAAAATTCGGCTGGCACTTTAGAGGATGACGTGTGTTAACCTTAGAGAATACGAATCAACGAATGTAATGGAAGATATTATTTTGTACTCTAAGAATTGAATATGAAGATCGCTTTCTCATGAAATTTTGTTAAAATGGCCCCTTAATTCAAAATTTAAAAATATTCTTCTTTACAGGGTAAATTTTAATAAGTTCTTTCTATACTCTTACACTCGTTGGTGTTCTGTTAAAATCTTACCCTACACATCTCAAAAATTGTGAAATTTTATTAGGATGAAGCCAAGAATGTTGTGCATCAATTTTCTAATGGACACGTTGCGAGATAAAGTAGTTTTCATGCACTAACAATAATTTTAATCGAAATAGTGAAAATCACACATTTTTGATAGTAGTACCCCTTTGTTAAAGGTGGCTTGGACCCATCGTAGAATATTTTTTTTCACTAGTCACAAGAATTTATACTACTAAGACATGAATATGAAGATTGGATTCAAGTAAAAAAAAATTAAAATGGCCCCCTAATTAAAAAATTGAAAATATTCTTCTTTTCAAGGTATATTTTAACAAGTTTTTTCTATCATCTTACACTCGTTAGTGTTCTGGAAAAATCTCACCCTACACATCTTAAAAAATCGTGAAAAACTTTTCAAGGACGAAGCAAAGACTACCGTGCATCACTTTTTTGTTGGACACGTTGAGATATAAACTAGTTTTCATGCACTAACAATCATTTTAATCGAAATAGTGAAAATCTCACATTTTTTATAGTGGTACCCCTTTGTGAAATATGGCCAGGCCCCATCTCGAAATATTTTTCTCCACTAGTCACAATGAATTCTTACTACTAAGACGTGAAAATGAAAATTTGATTAGCGTTAAATTTTGTTAAAATGGCCCCTTAATTTAAAAATTTAAAATATTCTTCTTTTAGGGTAAATTTTAACAAGTTTTTTCGTTACTCTTACACTCGTTAGTGTTCTATTAAAATCTCACCCTACACATCTCAAAAAATCATGAAATCTCACAAGGATCAAGCCAAGACTGTTGTGCATCACTTTTCTATGGGACACGTTGAGAGATAAAGTAGTTTTCATGAACTAACAATCATTTTAATCAAAATAGTGTAAATCTAACATTTTTGATAGTGGAACCCGTTTTTGAAATGTGGCCCGGACCCATCTCGGAATATTTTTTGCCACTAGTCATAATGAAATCGTACTACTAAGTCATGAATATAAAGATTGGATTTGCATTAAATTTGGTTAAAATATCCACCTAATTAAAAAAAAAAATTGAATAGATCCTTCTTTTTAAAGTTTTTTCTTACTCTTGCACTCGTTAGTTTTCTCTTAAAATCTCACCCTACACATCTCAAAAAATCATAAAATTTCACAAGCACAAAGCCAAGACCATTGTGCATCACTTTTCTGTTAGTTATATTAAGAGAAAAAGTAGTTTTTAAACAGTAATAATCATTCTAATTGAAATAGTTAAAATTTTACATTTCTAATAGTGGTACCCCTTTGTTAAATGTGGCGCAGACCCATCTCGAAATATTTTTCTCCACTAGTCACAAACAATTCGTACTACTAACACGTGAATATGAAGATTGGTTTGAAGTTAAATTTTGTTAAAATGACTCCTATTGCAAAAATTGAAATATTCTTTTGTTTAGGATAAATTTCTACAAGTTTTTTCCTTACTCTTACTGCTGTTAGTGTTCTTTCAAAATCTCACCGTACACATCTTAAAAAATTGTGAAATTTCATGGGGACGATGCCAAGACCGTTGTCTATAACTTTTCTATTGGGGTTTGGGTTCGGGGTTTGGGGTTTGGGGGTTTACGATTTGGGGTTTTGGGTTTAGGATTTGGTGTTTGTAGATTTCGGTTTTTAGGTTTGGGGTTTTGGGGTTAAGTTCTTTTACATTAGGTGTTTGGGGTTTGGGTTTGGGGTTTTGAGTTTGGGGTTTTGGGTTTTTAGGTTTGGGATTTAGGGTTTTGGGGTTTGGGATTAGGGGTTTGGGTTTTGGTGTTTAGAGTCTTTGGCTTTTGGGGTTTTTGGGTTTGAGGTTTAGGGTTTCGGGTTTTATGACTATGAAAGCTAATGGAATACGGACACTCGTTTGAAATCATCCGGCGTCACCACTCTTCGATGGGATTTCGGCGGGCGTTCACGTTGGATGATTGAAAGCTATCTTGACCGACTTCATTGTCAGAAGGATGGGGGACACTCGTCTATAATCATCCGGCGTCACAACCATCAACTGGGTGGTTACGTTGGTTGATTGAGGATGTTTGAAAGCTAATGGAATGCTGACACTCATTTGAAATCATCCGGCGTCACCACCAAGCCATCTTGACCGACTTCATTGTCAGAAGGATGGGGGACACTCGTCTAAAATCATCTGGTGTCGCAACCATCAACTGGGTGGTTACGTTGGTTCTGAGACAAGGATACTTCTGGCCAACCATGAAAAAAGACTGTATAGACTATGTCCAAAGATGTGATTCGTGCCAAAGATTCGCGAACATACCAAGAGCCCCCCTAACGAGATTACCCTGATGACTAGCCCCTGGCCTTTCGCGGTTTGGGGGATAGATCTTATTGGGCCCCTACCAACGGGAAAGGGAGGGGTAAAGTATGCTATAGTAGCAGTAGACTACTTCACAAAGTGGACGGAGGTCGAGCCAATGAAGACTATAACTGCTAAAAAAGCACTAGACTTTGTTATCAAAAACATAGTGTGTCGATATGGCTTGCCTCACAAGATAGTCTCAGACAACGGAAAGCAGTTTGACTGCGGAGAGTTTACCGACTTCTGCAACCAACACGGAGTTATCAAAAGCTTCTCCGCGGTGGCAAGGCCGCAAACGAACGGACAAGCAGAAGCGGTCAATAAAATCCTAAAAGTCACCCTAAAGAAAAAGTTGCTGGCCTGCAAAAACAATTGGCCTGAAGAATTGCCAAGAGTGTTATGGGCCTACCGGACAACCCCAAGAACCACAACCGGCCACTTGCCATTTTTAATGGCATACGATTGTGAGGCAATGGTCCCGGTGGAAATGCTATTCCCATCCCACAGGAGAACGACTTACGATCCAACAACAAATAAGGCTTTATTACAAGAACCGTTGGATCAGATTGACGAACTCCGGGATGAGTCTCAAATACGAATGGCAGCTTATCAAAAGAAGGTGGCTAAACACTTCAACTCGAAGGTTAAAAATAAAAAATTTACTATTGGTGATTTGGTCCTAAGACGGGTCTTCCCAGCCACTGAGAACCCGGACTGGGGGTACTTGGACCTTATTGGGAAGGACCATACGAAATCGAGGACGAAATCGCCTCCGGGACTTACAAGCTCAAAAGAATGGACAAAACCATAGTGCCTAGGGCCTGGAATGCTGATCACCTCCGAAAGTATTACCAATAGTCGAAATATATAAGTTTATGCTCTGTAAAGTAAATTTGTATCGGACAAGTATGTGCAACCTCTAAATTAGTGTTTGTAAAACTGAGTGCCCTAAAAACAATTTTCATGTCACTCAGGGGGGTAGTAAGGCATACCACGCGGACAAATGTAAAACAGGCCAAAAGTTTAACGAAGTTAAAAAGCAAAGTATGTATTTAAGCATAAATATAAAGTGTTCAAACCCAGCGAAAAACTCTAAAAAAATATTAAGGGCCTGGGGACGGGCCTTAAATTGTCTCCCCTTAAGAAAAAACATAAATTATCTTTGAGAGGGGAAAAAGGACTATAAATAGAAAGAAAAAAAAAAGAGATAGTGATAATAGCAGTATTGGTTAATAGTTGGCTTAATCAATGCGAGGTGGAAGACGAGGCCCCCTGCGCTCCTCCAGCAGGGCATCAAGTCTCTTCTTCTCCCAAAAGCGGACGAGAACATCCTCAGACTTTGGATAGAAGTCGAGCTTGAGGTTTTGGCCATTAGTCTGCCAGGCCATAAAGACGCCATCATCAAAGCGCTTGGTGCAGTGCTTGCAGACAACAGGGGCCAGAAGCTCATCCCTTTTCGCCTTCTTCAGGGCCTGATCTTTGAAATCCCATTTGAATCACGTCAGCATCTTTTCGGAGCGGGAATTTGAGCACGGGCTCTGGGCAGCACGATCGTCGTGACATTCTGATCGTCTACCCTCTCCTTCTGTTCAGATAATTTCTTAGGTCATGAGTCGCCCCCAACCTTTCAAATACAGAAGCGACTGGCTGTCTTAGCGATTGATTTGCTTGGTTGACAGGTGGAATGGCACCATTGATCTGGTTGGAACCATCAGGTATAATCTCTCCCGATGAATTACTAGACAAGGTCTGCCCGCCTATCGCTAGGCCCATGAGTGGAACTCGTGACCGGGGATTGGGCAACTGACCGTTTGCAGTCTGGGAAGTATTCATCGTTGGATCTTCTT
This sequence comes from Cannabis sativa, assembly GCF_029168945.1. Classification (NCBI taxonomy): domain Eukaryota; kingdom Viridiplantae; phylum Streptophyta; class Magnoliopsida; order Rosales; family Cannabaceae; genus Cannabis; species Cannabis sativa. The sequence continues at coordinate 19,302,681 of NC_083608.1, forward strand.
CCGTCTCACCCAGGGGGATGACATTTGGAGGTTGCTGACTTACAGTTTGGTAGGCTTTTCGTATCAGCACGGTAGCTTGCCGACTACGATTTTCAATCTCTGTTTGATGAGCCCTTAACGCCTCCATCTCTCTGTCTCTCCACTCGGTAAACATACGCCTTTGTTCTTCGAATGCGAGATTTACCGCAGCGCGGAGTTCTTCCTGATCATGATGTAGGGTATTGTTATGACCTGCATGAGTCCAAGAGCGTCTCGGAGATTTTGTAACTCAGTAGCATCTTCGATGGTCGTCTGGGTGTTGGTTCCAGGCAGAACGGTCGTGTTATGAATGCCTTGGTTGGGTGCGGAACTGTTATTCCCAATCTCTTGCACACCAAGCGCGATTTCATCTTTAGGAGTTGTTACACCATTACCCACGTTTGCTAGCTGTCCAGGATTAACAACTGGCAGAACCCTTGTGTTTCCTGAGTTCTGCAATGCAGGATCCACCGTCTGTGAATTTGCTGGATCGGCCAGGCCCCTACGAGTCTGCACCATTGTATTTGTGGTTAGATTTTGAATGAAGAGCGATTCTTGATTCTGCTCTCAATGAAAGCACCAAAATGTTGACCTCGCTTTTAGCCAACCACAATGAGTCTTATTTAGTTAGCGATAAGTGATTTATAGCAATCGATATATAGTAAAGCAATATAAAGACACAAGAATTTTAAAGAGGTTCAGCCCCGAGCAGTTCGGTAATAGCCTAATCCTCGTTATTTGTATTGACTTAAGAACAAGGAGAAAGGTTCCTTTTCTTATAGCTCTTACAACAGTATCTCTGAATATGAATTCTTAGATAATATCTCTAGGGTAAAGTCTCGACTAAGCTGTTTGCGACCTCTTGCCCAGTGAACATGCATCACTATTTATAGGGTTGTGAACTTGGAGAGGAAGTGTTTCCCTTCTCGTTACAATGGATATAAACAGAAAGATTGCACGATCCATGCAGAATACACTGATCGTGGGATCAATGCAGAATACACTGATCGTGGGATAAATGCAGAATACACTGATCGTGGGATCGTGGGGTTGCCATATCTCTGTAATCTGATCCCCAAGTTATAGGGATTTTGTTGATGACTCACAATGCGAAAGCTGAATTTGCTAAGTGTTGGTAGCTCTGCGCGGATTGCTGATTGCTTTGCTCTAGGCATGCCAGCGAGGCATCTTGTTCGGACTGTACCCTCCGAGCAGATACTCCAAGTTGATTCCACGTGTCACCAGTATGCGATGCCACGTCAGAGTGCAAAAATTGGGATAACAATAATATTCTATTAGTTCTGAAAAAATAACAAAAAGTATTAAAAAAATTTGATAGAAATATTAAATTAATAATAAAATACTAATTTTACTTAAAAAAAAACTTAAATTATTCCTAAAAAAAATATTTTTAAAATTTATTTTATTTGTAAACACGTATCTTAAAAAATTAAACCAAAATTATTAAGAATCTAATAAATAATTTAAATCAATTAAGATTTTTTGAAGAAAAAATTAAACTTATTTATAATTATAAACTCATATTTTAACAAATAAAGAAAAATAATTAAAAAATCAATAAAAATATAAAATTATTTTGAAAAAAAGTTAGAAATTAAACTAAAAATATATTATGTTTACTTAAATAAATCTACATTTTTCTTAAGAAAAACAAAATGGACTCAAGTTTATTCCCGTAAAATTCAGTTTTTATAAAAATTAAATTTTAAATATCTAAATAAATTTTTAATAAAAACAAATAAATTTTTTAAATCATTTAATTAGTTTTAAGATTTTAATTTCTTTTTTAATTTTATTAATTATTCAAAATGATTTTTTTTAAGATCTAAATTAATTTTTTAAGATTTATTAAAAAAATATTGAATCTTTCTTATTCTTATTTTGAGGAAGTGCGGTTTAATAATTGTTAAAATTTAGGAAGAAAAGTTGCTAATTTACAAAGACACGTCAACATTTAAACAAAATAATGAAACAAAACATAACAGAAAGACTAAATTTCTGAAAATATAAAGATTCAAGAAATTCTTAACAAACCGAGCAAAATCAGTATTATCGAAAGTTTAGGAATCAAAATTACTAATTATTCTAACTTGAAAAGACATGAGAGAAGTGCTACCGTTAAAAGTGCACTATACAATAGGCATACTGCACCCAAAGTTTAAATAGAAAATTACAAGTGACACAGCCAATAACATAAGCACAAAAATTCCTCAATATGTAAGCAAAGAGTACTTGTTCCACATAAAATTTACACACCACAAGTCACAATGAGTTTTTCTGGTTAAAGTCCCCACATGGTGAAAAAAAAAAACTCAATATAGAATGAAATCAAAGTGAAAAAGACCTAAATGTGACAAAGAATTACAACATGCCGGCCAAAAAAAAAAAATAGAAAAGGAAAATACATCTATGGCTACAGAAGTACAATTAGAATATCTTGTTGTATTGACCAGTGAGAGAACCCTTGAGATTTGAGTACAGGCCATAGAGTGAATACTGGCGAAGGTTCTCAACTTCATACCAAGAATTAAGAGAAGAAAGGTGCTTATCTGTGCCAGAGAATGCCACTTGTATTCCAAGGCTACAATCTACAGTGCCTTGATGGTTTTTACAGTTGTTTGTTTTAATAGCACAATCCTGCTTGTTGAGGCAGACAAAGTTGGAATTTCCGGAGCATTTGGAACAACCGTCTCTTTTCCAATACAAGTTTTGAAGCCTTCCCTTCTTAAACTCGAGCACCTAAATCGGACAAAATTCATTAGATTCTACAATGATAATGAAATTAAGATTAGCAGCAGTGACTGGAGGGGAGTCCAAAGTTAACTCTTACAAGAGTAAAGCTGGTCACAGTATAGGAACCATTTGCAACAAAAGCAGGGGGGGACCTTGCAGCATATTTTCGACCAGCAAATGCGACCATGTAGCCACCATAAGCATCCTGTTACAAACAAATGATTACAAAGACTCGGAAGCGTAAGCAAGTATTAAAGAAAATTGGCAAATTAAACAATACTCTGAGCTAAACATACTAAAAGTTCATAAATTTACCAAAGAACAAAAAGCTCAATCGTTAAAAATGTTGGAAAAGTTGTTTTTCCCATGGATTTATCAGGATTGGCAGAGAATTTTGAAAAAGATTCATCAACCCCACAATGAACCAATTGATGAAATTACCAGTAACTAGACTACGATTCAAATGTGCCAATCATTATTAAGCACCAAGTAAATACCACCACTTTGGTGGTGCTACTAGTGACCTAGTGTACTTAGCAAAGCTACGAAGAGAAACTTAAAGAGCAAAATTAACGATAAAACTAACCAAACATAACAAGCTGAACTCCAAGGAGGAATGGCTTAATCATGGTACATTTTAGCCAAACACAACTTCAAAACAGTGTTAAAAAATGGATTCCCATGTATCTGAATAGTCCATGGATTAATCAAACTAACTAAAGACAAGCAAAGCTACAAAGACCAAAATTTTAAAGTTTCTGCACTCAAGAATCCGTAACATAGTTCAACTTTTATCAACCAAAACTCTAATCTTCATCGTAATATTCAAACTAAGTGGAAAAAAACCTCTAGCTAATTGCAATTGCAAAAAGCCCTAATTTTGACTATAATTTCTATGTTCATAAAAAAATCATCAAAGACAAAGACTTTACAGTTCAGAAGAATCCTACAGCCAAGTCCAATTCAAAATTAGGATAAATGAGAGCTTCAAACTTGTACGAAAAACAAAAATCCCAAATCATAGAAATCAGAATCGAATAGAGATTATGCACGTTAGAGAGAGAGAGAGAGAGAGAGAGAGAGAGAGAGAGAGAACTAACCGGAGAAAAGGAAGAAGTGTTGATGGTAAGGAGAGAGATCTCATCGACCTTGGGCCTGAAGAGGGCAAGCTGAGAATTTTTGTTAGGAAGGTCGAGCCTTCGATCGCAAGGAGACAGCTGGGATTTGTTTGCATTGCCAAAGAAATTGGAGGAAGCGAAAGCGATTCCAAAAGTGAAACCGTCGGAGATCTGTACCTGAGTGTCGGTGCAGGGAGAGTAGACATGGTTGTTGTCGCTAGCTGTAATTAACCCTAGAATCATCATCATCGTCGTTACCAAAATCGAAAGAGATGCCATGATTGATTCCGAATTTGAGAGACCTCTCCGCTTCTTTTTTGTGTTTTCACTTTTGTTCTTTGATTCTGTCAATAGATTTGGTTGTGGTATGATCTAAACCGTTCAAAATGGAAGATAAAAACTTTCTTTAGTTTCCGGGCCTTGACAGCAGATTAGGCAGTGTCAAATGAAATGAAATGAAATGAAATCAACCAAATATTTCCAACTGGCCTAATAAAATTTCCTGTTTAAAAATTTTGTTCCAAACAAAATATCTTTTAGAAATTTTGTTCAAAACACAACACAATGCGACCTCATATTTTGAAGAATTAAAAAAAAAGTATATATGTAACCAGTATTTTTTTTTTTTTGGATAATACTTTGTTATGATGAATTAAATTGTAGGGATGTGATTTTGTCCCGTTATTGTACTTTCACGGATTGTAATCCGTGATGTACGTCAGCCGTCAGATGAGGGTGTTATTTGATCTCACGGCTGAGATTGATCTAGGGGTAATTAGGGTTAAAAAATAGAAACGTACCCTGACACTCATTTAATGTACCCTGAGACCCATCTAATGTACCACGGAATACATTCCGTGAAAGTACATCACGGGACAAAATCATATCCCTTAAATTGTAAGTCATTTACAATAATAGAGTAAATGGAAAAAGAAATAGTCTCCAACTAAGAGCAAATTTTCATTGAACTCTAGAATACGCCGAGCCAATCCTTGAACTGCTATATTGACACTACATTTGACATGAGCAATGATAGCTCTAGAAAAAAAGGATAAAAGAGTTAAGGTGTTTGGTTTAGTGTAATGTAATTGTAATGGTAATAGCAATAGTAATGGAATGTAATGGTAATAGTAATGGGATTACTATTACCATGTTTGGTTTATTTTGTAATGAACATTGTAATCAATTTTTTTTATTTAGTTTAGTATAAAAATAAAATTAAATAATTAATATATTGACCAAAATGTCCTCATTTTATTTATTGTCAACTACATTTGATAAAGAGGTAAGAGAGAGAAGGGTAGAAAAGTCTTTTTGTAATGTATTGATAATTGTAATCCTCATTCATGAGTCATACTCATGTAATGAGAATTCATGCAAGTGGTGTAATACTCATTACAATGTAAAAGGATTACAAAAAGTTAAAAGGCCCAACCAAACATTGTAATTGTAATTTCCATTCTATTCCAATCTTGATTACACCAAAGCAAACATGCTCTAAAATGTCTATAATCAAATCATGAAAAGATGAAATCTCAGTTTGTGGTTTATTCAAAGCATTTTCTATCATCAAAGCATATGTTTCTATTTATGTAATAGACAATTGTAGTTGAAGAAGCCAATCAAGACGGTAAAAAATAGTCTTTGCCTCTATTTCATGTGATTCCAAATTTCTTGTAATCGGCTTAGAAAGGGCAGTCACAACATGACCATGAGCATCTCGAACGACTTCACCAACACCAATTATACCCCTTCTAGCATCCAAGGCAACATTTACGTTCACTTTATAGTCGCCTAAAGCAGGTGGCAACCATGGAGGTGAAGCAGCCGGTAGTTGAGTTGTTGCTGAGAGATTGTTGTCTTGAGTTGCAAGAACAACCTGACATTATTTTTGCCTAATAGATCTGAAGTTGTCGAGATAAGTTGCAGCAAACTCTGCAAGTGAGCAGCCGGCCTTGGCTTCCCTCCATGAATAACAAAGTTCCTTTTAGTCCAAATGCACCACATAGTACAATTCTAAATTCCATTTCAGCCTTCGTATAAACTGTATAGAGATGAACAAGATAGTCTCATTTGGTCATGGAAGAAGAAGGATTCCAATCGAAAACCAACCCCAACCTATGCCAAATGGATCGAGCATACTTACAGCCAAACAAGGCATGTCTTATAGACTCCCAATCCCAACTACACACCGAAAAAGTAGCATCGGTTATTACCTTCCTTTTAACAAGGTTTGTAGCCACATGGAGAGCATCATGAACCACACGCCAAGCAAAAGTTTTGACTTTTTGCGGCAATTTAAAAGACCAAAAATAGCCCCGCCATGATGATGATGAAGCGGATGTGGAGGAAGCATGTGCATCTTCAATTGAATCTACCAAATGAAAGCCTGATTTAACCGTGTAGTGGCTGGAGTAGTGATGATGCCAAATAAGCATATTTGGGTTTGGGAAGAAACTCAATAGTAAAGTAAGAATCTTTTCCACATCAAGTGGTGAAAAATATTATTGCAGGAGGTGTATGTTTCATTGACGCTCTTTTGTTATCAAGTTCGCTATCACCCCATTCGCAGGCCCTCCATAATTGAAAGTGGAAGAAAAGAAATGTGACATGGAATTCATGGATCTGAACCACTTCTGACATATCTATCTGCCCTCACCAATCTTCCATTGTAAATCACTTTCCAACAACTCACGACCCCACAAGATCCCTTGCCAAGTCATAGAAGGAGAGTGTTCCGATTGTGCTTCAAGAAAGGAGTTGTAGGGGTGATATTGACTTTGTAACAGCTTGCTAAGAAGAGAATCTAGATTTTGCAAAATCCTCCAAGCTTGTTTAGCCAAAAAGAGCTTGATTAAAGTGCATGAAGGAGTGGAAACCCATACCACCCGAAGCTTTAGATTTGAAGAGTAGATTCCAATTGTGCCAATGTATCTTTGTTCCATTTTCATTTGATCCTCACCAAAAAGTTTGACATCACAGATTCAAGTTCTTTACAGAAAGTTACCGACAACCGAAAATAGCTCATGGCATAGGTAGGAATAGATTGTACTACCGCTTTTAAAAGCACTTCCTTACCCCTGTAGAGAAGAGCTTCTCATTCAAGTATGCATATAACGAGTTTGTTAGTTAAGGCCATCAACTATTGGAATTATATGTCCTAAATAAAATCTAATTTTATTTTAATCTTATTTACTTTCAATAAAGATCAGAAATCATATCTTCACCTTGTCATATGTTTTGTTCACATGTTTTATACATGATTATATGTTTAATATAAAAGTTTTATTAAATCCCGAACATATAGTTATTCGCAATAACAATGACATTATCACATTAGAAAGTAATTGTGATTATATGCTTCAAATTATTTAGTCCCATAATTTATTAGTACACTAGATTTACACTGACGTGATAATCAATGATAAAATTTACTTACACACTAATATGTGGAATGTCCTTTCCAGGGCATTGACAAAGTATACTAGTATCAAATGTAGTGGCTTTATTTCATATTATGAACACTAACAGATCCCCATTAGTCAAAAAGCCTATAAATAAGGCTACCCCTTCATGCAAAGGGTTACAAATTTTGGCAAAATACAGTCGTATGAGAAAAGTAATAAATACTCCATAACTAAGAGGTTAATAATATTGACTCGTAAACTAAGACTCATTAATGCCTCAACTACGTAAAAATCTCATCTTATTTATTTTTTAAACTCATTTTCTTTAGCTTAATATTTCTTAACTTGGTTTTTAAAAAATTTGGTAAACACTTCCAAATGACCTTAATCCAATCTATATCCATTAATAGCAAAAATTTAATCGCAATAACCTGATCGCAGTAGCAAAATCACAAACCTCGACCAAGTCACACCCAGGGAGGACCGACAGGCCTAGCTGAAACAAAAAAAAAAAGACAATCTCTAGTAGATAAAAATTTAAGAACGAGAAATCAATATGGCCAAGAGATTCATGTAAGTCTTTGTTGGCATTGGCAAGAAAAGTGGTGGCATGGCGCAACAGGAATTTTAATTAGCAAATCTTCTATAATATAAGTAGGGCTGCGCATAAAATTCAAAAATCAAAAAAATCGTTCAAACCGACCTACCAAACACCGTTGGAATTGAAACCAACATAACTGTAAACCGAAAAAACCGCTAACAGTTAAAACTGCCATTGAACGGTCGTTTTTTTTTTTTGGGTAATAAACCAACTGAAAAAACTGAAACCGACCGTCATACATATATATATATATTAATTTATCAAGTTTTTTTCTTGCTTTATGTATTGTAGTTACTAATAATATATAATAATAATAATATATTATTATTTTATTAATATTAAAGTTAAAAGAATAAGATAATTAGTTTTTGAACAATTAATTTGTAAGTTTGTAGTTGTAAAATGTAGAATAATGTGTTTATAGAATAAATTGAATCATATTTTTTCTTTTTCTTTTTTTTTTTAAAAAAAAAGTTCGGTAACGGTCGGTTTTAAGATAGGTTCTAGATTGGTCGGTCGGTTTTCGGATTGCACCAATCCAGACCGAAAATCGAATTCTGGATTTTTATATATAAAAAAGGGATAAGTTGAAGAATACCCTTTTTTTGTGTCCATTAATCAAAAATACCCTTATATTATATTTCATTGAAATATACCCACTTTTGTGAGTGAGTTGCCAAAGATACCCCTACCTTCCACTTAAGTCTAGCATATTATTTATATTAACTTAAGGGGTATAATAGGAACATCATTTATAAAAGTGAGTATATCTTAAAGAAAATAAAAATGGAGGTAAAAATCAAAACAAATAAAGTAAGTGGGTATACAATGTAATTTCCTCTAAAGAAAACCAACTAAACCAACTGATGCTCAGCCCTAGTAATTCATTAGTTACTGTTTGTTTAATATTTTTTAATTTTAAAATAATTTTTACTTATTTTTTTTAAATTTAAAATTATTAATTAATCAAAAGTATCATAAATAATTTTTTTAATTGCCATGTCAGCAAATCATTGTTTTTTTTTTTTATAGAAAGGGCAAAAATCTACAAGTGTGTTATAGTTCAGGAAATATTTCTACTAAGTAAAATAATTTATGTGGCAAAAATCTACAAATGCTATAATTAGGAGTAGGAAAGCTTTTCTAAACACATATTTTTCATTATATTGAATCATTATTGTTATTATTTTTTGAAAGAATTGTTCAATATTATATTAAATTATTATTTACTATTGCTGCTGTTATGTTATTTATTTATTTATTTTTTTGAAAAAGAAATTTATTCGGGCTCTAAAAATATTATTAGTAAAAAGTTATTTCAAAAAATTAATTTTTGTTAAGATGTACATGAACTTCACTACAAGGAAATAATTTTGATCACGTGAAGAGTTACATTAAAAAAAAATATAATCAAAATGAAATTAAGTCATGAAGATATCCGTTAAACTGCAAAGATTTCAACTAATCACATTCACACCTACTTTGATGTGGAAATTTGTGGTTCTTTGAAAAATTAATAATATACATATATGATTATTTTCTATTTTTCATTTTTTGCTCAAATAATATATGACTATTGTTGATGCCAAAAACATAATACACAACTTGGAAAACTATAATACATAGATCCTACCCTATGTACCCAAAAACATAACAAAATGACTCCAATTGTATTAGGGAAATTTGATTTTCTATGCTTAGAAAATCAAAAAATTTGATTTTTAAACCAATAATTAAAACCCTAAAAAAACTATACCTTTTTTTTCAAAACCCCAAAAATACCCCCAAACTAAAACTATCTCTCTTTCTCTCTCTATCTAGCCGGTCCCAATAATCCCACACCCCAGGTCCGATGGTCGGACCATGGGGTCCGATGGGGTCCGACCAATCGGACCCATCGGACCCCAAGGTCCGACCATCGGACCTCTCTCTTCCCTCTCTCTCAAATCGTAGGAAAAAAAAAAAAAAAAATTAAAGCGGTCGGACCTTCAGTCCGATGGGTCCGACCATCGGACCCATCGGACCCGAAGGTCCGACCATCGACCCTTTCTTCCTCTCTCTCCAGAATCGCAAAAAAAAAAAAAAAAAAAAAATTTCAAAGGTCCGATGGTCGGACCTTGGGGGTCCGATGGGTCCGACCATCGGACCCCCAAGGTCCGACCATCGGACCTTTGTCTTCTTCCCTCTCTCAAATCGCAGGAAAAAAAAAAAAAAAGTTTCAGAGAAAATCGCAGGAAGTGGGTGGGGGCGGTCAAGAGTGGGTGGGTGCGATCTAGGGTGGGTGGGTGCGGTCTACCGTCGGTGGGTGGGTGCGGTCTACCGTGGGTGCGGTGGTTCACCGTGGGTGGTGGTCGATCGGCGTTTTGGGTGGAACGCCGGAGGTGGATCGGTTGGATTTGGTGCTTTCTTAGTTGGGTTTCGGGTGGGATTGCTTTGAGAGAGAAAGGAGGAAGAGAGAGAGATGGTTGAGAATAATGAGGGGGGTATTTTTGGGGTTTTGAAAAAAAAGGAATAGTTTTTTTAGGTTTTAAATTTTTGGTTTAAAAATCAAATTTTTTGATTTTCTAAGCATAGAAAATCAAATTTCCCTTGCATTATTATTGATGAAGGACCAACCAACCAAACCAACCAACTCCCACCTCAAAAATTGAAAAAAATAAATAAATAAATAAAAACCAACAATTTTCAAGAAAGGATACAACTGGATTTAGATACAGAACAGCTTGCATCATCCCAAAAAAACAAAAATAAAAATTGGTGTATGTATTGGTTTTTATTACTTTCCCTATGAGGAAGCATTAGGATTCTTATCATAAAAAACCTAAGGGGTCCGGAGTTGATTAATTATATATACTTCATTAATTCTTAAACCTCTAATACCAAACTTCTTTTCTTAAACATTGGTACTAAACTACATTTAGAGTTAAAGAGAAGAATAATATAATGCATATATTATTGTGGTGTTTGTATCTCAAGTTACTCTATGTGATTATCACTTCATAATAATAAACTCTATATATTATATAAAACGTGCATTGCACGCACGGAGAGAGAAAGAATGAGAGAGAGAAATGCTTAGTTGAAAGAAAGAAGAATTGAATATATATTGAAGATGCTTAAATAATGCAAATGGTTTAACACTATAAATAATAAGACCGTTGACCTCTAAGAACTAAAAGACAGCTAACCTCATAATCTAACGTATACATCCAATCATTTATGTATTATATTTCACATGTAAATGCCTCTATTTTCCCTTTCCTTTACTTCAAACCTACCCAAATACATCTTTCTTCTCTATCTATCTTATTACCGTTGACTTTGTCAAATATTTGAATCCCCAATGTGTAAAAAGAAACCAAACCAATAATTATAATTATGATCATGATCATGGGCTTCTTCAATCCCAAGCCCTGATGTTTTGCTTTGTCATAATTATTATTAGTAGGAGAGATGAACTCCACAACAAGTGGTGATTACGGTGGTGGTTTCTTTGGCTCAAAAGACATTGGTGGCTTTGGTTATGGCATTGGAGTTTCAGTTGGGATTTTATTACTCATCACAAGCATAACTCTTGCTTCTTACTTCTGTACTCGTTCCCAACAGCAGCAACAACAACATCAGGTGTCTGGGCCCGACCGTCATAGCGCGGCCCAAGGCGGGAGGAACCGCCGGGCCCAGCAGCAGCAGCAGCTGCATCATGATTTGCATAGCTTTGTTGTTGATATTGGATTAGATGATGCCACAATTAAGAGTTACCCCAAATTACCATACTCTGAGGCTAATAAGCTTAAGAAGACTAATTCAACTTCTTCATGTTGTTGTTCCATATGTTTGGCTGATTATAAGGCTAATGATATGCTAAGGCAGTTGCCTGATTGTAGCCACCTCTTTCATGTCAAGTGTGTAGATCCTTGGCTTAGGCTGCACCCCACATGCCCGGTGTGCCGGACATCGCCGATCCCGACTCCCCTCTCAACTCCCCTGGCTGAGGTTGTTCCTTTGGCTACAAGGAGAGACTGATCTAGATTGTAAACATTTCACAACACAAGAAAGAAGAAGCAATATGGTTGTGTTTGTTTAATTTAGCTTCTATAATTCTTTTCTTTTGGATCTCCTACATATTGATACAGCTTTGTTTCACATAGTAAACTTTATTCAAATTAATTCCCTTTTTTTCTTTTCTAGTTTAGGATTAGATTTACATGTTTGTATATTGGCAAAATGTTTGGAGTAACTTTTGAAAAGTTTGTGCATCTTGTAAAGAAAGAACTTAAATCTCTTCTTTGAAAACTTATTTTTGAGATAATTTTTTGATCTTATGGTAATGTTCTATAGTAGATTTAAAACCTAAGACCTACCCAATCATATTAGTAAAGACAAATCTAAAAACAAGTTAGTTAAGTAGTACCCACCACAGTGTAAAAAGACAGCTTTATCACACAATAAATGGATATGGTCCATACCAGGCAATTGGGATGTTCTCTGTTCTTGCAAGTAATTAATTAAAGATGAATGAAATTTCAGTCAGATAGGTCAAAGATTAGTATAGTATAACTAACAAGAAATCATTTAATTATTAAAAAGAACAATACATTTTTCATTTGTTTTTTAAAGGGATAAGAACTATATGAATTACAGAGAATTGTCTAGAGTACTTTTATATTCTATATTATTTCATTCCCATTATCTTTTCCTTTTTTTGTTTTTTTAGGCTACTATGTTCAAAGTATGTTTAATATTGGAACTTGCCATAAGTTGCACCATAAATCAGAAAAATCTCATAGGATTATTATCTAGCCAATATGGCATTCTTAGGTTCACAACTTTGAACTTTCTTTTGTTAAAACCATCCTTTCATTACAAAGACTAATCTCATAGTTTGACATGTGAATTCCACTTTATGTGAGATATTTTAGTAGAGTTCAAGTGTTAAATATTTGGCTGATAGTAGAAGTTACAAGTCATTATTGTACTTTTCTATGTTTTTCTATAAAATACTAAAATGATTTTTACATTTTCATCTACTATTATGTAAGATTTGCCAATCCTTTTATAGGTTCTTATTTTGTGTGCTATTAATTGTTGCACTCCCTTAGAAAATAATAAGAATTGTAAAATGTGGTGTTAGTTCAGCCATTTTAAGCAAACCTTTGCTGATGTGTCATTAACAGATTTAACAGTAATTATGTTCGGTAAATTTATTGTAAGTATACGCAATTAAGATAAATATACCTAACCCGGTCAACTCGTTGACCGGACCAACTCAGTCAACCCGAACTCGCAAACCCGCAAATTGCGAGCCCGAAATTCACAAATCCGAACCATATCACGGGTCGAGTCCGAGTACAATTTTTAAAACCCGAAACCAAGTCAACTCGCCCAATATTCAACCCTACTCGATAGTTCTAGAAGAAAAGAAGAAGAAAAATAAAAAGAAAGAAAAATAAATAAATAAATAAAATTTAAGTGCTTTTTGATTTTTACACTTTAATACAGTTTTTTTTTGTACTTTTAGGAAATTCTACACGGAAACCCCTATTGCAACTAACGGAACAACCTAAATCGCAACTAAAATCCATAAAGCAATCCACATAGAAATTATTGGAGAAACTACCTTAGAAACTCAAACCATAAATTTTTTTAAAAAAAATTAAAAAATAGTATGTGGGGTAATTTTCTTAAAATTTATTGATTCAATTATTTTTTATTTATATAATTTTGAAATTATTTTTGAAAATATTAAAATAATTAAAATTATGTGGACCACTAAAAATTTACCATAAATACACAATCAGTCTACTGTGACAATTAACTTAGATTTTTAAACGAAAGTGTAAAGAATAAAATATAATAAGGTTCAATAAATTTTGCCGTCAAAAATTAAATTTATGTGATTAAGTGTTACAAAACATAAAGTTCGTGTAGTTTTATCGCCAATATCTCGTAAAAATATAAACTAACTTTTTTTCTATTTTTTTTTTTTTTTGTAAATTCCGTAATATGATTTTGCATTTTAACACTAAAAAAATGGTAAATACTATTTTAGACCATGTATTTTGTAAAAGTTACAAATTCAACCATCTATTTTGTTAAATGACAAAATGGACCTTATATTTTCTAAAATTGTACAAATAGGACCATGAACTGATTTTTATCAAAATAAAACTTAAGAATAATCTGATTTAGAGATGTTATGATAAAATTGGTTACATTTTTAGCATCTGTTCGTGTTAAAAAAGTTGATTATATTAAAAAATAAAATTATTGAAAATTGATCTCAGGGTCCTAATTTTACCATTTTGAAAAATATAAGGTTCATTTTGTCATTTAACAAAACAGAGTCCAATTTATAACTTTTGCAAAATAGAGAGTAGCATTTTGAGAACTCACAGAAAGGGAAATTTTATTTACACCCCAAAATTTTTTAAAGGCACCCCATTTTAATAGTTTTAATTTAATATAAAATTTATATCTTTAATTGTACTAAGTTTTTTTTAACTTTTTTCTTCCAATTTATATTCTTAAAAAATATACCTATCAAACAAAAATAAAGTATATTTTAAATATTATGAAAAAAAAAAATAAAAAATTATATGAAATTTTCTTAGAAAAAAAAAATATACATGAATTAGAAAAAATTATGAAAATGAAATCAAAATAAGTATTGAAATTAACATCAAATAATGTGAAGAAATTTTTTTTAAAAAATATTAAGAGTAATTTTTAAAAAATATTTAAGTTTATATTTTTTTTAATAATAAGGTGTATTTATAAGTTTATAGGGTGCAAATAGAACTCCCCACAAAAATCCCTTGGATGTTTGGAATGGGTTAATGCTAACGGAATGATAATGTGAAACATTACCTTGTTTGTTTTGAGTCTTTAGCCTTGGAATGTTATTCTCTTAGGGCCCGTTTGGTAAGCAGGACTGGATTGGATTAGACAGGCTAATTTGTCCAATCCAGTGTTTGGACATGTTAGAAGTCTGGATAACTAATCCAGTTAACCTCATCTGTTTGGGATTATTTATCCCATCCAGCAGGGTGGGATAAATAATCCCATGCAGGTGAGATTTTTTTTTTATCGTTTTTTTTAATTAAAATTTTATTAATATATTTTAAATTTAATAAGAATTTAAAGGAAATAATTATCACACATTTATTTATACATTTTTTTTATCAAAAACTTATTCATTAAAATTAGTGAAAATGTATAATTTTGAATTATTATACATAAGTTTTTAAAATTTAAAATATTATTAATTAAATAATAGTTACTTAAATTGATTCTAAAAAAAAAATATGACAATAAAATTATATATTATTTTTAAATTACTAAAAAATTTATATAAATATTTTAAAAAATTAATAGTTATATTAAATTAGTGATTAAATTAGTGTTTAAAATAAACAATTTTATATTATTCAAGTATTTTTATTTTACTATTTTTATTATTTATTAAATAAAAAATATGACAAAATATTTTATTATATATTTATGATATATTCTTAATTATATATGATATATTATTTTTTTTTGCGACGAATGATTTATTTATATTTATTTATAATTATATATTTTAATTTATTATTATATATTTTTATTGAATTTAAGTTTTTTTTTTTAAAAAGCAAATAAATAAAATAGTTCAGTCCATTCTTAAACCAAACACAGGATTACTTTCAGCATAATCCAATCTTGTCCAGTCCAATCCAATCCTTTTCAATCCAATCCAGTCCAATCTTGCATACCAAACGGGCCCTTAGTATTATAACTACCTTTTTTTTTTTTTTTGAATGGAAATTTCATCTTATTATTGAAATTAAACCCTTACATCCGCTACCAAACAAGGCAGCAACTCAGTTGGAACAGTCTCCAAACTGCAAGTACAATCAGGATATAATCTAGCAGCTCTAGCAAAACTATGAGCCACTACATTAACTGATCGCTTAACGAAAGAAATAACAACATTATTAAGAGAAGCAAGCATAGTTTTACAATCTTGAATGACGCTACCAAACAAGGAAATCATATCAGTGGAACTATGAATAGCTTGCACCACACACAGAGAATCAGTTTCAATATAGACTTGAGGCCATCGATTCTCCTTCAACCAACTCAATACCTTCCGAATGCCTATAGCTTCGGCAACAGCCACCTCTACTTGAACCGCTGTGTATTTCATCTTTCCCGCAATCAACAAACCATCGGAGTTTCTAGCCACCATACCCAAACCGAAACTCCTTCCATCATTAAACATTGCCGCATCTACGTTTATTTTGACACTAGTACCATTCGGAGGTGTCCACTGCTCACTCACATCAGCAGCCGTTAGAATCGGCCACGATGAATCCGAAGATATTTGAGCAGCTTTCCATTGGTCAAGATAGCGAAACGCATACGCAACAACGTCTTCAAAAATGAAAGGTTTCTTGTTCCACACCAGGTTGTTCCTGGCTCCCCACACAGCCCAACACACGGCCACAACTCTGCAAATTACAGCAGCCGGCTTGTTGCAGAAAACCGCACCGTACTTTGCCGCCAAAAACTGGAGGCTACAAGGAGCGACAGATGTACCAATTCCAACACGGTCCCAACATTTGCTGACCTCTCGACAAGTAACTAAAGCGTGGAGAATAGTTTCTTGTTCAATATGGCAGATCGGGCATAAGGGACTTACATCAACACGCTTAGTTCGCAATTGCACCACCGTTGGCAAGCAGTTATTGCAAGCTCGCCAAACCAGATTTTGCATCTTCGAAGGAAGCTTCAACTGCCACAGCTTACGCCAAAAAGCATCTCCAGCATCATCAAACCAGTTACCTTTCAACTTTTGTAAGAGAGCATAGGCACTCTTAACAGAGAAAGTGCCCGAGTTCTCTTTGGACCAAACTAAATGATCAAATGTTTGAGTAATGTTTAGTGGAATGGCTTTGATCAAAGTACGGTCTCTTTCCTCAAAAAGGTCATTCAAAATTTCATCATCCCAAGTTAGCTCCCCTGATTTCATAAGGGAGTTGACAGTAGCATTAGTTGGGATTTTCTTCATGTGGAAGCCAAGGCTCACCAGTGATCTGAATTCGGGTACCATCTCCCACACACCATCGAATTCCATGTTTCAAAAGCGATTGAGATTCCAAAATACTTCTCCATACAAAACTCGGGTTTGAACCCAATTGAGCATTAAGGAAATTACCATTAGGGAAGTACCTTGCTTTGAACAAACGAGAGGCTAAAGACTGAGGACGAGTAAGCATACGCCACCCTTGTTTGCCAAGAAGAGATAAATTAAAGTCTCGCAGATTACGAAAACCCATGCCTCCTCCTCTTTTATGTAAACAAAGTTTGTCCCAAGCCATCCAGTGAATGCCCTTGTTTTCATCTTGTGAAGATTTCCACCAAAACTTACACATTGCTCTTTCAATATCATTGCTAATCTCAAGAGGAAGTAAAAAGACATTCATAGCGTAACTAGGGAGCGCTTGAACGACTGATTTTATAAGAACTTCTTTTCCTCCTTTAGACAAAAATTTTCCTTCCCAACTCTGCAATCTTTTTTTCACCTTATCTCGTAAGAACCCCAGCACTGAAGTCTTGTTTCTACTCATTGTACTAGGTAATCCCAGATAAAAACTGCCTTCATCAGCCACGGCCATATGGAGATAGTTGCAAATCTGCATTTGGGTAGGATGATCCGTGTTGAGACTGAAGAAAATAGAGGATTTTGCAAAGTTGACTTGCTGACCTGAAGCACTCTCGAACTTGTGAAGCAATTCTTGGATACGTTGAGCTTCCTGAAGAGTTGCTTTACAATAAAGATAGGCCGTCGTCCCGCAAAGAGCATATGAGATATTCTTGGTGCCCCATTAGCAACTTTACAACCATGTATCCACCCATTTCTTTCATACTTATAAAGAAGGGAAGATAAACCTTCTGCACAGATAATGAACAAGTAAGGAGACAGGGGATCCCCTTGCCTTATACCTCTAGAAGGGCATATCGGGCCAACCTCATAAGCATCATGGATTACTTTATACCTGGCTGTCGAAACACAAGTCATGATTAGACGTATCCAATTTTCCACAAAGCCCATCTTTCTCAACATTGCTTCGAGGAAAGGCCATTCAATTCTATCATACGCCTTACTCATGTCGAGTTTAAGAGCCATGAAACCCGTCTTCCCTTTCCTCTTTCTCTTCAGGTAGTGGAGAACTTCAAAAGACACCAACACATTATCCGATATTAAACGACCCGGCACAAAGGCGCTTTGAGAATCAGCTATTATCTCACTCATAAATGGCTTCATCCGGTTGGTCATGACTTTGGTGATCACTTTGTATAGAACATTGCACAGAGCTATCGGACGAAGGTCTTTCATATGTTGCGGGTTTTTCTTTTTCGGAATTAAGACAATATTAGCTTCCCCACATCCATCTTCAAGGACACCATGCTCAAAAAAGTGTTGCACCGTTCGAGTAACATCCCTCTTGACTATTTGCCAACATTTTTGATAGAAGGCAGGGGTCATTCCATCAGGGCCTGGACTTTTGTCTGGATGCATTTGAAAAATTGCCTTCCTTACCTCCTCCTCCGAAACAGGCTTTGATAACTCTTCATTCGCTTGAGTCGAAACCATGGCCGAAACACTATCTATTACCTCCTGGCAACGTGTATTAGCAGTGGCAAAAAGAGATGTATAATAAGCATTAATCATGTTAGCTAGCCCATTATTCCAATCAACCCAGGTACCATGATCATCCTTAAGTTGTAAAATAGTATTATGTTGTTTACGGCTACTAGCTGTTTTATGAAAATACTTACTATTCTTGTCCCCACCTTTTAACCAAAACTGCTTAGCTCTTTGTTTCCAGAAAGTCTCTCGCTGCTCAAGGACTTCAAACAACCGGTTTCTAGCTTCATCATATTGCTTGACCGACTCAGCATCCATCTTAGGCTTTAAAATAGACATGGTTGTTTTGCAATGTTTGATTCGAGCCTTGAAATCTCCAGTTACTTCTTTCCCCCATCGAGCTAGGACCTCAGCACACTTGCTAATCTTACCCGAGATGCTCTCATGAGATTGAGTATCCCAACAATCTTGAACAAGTTGATAACACATGGGCTCAGAAAGCCAAGCATTCTCAAAACGAAAACGTCGCGGGGTACGAAAAGAGACTCTTACAGTCGGCTCTAGAAAAATTGGGCAGTGGTCTGATGTTGAAGCTTCCAAATTCGATAAACAAGCTTCCGGGAACAGAGTACGCCAAGAGTTCGTGACCAAAGCTCAATCTAGACACACCTCAATCCAATCTCTAGTTCCTCTACCTCTTTCCCATGTGAACGGGTAGCCCAAGAGCTCTAAATCTTCCAAACCACATTCATCTAAACAAACTTGAAAACCTTGTAGTAACCATTGGGGATATGGCCGACCCCCTTTTTTGTCCTCTTGACTAAGGACATTGTTCAAGTCACCAATTACACACCATGGAAGGGTTGAATTACTTTTTAAAGTCTTCAAAAGGGTCCATGTTTGCTCTCTTTGGTTTCGGATGGGCTCTCCATAAACCCCTGTTAATCTCCACCAACTTCCATCAAGAGCAGCAACTTTCATGTCAATATGGTTCTGAGAAAAACCCAATAAAGAGCCCTCATCTTCATTCTTCCAAAGGAAAGCCAAGCCTCCACTAAGCCCATGGGCTTCCACAACAAAAACTCCTTCATAACCCAAAGCCCGTCCCACCCAATTAACACGATCTTTTTGACATTTGGTTTCGCACAAAAAAACAAAATTAGGTTTCTTATGAGAAATAATCTCTTTTAGGAATTGAAAGGTCCGTTGGTTCCCAAGCCCCCGGCAATTCCAGCTCAAGACATTCATAATGCTTGGCGGGCCTGGAAACCAGAACCCGCCCCATTCACGTTTTTTGGACTCACACTCTCCACTGTTGGCATACTAACATCTTGATCTAGCATTTCAAAAATGCCATTATCTTTTGAAATATTGCCCAGCCCAACTAAAGGAGTATTCGGCCCATCCACACTCTCACCTAACTCCTTTGCCACATCAGTTCTTCTCCTTTTGTTTTCCACAACCAATAAAGCATTATTACTTAAAATAACTTCAGATGCCACATCATTCCCACCTTGAATTGACTTATCCTTAGCCTTAGGATCTTTTTCCACAAAATGAGGAACATCCCCACGTATAATCTGTTGAGGATTGCCAATATTATGAAGATTGGCAATCAATCCCTGATTATTCTCTTCCCCATGAATATTCCTTGATACGCCAGCCTGTGTGCTTTCTCCTCCACCAGTCACGGGCCCTCTGTAATTAGCACCAGATCGCAGCCATGGTGATCCGATGGTATGTTGTCTCCTCCGTGGTGCTGCCTTTAGTGAGAGATCGAACATTTTCTTAATCAACTCCGCCGGGGTGTCGAATAAACGATCACAGAACCGCTCTGAGTGCCCCAATACTCCACAAATAAAACAGAAGGTGGGTAAGGCTTCATATTTAAATTGGACTGTGCACGTCTGCCCATTTTTCCTTTCCAAAGTCATCTTCTTCTTCAATGGCTTTTCGACATTAATAGTGGTACGAACTCTAAGATAATCTCTCCAAACTCCTGTGAAATTATTAGGGTCTGATTTCACAAAAGTACCAATATAATTTGCCATATGCTTCAGAGTGTTTTCAGACATAAAACCAGTTTTCATCTCATGGCATTGGATCCAGACGTCCAATCGGGTGAGAGTAATCTGTCTAGGATTCTCCCCCACTTTCACTCTCTCAAAAATCAATGGAACACGATCAAAAGTCCATGGGCTACCGTCGATAACTCTTGTAATATCAATCTCATGATAAAATTGAAATAAAAAATGATTCGGATCAAGTTCTTTAACATACAAACCTCGGTTCGGTTGCCACAGAGATGCCTTTTTGTGTTGCATGGCTTGGCAATCGATACTGCGTTTTGTAAGGAAGCGCCCCACCAAACACCACCGATCATCGATCTCCGATAAATCACCATCATCATCATCTAATAACAACCTGTCGTTATCTTCTTCGAACAGCACGTTCTCGTTATCACTCATTCTCTCAGCTTGGACTTCTGCTGGGATTCGTAAGGAAAATACCACCGTAAAACACCACCGTAGGACACCACTGATTACTCGTGAAAAAACTAACGCACACGAACAGACTTAGCAAACTTTTCAACCATGACAAAAGTCAAGACATATGTTTTAATTTTTTATTTGGAGGATTTTTTGTTTCCTTTGTTCATGTAAACATTTTGTTATCTTTAAGGAAATAGTATTATAACTACCTAAGAGGGTAATATATTTATAAAAATCCAGCGAATTAATTTTATATTTAAGGAAAATGATAAATAAATGAATAATAGCAAACATTCAAAGCTTCCACCTAATATTCGTCTCCATTCAAGTCATCGACTTCCACATCTCTCTTCCAACCCATTTTTGATATTATCTGGTGTGGTCTCTGACTCCGATCATAAACCCTAGAACTAACATTTCTCAATTTTCTCAAAACTTGCTATTTCTCTCTCACTCAATTGATCAACTTTGCTGGGTTTACATGGCAGAAATGAAGCTCTTTTTACTCCTCCTAGTCCTTATTGCACCCCTCGCTCAAGCCACCGACATCAACTACTGCAGTATCTCTCTCTCTCTCTCTCTGCTTCACTTTTTTTTTTCGTGTGTCATCGTTATTATCGCCAATTTTTATTTTTCTCTGATTTTTTTTTTTTTTGGAAAGAAAACAAGTTTTTTTTTTCTCTGATTTTAATTTGGGTTTCTGGCTATAGGCTTGATTTCATATAGATTTTCAGATTTGGGTTTTTGTTTTAGCTTTAGTATAAATGCCATGATTTTCCTTACCACTGAAAACAAAACGAAAATTATTTCTTTTTCCCAAGTATTATATGCTCTGTTTGATTGGCTTACCAAGATTATTATTTTATTTTTTGGGGAATTTTATTTTGTTTTGATGATATCTATTATGCCACTTGATTGATGTATAATGTTATATGTGTTAATTTGAACAACGAAAATGGATTTGTAAAGATAGGGTGCCCAACAATAGATCATATACTCAATTATTTTTATGTTCTTTCAACAATTTCATTTAAGCTTATCATGTCTGTATATGTGTAATTAATCAGACTGATATATCAATTTATTCTTATTCTTATCTTGTGTTGTTGGTATTTAATGAACAATAACCTGATATCTTTTGTGGTGTGACATATAATGTAGCTAAGAAGCTTTATGAAGTCAAGGTTAGTAAAGTAGATATAAATCCTTATCCAATAGTCAGAGGCGAGCCAGCAACTTTCGCCATTGCTGCAACTACAGGTACTCTTCTGAAGTTAAACTTATGATTTTCGACATGTAAAGGTTTTGCTCTGCTGTTTGATATTTTATGGTTGAAAACAATATGAAATTTGATTTATTTTTCTGTAAGAATTGAAATCAAAATATGCTTTTTACTAGAGTTAGTATCTCTCTATCGATGTTATTCTAGGTTTGTTTGATATTGGTGTAAAAAGAAACCAAAATGGGTTTTTCAAATGGCCCAGAAAAGTAGTTTGCTCGTACAAAATCTAAGTGTAAAAATATGTTCATTTTTTTCTTCATCAGGTTACCTTTCTTTTTCTTCAAGGGTGTATGACATTTTATAATTTCACGATCATATATGACGATTCAATCTAAAAGTTCTGAAAATAAGCTTTAGCAAAACGTATATGTAAACTCACTACGAAAGGTTTGATGTTAATAATTAGTAAACGGTGCGAGAAGCCTGTCCATTTGCCTTGATCTTTCCTTTTCTATTCTGAACTCGGGACCTTTTATGTGCCAACAGATACACCAATCTCTGGAGGGAAGATAGAGATCGATGTTTCGGTGTTTGGAATCCAAATCCACCGAGAATTTCTTGACCTTTGCACTGAGACATCTTGCCCTGTCTCATCCGGTGATTTCGTGGTTTCTCACTCTCAAGCTTTACCTGCATTTACTCCTCCAGTAAGTCATCTGTCCATTGAATAATTTAATTTGCTTTAGATATATATATAAGTACTTAGTTCTGAGCCATGTCATCGCCAAATTCCTGCTAAATCATTTTTGTTAGATGCTAAATTCCATCTAAATCATTCATGTTTCATCTAATTTACTGATAGTATCTCCTCTAATATCATTGATTCATTTAGATAGTCATTCCAAGATCATTTGTGGCTCTTAGTTTCGTATCTTATAACATAATGCACTGGGGTCATGTCCATGTATATGAAAGGAATTTTCTATTTTTATTTATAGAAGGAATTTTCTACTTAGGATATTCAAATGTTGTCCTGAGCCAACAAAGTGTCATGTTTGTCGGTCTGTGTACACACAGGAAAGATTAATATAGTTTACAAGTGCTTGGGCTACTCTTAGTGAATCAAATTTTTTATGTTGACCATTTAAATTAGATAAGTTTGATAATTATAATAAAATCTGATACATAGTTGAGTCAACCTCCTAATAGTGTTATCTTCTTCTCTTTTTCCGCCTATTGAGGCTGAAGAATCTTCAATGTACTAAGATGATATTAGCAATAAAACCTTAAATCTTCTTCTCTTTTTCATGGAGGAGTCTATTCGAACTTTATATTAAACAAATGTCCTTATCATAATTGCTCTATACAATGGTATTTCTGATAAATTTTCCTCGTACAGGGTACATACACACTTAGAATGAGAATGCACGATGAAAGTGGTCATGAACTGACATGCATTTCCTTCAAGTTTAGCATTGGGCTTGGATCATCTGTGGCAGATAGCTAGAGGTGCAGCATAGATTAATTGTATAGTTTAATCTATGTGCATCATTGCCCTCTTTCCAAAAACGTGTAAAAAGAAAACTTCAGCACTGTTGCTCCATAAACCATGCTTAAACTTTTATTATGTGTAATTTACTATTGTACCAACTACTACTTTCCCTTTTGAACGATAATATGTTACCACAGCTCTTTCAAGGAGCAACCAAAATATTCCTCTTGTCACACCCAGGTAATCAGCCTTGATTCCCGGGTATTCCCTACTTACTATATTGTCTGTTCTTTTCTGTTTTTAAGACCCTTTTATTTCTTTTTTTTTTTTCTTTTCATAACATATCTAATCTCGTGTGTGTGTGTGTGTTGATCATAAATCAAATTCTTTTTAATAAGGTAGAATAGTGCTGTTTTTCTTTCTTTTTTTGAGAAAAAGATAGCCTCAAAAACACACCTCTAAAGCCAATTCCACCAGGAAAGGACTCGTAGAGATCAGCAATAACATTCACTTTCCTAGAACAAAACAGGAAATTAACATCAATAGTATCTTTAACCACAAAGCCCCAAAGAAGAGTCGAGCTATAATTTCAGAGAAGCTGGTGCCATTTCGACGCACTCCATACAGCACGGTCGGCGTCCCTATACTCCAAAGCCAAAACCGCATTCACATTAGCTTTGACTATCCCATCAGTGGCCTAACCCAGTGAATAATCTCATCTGAATCCGCACCATTAACACATTGATGAGCCACCTTGTTTGGTTTGCTGTATTAGTTTTTTGGTAAGGACTCCAAAAAAGAAAAATCTTGACAATTAATTCAGCTGATAGGACATTATCATGCATTTTTTGTTCCTATAATACCATATACGCAAAAAATCAATAAATAACAAACACTTGCTCCATTTTTTTGTCGATAACACCAGAAAGAGAAAATTAAATAAGAACTAAAAGAAAATTGGCTAAGGGTCGAATGACACAACTAGTATGGATTATTCATGCTTTAGACTTAGAGTTTGTTATATGTCAACTATGACAATTCTACAAAGTCATGACCAAAACAACAAATTGAAGTGTAGTAACCAACAAATTCAGACTTCTAAGATCAGGAGAACTCAATGAAAAATTTTCTTTATTTTTAATTGCATACTCATTCAAGCACAAATACCACAGATTTACACGTGTGTGTGGTGGTAATGTTAGTACTGTGTATGCTTGAATTGAAAGATGTTAACATCTGATTAATTATAGACCTTATCCACTCTCTCATCAATCCATTCTATTTGATTAGATGCATCACCTCGTACATCCTTTTCCATAATAACACGACAGGGTTTGGTACATTGTGAAGCATATTATTCATAGAATCTTCAACCTTTCTTATTTATTATATAGATATGAACAAGACACTCCAAAACTATATATATCAATCCCACTAGTAGTTAGTAGTATAATCCTTTTTATATATGAACTTGTTCTTTTGTAATATTATGAGCGTGAAAACTGGATGTGATTGCGGTTGAAAGACCCACAAACATATATATTAATCAATCTTAACCCATTACAAAAAGTTTTTCCCTTTACTTTGTTATCCCGAGAAGTTCCAACTGATGAAGAAAAAAAAAAGAAGTAACTTTTGCACAAATTGCAATTGAATCATCACCCTCTTGTCTCCTCTAAACTAACTATGGTCCTACTATGTTAAGCCAACTAACCAATGAGATTGTGCCATGTCATTGAGTATTAGAGCATGATTAGTGATTGAGGGTGAATCTCAGCCACTGGATGGCTTTTCCACATCAAGATAAAAACCACTCCTAATGATCAACCATGATTGAGAGAGACCCCAAATGGTTGGTGATGAGTCAATGAATTAGAATATGGAGAAAGAAAAAAGGGTGTCAATTGCCAAACCCCACACTGTATGCAGTGATCATCATGCATTCACTAACTTTATAAAGGAGTCTTAACACTTCTTTCTTGCTTCCACTTTCCAGCCACTTCAGAACCCCAAATAGAGACCCCTCACCAATGTCATGTCTTTTAATTTCTCTCATCCATTTCTTCCATACATTCTTGAGAATTGAGAACACTAGAAACCATTTACAATAGAACATGAAAGGAATGAAGGGAAAGTTCCTTAAGAAACTAAAAACCATACAAGCAATAGGTACTATTAGACAAGGCCTAGTCTTTCATCAATTAAATCCCACAACAGAAAAGTTTTCTACTACTTGGAAGTGTACTGCTCAAACCACACTAACTCAAGGAGAAGAAGATATCCACAAGGAAAGTCTCTCAGAGCTACTAAGTATTGGGTTATCCCCTAAACTTTTCAAAGATCTTAGCCATGAAAGTTTGGAAGCTCATGAGTTCGATGTTGGTGACAATCAGGAGGAGACTCTTTCGTCCACCATGAAGTTAAACGACACAATGGAGGAGAAAAACTTGTCAGATGATCAATTAGTAGGTAACAATAATATTGTTAATAAGGTTGATTATGATGATCATGATGATGGAATAAAATCATCATTGCTAGATTTTGAAGAGAAATGTCCACCAGATGGGAATGACAAGGTTATTCTATACACAACAAGCTTAAGAGGAGTAAGAAAGACGTTTGAGGATTGTAGTGCTATAAAATTCTTGTTGGAGAGTTTAAAGGTGTCTTTTTGCGAAAGGGATGTGTCGTTCCACCAGGAATTTCGGGAAGAGCTATGGAGTGTACTAGGAAGTAGAGTTGTCCCTCCAAGGCTTTTCATAAAGGGAAGGTATATTGGAGGAGCTGAAGAAGTAGTTGGAGTACTTCATGAGCAAGGCAAGCTAAGGAAACTCTTGGAAGGTATCCCACTTGTCCAAGCCAATTCCCCGTGCCCTGGTTGTGCCAACGTGCGATTTTCTGTGTGCTTTAACTGCAATGGGAGCCGGAAGGTCTTGCCAAATGGTGATCAAACTGATCATGAAGAGTTGTACTACATTAGATGTCCAGAGTGTAATGAAAATGGATTGGTTAAATGCCCAATTTGCTTCTAGTGTTCTTGGATGATCATGTACTTGTTAAAATCTACAACATTATGTTGTTTTAATGTGAAGTAAGGATTGTGTTAAAGAGTAGAGAAGCTTTCATGTTTATTATTTATTTACTATGTGACAATATATAATGTCTAGCTCATCATATAGGTATCAATGCTTGAGATACTAGAGAGTTTCAATAATGTTTCTTGAACTTTCTTTTCTATTCTTTTCTTTTTTGATGGTTTTTCCAAAGATAAGTGGGGAAGAGGTTGCACATGGGCTATTTTCTTTTGGTTTGGGGAAAGTCATCATTTGATGATAACAAAAGGTTTAGGTACCAAAGGAGAAGAAGGGCTGTGGGGTTTATGATGATCCAACCACAGCTTTTATGTTAAAAGGGTCACTCAAGGCATCTTTTTCCAAATTATAAGAATTTTCTATTTTATAATGGTCAAGACTGCAAAGAAGGAAGAGGACACTAGAAGAAGCAAAGAAAGATTTCAACATTTCAAATTACTTAAATTTAGTCATTAAGAGACAGGAATAGTACTTGTGTACCAGTCAAGAATGTTTTAGACAATCTCATTACCATTAAGAAAAAACACCAAAGTTTTTTTACTCACTAAATTAAGAAAAGTGCTAAGGAGTAATAGTTGTATGGTACACGTTATTATTACTGACTCATAAAATACTTCTAAATAAAATTATAGGACCATACTAACTCTATAAACAAACTAGTAAAGCATAATTACAAAATGGAAAGAAAAAATTATGCTTTACCATGGACATTTAACAAATCTTATTTATTCAATACAAAAATTCTAATAATATACATATTACCCAATTATAGAGCTTTGATTGAAACTTAACTTATATTTATAGACAAAAATTAGATCTCATCGTTATTACAAAAGAGTTTAACAGGAATGGAAGAAATAAGTAAACTACCATTCCACTGGTGGGTGAATGCCTACTAAATATCACTGTTAAATATCAACTTGATTATTACTGTATTAGTTTCGAAGTTTTACTTTTATGTATGCACAGGTGTACACAGTAATCATCCCGTTAGTATTTAACTAACACCTCAAATTTACAACGAAAAGGTCGATCTCTCAGTCGCTAGCAATGGCATTTCTCGTCTCCTCCTGCCTCCGATTTTAAAAGTAAGCTCAGTCGATCTCCCAGTCGCAGCAGTAAAGTTTCTCTTCTCCTCCTCCAGTCTCCAGTGGTCTCTCTGTTGCAAACCAGTGGTCTCTCTGTTGCAAAATTAAAATGTGTATATTATGAATACAATATACACTAAAAATAATTATTGTTATAAGTTTTCTTAAGTGTCATAAATAGAAAATCACCCCACATAATAAAGACTTTTTTGATGTTGAATTTCTCAATAACATTATATATAAGAGACCATGTAGATTATATATTCAATTGATGATTAATTAAGTTAAATTAATTTATATTCATATGTACACATAATGAAGCCCACATTGTTTAAATCTGTTTATAGTCAATGAGACCTTTGTTTTCCAAATAATTAATCAATATTAGTATTTAAACTCTTTTGTCTTAATCAAGTTTTTATAATTATTATAGTATTTAAATTATTAATTAAATTAATATTAGCCATATATCATGAACACATCATTATCATTTGCCAGCTTCTTATATGCCATTTACAAAAAATAAAAAAAATATATATATATTATTATCATTATACCATATATCAAATTTTGGTTTTTGATGTTGAAAACTAGAATAACAATGTGATAACTAATTCCCAATAATTATTTATGCCTTAAGGTCCTATTGCATTATTATTGCATGAATTCATGATTTTGCATTGCAGGTAAATTTCTTAAAATTATTAATTTTTGTGTATATGCCACTTGAGTGAGGTTAATTTTCTTGTGTTAAATTTAAATTAGTTAACCACGTATTGTGTGGTGTAGTGATAGGAATTACTTTTACTGGCATCTTTCCTTATTTGAGTCAAGGGTTTGAAACCCACTCCAACTGATCTTTTTGAAAGTAGAGATGAAAATTTATACCGCGGGATGGGTAACTGCGGGGATCCGCCCCTAATGGGGTGGGGATTCCCCATCTTGATGGTTAATGGGGCGGTGGTGGGGGACAATTTCAATACCCGAAGCGGGGATGGGGCGGGGGCGTGGATAATACTATCCGCACCATATCCGACCCCGATATAGATATATATAATTTTTTTTGTTTTTTTTTCAAACTTTGACACATATTTAGTTTTTATTTTCTATTAGGTTATGCTTTTTTTAAGTAGGTTTATTTTTTATCTTCTATGAATTATGAATGCATAATAAATATTTGTGAGAATATTGGTTTAACTTATTTTTTTCAATTATTTTAAATTAATTTGTTTTTTCATTTTACCTTAATGGATACCCGATGGGTTCCCCATAACCGATGGGTATTCCCCTACCCCGAATCCGTTGGTTATTAGACGGGGATGGAGCGGGGATGGGGGTATAAATAGGTAGCGGGGATGGGGGCGGGGATTGCATTCCCCGTACATTAACCGACCAATTTCCATCTCTACTTGAAAGGGATTAAAGAAAGGTTTGATTTTTACCGGAGGTGGTGTCATTTATGTGATAAAAACTCTTAAAGTGACTACGATAACTTAATTAAGGTAAACTGAGGTATGAAACCCATATAATCAACATATTGTCTCTGAGATTGTCAGAATAACTGAAGGGGTGGGGAAAAAATCTATACCAAAGTGATCCCTTTTTATTTATAAAAAAAAGTTAAATTAGTTAGATATTGTCATTAATAAACAATTATGATCTTAAGTGTTAGTGGACAAAAAAGAATTGATGAATGGGTTTATATATATATATATATTGAGAGTAATGATTTAAATATATATATTTATATATAAAAAGTCAAAACATTTTGTGATAATTTTAAATAACAACAAAGTTTTGTTGTAATTTTAAAAAGTATTTTGTAACAAAGTATTAATATAATTTTTCATTTACAATATTATAAGATTGACCCCAAAAAAATGATAAATACTATTGTTGTTATTTTTGAGCAAAATATTATTTTTGTTATGAAATTGTCTTTTATAAGGACAAATAATATTATTAAAAAAGTTGTATTGGCAAAAGATATTTATCATACCTCTTAACTATTATTAATCATTTGTTAATAATCCTAGTTATTTTATAGGAATTATGGGTTGTAAATAATTAAAGAAAATATTATACAACCAACAAACTTATCCAAATATAACAAAGTGGAATACTACAATCTTATTTGGTAAAAATACTACAAAATTATTAGTTGGCGAAATATTACATGAATCTGTTAATTTCAGCTTTGGCACAAATTTAATTGACCAAAAAAAAAAAAATTGACCATCCTATTCAGATATTCACGACCAAGAATCTCTTTCGGATAGGCCCTGAAAGGAGAAGGGAAGTTGGAATACCAACAGACGTCTATTACTGAATTCACTCGACCTGATAGTACCTATTTTCGGAACGTCCAGCGCCAAAGTCACTAAATGGGTAAGTCGCCAATCCCTAAAACGGACTATGTAATGTACTTTGTCTGCTGGGTTGGGCATTTTACCATCTTTTTCTATTGTATCGATCTACCCTTGTGTGATTCCTGCTGAAGCATATACTCGGGGGTGGGTGCAGGGCGGACGATTTCAAAGCGGAATCCCCATTCATTAGATAGAGAAGATCACCAAGATTTTGTGATCTGCTGCCAAACTTATTCCAATTCAATGAGCATTCTCAATATTGAATATTAAAGTAGAAAATAAGATTAAAAAATTTGAAGACAATAATAGAAGAGTAGAACACATAGTGCTTGTTTATCATTTTTCAACTATTATTTTTTTAATGCACTACATATAATATATACATACATATACATATATAAATACATATAATTACATGAGTTTCATCTTGAATGCATTAATTCCTCTTTAGTTTCAGTTCATCAAGCCATCAAAGCTGTTGTTTTTCAATCTGTCTAACATGGCATTACATGTCCTCTTTGAAGAACTAAGCCTCTGTTAAAACCATTTATTAGTATATATAAAAACCAATCAATAATTTGAAACAATTGAAAATATATCACTAACGATCAACAATTCATATTCAAGTATTGTTTTGCAAGTAATAACTTTCGTTTTGATAATTCTTTGCAAAGTAGTCTTCCTGACTCACATGACATCTTTTCAGGAAAGTTATATGGGATTCGCCACTTACACCAATAGCGGTATAACATCAAAGAGAGTGCTACGCACAATAGTACTCTTTAGCAATTCTCTTATTTATTACACACAGTGACGTGACACTGCTTTTTTATAAGCATTTTTTCATGCATGCCACCATGCAAATAGATTTGGTTTAAGGTTATTTTATCATCCCTAGTTTACATTCATTGGATTTTTTGGGACAAATTGTGTCTTCCAAAAGCCAAGGAAATAATAAATTTCAGAGATATCTCTATTTTAACCAAGCCTTCTTGTTAAAGAATCATAAAAGTTCTAATTTTGTTATACAGTCTTAAGGTCTCTTAGGGAGTTTTCTTAGCCATGAAGCGGGTTGGAGATCTTTACTTTGGAGAAGTCTATTATTAGGTGTTGTGATTTGTGAGTTTACTGAATTCGGTGACCAAGACACTAAAGCAATTGTTACGTAGGTACTCAGAAAGGACTCGAAATTCAAACTTTGTAGGAACAAACCATATGCCTGACTATCTGAGCTATCCAAGCGAGAAAAATGTTCACTTACAAGTATCTTTACTTTGGAGAAGTCTATAAGGGTTGTGATTTATAAAGGTCTATAAGCTCTTTCTTCATGTTTTACTAAACTCAGGGACTAGACACTAAGGCAATTGTTATGTATGTACTTAGAAAGGACTCAAATCTCAGACTTTGTAGGAACAAACCATATGTCTGACTATTTAAGTTATCCAAGAGAGAAAAGAGTTTACTCACAAGTATTTTTACTTTGTAAGAGTCTATTAGAGTTGTAATTTATGAAGGTCTATAAGCTCTCTCTTTTCATTTTACTAAACTCGTAGACCAAAACACTACAACAATTGTTATGTAGGTACTCAAAAAAAATGACTCGAACTTCAGACTTCGAAGGAATAAACCATATGCCTGACTATTTGAGCTATTATAGAAAAGGGTTCACTCACAAGTATAGAAATATCTATAAATCTAAAGTACAAAAGAGAAACAAAGAAAACAAGAAAAAAGCTTACCTTTTTTTTCCCTTGAAAATCAGCAATATGTTAGCTAATGGAGGTTTCTTTTGTCCTGTAATTATAGCTAGTACTACTTCCAACAGCAGAACTCCACTGTGGATGTAGTTCTTGACCTATTATAGGTATAGAACCAGAATTCAACTTCTTCTTCTTAATGTTATCATGTAGAGCACTGTAATCCAAATCCTGCAAAATAAATGGAAGTTCTTTACCATCATCCTTGTTAAATTTATTTCCCGTTTCTATGTCTTTCAACGATTCAGTAAACTCTCTCTCGCTTGTTGTGGTAACGGATTCTGAAAGTGCATCATCCTCTTCTGTCACCCATGCTCGGAAATTTATCATTGAAGGTGGGATCCTAGTGCACATGACTTCTTTAAGGTTACCAAATATCCCCTTGTTAAAAGGGTTCTTCTTCTTATCATATCGATACCTGAAATTCTCATATGTTGTCTGCAAAAGAATAGTAACAGAATCAGTACATTTGAAACCGAAATTTTCAAGCTACATTATCAAAAACATGGTTCTATGAGTATCATGTTATTATGAAATAAATAATGTCATTAGAGATAGATAAAGCAAAATGATCTTGTGAATGAGTAAAGGCTAAGATGATGAATGATCCTATGGTAACAACTGTTGAAATTTTTGGACTAGTTTACTCTATCATATTATAGCAACTTCATTAATGGAAATCGCCCAACAAAATAGGCAAAACATCAATAGGGACATCTCCTACTAATAATACGATTAGCATTATAACAAGATAACTTTATTTGCAAAACATTTAACAAAAGAAGTTATCAGAACTTCGAATGGCTTGAACTACAAGTAAACAATCAGAATCTAATATCACACTAAAATGTATCTTCAAGCTTAATCAGTCAAGTTGAGTTCTTAGAAAATAAGTAAACTTGCTAATGAACTTCTCCAACTAATGAGCCAATGCAACAAAACATGACCAATAAGGGAAGGAGAAGGTTTACCTGATTAGTGCAAATAAGATAGAAATGGAAAAATGTAAGTCCACCAACAAACCAGACGACGATAAAGCAATACACTATGAGGATAACCGATAAGATATCACGAGACATGACAACCCAAATGTTGGATCGCTCTCGAAGAATGCTGATCCAGGAAAACACAAATACATATATGCACATAATGGTTGATGTTGATATGAACATTATGAAGTAAGGATAATTGCGCTGAAATGACAAGATTATGGTGAAAAAATGCAGTTAGTTTCATGGCAAAGTCAATCAAGGATAACACCTTTAATAACATAACAGTTTAAAATAGAAGAGTTAAAGAATAAGTTACCAATCCAATGCACTGGCCAACCCATGGACAGTGATGATCAAACTTCTGAACACAGTTGTTGCAAATTGAACAATGAGAAGCTCGTGGTGGACGATATAGCAAACATGTGTCGCAGAATTTCACCTTTATTGTTTGACCGTTTACTTTCATGTCCTTTATTCGGGGTATTTTTAGATTAGAGACTCTAGCATTCACCCATTCCATTGATGGGGTACTTTCAAATGTCTCTTCTGAATCAGGTGGTTGTGTGTTCCTTGGGATTATTCCTGGATCTCGACCCGATGTTAGGAACAGAAAACAAAAAACCTGCATAAAAACCATTGACAAGTCAATATTAGTAAAAGTGTAAACAACATAAATACCCAAAGTTTTGAATTTATAAGCAACATAAGTACTCAATATTAGTAAAAGTGTAATTTTTCACAAGTTTTGTTAGTACAAACTTCGTTATTATCTTAAACAGGAAACATGTAAGGCCCAAATTCTAAATCATTGGTCTAAACGGAAACATGTGTTATGAATTACGTCTAAATCTTCTTTTAATAAACTCAAAATGGAGTTTGTATTGACGAAACTGAATAAAAATTACAGTTTGACGAACATTGGATACTTATTGAGTTTATACCGGTTACAAATATAAAATTTTAGGTACTTATGCCGCAATTATTTCTTAAATGAATAGTAGAAGAAGAGTTCCAATTTACCAACCAAAAGAGTGAGGACAATCCCTCCAATTAGTACAGGGTAGAAAAAGAATGGATTTTGTCCTTTGCTCATCACAATCATTCTTATGCAGAATGTTATGGCAGGACCTCCAATTAAGAATGTTGTTAAGAACAATGATCCAGCATCGTGGCCGAAGACTAATCTTCCACCACACATGAATTTCTAGCATGAAAAGAAGTTATGTCAGTTTTAATAGAGATTGAGCAACTTAACATGTACAATCAAGCACATTCAACAGTCATTAGAAGCAACCTAGGTGCAATAAGAATCATGCTAAGAAACACACAATACTAATACAAATCTAGGGGCATTAGCACTCGTTTTTCCGCATACAAGTCAATTTGAAACATGAAATGAAACTATTTTTGAAGAAGAAACAAAGGCACACATCCCTTTAGAAGATACATTCAATGAAACATTATGAAAAATTTGCTTAATGTGGTTAAGGATTTGAATCTTTAAGAGGATCTACCTAACAATGTACTAGATTTTGCTCAATGCTTCATAAACAAATCCATGCTTCAATCATTTCCAACATTTACACAATTCAACAATAATAAAAGCAATGACAAAATAAGATATGATCAAAGTTTATGAGAAATGAATGCATTTCTCATTTCATTTCTCAAAAACAAACAAAACAACAAAATCATCATACAAATAAAGATGAGATTTTTATAAAACATTTGAAAGAAGAAGAAGAAGAACATTACATTGTTACCCTTCCAAACTTGGTAGAGGCGATGAAGATTGGGCTTTGGAGGAGCTATAGCTGTATTCTTACCATGGGAAGAGCATCTCCAACCTTGTTCCCTATTATTTCTCATTTTTTTTAATTATTTAAATTTCAATTATTTATATTATTAAAATTGATAACAATAACAAATACAAAATTCTCCTTTATTCACCAATACCCACTTTCAATCTGATTAAAAAAAATTCCATAAACATAAGATTAAGGATGTTTTGGGTAATGGGTATTGGGAATTATACAAGATCAAAGGAGTGTTTTGTTAAAAATTGTATCTTTATTCTTTTTGTTTTTTAGAAAAGATAGAGAGAAAAATGGAAATGTGGCGCTTGGGTGCCCGTGCCCGTGCCCGTGCCCGTGCCCGTGGCCTTAGGTAGCCCTTTCCCCTGCCCCTGACTCCTCTGACTATGTTTCTTCTTCTTCTTTCTTCTCTGGTTCTTCTTCTTCTTTCTTCTTTGGTTCTTCTTCTTTTTTCTTCTCTTAACAAACAACCATATTCTCTGTTGTAATTGTTTCATTCTTTCTAACCATTTCTAAGCCAATGCGCTTTTTTTGCATCAAAAGCCAACTATTATGACTTATTTCTTTATTTATTATTTTTCATATAATTACATCATAATAATAATTTCACAATGGTTATTTTTGAATTATTATTAATCCTTTCAAAAATTTATTTGTTTTTATTGTTTCCTAAAAGAAATTATTACCCAATCTTATTAATTATTAATTACCAAATTCCAAAACATTTATCTTTCTTAATTTTTTTATTGTAAATATTTTTTCGATAATATAAAAATTATTACAAATATTTTCATTAATTATATTTTGCATATTTTTCAAAAATAATTTACTTATACCATAAGTTACAAGTATAATTATCCTTAAAGATAGAGAGCTTACCGCCCCGCCCTTTATAGTCCAGTCCTGTTGTCATGGAAAAAGAGTGTGTTTTCTGTCAAAGAAGCATGCTTAACACAGCCTATAGCGTAAATTAGCCACATTATAAGCTGCAAAATTACTTATTCTACTAATATTGGAAATAATACAACGGAAAAAACCTATTACAAAATGAGGCATAATCAACAAACCTCCAACAAGTATCCTTTTCTTTGAGAGTATTGACAACCACCTTGGAGTCGTTCTCCACAATTACAAACTTATGGCTTTTATCTTTAGCAACATCCAACGCTAAGCAATAGGCGCTGCTTCCCCACACAAAGTATCAGCGAAATCCAACTGTTTAGTATGCACCCAGAGCACCTCTCCAAAATGGTTAATTGTCACTACTGCAATACACATGCTTTTCAGTCCTATCCTAACATCACAATTCAGTTTGAGTCACTCTTGGAGAGAAAGGTGCCAGTCATCCAACAAAATCGGAGCAAGATTAGGGAACAGTGAAGCACGGTAATCTGTAAAAGATATATGAATAGAGTTAATGCACTAATTAGCATTATCCAACTTATTATTGTGTACCTTGTCATTTCGAACCTGCCATATGGTGTTGACAATCGATGAAGCGTAAAAAAAAAACTTCATCAGTGTTGATGCCTTGAACTTTTAAACCCCAGAGAAACTTTACCTAGTCCCACATGCAACTAACAGTGCGTGCAATCGGATAAATTCCCTAAGGGGACGACCTCCACGGATGGAAGGCCAAGTTGCAAGTGAGAAAAAGATGTTCCATTAATTCTTCCTCCATCCCATAAATTGGACACTTTGTCTCCACTAAGCAGAATCTTTTATTAAGAATCGAGCAGATCGGTAACGCATGAGACAAAATACACCACCACAAGACTTTATGTCGCTCTAGAATTTTACTATTCCATAGTTTATTTCAAAGTGAGGGGGCAACATCACAATAAACCACCCTCTGTAAGACTTGAATCAAGTAAGCTGACTTGTTGGAGAATCTCCCATTCTTTTCCATAAGTTATCTTTAATAACAACATATTAAGTTAATTGGTTACTGTAATTGGCTAATCATCCTGTTACCCTAAGATAGTTACCTGGTCGAACCTTCTTATCTTTTATATGTATATTTATCTTTTTATTAATTTACTCTTTTTTCCTCCAATCTTTCTAATTTCGAATTATCTTGTCACAATTACTCTAAAATATTTCTCCCATATTTTTTTTTAACATTTTTTTAAGTTTTCCCCACAAAATAATTTTTTTTTGAAAATTATCATATTTGTGTAAACTATGCTAAAAAAACATAAAAATGAAAAATCTCCTTGTTTTGTAGGGTTAAGTGAACCCAAATCCACTATTAATTCAGATACCAAACTCAAGAAGTGGTTGAAATCTTTGTTTAAGGATTAAACCCTTTGGGCTTATGCAAGCTTAGTCTTCATTTAGCCTCCCCTAATAAGACTTTAGGGCTTTTCAACATAATAACTGAATTTGGGCCCCACAAAGCCGAGTATCAATTTTCAGTAAACATCACCAAATTGTCATTTATCTCAATTGATTATTACTCATACGAGTCATTTAAAGTCAAATGGAGGGAACCCGGCCAAAACTAAAATGATGGTAAAGGTCCCTTTAGTTCAGATTTTTGACTATTATTGTTAGTTTATATAATAAGAATACAGGAATGAAAAACTATTATATTAAAAAATAAAATCAAATTAAAAGCTTTTTGGTGGGTTCTTAAAGACATGATTTAACACCATCCATATAACATGTACATACATACATAACTTTCATATATATACACAAACGGAGTTTCCTTTTCAGGTCCACTTTAGAAAGTCAGCTTAAGATGTTGAAATAGATTAGATTAAGCTTAAAAGTTAAAACTTTGAGGAGGTCAAAGTAAGTTTTTTTCTCCCCCTTAACAATGATCATAATACTTGTTAGTAAATAAAAACAATCCTAATTAGGATTTTTACCTTTGAATTTTGACATGTACCAAATCATGCTCCCTGAATTTTTAAAGTCGTTAAAAATACTCCCTGAACTATTGAGATTGTTAGATTTAAGGACTTTTTAAATGAAAAAGTCTAACATAGATGAAAATTCAGGGACCATGATTTATTACATATCAAAGTTCGAGAGTGATTTGGTAGATATCAAAGTTTAGAGAGTATGGTTTAGTATATAAACAATCACTGGAATAGTAAAATTGGATGCAATTAGACAAAAGTTCTTAAATCTAACAATCTCAATAGTTTAGGGGACATTTTTAACGACCTTAAAAGTTCAAGGAACATAATTTGTTACATGTCAAAATTCAGGTGGCAAAAATCTTAATTAGCCTAAAAACAAGTCACTAAAGCCAACAAATAAAGACTATTTCAACAAAAAAAAAAAAAAAAAAAAAAAAAACCGGTAATATGATTTGTCCACAGCTGTTTTTGGCTGTCAATTTTGGAGATTAGGCCAAAGAAAATGAATTGGGACTTTTTGGACATACTTGGTTTGTGAAAACAAACAAACAAACACAATTGTGGACTAGTGCATGTTCATGGGAATAAATCAGTAACGTCTTGGAGATATCTTATTAGCCTAATAGAAACGTTTTTATGTTGAGATATATTCAAAGTTATACTGAACGTGCAAGGCTTTTAAAAAATTTCCAAACAAGTGTGCATTGTAAAAGAATCTTTTGATTTATATACTTTGTACACCAAACTTGGAAAGATTGCTGCTCTTTTCTCTTTCATTACTTAAAGTGAAAAGTTAGTTTACCTTTACAGCTTTTAGGATACAGAAAAATGGTGGATGGAATATCAATTCAAATAAGCCAGAATCCAATGGAATGGAAGCCCTGTTGAGAATTGAGATTCCTTGTGTCAAATCCAAGAGCCATGGGAAATTGGAGCTTCAAAAATATGGGTTTGGACTTATTATCCACATGACCCTCTTGCAAAAGTAAAAGAGAATCTTTTGAGAGTGAGAATACCAAACAAAAGTAAATATCAGAAGTAAGCATTGCTTAAATTGGAGTAAAAGGTGTTCATTTACAGATTGAAGGAAGTTGCCACACTTAGTAGGCAGATACAGATAAGAACAAAGCTTCAAAATTGGAAATATTACAAAACATGTTTTTTTTTTTCATTTCCATTCTAACTTAAGATAGACTCAACCCTATTACCCCTCTTCATTACACTGAATAAGGTTTAGACAGTTTCCTCTCAGTTAATCCAACTCACATAAGAACATACATGTGATTAAAACAAGAGTGAAGAAAAAACAAGTTAGAGTAATCACACTTCCTAACAATATACATTTTAGGTGGCACACTCAGTTATGGGAACTTCAGCTAGTCGAGTAACTGACACCGCTTCGGCAAATGAAATATCAGGTGATGGCTGTAGAGACTGGGTGTAGTTGAACTCAATCTGCAACCGCTGATGAAGAGGAAGGGATGCCATTAATCCTTTCTTCATATCAGCCTGCAATTCCCTTAGAGGAATTGCAGCCAAGAAGTTCTTTATGTACTCTTTGCAAGACTCCTTTCCCTTACAAACAACCTCCTCTTCCTTCATTGGTTCTTCTGGCTTGGTTTCCAGTGCCTCAACTACTGGGGAGGACACGTTCACATCAAGCACCTGGCTCTTGGTTTCTGCTGCTGTAGCCACAATCTGCTGTTCGCTGGTTGTTTTATCTTCCGATCCTTGTGTCACATTTGACATCTTGTGAATTACAGTGTTACAGTCAAATTTCAAGATGTAGGCCTGGTTGCAGCCTTCATATAGCCTCTCCCCCAAGGTGTCAACAATGTAGTATGCCTCTGGTTCCACCTTGAGAATGAAGAAATGGTCATTCCAACTGACAATGAAAACTTGCGGTTCACCACTGCTTACACATTCAGAACCCACGCGACTAATTTCATCCCAAATGTTATCAAAGGACATGGCACCATGTAGAAAGTCAAACCGATCCTCATCTATTATTCCTTCAGGATGGAAAAACCCAATAAACGATTTCTGTGAAACGACAGAAAGGGGGCGTATTTTGGCTTGTAGGACTGTATCAAGATCAAAGTGCTTGTCAGGAAATAACTCCTTGTATGTCTCATTTTGACAGAGATTCCTCCATTCCAAAGAACCTTCTCGGATTAGACTGTCAAACTGAGACTTGATGGGCAAGTGGTTTTGGTTGTTTTGGAACCAATCAGCAATAACAGCAACTAGTGCAGTACATGCACTCTCACCTGCTGCCCGCTCACTTCGCTGATCAATGGAAGCAAAGAAGACCTGGGTTTGAAGCCTCATGTTTCCATCACGGCTTGTTACTTCTTTATACTCCCAACTGCCAATGGCAAAACTGTCATCCCCAAAGTCAGAAACTGATGATCTGTTTGCTAATGAATCCTCCTCAATTTTATGCCGCTGTATAAATAGTTGCCAATGCCAATGCTATGTTAGAACATTCTATTTCTTAAAATAAGCACAAGAATTTAGAATCTAACATAACTCACTTTAAGAGCACTAGAAGAAGTGCATCAAATAAAGAAAGCAAATGGTAATGAATTCTCACCCCTAGAGAAAGAGATTCATCAGAGCTAAGTTGTCGACGATCAAAATCAATATCATCACCACCTTCTTCTCCATTACCCTTTTTTAGTAAGGGTTCTCCCTTGGCTTTAGGGGACCTGAAGCTAAGCTTTCTCTTCCTCCATGACAGCAAGCTACGCTTTGAGCCTAAAATTAAGGGTGTTTCAGAGACTGATGTAGATGAATCCTCAACCTTTGAGCATCCCACATCTGATTTGCGGTTGCTATAGTACACCCAATCCTCATCTTCCGTATTCATCCTTGCACTTGAGTAAAATGATACTCCAGCATAATTTGCATTGGCCAGAGTTCCATAGCTAAATGACTTCCTAACTGTAGCATCCTCTTTTCCCTCATCCGATTCTCCTTCCTCAAAATCATCGAGTGAATCTGAGTCAAATGGATAGTTATACTCCCCATCGCTTTTGGCAGAGCCCCTGCCCTCACTACCATCTTCTTCACGACATGCCTTTTTAGCTTTCCTGGAAGAAACATAGCCCGTAAAAAGTTTAACTTTTCTAAGACCAGCTTTAAGAGCAGAGAGTTCGTCTTTTTCTGTTGAAACAGCTTCCACCGATCGAGTTGGTGATGGAGCAGGAACAATTGATCTTTCTACGGGCTCTGCAGTTTCATGTGAAGTTCTCAGCTCCAATAAGCTCAGCGTTAACTGCAAGATTTAAGGAATTCTAAGATCAGAAAATGTCAAATTTCATGGGGTAATAAAACCGAGGCAACCATAAGGACTAAAAGTCTACAAAGAGAAAGAACATACACAAAGTGTGGGACAAGGCTCAGATGAACCCCCACAAGGTGTAAGGGGGATGTTTAATTCAAGCTCCTTCTCTTCAGCAGCTGAAACAAACTCAGCAATGTTTACCAATGCTGTTCCAACCACAGGAATCTTGTTCTTAGATCCTTGGTTCAAACCCTGATTTATATGATGAAAATCAAGTCAGTAATTTTTATATCATACCAAATAAATCTTCTTAAAATCAGAAACGATTTAGATACATAAAATTTGAACTTGGCATAAAAATAGAAGACAAATACTTCCCATTCAAAACCCTTTAGTCACTCCTAACAGTCAAAAGTCAAACACCCCAGAAAACAAAATCTCCATAACCCACACTACTAAATTTATTTCCTTCTCCATCCATAAATCAATGAAGAAATCGTCGTTAGAAAAGTAAAATAACAGCAATCGGATCTACTCATCACAATAATCCATTTTCAAACCTAACATCAGTCCATTTTAAGTTGAATTGACTCTTTGATTTCAGAAAAGACACTAATAGGACCCTGTACAAATATACTAGAATTGTTAGTCGAGAATTTTCAAGATTTCAAAACCTAAAATAAAAAAAAATAAAACACCCATATTTCAATTCA
This sequence comes from Cannabis sativa, assembly GCF_029168945.1. Lineage (NCBI taxonomy): Eukaryota > Viridiplantae > Streptophyta > Magnoliopsida > Rosales > Cannabaceae > Cannabis > Cannabis sativa. Next base: position 19,344,405 of record NC_083608.1, read on the forward strand.
CCTAATCAAAAAACCCGTAAAGAAAATCTCGAATTTTCTCCATAGAAAATGAAAACCCACCAAATTCAAAAAAAAAAAAAAAACCCAGAATAAGAAAGGTAGAGAGAAAAAGAAACTAACATTGAAAACAGTAAAGGCGATCTCCCAAGGATGAAACACATTGTCCTTATAGGGTGAGAAAGAGCAGATGCTTTGAAACTCTTCATCCCAGTCGACGACGCCGTTTTCAATGGAAGAAGCATCAACTTCCCTAGTAAAGTTTCTTTTAACGGCCGGTCGCCGGAGAGAGCTGAGGGCCATCTTGGGTCCTTTCCACCGAATCTCTAAGGTCAACTTTCCCGGTTCCCCACCAGAGCCCTCCCGCACCAGATCGCAACCCTCCAACCGCCGAACCACAAGCCTCACCTCGTATTTCTTCGCCGGCAGCGGTGGCCATGGACGCCACTTCATCATCTTCACCACCATTCTCGCTAAAAACCCAGAACCAGATTAAAAAAAATTAAATAACAACGACAACCTCGGAAGCCAAAAACCTCAAATGCCCAGATGAAATCTACTCGAGAAAATGAAAATGATAAATCCCAAGAATGATTTTGTATGGGAAAATTGTACTCTTTGCGTTTGTCTAGTATTTATCCCGAGAAAAGCTTGGAACAGGTATAGAAAAAGAGAGAGAGAGATGAAGAAATGGGCAGGAATATGCCGTTATTGTTTTTGGTATGAATAAAAACTTAGAGAGAGAAAGAAGAAGTCGAAATTTAAGAGAGAGAAAACAGAAACTGTTGAAAACATAGAGAGAGAGAGAGAGAGAGAGGGTTAGATAGGTATGTTTGGTTTAAATGACTTTACTTTGGTCCTCCACTCTCTCCCAACCCTTGGCCTTGGGTTAAGGTTTTTATTATTTTATTAATATTTATTTATGTTTTTTCGTGGAAATTAAAAATGAAAAACTTTCTTTTTAATTATTTATTTTTCCTTAAAAATAATAATAATAATAATTACTATTATTTTCTTTTTGTGAGAAAACGAAAGTCGTCGGAGGATGACGATGATTATGCCACATCGGACGGTGAAGGGTATTACGTGGATCTTTTCCCATATCAAACGGCGTAGAAACCTTGAAGTTGACCTCGTTTTTTCTTAAAATTAAAAAAACATATATAAATAAATAAACAATTATAAAAGGTTTCTAAATATTATTGATGTGGATGAGATTTTTTCTGGGCTATAATTAAAGAGCGAGAAAAATATTTATAAGCCAGTGCACTTTATGAAAATTAATATAAACATTTAAAAATTTAATGACACTGCGATTTATTGACACGTACAAAATATTGCCTGTTAAAAAGCAACAAATAAAATTTACTAGTTCTTTAGGATTGGTTTGGTACGGTAGTATTATATTAAATAATAAATAACAGATAAAGTAATGTATTGCATTAATTATTATGATTAAAATTTTTAATACAATGTATGTTGTATTATTTAATTTATAATAAATTGTGTATAATATTTACAAATAATTCGTGGTCAACACCAATATTTGATCCGGACCTGAGACTTGAACCCGAACCTAAATCTAAGATTTGGACCCGAACCGGAACCCAAACCTAGGACCTGGACCCAGGACCTAGGACCCAGGACCTAGGACCCAGACCACAGACCCGGACATGGGACTCAGACCCAGACCCCAGACTAATACCCCAGACCCAGACTCAGACCTGGACCCAAACTCGGACTCGAGACCCAAACCTGGACCCATACTCGGGACCTGAGACCCAAACTCGGGACTTGTACTCACACTTGGACCCGGGACCCGAACCCGGAATCGGGACCCGGGACCCGGACCCAGACCCGGGACTTAAACCCAGACCTAGGATCCAAATCTAGACCCGGACCCGTGACCCAAACTCGGACTCGTGACCCGAACCTGGACCCAGACCCGCGACCTGAACCCTAGACCCGAGACCCAGACCCATAGTTGATGTTGGGATCGAGTGTATTAAAAGTATAATATAACTTTACACAATCTATTAAATACAAGTCAATATCAAATATAGTATTGTATTTAAATAATACAACACAATCTAATACAATACGGTGTACCAAACTAGCTCTAAAATAATGTATTTAGCCACGTGTTTATTCTCCATTTTTAAGTTCCACTATAACGGTTGATTTATTTAATTAATGCAACCTTACTTTTTTTAGTTACTTTTTTAAAAAAAATGTAAAATTTAATACTAGAAGTTAAGCATTTTTCTAAAAAAAAAAGGCTGGATAAAATAAAGTAGCTATTAAATGTTTTGTACAATTAACATCAACTAGTAATAATAATAATAATAATAATATAAAAAGGAAAAATTGAAAACAAATTAAAGTTAATAATATATAAAAAAAATATATATCTTTATATATTAAAAGTGCCTATCTAACGGCATTTCTTGGTTTAACAAAATATACCTTAAAAATAAAAGAATATTCTGTTAAGTTTAACGATGTTAATAGGTTTGATCTCCCGTTAATAAATAAACTCAATAATTAAATCCAAAAAATCAAACAATCGATTTTACATCTCTCTAACAAACTACAATTTTTGAAATTTTTTTACATCGCTTCATTCACATATTCTCTAAAAAATAAACTCAATAATGTAAAAAAAAATTAAACAATCTTTACGATTAACCCATTCATCCCAATCCCAATCGAGCGATTGATTGGTGGATGCCCATGAAGCCTCTCAAAAAACAATGGCCTCTTCCAATCGAGCGATACTCTCTTCTTTTGAAGGAATCAAAATCGGACTGCAACAATAATGGCCTCTTCCAGAATCTGGTGGAAACTGGTGGAGGTTGGATGATGAAGATGTCAAAATTAGGATTTTGGCTGAGGCCGATGACTGTGACTCGGCCACTTATACGAATGTGAGAGCTGGTTTCTAAAGACCATGTTATATTTGCGGCTTTTTCTACCCTAATTGTGGCGGTGGTGAGTTTCAAGCACAGTTTTATTTTTGTGTATTTTTCTTCATTGCTTTCATTTTAATTTTTGTGTGTGAATATCTTTGGGTCAGCTTTCAGAGATTTCAATAACGCATTACTTGACGGCATCAATATTCACCGAACCGAGCAGCCAAATTCTGTGTTTGGTAGATTGTGATCCTTACGGTTTTGACATTCTCTGTACATATCAATTTTGCTCTATGGTTAGGCATCTTGACACTGAATTATCTCATATCATTTTCTACTTTAAATGCTTGTTTAATCTATAATCACTCTTCTTCTATTTAAGAAAATGGCGTACGATTCAAACAATTTAAGGGTCGGAGAGATAAAATCAATTGGAGTTTTTTCTTCAGATTCTAACAAGTACTGTATTCCAAACTATATTTTAATTTATGTTAAAAATTTGAACTATTTGTTGTTTTGATAATTATGGGGGTTAAGATGTGTCCACAAATAGGAGATGGTGCTACATCGTGTTGTGGGTGATTGGGGATTCAGAGACAAGATGGAGATTGTTGATTATATGTAAGAATCCATTAAGAATTTATAAATGTACATTTTTTTTTTCTCTAAGGAGTCAATTGAGGGTGTTGATTTTTTTTTTATTATTATTGTCCTTATATCTCTTTTATTTGTCGTTTACGTTTAGAGTTTTCATTGATTCATACAAAGAGAAATTATTTACCTTTTTCATATACTTTTATTGTAGAGACTCCTAAATTCAATTTCGCTTAGATTAATTGGATAATGTTTATTTTTATAGGATATTGATCAAATTAAGCCACCTTAACTATTAAGCAGCTTTCGTTCATATTGGCATTTTCTGGTGTGTTGTCATTTTTGGAGTAACAATTTATGGTTCTTCTTTTACTTACCAAGTTCTTCCAATTAATATTTGTTTTTTAATTTAGAAACATCTTAAGCTCCAAAAGACTATTTGTATTAAGCAATGTAAAACAGAAAGTTTAATGGAATGTTAATTTATTGTCTTTCTTATAAAAATTTGTACCTTTATTCTCTTGACATAACATAATTATATATACATAACTATATTTTACTAACTAAATACAATGACACAAAAATTATTTTAATAAAATAAATTATTCATTAAATAAAATACTTTTAGTTACACAAAGATTACTAACCAAATATTTTTAGTTATTGAAATCTAAAAAAAAATCAAAAAATCTAATTTTACGTGGCTCGGCACGTAACTTTTATCTAGTATATATATACGTAGTTGATTTCCAACAAATTAATAAAATTATTTTTTTTAATATACTTTTAAAATTCAATTAATTGAAAACACGAGAAGTTAAAGATGTTAATGATTTTAAATTTATAATGAACTAAAATCATTTAAATGTTTCTTATTTTGAAATTTTAAATTTGATTTCCGTACAAAAATAAAATTAAACTTGATATTTTATTTCCACACTTTTCTTCTTACTACAAATTACTTGATGATTTTTTCGTGTATATATTTATATTCTTTCTCGTTTTTTTTAAAAAAAATTGTAATTGAGTAATTGGAGAGGTTGGTGATGGATTAAACTAGTTTGTTAATTTTAACCATATTTAGTAATGGTGTGGGTGTAATACACAATCCTTGTTTATATATATATGTTTATCAATTTTAGCAACTGATTAATTAGTGTGGTATAATTATAGTTACAACAGGAATTTAATTGTTCCATTATGTGGAGTACGTACTGGCATGACATCTCAATTAAATGATATTTAGTGCTTAGTTTTTAATACCAAGAAGAAAAAATTCCTTTACGAATAAGGATCTTGTCCATTTTTTTATATTCAATTTAAAAATTAAAAAAAAAAAACTTATAATTAAAGTGGCATTTAATTTTTTTTCCAGGTATATTTAAAATAATAAAAAATATATATTGTCAAGATTCTCATTGAATAAATGTGTATGGTCGTTATTAAATTAAATTGTACCTTTGGTTAAACAAAAATATGTTTGTGTTTTTGGTTTACATGAGGATTAAGGGTGCGTTTGGAAGTAACTGTGTAATTACTAGGTAGTGTAATTACATATGAATTTTTAATATCTTGTTTGACAAAATAGTTAGTAATTACATGGGAAAATAATATTTTTTAGTAGCTAGCTAATGTTTAAATGGAAAGTTTTTTGTAATTACAATTACATTCAATTCTCATGAGGGGAGAATTGGCGAGTGTAATTGGAACCCCTCAATTACTTCAAATTACACAGTTACAGTGTAATTACATGGTCAGACAAACATGATAAATTGTGTAATTACCTCCAATTACACACAAATCTAATTACATTGTGGCTTTCCAAACGCACGCTAATAGTTTAAGAAAACTTTCCTAAAAAAAAGGTTTAAGAAAACTCTCGTATAATAATTTTCACATGTTTCTTTCTCCGATGTATAATGTGGGTTGTTTAGCTTCATAATCTAAGAATTGTTTTCTATTTTTAAACAAAAAAAAATAACTTTTAAAAACTAATAGAAGGTGTTTCATCCAATTTTTTAAGAATACTTTTTTAAAAAATTGAGTTTTATAAAATAAGAAAATAAAAAACATTAAAGTGTTATTTTCTATTTTTTTAAAAAATCTAACATATTCTTTTTACTTTTTTGCTCACATACTAAACTTGGATCGCGAACTAGGACCTAGACCTAGACCAGGACAACGACTTAGACCCCGGACCCGAACCCTGGTCTCAGACCTGGACCCCGACCCCAGTCCAAACCCGGATCTAGACTCTAGACCCAGACCTCGGACCCCAGCCCGGACTAGGACCAATACCTAGATCCAAAGATCCGAATCCGGACTTGGACCCGGACCCCAGACCCGAATCCAGACCTGGACCCCAAATCTTGTTAGGGTTTATGCCTTGAAAAGCATATAAAGAAATTTTATGATTATTAATAAAGAGTTGAACATTTTGATATGTACATGAATATTAAATTATTAATATTTATTATTGAATAATTTATATAAATATATAAAAAAAAAATATCTTATTCATATATGAGGATGTGACTTGTTGCTTTATAGAACTAAGATCACTTAGCTATGAATAAAACAGTTAGCAGCATATTAAAGCTATAGAATCTTTAATCAATGGTTGCTAGTACAGTTCATTGATGTTTGTCCTTCGGTGCAAGTAATCTTAGTTTGGATTACTGACGTAGTATGACATCTAAGTGAAATGTGTTGTATATAATAGAGATTACATATGACGAGGACCGATATGAATAAAATTGTCTTTATCAAATATGACATTTACTATAAAGACCTAATTTATATCATAACGATGATCAATAGATCGGTCTAAATCTTGAGTAACTATATACTCTTGTTCATATTATTAATTTCTTTGATTCACTCGTTAAAGTTTCTAAGAGAAGATGATTCTTACAATTTCTGTTTTATGATTCAAATAATGTGGATGGCTGGGAACATGATCTACAATTATAGAATCTTGACTTTCTTAACAGATCAAATGTTGGTTCCCTTTAAGTGTTAATTCTGGAACTGAAAAGTTGTGCATAAATTTAGATGAAATCTAAATTATATTTTCACTAGTGAATAAACAGTACTTAAGGATAAAGAAGTAATTAGAAGGGTAAAATAGTAATTTAATTAAAACTAATTGCGAATCGACACAATGAGAGTTAATCATTAAAATTGATTATATTATTGGACACTGCAATAAAACTCAATAAATATAATTCTATGATTATTAAGAATTCAATTTTATATAAAATATTTATAGTAAAGTAATTATTGATATTTAACATGTAAAAAAAAAAGGTGATCCATTAAAGCAAATTTTGACCTAATTATGCTTTGATATATCTTAATATATAATATAATATAATTGTTGTGTATACATTGACATCCATTCTTTTCTTGTAAGTAAAATAAATGGAGTACAACGTTTGCTCAAACATCGGTTGTAACAATCAGTTCAGTTTACATATACAGCTTACCATTTAGTTAATGATGTGTATAAGTGCAGAATTAATTAGATTATTTATTTTCATTTTTTTAAAAAGTGTAAACTCTAGTACTAAATTCATTAATTTATCTTTTACACGTTTAACTAAAATTAAAATGTGTTTCAAGCACGTTTAACTTTAGTACTTTAGTTGGTTGAAGAGAAGACCAAGGCAGCAAGTTTTTGTTGAAACTGATTGTCTTACGGTGGTACAAGCACTTCAGAGTCAGGTGAAGATGATTTCATTATTTGGTATTGTTATTTCAGACTGTAAGTGTTTACGGTGGTATTGTTATTTCGGAGTTAAAAAATATTTCAATTTGTTTTGTTAAGCGGTCAGTTAATATAGTAGCTCATAGTCTTGCAAGAGCTTCCATCTTACATCCTGATCATAGTTTCAGTTTGGGGATATCCCAACTGATTTGCTACCTTATTTAGTAGCTGAATTTGCTGGCTAATAAAAGTTTCTTTGCCTTAAAAAAACAAAAAAAAATTAAAATGTGTTTCTATGTTTTAGGGCACTCACAACAGTATTTTTATTTCATTTCATTAAAATTTTATTTTTTTTATTTTACTTCAAATATTTACATTACAATGTGTATTAATTTTTTTATTTTTTTTCTCTATATAATTTAAATATTATATTTCTAATAAATATTCATTACTTTGATATATATATATATACTATTAACATCAGAATAATCAATGTGAGAAATGTATCGGTTTAAAATAGAAAATAATCGGAAACAATATTTTATTATGATGTTTACTAAACTGTCTGGAAAGAAAACCATAATCATATTATTTTGTTTACATAGCTAGGAAAGGTAATCGGAATGCTTTAATTTGACAAAATTGCGATTATTAGAACATGTAATTATTTTCTGTTTATAGAATTTTAAGGAGTATATTTGTCTTTTTCATTTTTAATTAATAAAATTAAAATTAAAATAAATTAAGTAAGGAAAGGGAAAGACATTCTCCATACAAATGGAGAGAGAACATTTACCTTTGTTTTCTCCCTAATTTGTTTTCTCCTTTCCAAAATTTAGTAAACAATTGTATGGAAATCAATACCATACCATACAATTCATTCTCATTCCCTTTAAGTAAACATGCCAGATGTAAAGAAGCTACTATTCATCTTTTTAAACAAAAAACCTAAAATAGTGCACTTGATAAAAATGATTTTTTAACACTTTTGAGTTATATTATGAAATTTGAGCTATTAACTCAACAAAAGAGTACTCTTAAAGAGTGAAATAATATGGTGGCAAATAAATTTGTTAGAGTCTCTATTTTATTATGTCCATCTTTTCACTTTGGGAAATGTTCCAATTAATTTGTTGTGGCACATAAGTAGCGAATTTATTTGATTAATAAAATTAATTTTCCATTAAAAAGTAAAATCAATTAAAGAAAGTTTCTGAAAATTTTGATTTTAATTTTTACACCATGGTGAACTAGTACTTATGCAACAAAATATTTCCTCAAAAAAAAAAAAAAGAGTACTTATGCAACAAAAGAAAAGAAAAAGAACCAATTAATTATGTTTTTATATAATCATATTTGCTTTAAGATTATGTAAGGATTGAAATATAAGGCATGTGTCTCATCATCTCACATATACATATATTTATAATATAACACCACTACACAACATTATCATGCCCCTTATGTCATGCTTCGTTGGTCAAGACACAATATAATAATATAAGTCAATGTAATTACTAATATAAGGATGTTTATTTTAGGGTTTTTGATCATTTCTTACAGCACAAGTGAATAGAAAGCTTCTCTGTTTTTTTTTTCTTTTTTTTTTTTTGGGGGGGGTTAAATGGTTTTGATGGAAACTATATAGCTTTTTTGACTCGATGTCAACCACAAATATAAAATATGGGGATAATATATATATGGATATTTTTCTTGGTGGGTACAGTATATATAGTATAGACTATATAAAGAGAGAGGACTCGATCTGGTATACATTTTCATTTTGATTTGATATATGTGAGACTCACATGGTATACGATCATTTAAATTTCAACATGTAGAATTTTATTTTTTTTAAAATCAACATGTAGAGTTAAATATTATTACATAACAATTGTACGAATTTGTAGTTAATTAATAATAAAAAAACTATATATATACGAATTTGTGATTAGTGTCTAAGAAAAATACGTACAGATCAAAATTGAATCAAATTCAAATAATACATGATAATTTTATGAATTATACTAGAGTTAGCATGTGTTATAAGACAAAATTAATAAGGAATTATGATCTGTATATATTCTGCATATTATTATAATTATTAATTTATAGTTTAAATATTATTTATTTCTTATATGAAAATAAATCGAAATTATAAAAAAAAATCTTTAAAAAGGAGTAATACATATTTTTTAAAGGCGATTAATATTACATAGTTTATTAACACTTTAACACAATTAATTAATTGATATTAGTTAGAATTTTGTTCACTGTAGTATTAAATATTTAATTTATGATAAATTACTAATTCATCAATTTTGAAAGTTTATTATTCACAAACAAATTGATATCTATACAATATACTAGGTGATTGTTACGTGCCAAGCCACGTAGTGTTAGTTTTATTTAGTATTTTATAGTTTTTTATTTTAATTAATAATTAAAATAGTATAATTATTTGAACGATTTGTTTTATAAAAATAAAATATGTGTCAGTATATTTAGTAAGTAAAACATAGTTGTGTTATAATAATGTATGTTATTAATAGTAAAATGTACATTAATCTTCTAATTGAAAAAAGTTCTATTATCTCATTTCATATCTAATAACAGCTACACAACTATATATTTATAGACTTTCACATTCTTTGCAAATTACTAATAAGCACCAATAATATTTTCATATTCTAATATTTTTCAACCTTCTCCTCTTGGTGGTAAAATTAAAAATAAAACTAAAAATAAGCACAAACATATAAGGTAAATAAGCACAAACATATAAGGTAAGCACAAAAATCTCTAAGCCAACACAATCAATCTTCTTTTATATTATCTTTTTTAGATATTTTATCTATATTTTTCTTTTTTAAAAAATAAATAAAAAAATTATTAATATTCTCCAAGATATGTTTGTTAGAGAGATATGTGGCTAAGATGATTTTTTTAATTAAAAAAGAGATTATTAATATTTAAAAGATTGTTTAATTTTTTGGTTTAATTATTGGGTTTATTTTTTAACGGGAGATCAAACTTAATCGTTAAATTTAACAGAATATTCTTTTATTTTTAAGTATATTCTGTTAAACCAAGAATGTTAAACCAAGAAATACCGTTAGATAGACACTTTTAATATATAAAGATATATATATAGGGCAAGATTATGGTAGGACTTAGCAAAAGTTCCCTACCGGTAGGGAACTTTTTTTTACCATTGATTTTAGATCGTGTGGTTATTATAATGTAAGGTATATACTCTTACGATAGGACTGCTTGTATACGATTAAAACTTTATACATATTATAATAATATTTAATTATATTTATTTTTTTAAAAAATAATATTAATAATTAAAAAATTTATTAATTTTTATTTTGAATTATTTTTTTAAAAGTTATTTTGAATTATTTTTTTTTAAAAGTTATTTTGAATTACTTTTATATTGGTATTTATTTTCAAAAAAGAATTATTTTTTCTAAACTCATTTTTTTGGCTTCTTATTTTTTTGACTTTTCATAATTTACTGATGGTTTTTTTTTTTTTTTTGGTTTACACCTAGTCTTTTCTTTGTTTTTCTTTTAGGCTGTGTGATTCTGGTGTTATTGACTGTTTTTTCAGTGGTTTTTATTTTGTTATTTGGCTGCTCTTTTGAGACGCCACTTATAAAAAAAATTAATTAATTCGGTTTGATATTATTTTTTCTGCCAAAAAAATTGAGTTTAAGAGAAACAAGTTGGTACGGTTCCAATTAAAGAGCATATAAAATCATTCAAGCGATCCGATATCAGAAGAATTTTTAAAAATAAATATCTATATAAAAATAATTTAAATTAATTTTAGAAAAAAATAATAATAATAATTAAAAAATAAAAATTAATAATTTTTTAATTATTAATATTATTTTATTTTTTAAAATGAATATATTATTAAAATATTATTATAATATGTATAAAGTTTTAATTGTATACAAGCAGTCCTATAGTAAGAGTATATACCTTACTTCATAATAACCACAAGATCTAAAATCAACGGTTAGAAAAAAAGTTCCCCACCGGTAGAGAACTTTTGCTAGGTCCTACTATAGTATTACCCTATATATATATATATAAAAAAGTAAAAAAAAAATGGTAAGGAGTAGTTTAGTTAAATCAATTCTTTATATATTATTTATTATTTTAATAATATAATTTTTATATGTATCTTTTCTTTCAAATTTTCTCTTTTCCAATTTGATTTTTTTTATTATATTTATATTTATATAAAGTATGATGGACATGATCCTATGTAAATATTAAAGAAGAAAAAAATTATATATAACTTAAACATACGTAAATATGAGGTGGGGCATGCTCCACATATGTGTCCCTGTCCTCAGTCACGATGAATCGAGTTAAGGTTAATATTTTGGCTTAAGTTGAAAAATGCTTTTGTTTTTATCTATTAATCAAAAATATTATCGTATTATATATTAAGTGAGTTGCTCGATATACTATTACTCTTTACTTAAAGTTTAGCATATAATTTATATTAATCTAAAAGATCTTAGAGACATATTTATAAAAATGAATATATATATATATATAAAATTAAAAGTGAAAATTAATAATAATATTATGCTATAATGATATCATTAATAATAATATTTAAAAAATAGTGTATTATTAATTAATTTTCAACAAGTGAATCACCTTTCCCAATTCTTAAAAATAAGATTTTTTTCTCCTGAACTTTGACATGTACCAAATGATGTCATCTGAACTTGTAAGGTCGTTAAAAATGCCCCTCAACTATTAAAATTGTTGAATTTAAGGACTTTTATCTAATTTTAGTAAAAGAAATCTAACATTGATGAAAATTCAGGAGGCATGATTTAATACATATTGAAATTTGAAATGCATGATTCGGTAGATATCAAAGTCCGGGGAGCATGATTTTAGTACATAAACAATCACTGCGTAAAATTGAATGAAATTAGACAAAAGTCCTTAAATCTAACACTCTAAGGAATTTTTAACAGCTAAAAAAATTTAAGGACATGATTTAGTATATGTCAAAATTCAAGGAGAAAAAAATCCTAATTAGCCAAAACGAAAATTACCAAATTTAACTTACTTAACAACTGGTATGTATTAAGGTATTCTTGATCATATCTTATATTATATCTATGTATATAATTAATTATCAGAAAATTAATAATAGAATAGTACAAGTTAGTGCGATGTGGCGTACGTATGTATATGAGGATTTTGTTTTTATTCGTTACATAGAATGGCGTATGAAGACTTAATAATAAAGTAGAATATGTAGCTTATCTCTAATTAATGAAGAAATTAATTATACATATAATAAGAGTTGTAATTAAGCAAAACAGATATAAGATTTAGGGGTGATTCCAATATAAGAAACACTCAATATTTTCTTTACAATATGTATACCTGATTTATTATACACTTATTAGGATTATATATTGACTAAATTTTCAATCAACTGAATCAACCGACACATAATTATAATAAATGAGATTTAAACTAAAAATAATAATAGATATAAATAATGACATTAGAATTTTAATAAAAAAAAAAATCAACCCCAAATATCGGTAATAGCCTACTCTCTTTATATTTTATTAATCAAAATTACAAAATCAAAAATATGCTCTTGAATGCAATGGATAACAATGACAGAATTCTTTTTTCTCTAAGTACTCAAATTTTTAGATCTCTTTTTTAGGTCATAGGTGACCCCTTATATAAGGAAAAATGTCGGTGCTTCTCGCTTTAGGAGATGCAACCATTGCGGAGATATTTCAATTGTCTCCTTCATTTTTGGAGGTAGTTAAAACCCGATTCTTATGATAATATCCTGTTATTTTCGCGAGTTTGTATACGTAACCATCTTTGAGCTTCTTGTGGAGTTTGAATATTTGAATTAGTCACTGACGATGAGGGTCCCTCTATAGTGTGGTATGACCGGTAACCTCCTCTGGGGTAGTAGCCAATATTTAATTAGGGGTGTCGACCCATTGTGAAGGGGGTGACAGTTGCCATCTCGGGGTGTTACCCTTGAGATATCAACCCCTTCCACTTGATCTTCGACGTTGTGGGTAGCCTTGTCGTCATGAAGATGTGGCATATCCACCGTGTCTTATGTAGGAAAATGAACTTCTTGGACCATGAGGATGTAGGGGTTTAGGAGTACACCCTAGACTAACTTCATCACCCTTTGTATATCATTAAATTTGAGGTAGGGGTAGTGGTATCTACCCCGTAGACTGATTTGATCCCGTAAGTGTGTGGTGATCGTTTATTTATGAGGGTGTTAGTCTAAATTCTCCCTAAAGGCAGCCACCTTGCTCAAGCTAGGGGGAAAAGTGATCGTAAGAATTCTCTTCCAACGAGTCATGACTAACGGTCTACACCAACAATCATAACATTACACATTTTTCATCAATTCAGTCCCGATATTTTTGTGACACGCGTCGTTATTCTTACTATGTTACTATTGTCAAAATTTGAATAAACAATTAATATATTTTTGATTTTTTTACATTATAGTTGAAAAGATATCAAGAATGATTCAAATATAAAACATACGTTTGTGAAAAAAGAAAAAAAAATAGTATTACTATAAACTATATATGTGTACACAATCAAATATTCATTTTTCATAATTTTCTTCATCATTAGTTGAAGTTATTGCTCTAATAATCTCTAATAAAACGATCACTGTATTTATATATATTGTATTAAAAATTATTAAGTTTTATCTCAAAATCAATTGATAATGAATGGAGTAGCGCATGTTTTTATATATGACTCAATACTTTTACATTTAATTCATGTGGGACAATATTCTCTCTCCAATATCTCCATTCAAGATGATGGCTATTTTTGCTCACCAATCTTGAATCACCTTATCACAAGTCACCATTTGCTCGCTTATTTTTGTTCGGATCTCAAGCGTCTTTACACCATCTGGATCTCGTGCGGCTGGCTAACCATTTGGATATGTGTGGATTGAAAGCTCGCTAGGAATATGGCTCTGATGCCATGTTAAGAATCATGGGGTTCTATCTTAAAACTAATTGGTAATGAATAGAATAACACATGTTCTTATATATAGCTTAATACTTTTAAATTTAATTTATATGGTAAATCGTCACTCATATATATTTTAATTACTTTTTTTTTTGAGGGAAGTATATTTTAATAATTGCTTTTTACATATGATATAAAGCAATTCAATTAGAAGTTAATTAATTTTCTCTTGATTGTTTCTAATAAAAAATCAAACCTTGTCCAATAATTTTTTTTTAAAATAAAAATAGTGAAATACAAATTAATCAAAGGGGAGGGACCACACGTTGCTGAGTTTTTTAAGCCAATTATAGGTTATGTAGTTTTCATTATATGTCATAATAAAGAAATTAAGACAATATATATGGAATAGTCCACACGGCCTCATGCATACATACATGCAATTTTATTCAATTAGTAATATATACATAAAAATATATAATATATATAGTGGTTGAGCAATTACCCAATAAAGAAATCTAGACCTAATGGGAAATCACATAGCTTAAGCCTTAATGCAACTACTAACAAATATTTAACACAAATCTATGGGAACAAGTAGTCAAGTATTATTAAATAAGTTAATGAATATCGAGCAAAAATTAAGGGAAAATATTAGGAAATTAAATATCAAATTGTGTGTACTCATATTCTTTTAATATTAATATAAATATAATTTTGGATTTGTGTTTTAAAAAAATTATTTATTGGACTTTTATTAATGACAGCTCGGACTCTATTTTTTAAAATAGTACAAAATAATATCACGAGTTCAATTTTTGTCAATTTTTTTTTTCTTTATAACCAATCTCAAGCTAATTCGTTGTGCTAAGAGATAATATATAGATAAGTAGAACCTCTATCTAAGAATACTCTATTCAAGTAACTTCTAATTTGTTATAAAAAAATTAAGTCCCAATTTGGGCCAATTATAAATAAGAATAACCTCTAAATTGTAATTAGTTATACATTTTTTAAGTCCCGTATTAACAAAGTATACCTCTATATAAGAATAATCACATATTAATAGAAAATATACATATATTTTTTAAAATTATTTACGTAGAATTAATAATTTTATTCTAAATTGTAATACATGTATAAATATTATATTTACTCAAAAATAATTCTATTATTATATAGTATTAAGGATTGTTTAATGTTATTATTGTTACATTGATATTTATTGGTGTTTTAATTTTTTTTCCTAGTGTACCTCTATATAATTATAACCTCTCAATTAGAATATAATTTTCTTAGTCCCAAGTGTATTCTTGGATAGAGGTTCTACTGTATATCAATTATATATCAAATGTGGTTATGTAACAGAATTATTGGTTTAACAATGTTTTTAGATTTTTTACGTTAACTTTAGCAAAATATCTCAATTACTTAACAGTATATTTTTTTTTATTAATTTTATAAAATTATTATATATATTTAAAAACAAACATCGTAGATATTTTATATAAAAAAAATTAATTTTAATATATATTTAATCATAAAAATTACATCTATATAATATATATATAAATCTTAATTTCACCGCAAACTTTTTGTTTTAAAAATAAATAATGATATTGTTAAAAAAAAATTGATTAATGATATATACTTCTTATAATCAAGGTCAGTCCAAAGTTGAAATGGGTCATAGGCTAAAAAAAAAAGAATATTGGACCCTTACTATAAAGATAAATGATATGTTTAAAAATTATTAATATATATATATTTTAAAATGTATTTTTTTATTTGGGCCCTAAAATGAGTGGGCCCTAGGCCCAGGCCTAGCCTGCCTATGCCTAGGGCCGGCCCTAGGCCCAGACCTAGCCTACCTATGCCTAGGGCTGGCCCTAGGCTCAGGCCTAGCCTGCCTATGCCTTGGGCCGGTCCTGCTAATAATTTGTACAATTTATTATAACCACACTCTCCTAATTACAAATTATAAGAATGTATCTATCACTATCATTATTCTTTTAAAATATATATTTGGACATAATATATAAAATGTATTTTAAAAGTATAGTTAATTCTCTAATTAAACTCAAATTTTGTCAAAATATTTTCTAATAAAATCCTTATATATAAAACGATCAATATAAAATACGTATAACAATGAAATTTATTCTTTTATTGTACATATAAAATACATATATATAATCACATCTAAAGCGCACAATAATGTAGCCGCAATAGCTAAAAAAAAATCTCAAAGATCAAAATCTCAAATTCTATTTTAAAAATTTAAAAATAAAATACATTACCTAATGAAAAAAAATTTGAACTTAAATGTATTGCAATTAACATTAGTTAATTAAATCTAATAAAAAAGAAAACTAATTATACGTGCAATGCACGTAACATCAACTTAGTATATATATATATATGTATATATATAGTTATGCTATAACACATGTAGATTAGATTATTGTTATGTTCTATTTTTATGAAAATTGAGTTTATGGTTAATTTTGCACTTTTTTGAAAAGAATACCGATTAGCTTGAATTGTCACTTAATAAATAGAGTTCAATAAGTAAATTTTATAATATACAAGATAATAAATTGTATTTAGCCTAAAAAATATCCCTTCGGTTATTGCTAAATTTCACTTTGCTAAACAATATGCCTTCGGTTATCGCTAAAGTTTGCTATACTAAGGTTTGTGGAATAGGTTTTGTATCCCAAAATATCGGTTCATCACTTGGTAAATCATTAGTGTGAGGCAACTGTCTACTATAGCAATAGAAATCAAATCACACTAATTTAACAAGGTTCGATCAGTTGCATGGTAGTGGCAATTATCTACTATCTTTGGATGGAACAACCTTTGGTTTTAATCTTTATTGATTCACACTTAGTGCTACAATGGTAATAAACACCTATAACCTTACAATAACAGTTCGAGTTCTATGATTTTAAGAGTCTTTACATGAGATTTTGAGTATTGAAATTAGACTTGAGAGGACTCAATAGTGAATACATAGATGGTATATATAGGCTTTGTCCAAGAATATTAGAGGGACCAAATAAACAGTCTCTAATTAATTTTTAATTGTCGAGATTGAAGCTTAAAAGAGCTGACTTGTTATTTTAACTGAAAAAACTAATTCGTTTGACTAAGTTTAACTAAATCCACATAGATATGTAGCTTTGATCTCACAGTGTAGCCAAGGTCATTAGTGCTAATGTTAATTTAGCCATTAAAGTTAGAGTGAAAGCCTGAAAGGTGCTTTGTTTTTCCAATTGTAACAGGTGAGAGGCTTATGAAATCAGTTTGATTAACTCTTTCTGATTTAAATTTTGGTTGTTTTGATTTGCGGTCGTTGAAATAAAAGATTCTTTCTTTGTTTAAAAAGAAAATAAGATGCTCAAAGACCATATACATAACTGAAAAAAAAAAAAATTATGGAAAGACTTATCATTTTGGAATCTAAAATAAAATCTAGTTTAATTATTAAGCTCAATTTTTATTTATTTTTTTATTGGAATTTAATTATTGATGAAGTAATAAATTCAAAAAAAAAAAAATAATCATTTCTCTGTTGGAAATAATTATTGATGAAGTAAAAGATTCTTTCTTTGTTGGAAATATTTACTCTACAGCAGCCCAATACAAGGAGGCCCAATCAGCTGCAGCAAAGCCTGCTATCCACGAAAGTAGGGAAGAGCCGTTGGAATGCAATGATTAGGAGATCATTTCTCTCTCTCTCTCTCTTTTTGTACCCCTGTAACAAACTATGAGCTGTCATTTCTGTGACGTGTACATGCTCTAGAATATTCTCATTGTAATAATCCTTTTCTATAAATTCAATACACAATCTCAGCAATGATTTTAGCTGAGCATTCATCCCTTATTTTCTGGTTGTCTTTCCTATTATATCTCTGTTTTTGACTTGGTATCAGAGCGGGTTTCTCGGAGCGTGCCGTACGACATGGAGGGCGATGGAAACTCTGCAACCAGCGTTGAAACAACGACACCACAGTCCACAAACCAAAACTCAGCTCCGAATATAATCGTGCCTCAATTTGGGAGCACCCTGAACCAGCCATTTGCACTAAAGCTGGACCGTAACAATTTCTCCCTATGGAAAACAATGGTTTCTGCCATTGTTCGCGGACACCGTTTAGACGGTTACCTCAAAGGAACCCTCTCTAAACCCCTTGAGTTCTTACCACCAACCACTGAGCCTGACGACACTACTAGTTCTATTGTGCAGGTCAATTCGGCATTTGAACAATGGATCGTTAATGACCAGCTCCTTCTCGGCTGGTTGTATGGGTCCATGACAGAAGGAATAGCTTCCGAAGTGATGGGCTGTGACTGTTCCGCATCCTTGTGGAAAGCTCTTGAAGACCTTTTCGGTGCTCATTCAAAAGCAAAAATGGACGAATATCGCACCAAGATTCAGACAAGAAGGAAAGGGGCTCTATCTATGCCAGATTACCTTCGCCAAAAACGACAATGGGCAGACGTTCTTGCCCTTGCTGGGGAGCCGTACCCAGAAAACCAGCTAGTGGCTAATGTTCTCTCTGGTTTAGACATTGACTATCTTCCCATGGTTATTCTTATAGAATCCAAAGGATCCACCACTTGGCAACAACTTCAAGACATGCTCCTTAGCTATGACAGCAAAATGGAGAGACTACATTCATACTCAGGTACCACTAAAATCAATGCTCCTACAGCAAACTTTGCTAACAAAAATACCTTTCCTGGATCCAGCAGGGGAACTAACAACAGAGGTGGTTCAAACAACAACAGAGGATCTAATCCTAGAAGTAGAGGCCGTGGAGGAAGAAATGGTGGACCGCGACCAACCTGTCAAGTCTGTGGGAAATACGGACACTCCGCTGCCTACTGCTACAACAGATATGATGAGACTTATATGGGAAATCCACCTGGTGGTACTGGTGTCAATCAAAACAAATCTCAGACTAACGCTGCTGCTCTTACAGTCTCATCTGAGTGTTTGGATCATGATGCCTGGTTTGCCGACAGCGGTGCGAGCCATCACATCACTGCTGAAATCAACAAGATGAAACTGAAGGAGGACTACAATGGTAAGGAAACTGTAACTGTGGCTGATGGTAATAAGCTTCCCATTCACCATGTTGGTATTGGCTCTTTCCACACTCTATCTGCCTCACCATTGATTCTAAAAGAAATTTTACATGTCCCTCAAATCTCTAAGAATTTGCTCAGCATCTCAAAACTTACTTCGGATAATGATGTTTATGTTGAGTTTTTCTCTGATTTGTGTTTCATAAAGGACAAGGGGACAAAGCAAGTGGTTCTCAAGGGGAAGCTTAAAGACGGACTCTATCAGTTTAACACTCCGCATCCCTCTGCTGCTACATCTCACCACACCAAACTTCAACCAAGTTTTTCCTGTTTTTCTGGTCTTGTAGTGTCTTCTAATTCCAATGTAATACAGCCTACGGCTACTCACTCTGTGTGTTCAATCAAAGATCGATGGCATAGGAGATTAGGCCATCCGTCTACTCGTGTTCTTGATGTAGTTCTAAACAAAATCAATATAAGAAATGTTCCTCATAAAACTAGTTTCTGTGATGCCTGTCAACTGGGCAAATCTCACTCACTTCCATTCAAAACTAACTCAAATAGAGCAACCTCACCGCTTGCTCTTGTACACACTGACATTTGGGGGCCATCTCCTATTATGTCCAACACAAATTTTAGATACTACATACACTTTATCGATGACTACAGCAGGTACCCTTGGATCGACCCACTAAGATCCAAAGACGCTGCCTTCACTCAGTTCAAGGCCTTGGCTGAAAAACAATTCAACTGCCATATCAAACGTCTACAAACCGATTGGGTGGGGGGGGAGAATATCAAGCCTTCACTCGGTTTGCTAGTGATCATGGCATTGAGTTTACTCATTCATGTCCTCACACCTCGGCTCAGAATGGGAGAGCCGAGCGTAAACATCGCCACATTGTTGAAATGGGCCTCACTCTTCTCGCTCAAGCCAATGTTCCACAAAAATTCTGGTGGGACGCTTTCCAAACATCCGTATACTTAATAAATAGGTTGCCGACCCCGGTCCTCAACATGAAAACACCCTTTGAAGTCCTTTACAAGAAACAACCAGATTACATGTTTTTGAAAATATTTGGTGTTTCTTGCTTCCCTTGCTTAAGGAAATATCAAAATCACAAATTCCAATTTCACTCAACCAAGTGTGTCAATCTTGGTTATAGTGAAAGCCACAAAAGATACAAGTGCTTGTCAAGCACAGGTAGACTTTACATATCTCGGGATGTCATCTTCAATGAGGAAGATTTTCCCTTCAAACACGGCTTCTTAAATACACACAAAACAGAAACACCAGTATCTGTCCTTGTGCCCTTTTGGTCAGCTTCCTCCACTTCTCCCTTATCTCGAGATGAACCTCAACCCGTGTCAACTCAAAGTCAAACTGATGGTATCCATCTTGGCTCACCAAACAGAATGCCAACTGTTGAATCCCTTGCGAGAGGCCATGTGCGTGAGGTAAGTAACACAGATCCTATTCCTATCGATATTGACATGTCTGAAAGAACAACAGATACTGCTGCCCAACAAAATCTCAATGCATCCCAGCCTGATATATCTGCTGGCACTGAGACTTCAATTACAGATGACACCAGCAGCCCCAAATCTCTACAACCAACTCACCCTATGGTGACAAGATCTAAAGCAAAAATCTTCAAACCAAAAACATACTTGGGACACACCAAGTGGTCAAGCACCAGCAAAATACCAAGTAGTGTTGAAGAAGCTTTGTAACACAAAGGTTGGAGGGTGCAATGGACACTGAAAATACTGCTCTAATAAAAAACAAAACATGGATCTTGGTACCACGAACACCTCATATGAATGTTGTTGGAAACAAGTGGGTTTATAAGGAGAAGAAAAATGCAGATGGATCTTTTCAAAGGTTCAAAGCGAGACTCGTCGCCAAAGGCTTTAATCAGCGACCTGGTTTTGACTTTGGTGAGACGTTCAGCCCCGTTATAAAGGCCTCAACTGTCCGAATAGTCCTCACCATAGCAGTGTCAAGATCATGGGAAGTGCGACAACTCGACATTAACAATGCGTTTCTTAATGGACACATTGTTGAGGATGTGTACATGAATCAACCCCCAGGTTTTGAAGACAAAGACAAGCCGAATCATGTGTGCAAGTTGATCAAATCTATATATGGTTTGAGGCAAGCTCCAAGGGCATGGTTCGACAAATTGAAAGAAACATTGGTTGGCTGGAAGTTTAGAAACTCAAAGGCAGACTCCTCATTATTCTTCCTCAAAACTGCCTCTGACATAATACTTGTTCTGATATATGTTGACGACATTATTGTTACAGGAAACAGTCCATTGAAGCTTCAGAAGTTCATCGAAAAACTTAATCTAAACTTTGCCCTCAAAGACCTCGGACCTCTTCACTATTTTTTGGGAATCGAAGCTCACCGTGATGCGACTGGAATATACCTCAGTCAACCCAACTACATTGAAGAACTTCTCAAAAAGATGAACATGTTGAATGTCAAACCATGTCCCACTCCCATGGCTACAGGAAAAGTTTTGTCCCTCTTTGATGGTGAACCTATGAAGAATCCTACTGAGTATAGAAGTGTCATTGGAGGCCTGCAATATCTAACCAATACTCGTCCGGTCATAAGCTTTGCGGTGAACAAACTTAGCCAATTTTTGAAAGCACCAACAAATGTTCACTGGAACGCTGCAAAACGCATACTTAGATATTTGAAAGGAACCCCTCATCACGACTTACACATCAGATACTCAGAGAGAATTCCCTTGACTGGCTTTTCGGACGCCGACTGGGCTTGCTGTCTAGACGATCGTAAATCTGTTGCTAGTGTGTGGGTCTATTTCGGAGACACTCTTGTCTCGTGGTCCTCAAAGAAACAACATGTGGTCTCTCGCTCTAGTACAGAATTGGAGTATAGAGCATTGGCACATGTCGCCGCTGAAATCTCATGGATACAAGGGCTGCTGACTGAACTTGAATTTCCTCTGCCTTCAACTCCAATTACGTGGTGCGACAATATGGGAGCCAGCGCCTTAGCCTCCAATCCCGTCTATCATGCTCGAACCAAACATATAGAGTTAGATGTTCACTTTGTGAGAGATAAAGTCCTGGAGAAGACCTTGGAAATCAGATACATCCCTTCAAATGAACAGGTGGCTGACTGTTTAACTAAAAGCCTCTCACATGGACAATTCAGGTTCTTAATTGACAAACTTGGAGTGGTATCCACCCCACTCAGTTTGAGAGGGGATGTTGGAAATATTTACTCTACAGCAGCCCAATACAAGGAGGCCCAATCAGCTGCAGCAAAGCCTGCTATCCACGAAAGTAGGGAAGATCCGTTGGAATGCAATGATTAGGAAATCATTTCTCTCTCTCTCTCTCTCTCTCTCTCTCTCTCTCTCTCTCTCTCTCTCTCTCTCTCTCTCTCTCTCTCTCTCTCTCTCTCTCTCTTTTTGTAACCATGTAACAAACTATGAGCTGTCATTTCTGTGACGTGTACATGCTCTAGAATATTCTCATTGTAATAATCATTTTCTATAAATTCAATACACAATCTCAGCAATGATTTTAGCTGAGCATTCATCCCTTATTTTCTGGTTGTCTTTCCTATTATATCTCTGTTTTTGACTTTCTGATTTAAATTTTGGTTGTTTTGATTTGCGGTCGTTGAAATAAAAGATTCTTTCTTTGTTTAAAAAGAAAATAAGATGTTCAAAGACTATATACATAACTGAAAAAAATTATGAAAAGACTTATCATTTTGGAAATCTAAAATAAAATCTAGTTTAATTATTAAGCTCAATTTTTATTTATTTTTTGATTGGAATTTAATTATTGATGAAGTAATAAATTCAAAAAAAAAAAAAAAAAAAATCCCTTATATGTTGGTTGTAAGTTGTAACCAATAAAATATGATATGTTGTTACAAAGTAATCTTTTACACAATAAACATTTCATATAATGTGATCAATTATTCTCAAAACTTATTAATCAAAAGAAATAAAAATATATATGGTTTATATTCAAATGCAAATACAAATAGTCACTCCACTCGTGAATATAGAATAGAATCTAGTGATAAATAAACTTGAGAATAATAAACAATATAACAAAAAACAGCTGGCCTCAAGTATGATTTCTCATCATGGAATTATCCTTTACAATATTGGAGTGGTTTTTATAATATACATTTATCTATTAAAGAAATATTATTATTTTTTTTTGAAAAGTATTAAAGAAATATTATAATTAATTGATTTGGTATATATATGTTGTATTTATATTATATTTAATTTTATTTTATCGTATTATTCTCTTTGTCATTATACAAAAAATTAATATGAAGATACTAATTGCGAAAGTTTCAAACAAATTTTCTTTATGTCAAAAAGTGCTAGATTATGACCTTTACAATAATAAAATATTTATTTTCTTAGAGCCAACCTAACCAACTGTCATGCTTCATGTAAATATTTTTATGTTAATATATATTAATATCCTTCTTTTATTTTTCAAATACAGTACTCTAATTTGTTAAATGTTAAATGGTTACCAATCGGTTTTTTTTTTCTCTCTTTAATTATTTTTATTTTTTATATGTTTAAGTTGGTATTAAAGTCATATAGTTGAACTCGACCGATCACAATACTATTGTGCCAAAAAAAACTTACAAGTACACTTTCAATTTTTACATTTTATTTTTATCCTCCTAAATTATTCAATTTCAATAATATTTTTAATAATATTGTATTTTGCCACAAACATATATAAGCATACTGTGATATAGTTTCTCTAAATATAAATGTCTTTAAAAGTTGTTCTTGTTATGGAGGTTAGAAGTCATCCGGAAATGTGTTCTTGTAAGTCTATCTTGTCCACTCTGGAAGGTGTTTTTAGGGAAAATTAGTCTTCTTCCAGAAAGGATTTTCGGATGCATGACTAGTTATTCCCACTTGGAAGAGAAATCCAGATAGTCGACTCTAATTTTCGTCTTTCTTATCCCAGAAGTCCCTTCAGCGTACGCTCTGGTCTTCCTTCCAGGAAGCGTATGTCTCATCCAGAAGCGCTCTAACTTAAGTTGTCGTGGAGATTATGTTACAAGGATTTTGTTAAGTTTGTTATGTCGTAACTAACTTAACAACTTAGCCTTTGTAGCCACCGACTTTCAGATTAGGGATGTAAACGGGGCGGGGCGGGTGCGGGGATTGCTCCCCCACCCCATACCCGCTTCTTAAATTCACCCCCATACCAGCCCCAATACCCGTTTAAATTAAAGCGGGGGCGGGACGGGAATTACCCGACAGGGGAAGGATTCCCATCGGGTACCCATTACACATATATTTTTGAAAAAAAATGATGTCTCAAAGAGAATTAAAAAAAAATAATCATAAAAACTTAATAAAACAATAAAATTAAGTGGAATAGTGTGTATAGTAAAAAAAAAGTATAATAGATAAAAAGCCTAAAGCATGAAGGTATTTTAATTGTAGTAATTATGATTTTAAAACTTAAATATTACATATATCATATCGGGACGGGTATCTATTCCCCCGCCCCTGCCCCGTTTCTGACTCGGGTATGAATCCTTAAACCCATACCCGCCCCCGCCCCCGAAATTCAACCCCCGTACCCGTCCCATTTAGGGCGGGTACCTGCGGGTATAATTGCCATCCCTATTTCATATCCTTATTCTTTATCTATAAATAGCACTAACACTTATCATTTATAGTAAGTGATGATAAACAGACGAGTTTCGAGAGGTGAATTCGAAGGGAGAGATTGAGAGGTGGAGAGAAAAGAGAGAGATTGGGTTTGAGTTTTGTATGGAGAATCTTTTGTAGATGAAGAAGATTGTTAGGTAAGAGTGTGAGAGATAAACACTTTGAGAGGATCCAATAAAAAATTGATCTCGACTGTAATGTACTATGTTCTTGCTCAATGAATAAAGAAAATTTTGGTGGTGTTTCAAAACTAGAGTAGAGCTGTAAAGACCGCCTATGAATAATACTTTGTATTATTAATTATTTAAGGTTTATGTATTAATAATTATGGAATGCATATTTTAGAAATATATTTTATATATCATATATGTTTTTATGCTATTTTATGTTTAATTATCCAATTTCTGTGTTTGTGTTCGGAAGCGGTGGAAAGCGGCGTTGGGGCCTTTAGAGAATTGTATTATATGTTTTAGAATATTTTTCGGGATATCATTGCTAAGTTTTAGCGGAGTTGGTATTTTCGGGGTGTGGTAAATGACTAATTTACCCTTGAGATGTTTAGTTATTTTTATTATTGGATGGGGGGCAAGAAGGTCTTTTGGCTAAGGCTTCTTTTGTCTTATTTGGGTTTTATTAATGCTGAATATAAGTTAATAATTTTAAAAGAAAATCATATATTACTTAGGTTAGAGGGAATAGAAAGAAATTAGAGAAAAGTGTTCATTCCTCTCTTCATTCTCCCTCTCTCTTTCGATTCTCTTGGGGAGCAGCTAGGGTTGTGTTAATTGCTCTTGATTCAAGGATAGTTAGTAGGAATCCTCAAGCTTTGATCCAAGGTAACTTTTCTTTTCTTAAATTTTCTTAGCTTAAGTTAGGTTCTCTATGTGAATTTAGGTTTTATGTTGCTGTATGAACTAAGATGGTTTGATTTGGTATTCTGGAGGTTGTTTGAGGTTGGTTGAGTTAATTTGAACTGAATTTATGGGTTGAATTGAGGTTTGGGCAAAGTTTGAGTTTAAGAACTCAAACCTAGCTCTCTAATGGTAGATTGAAAATCTGTGTGAATTGCTGAGTTTTATTGATTGGGATTGATCTAGTATGATGTTTACAGGTGTTCTGGAAGTTATTGTGAAGTTTGGGGTTGTTTTGAATTAAGGGGAAGAATTTTTGGGTTCCCAGCTGTAACCTAATTCGGTTCTGGGGCCCTATTGCAACCTGGCCGACCGGTTGGTCCCAGGAACCGGACTTCCGGTTGGGAACCGGCCTGCCGGTTGGGGCTTTTTCCCGAGCCCTAGTTTTTCCCGTTTTTAAGTAAATTAGAGTGTTGGCATCCTTTTTATCGATAGGGTTAAGTTTAGTTTCTATTTTAAATCCCCGATAAGTGTTTTAGCGAGTCTCTCATCGGATTTTAAACATTATGGTTTAGGGCCCTGTAAAACGTCGAGCTGCACTTCCACTCAGGCTGACCGGCACACTTGAGCAAGGAACGAGGTAAGATAGCGTAAGAATATATATATATGAATGTTTATGCTTGTTTTGAATATTAATGTGGTTACAGTGTTACCAACACGAGTACCCAGGGTACGTCGTGTTCGTGGTACAACACTTAGTAATTCCTGGGAGTACAGTTAGGGCTCTACCAACACAAGTACAGAGTTGGTACTTTAGTGCATTTGGTATAGTAGTCGTACTACCCTTAAGAACGTTCTTAACCATTTGGTGAGCTTCGTTGTTAAGCTCAGGGCAGCTTGATCATAAAGCTGGCAGCGTGCTACTTTTATATATTTCTTGCATATCTTACTGAGTCTGTTGACTCATCAGTTTGCTACCTTGTGTAGGTAAAGGAAAAGCAAAGCTGGAGGAACAGTGAGGTGGAACTCGGCATGATTGTACATATTGCGGCAGTGCAACCTGGAGGGTTTCGGTTTATTAGCATATTGGAGTCTGTATTTTGAGGATGCTTGTCCGCTAAAGTTTAAAAAAAATATATATATATATATGTACATATTATTAAAATACTTTTAACTAGTATTTTGTTACTCGGGATCCCGATCCATGTGATTATTAATATATAAATTATTAAAAAAATTAATTTTTCGAGTTTATTATTATTATTATAAAATACGGGCGTTACAAGAGCCATATATCAATTCAATCTATAGGACTTGAACCAGTATATATCTAGGTGTTGATTTTATTATTTTATTGCTCTATCTTCTCTGATTTTAGATACTTTGTTCATCTTTATTTTTATCTATGATTATAGTTTGTGAATGATTAATCGTGTCATTGCTAATATTTTGTTGACTAAATTTTAGTTGATTTGATTCCGTACATTAGTTGTAATTTTCTCACAAATCAGAACTTGGTCATCGATCAAGAACACAGAATCAAGATTCTTTTCTTTGCATTTCTAGAAAAAACAATTAACGTTGTTAATGGCAAGATTTGAATAGAGAAATTCGATGGAACAGGAGACTTCACGCTATGGAGATAAAGCTTGAAAGGAATCCTAGTGCACTAGAAAGTCTCTAAAATTCTTGGAGATGAGAAATTATTGGCTAAGAAGAAACTAGATGAGATAGTGAAATGGAGGAGATGACTTATTACACGATCATCATGTATCTGTCCAACAATGTGAGAAGAAAACTTGTTGCATAAAAGACGACTAAAGGGATTTGGAACAAGCTTGAATAATTCTACATGAAGCCTAGTTACAGTTCGTGGTTGCTCTTTCCACCACATAAGCAGAATTTATGGCCACTACGGAAGCGTTCAAGGAAACTTTATGGCTTCGTGGAATTTTGTTTGAATTGAAACAACTAAGAGGAGGAGTGATTGTGTACTTAGATAGCCAGTTATCCATCTGATGTGTGTCGTAAGCCACAACAAATTTACTTTTTTTTTTTAATTCCAATACTTCCAATTATTTTAGTATAATCGTAAGTAAGGGTCGATCCCTCGAGGACTATGTTTATTTAATTATTCACAAATTAGTAACAAGAATTAGAAAAAGGGGAGTTTTGAAGATTAGAATAAAAATTGCAATATTAAAAATTAAAGAAAAGAACAAATTTAAATAAAGAATACGATACGAGAAACTAGTTAAAGGTTATTCGCCACCCTCAACAATCATTCCTAATTCCTATTAAGGAATGTAATTTTCAGTTTCCAATCAAACTATTAATCCCGCAGATAACGCTGAAGCAGTCAATTATCTCAATCTCCCTATTGTATGTAATCAATGCGAAGCGCTCAATAATTAACTCTTTTACCTAAAGCAGTAAATCCATGAAGCATGCAATTTATTTAACTTAGATAAAGCATTGAGATTTATGGAGATAGACTAATCTAGGCAACAAATCAATGAAGCATACAATTCATTTAACCTAGGTTCTATTCTTCATCACAAATAAAAATGCAATTTGTCACAAACACTTAGAATCCTAGACTATTAGGTGAATAGTAATCCTAAGATGACGGTAGATTAAAGTAAAACTGATTAAAACAATAATCATAACATTGAACATAGAAGAATAGAAGCAATTTGATATAATGGAAACTAAAAATTAACATTCAATAATAAAATTAAGAATTCATGTTTTGGGTTTTGAAATAAGCCTTAACTAAAAGAATACTACTCAGAACTAGACATTAACAAAAATCATAATATTTTAATTTGTAGTTTTGGATTTCTCTCTATTTGTAGTCTAAGATGTCTTATTTATAGTAATGAGAAAATTAGTTGAATCCTATTAGAATTATGATTCTATTTATAGTGGATAGATAAATCATCTTAGAATTAGGATTCTATTTATAATAGTACTAGGAAATATCTCACTAAAAGAAAAGATAACTCATCTTTTGAAAAAGAGATAAAAAAATCGCAACTCTACCTGAAAAGCGATCTTTATTTTCGCTATCTTTGTTTTCCAGAAATTTCCTGCTGCGATGACTGATAGTATTTTAGCCATAACTCTCTCGATATTACTCGGAATCAGACGATTCAAGATGTTCTGGAAAGCTAAGAACGAAATATAAAACTTTCATGTCAAGCTCTTAGTCCAATTCTGCCTTTAAGTTCGTCCTAATTTGTAATTAAGTTCCGCCTTGTACAATCGAGCTCGCCAACTTCCACTACTTTCTACCAAAATATGCTAAAATCCCTCCAAAAGACTCTAAATGCATGAATAGTCTTTAAAATAACCTAAAAAATTAAAATTACACTAATTAATAATTTAAAGAATCAATTTAAGAATATTAATACGCAAATTAATCATATTTATAAGATAAATATGGACTCATCACCGTCCATCTTTGCAAGAACCCGATTTATCGTGAAAAGAGCAAACATATAGATATAAGACTCTATTGGATTAGAGAAAAGATAAAAGAAGGACTGGTTGAATTAGAGAATGTCAGATCAGAAGATAATCCTCCTGATGTTGGGACTAAGGTCTTAACATTAAACAAGTTCAAGCATTACTTGGACTTGATCAATATCAGAAGTTAGTATACTGAGATTTTTGGAACACCAACCATGATGGCTTTATTCTTTCTTCATGCCGATAATTTTTTAATTTGAAGAAACTAGGTTAAATTTGTGGTATAATTCCTCCAAATGTAAAGGTCTCCAAAAGTTGTTCTTCTTATGGAAAGTTAGAAGTCATTCGGAAGGCTGTTCCTGAAAGTCTATCTTGTCCACTCTAGAAGGAGTTTCCAAGGAAAGCTAGTCTTCTTCCGAAAAAGAGTTTTTGATGGATATTTGTTTCTCCTGAAAGGGAGTTCCGGATAGTTGACTCCAGTTGTCATCTTTCCTATTTGGGAAGTCCTTTCAGCGTATGCTCTGGTCTTCCTTTCAAGAAGCGTATGTCTCATCCAGAAGCGCTCTAACTTAAGTTTTTGTGGAGACTCTGTTACGATAAGTTTGTTATGTCGTAACTAACTTAACAACTTAACAGTTTCAGCCACCGAATTTGGAATCCATATCCCTTATTTATAAATACCACCAATACTTATCATTTATAGTAAGTGATAAACATACGAGTTTTGAGAGGTGATTTCGAAGAGAGAGATTGAGAGGTAGAGAGAGTTTGGGTTTGGGTTTTGTTTGAAGAAGCTTCTATAGATGAAGAAGTTTCTTGGGTAAGAGTGTGAGAGATAATTAAACACTTTGAGAGGATCCAACAGAGAATCGATCTTGACTCTAATGTACTTTGTTCTTGCTCATTCAATAAAGAAGATTTCGGTGGTGTTCCAGAACTAAAGTAGAGTCATAGATCACATCGATTTATAAGACTTGAACCAATATATATCTTGGTGTTGATTTAAATGAGTTAATCGCTTTATCATTTCTGGTTTTAGATACTCTGCTCATCCCTGTTTTTATCTCCAATTAGCATTTGTGAATTGTTACTCGTATTATTGTTAATTATTTGTTGATTAAGTTTTAGTTGATTTGATTCTGCATATTAGTTGTAATATTCCCACACATACATTTTATGTAATGATATGAAATAATCAAACACATTCTATCCTTAATAAACGAGTAATAAAAAGCTACTACTTATCAATTATTATACAATTTTTTCTGGATTAGAGTCAGAAGAATTATGTTTGAGTGGAAAATGGGTCGACACAATTATTATAAAATTAAAACAAATCAAACACGACACAATTCACTTAACGCAAATTTAATACATTTTTTTTTTAATAAAATAGGATAAAAAAATTCCTAAATCTAGGCTAGCTCAAGTGGCCATAGGAGGGTGCGTGTGCATTGGAGGTCCTGGTTCGAGTCCCAGATTATGCATTGTAATATATAAAACGCTTAATTAAAAAAAATATATCTTAAAAATACTTAATTTTTATGAAAATATATAAATAAGCTATACATAAGGGAAATTTGAAAAACTATACATTAAAAACCCTAATATTTTATGCTTAAATCAATACATTTCAAAATAAAAAATATATGACACTTTTATCAAAAATCCAAGAATAACCCTCACATAACAACACCCCAACTCTCTCTCTTCCTCTATCTCTCTAGCTTCTCTCTCAACCGAACCCTCACCATTCTCTCTGCCCACTTCGCACGAACCGAACCCCCCACCGCCCACCATGAGTCGAGCCCCACTTCCGACCGAGACCAGTTCGACGGAGACCCATAGCCGCACCACTCCGACCGAGACGCCGACGGAGACCCAAAGCCGCAAAAATTTCAAATTTTTTGGGTTTTAAGGTCGGGTCCAATGGGCCCATCGGACGGGGCATCGGGCCCCATCGGACGGGGCTCTTGGACCCGACCTTAAAACCCCAAAAAAATTGTATCGGGCCTATCGGACCCGACTTCAAAACCCCAAAAATTGCCCCATCGGATGGGCATCGGGCGGGCATTGGGCCCCATCGGACCCGACCCTTAAGCCCTGAAAAATTGAAAACAAAAAAACCCAAAAAAATTTCAGAGGGGGCGGTCGGGTCATACGCGGTGGTGAGGGGGTGACGGCCTGGGTCGTACGCGGCTGCGGGTCTCCGTCAGACAGGTCTCAGGCGAAAGTGGGGCTCAACTCGTGGTGGGCAGTGGGGGGTTCGGTTCGTGCGAAGTGGGCAGAGAGAATGGTGAGGGTTCGGTTGAGAGAGAAGCTAGAGAGATAGAGGAAGAGAGAGAGTTTGGGTGTTGTTATGTGAGGATTATTCTTGGGTTTTTGATAAAAGTGTCATATATTTTTTATTTTGAAATGTATTGGTTTAAGCATAAAATATTAGAGTTTTTAATGTATAGTTATTCAAATTTTCCATATATAAACTTTTTTTTTCATAATAATTATGAAATTCTAATTTATGATTTTCTCTATTTGTACAACGCCAGTCTTTAAGAATGACAAACAAAATTTAACTCGTCAAACTCGATATTAATTTTTTATGAGATAGAATTTAAAAATTATGTGCAAGTTAACACGACTGACACGAAAAAAATAGCAAATCCCAAATACAGCGCACAATACAATATACCAACTCCATGCATGTATCACTTTACAAAACAAATTAACATTAACTTCCTTTATTCTTCTTCTTAATTAAGCTTGTTAATCAAATCCAAAACTGAATCAGTCAATCAACATGGTTATAATAAAAAAGATAGAGTTGTGTTTTAGTTTTCCTTAAAACCATTCAAGCATTGTCAAGTAGATTTAACCTCACTATATGTGAAACTTGTTTTCCAAAAATATTAAATCTTTTAATACTTTTGTTTACATTGCTTGAGGCTTTCTTATTAATTTTGGTACTTAAAATAAGCATTGTACAATCCGGATATGATCTTGGAGTATTTCTAATTGACCCATTATTTAACAATAAATTTAATCAAGAAAGTGAAATGAAAAAGTGACTGAAGCTGAACTCTTAACTTATTTTTTGTTTGCACTAGAACATTGTAAAGTATTTTTGTACACATATTGAAGTTGTCATTTGACAGCTCAATTACAATTACAATAACAATATTGTTACAGTGACATATTATAATAGTATAGAAAATCCCAAAAATCCAGGATTTTTGTAAAATCAAAGTCATTGAAACTAACTCCAACAAAGATAAAAACGACAACATAATAGATGACACCAAAATCCAAGGACCACAGTAAAGGAAAGTGACAAAGTTCAAGGGCAGTGTCAAAACAAAAAGCAAGAGCTATAACACCATCAATATTAATTCCAACATTGGAATGGAATCAATCAATATACGATTACTATTAACCATTATTTTTTATTATTTTCTCTTTGAAAAAAAAAACAATGGTTTGTTTATAGACTATAGTTAACAATGCTTGTCAAATGTTACATCATGGAATTATATTCTCAACTATGGAGCTTTACTGGCTGGATTTAACAATGGAGCTTTATTAAAGAGGCCTTATTTGACAACATGCACTATAGTCTTATCTTTCTGTTTTGGCTAATCAAATCCTTTATGTTATCATTAATCAAGATTGTATGAATGGGTTTATTAGACCTTTTCCTCGTGCACCTTGACTAATGACTACAATTATAGATAGACTGATTAGGATTTTTGCTCCTCAACTTTGACATGTAACAAATTATGTCTCTTGAACTTTTAAGGTCGTTAAAAATACCTCTAAACTATTGAGATGGTTGGATTTAAGGACTTTTGTCTAATTTCATTCAGTTTTATTATTTCAATGATTGTTTATGTATTAAACCATGCTCCCTAGACTTTGATATCTACCAAATTATGCCTTCAAATTTTGATATGTACTAAATCATGCTCTGAACTTTCATGCAGGTTAGACTTTTTTACTAAAATTGGACAAAAGTCTTTAAATCCAATAATTTTAGTAGTTCATGGGGAATTTTTAACGACATTAAAAATTCAAGAGACATGATTTGGTACATGTCAAAATTCAGGAACAAAAATTCTAATTAGCCTTATAAATATGAGAGAGACCCTTCAAATTTATTAAATAATCCCTATTTTCCAAAAAGAAAATTATGTATTTTTCATGCGAGAAATTTTGAGAGAATTTCTTTCATCAAACTTTAAAATTTAAATTTAATTCTTCTAATTTTGAGAGAGTTACAAAATATGTTAAATACAACAATTATGTTTTTAAAAGTTATAGATATTTCTGTTGAAAAATAATATTGTAATTTTACTAATTTATATCCAATACCAAATAACATAAACATTAAAGATAGTAACTATCATAGCCTAAATATCTTGGCAAATGATTCATTCTTTATCGAAGAGAATTTAGAGGTTAAAAAACTCTCACAAATGTACACAAAATTCATTGCAGTCGTTGTGCTTTTTCTTTTCTGGGTCGATGACTCAATAATGTACTTCAATTTCGACCACCACTTGTCACGCTAACATTATTTCCATCCTCTTCTTAATTGAGTTCATTTCATTTTTATGATTATTTTTTTTTGTTGCAAAATTTACCTAAATATTGTTATTTTTTTAGAATAAATTATTTTGTGAAAAACAATTAAAAAAATATGACAAAAAATATATTTAGACTAACCAGGCAATTAATTACCTTTTGGTAACTAGTTACTTTATATTATTTTTCTTTTTATAAATATATATTCGATAAAATAACTATTAAAAAAACTATATTTAAATCGTAAAATATGTAATTTTTGGTAATTAGATATGAGAAAATTTATCTCAGCACAACTGTGCTAAACTGATCCTCAGTTTTGAAAATTAATTAAATAATTTTTTCATGAAAAAAACTACTTTTTTTAATAAGTTACAAGGTTTTTTTTGTTTTTGATTATTTACAATTTTTTTATATTTATTTGAGCTTTGAATTATTTTGTAACGACCGCCTTAGTAAATTGGATTAGAATAGACAATTAGCACTAATTTCTATTATTTTATTATTATTTATGAATTTAATTATTTTGGACCTCAATATTTATAAATAAATATTAGAGTTGTAATTTCTCAATTTCGGAGATTTTATTAAACTCTAGGGGTATTGTTTGATTAATATGTGAAATATGTTATTTTTGTAACTTTTGCTCGGCGACAACGGAAAATGCGATGGATGGCTAGTTTGATCACATGGGTAAGTTTAGAACTTTATTTCTTAGCGGGGAATATTTTAGAGAAAATAAATTATCGGAATTGAGCGGGGTTATGAGATTTGACCATTTTACCCCTAGCTTTAGAAATACCTTAAGTTTTAACTAAAGGGTAATTTAGTCTTTTGGCAAAAGAATGGAATAGGTGGCTGCCCTATTAGTTGACACCTAGCACTCATTAATTTCAGCAAGGGATTAATTTAGAAAATTCCTTTTCTTTTGAAATGAAGCTTAGAAAATTAAGGAAAAATAAAATAGAAGCTCTCTTCCTCTCTTTCTCTCTTTCGGCTGAAGCAAACCAGAGGGAATCACCCTCAAATCTTGGAGTTTTGCTGAATTGAAGCTAAGGATTTGATCATTCTTGAAGTTAAAGTAAATCTTAAACCATTAGTTTATGTTTTTAAGCTTTTTCTTGAGTTTGAGGTTATGAAGTTGTGAAATAGTGGCTGTTAGGTTTAGGTTTGTTTAGGATTTGAATTCTAAGTTTATTTTGAGTTGATTTTAAGCCTTGGATATCAATTTTGAGCTATGGTATGGGAATTAAGCAAACTTGAGTTTTGAAACTCAAGTTTAGGTCTTTAATGGCATAATTTGACTTAGTGGTTATTTCTTGGTTTTGTTGGTTGGAAAATGTTGTAAATGCATTGTGCAGGTGTTCTGGAGAGTTTGGTTAAGTTTGGTTGGGTTTTGAGTTCAAGGGGGAGATTTTTCAGGTTCCCAGCACAGAACGGGTCGACCGGTCATGGGGAACCTGTACCAACCGGTCGACCAGTTGGTGTCCCAGTTTTGGAATTCCGGTTGGGAACCGGTCTGCCGGTTGGAGGAATTTTTGGGACCTTAGTTTTTGCCAATTTTGAGATATTTAGGGTATTGCCATGTTATTTATCGATAGTGAAACTTTTAGTTTCAAGTTTAAATCCCCGGAAAGTGATTTAGCGAGTCACTCATCTGTGTTACAATTAATATGATTAGGGCATCCATCTAGCGCGAGAATTTCCGTTCAGGTTGGCCAGCACACTTGAATTCGGAAATCAGGTAAGAACTGTATATAGCGTGTTATATGAGATATATGCATGATGTATGTATGATTGTATATGTTTTGGGTGATATCATAGCGGCACAACAATTGTGTCGGTTCGACAGTACAAGCGTCGTACTGGTTAAGAGTGATATTCACCCCAGAGAGTATTAATTGGCGCTATCATAGTGGCACAACAATTGTGTCAGTTCGGCAGTACTGGCACAGTACTGGTTAAGAGTGATATCGTGGCCAATTGTACTCTTGGGTGCCATTGATGCTATCATAGCGGTACGAACATAGTGCCGGTCCCGCAGTGCGATCATAGTGCTGGTAGTGGGTGATATCATGGTCAATAGCACCAACCATTAAGAACGTTCTTAATCAGTTGTTAAGCCTTATAAATAGGTGTATGGGCGCCTAGTTACAAGTCGAAAGTTGTATGATATGTTATATGCTTTTCTTACTGAGTCTGTTGACTCACAGTTCTACTTTCATGTGTAGGTAAAGGAAAGGCGATAACTGAACTGGAGTGAATCTGAGCTCGGATGGGATTGTACATGTCAAAGCACCGGGACCTGGAGTGTTCGGTCTCGGGACAATTGGAAATTGTATTTTGGTAGTCGCTGTGCGACCTGAAAAATGTGTATTTTGGAATATTAATTTTAAAAAGTTTGAAAACGGGATCCCGACACTTGTAAATATTTTAATATATTATAAAGTTTATTAATTAATATAAAAGTTTTAATTTGACACGTTTTTCAAGAAAACTCTTCGATTAGCGAAGATTGCACTGTAATTGAAAAAGCACTGTAGCGTGCCTTAACATTAGGGCGTTACATATTTAGTTTAGTTTTGAGGTTTTCTTATTTCTTTATTTTAAGTATTTTTTAAAGGATGAATATTATTATTTAAATGATTTAGTTAGTTAAATAACTATATATAAATTTGTTGATAATAAAAATTTGTTGATCAAAATTAAGCTTAGGTACACTTGTTTATTAATTTTGACATTTTATGGTACTGCATGAAATATGAGTATTCTTTCCTAAAGAAAAAAAAAAAACAGAAAAAGAAAGGTGAGTATTATTCATACAAGATATAGTACCTATTACCTAATACGGAATTCAGCTAGTAATTATAATTATATTTTTTTTTTACAAAAAAAAGTCTTCTTAAAAAGAAAAAGACTGTTAATTATGACATTATATCATGTGTTTGACAAATTGACATAACTCAATAGCAAAGGTGAGAAGATTGTAAGTAACAAATTTGTCTCTAAAGAACGTAGAAAAGCTAAGGTAAATTACATCATAAAGTAGAGGATTTCCTAGACCTACAATGCAATTAACACATCACACGTTTTTATGTTGACAAAATGGTTTATAACCTTTCAAAGGTCTAAGGATATAGCTTCCCATTAAGTCCTTCATTACAAGAGTTGCCTTTTTCACAAACATTACCAAAAAAATTAAGTAAATAATAATAATAATAATAATAATAATTTTTTAAGGGTAACTGTTATGGGTTAAAAAAAATCGAACGACAAAGTGAAGAGATTTCTTCCATCCATAAAAGTTTACTATCTATTCTAAGGACATGTTAAATTAATCTATGAGCTGCAACATTAACGTTGCAACTTACATAAAAAAGAGATACCCTCGAAAAGCTAGACAATAAAACTTAAATATCATAAAAAAAATCTTTGAGATTTGTTTTTAATTTGTCCCCCAATATATCTGTAAAAAAAAATGATTAGTATCAAATCAAGTAAATATAATAAAAAATTTAAGAAAGAAAATTATAATAAAATTTTTCTTTTTCAAGTTCTTGTATCTGACAAAGTAAGTGAGATAGAATCTACCTATATATATATATATATATGAGAAAAAAAACATATTAATTAACATACTTCTTAATAGTACTATTAAATTAAAATAAATTTTTTTATTTGAATTTTAAAAAACAGTCCAAAATATTATTATTATTTTTTTAAAAAAAAAACTTATCTTTGATATATGTGGAGAGGATTGGATATCACTGCTAGCTCACATCGTTCGTAGAATAAATTCAAAACAAACCACTATATATGACAAACTACCATATATGTTACTCCACACTCCTATCCTATCTACTATATCAAGTCTTTATTCACTTCATTAATATTCCATTAGTCTATATAAAAATATGTTTGATATGGGGTTTGTTCTCTAATTTAAGTACTCCAATTTCATTGAGGTTTAAAATTTTAAAATATGTATTTACAGTAGAACCTCTATCCAAGAATACACTTGGAACCAAGTAAATTATATTCTAATTGGGAGGTTATAACTAAATAGAGTTACACTAGAAAAAAAAAATTAAAAAACCAAAAAAATATCAATGTAACAATAATAACAATAAATAATCATTAATACTATATGATAATAGAAATATTTTAGAGTAAATATAATTTCATACATGTATTATAATTTAAAATAAAATTACTAATTTTACATAAATAAATTTACAAAATACATGTATATATTTTATTAAGATGTAATTATTCTTATATAGAGGTATACTTTGTTAATACAGGACTTAAAAAATGTATAACTAATTACAATTGAGAGGTTATTCTTATTTATAACTGGCCCAAATCGGGACTTGATTTTTTTATAAGAAATTAAAGGTTATTCTTGAATAGAGTATTCTTAAATAGAGGTTCTACTGTATAAATATTTGGAAGTTTGACACCAAAATGAGATGCCATGATTATGGGTGACACTAGTGGTGGATGAGAAGGAAGAGGAGGGCCTTTGAACCCACTCATTCAACTTTTGTTTCCCTTCTCAGGTGAAATATTATCAAGGAATCTGAGACTCTAATGGTGATGTCTTCATATTGGTAGACACTTTTCTTTTTTGCCATTCCATTAACTATTAAAATTAACCACAAAATTTTCATATATAGCACTTGGCATAGCTAAGTTTATACATGGTGGGGCTAAAAATCATAGCTACCAAGTAATGCTTGTTCATTCTTTCTTATCAAATGAACCCCACGATCCCAAGAAAAAAAAAATTGTAGATGTAAATGTATAAATAATAAGATTTCAATAGGAAAATTATTATCTTTTTTTATGTGTCAAATAAAAATTTACTATTTTTAAAAGAAATAAAAAATAAAAAACCTACAAAGTGTGAAACATGCAAGGTCCTTGTTCTGTCTAACTCAAAATATAATTGTGATATGGTAGAAGTCTTTTTTTTTTACCATCGAGTTGGTTTGAATTGAACATAATCATAATCAAAGAAAATTTGTTTATGTTTATTATTATTTGATAAAATAAACCACTAATAGTATGCACAAAGCTCTCAATGATTTTGTTATGGGCCATTTTGAATATAATTTTTATTGAATATAGAATTACTTTACTAGAATAACAGTGTTGAGAATTGAGAATTGAAGAATACTGCATGACTCACCTCCACTTTACTACAAAGAATACAATGCCCTGTCAGTATTGATTCTTGAAGGATCAAAATATTCTCTTTCTGTTGCATATTTTTCTGTGTAATGATGCATTACTTTTTGCACTTAATTTTGTTATTCTATTGCCTATTGTATGTTGCCACGTGTCTCTATCACAGTAACTAAGATATTGTATCCCTAACTATACAATGAATTCAATGCTCTCAGCCTCAATTGAGTCGAGATTTACAATTTCCATCTTTATCGTTTTTAAACTTGGTATCAGAGCAACACTTGGCTAACGCCAATGTCAACCGACTTCCTTCAAATTCCTACAACAGCCAACAATGTTGCTCAAAACAGCCTTGCACTGAGGTCAAGCTAAGCTGTCGTGACAGGCAACACTGCACAAGCTAAGTCCAGCTATGCTGCAAACTACACACAACCCTTCAACATCCTAAACCAACCCTTTCCCCTGAAACTTGACCGAAATAACTACTCTATTTGGAAAACTATGGTTTCAACCATAATCATCGACTCGATGGTTTTGTTCAGGACACTTGATAGACACTCTCATTTGTTTGATTCTTAAGATTGATAATCCCCTGCGTCTATCTGATTTCAGACCTATTAGTTAATGTAATGTGATTTACAAGATAATTACCAAAGCCATGACTAATAGGATGAGAGAAGTTTTGGAATTGATCATTGCTGAAGAATAAAGTTCTTTCCTTCCTGGTCATTTGATTACTGACAATGCTCTCATTGGGTTTGAGTGGATTAACGCTTTGAAGAAGAAAAAGAAGGAAAAAGTTAATTTTTGTGCTCTTAAACTTGACATGTCTAAAACTTATGACCGAGTTGAATGGAAATTTTTATCTAGAATCATGATCAAGCTAGGGCTACATTTGAATTGGGTTTGCAAAATTATCAAGTGTATCTCTACTGTTGAATACTCAATTCTCTTAAATGGTGAAGCCTGTGGGTACTCCTGAGAGAGGTCTTAGGCAGGGAGATCCACTATTTTTCTATCTTTTCCTCATATGTGTTGAAGTTCTCTCTTCCTTGGTCAAGTGAGATTGTTCCAATGATCTTCTTAGTGGGTTCCCTTGTGGTCATTTCAGACCAACCATCTCGCATCTTTTGTTTGCAGACCACAGTCTCTATTTTCTCAATGCATCTTACGCTCAATGCTACCATTTCAAGACATTGCTCACATGGTATGGGGAAGCTTCTATCCAGCTAGTTAATTTTACAAAATTTGCAGTGTATTTCAGTCCTAATGTTGAAATAAGTGATCGGCTTCCTATGGTGGGGGCTCTTGGTGTGGTGGAAGAGGCTTAACAATTGAAAATTCAAACTTCTTTCTATGGCTAGAGAGAAGTTTTGATCGAAGTGGTAATCCAATCTGTAATGCCCTAATTAAAAGAATATCACGTGTTGTGATTACATTGTGCTAATCTCATTAATCGAGGTCTAATAAGCCAAGTAATTAAAAATTATTTAACTTAAACAACAAAACAACTTGTAATAATAGTAATAATCTTTAATTCAAAAAAATATAGTTATATATCTGGGATCCTGTAAAATTCTTTTTAAAATATTATAAGTTGCTTACATACAAGCCGACCTAAAAGACAAAATTGAGATTTCTATACAATCTTCCTGTTGGACCCAACCCTCGTGGTCTAGCTTGAACGTAACATGTACAATTCACTATTAAAACCCTTCAACTCATGGCTGGCCTGACACTGCTTTACTCTTGCCTGTACAATAGAGCACTCATGAGCTAAGTGTTAGGTTTTATGCCCTAAATAAAACTCTTTACAATCTGATTAGTTATCAATATAAGAAATTTGAAGAGATTGATGTTTGCATGAATTTTACATGCTAATGGTTTAATATGTTTAACATGTTTAATATGTTTATTACATTCATACACACAAAATCAGTTAAATCTAGATCATATGTTTATTCACAATTACAGTATCGTCAACACAGTGGAATGTGATTGTGATCATATGAATCAAAAGTTTTGGTCCCTGTTTCATCAGTGTTATTGGATTTACACTAATGTGATAATCAGCGATGATGTGTACTTACACTTGGAGTAAGTGTTATGTTCTTTCCAGGACATTAGTAAAGTATACTAGTTTCGAATGTATGGAGTATACATTGGACTGGACCGATATTGCAACTAAGTTAAGATATTACAAACTTGCCGTTATACATATCTTTCCAAGTCAATATCAGTAGTTGATCTTAAGATTAAAAGAATCTAAATCCTGATATGCTTAGGCTCAACTCAGGAGTGTTATTCATGTTCTTAGATTTATTAGTTAAGCCTACTTTCGGGTCAGGGTGATACGTATATTTCGAGAACATGATAGTATGATTGAGTGGGAGTGCTGAACATAAATATGGAATCTATAGCTTCTACTGGTGTATAGAAGTCAAGTGATGATTCCCTTCGAGCTTAGCAAATAGAAGTAAATGGATGAGCTCTTGTTTAACTGACTAATCATTAGATCACTAAGCACCATTTACAGGTAGCTAAGTGTTTTAAGGGGCAAAATACATTGAGGGGTGAGAACGGTAAAGAAATCCCATCTCGATGTAAATC
Source organism: Cannabis sativa (assembly GCF_029168945.1). Lineage (NCBI taxonomy): Eukaryota > Viridiplantae > Streptophyta > Magnoliopsida > Rosales > Cannabaceae > Cannabis > Cannabis sativa. The sequence goes on from NC_083608.1 coordinate 19,386,180, forward strand.
ATCTATATAGAGGATCTTTAAATCACAATAAGATTATAACAATGGTTAAATGAGATAGTATATTGATATCGTGAAACATACAATATGCTCTATATAAGTCTGAGAGTGCAATTCTAAGTTCTAAGAGTGGATTCAACGAAGAATTAATAAGTAGGAATTTACTTGGTAAATTTGGTTCACTTATTGGAAGCTCAGCATATAGATCCATGGTCCCCATTCTAGTTGAGAACATTCTGCTTGTAAGACTCATTAATTGATTCGTGATTGGTCAATTATAATTCTAAAGTTAGACTATGTCTAATTTTATGAATTTTCACTAATTAGGGGTGAAATTGTAAGGAAAAGAGTTTTCTAGGTTTATTTATTTATTAATAGACTTTATATGTCTAATTAATAATTAAATTAAATGACAATATTATGTAATAATCTATTTCAGTTATTAAATAATTAGTTTTGGCATTTAAAAGGTTAGAATTGGAAAATTGGCATTTTTGAGAAAATAGAGATAAAATTTGATAAAATTGCAAAATTAAGTAAGGCCCAATAACACCATGTGGCCGACCACTTAATATGATTTTTCAAATTAATATTTTCATTATTTTAATGCCAAATAAATCCTAACCTAAACCTAGTAGTTGCCTATAAATAGAAAGTGATGGCTCATTCACAACACATGCTTTCATTAGCCTTTCTGACAGAAATTTCTCTCTTCAGAAAACTGAGCCTTCCTCACTCTCTACCTTGGCCGAAATCTCTCTCTCTCTTTTCCCTTCATCTTTTTCGTGACCCTAGTGAAAGAGTAATGCCCACACACAGCAAGCAGTAACTCAATCATAGATTGGAAGACTGTGAAGGATCAAAGCTTGAAGAAGAAGGAGATTCGGGCTCAGATCTTGATTATACTCTGCTACAGAAAGGAATCAAGGGTTAGAGATCTGAGTGGAAGGAGACATTTATTCTGCTGCATCAATGTAAGGTTTTCTTAACTTTATATGTGTTTATTTTATCGTTTTAGAAAGTTCATATTTAGGATGTTAATAAACATACTTGTGAGTAGATCTAAGATCCTGGTAAAATAATTCCCAAAACTAAGGCCCAACAAGAAAGCATAATTAAACCAAATATAAGATATAGCATACATATCACACATAATACACCTTTGGGTAGATAACCGTACCATCGCACTAATATAACACGCCACTACACTTATAATGATGCCACCACATCCTAAGTCCATATTATATAAACACTATGTGTTATGCTCACACGTTTATTTATTGCATTAAGCCTAATAAGGCTTTATCTCAGTTTTAATTACCGAATCTAACCTAGTTATGCCTTGACTACACAACTCTTAATATATGTTAAACTAGTTATGCCTTACTCTCATAACCATCTACATATACTCAATTAATTCATGTATTGCATGCATAGATATAGAAACTTTAGGATAATAATCCTAATTCACAATTATATCTAAGGATTCACATAATATACAAGTGTGCCACCGCTCTATACTCTATGTACAAGGTTCACTTTCTTACCTAAAATCTAAAGTATGAGGAGAATTTCTGTAACGCCCTAAATAATTAGGCACGCTACCCAAAATACTTATGAAACCCTAATCCCCTAATCAGGATTACTAATCAAAATAGCGCAGAATTTAAACTTTTATATTAAACAGAATAAAAATAAATTTGTAATACTTTTTAAACTTTTAAACAGTTGGGATCCCAAAAAATATTTACAAATGCTATTACAAGTCATTTCTTTCTAGTCGACCTAAACGGCAAAATAGAATTCAAAAGTTCATCACTGATAGACCCTTAACCCGCTTGGTCTGATATGGCTTGAACATGTACATTCTTCGTCTTGCTCCTCTAACTCATGGTTGATCAGCCACTGACTTACCCTTTCCTGCACAGTAGAGCACCCGTGAGCCAAGCCCAGCAAGACAGTATAAATCACAACAATATAATATGCCCATGATACTATTTAATAGATATGTCATTCACATACGTCAGTATGACACAGACCTGATTATTATACCAACATGCCCATTTATGTCTACGTGGCGTAGACCTATGTGCTGCACTCACACATCTATTTAAATCTACATGACGTAGACTCACGTGTTGCTCTCACACGTCTATTTACATTAAGGCCTTAGAAGTGGTTCATCTCGGTTATGAGTACCGAGTCCAACCTGATTATGCCTTGAGCGCATAATCCCTAAATCTCATTTCAATTAACATGGCATGGCATTTATACACATATATCACTAGGGTAATAACCCTAGGCTATTAAACCGTTCCTATTAGGGTAATAACCCTAATCCCGGTTACTAAACATTCATGCATATCATTCTCAATATAAGCGCCACTGCGCATACTCTACGTGCTAATCACTGTCTTACCTGATGTCCCGCAATAGTAGAGATTCCAAATCCTCGGGTGTAAGGGTGCTCACAAAGTATCCGATCCAATCTAATCCGCACGATCCAATCCAATCCAATCTGCAAAATGCGGATATCCGCACTTGTGCGAATTAGATTGGATTGAAAAATCTAAAATCCGCACTTGTGCGGATTGGATGTTGTTTGACCTCAAAAAGTAACCGATCCAATCCAATCCGTACTTAATTATATATATTTTTAAAAAATTATAATATGTAATATATATTAATTAAAAAAAGACACAAACTTCTAATTTCTTAATCTTTTTTAGTAATATATTGAGTTGGTGCATTTTATTTATTTTGTAATAAAAAACACAAGAAAAGTAATTCTTATTCACATAGACACATACACATAAAGTTTAAATATATATATATACTAGCTTATTTATTTTAGTAATTAGATACATATATATTTTTGTGTAAATCTAAAGATAAGTATATATATATATTGATATATATGTATATTGGTTTAATTTGTATATAAATAGAGATGGAAATAGATTAGTATTGGAGATTAAGAAACAATAGTCTTTTTTTAATTTTTTTTTCTATGAAATATTAAATAATTTATTATTAAAAAAGTAACCGATCCAAAATAACCAATCCCATCCGCACTATTGCGGATCGGATTGGATTGGATTTAAACTCTTATGCGGATCGGATTGGATGCAAAATATTCAATCTGCACTTAGTGCAGATTGGATGTTGTTTAACCAAAAAAGTGCGGATTGGATCGGATGAACACCGCTACTCGGGTGCTCCTGACCAGGTGCTGGTAATCCTAGTCACAATACCGGGATTTACACAAATAGGGTTAATCCCTAAATCCACTTCCACAAAAATATAAGATTGGCATTCAAATCACAGACAATCACATAGAGCTTGAAAAGAGCTTTCCAACGGTATAAAGAACTCCCAAAACGGAGTCCCAAGTCAAAAGTTATGGCCAAAACAAAATTCAGCATTTCCCGATGAACTCCAACCGGAATTACCGGAATTCCGGTTGTCTGGGCAGAGAACACGAAATTTTTTCAATCTTTAAACCCCCAAAACTCACTCAAATCTTCCCCAAACACTACCAAACTTTTCAGAGCATCATTATATGTCATAATAAACATATTCCACAACTTAAACACAATAATTTCACTAAGAATCAAAAAGTGCCATTAAAGCACCAAGCTTGAGTTCCATGAACTCAAGCTTGCTTTTCACAACCAAATTCTCAATTTACCACTTACAGCAGCTAGCAAACACTAATGATTTAAAACATAGCATCAAGCATCAAAATCCAGCAACAAACCCTCAAGAATTCATGCACAATCATGGCTAGAAAATACCCTATAATCAAAATCCATGCTCAACAATAAAATTCTCATCCAAATCATACAATCATACACTCAATTCATAAAAATCACAATAACACCTAAGAACATGCCATCACAAGAAGAACACAACTCAAGACATGCTCTTATCACCATAAAATTCAGCAAGAAACTCAATTAGAAAATCTGTAAAAACTACCTCAATTCACACCAAAGCAAGAACAATAATCTTCCTCCAAACTCTAGCTCCAAATTAAGCCAAAACGAAGTTTTTCCTTCCAAAATCCAAGTTGAATACAAAGAGGGTAATAGAGGGAGAGGGTGTTGGATATATTTTACCAGGATCTAGATTTACTACCATGTATGTTTCATTAACATCCTAATATGAATTCTAAAACAATGAAATAAACACATATAAAGTTTAGGAAACCTTACATTGGGTGCAGCGGAATATAATGACTCCTTCCGTTCAGATCTCTAGCTCTTGATTCCTTTCTGTAGCAGAGCATCACCAAGATCTGAACCTGGATCTCTTTCTCTCCTTCCTTTGATGTTGATTCTCCTTCTTGTTGTTTGGAATCTCCTACAGTCTTACACACTATGATTGAGATACCACTTGATGTGTGTGGGCACTCACTCATTCACTCAAGGTTCGAAAAATTGAAGAGGAAAAGAGAAGAAGAAGTGGCGGCTAGGGTAAATAGAAAGAGGCTCAGTTTTCATCAGACAAAGTTAACAAAGTTAAGTGTGAATGAGAGCCATCACTATCTATTTATAGGTAACCACCTAGGTTTAGGCTAGAATTATATTAAAATAATAGAAAAATAAATAGTAAAATCACACTAAGTGGCCGGCCCTAGAATGGATAATGGGCCCACTTTGCAATTTTGCCATTTTGTCATTTTTCCATCCCATTTTCTCAAAAACGCCAATTTTCTAATTTAACCATTTAAATGCCAATTCTAATTATTTAATAACTAAAAATTAATTATTAAATAATATTGTCATTTAATATATTTATTAATTAGACATATAAAGTCTCTTAATTAATAAATAAACCTAGAATCTCTTTTCTTTACAATTTTGCCATTGCTTAGTGAAAATTCATAAACTAGACATAGTCTAACTTTAGAATTATAATCGATTAATCAAAATCAATTAACTGAGTCTTACAAGTAGTATGGTCTCAACTAGCATGGGGACCATGGGTCTATATATTCGAGCTTCCAATAAGCAGATCAAGAATTTATATCTTAAATTCACTGACTTATTAATTCTTCGTTGAATCCACGCATAGAACTTAGAATTGCACTCTCAGTATATAGAACGCTCTATATGTTCCAGCATATAGACACGTCATTAGTTATCCATTGTTATAATCCTAATTTGATCAATGATCATCTATATAGATGATCTACACTGTAAAGGGATTAGATTCCCGTAACACCCTACAATGTATTTTATACTTAAAACACGTAACCCCGTATAAATGATATTTCAGCTAAGTGAAATGAGTACTCCACCATTTATTTTCGTTTGGTCAAGCTCGAAGGAAATCATCCTTTACTTTCAATTTTTCAGATAGAAGCTATAGATTCCATATTTATGTTAGCGCTCCCACTCAATTGCACTATCATGTTCCTAAAAATGTACGTATCACCCTGACCCAAAAGTAGGCTTAACTAACAAATCAAAGAACATGTATAATACTCTTGAGATCGAACCTAAACATATCAGGATTAAGATCATTTGATCTAGGATCAACAGGTGACATTGAATTAAATAGATATTACGGTAAATTTTAATATATCTAATCAAAGTTCAATATCAGCCCCTTCCGATGTATACTCCATACATCCGATACTGGTAAACTTTGCCAATGCCCTGGAAAGGACATACCACTTATCCAAGGTGTAAGAATACCAATCGATGATTATACCATGCCAGTCTAAATCCAGTGTTCTGAAAAATCAGGGAATAAACTTTCGAACATATAATCAAGATTATATTCCACTGTGCTGACAACACTATAATCATTAACAAATTCATATGTTCTGGACTTAAATAGAATTCATACATTATATACATATAATCATGAAATAAATCATGTGAACCATGCAACATAAAATATTATTTTTGATCTTTATTAACTAATAAATCTGATTATATTGAAATGAGTTTTATTTAGGGCATAAAACCCAACAAACTCCCACTTTCACTAATATAAAAAAAAATGTGCATTTCAAATAATCTCAACACCTTGATATACAAATCAAGTGTAGTAGTAGTATACTCCTCGTAATAAGATCTGACAGGTTGAATTCAACACAGCCTTTTCTCCACCATTACTCTTCCTTAATCACAAAATCTTTGGTATTGTGAAATTCCTCTCTATATGTCTACTCTCTTGGTATACTGGATTCTATACTTTTGGCAACTACTTTTTGGTTAATCAGGAAATAACACTAGTAGTTAAGACAAGTTGGAACGGTGCCACAAATGTATAGAACTTTCCTTAGACTGAATAAGTACCTTTCCTGCAACTTTAACATTCAGTCTCTCTCTGGTAGACCTAGAGACTTCAGATAGGTTTTTACACTTCTCCAAAATCACTACTCCACTTCCAGACTAATCACCATCTTATCAGCAGACTTTCTAGCACAAAGACAAGTCTCGAAATCTGATGTGGTGTAGTCTAAGAGTTTTAAACACACCCTTATAGACTAACATATAGTTCCTATTCATAATCTTAAGATTTACTTGATTTTCTTCCAATGTTTCTCTCCTGGATTAATGTGATACCTACTCATTACTCCCACTCAACAGCAGGTGTCTGGTCTAAGGCATACTAAAGCATATCTGAGACCTCTCACTGTTGATATAAGAAATTCTTTCATGACTTTATCTTTTGTGGAATAGTTGAGACTTTTCCTTAGATAAATAAAATCTATGCCTAGAAGTCGAGAAGCTTCTATAGATTGCCATTAGGAAGAAAATGCTTTAGCATCATACTAAAGTAAGTTGCTTGCATTAGAGTAAGTAATTACCAGGTATACCACAAGCCATAGGTTTAGATAAACTCAAACCTATAATACTAGGAACAGGAAGTTTTGTTAAGTCCATTGAATAGACTTATTAACGAAAATTTCCTTTCTTGTCCTTGTAATAGAAAACTTTAGGCTATTCCATGTGAATGGATCAAACCATAGTTCTATTGGCTTTTCTTCTTAGTTTCTTATCTTGACAATCCATTACTTGTTTAAACTTACAATGGATTTTAATCACTAGTGTTTTCCAAGTCATAAGAAGTGAAGTTCCTTGAAACTCTCCCACTACGACAAGGTACCGTGAATTATGTCTAAGAAAACTAAATGGTATTGACCTCTTCGGTTGTGTCAAGACAAGAGAGGTAGTGGGATCATCATATGTCAAATAAGATGATAGAATACTTTTAGAATCAAGAAAAAATATCTCCTTTATTTGCTACTTTATTTTAAGACTTAGTCATTTTCTTAAAAAAGTAGTATTTGTTTAAACAAACACTTGCTTATCTATTGACTATGGGATGTTCCACCTCTAATCACTTAGAATAGCTAACAAACATGCAAACCATGGTTAACAGTTCTAGCTTTTCTTAAGATTTTGATTAGGTCATCCATGAATCTAGTAATGATTTACATTAAGTATACAACCATTACATCATTCTGAAATTGTATTACCATAGAAGGACTTAGGCAATGACTAGTAACTAATCATCAATATGCGAATCGAATTTCTGGGGAGGTAAGTTTGGATATAATTCAAAAATCAATTTAATGATCTTTGAACTGCATATCTACTAACTATTTCTCCACCCCTATCAGTTCGCAAGATCTTTAACCACTTACCTTAATGGTTTTTCACCATTGCTAGAAATTCATGAAATTTTTCAAACATTTCAAATTTCTTTGCATAAGGTATAATCTAGAGTGATCGTTTTAAGAATACAACGAAAAACTCATATCCACCCCTGAATGTACATCCATCTGCGAATGAGATGAACTTACTTTCAGTGGATATAGGCATATTAACTCTTTGCAGAGATTGAGCTTGTCAAAACCACTATGAACAAGATACAAATGCCATAGATTAAAAAAATGTGTGGTTGTATCTTTTTGATGACTTAGGTTTAGTTACTTCAAAGAGTTCTTAGAATAGTGCAAGTGGATCCTGGTCACAGAATACTAAACTCATATTCCATACAGTTTGAATCCATTGGTAGAAAATAGTTATTAAACACTTGTGAAAGTGAAACTGTATTATATTAAAAAATTATTTGGAATCTAAAATTTAAAGTCATAGACTTAAATTTATACCAAATATACATGAGTAATTCCTTTTGGACCACCACTACTAATTTTAACTACTAATTTTAACTTTAAGTCAGATTTGCCCATACAAGTAGGAGATTTCTAAGATTGAGGATTTATATCATTTTGGGATAGAATTTCGGGAATATAATCATATGCGTCATTAAATTTCTTAAGAGAAAATAGAATGACATGAAATGATTTATAGACCATTCATCCAATGATATGTTATTGAGCTAATTCGAAATGAATAAGCTAAGAGGAATTAGAATAATTTCGTATTTAAATAAGAATCCAACAATGCTCCGATTAGCGAGAGTCAAAGTAATCTTATTTATACAATCTTCTTGTTTCATATTGTAAATACTAATCTAAGGTGTCATCAATTGATGAACAGCTAGATGTTGCACTTACAATATTTATCTTTCGAGATCTAACATTATTATGTTTGTTTAATGGTGAAAATCCATTAGGGATTTATCTCATTAGAAAAACAAACCAAGTTAGACCAACAATGAAGATTCAAAATTAAACTACAATTTAATAACAGAAAATAACATGGTTCAATATAAATTCATACACAATTTAGAAATTATTAAACACATAGCAAGTAGGAATGAAAAGTGAAAATACTAAAACATACAATCCTAAATAATTTCCAAGGTCTTCAACAAACTGATATCAGTGTCCCGTTTAGGCGAGAGTCAGTGATACCATCCATTGAATAGAGTTGTCAGCTCATCTAAAATGATAAACATTCTAGCAACTTTTTATTCGATCAAGATTGGAATCCAGCGTTGTCCCGTTTAGGCGAGAGTCAAGGCTATTCTATCTTATGAGCTTCCACTATTGTTTCATATTTTGTAAGTCAAATACAGTCGCCACCATTAGGGTGATCAATACCATATAAAACACTTACAAATATACTTATCTTTCGAAATTAAACGGTGCTAACTTGCTAATGAACGTTCCTCCATTAGGGAGGATTACTCACTAAAACAAAAGCTATGTAAAACCAACAATGGAGATCGAATGTCCTAATAATAAAGCTCATTATTTAAAGTCTATTTTCTTCTAATATTTATTTTAATCAATTTATTTTAAATATATATATTTATTTAACTAAAATTTCCAATTTAGAATGAAAAATTCTAAATATAAATTTTAATTTAATATTTATCAATTTTACTTAGATGGATATGAAAATAACATGAATTACTTTCATCTTAGTAATAATTTCCAATAAATATTTAGAAAAATTATTCAATTTAAGTTGTTTCAAAATTAATTTAAATTAATTTACAACTCAAATTTAATTTCTATAAATATATATTGCATTTTGAAAAATTGAAGTATTTAAGAATACAATTTTCGAAATTGCTTGTTAAAATAAATCCTGGAAAAAATATAATTTTCCTAATTAATTAAATATTAAAGAAAATTTTAAATATTTAATTATCATGATGAAAATTAACTTAAATATTAATTTTCTATTTAATTAAATACACTAGAAAAATACTTCAAGCAAAATAGATAATGTCTATCTAGATTTTCATTCACTAATTAATTCAATTTCTAATTATAATTTATTTTAATTCATTTATTTTTAATTAATCATTAAATGAAAAAATCATTGATTTAAGTTGGTCCAAAATTATAATAAATAATTTTCAACTTTAATCTATTTTTCAAATAAAATTCGAAATTTCTGCATTTAAGAAAAACAATTTTGAAATTGTGGGAAAAAGATTAATAAAATAAAATAAAATATATTTTGAAAATTATTCAAATTTAAGTTATTATGAAATAAGATTTCAAACTTAAAATAATTTTCAATTTTAATTAAATAACATGAAAATAATAATATTTAAGTATCATGAAGAAAATCAACTTAAATATTTAAATTTTTAATTTAATTAAATGTATTAAATTCAAGAAATAAATAATTAAGTATAGAGAAGACTTAATTATTAATTCTAATTTAATACTAGGAAAAATATACTTAACTTAGATTGTGCCAAAATTAATTAATAAACAATTAATTTCACAATCTATGATATTTTCCTAATTAAATATTAGAAAAAATAACTAGTTCTAGAAATAACTATCTAGAATATATATCATTAACTAAGTGTTTTTCTAAAATTAACTTTAAAATATTAAATGAAAAATTAATTTCATATATTTTAAAAGTTAATTATGTTGCTAATTCAATTTTAATTATGTTAGACTAATATAATTAACCTAATACAATTATTTAAATAAGGCAAATGGGCCTTCACAATTAGGGTAGTTCATGTGAGGGGGAGCTGGGTTCAGTATGTCGTACCCACTTCTATTGGCCCCCAACTCTCACACAATGCCCAAAAGAGAGGAATTTAACCTTTAAATAAACAATTGTTATTCATTGAATAAGCCCAAATCTAATTGGGCCTAAATAAAATTACTTATGTCAAATTTTATTTTAGCAACCTAGTCCATTTACTTAGTAAAACTTAAATGGGCTTCCTATATGCATCTAAGCCCAATAGCAAACATATAGGCTCACACAGGTCAAAAGATTTGGATGGGCCCCATCATGTTACTAGGTTTACACAGATGAAAGAAATTGTAAAATTTATATGTTACAAATTATTTATAAGATCTATTGTTAATTGAACTATGATTAAAATCAGATCATTGGATCTGTCAACAAGTTAATCATAGCAATTTAGATCAAATAAATAATAGGTTTGTAAAAAAAAAATTGAATACATAATTGTTGCCCCTGAATTCGCCCAAAATACGTGGACCAGTCGAAAAGGGACACGTGGATCAGATAACTTGTAAATATTTAAGTCTTGGTGCGCCACAAGGAAGCACCCTGGGCATGGGTCCCGGAGGAGGCATCCGGAGTACAAGGTACTCCCGGAAGCTCGCATAGCATGAAGCCTCTCCGGGATGTGTCAGGCCCCTCCCGAGTAATCAAGTCGCATTTAATGCCGCATGGGAGGAAGCGTGTTGGGACTGTAACACGCAATAAAGTCTGACGGCACAACCCCCAAACAGCAGCGCTACAGTAATGATCATTTAAGTCTAGCGACGGCTACTCTGCGAAGAGTCACGTCAATCACGAGGCAAAAAGGACATTCCTCATAAAAACCCTACAGCGCCTAGGGATTTGACCATGCATCACCCATGGTATATTCATTGGGAATACCCAACTTTATGGATACTTACAGATGCATTTGTAAGAACAATCCTAGGGATCACCCCACCAAAACACTATAAATACCCTCTCAAAGCTCATTTAATGGGGTCGAGAATCTTGGGTTGCATAAGAGCAAGAAGAGAAAATACTCACCAAGAACATTCTCTGTATTTATGAGAAGAACATTCTCTCAAGTGTGGAATCTATATTAAATATATCCATTAATAACAAAGACTCGTGGACTAAGGCTCATTAACGCCCCAACCACGTAAAAATCCTCATCTCACTTTCTTACAGCTCACTACTATAATCATATTTTAATAGTTGCCGAAAATCTCGGTCAACATTTCGGTGCTTTCATTGAGAGCTGAGGAAAGCTGCTACATAACAAGCATTTGACTTCACAAGAATGGTGGAGACAAGAAGTACACGTCATCCTCGCCCTCTGGAAGATGCTCAAGATCCAAATGAGGAAGATGTGGCCTCAAGAGCGGCAGAGGAGTCCGAGGAAGAAGAAGAAGAGATAGTCCCCGACAAGGACTACGAGGGGAACCTCGACGAGTACGCCTACGACGGAGGAAGTTACTCAGAGCTGGTGCTCCTCAGACAAAAAGCTATCGATCACGAAGCCAAGATCGAAGCTCAGAAAGCGCAAAACCAAAAAATGCAGGAAGTGATGCTAGCCATGCAGAAAGCCATGGAGGCAGCTGGTATTCACGTGCATCCCAAGGCAATGGCCGCTGGGCTCGACGGAGAGCCAGCGACGTCTTCGCCTGATTCCCAGCAGCAAAAACCTAGGGAACCTAGCCCTATAAGGCACCCTGCTGAGGAAAATCAAACAAAAAACCCTACTTCTACCCCTGGGCGAAAGAAAAAGGTGCAGGATCCGCGAAGGGTCCGCTCAGATTTCCCTAAAGGGAAAGGTCCGCAGAGGGGCAAGCCCCAAAGAGGGAGTCTTGGCCCTCAGGATCGAGGGGACCGGAAAAGCGTTTCTGTGCACCAGGAACCAGGGGGTAGAGGAAGAAGAGGACAGAGATGTCCTCCCATTGATCTGAGAAATCAAATCAATGGGAATCAAGGTTACCTCCGGGATCACCTTGACCAAAAAAGATACAGGCCCGTGGTTTCCTCGGGTACGTTAAACGAAGGGATTATGGCGGAACTTGCCATACTTCGAAAAGACATTGCTCGAGTCTCCCGGAGGCAGAAGGGAGACGACTCCGACTCGGACAGCGAGGATCGGGAGCCATGTGCCAAGCATATCCTGGAGGCGAAGCTCCCTAAAAACTTCAAGATGCCCGAAATGGCGGCATATACTGGGAACTCCGATCCCAGTGACCACCTGTCACGGTTCAACCGTGTCATGACAGTCATGTGGGTCAGCAATGACGCCAAATGCTTGTGCTTCCCCCTCACTCTGAGCGGATCAGCGGAGGAATGGTTCAAAAAGCTGGAACCAGGATCCGTGGGTTGTTGGAACAAACTCCAAACCAACTTCTGGAGACAGTTTGTCGCCGCAGAAAGGTTAACTTGGAGGTTAGTGCCTTGACCAACATCAAGCAACTGCCCACCGAGACCTTGAAGAATTACATCAAGAGGTTCCGAGAGGAAGCCTCGAAGACCAAAAAGGTTGATGACGGACAACAGCTTGCACTTCTCCAAGCAGGAATCCGCACTGGGACTCCCTTCTGGAATGAATTGCAGCAAGAGGGTGCTGCTAGCCTCCAGGACTTTCAAAAAAGGGTCCAGAAGTATATTAACCTTGAAGAAGCCCAGATCATGGCTTATGGAGGCTATTATCCCACCGGGATAGCAGGATACATGCCAGGAGTGTCGCCATTGGGTACTGCCCCGACCGCGACTCCACAAGTAAGTGGCATACAGTTCTCTGCTACTCCCGGGTACAGCCAGGGCCAAGCTTTGGCACCAGCATCTTCCCATTACGGCAACCCGTCCGGGGTGAATGGACGAGCTCCTTCACAGGCTGCCCCGACTGCTAGCTTAACAGGCCCTACCCAGGGGTCGAGGAGCAAAAGGTCCTCCAAGGGCAGCACCCGAACGGGAGAGAAGCGCCAGAAGAAGGGGTACACACCCCAATATACTCAGTACACGGAGCTCACGGACTCCCAGGAACGTGTGTACTTTGCCACTAGGCAAAATACGCACTACCGGAGACCACAGCCGTTGTACAAAGACAGCTCCCGGAGAGATCCGAGTAAAAGATGCGAGTACCACAACGACATTGGTCATAGCACCAATGAGTGTAAGAATCTCAAGGACGAGATTGAAAATCTAATCCGCTTGGGCCACCTCTATGAGTGGATCAAAAATAGGTTGCCCCACCTTAATCCAGGGCAGGTGGCCGGGGGTGTGCCTCCGGGAACACCAGGGGGTACAGCAGGAGTATTGCCTCCAGCTGCTCCCGCAGGTGACACCCAGCATATTCCCGAGCTACCGCCCCGGCCTAATGGGCGGGTAGCCATGATCTCTGGAGGTCCCCATATCGGAGGAAACACTCGCAAGGAGCGAAAACGATATGTCGAGGTCGCGAAACACAATGAGGTGTGGGAGGTTACTCAACTCCCAGCTCAAAGGCCTCGGCTAATGGACCAACCCATAACGTTCACGGAAGAAGACGCCAAGACGGTGCGTTTTCCTCACCACGACCCGCTGGTCATAGAGACCCCCATCGCAAATAAAGTAGTGGCTAGGGTCTTAATTGACAATGGGAGTTCCGTGAACCTGCTCTTCAAAGAAGCCTTCACTGCGATAGGATTGACCGACCGGGACCTCTCGCCTAGTGGGTCACAGCTCACGGGGTTTAACGGGACGACGCTTATCCCAATGGGAAAAGTAAGGCTCCCGGTTACCCTGTGCCCGGATACCCCCCAGAGCACATTTAAATATTGCACCTTCGTGGTGGTAGACTGTCCAACAGCCTACAACGCGATCCTTGGCCGGCTGGCCCTAGTGGACTTTGATGCAATTACTTCAATCCGACACTTGTGCCTAAAATTCCCTACCCAGGAAGCCAGAGTCGGAACTGTGAGGGGAAATCAAGGAGAAGCCAGGCAGTGTTACAATGTTGCCACCCGCCTACCTGTACTCATGGTCCGGGAGTCTACTGAGATAGAGAAGGCTGAAGAGAATGAGTTGGATCCTCGCATAGGATCCGAAAGGGTCGTGGAACCAATGGAGGACGTCGAAGAAATACCGGTGTGCGACGACGACTCCACCAAAGTACTCCGGATAGGGAAAAGCCTGGATCCGGAGGACAAAGACAAAATAATAAAAACACTGAAGGGCGCCATCGACATCTTTGCATGGTGCCAAGAAGACATGACCGGCATAAGCCCTCATGTCATCACCCATGTACTCAATGTCAACCCGGACATGCCCCCTGTACAGCAAAAGAGACGCCCGCTCGACTTGGTGAAAGCCAAGGCCTTAGAGAAAGAGGTGGACAAACTTTTGTCCAGTGGCATGATCCGCGACGTATACTATCCGGAATGGCTGGCCAATCCGGTCCTGGTGCCCAAGCCGAACGGGACTTGGCGAGTTTGCATAGATTTCACAGATCTAAACAAAGCCTGCCCAAAGGACTGCTTCCCGCTACCCAGGATCGACCAGATGGTAGACGCCACGTCCAGATTTAAACTGCTGTCTTTCATGGATGCCTATGCTGGGTACAACCAAATAAAAATGCATACGGCAGACGAGGAGTGCACTAGCTTCAGGACCGATAAGGGGGTATACTGCTACCTAGTCATGCCTTTCGGACTGAAAAACGCCGGAGCAACCTATCAAAGAATGGTTAACCGGATGTTTAAAAGCCTCCTGGGACGAAACATGGAGGTATATGTAGACGACATGCTCGTCAAATCCAAAGCATGCAACAGCCATGCAAGCGACTTAGAAGACTGTTTCGAAGTTGTCCGGAGATACGGTATGAAGCTCAACCCGAAAAAGTGCACCTTTGGGGTCAAGTCAGGAAAATTCCTGGGCTTCATAGTCAGCCAAAGGGGGATCGAAGCAAACCCGGAGAAAATCCAAGCTCTCCTGGACATGCCATCCGCCAAGAAGCATAAAGACGTGCAGAGCTTGACCGGAAAGGTAGCCGCACTGAGCCGCTTTATCTCACGATCCACGGACAAGTGCATACCCTTCTTCAACGTACTGAAGAAATGCCAAAAGTTTGAATGGTCGGATGAATGCGAGGAGGCATTCAAGAGGTTAAAAGACCACATGGCCAAACCTCCCATCCTATCAAAACCCATCCTTGGAGAAGACTTGTTCCTTTACTTGGCCGTCTCCGAGCACGCGGTTAGCGCTGCCCTGGTCCGGGAGGAAGAAAAAATTCAGCACCCCGTGTACTGTGTCAGTAAGCGCATGATAGGGGCCGAGACAAGGTACCCGGTCATTGAAAAATTAGTATTCTACCTCCTAATGGCATCAAGGAAGCTGAGGCCATACTTCCAGGCCCATCCGATCAAAATCTTGACCAATCACCCGCTCCGGCAAGTTCTCCAGAAGCCTGAAGCATCCGGAAGACTCCTCAAGTGGGCAATGGAGCTAAGTCAATTCGACTTACACTACGTACCTCGGATTTCCATAAAAGGCCAAGCCTTGGCAGACTTCATTACCGAATGCAATGAAGCCGAGGCAACAGCTAATACACCGGTACCACCAATCCCCACCTGGAGGGTGTTTGTAGACGGAGCTTCTAATGAGAACGGTTCGGGAGCCGGAGTGGCTATGGTATCACCAACTGGATTACGGCTCCAGGCAACACTCCGATTTAACTTCACAGCTTCAAACAATGAAGCTGAATACGAAGCTTTGATAGCAGGACTGAAATTGGCAAAAGTTGTAGGAGCCAAAAGAGTGGAAGTCTACAGTGACTCTCAACTGGTCGTAAACCAGGTATTCGGAGAATACCAAACTCGCGGCGAGAGGATGGCCGCGTACGTAACAATAGTCCGAGAACTACTCCTCAGAAAGAATACCCCGAGAAAAGAACGCTCACGCGGACTGTCTGGCTAAGTTAGCCTCGGACAGCGAAATCGAAGAGCTGGGGGTAGTACCAGTGGAACGCTTGGCAGAGCCAAGCATCAAAATAAAAGAGACCACACTAACGGTTGGGCAAGAACCCAGTTGGATGGTCCCCATCATAAAATACATAACCACAGGTGAGTTGCCCCAAGAGAGGGCACTGTCTCGAAAGATTCAGTATCAGGCTCATCGTTATGTAATGATGGACCAAATTCTCTACCGGAGAGGACTCAGCATGCCTTATTTAAGGTGTGTATCGGACCCTGAAGCTAGACAAATCATGCTAGAGGTCCATGAAGGGTTCTGTGGAGATCATACGGGAGGACCTAGCCTCTCAAAGAAAATATTGAGGCAAGGGTACTTCTGGCCAACAATGAAAAAAGATTGTATAGACTATGTCCAAAAGTGTGACTCGTGCCAAAGGTACGCGAACATACCGAGAGCTCCTCCAAACGAGATCACCCTGATGACCAGCCCCTGGCCCTTCGCGGTCTGGGGAATAGATCTCATCGGGTCTCTACCTACGGGGAAAGGAGGGGTAAAGTATGCAATAGTAGCAGTAGACTACTTCACCAAATGGACAGAGGCTGAGCCTATGAAGACAATAACTGCTAAGAAGGCGTTGGACTTTGTTATCAAAAACATAGTGTGTCGATGCGGCTTGCCTCACAAAATAGTCTCAGACAATGGAAAGTAATTTGATTGCGAGGAATTTACCGACTTCTGCAACCAACACGGAGTAGTGAAAAGCATCTCCGCGGTAGCCAGGCCTCAAACAAACGGTCAGACGGAAGCGGTCAACAAAATCCTAAAGGTCACCTTGAAAAAGAAGCTGCTGGCCTGTAAAAATAACTGGCCTGAAGAATTGCCAAGGGTATTATGGGCCTACCGGACGACCCCAGGAACCACAACCGGCCACTCGCCCTTCTCAATGGCGTACGGTTGTGAAGCAATGGTCCCGGTGGAAACATTATTCCCATCCCACAGGAGGACGACTTACGATCCTGCCACTAATCAGGCACTGCTCCAAGAAGCTTTGGATCAAGTCGAGGAACTCCGGGATGAGTCTCAAATACGGATGGCTGCTTATCAAAAGAAGGTGACCAAGTATTTTAACTCCAAGGTTAAAAACAGAAAATTCGCTATTGGGGATATGGTCCTAAGAAGGGTTTTCCCAGCCACCCAAGAACCCGGAGTGGGGGTACTTGGACCAAATTGGGAAGGACCATATGAGATCGAGGACGAGATCGGTTCCGGCACTTATAAACTGAAAAGAATGGACGGAACCACCGTCCCAAGAGCCTGGAACGCCGATCACCTCAGGAAATATTACCAGTAGCGAAATAAAACTAGAGTTTGTTCAAAGGGTTTGTACCGTCCAAATGTATACCTCCTCTATATTAAATAAAACTGAGTGCCTTAAAAACAAAGTTTCTATGCCACTCAGGGGGGTACTAGGGTATACCGCACGGACGAACAGAAAAACAAACTAAGTAAAATATCCTAACCCAAAGGGCAGGTCAGAAAGTATGCACAAAAATAAAAAGCATAAGTATAAAAACCCTGATCCAAAGGACAGGTTAAAAAACATAAGTGTGACAAAAAAGATCGCATAAAAAATATCCTAGCCCAAAGGGCAAGTCATATACATATAAATGGCCCGGGGACAGGCCTTAAAAATATAATTGTCTCCCCTTCAAATAAAAGCTGCTACCTATGTATATATTGTTCTAAGGCAGCAGCAAATATGTACAAAAAAAAAAGAGTTATATAAGAAAAGGGTGGAATCTTGGTCAGTTGTACGGCAGCTCAGTCAGCCCGCGGAGGAAGGCGAGGTCCAATACGTGCCTCTAGCATGGCATCAAGCTTTTTCTTCTTTTCCCGAAATTTGGCAATCATTTCCTCGGGTTTGGGATAAAAAGTAAGCTTGATATTTTGATCATTGGTGGACCAAGCCATGTAGACTCCATCGTCAAAGCGCTTCGGACACCGGGCGCAGGAAACGGGAGAGAGGAGCTCGGCCCTTTTGGCCTTCCTGATGGATTGTTCTTTGAAATCCCTAAGCTCCTTCAGCTCCACAGCTAGAGCGGCCTTGGACTCAATGTTCGCCTGGTGAGTTTCCTCTAAAGATCTCACCTTGGCGACCATTTCATCCAAAACCTCCCTGGCCTCCCGGAGGTCTCGCCTGGCCTTGTCAGCAGCCTCGGTTTGAGCCCTTAATTCCTCCTGGTGCTGGGCCTCCATCCTGTCCTTCCGCTGGGCCTCGTCCCGGATCATGGCCTCGGCCTGAGCCTCCCTCCGTTTGGCCTCCTCTTCCTTGGCCTTGGCAGCCGCCGCCTGGCGCTCGGCAGCCTCCTGGTAGATCTGCCTCTCCGCAGTGAGGTCCTGAAGGACCTTCCTGACATCGTTCATATCCCCAAAGTCGGACAGAACGAAGCCATGATTTATGATGTTCTTGGAGAGGCAGCCAGCCTCAGCAGCAAGCTGAACCATAATGCAAGGATAAGAAGGAGAAGTTTCTCAAAGAAAAAAAAATAAAATATAAAAGATAAAAGGAAAAGCAAAAATTGCGAAGTACTTACCACCGTGAGAGAATGACTGAGGTCCTGGACCTAGAAGATGGAGTTCAGGGAAGCGCAAGTGGCGAACCGCTTAGGCGCGCATCGGGTGAGCTGAGAAGCGAACTCGCCGGTCATCTCCGCGGCAAAAGGAGCCAAGGTGGGCCCTAGGAAGCGGCGGAACCAGTCCGATAAGGGGTCCAGATTAAGGTCCCACGGATCCTGGTAATCCGGGTGGTTGATGCTCGCCTCAACCTCCGCCCGCAGGATCCTCCTAAGGGCTTCCACTTCAGCGTACCCCCGGGAGTACTCATCCATAGCATAGTTATGCTTGGCTATTCGAAGCTCCTGCCTCACCTCGTCCCCGGAATTGGGGTAAGCACGATGTTGGGAGGAGCAGGATTTTCCTCCATAGGGGAGACCCCGCCGTCCAGACCATGAGCAGGAGTGTCGGCCCTCCGAGGCTTCTTCGGCTCATCCTGGGCAATCATCTTGCCCTTGCGCTTACGAATCAGAGCCACCTCAGGCTCCTCTTCGCCCTCCTCAGCTTCCTCCGGAAGGGCTCGAGGCTCTCCCGCACCCTCAGCAGCTTCTTCCGAGAAGTCCCATCCCTTCCCTTGGCCTTCTCCCGGAAGCACCTCCTCGTCATCCACTAAGTCAATAGTGTCGGGGGGAGCGCTGGAAGAAACCTTCAAGGAAGGGGCCGGGGGAGAAGAGGTAAAGGCCGGAGGAGCCACGGGAGTATGAACTCCAGCAAGCTGTTCCAGAATGGCATCCATGGAGATACCTGTTTCACAAAATAAGAAAGTGTTAGAAGTCCGTGAGGAACCGCTTATACAAGATACAACAAATAAGCTACTCCTACCCGAACTTCCTAATTCGGCCCTAGCAAAGTCCTGAACTTTAATGCTGGCTGCGTCATCTCCGAGATAACTGTCCGAGGGCCGGAACCAGCTGGACGTTATGTAAGCTGAAGGACCTAAGGGAATAGGTTCCGGAGGGCCGGAGCCCATCCGGGACCGACCTAGGTAATCTCCTAAGTTCAAAAAATAAAATTCCTTCAAACGATCCCCCCGCCGGGTCGATGGCATCCTAAATCTACGAAGACGCTCGTCGAACCCTACGGGCCTACGACTGGTGTATTCATCAACAGAAGGAACATAACGAATTGTCAAGGGAGACTTACCGCCGGCACCGGAGGTGCTAGCACCAGGAGCCCCCTAGTTCAGTTCGGGGACCGAAGGCTGTGGCCGGGGAGGTTGCTTCTCGGAAGAATCTTCAATACGAAGGGGCCTCCTGGCAGGACGATCCCCAATCTCTTCTTGAAGAATCTTGTCAAAAAATTTAGCCTCGGACTTCCCGGCGATGGCTTGGCTCCTTCACACCACCGGACTCCCCACGCGAAGTCCCCTCCCAGAGGCAGCCCGGTCCTGAGAGTATGCTTTCTCCTGGGCCTTCCGGTAGAGATAATCTTGGTATTTTTTCTCTGTCGTGGCAATGAGCTCATCCCGGAAGGCCTTCTCCGCAACCGGCGCCCTCACATTGGGACAGATGACCCGTGAGAGGTTGGAGTCCTCCACGGATTGATGAGGAAGGATAAGTTTGGCCTTCCTGCAATTCTCCGTGGTGACTAGACCCACAACATCGAGATCGGCGCGGTCGTAAGAGGCAAAGGCTTGGGCCCTTCGGAGGAAAGTCTGAGTAGGGGGCGTCCGCTGGTAAGGTGGGATCCGCACTGTAACACCCTAACTAACTTAGGCGTATTACGTGATTTTTAAACATATTGTGCAGCTCGTTGCTAATCAACGAGGTTTATGGCAAAACGTGATTAATTAAAATTTTGCTTTTTAATTAAACTTATAAAAACAATATTACAAAAGACTCGGGATCCCGATTATAAAATTATTTACAAAAAAAGTTTTAACTGTTTAACTGTTACATAAAATAAAGGTCGTCTAACGACCAGTTACAAAAAATCAGCCTTGCTGTCCCGAGGATCGTACGCTCCAGGCCTAACCGCCCCGACATGTACAATCTCATATGCTCGCTCACGGTCCATCAGCTATAGCCTTGCCTTTACCTACACATAAACGTAAACTGTGAGTCGACAGACTCAGTAAGAAAAGCATAATAATACTCATACATAATTCTAACTGCCGTGTCCAACACGATACTGAGTCCCGCTCTTGCCATGTCCAACATGGTGCCGAGCCACTACTGCCATGTCCAACATGGTACTGAGTTTTGAACGTTCACAGGGACGGTACTATTGACAAGTATCCTCTGATCGGTCGAGCCGGTCATACTCCTGGCCTTGGTCATACTCCGGCTGTCGTAGACGGGATAGGTCAATAGCACGAGAACCACCAACCAAATGTCGGCTGATCGGTCGAGCCGGTCATACTCATTTCTTGGTCATACTCCGGCTGTACCGACGTGACAGGGTTGGATGGTTCGAAGCCTATATACATAACTAATGTAATCTAACGGGCTTCCTACATGCACGCTAAACATGTAATCTACATATGCATATCTTGTTATACTAATCTTACCTCGGATTCCGAATTCGGGTGTCTGTGCGTCAACCTGACTGGAACTGAAGCTGAGCGGCGAATTACTGGCTCCTAAACCATAAAAATCACAACGCTATAAGTGACACGCTAAATCACTTCCCGGGGACTAAAACTAGGAACTAAAAGTTTCCCTATCGATAAAAAGTATGGCAATACCCCTAAAAACATAAAAACGAGGAAAACTAGGGTCCCTGAATTTTCCCCAACCGGTAGACCGGTTGCCCAACCGGAATTCCGGTTTTGGAAAATTCAGAACCCTCATCCAGAATTCCGGATGCACAACCGGAATTCCGGTTCCTCGCAGGCAGCAAACCCAAATTTTCATAACTCGACCAATTCAACCCCAAATTGATTCAAACTTTCCAGACCTGTTCTATATCTTCCCTAGAACATTTCTAAGGCCTCAAAATAACCCAGAATACTCAGAAACAAAAATCACCATGTGAGCTCCAAGCTTTGAGTTAGAACTCAAACTTGGCTAAAGCTCACTCACAAGCCTCAAAGCTAGCTTAGAATCACATAATCAAGCATAGAAACACTGCAGAAAACAAAACCTAGTTCATGCAACAACTACAGCCACCAATTTCTCAATTTTTACTTTGAAAACCAAACTTTTACATAAGAAAATTCTAGCATGCTCAACCTAGGAATCGTACACCACAAGTAGCTTAATTAACATCTAAAAATCATGCTTTTTAACCTCAGAATACAGCAGCAACAACATCCAAATTTACATGCATTTACTCATTTTTTATCAAAAATTCCAAGAAGACAAAGAAGGACAAGTAAGAAATACATACCACAATCAAGAGTTCCTAAAAATGTGATGAATCAAGCTTGAAAAACCCAGCCTTTGAATCCCCAATACCCAGCCGAAAATGGAGAGGAAAAGAGAGCTTTTCTTTAAAAATTTCTATCTTTCTAACTTAGTGTTTTTTTTTTTTTGAGAAAAAAGAATAAAATGAAACAAGTCACAAATACTAATTCTTTTCAGCCATAATAAACCATTAAATTAAACATTAATTCCATTTAATAACTCACATAAGACAAAACACTAATGGGGCAAAAAGACCATTTTGCCCCTCCACCACAAAACCACATAAATCACACTAAAGGGGTATTTTTGGGAAATTCTAAATTCCCGGCCATTCCTGACATTCCCAATGTCTAAAACCCGTCCCCAAACTGCTAACATACTAAGTTGTGATTTCTACTGAGCCAAACGCCGAGTTCCAAAATACCGGGCACCGGAATTACAAAATATGAAAACTACTGAATAACATAACCATGCATTTCTGAATTCCATAAATAACAGTATAATAAATTATTTAAATAGCTATAAATAATTTCATAATTAATCATAATTAACTGATAATTTCTAAATTAGCTAAGCGGGCTTTACACCCACCCACTCCGTAAGGAGCTCCGGGTGGTCCACGGCCCTGAACCCGGAAGAGAAGAAAAAGCGATGGCGATACTCCTTAACGTGAGTCTGCCTATTATACGGAACCACCCCCTCGTTAGCAGGATGGATCCGGAACCCATAAAAACCGTCCTTAAGTTTGTCCCCTTTCTTGGGGACGGATACAAGTTCATAAAAATATAAAATTTCCGCCGGGCTGGGAGATCCCCATCCGCTGGTGGTATAAAAAATAAATAAGCCTGAAAGCAGGCGGTAAGCTTGAGGAATGAGTTGGTATGGCGCAAGGCCGACAAATACAAGGAAATTAACAAAATAATCTTGAAGCGGGAGCATGGCACCGGCCATCAAATGAGTCTGACTCAATGCCCCGAAGCCGTCATAGTTGTGATTAGGCGTCTCCGAGTCGCGAGGAGGCCGGTGATAGGTCCCTCAAGTGGAGGGTTTGATCCCAGCCACTTCTATAATATTCTCCAGCTGGTGAGGACAAGTTAGGGTGGATCGAAGCTCAGCCGCTTCCCACCCGGTCGCTCGGAATTTGTACCCCTCCTGGGCAACAGGCCCCAGGGAAACCTCCTCCAACGTGGCCATGCTTTTCCCACTCTTTTTCGAAGATTTCGAACCAGAAGCAGACATTTTGTGTTCTGTGAAAAACAAAAAGGGAAAAAGAAAATTCCAACAGTTAGGTCCCATACCAAACCCTAAGTCAAGAAAAAGGGAGTGGGGGTCCCCTAACCGCTGGAAAGAGGCCCCCTCCGAACACGTGTCACATGGGAAACCCTAGAAAGATCCCCTGAACAAGTGTCGGGTGCAGTGAAATCGCAGAAAGTGGTTTTACAGAATAAAAAGAAAAAAGAAAAAAAAACCATTCTATGCCCTAAGCAACTGTTGAACGAAGAACACATGGCTCTCTTCAACAAAAATACACATTATAACAGAGACATGATAATGGCGATCCTACAACTAAAGCAGTAGACATAAAACAGAACACTTGAAGAACTTAAACACTTGCACACCCAGAAATCTCAAAGTACGAACCCAGAAAAACGAACGAAGCAAGTAAAAGCATGTTATTATCTAAGGATGCAAGAAACTTACAGTAAATCGTTGAACTGGGGGTCCTGAATGTGGTCGAGTAAAAGTTGAGAAGAACTGGTGAAAGCAAACACTGGAAAAGTGGAAGAAATGTCTAAGTGCTAAGACAGTTCGTGCAGTTTTGAAGAATTTTCTCTCTGGGAAATTCGAACAAAAATGGCAAGGAATGGAAAGTAACCAAAATGAAGGAAAGATGGTGGCTTTTATAGGCAAAAGTGCATGAGGAACAGGCGTCACCAACTACCAATCGTACGGTGGGGGAGATGCACGATTCGAATTCCCGAAAATCAACGGATCAGATCAAGCTGCCATAAAGGCGGTGGAAACGTTTGAGTATCCGTCTGACACCATTAATGCGCCGCATCAATCAAAGGGCGTGAAACGAATCGACCTCTGCAAAAAGCGAATCGCAGCATTTAATGCCATCATTAGACGCACCCTCACGCGCCCCAAGCTCTTGTCAAGAAACCAAGGAGGCGGCCGGAGACATCCCTGCAAAAAGCGAATCGCTGCATTAAATGTGCCCTCACGCGCTCTGGGCTTGAGCCAGGGAAACGAGGAGTCAACCGGAGGCACTTGAGCAAGCCTTGGTTTATTTTTCCAAGTAAACAAGGCTTGGGGGGTAAATGTTGCCCCTGAATTCGCCCAAAATACGTGGACCAGTCGAAAAGGGACACGTGGATCAGATAACTTGTAAATATTTAAGTCTTTGTGCGCCACAAGGAAGCACTCTGGGCATGGGTCCCGGAGGAGGCATCCGGAGTACAAGGTACTCCCGGAAGCTCGCATAGCATGAAGCCTCTCCGGGATGTGTCAGGCCCCTCCCGAGTAATCAAGTCGCATTTAATGCCGCATGGGAGGAAGCGTGTTGGGACTGTAACACGCAATAAAGTCTGACGGCACAACCCCCAAACAGCAGCGCTACAGTAATGATCATTTAAGTCTAGCGACGGCTACTTTGCGAAGAGTCACGTCAATCACAAGGCAAAAAGGACATTCCTCATAAAAACCCTACAGCGCCTAGGGATTTGACCATGCATCACCCATGGTATATTCATTGGGAATACCCAACTTTATGGATACTTACAGATGCATTTGTAAGAACAATCCTAGGGATCACCCCACCAAAACACTATAAATACCCCCTCAAAGCTCATTTATTGGGGTCGAGAATCTTGGGTTGCATAAGAGCAAGAAGAGAAAATACTCACCAAGAACATTCTCTGTATTTATGAGAAGAAAATTCTCTCAAGTGTGGAATCTGTATTAAATATATCCATTAATAACAAAGACTCGTGGACTAAGGCTCATTAACGCCCCAACCACGTAAAAATCCTCATCTCGCTTTCTTACAGCTCACTACTATAATCATATTTTAATAGTTGCCGAAAATCTCGGTCAACAATAATAATATAATCAAACAAAACAAACAAATAACTGATATGGAATATCTGGAAAGTAAGCTAAAATATCTCAATTTTAAAATTTAAAATAAAATTAAATTTTAAAATAAATATCTTAACTAGAATTCAAATTTAGGTTGTTAGAGAATATTTGAAAAAATTCAAAATTCAACAAACTCCTAAATTTCTTAAATTCTAACAAAAAATAAAAAATATCTAACCAATTTTTCAAATATCAAGTTTATTCATAATTTAAATTTATTTAAAATTTCTAATAAGATAATATAATAAAATATCTTTAATTTTAAATTTAGATATTTCATTATTATATTCTAAGTCTTATAATTTAATAAATTTAAATATTACATAAATAAACTAATTGAAAAATAAGATATTTTATATGGTTAGAATATTTTAAAAAAAATAATAATAATAATAAGTTTGAAAAATTTATGGTTGTTTGAAACCGTAAAATATCTAACCAAACTAAACTAACCAATTTTTCAAACCTTCATGTTATTTTCGCCAAAATATAATTTTAATAAAAAAAAAATGTCTAATAAGATAAAATGTTAAACCTAACATATTCCTAATCTTAAAATTTTAATTCATAATATATATTTTGAAAATAACAAATTTGAAAAAGATATGATATGGTTAGCAAATTTTGAAATTAGTACAAGATTATTTTTAAAAGATAATATTTTAATATCAAAGTAAGATCATTTAAAATTTAATAAAAAAAATAATATCTGATCTTATAATTAAAATAAATAAAATAATCTATGATTTCAAAATTAACCATAAGGCTCCTTTATGAGAAATCAAATTTTCAAAATTCAAAGCCTACTAATATCAGAAACTAATTTTAATTAATTAAAAAAAATAATAAAGGTACCATTTCGATGTGTTTTGATTCTTTCGAACAAGAGAGGTTTGATGCTTTTGAATCCATTGTATTAATTCCACTTCCTACTCGCAGTATGCTCTTTATGATCTCGGCTCATGATTCAATTGCCATGTATTTAGCTATTGAACCTCAAAGTTTATGTTTTTATGTGATCGCAGCATCAAAAAGTTTATTCTGAAAATTAGATTTTTAATTGAAAATTCAGATTCTACACAAAATTCTACCAAAAATTGGCTTTTGTTTCAATGAAAAACGATTTTTGAATCAAAAGTTATGACGAAAACAAGTTTGAGGCACAGGGGTATGCATTGCATACCCCTTGCGCGCGCGGAATGGTCCATTTGACCGAGCATCAAGGCTGCATGCAGCCTATCTGACCGAGGGACATGGGCGGAATGGGGCAAGCTTCGGACATGCTAGTTGTCTGAAGCGAATTTTGTCCGAACTGGCCGCACCTGTCCTCATGCGCGCGCGCGTGTGTATCCCGAAACCAGATATTTTCATTCAAATTCAAAAAATCATAACTAATTCATAAAAAATTCAAATTAGGTTCTGTAAAGGCCTAAATTTATTAATTTTTTGTCTACTTTCCAGAAAAAATAATTCCAGATCGAAATAAAAAATATTTCAGTAACATATATTGCGATTTCTAAACTATCATCAAACATGAAACCATCCAAATCAATGCAAAACATCGTTTTAATTCATATTTAATGAAAGTAAATCATTACCATGGCTCTGAGGCCAGTTGTTGGATATATTTTACCAGGATCTAGATTTACTACCATGTATATTTCATTAACATCCTAATATGAATTCTAAAACAATGAACTAAACACATATAAAGTTTAGGAAACCTTACATTGGGTGCAGCGAAATATAATGACTCCTTCCGTTCAGATCTCTAGCCCTTGATTCCTTTCTATAGCAGAGCATCACCAAGATCTGAACCTGGATCTCTTTCTCTCCTTCCTTTGATGCTGATTCTCCTTCTTGTTGTTTGGAATCTCCTACAGTCTTACACACTATGATTGAAATACCACTTGATGTGTGTGGGCACTCACTCATTCACTCAAGGTTCGAAAAATTGAAGAGGAAAAGAGAAGAAGAAGTGGCAGCTAGGGTAAATAGAAAGAGGCTCAGTTTTCATCTCACAAAGTTAACAAAGTTAAGTGTGAATGAGAGCCATCACTATCTATTTATAGGTAACCACCTAGGTTTAAGTTAGAATTATTTGGTATTAAAATAATATAAAAATAAATAGTAAAATCACACTAAGTGACCGGCCCTAGAATGGATAATGGGCTCACTTTGTAATTTTTCCATTTTGTCATTTTTCCATCCCATTTTCTCAAAAACGCAATTTTTCTAATTTAACCATTTAAATGTCAATTCTAATTATTTAATAACAAAAAATTAATTATTAAATAATATTATCATTTAATATATTTATTAATTAGACATATAAAGTCTCTTAATTAATAAATAAACCTAGAATCTCTTTTCTTTACAATTTCGCCCTTGCTTAGTGAAAATTCATAAACTAGACATAGTCTAACTTTAGAATTATAATCGGCCCCTTCCGATATATACTCCATACATCCGATACTAGTAAACTTTGCCAATGCCCTAGAAAGGACATACCACTTATCCAAGGTGTAAGAATACCAATCGCTGATTATACCATGCCAGTCTAAATCCAGTGTTCTGACAAATCATGGAATAAACTTTCGAACATATAATCAAGATTATATTCCACTGTGCTGACAACACTATAATCATTAACAAATTCATATGTTCTGGACTTAAATAGAATTCATACATTATATACATATAATCATGAAATAAATCATGTGAACCATGCGACATAAAATGTTATTTCTAATCTTTATTAACTAATAAATCTGATTATATTGAAATGAGTTTTATTTAGGGCATAAAACCTAACAGAGGGTTCGGGTGAGAGCATGAAACAACCAGAAAAAGTCAATTCATTTCCCTCAAAATCCATTTAATTCCATGTAAATCAATTATGGTCAAATGACCATTTTGCCCCCATGGCTTAATATTCACACCTACACACTCACAAGGGTAAATAAGTCATTCCATGCATAAATAATTCACAATAATTTTCAGATTATCACTCATCAAATAAAATGCTAATTACATCAATCCAATTTACATTTCAGGTACGGCCCGAAATTTCCGATTGTGACTATACCACGCCAACCTGTCAGAACACACCTAAAAAGACAACACAGGCATACTATATAATAATATAGTTCTATTAAGCACGTAATTAAATTAATTTCATCAATTTACCCTCCTCGGGTCATAATTACCAAAATGCCCCTGGCTCACCAACGGGGTCTTTAACATATTAAATTTCATATAAAATCACATATATTGAACTATATAATAATATAATTCATCAATTATTCATAATTATCCAATTAGGGTTTTGCTAATCTATTTCCTAATTTCGGGTATTAAAATTTTTAGTCCACAGGTGATCCCAAGCAAGTGTCGGTATTCCTAGTCACAATCCTGGGCTTATACAAAATAGGGTTAATTCTAAAATCACATTTAATAAGTATTCAAATTTAGGACTCCAACTCTGGACCAAGTAATAGAGCTCGTCACGAGCTTTCTAATGATATAAAGAACGTCCAAAATGGAGTTCAGAGTCAAAAAGTTATTGTCAAAACAAGTTTACTAAAATCTAGGGCCAAAAGGGAATTAGCGCCACGAGGGCGCTGCAACGCGCCTCTTGCAAGGAAGATCCCTATTTTTTTAGAGCTCATGGGTGTCGCAATGGCTAAGAACAAGGCCGCAACGCCTAGGTTTTAAAACCTAAAAAACCCAAATTTTCAAAATTTAAAAATGCACCAGCTCAAATCAAACTTCACATATGTTATGCAATTGATTTATATGCCCATAACAGAGTGAATGCAAAACTCAAATTACAATAAAGTATCACATTCTTAATACACATACATTCAAGTTTAACAAATCTTTTAATTACATAATCAAAGCTTGAAGAAATCTAATTTAAACTCAAACTCAAAGTTCACATTTTAACAGCAAATACACAAATGGAAAAGACCTACAACTTAGATTCCATGTCTAGCTCAATATACCTCAATATAAATGAATTCAACAACCCAAGATCCAATCAAGAACACTAAGTAAGAATTCATGTAAACTTTCAAAGATAGGAATAAAACTTAGAATTTACAAACACTAAAAGATAAATTTACCTCTTTTGATCTTCTTCAAATCTAAAACAACAGCTCCACAACAAACTCCCTTGTATTACAACAAATCACCCCAAGAATCAAAAGAAACCTCAAAGAGGGTTAGAGAGATGGAGAGGGCCAGTGGGGAGGATTCAAGAGACAAGAAAATAGATTTTTTTTCTTCTTACTTTCAGAAATAAGTCATATATAATTTTAATAAGTTTTGGTCAAATCTCCGCTTTGCGCTCAAGGCTAAAAGTCAATCTACTAAGCATCCAAAGGCATAATAGCCAATTCAATCACACACACTCATATAATCAAATATTTCTGATTATTGCCTTAATCACACAATCCATAAATTTTAGATCCCAAACCCAATTCGAGCTCAAATACCCGATTGTGACTATACCGTGTTATCTTGTCAAAATTCACCTATAACACAATAAAAAAATATACTACATAATAATATAGTCCATTAGCACAATATATAATGAAATTACCATTTTACTCCCTTTAGGTCAAAATTCAAAAATACCCCTAACACACAAATGGGTCTTTAATTCAAATATTTCCAAATACTATTATATAATTGATATAATATAATCATACAATAATATTAAATTAAATTATTTAGGATTGTTAATTCATTTTTTAAATTTTAAGATATTACAAAATCTATCCCCACTTACATTATTAATCTGTTCAAACTCCCTATAAATTTCATCAATGATATCTATAGGATGTGTGCTACTATTTAATGGTATGGTTCTAATGTTAAAAAGAAGATGCATTGGTGCACTTGGGATCATCTTTATAAACATAAAAATGAGGGTGCAATGGGCTTTCGTAATTTTCTTCTTTTTAATCAAGCTTTGCTAGCCAAACAAGTGGGACACTTTTATAATTTTCCTAACTCTCTTGCTGCTTGAGTGCTCAAAGGTTTCTATCACCGGTATAAAGATTTTGGCCATGTCTCTTTAAAGAGAAATGGGTCTTACATTTGGAAGAATATTCTCTGGAGAAAAAATCTTTATGATCATGCACCTATTTAGCAAGTTGGCAATGGGAGATCTATCTCATTTTATAATGACAGCTAGATTCCTTTGAAAACTGGCTATTTATCTTTATCTCCTAGATTGCTTAGAGATGATGCCACTGTCTCCTCTCTCCGCCTTGATGATGGTAGTTTGAATGTGCCTTTGGTTCATTTTAATTTTAGCATAGAAGAAGCTGGTACAATTTTATCAATTCCTTGGCCTTTCAATGACACTACTGATAACTTTGTTGGAGTCTTGAGAAACATGTTTTTTTTTTTTTGTTAAAAGTGGTTATTGGTTGGTTGTCCAGACTAATGTGGTCCCTACTACTTCTTCGTCTCTAGGTATTTCTAACTGGTGGCATACTCTTTGGAATCTTAATTTTCCTCCAAAGGTTAAGTGTTTTGATTGGAGGTTGTCTTTGAATTGGATCCCTACTAAGATCAATCTTCAAAAACATGGGCTCCTCAATGACAATATTTTCCCTATTTATTCGGTTGACTTAGAGACCACTTATCATTCTCTTTAGGGTTGTCGCAATCTCGATCCAATGAGGGAACTTTGCAAGTTTAAGCTTGGAAACTTGAGTGGTACTGTTAGTGATATCTTTGGTTTTATAAGTAATATCATTCAACCTCTTCCTAGCTATGATATAGAGTTAATCCTAACCACTTGGTGGTGTATTTAGTTCCGTTGAAACAAGAAAATTCAAGAAAACACTGTTCTCCCTCCGAGTTAGTAGGACTATGGGCCTCCGGTTTTTTGGCTTCTTAACAGTTTGATTGTCACAATTCGGGGCTCAAAATCTTGCTCCACCTCTGATTATTTTGTCTGAACAAGAGCGTCGATGGCAGTGTCCCCTTGAGGGATTTGTTAAACTAGATACTGATGCCTCCATTGATCTCGTGAATGGCATTTGTGGTTTGGGCATGGTGGCTCGATATTTTCATGAGGTAGTTTTAGCTAATGCTATTTGGAAGTTAGAAGGGAATTTCTAACCAGAAATGGCAGAAGCTCTTACTCTAAGTCATGCAGTCACTCAATGCAATCGTTTTGGTTTTCACAACATTCATTTTAAATCTAATGTAAAAGGCTTGGTTGATAAGCTTAATCATTCTTCCAGTTTAAATTCACCTTTAGAGGTAGTCCTCTCTGATATCAAAGCATCTTGTGATCATTTTAATATTGTGAGCTTTACTTTTTGCCTCATAATTGTTAATATTGTTACTGATACTTTTGCTAAGTTTGCTTTATCAACAACTCTAAACACAATCTGATGAACAAGATATCCTTATTGTATCAGAAACTCTAAACACAAATTTCAAATTTTGAGTAAGGTTTATTTTTGCTTAATATTTAGTTATGATATTCTATTGTTACTATAATTATGCCATTCTAGCTAAATTATTTTATTATAATCTAATTACTTCATTAATTTTTTATTTTTACTTAATTACAAGTAAAAAATATACATATTTAGAAGAAAAAATAACCACATTAAAAAAATTTAAAAAGTATAATACATATATTTAAATTATACATAGATTAATTGCAAGTTTTTATTTTTTTAAAAAAGTAAAAACTATAATAAGTTTAATGTATACAAAAATTAATACAATTAAAAAAATCAATGACTTAAAACTATTATTATTAATCTTTTTGTACTATTTTATATTTTATTAGTTCTTTTATTATACAATACTATTTTTTTTTCTTTTTCAGATGGATCACTCTATTTTTAAGTTGTTTTTTTATTCTTCTTATACAAGCGAAAATTCACTCCACTTCTAATACATTATTTTTCAAGTATTTTTCAATTATTCTCTTTATTTAATATAGCATAAAATAAAGTTCAATAAATTAATGTACTAGTATTCAAAAAAAATATACTAGGTCAACGATGTATTTTTTTTTTTTTAAAAAAAAAGGTCAATGATAGAAAAATAAAATATTACGGTAGCTCAATTTTTTTTAATTTGCTATACTTTTTACAGTAAAATATATATAGATAAATATTTGAACTATTATTTATCTTATATATATACTTATTTTTACTATATATCAAATTATAATAAGAAAATATAAATGTTAGGATGAGTACACTACATAGTATGTGTCTATTCTACTAGTATATATATGCAAATTGTCTATATGAAAAAGAAATTAAAAAGATATATGTAAATACCACAAAAGAAATAAATAGAAGTATTTAATTACATATATAAATATATTAGATTGTTTATTGTTGTATTTATATTGATAAATAATATAATTATAATAATTATTAAAACATTATTACTTTTTCAGAAAGAAAAAAAAGATTTAAATTGTATTAATTTTATTATGCATAATTTCTTAAAAAGAAAAAAAAATATATATATTTTATATAAATATTAATTGTTACTTTGTTTTATTTTAAAATATCTATAAATGTTTTTTTTTTATTTTTATTCTTAATGTGGTTAATTCTTTTATAAACAAAAGGCTAATTAGTAATTTTTCCCCCTCGAACTATTGAGATTGTTAAATTTAAGGACTTTTGTCTAATTTTAGTAAAAAAATTGTAACATGGATGAAAGTTCATGGGGCGTGATTTAGTACATATCAAAGTTTGAGGGGCGTGATTTGATAGATATCAAAGTTTGGGGAGCATGGTTTAGTACATAAACAATCACTGAACAGTAAAATTGAATGAAATTAGACAAAAGTCCTTAAACTTAACAATCTCAATAGTTCGAGGGGAATTTCTAACGGCCAAAAAAGTTCAGGGGGCACGATTTAGTACATGTCAAAGTTTGGGGGAGAAAATTGCTAATTAGCCTAATTTTATTATTCATAATTTTTTAAAAAGAAAAAATATATATTTTTTTTATATAAATATTAATTGTTACTTTGTTTTATTTTAAAATATCTGTAAATGTTTTTTTTTTATTTTTATTCTTAATGTGGTTAATTCTTTTATAAACAAAAAGTTAGTAGAATAATTATATTAGAAGTAGTAATGGCACTATTGTAATAACATTAGAATATCATAATTAATTATTAAGTAAAAAAAACTCTGGCTAAAAATATGACATTTGTCATCAAATTTAAAAGATTAAAGAGAGTGCAAAAAAGAGTAGGATATTTATTAATGATATCAGCTAGTTTTGAGTAATTTGCGGCAAAAACCTCCAACTATTAATTTACTTGCAAAAAACCATCCAACCTCATATTTTGGTGGGAAAACCCTCCAAAGTACTGTTTTGTTTACATTTTTAAGGTGTTGTCTGTCCAGCCTCGTTAAGTCTTAATTTTACCCACGTGGCAATGACAGGTCACTAAAAAATTATCCTACGTGGCCATATTTAACAAAATAAAAATTAAAATGAGTAATTAAAATAAAAATAAAAAACTTTAAGAGTAATTTGCGCCAAAACCCCCAACTATCAATTTACTTGCAAAAAACCATCCAACCTTAAAGTTTTTTGGATGGTTTTTTGCAAGTAAATTGATAGTTGGGGGAGTTTTGCCGCAAATTACTCCAAAATATATATACACATATGATGTCTTTTAACGTTTATAGTTGAAATTTAGTGCATTGCTGAATATTTTATTATTATTATTATTATTATTATTATTATTATTATTATTATTATTATTATTTATTATTATTATTATTATTGAGAAATCAAAATCATTGATTTGCATAAACTCAAATTTACAACTTAACAGCACCATTACGGCCTTTATAATCTATACAGCTTGTAGAATCTGTAAAATTAATTGTGTTGTAAATTTATAATTGCTCAAACTATTCCAAGTCTTTTTATTTCATTTTTTTAGGCAAAATTGATAAAATTCTAATTTTCACCTCATCTCGAATGCAGAGCATTAACATGGGTAACGATAGGGGTGTTCACAGATTGGTTTGGTCTCGATTTTTATAGTTTTTGAACTAAACCAGTATAACAGTTTTTTGAATATTAAAAACCAAA
The DNA here is from genome assembly GCF_029168945.1 of Cannabis sativa. Taxonomy (NCBI): domain Eukaryota; kingdom Viridiplantae; phylum Streptophyta; class Magnoliopsida; order Rosales; family Cannabaceae; genus Cannabis; species Cannabis sativa. Next base: position 19,420,762 of record NC_083608.1, read on the forward strand.
CCAGACCAATAAATTTCTCAAACCAAAATTATTAAGAACGGTTTGGTTTGGTTCGAAACCACGGTTTAAGTAGAATATATAATTATTCATATTTTTTAAGTAATTATACTATTTTTATTAAGTTTTAATTTTGTTTTTGAAAATATATTGAGTAATTTGCGGAAAAACCCCCCAACTATCAATTTACTTGCAAAAACCATTCAAAAAATTTTAAAGTTGGATAGTTTTTTGGAAGTAAATTGATAGTTGGGGGGTTTTGCAGCAAATTACTTTTTAAGTTTTTATTTTTATTTTAATTACTCATTTTAATTTTTATTTTGTAATATATGGCCACGTAGGATAATTTTTTAGTGACTTGTTATTGCCACGTGGTTAAAATTAGGACTTAACGAGGCTGGACAGACGACATTTTAAAAATGTAAACAGAACAGTACTTTGGAGGGGTTTTCCACCAAAATATGAGGTTGGATGGTTTTTTTGCAAATAAATTGATAGTTGAAAAGATTTTGCCGCAAATTAATCGCTAGTTTTCGGTCTCATTATTAAATTCTTAACTCTTTGGTTATTGCAAAAAAAAATAAAAAAAAAATAATTCTTTGGTGGTGTTTTTTGAAGCTATTTTCTCAAAATAAAAAACAAAAATAAATAAAATTAACACAAAAACCACAATTCACCTTAATTACTTCATTTTTATCAGATTATAAAAACCAAACTCATCTTCAAATTGGAAGGTTCTTATTAAAGTTGCGAACCACCATTAAAGCCACCCTCTTTCACCGCGGCAGTCAACAGTCGAAGGACGATTGGACTCAACAGCTTATAAACAATCCACTATCAGTGAGTTCAGAGTCCATTAAAGCCATATACTTTCTTGGGCATTTCTCAATGGCGATGGCGACACCCTCTTTTGGTAAATTGACAACTATTAGCCAACCTTCTTTATTATTTTTTTTTTCTTTGTCACATTTATGAAATTTGCAATTGGGTTTCTGACATTTTTGCTTTGGCAACGATTTTGTTCTTTTTGGACACACCCTTTCTGATATAAAGATTAGTTTTGTGAAATTGGGACATGGGTTTTCTAGCTACTGCGTTTTAAGGATGGGTTATTTGGTTAGGTTAAAGTAATAGCTTTTATTAGTTTATCCTTAGGAGTGAGATGATTCTTTTGGGTGATTGAAACTTGTTTTAAGGATTAGGGAATCTGAACACTTTATTTGTGTTTTTTATTGGGTAAATATATATTTCTTGGCTTTCTTATTATCATACGATACAAGATTTCATTATAGTGAATTCAATTTTTAAAATGCCATTTTGTTCAATCTCATATGCATGTGGTTTGAAATGGCTTGGGTTGTTAATAACTAATGGAATCAATTGTCATCAGGAGAAGTGATTGAAGGTGATGCAATATTAAAGGGAGACAAACTCATTTTAAGAGGCTTGATGTTCCATGGTTATCATGGGGTGAAACCTGAAGAAAATAAATTGGGCCAGAAATTTTTGGTTGATATTGATGCTTGGTTGGATCTCCGCTCTGCTGGTGCATCTGATAATCTATCAGATACAATCAGTTATACTGATATTTATCGGTGAGTAATTAGTTTTAGTCTTCTAGTTTCATATGGAATTTGTAACACTTCAACTTGTCAAACCTTTATATGTGAATGATTCTTATGATTAACCAACTTCATGTCCCAAAGAATAAAGTTAAGCAAGATGGTTTTCATGTATGAGCTTTTGTGATCATTTTTATGTTTGGCTAGCTTGTTGGGGTTTGGAGATTTTGACTACAACCTGGTACTGACCTCTTCTCAAATTAGTGGCTCGGCTAACTGCAATCTCTGCTGATTTGTAATTATTGTCATATTTCTCTTAGTTTGGCTTTGTGATCTTTGTAATGATAGATTTTGGTTTGCTGGTTTTGACTTGGTATAACACACAGCATAGCGAAAGAAATCGTTGAAGGACAACATCATAATCTTCTGGAATCAGTTGCTCAACGCATTGCATCAACTACCCTAACAAAACATCCCCAGATTTCTGCTGTTCGTGTGAAGCTTGGGAAGCCTCATGTTGCTGTGATTAGTCCTGTTGACTACTTGGGTGTTGAGATTCTAAGATACAGAAGTATTGATGTACCAAAGTAAGATACATATCTGATTTGCATACCCATATACACTTTTGAGAAAATGGTGTTGTCTTGTTTTTTATTCTTGTTATTGTTCATGAATTGAAATTTATAGTCATCATTGAGTTCATGATTTTATTCTGCTGTTCATGTTTTACACTTTCTTGAATACTCCCAATGCAAATCAAGGGAGGAAAGCAAAAACAACAGACAGAACAAAAGAGCTATAGTATTTATTAAAATAAGTCTTTTGTTGATGCAAGCAATTTATTCTTGTAATAAGTTGGGCAAATAAGGTTATCAGCAAAAGAGGTTTTTGGGGGGTGTATTTTGGAACTAAAGGTATATGGTAGCTCAGTAGTATCCATTACTACTCCATTCAAGTTCCAGAAATTGTTGTTATTTGTTGTTTAATTATCGGTGTAACACCATGCATGTCGATAAGCATGAGTGGTGTAAACACATGCTCGAATAAGAACCCCTATGAAATCCGAGTTGAAAAGGGTCAAACTTTTTCGATTTTTTGCCATTGGCAGCACTTTGCAAGCGCTTTCATTCTTTCTGCTGCTCCTACCATCATCTATATCCTGCTTTCGACAGTAAAATTTCAATTAACAGAAACAAGAAAGGAATGTCATTAGTCTTTAACAATTGTACAAAACATTTTTATTAGAATGTGAAAGAGTGAGGAAGGTGGCTCATCCTCTCATTCATATTCATACCACTCTTTAAGATTCTCGGAGCAATCATGAGACGAGAGTATGTTATGTACTAACTAATTAGGCTCTCTCAGATTCTTAATATTGTCTATAAACTTAAACTAAACAATTAATTGATACAAACAAATAAAAGGAATAGCTTTATAGGATAAATTCCTTAAATTAACAAAGAAAATGACATAATAAAAATATGATAACAAAATGACAGCTGTGGGATTTGAACCCACGCCCTTTCGGACCAGAGCCTAAATCTGGCGCCTTAGACCACTCGGCCAAACTGTCCATGTTTAGAAGAGACGTTCTTTTACTTACTAATCTTTTCTAAGCTTATTTATATAAGCCCTGTTGTGGTTAAATTTGGCCAAAACAATAACAGGATAAAAGTAATCAAATGGTTTGTTTTCCTTCATTCTCAGGATTAAAATTGAAAATGTAAAATCTACTAAAGACAATGCTATAATACATACATATTCCTACAAATTTAAAATATTAGTTCGGAACTATTCTATTCGTTTCAACATTTTTTTCGTTGATTAGGATAATCTTTGCATTTTTATGTCTTGGTTGCCCAGTACATTTACATTATTTCTTAAGAGTGTTACCTTGAAAGTTATGCCACTAATTTATTGTCTTCCCTTAAGTCATTTCTACACACAATACTGCTACACTTGAACTTTTCCAATATTATTAGAACATTTGAAATGGATGAGCTCCATTTTTTGTGCAAATTTGTTACCTCAAATTCACTATTGTATTATATCAAACTTACCTCCTCCTATCATGTTTTACTCACTTTCGTGAATTAATGAACTGGCGTTGTACCTTTATGTCCTTAACATTCTCTTTTTGGTGTTAATAGCGTTTATCAATGAATATGTTAAGTAAAGGAACCACTTTTTCACTCCCGCATCAAATTATATTTATGGTACCAACTTAGTGCTTATAATTAACTTGGTACCAGCTATTTTTACCACCAAAGTGCACTTTAGATTAAATTTTCAAACTTCACAATCACAACCCCTCAAATATTAATTTGCTACGTGGATATGTTTGGTGAATCATCAGTATTTATTTATTTTATAAACGAGGATGGATTGTGTTTGTAATGAGTGTTGTGTATGATGATGCCAGAAACAAGTAAAGGAATATCATCATAAGCTTGAAGCAGCATAAGAGAAAAGCACAGCTAATAACTACCAACAGAATATGCAGTTAAACAATATTAACTGTCTAATTCTTAATATTTGCACAAACCTTTGTATATATTAAAAATGCGAAAAATTGAGGAAGCTGGCTCATTTGCTAATTCATATATAAATTAATTAGCTGTCTTCAGATTCTTAACTTTTTTGTATAAACTTAACAAATATAAATACAAAACTAGAGGCAGTTATCTTTTTCTTTTGAAAACTATCAAATTATTCAGATTCCTCAAAAATGACAGCTGTGGGATTTGAACCCACGCCCTTTCGGACCAGAGCCTAAATCTGGCGCCTTAGACCACTCGGCCAAACTGTCGTTGTTGAATTTATTCTTCTACTTTTAAAATAAGTCTTGTTTCATTAATATTTTCGTTTTGCTAGGAAAACTTTGTATTACCTTATAGCATATAAGACTGACCAAAGTACATTTCCCTATCAATAACACATTCGATAATACTTTCTGTTGTTGCAAATTTCACATTAAATTTGGCAAAAACAATAACAGAGGCATATAAAATGATGTTTATTACATATGAGGCTATATCATGGCGCCTAAGAATAAAACAATAGGAAAGGCCTGTTATACATTTTTTTTATGACTGTTATCAATGTTGGAGAGATTATTATTGTGGACGAAGTTTCCTAATCAACCACCTCTTTCTAAGGGTTGAATCCAAAGCTAAAAAAATCCTGGCTCTTTTTTCATCTTCTAAAAAGTCACAACCATCCAGTAGCAAATCATCATCAATATCCGGAATAGACTGCAGAACTCTTATTACATTCTCTATTGACACAGGTTTCTCTTCCTTCTGTTTCTTTGTGAAAGATGATACTGCAGCTGCCATCTCTATAAAAGAATCTCCAACATCATTTTCGTCGATTCTCTGCTCTAGTTCATAGGTTTGTGAAGTTGGTGTAACCTCAAGGTGGCCCCTTTTCTTTTCATGTGAACCAGTCTTGTTCATAGTAGGCATTGGATCCCCACTTTCTTTCTCCTCTGTGGCTTCCTTTTTTAAAATTGGTGTGCTGCAACTCGGTGGATCTTTTCGCTCTTTTCTCAAAGTACCTTCATTTCGGCAAATGGCACACATATCAGTATAAAATGCCATTGCTTTGTTTCTGTACGTTTGGAAGTTGGGGTGTTCCTGCAATTTGAAACAGAGTAAGACAAAGCTGCAAATGGTGGAAGAAGACATAAACTGTGTACTAAGGAAAGGAACAGTTTTAGAAACCTTCACATAATGATCCCATATCACATCATCAGCTACCACTTTCTTCTGTACTTTATCCCACTTAAAACCTTCTTGGCTAAGCAGAATCTGTATGTTATTGTAATGCCTTCTAAGTATATTGTAACGATTTTTCAATACATATCTACTGTACTGGACACCGAATTTGGAATTGAACGATGAGATCATGCAAACCCATGATTTCTTCTTGAAGACTCGTCCAATTTTGTTCCCCTTATGAACTTGCTCCAACAATAGTTCAGTAAAAAACTGTTCCATACACTCTGACCAATCAATTCTTTTAGGATCATCCTTTGTGGAATTCATAGCTTCCAATCCTTAAATAAATGAGTTTTAGAATAATAAGTAAGTTGAAGATGAAAAGATCACCAGAGACATGAAATACTACACACACTAAACCTTCATTTTCAAAGTCCAAATCGAAACACGAGAGACTGTATCTTCCATCAGCAACAGCATGCCCACATATTATACACAACTCATTATAATATGGCACAACTCTCATTCTGTATGGTTGCATTTCCGGGTTGGCCTGCATTGCATTCATACAAAAGTTCAAAAACTCATTTGGAACCTGAATTTCCCATTATACAAAATTTAGAGATAAGATCAAAGTTCATTCTAAAATTGACACAAAATGTATCTATAAAATCACATATTAATTACAAAACATGAACAATAATAATCCTGCTTTTCTCAGAACAGGAAAAACTGCCAATTTACTTGTAATTTGGGTGGTCTATCCAAATTTTCAAACTTTTTCTCAGTTCATCAAATGAATCTCTTTTTTAATATATTTTTCTTTCTTTAAAGTATAAACTTTGATATTTGCTTAATAATAATATTTTACCTTAATGTATTCACTCCATCCCTTATCATCAGCTCTTACCATATGCATTGAATCATCCCACTTAAACCCAGTTTGATTAACAAGACTCTTCATTTCATTATATTGCTTCCTCAATCTTTTGTATCGGTTCCTTAGAACATCAGTATCATAGTGAAACCCAAATTTTGAATTGAACAGCACAATCATGTCAGCCCATGACTGCTTTTTGAACCCATGAGCAGTCTTGTTCCCTTTTCTAACTTGTTCCATCAAAAGGGTAATGAAATAGGTGTCCTGAGATGGAGTCCAATTAGCTCTCAAACTTTCGCCATTCTCCATTGCCTCAACTCAATCTTCTTCTGATTCAGCCTGAAATGCAAAACAGTTGAGATATAACGTGGCTTTTTCGAATTTATGTTTCTGTTTGGCTGCTGCGAAAATTGGAGGGAAAAGAAAAATCTAATTTAAACAAACAGCGGCGAGGATTAGGTTTAGGTGATTTACCTGTTAGGCGAGATAGAGATCGAACAATTGAGACTCACAGACAGCGGACTCTTCACCATTGGCAAAAGGGGTTTAGGGTTATCCGGGATAGGGAGATACGAATTTATTGTTTGGTCTTAGATTTTGTTGTAACTATTATTATTTTTTATATTTTCTCTCAGAAATATAAATTTAACAATAACCATTTTCACTGAAAAAATAATTAAAGTTGAGTACAACTTAAAAAGAATGATAGAAAATTATCCAACCAAACTAGTTTATCATTCATTGTGAGTTTATACACAATTAATTCATGAGCGGAAATGAACTAAGGATGATTTAAGAAAATTGAAGAGTAAACTATTGTTACCTGTATTTTTAGATAAGTGACACGTGTATATTCAAACTAGCTCATTCACTAAGCCCAGGTAGATTAGCCACTTGACCCAAGAGTAAAGCCGGACTCTTTAAATCGTGTAGGGAAATTTCAATGTGTAACTGAAAATAAAAAAAAAAAAAAAAAATTGAAATAACACGCAAAAACTGTATAGAAAAGAGATGGAAATCGGTTGAGTGTGAAGGAAGAACAGTGACATCAACATTAAAAGAATTAGAGCATCTCCAATGGTAGCATTTTTTAAAGGGTCAAGATGCAAAATGGCCCTAAATCTAACAATTAAGTTAATAAATGTCTCTTTTTATAAAAAATTAACAAAATGTCCATTTAGGTAAAAATTTGATGATGAAATTACAATTATAACCTTAGATAATAAACCCTAACTTTCTATCCTATTCTCATTTTCTTATGTCCAGACCACTCATCTCTTTCTTCTCCCTCAGCACCAAGTCTAGACCATCTCGCCTCTACTTGTTCGACTGCCACCCCTTGAGTATTACCACCGTAGATTGTCACCGCCCCTTGCCAGTTTTCATCGCAGATCTTCTACCTTTGTATTTGCTACATTTTCTTCAGTTTGATATAACATTTTTATTTTTACATTCCCATTATATGTTATTTTTTAAAGATCGGGAAAAGAGTTCAATGCTATACTATATTTTCTATTTGGTGTGACTGGATTGTGAAGGAGTTGTTTTCGTTATATTTTCTATATTTTCTCTGTGTTAATAATAGCCTTGTTGACATTATTAAGCTTTGTTTCTGTCAGAATTTTTGAACTATTCTGACTTGTTTTATGTGGGGTTATATATGAAGAACGAAAAACAGTATATTACAGTATATTCATATTCCAGTATATTATTTTTATGTGCGGTGGTATATGAAGAACAAAAGAGAAAGTATATTACAGTATATTCATATTTGAGTATATTACTTTAATAATGTGATATATTATTTTTGTGGGGTAGTATATGTGAAGAACGAAAAATAAAGTATATTATAGTATATTCATATTCGAGTATATTACTTTAATAATGTGGTATATTATTTTTTTGTGGGGTGGTATATTAAGAATGAAAGATAAAATATATTATAATATATTCATATTCAAGTATATTAGTATATGAAGAACTAAAGAGGGAAAAAAATGTGAAATATTAATTTAAGTTTGAGGTATAGATATGTTTTATTGGGGTGTATTCTTTTTATTTTTTATGGTATATGAAAAAGTAAAGGAAAGTAAAAAAAACTTGTAGAATATTAAACTAATTTTTTGGTATTTTTATTTCCCACTATAATACTATATTAATTTTTGAATGTGATATATCTACTTTGAATTATGGTATATAAGAGTGGTATATATTTTTATATAAATAAAAAATAAAAATAAAAATTAGTATATGTATTTTATGAATATTAAGGGAAATAGTAAAATATAAACTTATTAACTAGTATATTAATTTAAATAATTGGTATATTTATTTTACGTGATTTAATATATCATGAAGAAAACTAAAAAATTAAGTGCATCATTAATATTAGTTTTATGGTATATTAATATTGTTGTAAGATATATCATTTTTATGTGATATAGTATATATTAGGACTGTTCATCCGGTCAAATCCGTACTTTTTTGGTCAAACAACATCCAATCCGCACTAAGTGCGGATTTTATTTTTTGGATCCATTCCAATCCGCACAATAGCTCAAATTCAATCCAATCCAATCCGCAAAAGTGCAGATTTGATCGGTTACTTTGGATTGGTTACTTTTTAATATTAAATTATTTAATATTTATGAAAAAAATATTTTTTTTTTCACATAATTAGCAACAAAATAAAACAAATTATAGTTATTTTATGTCTCCAACAACACATTAAATAAACAAAATAACAAATAACAGATTTAAAGGAAGAAAAAAAAATTGTATGTATAAAAAAATATTTAATTTTATTTTAAATTATATGTAGAAAAAAATATATAAGAATAGAATATACATTTTATCTATTAAGTTTTGCAATATAATTGTATTATATGTATTAGACTTTTAAATTACTATTTTCTTTATATTAAAATATTATTTGTATATATAATTTTTTAATCTTGTTATAAATATGTGTGGATTGGATTGGATCGGTTACTTTTACATGTCAATCAATATCCAATCCGCACAAGTGCGGATTTTGAATTTTCCAATCCAATCAAATTCGCACAAGTGCGGATATCCGCACTTTGCGGATTGAATTGGATTGGATCGTGCGGATTGGATTGGATCGGCTATTTTATGAACACCCCTAGTATATATTGGGTGAAATAAAAAAACATAAAATATTAGTTTAAGTTTGAGGCATAAATATATTTGATTGGGGTATGTTGTTTCCATGTTTAAGATTATACACACATATATATATATATATATATATATTTCACAATGGTATATTATATTAGGATTAGGGTATATTTTTATACAATCTAAATTTTATTATTTTATTTTCTAAATGTTACATTGTAGTACACAAAATGTATATACCATCATGCAAAATGTATATACAACATACTAAAAATTAATATTTCATCAATTTTTTTTATCTTAGTACAAACAATTGATATATTATAACTTTTTTCTTTATCATGAAATATATGATTTCATATTCATATATACCAATAACTAGTTTTATACGTTGATGTATATCAACACTTGTTAATGAAAAGAGAACAACCAACAAAAATATTCATTCAATAGTATATATCCATCCATGTTTGACTAAAAAATGTAGAAATATTTGCACCAATAACTATTATTATTAAATTATTTAAGAATTTACCCTTACCTATTTTAATACTCACAATTTAGGCATTTCTTTTTTATAGGTATACCAATGTATATTTATTGCTTCTCTCTCTTAAACTCTGCCTACATGCTAGCTTTTTTTTGTTTTCTTTTTCTAGACAGTAGCTTTTTTTTTTTTTAATAAAAATCTTATTTTTTCAAAATAACAGTAAACTAGGTTGATCAAATATTTTTTTTTTTTACATTCTATTTTTTTTTTATTATTTTACATTCTTTTTTGTTTTTTAATCTAATTAGTAGTTTTAGAAAAAAATAATTATATGTATCAACGTGAATTGTATTTATGAAATTTTCTTAGACCATTTTATTGTTTTCAATACCGCTACACGCCTACTAAAATTAAAAATTAACCATATGTTTTTCTTTTACATTTTATTGACTCTCCTAGTTGATATATAATCAGATTTTTTTTTTAAAAAAAAAAAAATTATGTGAATAAACGACACAAATTGTTATTATTCTCACTTTCTTTATTTTTTTTTATTTCAAAAGTTTTTTCAGCCACGCAATTTATTATTTGGACACAAAAATTACACTATTATAATCCATTTTTTAAAGTGATCATTTTAACATGTTAGAAGCATATATTTTTCTGCTACAAAAAAAAATGACTAAAATTAAAAGTTAGACTAAGGTTTCTTAAACAACAAAATAACACACTATAATTTAAAATCTAAACAAGAAATTATAAGTCTCCTCCAATATTTATCTTTTTACTTTTTTTTTCCTTTTTGTTTACTTCTTCTTTTTCTGACATTATTATCTTCTTCATTTATTTATTAATTTGTTTTTTTGAAAAAATCTTCTTCATTTATTATTATTTTTTTTATTATTCTTTTTCTCTAAATTTATTACTTCTCTTAGTTTTTTTTATTTTTCCTCTAACATTTAGATATCTCTCTTACATTTTAGTATGTGTTAAAAGAAACTTTTTTTGTTCCTTTTTTATATTTTGTAACAAAAAGTAATAAAATTTAAAATTTAATAAACTTTAACATATCAAGTAACATCATAACTTAACTTAAAGTCTTTTATTATTTTGTATTTAAAAGTTAAAATATAGTATACTAATAATAAATTTATTTAATAAAAAGAATTTAATATGTTAATAAAAAAACTTATAAAGTTACCAAATAGTATCTAAAACATAATAGAATTAGTTACAATATGAAAATTATTATATATATTGATTTTAAAGTTGTCTGATCAAAATAAGCAACCAAATGTGTATGAGAAAAAAATTATCTTGAATTAATTTTTTTCTAATAAAAAGTAACTAATTGATATATTATTTACATCAAAAGCAACCAAAAGGTTGCTTTTTTTAAAATTTGCAAAACACTAAAATTTCTGGAAGCGAGATTTTTTTATTTTTTTCAATTTTCGGTAATTATTTTATATTTCGGTATTTATGCTGACGTGGCAATCGGTATTTGTGCAAATAATTTTCTTAAAGGTATTTTTATAAATAAAATCAATTTTAGGTATAATATTGAAAAGACCCCAAAAATGTAACATAGTATGTAATTAATATACCATATTCTAACTATAATTGGAAATTAAACTGATGTACCACAACAAAAAATACAGTATAATAAATTAAATTATGCGGGACGTCAACTCCATGTTTTGATCTTACAATTTTATTTCTTTTGAATGAATAAAACATAATAATATATACCTTATATATAGTCAAGGGTATTTTAGGTATCAAAAAATAAAAAAGGACATTTACTTTATTAATCCAAAAAAAGAGACATTAACTTTCACTAGAGAAAAAAATAAGGCCATTTGTTAACATTTCTCTTTTTTAAAGGTGCTAAAAATCTTTATATCATCCAAAAATATAATATTTTATTTTATCTCTCTTCTACATTATTTTTAACACTCTTAATTCTAAAAACGCTCCAATAGTATAACACTCTTCAAGAATGCTATACATAATTATGATCTACATATTATTATTTAATATATTATTATTTTTAATTATAATTCAATCCACACTATTTTGCTCATAGTGCATCCGATCCGCACTAAGTGCGGATTTCATTTTTTGGATCCAATCCAATCCGCAAAAGTGCAGATTGGATCGGTTATTTTGGATTTGTGACTTTTTAATATTAAATTATTTAATATTTATGGAAAAAAAAATCACATAACTAGTAACAAAATAAAATAAATTATATTTATTTTATGTCTCCAACAACATATTAAAATAAATAAAATAACAAATAAATTCAAAGGAAGAAAAAAAAATGTGTACAAAAAATATTTAATTATATTATAAATTGTATGTAGAAATATATATATATATATGAGAATAGAATATATATTTAATCTATTAAGTTTTACAATATAATTGTATTATATGTATTAAACTTTTAAATTACTATTTTCTTTATATTAAAATATTATTTTATATATAATTTTTTAATTTTTTTTATAAATAAGTGTGGATTGGATTAAATCGGTTACTTTTACATGTTAATTAACATTCAATCCGCACAAGTACGGATTTTGAATTTTCCAATCCAATCCAATCCGTACAAGTGCAGATATCCGCACTTTGCGGATTGGATTGGATTAGATCGACTATTTTATAAACACCCTTAAATATTATCACACTATTTATTTACCTTTAATTTTTTATTTTTTAAAAAAAGAGATAACATCAATGTCTCGTAGTAGCATCAACTTAATTTTCTATGATAGCACCTATTCAACTCTAATAGTATAGCATCCTAATGTTTTGCCAAATAAGTAAACATCTTCTAAAATTTAACCATTGGAGATGTTCTTACGTGTGTAAGTGATATTTTTAATATAAAACAAAAAAAAGTGGTACAAAAGTTATCCGACCCTTGTAGAGGTAAAAGGGTAATAAAAATTGTTTTTTTTTTCATGTAAAATTTTCTAATTAAAATACAAACTGAGCAAGCCCTCTTTATGTTTTTTATTGTACTTGGTTGTATTGTATCATCACTGGACCCGCTAAGAACTTGAAAAAGACTATCTTAGCTATATACAAGCTGTATACATCTCCAAAGTCAGTTTCCATTTCCAACCAGCCTGATGAATTGAGTGAACCCTTTCTTCCATCAAACAGCCTTGTTTCCTTTCATCAATGCTGAAATGAATTAGAAACTTCAGAATCCAAATGGACTTGAAACTATACCTCTCTCAGTAGTCAGCATAGCATCCCTTCAGTTCCCTAAGAACATATTCTGCTTTGAAGCCTGACAAGTCCTTTAATCTACCACTAATTTAAATGGTGGTATTACTTTGGGGGTCTTTCTAATGCAATCCAACCGAACCTGCCTTTCCGAAAATCTGACAAGATACGAAATGCTGCTTGGTTATCGTCGCCATTAAACAAGTGATTCGCAAGCTTGTGAACAAATCTGCGTGTTAGAAAACAATAAGAACAAAATAGAAAAAAGAACACAATCTTAACTCATTTCTTCACTTTTTCTTATTTCCCAAATCCAATCTTAAAATTTTCTTACTTTGATGCAAAAGGTGCCAGTTCACAACAAAAATTTATAGCAGTTACCACATTGTATTTTCCAGGTGCAAAGAAATTACTTTAGTGGCACTTACCTTCTACCACAGTGGCCATCCGCATCGATCTTGTATCGGTTCTGAAGAACTTCTATACCTGATCGGGGTAAAATATTTGAGTGAGACATATGCTGAAGTGAAATAGATGATATACGAAAATCACATGGCAAAGTACTTGAAAAATCACTCAGTTCCATAAAATCAAACTAACAAACTAAACTGTTAATAAGAAACCATAGCAGACTCTGAAATGATTTAATCTTATGTCATTGCCAATGCCAATGCCAATGCCATCATAGTGCTATGAAGAAATATTAAAGCACGGGTGTCATATATATACCTACGGATGGAAGCTTTGTCAGCATCTGTACAAGAATTGCAGCAACATCAGGAAAATTATAGGATCTTTCTCCAATGTCATCACATATGGCAAGCTTTATTGCAGAAGACTGATCACTAATCCTCATTGGAATTATACCAGGAGAGTCTAACAATTCAAGATCATTCCCAAAACGAACCCACCTTTGATAGGAACAACAAAAATATGTGAGAAGAGCCTCTAATATATCACTAACCCTTATTTGTATATGCTACAATACAAAAGAAAAATGGCTTACTTCAATACTCTTGTAACACCAGGTCTTGGAGCTGCCGGACACATCCGTCGCTTCAACAATCGGTTGATCAAAGAAGACTTCCCCACATTTGGATACCCAACTATTCCAGCTCGAACCTATGTGTAATAAAAAATTCTTGCCAGGCATCAATTTTTAATAATTTAAAAAGCTGACATATATCAACAAAGTACAAACCTATTGTAAGGAAAAACACACAGACCCCCCAATAATGTTTTAGAAAAATGTTGAAAATTGAAAGAGTAGCAGCAATAAAAAAATGAAAAAGACAATTACTGAAGCATAACAAACACAAACAAATTACATTTTACTTATACGTGTGTATAAAAATGTACAACTTTTTCAGCTAAATTAAGAACAAAGAAAATCAATAATTACTGTAATGTTCAACTTTAGCATAATATCTCAATATTTAGGAACTTACTGGACGAGGAAGCAGTCCTTTGGCTCTACGTTTGACATTTACACCTGCAGCTAATGCCTTGGCCAACCGGCCTAGCTTCATGGCTCCCTGCACTTAAATTTTGCTGTTATGTTCTTGTTCAAATTATCGAAAACATACAAAAGAATATCCTTAGGTATCACTCTTCTTATTATAAGAAAACTTAAGGAAAAGATACCATTCCATGTTGGCCATTCGCAAAGACAACTTTAGTTCCCTGCCTTGCATAATAATCTGCCCAAGCATTCCGGTCTGCTGTAGATATCATATCTTCTCTATTCAACACCAGAATTCTTTTTTTATTACCAAGCCATGCATCCATCTGTTGAGGAGACTTTTAAGAAACGTTAAGAAAGCAAGAATATTTACTGGCATATCAATTTCCAAAGGTTGTGTTGGTCACACTGTGTACCAATCGAACCAACACTTCCTTATTCTTCATTTGGTTTCCCATTAGAAAATAATGTTGCATTTACAGAGCCTATAATATAATCTACTAACAATTTTATCAAATAGGATGGTACTTGTTTCAACTGATCATCTAACTTAAGCAACTCTGGAGTAAGGAGCTCCCACCTGTGGATGACTTGTGGACATGGGAATTCTGCCATCTCTCACCTCAATCACAACATCCATCAACTTGAGTTGTTCTTTAAGTTCTTTTTCCGTTTTTGCAATATGACCAGGATACCACTGCCCAAAATTCATCCCCCAACAAAGCATTTTGAGGTATAAAATATCAGTTCCCAGTTGCAATAATAAAAAACACACTCCTTATAAGTCCATATTCATAACTGTCTTGACTCTTAACCATAGCTAACTCGTACCTGAACAGGTCGAAGAGTCTTAGTCCAGTGATAAAGATCTGTCTCAAGATCAACCCAGTCATCTTCAACTCGGGAGCCATGTGAATTGGAACTTTCATGTATATAAAAACTAGGACTTTTCCCACCAACAATCTGCAATTTTTTTTTCATATAAGAACATTACAGAGAATACATAGCTTTCAATTACAACAGAAATTTTACTAGAATTCACGTCAAATGAAGCATAAAAGGTTTTGGAATACAGCCCAGGAATGGGGCTAGAAAATAAAAACCCACCATTTTTTCTTCATGTAAATGAAAAAAAAAAAATTGTCTTTTGAGGATAAAAAACTGTGCCCATATTGGTATAGAAACCCCATTAAGAAAAAGCTTGCCCAGCAAACCAGAGATAAATAATTAAATAAATAAAAAGAAGTTTGCCTGGATAGTAGGAGGTGTAGACGAAAGTGAAGCTGTTGCTGAGCGAGCTATAAGTGTAGAGAATGAGTGCTTTGGTTTGGTTCGGGTCTGAGAAAAATTGCCAGGGACTTTGGGAAAGTTAGGTAGCCAGTTGCCGGAGAGTTGAACAGCCATTTATGCTCAACCTTTGCTCTCCTCGACTCAAGCTCTCTCCGTGGATAATTTATTTTAAATTAATTTGGAAAAATCCTTAAAAATAAATATTTATAGTAGAATTTACGGTTCTTAAAACTCTTTTAAATATTTTGGTCCATTTTTATAGGTTTTTTTTTAGGAACTTTTTTATTTTTGCACTTTAGAATAGTTTTTTTTTTATATATATATTTTTACAAAATTTTACATAAAAACCCCTATTGCAACTAGCGCTACAACTTAAATCGCAACAAAAAATCGTAGGGTTGTACAAAAAAAATTTGTCAACCGCCTAAACCGAATAACCCGCCCAAACCGAACCGAAAAAACCGATAAAAATTACAAACCGAAATAACCCGAAAAAATTACAAACCGCCCAATCTGTTAATTGGACGGGTTGAAAATAGGTCCAACCCGCCCAATTAAACCGACCAACCCGACCAACCCGATTTTGCACTTTTTTTTTTTTTAAGTTTTTAGTTTTTATTATATATAATATAAATGATTAAATATATAATAATATAAAGTTATATACTTAATTATTAGTTTTAAAGTCATATATATGGTATTGTTCTTTGGTGGAATGTGATATTTTTAATTTATTTTTAAAGTTTTTGTTAATTTTGACTTTAAAACTAAAAAAAAAAAAAAAAAAAAAAAAAAAAAAATTGGCCGGTTTGGGCGGGTTAACCTGACCAAACCGCCCAAACCGTTGGTCGGTTTATAGAATTTTTTTTTTTAAAATTGGGCGGGTTGCACTTAAATTTTAGCAACCCGAACTTTAGATTGGGTTAGAAAATATATAGCATAAACCGCCCAAACCAACCGATGTACAGCCCTAAAAAATCGTATAGAAATCCTTATTACAATTAGCGCTGCAATCACTTTAGAAACCCCTATTTCATTTTTATATATATTTGGGCCTTTATAATTTTAGATATTTCATAAAATATTAGTAGCCAAATTAGTTGAATTTTACATTTTTTTAATATTTAACCCAAGTTTGGTGTTGCTCATTACTCTTCCATCTAAAAATTTCATTTAAGTATCATAATTCACGTGTACACAAATATACATGTGGTAAATTTTTAATAGTCTGTGTAATATTAAAAAGATTATAAAAATAAATAAACTATAAAAAATTATTTTCCTTTCTTTTACTTTTTTTTTCTCTTTTTTTTTTCTTTTCTTCTTCTTCTTCTTCTTCTTCTTCTTCTTCTTAAATGAACAAAAAACCCTAGCACATCTCTTCCATTCTAGTCGCCTCCCCAAACTTCATCTTCTCCACTCATTTTTCTCTCTCGCTCTATTCCTCTCGAGCTCAGTAGCTCCCTCGTCGTTCATAGTGTGAGTCTGGTGAGCATCTCCCATCCATCAATGGTCGAAACAGAGGCCACCACGAGCCTCTGGCTTTTGATTTCGAGACATCAAGCCCCTACTCCTCCCTATTTTGCTCGATCATCCCCTTCTCTCTGTTGTACGTACCACCGTGGGGTAGAACGGGGACCACCGGCGGTCTAGTAGTCATTCTCATTGTGGGAATCGAGACCTTGAGGTCTTTAGATATAACAGTCCAAGAAAGCCAACACACCCTCTGCATCACTTGGTAGGTTTTCTTGTTTTTTAGAGTTGCAACTTGAAATTCCGTATTTTAATATTTCCAATTTATTATTTAATTAATTGATTAATTAAATGCGGAATAATAAAACGGGTACTGAAATAATTTTTTGTAGCTACAGAATACAACTCTGTAACTCCAAAAGTGTAAAGACCGCATACGATTAATTTTTTGAATTATTAAATAATTAGGGTTTATTCATGAGATTTAAATGTTATTTATAATATGCAGATTGTGGAAATTTATTTAAGTTAATATATGCTTATTATGCTATTTATGTAAATTTCGTAAATTCTGAGGTTGTGTTCGGAAGCTGTGGAAAACGACGTTGGGCCTTTAGAGAGTCGCATTTTATGTGTTTTAGAATATTGTTATCGGGGTATTATTGCAAGGTATTGGAGGTGTTAGAATTCTCGGGGTTTGGAATGACTAAACTACCCTTGAATTGTTTAAAACCTTGGTTTAAATTAAAGGGCAAATAGGTCTTTTTCTTTAATTGTTTATTTGGCTTTTAGTGAACTCTAGAATCTGAATTCTTTGTTTTTGGATAAGTATTAATCAATTTTTTTTTAAAAAAAAAAAAAAAGAAGAAAGGAAAAAAGGGGGTTTTAGTTGAGAAAATCCTAGAAGCTTCAATATCTCTCTCTCTCTCTCTCTCTCTCTCTCTCTCTCTCTCTCTCTCTCTCTCTCTCTCTCTCTCTCTCTCTCTCTCGTGCCACCCAAAACCAGCAAAATGAAGGAATTTCTTGCTGTAATTATAGAGTTTTCAGCCAGCCTTTGGAGATCTAATTCAAGGTATTAGTTCTTAGCCTTTCTCTCTTTGGTTTCTTGAAGTTAAGATTAGGTTTTGGTTTTGAATTTGTGTTCTTTGTGGTTGTTTTCTTTAGAAGTGTTCATCTTTGTATTCAGAGGTTAGATGAAGGACATATTTTGTAAATTAAGCTTGGTTGGGTTGTTGTTGTCTTGTTTGAACAAAATTAGAGTTTGAAAGCTCTAACTTTGAGCTTTAATGGTGTTTTTAATTCTTGAGCTGTTTATTGTGTTTGAATGCTTGGAATGGGTTTGTTGGGACATGAGCAGGTATTCTGGAAGAGATTGTGCAGTTTGGGTTTGATTTGGTTTAAAGGGATCGGTTTTAGGGTTCCCAGCACATAACCGGTCGACCGGTTTTGGGGGACCATTAGAACTGGTCGACCGGTTGGTACCCAAGAACTGGGCTTCCGGTTGGGAACCGGTCTGCCGGTTGGGGCTTTTTCCAGAACCCTAGTTTTTTCCGTTTTTGTGTTGTTTAGGGTATTAGCATCCTATTTATCGATAGGGTTATCCTTAATTTTAATTTTAAGTCCCCGATAAGTGTTTTAGTGTGTCTCTCATTAAGTTTTGAACGTTATGGTTTAGGTCCCTGTAAAGCGTCGAGCGGCACTTCCACTCAGGCTGACCGGCACACCTGAGCACGGAACGAGGTAAGATAGCCTAATAACGTATATATGAATGTATGCTTGTTTTAACTATTTACACTACTAACACTAATTGTTTAAGTGATTTTAGGGGTGTTAGTATAGTGTAGGATATCAGTGTGGTTACGGTGTTACCAACACGAGTACCAGGGGGTACGTCGTGCATGTGGTACAATACTTAGTGATTTCCGGGGGTACAATAATGGCTCTACCAACACGAGTACAGAGTTGGTACTTTAGTGCATTTGGTACAGTGGTCGTACTTCCCTTAAGAACGTTCTTAACCATTTGGTGAGCTCGGTTGTTGAGCCCAGGGCTGCTTAAGTATAAAGCCGGTCTAGCATTGCTTTTATATATGTTATGCATATCTTACTGAGTCTGTTGACTCATCAGTTTGCTACCTTGTGTAGGTAAAGGAAAAGCTAAGCTGGAGGAACAGTGAAATGGAGCTCGGCAGTGATTATACATATCGCGGTAGTGCAACCTGGGGGGTTTCAAACTTTCGATATTTTGAGTTATATTTTAGTTGCCTGTTGTTTGTAAAAAAAAAATATTACTAGTAGACTTTGTATTAGTAAAATACTTTTATGGATGTTTTGAAATTTGGGATCCCGACCCATATAATTATAAAGTTATAATATTATAAATTTATCTTTTTAGTAAATTTCAAATATGGGCGTTACAGTTTGGTATCAGAGCCACCAGGTTGTTCACTGAAGACCATCAAGATATGTACAATCAAGGCCAGTGTCGAGCTCAACTCACGGTTCCGTAAGCTTTACTTTTTGCACATTATTTTAAGATATATTGCATATATGATTAAATGGATGTTTTGAAACCCTAAATGCGGTCTTGAAAATATTTTGACCACTGTCTAACCTACATGCCTTGTGGGTTCGCAGGCTAAGTCCTAAGTAATGGACGCCCAGCGAAACGTCAGAAGGCAGGGTGAAATGGTTGAGATCGGAGGTGGTCGAGGTGGTAGAAACCCCCGTGGACGCGCTAGAGGCCGCGGTCGTGCCCCGAGAGGTGGCCAAGAGGATCCACCTCAGGCTCCGGTTGATTAGGAGCAAAAATTTGCTGAGATGCAAGCCAGAATTGAGCAACAAGAAGATGAGATTTGAAGACTCAGGCAACGGAATGCTCCTGTTGAGCTTCCCCCGCAACCGCCTGCTGCGGTTCCTGTAGCTCCTCTAGCACAGCAGCATGTTGCTGGTAACCGTATGGAGCCTTTATATGAGAGGTTTAGGAAGCAAGCACCTCCAGTGTTTCTGGGAGGTCCTGATGTACTTAAGGCAGAACAGTGGCTGACTGTTATTGAAAGAATATTGAATTTCATGGGAGTGGTCGGAAATGACAGAGTGGCATGTGCCACGTTCCAATTTCAGGAAGATGCCTTGGTGTGGTGGGAGATGGTATCCCTCACCAAGGATGTTACTAGAATGACCTGGGAGGAATTTCGGGACGTGTTTAATGCCAAGTATTACAATAAGGCGGTCTGCAGTGCAAAGCGGAAAGAGTTTGTGGAATTGGTACAAGGCGAGAATATGTCAGTGACTGAATACACAACCAAGTTTGATCGCTTGGCTAAGTTAGCTTTCGGGATTGTACCAACAGACTTCAGTAAAAAGGAGAAGTACTTGGCAGGGTTGAATGCCAAGATTAAGCACAATCTGGTGATCACAACAAATGATACCACAACTTATGCTGAAATGGTTGACAAGGCTCTTCGAGCTGAAGGGGCAGTCAAGTTCTTGCAAGAAACTCGAGAGACTACTGGTGCTGGTGGGACCACTACTCTCCCTATTTCTGGCCCTAGAAGAGAGAGTGGTGATTCCACTTTTGAGTAAAAGAAGAGAACTTTCCCATCTTCGAGAAGTTCAGGGCAAAATAAGAGGTTTCGAGGAAACCCGAATAAAGGGGGACGCCAAACTTACTCCTATCCCGAGTGCCCGCGCTGTAAGAAACATCATCCCGGGACTTGTAATCGGAGAGCTTGCTTTCAGTGTGGATCAGTGGGGCACCTCAAGAAAGATTGTCCCCAGTTGAAGAAAGAGGAACCTAAGCCTGAAGTTAAGCCTGCTCCAGCACGTGTATTTGCTATCACTCAGGCTGATGCTGCCGCCAGCCCTTCAGTGGTTACAGGTCAGCTTCTTATCAACGGTTTGGCTTTTACTGTTTTATTTGATTCGGGTGCTACAAGATCATATGTATCATCGAGAGTTCTTAATCAGCTTGGTAGGCCTAGTGATGTTTTTGAGATGGGATTTGGAACCATGTTGCCTAATGGGGAATTAATTATTTCAAGAAAATGGGTTAGATCGGTTTTAATTAGAATTGAAAGTAGAGAATTGAGCGCTGATCTTGTGGAGTTACCTTTGGCCGAGTTTGATATTATACTCAGAATGGACTTTTTGTCCAAGTACTCTGCTAATATTGACTGCAAACGGAAAATGGTAACTTTTCAACCGGAGAATGAGGAACCATTTATTTTCGTTGGTTCAATTCAAGGTTCACGTGTCCCAAGAATCTCAGCATTGAAAGCTAGGGATTTACTACGCAGTGGGTGTGTAGGATTCCTAGCGGTTGTAGTTGACTATAGTAAACATGTGTTCTTTGGACCTGAAGAGGTTAAAGTGGTTAAGGAATTCTTGGACGTGTTTCTTGAGGAATTACCAGGGTTACCACCTCAGCGGGAGATAGATTTTATTATTGACCTAATTCTTGGGGCAGAACCTGTTTCAAAAGCACCCTACCGAATGGCACCTGCAGAATTAAAAGAACTGAAGATACAACTCCAAGGGATGTTGGCTCTAGGGTTCACCCGGCCTAGTGTGTCACTGTTGGAAAATATTTTACCAGGATCTTAGATCTACTCACAAGTATGTTGTTTAACACCCTAAATATGAACTTTCTAAAACGATAAAATAAACACATATAAAGTTAAGAAAACCTTACATTGATGCAGCGGAATTAATGTCTCCTTCCACCCAGATCTCTAACCCTTGTATCCTTTCTGTCGCAGAGTATTATCAAGATCTGAGCCCGAATGTCCTTCTCTTTGTGTGTGATCCTTCACAGTCTTCCAATCTATGATTGAGTTACCACTTGCTGTGTGTGGGCACTTACTCTATCACTAAGGTTCGAAATTTAGAAGAAGAAAAGAGAGAGAGAGGTTTCGGCCAAGGTATAGAAAAGGGAGGGCTCAGTTTTTCTGAAAAATTGTTTTTCTCTCAGAAGAATAATGAAACTTATATTTTTGACTGAGCCATCACTTTCTATTTATTGGCAACTACTAGGTTTAGGTTAGGAATTATTTTGGCATTAAAATAATGAAAATATCTATTTGAAAAACCACTATAAGTGGCCGGCCAAGGTGTAGATAATGGGCCCACTTGTTTTTGCAGTTTTAACAAATTTCATTTCTATTTTCTCAAAAACGCCAATTTTCCAAATCTAACCTTTTAAATGCCAAAACTAATTATTTAATAACTAAAATAGATTATTCAATAATATGGTCATTTAATTTAATTATTAACTAGACATATAAAGTCCATTAATAAATAAATAAACCTAGAATCTCTTTTCTTTACAATTTCGCCCCTGCTTAGTGAAAATTCATAAATTAGACATAGTCTAACTTTAGAATTATAATTGATTAATCACAAATCAATTATTGAGTCTTACAAGCAGTATGTTCTCAACTAGAATGGGACCATGGATCTATATGCTGAGCTTCCAATAAGTGAACCGAATTTACTAAGTAAATTCCTACTTATTAATTCTTCGTTGAATACACTCTTAGAACTTAGAATTGCACTCTCAGACTTATATAGAGCATATTATATGTTCCACGATATATATATGCTATCTCATTTAACAATTGTTATAATCTTATTGTGATCAAAGATCCTCTATATAGATGATTTACATCGAGATGGGATAATTTTTACCGTTCTCACCCCTCAATGTATTTTGCCCCTTAAAACACTTAGCTACCTGTAAATGGTGTTTAGTGATCTAAGAATTAGTCACTTAAACAAGAGCTCATCCATTTACTTCTATTTGCTAAGCTCGAAGGGAATCATCACTTGACTTCTATACACCAGTAGAAGCTATAGATTCCATATTTATGTTCAGCACTCCCACTCAATCATACTATCATGTTCCCAAAATATACGTATCACCTTGACCCAAAAGTAGGCTTAATTAATAAATCAAAGAACATGAATAGTACTCCTGAGTTGAGCCTAAGCATATCAGGATTTAGATTCTTTTAATCTTAAGATCAACTACTGATATTGACTTGGAAAGATATAACGGTAAGTTTATAATATCTTAACTAAGTTGCAATATCGGTCCAGTCCAATGTATACTCCATACATTCGAAACTAGTATACTTTACTAATGTCCTGGAAAGAGCATAACACTTACTCCAAGTGTAAGTACACATCATCGCTGATTATCACATTAGTGTAAATCCAAAACACTGATGAAACAGGGACTTAGTCTTTTGATTCATATGATCACAATCACATTCCACTGTGTTGACGATACTGTAATTGTGAATAAACATATGATCTGGATTTAACTGAATTTGTGTGTAAATGTAATAAACATATTAAACCATTAACATGTAAAATTCATGCAAACATAAATCACTTCAAATTTCTTATATTGATAACTAATCAGATTGTAAAGAGTTTTATTTAGGGCATAAAACCCAACAAACTCCCACTTGCACTAATATAAAACAAAGTGTGCAAATGAGTTAATCTGATGTCTTGATCTTTAGATCAAGTGTAGTATATTTGAATCCACCCAAACTTCTGGAAACTAGTTCATAAATACATTTATGAAACATCCTTTACTATATGATTTACTCATCAAGGGATACTGAAATCCTTACTGTTTTAAAGTACATCTGAATAAACAGAAGACATATCTCTCATATTTTAAAATATGTAATTGAGATAATACAGCGTAGACTTTTCTTCAGTAATATAACTTTCTTGGTATTTTTGAATTTACAAAGTTATAATTCTTCTCTGGTAGACCTTGAATTATTATAGAATAACTCCTCCACCCCCAAAGTAAGCACCATCTCAAGAATTTTGAATGAGTTGGTGAGATACAAGGATAACTGATACACAGTTCCTTAATATCTAACATATAGATCACTTTCATAAATCTTTCTTGAATATCTTCTAATGTTCCTTATTTGATTACATCTCAGATAGCTCCCACTCAATAGCAGATGTCTGCTTAAATAATACTTTTAACCTCTTTATTGTTTGGAGAGTTATCTAGTTGTGACTTTTCTTATTAGTCTAAAACTTTAAGTTAAGACTAAGTCATCAACATAACAGACTAGTATTTGAAGTGAAAAATACATGCCAGAGATTAAGTAATCAAAATTAAGATACCATAAAATTTTATGAGGATTAAGAATTTATAGTTCAAGTCATTCGAATGGACTGAACTAAAGTTCTTTATCTTATTCTCATAATTTTGATAAGTTATACCTATCCATGTGAATGGTTAGATTTGCTTTTCAGTAGTGTTCTTAAGCTCCTATCACAAGTGTCAACCTAATGAAGATGAGTATAGAATTTTAAAATTCTCCCACTCAATTAAGGTAGTGTGAAACTTTATCAAAGAACTTTTATAGGTATCAAACTTTTACTACAATAGTAAAACGAAATGGAACATACAATCAAGATCAAGGGTTTATATTGGTAATAGCTAAGTCATTATATTACTACCATGTTTAAAGAAAATATGTGTTCCATAGGGAATTGTGGAATAGACTCCACCCCTAAGTATATACATATAGGGTATTGTGGATAAACTCCACCCCTAAGTATATAGAGATTATGATCCACCCCTAAAGGTTGTAAAGATGATGATTCTCTAAGTGTGATAGAGTTTATGTGGAGTTGAATACTATCCAGAGTTCATTAGATATAAAAGATCGTTGAACTGCATAGTTTTCTTAACTTTTCTCCACCCCTATCAGATCAAAAGATCCTTTTATTAAACAAATTCTTAATAATTGTATTAGGATTAACAGTTATTAATAAACATAGAATTAGTTTCTAGTGTTTATTTAATATAACTCTATGAAGAGTTGTAGAATTTGCATCAATAATAAAAACACTTACACATACAAACATATAAATATAATGTAGTAATTGTGTTGAAAGATAAAGTAAATGAAGCTCAATCTCATAAATTGCAATTGGTATGAATTCAAAAATAAAATAAACTTTATTAATAATAAAAAATATTGCAACAATATGAAAAAAACAGGGATAAATATCCCTTACTAAAATTCGAAATCCAAATTGTCTTTAAGCTAAACCAATTAATTCAAAAATAGATAGAAGAGCTTCATCTTCATCTGGACGATTTCACCCTTGGTCCAGCTTTCCGATCCAACTCATCTGAGTTCAAGTAGCTTGGCCTATAAGAAGAAGAAACAAATAAACAAAGTTAGTCCAGAATCATAAATCCAAGTGGATAATAATTCACTAAAACTCTTAAAGTTTATAGAAAGAAATACCTTGTTTCTTTGCAAGAAGTTTAGGACACTGGGGTTTCCAATGACCTTTCTCATTGCAGTAGAAACACTTTCCTTTGAGTGTAGCATCACCAGAAGTAGCAGCCTTTTTGTTTTTCATGGCTTTTGCACGCTTCTTGGTGTTCTTCCACTTCTTCTTCGATTTGGGTTTTGAAGCAGATGCAATATTTGCTTCAGGTTTGATCGTCCCATTACCATTCCCAGAATTTTGAGGTTTACTCCCTTTCTTCTTGGGTCCTCCAATCAAATTTTCATAAGTCTGAAGGTCATTGACTAACTGATGAAAGTCTATGTCCTTCTTATTCATGACATAATTCGATGTGTATGGTAGAAATGCTGGAGTCAAACTATTCAAGATAAGGCTTACTTGAGTATTGCTATCCATTTCAGCACCATGATCCTGGGCTTCTTGGAAATAACTTGCCATGAGGAGAACATGATCACGCACGTTTTGATGGGGTTCCATCCGTGCATTGATGTACTTCTTAGTCGCGTCAAAGCGAGACTGAAGTGATGCCTTACCGAATAGCTCATTTAATTTCGTCATTACTTCAGCAGCCTTTTCGGTTTTAGAAAATTGAGTTTTGAGGGTGTCGACCATGCTGGAGAGCATAAAGTATACAACTTTGTCATTTGCTTTTTGCCAACGCTCATACTTTTCTTTCACAGCTTTGGATGCATTATCCCCGGGCACTTCAGGTGACGGCTCAGTTAAAACAAACAAGGCACTTTCTCCTATGAGAGCAATATTAATGTTCACATTCCATTTAGGAAAGTTAGATCCATTTAGCTTATTTTCATTCAACAGTGATAACATGGAATTCATCATGATTATACAGGATACTACAAAATAATAGAAATCAACAAATAGAAATCAATAATGGTTTAACACAAAAACAATTCAGAAATTATAAGCACATAACAAGTAGGAATGATATGAGAAAATACTTAAAAAAAATTCAATCCTAAATAATTTCCAAGGTTTTTCAACAAACTAATATCAGTGTCCCGTTTAGGCGAGAGTCAAAGCTACCATTTATTGAATAGAGTTGTCAGCTCATCTAAAATGTTAAACATTCTAGCAACCTTTTATTCGATCAAGATTGGAATCTAGCGTTGTCCCGTTTAGGCGAGAATCAAGACTATTCTATCTTATGAGCTTCTACCATTGTTTCGCAATTTGCAAGTCAAATATGGTCGCCACCATTAGGGTGATCTATACCATATAAAACACTTACAAACTACTTATCTTTCGAGATTAAACGGTGCGAAATTGCTAATGAACGTTCCTCCATTAGGGAGGATTACTCACTAAAACAATCGCGATGTAAAACCAACAATGGAGATCGAATATCTTAATAATAATAAAGCTCATTCTTTGAAATGTATTTTCTTTATTATTCTAATAAATATATTCATTAAATATCGAATGTAGAATTAAAATTCTAAATAAGAATTTAATTTAATATTTATAAAATTATACTTAGATGGTGATTGAAATAAAATGAATTATTTCCATCTTAGTAGTAATTTTAAATATAAATATTAAGAAAATTAATTTAAGTTATGTTAATTTAAATTAATTTGCAACTTAAAATAAATTTTCATAAGAATATATTTATTGTATTTTGAAAAATAAAGTATAAAACTATAAAATTTTTTGAAAATACTAAATAATAAATACTTAGAAAAAAAAAATACTTCAAGCAAAAATATCACCTATCTAGATTTTCCTTTGACTAATTAATTCAATTTCTAATAATATATTTTAATTCATTTATTTTAAATTGATCAATATATGAAAAAATCAATGATTTAAGTTGGTCCAAGAATTAATTAAAATAAATAATTAATTTACAACCTAATCTATTTTTCAAGAAAAATTCAAAAAGTATTGCATAATTAAAATGCAATTTTTCGAAAATGATTAATAAAATAAAGGAAAATATATATTTTGAAAATTATTTAAATTTAAGTTGAAAAATTAAATTTCAACCTAAAAATAATTTTCTATTTAATTAAGTGTCATGAAAAATAAATATTTAAGTATCATGATGAAAATCAACTTAGATATTTAATTTTTTCAATTTAATTAAATGTATTAAATTCAAGAAATAAATAATTAAGAGTAAAGAAGGCTTAATTATTAATTTCTAGTTTAATACTAGGAAAAATATGCTTAAAATAAATTGTACCAAAATTAATTATTTAAATAATTAATTTCACAATGTATAATATTTTCCTATTTAAATATTAGAAATAATAAGTAGTCTAGAAATAATTATCTAGAAAATATTTTATTTGACTAAGTATCTTTTCAACAAAAATTTAAAAAATATCTAATTTAAGTTGTATAGAAAAAATCCAAAACTTAAATATTTTTAAATTTAGATTTAATTAAATATCAAAAATTAAGTTGTAACCACTTAATTTGAAAAATATTCCATTTAAAGTTCAAAAACTAACTTAAAAATTATCTTAAGAATCTTTAATAACTAATAACTAGGATTCCTCAATTTAATTTTAAATTTAAATAAAATATTCAAATTTAAGTTAGATAAGAAAAATCAGTTGTTACAACTAATTTATAACTTAAATAGGAATATTTAATTAAATAAGTTCCAGAAAGAATCTAGTTAGTTAAAATTCTTTATTTAATTAAATACAAGAAAAATACAAATAGTTTATCTAGAAATAATATCTAAAACTAAAAGTGTTTTTCTTAAAATTAACTTTAAAATATTAAAATGAAAATAAATTTTCATATATTTTAAAAGTTAATTATGTTGCTAATTCAATTTTATTAGGTCAAACTAATATAATTAACCTAATACAGTTATTCAAATCAGGCAAATGTGCCTTCATAATTGGGGTAGTTCATGTGAGGGGGTGCTGGGTTCAGTATGTCGTACCCATTTCTATGGCTCCCAACTCTCACACAAGGCCCAAAAGAGAGGAATTTAACCTTAAAATAAATAACTGTTATTAATTGAATAGGTCCAAAAACTAAATGGACCTAAATAAAATCTATCATGGTGTGATATTTTATTTAGCAACAACCTATATACATCTATATAATAAAATAAATATATAGGCTCACACAGACACACATTTGGATGGATCCTATCATGTTGCTAGGTCATACACAGATGAAAGAAGATTGTAAAATTTACCTGTTACAAATTATTTACTTGACCAAGGGAGCCATGAGTTAAAATCAGATCATTGGATCTGTCAACAAGTTAACCATGACTATTTGTAGTCAAGTAATAATAGGTTTTAAAAACTTACAAACAAGCTAAAACCACATACTCCTGCAACAAGGTTAGCTGGATAGTTGGAAGTAGGATTTATTTAATTTTAAATAATTAAATTTCGAAAATAAAATAATTAAATAAATAAATAAAAATATTTATTTTTTTTTTAAAAATAAAAATATTTATATTTCATTTCAAAATTATTAAAAAAAATTTAAAATTAAACCTACTATTTTGAAAAATTAGGTTTCAACTAACCTAAATATCATTTCAAAATTTGCTAACTACTTTTAAAAATTAAATGTTATTTTATAAATAAAAATTAAATAAAATTAAAAAAAAGATAAATAAATATTTTTTTTCAGATTTTAAATTTAATTTAAATAAATAAAATAACAAAATTTAAAAGTTAGAAAAATATCTTACATCTATTTAAAATATTATGATTATAATTAACTTATTTTAAATTTAAATAAGGTCAAATAATTTAAAAAAAAAATATTTAATTTAAAAAATTTAATATCTGACCTTAAATTTTTAAAAAAATAAGATATAATCAAATTTAAAAATAAGATAGATAATTAAGCAAAAAGATATATATTTACTATTTTCAAATTCAAATTACACTAATATCATGAATTAAATTAAAAAAAAATATTAAATAATTTAATTATGATTATTAGAATTTAAATAGGAATAGTAAATGTCTAAATACAAAACTACACAAAAAATCGGAAGTTAAATCCATGAAAAAGCATGAAAAAACGAAGAAAAACGAAAAAATTGTGAGCTGTACGGACGGTATGCAGTGCATACTCGTCCGCGCGCGCTCACAGGGGTGCAAGCCAAGAAACCTCGACGCTGGGGGGAACACGCAGGATTTCCGCGTGCGGAGGGGGGCGTCTTCAGACACCCGTGCGTGTTGCTCGGACAAAATGCTGTCCGAACACGCGTATGACCGAGGTGCACTCGGTTCCACGCGCGCGTGGGTGATGCAGCATCCCTATCTTTTTTTCGAATCTTCAAAAAATCATAACTAATTCAAATTAAATCGAAATTGAGTTCTGTAAAAAAGTAACTTGCTTAATTTTTTCCATACTATCCAATAAAAATAATTCCAAAAACAAAATTTCAATTATTTTTCACGAAAATTTACAAACATCAATCAATCAATCATCATATAACACTCAATACAACATGAAACCATCCAAATAACAAACAATCGTTTTAAAGTCCAAATTTCTTGCAAGCAAATCAATTACCATGGCTCTGAGGCCAGTTGTTGGAAAATATTTTACCAGGATCTTAGATCTACTCACAAGTATGTTGTTTAACACCCTAAATATGAACTTTCTAAAACGATAAAATAAACACATATAAAGTTAAGAAAACCTTACATTGATGCAGCGGAATTAATGTCTCCTTCCACTCAGATCTCTAACCCTTGTATCCTTTCTGTCGCAGAGTATTATCAAGATCTGAGCCCGAATGTCCTTCTCTTTGTGTGTGATCCTTCACAGTCTTCCAATCTATGATTGAGTTACCACTTGCTGTGTGTGGGCACTTACTCTATCACTAAGGTTCAAAATTTAGAAGAAGAAAAGAGAGAGAGAGGTTTCGGCCAAGGTATAGAAAAGGGAGGGCTCAGTTTTTCTGAAAAATTGTTTTTCTCTCAGAAGAATAATGAAACTTATATTTTTGACTGAGCCATCACTTTCTATTTATTGGCAACTACTAGGTTTAGGTTAGGAATTATTTTGGCATTAAAATAATGAAAATATCTATTTGAAAAACCACTATAAGTGGCTGGCCAAGGTGTAGATAATGGGCCCACTTGTTTTTGCAGTTTTAATAAATTTTATTTCTATTTTCTCAAAAACGCAAATTTTCCAATTCTAACATTTTAAATGCCAAAACTAATTATTTAATAACTAAAATAGATTATTAAATAATATTTTCATTTAATTTAATTATTAACTAGACATATAAAGTCCCTTAATAAATAAATAAACCTAGAATCTCTTTTCTTTACAATTTCGCCCCTGCTTAGTGAAAATTCATAAATTAGACATAGTCTAACTTTAGAATTATAATTGATTAATCACAAATCAATTATTGAGTCTTACAAGCAGTATGTTCTCAACTAGAATGGGGACCATGGATCTATATGCTGAGCTTCCAATAAGTGAACCGAATTTACTTAGTAAATTCCTACTTATTAATTCTTCGTTGAATCCACTCTTAGAACTTAGAATTGCACTCTCAGACTTATATAGAGCATATTATATGTTCCACGATATAGATATGCTATCTCATTTAACCATTGTTATAATCTTATTGTGATCAAAGATCCTCTATATAGATGATTTACATCGAGATGGGATAATTTTTACTGTTCTCACCCCTCAATGTATTTTGCCCCTTAAAACACTTAGCTACCTGTAAATGGTGTTTAGTGATCTAAGAATTAGTCACTTAAACAAGAGCTCATCCATTTACTTCTATTTGCTAAGCTCGAAGGGAATCATCACTTGACTTCTATACACCAGTAGAAGCTATAGATTCCATATTTATGTTCAGCACTCCCACTCAATCATACTATCATGTTCCCAAAATATACGTATCACCCTGACCCAAAAGTAGGCTTAACTAATAAATCAAAGAACATGAATAGTACTCCTGAGTTGAGCCTAAGCATATCAGGATTTAGATTCTTTTAATCTTAAGATCAACTACTGATATTGACTTGGAAAGATATAACGGTAAGTTTATAATATCTTAACTAAGTTGTAATATCGGTCCAGTCCAATGTATACATCATACATTCGAAACTAGTATACTTTACTAATGTCCTGGAAAGAACATAACACTTACTCCAAGTATAAGTACACATCATCGCTGATTATCACATTAGTGTAAATCCAAAACACTGATGAAATAGGGACTTAGTCTTTTGATTCATATGATCACAATCACATTCCACTGTGTTGACGATACTGTAATTGTGAATAAACATATGATCTGGATTTAACTGATTTTGTGTGTAAATCTAATAAACATATTATACCATTAGCATGTAAAATTCATGCAAACATAAATCACTTCAAATTTCTTATTTGATAACTAATCAAATTGTAAAGAGTTTTATTTAGGGCATAAAACCCAACAGTCACCTTGGGGAGCTCCGGTTCTGTTTGTCAAGAAGAAGGATGGGACTCTTCGGATGTGTATTGACTATCGGGAGCTGAACAAGTTAAATATTAAAAATAAATATCCTTTGCCTAGAATTGACGATCTGTTTGATCAACTTCAAGGAAAAACGGTATTCTCTAAGATTGACTTGAGATCTGGATATCATCAACTGAGAATCTGAGAAGAGGATATCCCGAAGACAGCCTTTCGAACCAGGTATGGTCATTACGAGTTCCTAGTTATGTCATTCGGATTGACAAATGCTCCGGCCGCCTTTATGGATCTCATGAATAGAGTATTCAAGGACTTTCTCGATAATTTTGTAATTGAATTAATTGATGATATTCTTGTGTACTCTTGGTCAGAAGCAGAACACGAACATCATCTTCGAATGGTTCTGCAACGACTCAGAGATCATAAACTCTATGCGAAGTGCAAAAAATGTGCGTTTTGGCTATCACAGGTATCTTTTCTGGGACATATTGTTGGAAAAGACGGGATAATGGTAAACCCAGGAAAGATTGAAGCAGTGAAGAATTGGCCTAGACCCAAAATAGTCACTAAAGTTCGAAGTTTTCTCGGTTTAGCGGGTTATTATCGGCATTTTATGGAAGGTTTTTCCAATATTGCAATGTCGTTATCCGAGTTAACTAGGAAGAACCAACGGTTTATATGGTCAGATAAGTGTGACGGAAGTTTCCAAGAGCTGAAACAATGACTGATTACAGCTCTTGTTTTAGCCTTGCCGTCTGATCAAGAGAGATTTGTGGTGTATTTCGATGCATCAAGGCAGGGTTTGGGCTGTGTGCTAATGCAGGCAGATAAAGTCATAGCTTATGCTTCACGACAATTGAAAGATTATGAGCAACGTTACCCAACTCATGACTTAGAGCTTGCAGCAGTAGTGTTTGCCCTGAAAATTTGGCAACACTACTTATATGGTGATTGGTGTGAGATCTATACTGACCACAAAAGTCTCACGTACTTTTTCATTCAGAAAGATCTGAACATGAGACAAAGAAGGTGGTTAGAGCTAGTGAAGGACTATGACTGTGAAATCCTGTATCATCCTGGAAAGGCAAATGTTGTGGCAGATGCCTTGAGTCGGAAAGGACCTGATCAGATTTTTAATACAGTAATGAATTCTCCTCAGTTAGCTTCAGAAATGTTTAGAGCAAATATTGAATTTGTGATTGGGAAATAGCACAATTTGACACTTTAGTCAGACTTGTTGGAAAGAATTAAAGTGGCACAATTAGAAGACCCTGAACTGTTCAAGATTCGAGAGGATGTCTTAGCAGGTAAAGCTAAGGACTTTTCAATCTCTGACAGTGGAATGCTACGGTTCAAAGCACGAGTGTGTGTCCAAGATAACACTGAGCTTAAGAAAGAGATTCTGGATGAAGCTCACACTACCCCTTACTCACTGCACCCAGGAACCACCAAAATGTATCAAGATTCGAAACCCTATTTCTGGTGGTATGGGATGAAAAGGGATGTGGTAGACTATGTCACTAAGTGCTTAACCTGCCAGCAGATTAAAGCAGAACATCAGTGACCTGCAGGATTACTTCAGCCATTAACACTTCCAGAATGGAAGTGGGAAGACATTGCGATGGATTTTGTAGTTGGTTTGCCCAGAACCACAGGAATGTACGACTCAGTTTGGGTCGTGGTAGATCGCTTTACAAAGTCAGCACATTTCTTGCCTGTTAAAGTAACTTATACAGTAGATTAGTATGCTGATTTGTATGTGAAGGAGATTGTTCGCCTTCATGGGGTACCAAAGTCTATCGTTTCAGATAGAGACCCTAAATTTACCTCAAAGTTCTGGGTGAGTTTGTAGAAGGTTATGGGAACTAGTCTAATTCAGCACATCCTTTCATCCTCAAACAGATGGGCAATCTGAGCGAACTATTCAGATACTTGAAGACCTGTTACGAGCTTGTGTCATGGATTTTGGAGGGTCATGGAGCAAGTATTTGCCTCTGATTGAGTTCTCCTACAATAATAGCTATCAAAGTACTATAGGAATGACTACCTATGAGCTGCTCTATGGTAGAAAGTGTCGATCCCCAATTCATTGGGATGAAACAAGAGAATGGAAATACCTAGGCCCTGAGTTGGTCCAAAAAACAAATGAGGCAATAGATAAGAATAGAGCACGAATGCTTACTTCGCAAAGTAGGCAAAAGAGTTATGCAGATCCCAAGCGTTGGGATATTACGTTTCAGCTGGGAGATCATGTCTTCCTGCGTGTATCACCAATGAAAGGAATCAGGCGCTTTGGAAAGAAAGGCAAACTAAGTCCTAGATTTATAGGACCTTTTGAAATACTTGAGAAGGTTGGACAAGTTGCTTATCGGTTAGCCTTACCTCCATCGTTATCGACCGTGCATAATGTATTTCATGTTTCGATGTTGAGGAAGTACGTGTCTGATCCAATGCATATACTGAGTTATGAGGCATTGGAATTACAACCAGACCTGTCTTATGATGAACAACCAGTGCAAATTCTGGATAGGAAGGAAAAGGTCCTTCGAAGCAAAACCATAGCGTTGGTTAAAGTGCTCTGGAGGAATAGTAAAGTGGAAGAGGCCACTTGGGAGTTGGAGTCTGACATGAGGACTCAATATCCAGAGTTATTCAGGTTAGATTTCGAGGACGAAATCCTTTTAACGAGGGAATAATTGTAAAGACCGCATACGATTAATATTTTTGATTATTAAATAATTAGGGTTTATTCATGAGATTTAAATGTTATTTATAATATGCTTATTGTGGAAATTTATTTAAGTTAATATATTCTTATTATGCTATTTATGTGAATTTTGTGAATTTTGAGGTTGTGTTCGGAAGCTGTGGAAAACGACGTTGGGCCTTTAGAGAGTCGCATTTTATGTGTTTTAGAATATTGTTATTGGGGTATTATTGCAAGGTATTGAAGGTGTTAGAATTCTCGGGGTTTGGAATGACTAAACTACTCTTGAATTGTTTAAAACCTTGGTTTAAATTAAAAGGCAAATTGGTCTTTTTCTTTAATTCTTTATTTGGCTTTTAGTGAACTCTATAATCTGAATTCTTTGTTTTTGGATAAGTATTAATCAATTTTTTTTTTTTTTAAAAAAAAAAGAAGAAACGAAAACAGGGGGTTTTAGTTGAGAAAATCCTAGAAGCTTCAATATCTCTCTCTCTCTCTCTCTCTTTCGTGCCACCCAAAACCAGCAAAAGGAAGGAATTTCTTGCTGTAATTATACAGTTTTCAGCCAGCCTTTGGAGATCTAATTCAAGGTATTAGTTCTTAGCCTTTCTCTCTTTGGTTTCTTGAAGTTAAGATTAGGTTTTGGTTTTGAATTTGTGTTCTTTGTGGCTGTTTTCTTTAGAAGTGTTCATCTTTGTATTCAGAGGTTAGATGAAGGACATATTTTGTATTTTAAGCTTGGTTGGGTTGTTGTTGTCTTGTTTGAACAAAATTGGAGTTTGAAAGCTCTAACTTTGAGCTTTAATGGTGTTTTTAATTCTTGAGCTGTTTATTGTGTTTGAATGCTTGGAATGGGTTTGTTGGGACATAAGCAGGTATTCTGGAAGAGATTGTGCAGTTTGGGTTTGATTTGGTTGAAAGGGATCGGTTTTAGGGTTCCTGAAGATGAACCTGGCCGACCGGCTACGGGGACCATTAGAACCGGTCGACCGGTTGGTACCCAGGAACTGGGCTTCCGGTTGGAGTTTTTTCAGAACCCTAGTTTTTCCCGTTTTTGTTTTGTTTAGGGTATTAGCATCCTATTTATCAATAGGGTTATCCTTAGTTTTAAATTTAAGTCCCCGATAAGTGTTTTAGCGTGTCTCTCATTAAGTTTTGAACGTTATGGTTTAGGGCCCTGTAAAGCGTCAAGCGGCACTTCGACTCAGGCTGACCGGCACACCGGAGCACGGAACGAGGTAAGATAGCATAATAACGTATATATATGAATGTATGCTTGTTTTAACTATTTACACTACTAACACTAATTGTTTAAGTGATTTTAGGAGTGTTAGTATAGTGTAGGATATCAGTGTAGTTACGGTGTTACCAACACGAGTACCAGGGGGTACGTCATGCATGTGGTACAACACTTAGTGATTTCGAGGGGTACAATAATGGCTCTACCAACACGAGTACAGAGTTAGTACTTGTTGGAAGTTATTTTACCAGGAACTTAGATCTACTCACAAGTATGTTGATTTAACAACCTAAATATGAACTTCTAAAACGATATGAAATTAAACACATAAGAGTATCAGAAATCTTACAGTGATTGCAGCGAAATATATATGTCTCCTCCCACTCAGATCTCTAACCCTTGATTCCTTTCTGTAGCAGAGTATAATCAAGATCTGAGCCCGAAAGTCCTTCTTTGTTGTCTCTGAAATCTACACAGCCTTCCTCATTATGATTGAGGTATTACTTGATGTGTGTGGGCACTACTCTAGCACTCATACATTTCGAAACAGTAAAGGTATAGAGAGAGAGAGGGTGGCGGCTCAGAGAGAATTTTCTGAGAGAAAATTCTTTCAGAATAATGCTGTGAAAAGCTTGTACAGATGTGTTAAACTCTGAAGCCTTTGCCTTCTATTTATAGAAGACCACCAAGGGCTATGATTGACATTTTGAACTGAGAAAATCAAAGGGAAAAGGAAGGTAAAGGGGCCGGCCTAAGCAATGTGGAAACAAGGCTTGCCTCTTTTCCAACTTTCCTTTTCCTACACTTGATAGTTTCCCTTTTGTGAAAAATTGCCAATTCCATTGTTCAACCATATTAATGATAAATCTAATTATTTAATAATTAAAAAATAATTATCAAATAATATATTATCATTTATTTTATTAATAATGAAACTAATTAAAGTTTCCTAATTAATAAATATGTCCTTCAAAATCTCTATTTACTGTTTTGCCCTTAATAAGTGCTAAATTCTCAAACTGATAAGTCTATCTTGAGAATTTTTAATTGATTAATTAAAATCAATTAAATGAGTCCTACAAGTAATATCATCTCAACTAGTGAGGGGACCATGGGTCTATATATCCGAGCTTCCAATAAGCAGATCTAGAATTTACCACTTAAATTCACTGACTTATTAATTCTTCGTTGAATCCACACATAGAACTCAGAATTTCACTCTCAGTATATAGAATGCTCTATATGTTCCACCATATACACACATTATTAGTTATCCATTGTTATAATCCTAATGTGATCAATGATCCTCTATATGGATGATCTACACTGTAAAGGGACTTAAATTACTGTAACACCCTACAATGTATTTTATCCTTAAAACACTTAACCCTGTATAAATGATATTTCAACTAAGTGAAATGAGTACTCAATCATTTATCTCGTTTGGTTAAGCTCGAAGGAAATCACCCTTTGCTTACTATTCGCCAGATAGAAGCTATAGATTCCATATTTATGTTAGCGCTCCCACTCAATCGCACTACCGTGTTCCCAAAATGTATGTATTGCCCAGACTAAAGTTTTAGGCTTAACTAACAAATCAAAGAACACGAATAATACTCTTGAAATTAAGCCTAACCATATCAGGATTTAGATCATGTGATCTAGGATCAACTTATGATATTGAATTGAATAGATGTTTACGGTAAGTTTCAAAATCTAATTCAAAGTTCAATATCGGTCCATTCCAATGCATACTCCATGCATCCAACCTGAGCTTTACTTTAACCTATATTCTGGAAAGAACATAACATTTCTCCAAATGTAAGTAAACTCTGTTGTAGATTTTCATATCAGTGAAACCCAGTGTTCTGATAAATCTAGGAATACTTTATTCACATAGTCATGTTTATTTTCCACTGTGTTGACAACACAATAAACATGTTCAAGTATGTGAAAAGGGTTTGGATGAATTTATAAATCAAATAGACAAGCAATTGATTAAGTGAACCAAAACATACACAAGTGAATGAAAAATTACTTCTGTTACTTTATTGATATAGAATAATCTGGATTACATTGAAACAGAGTTTTATTTAGGGCATAAAACCCAACAAACTCCCACTTGCACTAATATAAAACAAATCAAGACATTTCAATTAATCCTAAATTCTGACGGTGCTTTTCGAATGAAGTTACTGCCAAGACTTTGGTGAATGGATCAGCCAAGTTATCCTGCGTATCCACTTTCTCCACCAGTACATCCCCTCTTGCCACATATTCTCTGATAATATGATACTTTCTTTCTATGTGCTTACTTCTCTTGTGGCTCCGAGGTTCCTTACTGTTGGCTATAGCTCCAGTATTATCACAAAGCAGGACTAGAGGCCTTTCCATTCCAGGAACTACACCAAGACTGGTGAAGAACTTCCTAAGCCAGACAACCTCTTTAGCTGCTTCAGCCGCAGCTATGTATTCGCCTCCATGGTAGAATCCGAAATCGCAGCTTGTTTAGCACTTCTCCAAACCACTGCTCCACCCCTAAGAGTAAACACCATCCTGCATGTAGATTTCCCCGTCTTCAAGACATCCCTGGAAATCTGAGTCTGTATAGCCTAAGGGATTCAAAGCACCACCCTTGTAGACTAATACATAATCTCTTGTACTCTTTAAGCATTTCAAAATATACTTAACCGCGTTCCAATGTACCCTTCTTGGATTTGACTGATACCTGCTCACGATTCCAACTGCATAGCAGATGTCAGGTCTAGTGCATAGCATAGCATACATTAGACTCCCAACTGCAGAAGCATAAGGAATTTTTGCCATGTCTTCTATCTCTTGAGGATCAGTAGGACACTGTTCCTTAGATAGACGGATACCATGTCTAGAGGGCATGTTTGCCCCTTTGGTATTGGTCATGGAAAATCTCTCAAGAACTTTGTCAATGTAAGTTGTTTGAGAGAGAGCAAGGGATCTGTTCTTCCGGTTTCTGACAATCTGAATACCAAGAACATAGGCTGCCTCACCCAAATCTTTCATGTCGAATTGAGTGTCAAGCCATTCCTTGATGTGAGTCATTTTCTTGACATTGTTTCCAATGATCAAAATGTCATCAACATAAAGGACCAGGAATACTACTACTTGGTTTTCCTTGAGTTGGTAAACACAAGGTTCATCTTCATTCTGATGAAAGCCGTAGGTCTTGATGATCTCATCAAACCTTTTGTTGCATGAGCGAGAAGCTTGCTTAAGCCCATATATGGACCTATTTAATTTGCAAACTTTATTCTCCTCGCCTGTGAAGAACATAACCTTCTGTTGCTCCATATAGATGGTTTCTTCAAGAAGCCCATTAAGAAAGGCTGTCTTGACATCCATTTGCCAGATTTCATAATCTAAAGCGGCAGCTATGGAGAGAAGAATTCGGATGGATTTGAGCATGGCAACAGGACTAAAAGTTTCCTCATAGTCCACACCTTCTCTTTGGGTATAACCCTTGGCGACCAGTCTAGCTTTGAAAGTTTCGACTTCGCCTCCAAAGACCTCTTTTCTTCTTGTAGACCCATTTACATCCAATTGGACGAAAATCTTCAGGTGGTTCTACATATTCCCAGACTTTGTTCTTTTTCATGGAATCCATTTACGAATCCATACCGCCGACCATCGCTTCCGTTGCGGACTTGCCATTGCCTGTTTATAGGTCAATGGGTCGTCATCAATACCGTCACCAACGACCATATTGATTTCACCATCCAAGCCATAACGAGACGGTTTCGTAGAAACCCTCCCACTACGACGAGGAGCGGTGACTTTCTGAACAGGAGCTTTAGTAGTAGTTTTCTCAGTTGCTACAACTGAGGGAGTGGGATGTTCCTCTTCTTGAGTAGAAGAAGATGGTACATTTGAAGGAACAATATCTGTGAGCATTTCCTCTAATACAATTTCACTTTTCGGTTTGTTGTCTTTCATATAGTTATCTTCAAGGAAAGTAGCATTTGTAGAGACAAACACTTTGTTATCCTTGTGACTATAGAATAGTCCAGCCCTAGTCTCTTTAGAATTTCCGACAAACATGCAAACCTCAGTTCGCGATTCCAGTTTGCCTTCTTTCTTTCTTAAGACGCGAGCAGGGCACCCCCAAATCCTATAATGACGCAAACTAGGTGTGCGACCATTCCATAGTTCGACGGGTGTCTTAGGGACTGCTTTAGATGGAACAACATTTAAAATATCGTTTGCCATTTGAATAGCATATCCCCAGAAGGACGTAGACAGAGTTGAGTAACTCAGCATAGACCTAACCATTTCTAAGAGAGTGCGATTTCTTCTTTCTGCAACTCCATTCTGCTGTGGAGTGCTAGGGGCAGTATATTGGGATTCAATTCCAAGTTCAATTAAATGATCTTTGAACTGCATATCCATATATTCTCCACCCCTATCAGTTCGCAAGATCTTTAATGTTTTACCTAATTGGTTTTGAGCCAAAGCATGAAATTCCTGAAACTTTTCAAACGTTTCAGATTTCTTTTGCATTAAATAAAGAAAACTATATCTAGAGAAATCGTCAATGAAAGTGACGAAATACTCATAACCTCCTCTGGCTTTTACATTCAGCGGTCCGCAAACATCTGAATGTACTAACCCTAGGGGTTCTTTGGCACGCTCTCCCTTTGCAGAGAAAGAACGTTTGGTCATTTTTCCTTCTAGGCAAGACTCGCAGACTGGCAGCTCTCCTAAGACGACATTTTTCAATGGACCGTCTTTGGTTAGCCTATTGAGTCTATCAAAGCCTATATGACCTAAACGTAAATGCCATAGATAAGTTTGATCATCATTATCAATCTCTTTTCTCTTAAGGCTTCTAGGTTTAGCTACATTGAAAAGTTCAGTATTTAGTGAGATTTGAGTATCAGGTCTTAAAACATAAAGCCCTCGTTCCATGTTTGCAACACATATATGAAATCCATTACGAGAAATTGAACAATTTGAACTCGAAAAAATCAATATATAAAATTGTGTCTGTAAACATGAAACACTAATCAAGTTTCTACTAAAATTAGGAATATATAAAACATTCTCTAAAAGTAAAAACTTCTTGGAATTAAACTTGATTTGGGCTGTTCCTCTTGCTTTAACTGATACCAACTCGCCATTTCCAACTTTAAGCTTTAACTCATCTGGGTGAAGATTCTCCCAAGTTTCAAGCAAATTTCGTAATGAAGAACATACATGGTTAGTAGATCCGTAATCAACAATCCAGGTGGATTTGTCGTTCTCTAAAACACATGATTCAAAGACAAAAGGATCACCTTCGTTTGAATTGTCTAGAAGCCAGGGACATTGTTCTCCATTATGTCCCTTTCCATTACAATTCCCACATAGAACATGATATCTGATAATTGTACTTGAAGAAGCAGCTTTGTTGGAGCCCTCATGCTTAATCTTCTTCCTCTGATTAAAGCTTGCAATGCTAGTAGGTCTCATTGCAATCAGATCCCGCTCATGGGCCCTCAACTCAGACTCGAGTTTGTCCATGTCGGAGGAGTTAGGATTGTTCAATAAGTAATATAGAACAAAACTATTATACTCCTGAGGAAGACTATAAAGTATGAGTTTTACCCATTGTTCCTTTGATAAATCAATTCCTAGTAGATTTGCCTTTTGGAATTTCAGATTCATCAACAATAGGTGCGAGTTAATGCAACTACCAGGATGCATTTTCACACTATTGAGTTCTTTTGCAAAGATACTAACTAGGAGTGGATCGGGAAGAGGGTTATTCATATTGGCACTACAACATATCAATAAACAGAAGTAAGGTTTTGGTTCTATAAATTCATACACAGGTTCAGAAAACAAACAGTCACTTATGTTATAAAAATACTAAATCTAACATAGTTTATTTTCCAAGGTTTCCAACGAACTGATACAGTGTCCCGTTTAGGCGAGAGTCAAAGCATCATCCATTGAATAGAGTTGTCAATTCATCTAAAATGTCAAACATTCTAGCAACCTTTTATTCGATCAAGATTGGAATTCAGCGTTGTCCCGTTTAGGCGAGAGTCAAGGCAATTCTATCTTATGAGCTTCTACCATTGTTTCGCATTCTTATAAGTCTTACATAGTCGCCACCATTAGGGTGGTCATGAACCATATAAATAAACCTATAAGAATACTTATCTTTCGAGATTAAACGGCGCTAACTTGCTAATGAACGTTCCTCCATTAGGGAGGATTACTCACTAAAACAATAGCTATGTAAAACCAACAATGGAGATCGAATTTCTCTTTGATTAAAGCTCATTATTTAGTCATGTATTTTGTCTAATCATTTATATTCCATATCTCAATAATGAAATATTACAAATTAAATTAAAAACTTTAATTAAATTTCAAAAATGGAATAATTTTGAAAAATATCTTATTTAAGTTGTTTAGAAAATCTAAATACCCAACTTAAAAATATTCCTCAAACAATGACTTAATTAAATATTACCAATTAAGTAGTAACCACTTAATTTAGAAGATATTCCATTTTAAGTTCCCATATTTAGAAAATATCAACTTAAAAAATATCTAAAGAATCTTAATAACCAATTTCCAAAATTCCTCAACTTAATTTATAATAGGAAATTCAAAAATATTCAAATCTAAGTTGATTTGATAAATTTAACTAAATCTCAACTTAAATAGGAATATTTAATGAAATTATAAAATTAAGATTCAAAAAGAATTTATATGGTTATAATTCCATATTTAATTAAAAAACAAGAAAAATACATATAGCTTTCCAGAATATGACTATTCAAACTATGTTTTTCTTAAATTAATTTCAAGGAACAATGAAATTAATTATGTTGCTAATCAATCTTTTATTAGGTCAAACTAATATAATTAACCTATCACAGTTATCCAAATCAGGCAAATGGGCCTTCACAATTGGGGTTGTTCATGTGAGGGGGAGCTGGGTCCAGTATGTCGCACCCACTTCTAAGGCTCCCAACTCTCACACAAGGCCCAAAAGAGAGGAATTTAACCTTACAATGAATAACTGTTATTAATTGAATAGGCTCACAACTAAATGAGCCTAAATAAAATCTATCAGTTATGATATTTTATTTAGCAACAACCACCTATATGTATCTATAATAGAAATTAAACATATAGGCTCACACAGGCATACACATTTGGATGGATCCTATCATGTTGCTAAGTCATACACAGATGAAAGAAGTTTGTAAAAATTACCTGTTACAAATTATTTACTTGATCTATCGTCAATTGAACCTTTGGTTAAAATTAGATCATCTGATCTATCATCAAGTTAACCAAGGCAATTTAGATCAAGCAATAATAGGTTTTAGAAAACTTACAAACAATCTAAAACACATACTCCTGCAACAAGGTTAGATTTGGATAGTTGGATGTAGGATTTATTTAATTTTAATCATTTATTTCGAAAAATAAAATAAAATTAAACCTACTATTTTGAAAAATTAGGTTTTGGGTAACCTAAATGTCATTTCAAAATAAATTGCTAACTTTCCTTTTAAATTTCATGTTATTTAATAAATTAAATAATAAAATAGAAAAAGGTAAATACATACCCTTTTCTTGTTTTACAATTTAATTTAATTAAAAAATAACAAAATTTAAAAGTTAACAAAAATACTTTATTTCCTCTTTTAAAATTATCATGATTATTATGATCTTATTTTAATTAAGGTCAAGTTACCAAAAAAAATTAATATCTGACCTTAAAAAAAAATAAAATAATCAAATTTTAAAGGAAATAAGAAAAAGGTAAGCAAAACTTGATTTTTTTCTATTTTCAAAATCAAATTACACTAATATCTAAAATTAATTTTAAAAATTAAAATTAATTTATTTCTGATAATTAGATTTGAAATTTGAAAAACAAAAATCAGCATACAAAACTACACAAAAAATCAGAATTTAATTCCATGAAATAGCATGAAAAATCGAAAAAATTGGAAAATTGGATGAACTGTACGGATGGCATGCTGTGCATGGCCATCCGCGCGCGGATCTGGGTGCATGACCGAGAGATCACGGCGCAGGGAGGCTGCAAGCAGCCATTCCGCGCGCGTGATCATGTTGCTCGTCACCCCGATTTTTTCAATTTTCAAAAATTCATAACTAATTCAAATTAAATCGAAATCGAGTTCTGTAAAAAGGTAAATTGCTTAGAATTTTCCAAACTATCCAACAAAAATAATTACAGAATAAAAACAGTAACCATTTTTCCCAGAATTCAACAACAACATTCAAACATCAATATGACACTCAAAGCAACATGATACCATCCAAAAGACAAGCAAATCGTTTTAAGTCCAAATTTCTTGCAAGCAAATCAATTACCATGGCTCTGGTGCCAGTTGTTGGAAGTTATTTTACCAGGAACTTAGATCTACTCACAAGTATGTTGATTTAACAACCTAAATATGAACTTCTAAAACGATATGAAATTAAACACATAAGAGTATCGGAAATCTTACAAAGTGATTGCGGCGGAATATATATGTCTCCTCCCACTCAGATCTCTAACCCTTGATTCCTTTCTGTAGCAGAGTATAATCAAGATCTGAGCCCGAAAGTCCTTCTTTGTTGTCTCTGAAATCTACACAGCCTTCCTCACTATGATTGAGGTATTACTTGATGTGTGTGGGCACTACTCTAGCACTCATACATTTCGAAACAGTGAAGGTATAGAGAGAGAGAGGGTGGCGGCTCAGAGAGAATTTTCTGAGAGAAAATTCTTTCAGA
Organism: Cannabis sativa; assembly: GCF_029168945.1. Taxonomy (NCBI): domain Eukaryota; kingdom Viridiplantae; phylum Streptophyta; class Magnoliopsida; order Rosales; family Cannabaceae; genus Cannabis; species Cannabis sativa. Next base: position 19,465,516 of record NC_083608.1, read on the forward strand.
ATAATGTTGTGAAAAGCTTGTACAGATGTGTTAAACTCTGAAGCCTTTGCCTTCTATTTATAGAAGACCACCAAGGGCTATGATTGACATTTTGAACTGAGAAAATCAAAGGGAAAAGGAAGGTAAAGGGGCCGGCCTAGGCAATGTGGAAACAAGGCTTGCCTCTTTTCCAACTTTCCTTTTCCTACACTTGATAGTTTCCCTTTTGTGAAAAATTGCCAATTCCATTGTTCGACCATATTAATGATAAATCTAATTATTTAATAATTAAAAAATAATTATCAAATAATATATTATCATTTATTTTATTAATAATGAAACTAATTAAAGTTTCCTAATTAATAAATATGCCCTTCAAAATCTCTATTTACTGTTTTGCCCTTAATAAGTGCTAAATTCTCAAACTGATAAGTCTATCTTGAGAATTTTTAATTGATTAATTAAAATCAATTAAATGATTCCTACAAGTAATATCATCTCAACTAGTGAGGGGACCATGGGTCTATATATCCGAGCTTCCAATAAGCAGATCTAAAATTTACCACTTAAATTCACTGACTTATTAATTCTTCGTTGAATCCACACATAGAACTCAGAATTGCACTCTCAGTATATAGAATGCTCTATATGTTCCACCATATAGACACATTATTAGTTATCCATTGTTATAATCCTAATGTGATCAATGATCCTCTATATGGATGATCTACACTGTAAAGGGACTTAAATTACCGTAACACCCTACAATGTATTTTATCCTTAAAACACTTAACCCTGTATAAATGATATTTCAACTAAGTGAAATGAGTACTCAATCGTTTATCTCGTTTGGTTAAGCTCGAAGGAAATCACCCTTTGCTTACTATTCGCCAGATAGAAGCTATAGATTCCATATTTATGTTAGCGCTCCCACTCAATCGCACTACCGTGTTCCCAAAATGTATGTATTGCCCAGACTAAAGTTTTAGGCTTAACTAACAAATCAAAGAACACGAATAATACTCTTGAAATTAAGCCTAACCATATCAGGATTTAGATCATGTGATCTAGGATCAACTTATGATATTGAATTGAATAGATGTTTACGGTAAGTTTCAAAATCTAATTCAAAGTTCAATATCGGTCCATTCCAATGCATACTCCATGCATCCAACCTGAGCTTTACTTTAACCTATGTTCTGGAAAGAACATAACATTTCTCCAAATGTAAGTAAACTCTGTTGTAGATTGTCATATCAGTGAAACCCAGTGTTCTGATAAATCTAGGAATACTTTATTCACATAGTCATGTTTATTTTCCACTGTGTTGACAACACAATAAACATGTTCAAGTATGTGAAAAGGGTTTGGATGAATTTATAGATAAAATAGACAAGCAATTGATTAAGTGAACCAAAACATACACAAGTGAATGAAAAATTACTTCTGTTACTTTATTGATATAGAATAATCTGGATTACATTGAAACAGAGTTTTATTTAGGGCATAAAACCCAACAGTACTTTAGTGCATTTGGTACAGTGGTCGTACTTCCCTTTAGAACGTTCTTAATCATTTGGTGAGCTCGGTTGTTGAGCCCAAGGCGGCTTAAGTATAAAGCCGGTCTAGCATTGCTTTTATATATGTTATGCATATCTTATTGAGTCTGTTGACTCATCAGATTGCTACCTTGTGTAGGTAAAGGAAAATCTAAGTTGGAGGAACAGTGAAATGGAGCTCGATAGTGATTGTACATATCGCGGCAGTGCAACCTGGGGAGTTTTAGTCTTTCAATATTTTGAGTTATATTTTAGTTGCCTGTTGTTTGTAAAAAAAAATATATATTACTAGTAGACTTTGTATTAGTAAAATACTTTTATGGATGTTTTGAAATTCAGGATCCCGACCCATATAATTATAAAGTTATAATATTATAAATATATCTTTTGAGTTTAGTAAATTTCAAATACGGGCATTACAAAAAGAAACCAGAAAAACAAACAGTGCAGAAAAATAAAAACACACAAGGTTTTTGTATGTGAACAATCCTTTAAAATTGTTACTAGTCCATGAGGCCACACCCAGAGAAAAGATTCATTAGATAGGTCTCAAAAATACAAACTAATTGACTTATGTATAAATTGTTGGGTTTTATGCCCTAAATAAAACTCATTTCATATAATCAGATTTACTTATTAATAAAGATCAGAAATAACATTTTATGTTCCATGGTTCACATGATTTATTTCATGATTATAGGTATATAATGTATGAATTCTTTTTAAGTCCAGAACATATGAGTTGGTTAAAGATTATAGTGTTGTCTGCACAGTGGAATATAATCTTTAATCATATGTTCAAAAGTTTATTCCCTGATTTGTCAGAACACTGGATTTAGACTGACATGGTATAATCAGCGATAGGTATTCTTACACCTTGGAAAAGTGTTATGTCCTTTCCAGGACATTGGCAAAGTTTACCAGTATCGGATGTATGGAGTATACATCGGAAGGGACCGATATTGAACTTTGATTAGATATGTTAAAATTTACCGTAATATCTATTCAATTCAATATCAACTGTTGATCCTAGATCACATGATCGAAATCCTGATATGGTTAGGTTCAATCTCAAGAGTGTTATTCGTGTTCTTTGATTTGTTAGTTAAGCCTAATTTATGGTCAGGGCAATACATACATTTTGGGAACACGGTAGTGCAGTTGAGTGGGAGCGCTAACATAAATATGGAATCTATAACTTCTATCTGGCAAATAGAAGTAAAGGATGATTTCCTTCGAGCTTAACCAAACAAAGATAAATGGTGGAGATCTCATTTCACTTAGGTGAAATATCATTTATACAGGGTTAAGTGTTTTAAGGATAAAATACATTGTAGGGTGTTACGGTAATTTAATCCCTGTACAGTGTAAATCATCTATATAGAGGATCATTGATCACATTAGGGTTATAACAATGGATAACTAATGACGTGTCTATATCGTGGAACATATAGAGCGTTTCTATATGACTGAGAGTGCAATTCCAAGTTCTAAGTGTGGATTCAATGAGGAATTAATAAGTTAGGGAATTTACTTGGTAAATTCGGTTCGACTTATTAGAAGCTCGGTTATATAGACCCATGGTCCCCATACTAGTTGAGACCATACTGCTTGTAAGACTCAGTTAATTGATTTTAATTAATCAATTATAATTCTAAAAGTGTAACGCCCTAAATAATTAGGCACGCTACCTAAAATGCTTATGGAATCCTAATCCCCTAATTCGGGATTACTAATCAAAATAGCGCAGAATTTAAACTTTTAAATTAATCGGAATGAAAATAAAACTTGTAATACTTTTAAACTTTTAAACCGTTGGGATCCCAAAAATATTTACAAACTTATTACAAGTCCTTTCTTCCTAGCCGACCTAAGCGGCAAAACAGAATACAAAAGTCAACACTGTTAGACCCATAACCCGCTTTGTCTGAAGTGGCATGAACATGTACATTCCTCGCCCTGCTCCTGAAACTCATGGTTGATCAGCTAATGCCTTATACCCTTTCCTGCACAGTAGAGCACCCGTGAGCCAAGCCCAGCAAGACAGTATAAAACATAACAATAATAATATGCTCATCATATTATTTAAACAATAATGCCATTCATATATGTCTGTGTGTCACAGACCTGCATGTCACACTCACATGCCTATTTATGTCTACGTGACGTAGACCTATGTGTTGCGCTCACACATCTATTTATATTTACGTGGCGTAGACCTACATGTTGCTCTCACACGTCTAATTACAATAAGGCCCTAGAATAGTTCATCTCGGTTTTGATTACCGAGTCCAACTTGATTATGCCTTGAACGCATAACCCTTAATCTCAATATGTATAAAACATAACTGATGGTGCCCACTGCACCATTGGTCTATCTACTGTAGACCTGCATGTTACGCTCACATGCCTATTTATGTCTACGTGGCGTAGACCTACGTGTTGCTCTCACACGTCTATATACAATAAGGCCTTAGTAGGGTTTACCTCGGTTTTGATTACCGAGCCTAACCTGGTTATGCCTTGCTCGCATAACCCTATTCTTATATATATACGTAATCCATACATTACGTTCTTTCAATGGTTTATCCTGGTGATATATACCAGGTCTAACCCAGTTATGTCTCATTCACATAACTTTTAACATACATGCGTGTATTCAACATTTACTACAACATATATAATCTTAGGGTAATAACCCTAACTTACAAACAAGTAATCACTCATACAATACACTTCTATATATACTCAGATAACATTTACTAAGAATGTTAACCCTAACTCATGCTTTCACTGGATTCTTAATATTCTAGGGTAATAACCCTAGACCGCATTAAAATTAACTCAAGGTACCAACTTACCGAGTCTAGCTTAATTATGCCTTAAGCGCATAATTCATAATCTCAATATATACATTTCTCCAACGTGGCATAGTATTTATACAACATATATCACTAGGGTAATAACCCTAGGCTATTAAACCGCTCATGTTAGGGTAATAACCCTAATCCCGGTTACTAAACTTTCATGCATATTATTCACAATATAAGCGCCACTGCGCATACTCTACGTGCTAATCACTGTCTTACCTGATGTCCTGCAATGATAGAGATTCCAAATCCCTGGGTGCTCCTGATCAGGTGCCGGTAATCCTAGTCACACAATCTAGGATTTCACAAATAGGGTTAACCCCTGATTTCATTTTCATAAAATATTCACATGGCATTTAAAATCCAGATATTCAAATAGAGCTCGGAAAGAGCTTTCCAACGGTATATACAACTCCCAAATCGGAGTCCGGATCACAAAGTTATGGCCATTTTAAAGTTGCAAAAAGGATCTGCCCAGAAAGAAATGAGCGCGCCGCGGCATGCTAAATACCATGCCACGACATCTGGGTTCAAAACCCAGAAAAACAGCAGCAAGAACACGATTTCAGCAAGAAAAATCCAATCTTTTCACCCTAATTCACAACTAAAACTCCCAAACCATAAAATAGGTTTTTGATCATCATAAAGGGAGTTTAAAACACATGCTCAAGCATCAAAATCCAACATTATAACCCCATAATTTTAGATTGCAAATCCATGAAAATCAAAGCTTTAACTTGAGCTACATCTCAAACAAACTTCCATTAACAAGAGCTTGAACTCCAATTTCAAACAATAAATTTCAGAGCTCAACAACAGAAAATTACACTAATCAAATCCTCTAATTTCTGCCCAAACCTAACCCATACAAACTTATGAATTTAAAGCTCTAAGCATGCTCAAGACAACCCCAACAACCAAGAACATGCATCACAAACTCATAAACACAACCCACATCATATTTCATGCTTTTACAACAATAATATTCAGCAAGCATCTCAATTAAATTCAAAGAAGGAGAGTTACCTCAAGCCTTAAGCAAGAATTAAGCAAAAACACACCAAAATCCAAGTTCAATCTTCAAGCAATTCCTCCAAATCAAGAAATTGAACCAAGGAGGGAAAGAGAGGAAGAGGGTTCGGGTGAGGGCATGAAACAACCAGAAAAATACATTGATTTTCTTAATAAAATCCAATTTTCCAAGTATAATAGAAAAAAAGGTCAAATGACCAAAATGCCCTTAGGGCTAATGCACACTTATTCACCCACACAAGGGTATTTATGTCATTCCACACTCATTTATTTCCAAATAATTTCAGATTTCATATTATCAAATAAAATGCCAAATAATTCAATTCAAATTGCATTTTGGGCCCGAACCCCGTTCGGCCCGAAATACCCGGTTGTGACTATACCGCGCCAACCTGTCAGAACACACCTGAAAAGACAACACAGGCATACTATATAATAATATAGTTCTATTAAGCATGTAATTATATTAATCTCAACAATTTACCCTTCTCGGGTCATAATTACCAAAATGCCCCTGGCTCACCAACGGGGTCTTTAACATGTTAAATTTCATATAATTTCACATATATTGAATTATATAATAATATAATTCCTCAATTAATTCATAATTATCTAGCTAGGGTTTTCCTAATCCTTTTCTTAATTCTGGGTATTACAAAAAGTTAGACTATGTCTACTTTATGAATTCTCACAGTTTAAGGATGAAATCGTAAAGAAAAGGGTTTCTAGGTTTAATTATTAATTAAGAGACTTTGTATGTCTAATTAATAATTATTTTAAATGACAATATTATTTAATAATCTATTTTAGTTATTAAATAATTAGTTTTGGCATTTAAATGATTAGAATTGGAAAAAGGGCATTTTTGGAGAAATTGAAATAAAATTGAGGAAACTGCAAAATCCAAGTGAGGCCCATATCACCCTATGGTCGGCACCTCTTTGTGTGTTTCCCAATTATTATTTTCAATTTTAATTGCCATGTAATTGCTAATCAAAGCCTAGCAAAAATAGGAAAGTGGTTGATCACACTAAATAAGGCAGTTAATTGATTACACAGTAATTAAGGAAACTGTTTTATTTGGAAAGTTGTGCTCTCCCTTCTCCCTATATAAAGCAACCTTTGTTCTCTTCTCTTGTAAGCCATAAGCCACGAAATTCAAGAGAGAAAAAGAGAGAAAAATTCGAAATCCTTGTGAGATGAGTAGTGCCCACACACATCAAGTGGTATCCCAATTATAGTATGTAAGACTATGGAAAATCTGCATCAAAGAAGGAGAAAAGAAGATCCAGGTTCAGATCTTGGTGATGCTCTGCTACAGAAAGGAATCAAGGGCTAGAGATCTGAACGGAAGGAGTCATATTATTTAGGCCTGCACATGGGTTGGGTTGGGCGGTTTTTGGGCAGTTTGGCGGTTTTTTTATTTGGCGGTTTTTTAAAATCACAACCCATACTTGCCCAATAAAAATTTGGGTTGGGCGGTTTTTTAGGGGGCGGTTTTATGCGGTTTTTTGGGCGGTTTGGGTTTCTTAAAAATCAAAACTTCCAAAGTATATTGTCACAAGAAAAAAAAAATAAATTAAATTATCTCATTACACTGAAAGTTCACTCTTCCTTTACCTTGTTCAGTTGAAAGCTTTAAGATGGGAACCAAAAACCCAACTTGATTAAATCACACAGGCTCTCTACAACTTAAACACCAAAGTGCCTACTGCTTTCCATAATCCTTAATTTGCAACAGTACAGAGTGTTGACACAACCGGGCTTTAGAATATTGGCCCAACGTCTTCCCTCGGCCCAACCAATAAAGATGAGCTCAACAATGAAAATGGTAGTTGTGTCAGTAAAGTACTCTTGTTCTCCTGCTGTGTACCATGATGGTGTGTTGAGAATACCAATCTTTATTAAAAATTCTGGAATGAAAATACCAACAGCTCCCAACATTGCCCATCGGCAGTGAACCAGCTCTGCTTGTTGGTTCCACCTTAGAGAAAATAAATTTAAAAAAAAAATGATATATTGCGGGTACGGGTTGGACCCGCCTGTTTTTAGGCGAACCCGTACCCGCCCGCCAAACAACGGGTTAAAACTCAACCCAATCCAATTTTCGCGGGTTTTTAATGGGCGGTTTCCATACGGGCGGATTCTAATGGGTTAGGCGGTTCCCACGGTTTAGCGGTTTTTATGTTCCGGCCTAATATTATTCCACTGCACCCACTGTAAGGTTTTCTAACTTTATATGTGTTTATTTTCATTGTTTTAGAATTCATATTAGGTTGTTAATCCAACATACTTGTTAGTAAATCTAGATCCTGGTAAAATAATTTCCAACATAAATAGACTCCCGCTTATTATATGCCGCAAGCTTGATGTATTCCACCTTCTAATCGAACCTTGTTGAAACTTAAAGATCTTGAACTCCCTTCGATCTCCTTGAAAAGTGCTTGCTTCCTCCTGATACAAGACTTGAAAAGCAATCTCCCGAAAGCTTTGAAAACCTTCTCTCGAAGGTAGCACTGTTGTTGTTCTTCTTTGTAGATTTGAATACAAACTCAAGACAATACAAAATACAAATAAACAGAGTAAGAGTCGAACAAGCTCTTCTCTAAAAAATAAAGACTCTCTTTTCTAAAGATATGAGTGAAATACAAAGATACAAAAGAGATACTAAACCTAGTTGCTATAAGGTGTATTTATAATCAATATACACCTTATTGACATCTCACACACGGTCTGAACAAGACCACAACCCACTAGAAAATATTCCCTAAAATAAAACTTCAATCAGCCAAGGAATTTCCATTTCTGTACCTACAGAATTGTGAGTAGTAAGTACGATTTTCCTTTCATAGAAAAGGAAAGTTTAGCTCCGTTTTTCTCCTCAAGAAATCTGATCAAACAAAATAGAAAACTCACACAAGATCAGAATATAACAGCTAGTTAAATAAATAAAAAATGAGTAACCAAACTTACCATTTTTACCTTATTTTCCATTAATAGGAAAGCTAGACAACTTTACTTCCAGGATTACATTGATTAATATAAAATTTAAATACACAAAATAAGGGAAACCAATTTAAATACTCCAATCAAAATTAATAATAAATTAGTCTTGACTTTTGTCATGGTTGGAAAGTTTTTTTTAGAATTGTTTGTGTGCGTTGTTTTTTACGATGTTGTTTTGGTGGTGATTGTAGATTACGGTGGTGATTTTTTTTACTACGGGTCCCAGTAGCAGCCTAGGCAAGGAAAATGAGTGATAATGAGAATGTGTCGTTTGAAGAGGATGACGACAGACTGGTATTAGAGGATGATGATGGTGATTTATCGGAGATCGATGATCGATGGTGCTTGGTGGGGCGTTTCCTTACAAGACGCAGTATCGACTATCAAGCCATGCAACACAAAGTAGATTCCCTATGGCAACCGAACCAAGGTTTGTACGTTAAAGAGCTTGACCCGAATCATTTTTTATTTCAATTCTATCATGAAATTGATATTACAAGAGTTATTGATGGTAGTCCATGGACTTTTGATCGTGTCCCTTTTATTTTTGAGAGAGTGAAACCGGGGGAAAATCCCAGACAGATTAGCCTAACTCGTTTGGACGTCTGGATACAATGCCATGAAATGAAAACTGGGTTTATGTCCGAAAGTACTCTAAGGCATATGACAAATTATATTGGTACTTTTGTGAAATCATATCCCAATAATTTCACAGGAGTTTGGAGAGATTATCTTAGAGTTCGTACCACTATCAACGTGGAAAAGCCATTAAAGAAAAAGATGACATTGGAAAGGAAGAATGGACAGACGTGCACAGTCCAATTTAAGTATGAAGACTTACCCACATTCTGTTTTATTTGTGGTGTATTGGGGCATTCCGAGCGGTTCTGTGAACGTTTATTCGACACCCCTGCGGAGTTGATTCAAAAAATGTTCGATCTTTCACTGAAGGCGGCGCCACGGAGGAGACAACATGCCATCGGTTCACCATGGCTCCGATCTGGTGCAAGTTACAGAGCCCCCGTGACTGGCGGAGGAGAGAGCTCACAGGCTGGCGTATCAAAGAATAATAATGGGGAAGAGAGTAATCAGGGATTGATTGTCAATTCACATAATATGGGCAAATTTCAACAGCTTATACGTGGGGATGTTTCTCATTTATTGGAAAAAGATCCTAAGGCTAAGGATAAGTCAATCCAAGGTGGGAATGATGTGGCATCTGAGGTTATTTCAAGTAATAATGCTTTATTGGTAGTGGAAAATAAAAGAAGGAGAACTGATGTGGAAAAGGGGTTAGGTGAGAGTGTGGTGGACAAAAATGATGGGCCGAATCCTTCTTCAATTGGGCAGGGCAGAAATTTAAATGGTAATGGCATTTTTGAAATGTTAGACCAAGATGTTAGTATGCCAACAGTGGAGAATGGGAGTCCAAAAAACTTGAATGGGGCGGGTTCTGGTTTCTAGGCCCGCCAAGCATTATGAATGTCTTGAGCTGGAATTGCCGGGGGCTTGGGAACCAACGGACTTTTCAATTCCTAAAAGAGATTATTTCTCATAAGAAACCTAATTTTTTTTTTGTGTGAAACAAAATGTCAAAAAGATCGTGTTGATTGGGTGGGACGGGCTTTGGGTTTTGAAGGAGTTTTTGTTGTGGAAGCCCACGGGCTTAGTGGAGGCTTGGCCTTTCTTTGGAAAAATAAAGATGAGGGATCCTTATTGGGTTTTTCCCAGAACCATATTGATATGAAAATTGCTACACTTGATGGAAATTGGTGGAGACTCATAGGGGTTTATGAAGAGCCAAACCGAACCCAAAGAGATCAAACATGGACTCTTTTGAAGACCTTAACAAGGAACCCGACTCTTCCATGGTGTGTAATCGGGGACCTGAACAATGTACTTAGTCAAGATGACAAAAAAGGGGGTCGCCCATACCCTCAATGGTTGCTACAAGGTTTCCAAAGTTGTTTGGATGAATGCGGCTTGGAAGATTTGGATCTTTTGGGCTATCCTTTCACTTGGGAAAGAGGTAGAGGTACTAGAGAGTGGATCGAGGTGCGTCCTGATCGAGCATTGGTCACTAATTCTTGGCGTATTCTGTTTCCGGAAGCATGTTTAACGAATTTGGAAGCTTCAACATCGGATCACTGCCCAATTTTTCTAGAGCCGATTGTAAGGGTCTCATTTCGTACTCCTCGTCGTTTTCGTTTTGAGAATGCTTGGCTTTCAGAGCCCATGTGTTATCAGCTTGTTAGAGATTGTTGGGATACTCAAGCTAATGATAGTACTTCGGGTAAGATCAACTTGTGTGCGGAGGTTCTAGCTCGGTGGGGGAAAGAGATAACCGGGGATTTCAAGTCTCGAATCAAACAATGCAAAACAACCATGTCTATTTTAAAGCCTAAGATGGATGATGTGTCGGTCCAATAATATGCTGAAGCTAGAAACCGTTTGTTTGAAGTTCTCGAGCAGCGGGAGACGTTTTGGAAGCAAAGGGCCAAGCAATTTTGGTTAAAAGAAGGAGACAAAAATAGTAAGTATTTTCATAAAACAGCTAGTAGCCGTAAACAACACAATACTATCTTGCAACTTAAGGATGATCATGGTACTTGGGTTGATTGGAATAATGGGCTAGCTAATGTGATTAATTCTTATTACAACTCTCTTTTTGCCACTGCTAACACACATTGACAGGAGGTAATTGATAGTGTCTCGACTATTGTCCCAAGTCATGCGAATGAAGAGTTATCCAAGCCAGTTTCGGAAGAGGAGGTAAGGAAGGCTGTTTTTCAAATGCATCCAGACAAAAGTCCAGGCCCTGATGGCATGACCCCTGCTTTTTATCAAAAATGTTGGCAAATTGTTAAATGGGATGTTACTCGAACGGTTCAGCATTTTTTTGAGCATGGCGTCCTTGAAGATGGATGTGGGGAAGCCAATATTGTCCTAATCCAAAAGAAGAAAAACCCACAACATATGAAAGATCTACGTCCGATAGCTCTGTGGAATGTCTTATACAAAGTAATCACTAAAGTCATGACCAACCAGATGAAGTCGTTCATGAGTGAGATTATTGCTGATTCTCAAAGTGCTTTTGTGCAGGGGCGTCTAATATCTGATAATGTGCTGGTGTCTTTTGAAGTCCTTCACTATTTGAAACGGAAAAGAAAAGGGAAGACGGGTTTCATGGCGCTTAAACTTGACATGAGTAAGGCGTATGATAGGATTGAATGGTCTTTCCTCGAAGCAATGTTAAGAAAGATGGGCTTTGTGGAAAATTGGATTCGTCTAATCATGACTTGTGTTTTGACAGCCAAATACAAAGTAATCCATGATGCCTATGAGGTTGGTCCGATATGCCCTTCTAGAGGCATAAGGCAAGGGGATCCTCTATCTTCTTATCTGTTCATTATCTGTGCAGAGGGTTTATCATCTTTACTTTATAAGTATGAAAGAAATGGGTGGATACATGGTTGTAAAGTTGCTAATGGTGCACCAAGAATATCTCATATGCTCTTCGCAGACGACAACTACCTTTATTGTAAAGCAACACTTTAGGAAGCTCAACGAATTCAAGAGTTACTTCATAAGTTTGAGTGTGCCTCGGGTCAACAAGTAAACTTTGCAAAATCCTCTATCTTCTTCAGCCTCAATACTGGTCATCCTATCCAAACGCAGATTTGTAATTACCTCCATATGGCTGTGGCCGACGAAGGTAGTTTTTATTTGGGATTACCTAGTACAATGAGTAGGAATAAAACTTCAGTGATGGGTTTCTTACGGGATAAGGTGAAGAAAAGATTACAGAAATAGGAAGGAAAGTTTCTGTCTAAAGGAGGAAAAGAGGTGCTTATAAAATCAGTCGTTCAAGCGCTCCCTAGTTACGCTATGAATGTATTTTTACTTCCTCTTGAGATTAGCAATGATATTGAAAGAGCAATGTGCAAGTTTTGGTGGAAAACCTCACAAGATGATAATAAAGGCATACACTGGATGGCTTGGGACAAACTTTGCTTTCATAAAAGAGGAGGAGGCATGGGGTTTCGTAATCTCCGAGACTTCAATCTATCTCTTCTTGGCAAACAAGGGTGGCGTATGCTTACTCGTCCTCAGTCCTTAGCCTCTCGTTTGTTCAAAGCAAGATATTTTCCTAATGGTAATTTTCTCAATGCTCAATTGGGTTCAAACCCGAGTTTTGTGTGGAGAAGTATCTTGGAATCTCAGTCGCTTTTGCAACATGGGATTAGATGGTGTGTGGGTGATGGTAGCCGAATTTAGATCCTTGGAGAGCCATGGCTTCCACATGAAGAAAATCCCAAGGTTAATTCTTCCCACCCGTCCTTGATTAATGCTACTGTCAATTCCCTTATGAAAACAGGGGAGCTAACTTGGGATGATGAAATTCTAAGTGACCTTTTTGAGGAAAGAGACCGTGCTTTGATCAAAGCTATTCCACTTAACATTACTCAAACTTTTGATCATTTAGTTTGGTCCAAAGAGAACTCTGGCACCTTCTCTGTTAAAAGTGCCTATGCTCCCTTGCAAAAGTTGAAAGGTAATTGGTTTGATGATGTTGGAGATGTTTTTTGGCGTAAGATGTGGCAGCTGAAGCTTCCTTCGAAGATGCAAAATCTGGTCTGGCGAGCTTGTAATAACTGCTTGCCAACGGTGGTTCAACTGCGTACTAAGCGTGTCGAGGTTAGTCCTTTATGCCCGATATGTCACAGCGAACAAGACATTATACTCCATGCTTTGGTAACTTGTCGTGAGGTTAGAAAATGTTGGGACCGTGTTGGCATCGACACATCTGTCAATCCTGGTGCAAGCTTCTTCGATTGGTGCAATGATGCTTTTAGCAACAATTCTGCTGCTGTAAATTGCAGAATAGTGGCCGTGTGTTAGGCTGTTTGGGGAGCCAGGAACAACCTGGTGTGGAACAAGAAACCATTTATCTTTGAAGACGTTGTTGCGTATGCGTTTCGCTATCTTGATCAATGGAAAGCTGCTCAAATATCTTCGGATTCATCGTGGCCGATCCTAACGGCTGCTGATGTTGGTGAGCAGTGGACACCTCCTGATGGTATTAGTGTCAAGATAAACGTCGACGCGACAATCTTTGATGATGGAAGGAGATTCGGTTTGGGTATGGTGGCTAGAAGTTCTGATGGTTTGTTGATTGAAGGAAGGATGAAGTACACTACGGTCCAAGTGGAGGTGGCTGTTGCAGAAGCAATAGGCATTCGGGAGGTATTGAGTTGGTTGAAGGAGAATCGATGGCCTCAAGTTTACATTGAAATCGATTCCCTGTGTGTGGTGCAAGCTATTCATAGTTCCATCGATATGATATCCTTGTTTGGTAGCGTCATTCAAGATTGTAAAACTATGCTTGCCTCTCTTAATAATGTTGTTGTGTCTTTTGTTAAGCGATCAGCTAATGTAGTGGCTCATAAGTTTGCTAGAGCTGCTAGATTATATCCTGATTGTACTTGCAGTTTGGAGACTGTTCCAACTGAGTTGCTATCTTGTTTGGTAGCGGATGTAAGGGTTTAATTTCAATAATAAGATGAAATTTCCATTCAAAAAAATTAATAATAAATTATAAAATATTTTTATCAATTAAAAATGTCAAAAATAGAATTAACACAACTACAACTTTATTGTACACATCTCTTAGTTGAAATAGAAAATTATCGAACCCACCTGATTGTAAGGCCATGTATGCTATTGTTGAACTACATCTGTTCATGCTAGCTCATTACGTCAGAAGTCACTGCTTTTGGAACTTCACGGTTCGAACATAAAAAAATGCATTTGTGATGAGATTACCAACTCATGATTGTGTACAGGTTAAATACTCATACAATTTAATTGATAATAGGTATTATTTAATCAATAAAAAAATATAATAGGATCCTATATATATTCTAAAAAAAATAGAAAGTATAAAATAAAATATATTTTAAATCTCAAAATAAAGAAAAATGAAATAAATAAATATCTAAAATTTTATTATAATAAAAAATATATAAAGTAGTTAAGAAACAAATATAAATTATTTAAATTAACACAAAGAATGTAAAATATAAAATATTAAGACTATAATTTAAAAATTAATTTAAGTTAATTTTTGTAATAATAGGGTACCTATCTTAAATTTTGGGTGTAAATATAATATCATTTTGGATGTTTTCTTTAGCAATTCTAGTACCATTGATACCCTTAATTAAAAATATCATATAAATAACTTTTAATTTATTATAAAAAATTCAAGTCCCAATTTAAAACAATTAATTATAAATAAGAATAACTTTAAATTGTAATTAGTATTACATAATTTAAATCTCTGACAAAGTATATCTCTTATCTCTATATAATAATAATAATAATTATATCTTAATAATCTATATAGGGAAATTTGATTTTCTATACTTAAAAATTTTAAAAAAAAAATTTCTAAACCAATACATTTTACACTACAAAAAATATGACACTTTTTTCAAAACCCCAAAAATACCCCCCTCTATCTACTTTGTCTCTCTCTCAGATCGAACAAAAAAAAAATCACATGGTCCGATGGGGTCCGACCAATCAGACCATGGGTCCGACCATCGGACCAATGTGCCTCTCTCTCTTCGTTTTCCTCAAACTGAAACAAAAAAAAAAGTCGGACCATATGCTTTTTTTTTTTTTTTCTGTTCGGTCCGAGAGAGAGACGAAGAGAGTAAATAAACCAGTGCCAAAAACAGCAAAACTAGAGTTAGAATTTTATAAGTAAAACCCACAAGTGTCACCACCACCACCATTGATCAACCTCATAGAGTTTATGATTATATACCTTAGCGTAATAGTCCTTCCACACTCTGCGAGCGACCTGATGACCACCCAAATCAAAAGCTTTGAACTTGATTTGCCCAATACTCAATTCTTCTGAAGTTTGGTACTGCGTTGGTTGATGCTGAACTAATCTCTGTGTTTAAAAAAAGAAAAACTATTAATCTTATATTCAATCAAAACAACATATTATGCTCCTTCTTCTACTTAGATTTTACATGGAATACAAAAAAAAAGGTTAAAAATGAATACCTCATCCTTTAACATGTGAAGCAAGGTGGTCTTTCCAGCATTATCAAGCCCCAAAAACAAAATCTTAGCTTCCTTTTGCCAAAGACCAAGTGATGCTAGAACCCCATAAAACCAATCAACCAAAAACATATCCTTTTTTCTATAACTCGATCAAGAAAAATAAAACAGCAACCTCAGCCTATAAGGAGAACAACCCAGATAAAATCAGACCGAAAAATTAAAACCCAATGAATGGGAAGAGATTTGGTGGAAGAAAACGAGGGACAGCAACCTCACTCTCTTCGTCTCTCTCTCTCGGACAGAACAGAAAAAAAAAAGCATATGGTCCGACCATCGGACCATGTGCATTTTTTTTTTGTTCGGTCCGAGAGAGAGACAAAGTAGATAAAGGGGGGTATTTTTGGGGTTTTGAAAAAGGTGTCATATTTTTTGTAGTGTAAAATGTATTGGTTTAGAAAAAAAAAATTTAAAATTTTTAAGTATAGAAAATCAAATTTCCCTATATATACACATATTTTAAAAGTAAAATTAATTATTTTATTTTAAAATGTAATATATATATATATGTATATATATATAAATATGGGAAAAAAACAGGAAAATTCCAAAAAGGGTAAAATATTACAAAAATACTGTGGGTCGGCCCAATCAACATTTGTACAGCCCACATTGAATATATTACAAAAATACCACTTGACCTTACCTTCAGCCGCACGTCACAAACGGAGACGATGAAGGAACCTCCATCGATGCAGTCGGCTACGCAACCACAATGAAACCAGATCGAGCGTAGAACAACCATAAATTCCGGCGAATTTCGATAGGAAACGAATAAATCCAAAGATCTATACAGAAAATTAAAAAAAAAGACCGGAAAACCGTGGAGAAACTGAAATTAAACATTTGATTTCGGTTTTTTATCGTGCAATATCACTCAAACGAGCGTCGAAAATCCAGATTGAAGCAATGTAAATCTGTATTGAACAGATCTGGAGCTCCCCCTCAAATCCAAAAAAAGGTATGAAATGAAATTTTTTTCAACAATGATACACGTCATACACAGTTGCATTCTGGTTGATTCACTGGTGTACAACAGGAAATTCAGATTCTAAAAACAAAAAACAAGAACTGATTCTAATTAAGGAACCACTTGATACTAATAAGGCTTTTTTTAATTTTTTGCGTTGCCTTACAGTTGCATTATCGTTTTAAAATAGTTTACAAATCATGAAGAAGTGTCAATTGACGAGTACCAAAAGCTAGCAAATATACAAGGTACGATTTATGTAAATGGTAGCAAATTAGTTTTATAATAGTTGGAAATTAATCTGATTCGAATAAACATGATGAAAAATAACAATGAGTAAGAACTATGTCATTTTGAGGAAAGAATTGTGGTTTTTAAGTTGATTTACAGTTGCATAATCATTTAATAATAGTTGCATTACATTTTTTGCAGGAATTTATTTTGGAAAAGATAGAGGACAAAATAGTTTGAGAAATGGTAAGTTTCCAAAATTTTTAATGAAGTTTCTTAATAGTTTTATTCTCGTTTCTTTGTAGTTTATTTACAACAAAAAAATGGCAAAAGCAGGAATCAGGAAAGGAAATACAATGCTTGAACAAAGGGACAGAGATAGAAGTAAGTTTGTACTCTATTTCATAACAGAATCAAACCAGTTTTAAAATTCGTTGCCTCGGACTAATAGCCATTGCAAAAACACAGGAAAGGAAAGACATTCCATTCCTAGTCTTCTACAATGGACAATTCGATGATCGAATGAATTATGAAAATTATGAAGCCAGTGGACGTTACATTTCAGCCAATTGTAACTATGAAGATTTGCAACAGAAACTCAAAGATGTCCTGGAGTGCAACCAAGAAAACACTGTTTTGCAACTGAAATATCAAGTGAAGGAAGGATACCAACCATTGAGGATAAAGGATGATCAAAGCCTGCATTTCTACATACAGCTCAAACTTAAGGACCCCGACTTCACAACATACCCATTGTGTGTGAATGTCATTCACAACCCAACAACAACCATCGATGCATCATTCTTGGGAAATGACAATTCATTAGTTACACATACAAGCGCCTTCCAACCAATCAAATACAATGCAGCAACAACAGAAGAATCAACAAATCAACAACATACAATTGAAGCTACAGTACTGGAATTTGGGGGAGAAAGTTTTGACTTCATGGACTATGCAAAACTTGTCGCAGAGGAGATGGTTGAGCAACTGGAAAACAACAAAAAAAAGGAACCAGAAATCACAGATTATGACGAACTACTAACCACAGATCCGCAACATCCTGAAATAGAAGAAGCGCAAATATACAAAGACAAAGAAACACTGCAGAGTGTGCTTGGTTTCTATGCAATTAGGAACAACTTCCAATTCAGAGTTAAAAAATCATGTGCAAGAACATACAAGATTTGTTGTTTGGATCCAAAATGCAAATGGGCACTAACAGCATCCAGAAACGGGCCAACAAAGTCATTCATCATTCGAAAGTACGACAGAAAGGTGATACACACTTGTGATCTAAACATAAGATTTGCCAACAAGAGACAAGCTACAACGAAATTGATTGGAAACTACATCAAGCCACGGTTTACCAACATAAAAACAACTCAAACGCTACAAGACATCAAAGGAGAAATGAAACACAAGTATGGGGTGAGAATGAACTACATGAAAGCATGGAGAAGCAAAGAGCACGCGCAAGAAGAATTACGAGGAAAAGCCAACGAATCATACAAGCTGCTGCCCGGTTTTTTGCACGTGTTGCAAAAAACTAATCCCGGAACAATAGTGCACATGCAAACAGAGGATGACAACATCTTCAAGTACTTGTTTGTCGCACTGGATGCATCAATAAAAGGATGGAAGAAATGCAAACCTACAATAGTTGTTGACGGAACTTTCCTTAAATCAACATATGGAGGTACATTGCTCTCAGCTTGTACACAAGATGCAAATGGGCACATTTTTCCACTAGCTTTTTCTGTTGTGGATTCAGAAAACAACAACTCATGGCAATGGTTTTTCACAAAAGGAAGAGAAACATATGGGATTAGAGAGGAACAGTGCTTGATCTCAGATAGACATGAGAGCATAAGTAAGGCAGCTTGTCAAGTATTTCCAGAAATCACACATTGCTATTGTGTATACCACCTGTTAAGCAACCTAAAAGCAACCTTCAAGAAGAATACAAGCAAGCTGGATAAACCATTCTTCGCTGCGGCGGAGCATACACAGAGAGGAAATTTGAATACCATATGAGCGAGTTGGACAGCTTGGACATCCGTGTAAGACCATATTTACAACAAGTTGGACACCACAAATGGTCAAGATACCACTGTAAAAACAACAGGTATTCAACTATGACTTCAAACATTGCTGAATCTCTAAATGCAACAAACTTGGCAGCTAGAGAGCTACCAATCACAACACTGATGGAGTCATTGAGAGCATTGATACAACAATGGACATACACAAACAGGAAAAAAGTACAGAAAACAACAACATTTTTAACACCTACAGCAGAGAAGAAATTAGTCGACAACTTTGTGGACTCATTGACAGAAAATGTAATGAAATGTTTAATATTTTAGTTGCATTATAGTTTCTTAATAGTTTGGTTGCCGTTGTTATACATAATAACAATTTTATAAATTTACTTAATCCGCAGGTAAAACCAATAAACGAGACCATGTTCGAAGTCGTTGAACTAACCAGATCATGGGTCATCAACCTCAAGGAGAAAACATGCAGTTACAACAGATTCCAACTTGACGAGTTACCGTGTGCTCATGCGCTTGCTGTTATAAAAGAGATGAACTTGAATGTTTACAACTACTGTTCAGGTTATTACACCACAAGAACATGGCTTGAAACATACAGCAGCTCAACATATTCGGTACACAATCACACAACATGGGATGTGCCACAAAACATAAAAGATATCATTGTTCTGCCACCAAATCAAAAAATAAGATCTGGAAGACCAAGGAAACGAAGGTTTTTATCTGAATGGGATACAAAAAAACATAACAGGTGCAGCAAATGTGGTCAACACGGACACAATCGAAAGACATGCAACAATCAAGCAATAAAATAGATACATATGAAATATTTGAATTGTTTAATTCTGTGTGCAAATTCAAACAGGTTGATCTGTGATGTTCTAAATACATGGGATTTCATTTTTATGAAATTTGAAACAGTTTTTTAATAGTTGCAAAATCGTTTTGTTACAGTTGTGACACTTTGTAAATATTAAGTACCGGAATGACTTCTTCTTTACAGTTTTAAAAGCAGTCAGGTAAGAATTGATAAAACATAACTAAAATAAAGGAAAAAGGAGTAATGGAAAAACAAAGAATAAAAATACATTCATAGCACAATTTAGAAATGTAAAAACATTGTTTGTATTCAGTTGGTTAATAGTTTCTCCATAGTTGTGCGACCGTATGTAAAAACTTGAACAATTAAAAAAACAAACAACTTTAGGAAATACAAACCTATACAATAAACATATTATAAGGAGTAAATGTCAAATATCCTAAAAGTTTTAAACCAGGTACAGAGTATAAAATCAAATATAATACCTACATTCAACCAATAACACTAACTATTGTCTGATAATAGATTCAACCAATAACACAAAATAGTCACCAATATAAAAGATCCTATTTTTTCAATTTAGATGCCTTAGAAGACTTGCTTTGCTTCTCATCCTCGCTATCAATGCTTTCATCAATTTTCCTTTGGCCATATGAGAAGAAAAGTGCAGCAAGCCGGGTACGATAAACTTCGATATCAAAGTCCGCAGGGACATCCTTTCCGTGGATAAAGAACTCGGCAAATGCAGCAACATATGCTCCGCAATCACTATAAAAACAGAAGAAAAATAAACAGTTTAGAAACTAAAAAATAACATAAAATAAACTTAAAAGAAACACTCACTTTTTCTCGCCGAGACGACAGACCACTAATCTCCACGATTCTTAAGGGAGCTGTAGGGTCAGAACCAGAAGCAGGAGCATGTGACCTATTCTTCCAGAAACCAAGTAAATCGAAAAATAAAGGCAGCAACACAGAATAAGCCTTCATGGCATTCCTAGCTGCAGCATTCATTTTTCGCAGTCCTCAAAGAATTATACAGAAACAGAATCCCTTCATTCAAGTCAAGACGACCAAACACCCAATGACTTTCCTTCTTAGATTGATGATGAATAACACATGATCAGCTTCATACCAAGGCTTGGAACAGGGAATGCGCATACCTCGGATGTAATGCGCTATTGGGTGGGCAGCGTGAATGTGTGACATCTTAGTCTTCATTGACTTGGCTTTGTTATATTTGTGGTACAAAGCTTGGATGGAATCATCAAAGAGACAATCAGTAGTTGCAAAATTCAATGTCACAGCGGAAGAATATTTACCTTTTTTTCGAAGGTAATAGAATATGGTGTTCATATGCTGAAAAAAAAACAACACAGAAACACAAATGAAAAGGTTGAAAAATTGTTAAAAAACTGTAATACAGTATCAAAACTTAAAAACATTTATAAAGCAACTGAAAACAAACTATCATAACTACAATAGAAATTAGAAACTTTACCGAGTCGTTTATAAACATGTCGCATGTAGCCAAATGATAAAACCAAGTTTTATCCTCAACATAATCAACACCTAGCCTAAAACACGGGGTAAATTTCTTTGCGCCATCTTCATAACAATTGTAATGCCTAAAACAACAAAGAAATAACAAAAAAAAAAAAGCATTAAAACCAGAATAAAACTGAAAAATAAAACATAATACAAAAACAGATTTAATAAAAATAGTCACCTAGGATGTTTAAGCAATCCTTCACCAATCCAAGCGTCAAATTTTGCCTCAATCTCGGGAGATACGGGATCAGCAAACGCATCATTAAGAGCATAAAGGCCCTTCACATAAGTCACCATTTTAAAATCCCTATCATCCCCAGCTGATTGAGAACCTGAGGACATAAGCTCCATTGGAGTGCTCCCCACATCACCAGACCCGAAATCAACAAAAGGAGATTTCAAGGCCGAAGCACGCTTCCTCTTATCCAACAGAGGTGTATCAGAGACAGTGTCCTCAGTTTCTTCATCAGTATGAAGGGCATCTGACTTTTGACCAATAACATCTGGATTGGGTGCGGGAACCTAAAAAAGAAAGAACGCATTAAAACAGTTGCAAAACAAACTAGAAACTATTGAGCAACCAAAAAGAAACCTAATTTTCTTGCAAACAATTAAAATTCACTTACATGGATTTTACCAACAGCCTCCAAGCCAGCCAACACAACTTGATCATCATCTATTTCAAGCTGGCTTAACCCATCAAAGAAATCGTCCCCCTTCAATCGAGACTCATCGCCCTTTGGCTTCTCAACATCCTTAGCATTTTTATCACTCCCTCCAACATCCTCAGATGGATTCACATCAGCAGGGGCAACATCAGTAACAACCTTGTCAGCATCATCAGCATCACCACCAACTTTAACCAACTCACCACCATCGTCGGAGTCGGAATTAATATTTTCTGGATCAGGCAGTTGCTTCTCATCATCCTAAGGATCATCATCATCATCAGCATCATCATCAGAATCTTGAGTTACTAATTCATCCGATGAATTTCCCTGCATCAAACAACATAAATGAAACTTAAATGAAACAGTAAAGAAACTTAAAAAAAATATGAAAAAACCTAAACAATAAAATATGAATAAATACCTCATCAGAAGGACGACGATGAATGACATTAACCTTCTCCTGGATATCCTTAATTACAGTCATTACGGACTTGAAATTAAGATCAACAAAACACCTCAAGGATATGAAGTAATGACCATCTCCAACTTAGATTTCATCAAATCAATATCCGCTGAATCAGACTTCTTTGAAGATGACCCACTCTCAAAGGATTGCTTCACTACACCACGGTCATCAATAGACTCATCGAGAAATAAACCGTCAAGTTGAAGCTTCTGCCTCTCTTCATCAGTAGGACACATGTTTTTGATCTTCAACTGAACAGCATAATCAAACATAATATGAAAAATATTAAAACAATTGAAAAAACTGAAAATTAACAACATAAATAAAACTGAAAAGAAACGATAAAGAAACTGTAAATTACCTGTCCAAAGGCAAATCAAAAATCTTGCCCTTCAAGTCTCGAAGAGTTGGTATTTTGGTGACAATGGTGTTGCTCCAGTTCAGAATCCTTGGAATAAAAGATGAAACTCTCTTACAGAAAGAGTTCACCATTGCAGGACAGCATTCATAAAACCAAACCGTGAAAACTCAAGGACATCCCAAAGCCCTATACCAGCCATCATACTGGCCTCCCTTCTCTGCCTTCCTATTTTTCATAATAATCCCATGCTGGATCCTACCTTTGAATGAATCAATTGTCAATTCAAATGATTCCCTACCCCAACAATACTCGTCCCACCGACCGCTATCCACAACATCTAGATCAAACCTAGATACTTCTTTATCAGGAGTATTGCTAAGAAGAAAACACTAAATGAAATACAAAACAGCCATTTTCAAACCAAGAGACTCATCCAAACCCCACCGACTACCCAAAAAAGCATCCTCGATGGCTTTGTGGTCAATAGTTTTTACACCACGGAAACATGTTTCTACCAACTGATTTGTGTCCTGTGAAAACAACAACTTGTTGCAATCACCGAAACAATCTAATCCAGAAATCAAGTAAAATTCCTCGGCACTAAACCGTATGCAACGGCCAGCAACCTTAGCCCAAAACTCTTTAGGATTGGGCTGGAAAACTTCCCTTAGTAATAAACTATGTACGACTTGCGGATGAAAAACAAACTCAGGCATATCCAGAAAATGCCGAAACTGAGTTTCACGAAACATAGAAAGCAAATTAACAAATAAAGTGTTCTTAATATTATCTATCACGGAAAAAACACTGGTGCATACACACTTAGATCTATAAAAATCAGAAGGACTAAATTTGTAGTCCCAAACCTGCAACATAATGAAAATGGCCACAATAAATTATTAATCATGAATAAAACACTATGAAAACTGTAATAAAACTATAAACAAACTACCAATCAGATACAACTACACAAAAATAAACAGCAAAGACCTGAAATCGTTTTGAAACCTAAAAAATAACAGCAAACAACTAACCCTAAAGAAACTCGAAAAACACATCAAACATAACAACACAATAAATTATTAATAGTGAATAATACAGTAGGAAAACTACAATAAAACTATATACAAATAACAAACAAACTACAAAACAGATACAACTATACAAAAATAAAGAGCAAAGATCTGAAAATCGTTTTGAAACCTAAAAAATAACAGCAAACAACTAAACCTAATGAAAATCGAAAACACATCAAACATACCATTATTAAACTATAAAAAAACTAATAAGAAACTACATACGACTGATTGTACACACTAAAAACGAAAACGAAACACAGAACCTAAAAGCACAAAAAAACACTGAAAATAAAGAAAACAAAATCAAATTTAAAAACCACACCCAGGGAAGAACCAAATAAATTGTTAAAAACCAACAATAAATAACTAAAATTAAAAAACATAAAACGAAATGTGCAAATGAAACCCTAAAATTACACAAAGCAGAATGAACAAAAAAACGCCAAAATCTGGGGAAAGTGTAAATGTTGGAAAAGGGGGAAACGATAATGAAACTTAAAACCAACCTGAGTTCGATCTTCAGCAGAGGCAAGAGATTTTTTCCCAGAAATTTCTGGAACCGTGTGCTCCTCCACGTTGAGCTTCGTTTTCTTCGAAGAATGGGGTCTCCCACGCTTGGGCAATGGAGCATCAAAATCAGAATCATAGTCTTCAAGGATCGGGCGTTTACCCTTGGATTTGTTGGCCAAAGTTTTCTTGCCCATTTTCGATTTTTGTTTGAGAACTGGAGAAGGCGATGATGATGAACGAGTGATTGCCATCTTATAAATAAATTTGAAAAAAAATGAAACTGAGAGGGAAAAACAGTTGAGAAATCGTGGCCTTAGTGGGAGTTGAAATTTTGTGGATGAACAAAAAACGAGAGGGAAAAAACGTGATCAATAATGGGTGGTTAATCTTATGAATGGAGGTTACTTGATCTTCAAATCAACTTAGAAACAGAAAGGAAAAATCGAAAATGAAATTGAAAGAAAATGAAAAAAAAGAGGGAAGAGAGTGGAATTTGATTGATGAGTGATGGGGATAGCACACGTGTATGTGCATGAAATGATGACTAAGTGGTATTTTTGTAATAAAACAAACATGGTAAGTAAAAAAGTTGATATAGGCGTGTAGGGGTGTTTTTGTAATAAATTGTGTAAAATGGATTTTTCATGTAAAAATTTCTATAAATATTATATTTACTTAAAAATAATTCTATTATGATATAGTATTAAGGATTGGTTAATGTTATTGTTATTATAATGATATTTTTTTTTTGTATTTTGATTTTTTTTAATATAATTTTATTAAGTTATAACCTATTAATTAAAATATTATTTGCTTAATTAGTTCTAAATGTATTTTTAAATAAAAGTTCTCCTGTACTAGTACTAGATATTAGTGATAGTTCAACATCATTAGTGACATCATGCCATTAGTTATTAATTATTTTTATGTTAGTTATAAAATGAAAATATATGTGAATGGATATTAAAACAAATAATAGTGTAACACGTGGTGGTATTTATAGTCCTTTTACCAATTTTCTTTGTGATGCAAAAGTAAGAAAATAAAATAATTATTTTGGGAATAAATTCTCCAATTTTAATTTCCCACCCAAAACTAATTTATAATTTTTTGGTTCCTAAAAAATATCATTATAAATAATATAGTTTTAATTTGGTACTATTGATATCAACTCCTAGATGATATTATACTTTAAATCTTTGAATCAATCACAATGCAACACACAACATACTTATAAATATACTAGTATCGAGGCAGCTCATTTTTATATGCAAAGAAGAGTAGTCAATATAAATTTCAAAATATTGTATAATATATAATTGAAATTACTGTTCTTTCAACTTCTTTCTAGAAATTCTGAAAGACAACAATGTAATTCAAGAATATAAATTTGCAACCATGGAAAAATAAAATGAAAATTAATAATGCATGAATAATGTCCCTCTGTTTTGAAAGCTATATTGAGATTAACTATGCCTTCATAATTTTTTGAGAACAAAAAATAAAACACTGTAAAGACTGTGTTAAAGCGTATCTATAAAAATTTTTTAGTTGTTGATGTATTTGCAATTCAATATCTTCTATAAATATAATAAGAGAACAATAGATTAAATGATCTAATTTGATTTAGTAGGAGTAACTGATCCAATTAGATCAAAAGTTGATAACTAAAAAAACTTTTTATTTATTCTTCTTTAAGAAAATAATAACACTAATTAATATCTTTCTAAGAATAAGAAATAGAATGTCCAGTAAGTGTAGTGTAGAATCTTTAAGATTGGCTACAACTTAAACCACATCAATTTTGTTATGAAAAAGTGATGAATAAATTGAACACTTTTTTAAATTCATATACACGAATAAAATTTACAATATTACTGATCACTTGAATCACTTCGTTATTAGTTAAGGATTGAAGCAACAATTTCTTATATTTTATGAAAACCAATATCTTATTAAAATACATCTATAAAAAAAAGGTAACGCGGATTAGAGAAAAGAAAAACATCATTTATTAAAGAATGAAAAAAAAATGAATGATAGGTACAGAGTACAACCAGCTTTATATAGGTAGTGACAAAAGACCCTTAAACCGCTTTAACTAACTAATTAGCAATAACTAATCAGTTAAATAACAGAAAGGACAGAAAAACAATAAAAGGGTGACAACAACCTGACATAATATACAAAACAGAGGGATTAGCCAAAGATAAACTAATGACTAAATCTTAATAGCCCCCCCTCAAGGTGGACTGTATAGATCATATACAGACATCTTGACAATATGAGAGGAAAGGGTTGTTGAAGGCAATGGCTTGGTGAAAGTATCTGCGAGCTGAAGGTTGCTGGGAACAGGGATTAGCCGAATTGTGGAGTTGTTTATTTTGTCACGGATGAAGTGGCAATCAAGCTCAATATGTTTGGTGTGTTCATGAAAAGTGGGGTTATTTGCGATATGAATGGCGGATTGATTGTCACAATAAATGAAAGCTGGTGTAGGTTGGGGTATATGGAGGTCTTTGAATAGGTATTGAATCCATGTGATCTCGCTGGTAGTGGCAGCGAGGGCCCTGTATTCGGCTTCAGCCGAACTCTTGGAAATGGTGGGTTATTTCTTGGTTTTCCAGGAAATAAGACAATTCCCAATAAAGATGCAGAAACCGGTTGTTGAACGCCGAGTGACAGGGCATGATGCCCAATCTGAATCTGAAAAGCCTCTGAGGTGTAGAGAGGAAGTGGGAGAGTATAAGAGACCTTGCCCCGGATTGTCTTTGAGGTAACGTAGCAGGTGATTGAGAGCCTGTAAGTGAGGACTTCGGGGGTTTGACATGAACTGGCTGAGACAATTGACGGCAAAAGTGATGTCGGGTCTGGATAGTGTCAAATAGAGAAGCTTGTCAATGATTTGTCGATAGGCAGATGGATTGGTCAAAAGATCTCCTTGCTGATCATCAAGTTTGGTGCGAGGGTCCATAGGAGTTTTGGCGGGTTTGCAGCCGGCATAACCCGTATCTTCAAGTAGTTGAATGGTGTACTTTCGTTGTGAGAGAAAGAGTCCATCTTTACTTCTAGCAATTTCAAAACCCAAGAAGTATCGAAGAGGGCCAAGGGTTTTGAGTTTGAACTTCTGGTATAGAGAAGATTGAACTTGGTGTAGAACATCAAGATTTGGTCCAGTGAGCACAATGTCGTCGACATAGACAAGAAGTGCAATGAGTTGGTCTTCCGAGCCTCGTGTGAACAGCGTATAATCAGCTTGAGATTGATGAAAACCTTCTTGAAGTAAGGCGTCTGAAATCTTTTTGTACCATTGACGAGAAGATTGCCGTAGGCCATAAATAGATTTATGTAGCTTGCACACGGGGTTGGAATCTGCAGAAATAGAAGGAGGTAAAGTTAGTCCAGGTGGTAATTTCATCCTCTTTTGGATGGTGTCCTGGATAATGAAATGATTATCAAAAAATTTAACAAAAAAAGAGTTTTCATTAGTGAGACAATGAACAGATATAATATTATACTTAAAAGTTGGGACATATAAGACATCTGTTAGAGTCAAAGTAGAAGAAATGGCAACATACCCTCCTTTATTCACTAATATTCTGTCATTGTTTGGTAATAATAAATTGGTAGTGTGAATATTGCAAATAAACTGAAAGAGTTTAGGATTTGAGCAAATGTGTCTCGTTGCCCCAGAATCTAAAATCCAAGATTCATTGACAGGGAAAGAAGACACATTTGAAAGGATTATACCTGTGTTTCCTGTAGAAGTACTAGGTTCTGATGAGGCTATACCGGTTTGTTGTGCAGCAAGAAGATTTAAAAGTTGCTGATATTGTGTCGAGGTGAGTTGTGGCAGTAGAGTTTGACTATCACCAATAGCTCCAGCATTTTCGTTGTTAGTTTGAACTTGATTCGCAGCAGCTTCTTTTCCTTTGTTCTTGTTGTAACCAGGAGGGTACCCGTGTATCTTATAACATTTTTCAATCGTATGCCCAAGAATGTTGCAATTAGTGCAAAAAGGCCTATTTCTCTTCTGTGGAAATGATTTGTTTCCACTTGAATCAGGCTTGTTCATTTTGCTTTTGTCTCCTTGAAAAGAAAAAGTCATGTTTTGGTTTTGCTCACCACCAGAAGTGGAACTCTCTCGTTGATTTTCCTCCTGTGTAACTAAGTGAAAAACACGATTTATTTCTGGTAGAGGGTCCATAAGCAGTATACTACTCCTTACTTGAGAATAAGAGTCAGAAAGCCCCATCAAGAATGACATTATATGCTCCATGTGGTAGTGTTCTTGAAGTCTTTTGACACCACCACAATTACAGCCATTACAAACACAATTAGGACGATATTGAGATAGTTGTTCCCAGATCGTTTTCAACTTAGTGAAATACATACTGATTCCTTGATTATCTTGTCTCAGATTCATTAAGCCCTTCCTCAAATTGTAAATATGTGGTCCATTCTTTTGATAAAAGCAAATTTTAAGATCATTCCATATAGCAGCTGCAGATTCATCATACAAAATACTAGAGGAAATTTCTTTAGAGACTGAATTTAGGATCCAAGAAATAACAATGTTATTGTTTCTAGTCCAGGCATTATACAAAACAGATTCAGATAAAGAAGGTTTAGGGATAGAACCGTCCAAGAATCCGAGCTTGTTCTTGACTGAGATGGCCAATTGCATAGCCCTGCTCCATGACATGTAGTTGTCCTGCCCAGTCAGAAGTTGAGAAACGAGTATATTTCCTGGGTTATCAGCATGGTGAAGATAATATGGGTCTGCTGGATCTTCAAGAGGGTTTCTCTGCTGCATCATTTGCTGGATTTGTCCTCTTTGCACAGCAGGATTCGCTGGTGGTCCATTATCTTCTCCCATGATAGTAGAACCAGAGTTATCGTCATTAGACATTTTAGTAGCAAGAAAGGCTTATTCGAGAAAGAACTGATAGAAGAGGAATGCGCAGAATTGGTTGGAACACCAATTCTGGTATTGGAAAAACAAGGAACAGAGGAAGAGAAAGAAACGCGACGAAGGAGTCGGAGAACACGACGGAGAAGTCGGAGAAAGATCAAGATCTGGGGAAAGCTTTCTTTCCCCGCTCTGATACCATAATGCAGATTAGAGAAAAGAAAAACATCATTTATTAAAGAATGAAAAAAAAAAATGAATGATAGGTACAGAGTACAACCAGCTTTATATAGGTAGAGACAAAAGACCCTTAAACCGCTTTAACTAACTGATTAGCAATAACTAATCAGTTAAATAACAGAAAGGACAGAAAAACAATAAAAGGGTAACAACAACCTGACATAATATACAAAACAGAGGGATTAGCCAAAGATAAACTAATGACTAAATCTTAATAAAAGGCAAAAGTAAAATATTACAAAGTCCTCATAGAAAATTGAAATAGAATACCATCAAATTAATTAGAGAACATTATGTTCATGATCTCTATTTGGAGAAGAAACACCCCAAGGAAGCTAAGATTACAAAAAAAAAAAAAAATAGCTCTACACAAGATCGATTCCATCACTCGACCTTAAAAAATAAATATAATATTGTAACTAACTGGAACAAGAACAAAAACATTGTACATAGACCAAAACAAAATGGCCTTGAATCCCAAACACAATAACAATACACTAAATCCTTAACAAATCCTACACATACTTTAGATTCACAATTTTACGAAAAATACAATTACCTCTTTTTTGTTGATCTCAAGCACATTCGATTAAATATGTAGAAACATTGAGGTAGATATCCACTTTCTTAGTTCTGCATTTTGAATAACATGATCGTGTTAACATGATCGATAGTGAGTCGTGCAAAAAATTTACATCCAAACATACTCTTCTACAAGTTCCTTAAAAATTAGAGCTATATCACATGGGAAATAGAACAAACAAGAATAAAACATGCCAACACCAGTTTTGCCTCATCTCTGTCCCAAAAAAAAAATGAAAGAAAAGAAGTAAAAGATGTTGGAAATTATTTTACCAGGATCTTAGATCTACTCACAAGTATGTTTATTAACATCCTAAATAAGAACTTTCTAAAACGATAAATTAAACACATATAAAGTTTAAGAAACCTTACATTGGGTGCAGCGGAATATAATGACTCCTTCCGTTCAGATATCTAGCCCTTGATTCCTTTCTGTAGCAGAACATTATCAATATACCGAACTCGGATCTCTTTCTCTGAATCCTTGATGCTGAATCTCCTTTGCTGATGATCTTTCTTCACGATCTTCCTCACTATGATTGAGGTATCACTTGATGTGTGTGGGCACTACTCTAATCACTAAGGATTTCGAAATTCAAAGGAAGAAGAAAGAAGAAGTGGTAGCTAAAGATAGGGAGAGAGAAGGCTCAGTTTTTCTGATTCAGAAAGTGTCAGAAGAAAAGTCTTATTTTTCTGAAGCCTTCACTATCTATTTATAGCATCCCACTAGGGTTAGGTTTGAATTATATGGCATTAAAATAATGAAAAAATCAATTTAAAACACACACAATAGGTGGCCGGCCATGCCTTAGTGGATTGGGCCTTGGGTTTTGCAATTTTGCAATTTTAACACCTTTTGTATCTGATTTTCTCAAAAATGCCAATTTCCTAATTCAACCATTTAAATGCCAATTCTAACTATTTAATAACTATAAATAATTATTAAATAATATTGTCATTTATCATATTTATTAATTGAACCATACAAAGTATCATAATTAACAAATATGCCCCTATAAACTCTTTCTTTACAATTTCGCCCTTACTTAGTGAAAATTTCACAAATAGACATAGTCTAACTTGTGAATTATAATTGATTAATCAAAACCAATTACATGAGTCTTACAAGCAATATTATCTCAACTAGTGGGGGGACCATGGGTCTATATAATTGAGCTTCCAATAAGTAGATCAAGAATTTAGCACTAAAATTCACTAACTTATTAATTCTTCGTTGAATCCACGCATAGAACTTAGAATTGCACTCTCAGTATATTGAATGCTCTATATGTTCCACCATATAGACACATCATTAGTTATCCATTGTTATAATCCTAATGTGATCAATGATCCTCTATATGAATGATCTACACTATAAAGGGATTAGATTACCGTTACACCCTACTATGTATTTTATCCTTAAAACACTTGACCCCGTATAAATGATATTTTAGCTTATGTGAAATGAGTACTCCACCATTTATGTTCGTTTGGTCAAGCTCGAAGGAGATCATCCTTTGCTTACTATTCGCCAGATAGAAGCTATAGATTCCATGTTTATGATAGCGCTCCCACTCAATTGCACTACCGTGTTCCCAAAATGTACGTATCACCCTGACCTAAAAGTAGGCTTAACTAACAAATCAAAGAACACGAATAGCCTTTCAAGATTGAGCCTAATCATATCAGGATTAAGATCATTTGATCTAGGATCAACTAGGCGATATTTACTTGAATAGATTTTACGGTAAGTTTAATTAAATCTAAGTCAAAGTTCAATATCGGTCCCTTCCGATGCATACTCCATGCATCCAACCTGAGCTTTACTTTAACCAATGCTCTGGAAAGAACATAGCACTTCTCCAAATGCAAGTAAACTCTTGTTGTAGATTATCATATCAGTAAAACCCTATGTCTGATAAATCTAGGAAACTTTATTCACATAGTCATGTTTACTTTCCAATGTGTTGACGACACAATAAACAGGATCAAGTATGTGAAAAGGGTTTCAGATGAATTTATACATTATATACATATAATCATGAAGTAAATCATGTGAACCATGCAACATTAAATGTTATTTCTGATCTATATTAATAAGTAAATCTGATTATATTGAAATGAGTTTTATTTAGGGCATAAAACCCAACAAAAGATTGTATAGATCTAATATATAATAATATCAAAACACCATTCAATCAAAGTGTAGAGGTTTAGTTAGCTTATTAACTTTTTCCCATATAGATTTTCTTCTGCTTGCCTCTGTCTATTACTATAAATCAACATTAAATCATCATCAAGTAATTAAAGAAACTTATAAGTTCTGTTTGATAATTGGATAGGCCTTCTGCAGCATATTGGTTGTAGTAAATACTTGAGCTAGTATTACGGATCAAGGGACTCATCAACATAGTCTTTGTGATAACGCTGGAGCAAAACTACATCATTTTTATTTCGGCTTTCAATAGCATGAATTAGCCAGAGATAATGTGCTCCAAGTGACCAAGTTAAATCCTAAAAGCTGACAGACTTAATTTTGTCTAAAAAGTATCTAATACAACACCAGAAACTTAATAATAACATATTATATTAGATTTTCCTATCAAAATTTGCAGATAGCACCAAAAAAACAAAATCTAATTAGAGTAATATCTCTAATGGAAAGAGCTAAAAATATATTTACATCCAAAACTCCAAATAAATATATATATATAACAAACCACATAGTTTGATTAATTGATTCAAACAAGAATTATTCAAACATATATACTTATTTGTATAAAGTCAATGAAATAGTTTGTTTGCATGATAGCCTTTAAGCTTAAGCAAATACAAGGATGTATAATTGAGACATATTAAATATTCAAAGTCAAATAGAGTGGTGTCTCGTAAAAGAATTTATTCATGAAACAGGATATATGGCAAACTTTTATTTGTAATAACATTTTTACAAGTGCAATGCATGACCAAAACATATAACTTGATGAGTTTTGAGTAAGAAAAGACTTGTCCATGGGCTGCACCTATTTCATTAAATCATTTCAAGAAAGAAACTAAAGATCACATGCATATACAAGGAAACCAAACGGAATAACACACAAAAATATTAAATTAAAGGGTTACATGGTATTGCAAATATGGTTTTTTATATAAATCAATGTCAATGACATTAATAGAACTCTTATATTTATATAAACACAGAAAATATAATTATAAAACTTATATAATTGTGTTGTACAAGTATTTTTACATGCTATATATCATCTTAAATTTATAGAAGAATTCAAAGACATAAATTAAATCACATTTCGTTTGCAATTGAACTATTAAGTAGAACAAAATGCCAAATCATTGAACGAAGTATAAGAAATTAAAAAAAAAATACACAAATTTGGGTAAATAGAGAAAATAAGGTAAATGATAGTAAGAAGAAAATACTAAACAATGTAAACCTGGTTTTTCATACAAGCTAAGTGAAAAGAGTTTTTCAGAAAAATATTCAACTAATAGAAATCTGTAGAGTTGAATTAATTTGAAATTTTAGGTCTAATAATAAATATAAACTAATTACCATTGAATCAGCATGGCCCAAACAACTTTTAATTCTTATAAAACCCTAAACTCAGATCAAAGATACTCTACACAATAAATAAAATTAAACATGACTTTGAAAAATAAATAAATCAATATAAATGAAAGTAAAAGAAAAAATATCAGAATCTTTTGATATCCATGATCAAAGTGAGCATTAAGGTAGCACAGATAGCTAGCGTGAGATTTGAGAACAAGAGACTTAGGGTTCGAATGCGTGTCAATTTTTTTGGAGAAAAGTGGCAATGAAGTAGGTGAAGCAGGATTGGGGATAAGTGAGGAGAAGATAGGCGGTGAACAAAAAAAATATATAATTGTATGAAAAATACAATAAACCCACTTCAACCAGCTGCAATAGAAGGGTATTATTGTCCTTTAAGCGGGACGTGAAGATGAGTCTTATTATATATAAGATAAATATTTTAAATCAGAGTAATTTGTAGCGTAAATACATAAATTTAACTTTTAGTTGCAAATAAATATTTAAGTTTACTTTTTAGCGGTAATAATATCTAAATTATAATTCTAAAATTTTCATAGGTACTTAGCTGTTAAATGTCTAATCAATTTTTTATTAGTTATTTAAATTAAATTTTAAATTTTAAATAAAAAATAAATGACATAGACCAATTAGGAATTGTCATGTGGCAATTTAATTGACACTAGCCAGGTACCTATAGAAGTTCCAGAATTATAACTTAAGTATATACCGCCAAAAATTAGACTTAGGTATTTATAAACAACTGGAATTTAAACTTAAGTATTTATGCCGCAAATTACTCTTTAAATCACTATCAATTTAGGAATAGTTAACCCAATAAATTGTACACATTTAGCTTTAAATTTAAAGGAAATAAACTCATACTTTTTTTAAAAAAAATTAAAATTTAGGTTATTTCAATAATTTTTATGTGAATTATTATGTGAATTTTAGTTGCGTAAAAAAAAAAACTACTTTTAAGTGTAAAAATAATAATAAAAAATCCTTAATGTAATATAATTATCTATTTTTCTTGAAATGAAATACAATTATCTTTTAAACAACCAACAAGTTACACAATTTTTCTTATTTTTTAACCTAAAGTTACATTTTCAATATAAATACCTAATATTTAGGTGTTTATGCATAAAACTAAAAACATTAAGTATTTATATATTATTTCTCAAAAAAAAAAAGTATTTATATATTAAATATTATTAATTTTTATAAGGAAATATTCTTAAATTAGGAAAAATAAATGTGTTGAATTGAGCTGTTTATATATAATTTGTTAATTAAATTTTTTTAATGAAAAAAAATACAAACTTCTGAATAATTATTTTTAATTTATTTTAACGTCAAACAATTTTTTTTTTTTTAAAAAAAAACACTGTAGAATTTTATTTTAAAAATTAAAATAATTTAAAAAACAAAAATAATATCTTTCATTACAAATTGTATATTTTTGTGGAGTGCAGATATTTGGGGTTCATAATTTAATGAAATTAGTGAGTCAAATACGACTCCATACCTATATATGAGGTTAGCGGTTGCCAACTACTTTGGAATGAATGCCCACTTTTAACACCGGCCCCTCAACCAATAAACACTACAAAATACAAATCAAAGTAAGTACTTTTATTTGTACTATTATTATTAACATAATCAAATCATATTTATTCGATAATTATATATATTTTTTTCATAAAATAAAAAAAGGAAAGTGATTTGCTTCCTTTGTGAGTGGTGATTCTCCTCTGTGTCTGGATTCTCTCCCTGTTAATCGTTATACCCAAGGAAAGAGGCAAAGCCCATGTTCTATATCCGTCTAGGTGGTCAAACATCAGGTGGTCTTGTCTCAAATGTCTCCCTTTAAAGGGTGAGAAATTACTGTTCTTATTTTGGGATCTGCAATTTCAATTCATGGGGTTGTGAGGAATGAAGATCATAACATCTCTTTTTCATTCTGGGTTGTTTTAATAATTTTCTTATAAGGGGTCAGCTGACTTCTACTTTGCCAGCTTGATTTGACTTCAATTTTCATTTACTTTTCTGGGTATTCTTTTTTTCATTGTTTTGATTAGTCTTTGAAGTTTCATCTGGTTTACTAATGGTAGCTAACTTATTGTGGATTTTTATTTAGTTGTGATTTTGATATATCAGTTTTAATGATGATCTGGTTTGGTTTGGCTATTAAATATTATAGTTTTATTACCCTTTTGAAGTAGCTAGCTTGGTGTAATGAAGTGATTTACGATTTTCTTTGTTATTGCTTGCTGTTTGGTTTTAGAATGTTATTGGTATTATAGAAAGTTAGGAGAAGTAGAAAGATTTATATTATTCTCTTTTGATGAACCTTTACTGCTTCAATGGTATCATATGCTGTCTCATATGGAAAGTGTAATCAGATTGTGATTCTTCAAAAATAAACCTTTAGCCAAGGGGTCATGAATCATGATGGGTCTTTGTTATAATTGTTTTTCTTTTATTTATCTATTTATTTTGCTGAGGATTACATTCTGATTTCTTTCATATTCGACTTCAGGAGATGATATCTGAGTCTATAGAGAATACTTTGCTTAAGTTTCCTTCATAAAAGTTTTGGAGAACGGTTTGTAGCTTCCTGGGAGATGCAAAAATGGATAAACGGCATAATATCACTAAATATAGGGAGAGGCTAGATAGAACACTATCATCTCCCAAGCTAACAGATGCTGAGTCTCTTAAGAGCCTTGTAAAGAATCAAATCCTACAATCTTCAGGGAAAGAAACCGAAGGTTGGTTTTTTTTGGTTCATAACATTATAACCATTTGCTGTGTTTTATTGATCTAATCAGTAATGTGAAAGTGAAACATACTTGTTGAATTTGTCAAACACCATAACCAGCCTTTCTGAGTTCTACAGGATGTAGTGATGCGGTAATAGAAAAGAGGACCGGTGAAGTGTCGAATTTTCTTGACATGTTAAGGAGTGTCTCTGAGGTTGGCACTGAGGGATCAAAAACTCATGACACAGCATCTCATCCAGAATGGAAAGTATGATATCTACTCTGCCTATGGTTTCTTGCTGTTAATTCATTCCTCTTGTAGTTCAGATAATTTAACTCCTTTTTGATCATTTATTCTATTCAATAATTTGGAGAAGTGAGAGAACTATAATGCCTGAATTGTTCAGTTCATAAGCTGTTCAGTTTAATAGTTTGCCTCATTTTTACTTTCGTGAATTGCTGAGTTTATGCTTTGGCAATTAATGAATGAATTTGTTCATATTTTTACAGTTAAAGCAGGACAATGAAGAGTTTCGTGTTATGTATCGCGAAGGGCCACAAGGCTCTCCCTTTCATTCATTACTTGTAGAAGGCTATGTAAATGGACCTTTAGATGTTTGTAAGATCAGCTGAAACTATTAAAATACTTGAGCCTTGTTTTACAATAATGAGTCTTCAAATCAGTTAGATTACTAAAGCAAATTAGATATTTTGATCAAATCAGAACTTTTTTCTCATTGCAGGCTTATGTATTTCATGGGAGTCAGCACTTTACAGGAAATGGTGAGTCATAGCCTTCATGTCTCTGTGATTTTTTTTTATTCTTGACTAAAATCTAATAGGCACATACAATGATAATTTGGTGACTACACTTAATAAGGAAATTTCTCTTCACTATTTTATTCCTTTTCGAAGTAAAAATAGTAAAAATCCATCATCTGTGCTCTAACGTCTATATTGCCCAGATTTAATGTTTCACACCAAACATTTACTGTGGAACAATGGGAGACAACTGTGATTAGATGTAGATATTAACTTTGTTTCCTTTTTTCCTAATTTCTCAGGTGGCCTCAATCGACAATCCCAACTTTCAAAATCCTCTCTTGCAATTGTTTGCAGAAGGTTCGGATCGGTGAACAGATATCTTTAGTAAGGTTTGTCTAGAACGCAACTGTAGAAAATCGACTTGTATTTTGGTTTCTTCTTTGAATATTGAATGTTCTTTATCTTTTTTGGAAGAAAGGGTGAAGGTTTCGTGGCCACTATCAACTAGAGAAGCTATTGTACACTATTTTTTATTTGAGTACCTTGAAGATGATCTTCTAGTTGTGATCCTAAACACGGTACTAAACTAATGGGTCAT
Organism: Cannabis sativa; assembly: GCF_029168945.1. Taxonomy (NCBI): domain Eukaryota; kingdom Viridiplantae; phylum Streptophyta; class Magnoliopsida; order Rosales; family Cannabaceae; genus Cannabis; species Cannabis sativa. The sequence continues at coordinate 19,503,257 of NC_083608.1, forward strand.
TAAATTTATTTTTCTATTTCCTTTTACTTTTTTGTTGATTGCAAAACAAATTATTAAGAGAAGGTTGTTTCGCAAAGTGACATTAAGAAAGAGTTAATGTTCACAAATTAATTTGGTATCCATACTAAAAGAATTGCTTTTGATCACAGGTCTCTGATTCGGGAAGCATTGATGCTAGCACTCATGGTTTCTCCGATGAGGCAATTCCCAAAGCGAAGGATGTGGTTAGGATTGATGTAGTGGGAGGCTTCGCTATACAGAAGGTTACATCCGAAAGAAGTTACTTTCGGTAAGTTGTGGTTGTTTGGTTGGCGCCCTTCGAATGCCTCATGTAAAATGAATTATCAAAGTGGTAAGACATAAATGTTTCTGAACTTTGTTGAACTCTGCAGGACAATAGCTAGTATGGATATAAAGCTGGATTTCGTCCCACCATCTCTTATTAATTTTATCTCAAGGCAGCTCATTGGCAATGGTTTCAGACTTTATCAAAAGGTTTATCTTTTGTTCCACAAGATATGCTAAGAATTAGATTTATAATATGCACAGATGCACTCAGACTAAATTATGTGAAAAACTGCAGGCAGTGGCTTCGATGTTTACAGGTGATGACGAATTCAACAAAGCCTTGAAGGATCCACTGTACACTAGAATACGTGAAACTCTTTGCTCCACTAATAAATTAAATGGATCTTTGAAAGAAGAAACTGTAGATGTAGTAGTAGTCGAAGAAGAAGAACTCAAGAGCGAAGCAGCAGATCTCTCTGAAGTAAAAGCCACGAGTAATTTGGATTACTCGAAGGTAATAGATCAAAACAGTAATTGCAATAGCCACATAGTTGAATTGCCTGAGCAAGTTGCTGGTAGTACAGCCTCTTGTGAGATTGTGGAGATCAAGAGCGAAGACAGCAAGAATTTTGACAATAAAATATTAGTTGAGCAAATGACAGAAACATCCCATGTTAACCGCAAGCGAAATATTATTATTAGCTCAGATGTGGAACAAGCTCTTGGAACATTGGAGAAAGTTATTTCTATGGTTAAAGAATACGGATTTAATACCAAAACCCCTTCTTGGTTCACCAGCGAAAGGTCTCCCGAAGAAAACAATCCAGATGAGGACTCAAAATCTGAAGGAGAAGATACAGGAGTGTGTTCAAATGTTGCAGTTACTGCTGAGTCTGGAAAAGAAACCACCGAAAGGACATCGTCCCAAGAGTCCGTTGGAAATGGCCCTGCCATTCAAAACTCCAGGTCAGAATTTTTGTTGTTGAAGTTCAGTATGTATGTCATATGTAACACAAACCATAGATTTAGTACCTAAAATCCTTTTTCCATGTGTTTTCTTTGGCTTTTAGGCGAGGAGGATCGAACTCATTTTCAAAGGAGGTTGGCCATAACAGAATAGCACCGGCTTCCCCAGAGCATAAAATCTCAATTCCTTGTGATGATACTTACACCACCAATCAGGTTGTTCTTAGTTCTGCCAAAACCGAGCCACCAGTGATACCGATTATGAACCATAATATGGCTACAGAAAATAATAAGCATCCTAGCAGCGATACGAACGGCGTCTATAAAAGCAGTCCGAACAAAGTAAAGAAGCGTAAGAAGCAAAGAAGTTCTAGGCTTTGTTGCATTGGCTAGAGTCCTTAGGAGATGAGGCAGAGTTGAACAATAGAAATCTGATTTTGAAGTATGGTGGTGTAGATGAAGCCTGACATGGCTAATACATGACACAAAAGAGTGAATTTGTAACATCTTAATTTATTTATGAAAATAAACTTTATAATATAGAAAGTATTGTTGGCATACAGATAAGTTTAATGTTCTTAGATTTGCATGAATTCTTGTTAAAATATGCTGTAAAGAGATTATTTTTTTATCTTTTACAATAAGAGATAGCTGGGGAGATTCGAATTTGGGACTTGTTAAATCCTTCTCTATTCACCAACTTGAATTCTTCTCAAAAGGGTTTGTAAGCAAGTATAAATTTGTGGTTTGAATAATAATAATAATAATAATAATAATAATAATAATAATATTGAGAGGCCATTTTCTGTGATGATAAAATTCTATTTTTCCAAATCAATTTTTAATAGCTGGCAAAAGTGGTGAATCTTATCTTGGAATTTAGAATTTGCTAGTCCATTTTATTTAGGTGCACGTTTTATTTGATTTATTATTGTGTGGCATTTTGATAGTGAAAGGGAGTTCTATACAAAGTATTAGCTATAAATAAAGTTTGGTAATGGCATATTATTCCTCCAAAAAGTAAAGATTTTTGTTTGGATGATACTTTCATGATATTCCCCTATCGAATGGAAGGATCTCTTACTTTCAATTTGTACTAGATACGATGCTTATGTCTTTTTCATGCCTTTTGGGTAAAGAAAAGAATGCTAGGGGTTTGTGCTTGTCATGTATAAGGTTCATTTTCTCAACATTATTAAAGAAGAGTTTGAGTAATGGTTGCATGGATGTTATTTAGAGATGCTAGACTATGAGGGGCTTTATAACACATGATGGGTGGTTGTTGGATTCTCTATTTCTGTTATATTAAGTAACTAGAAAACAAAACCGTGTTTCGATAATTAAGTTATTTATAATTTTTGTCTCCTAAACTATGACGTATGTATTAGGATTCATGTCTTAAAAAATTTATGAGGGCATTTCTAATTATTAATAAAAAGTTGAACATTTTAATATATGCTTGGATATTAAATTATTAATATTTATTATTGAATAATTTACATATAAATACCGAAAAATTCCTTATTCATATATGAGACAGTGGCTTGTAGCTGTACAAAGAACTAAGATTGCTTAGCTATGAATGAAATAGTCAACAACATATTAGAGTTATAGAATCTTTAATCAATAGTTGCTAGTACGGTTCACTGATGCACGTTCTTTGGTGCAAGTAATCTCAGTTCAGATTACGGATGTAGTATGACATCAAAGTGAAAGTGTTGTATATAATAAAGATTATATATGATAAGAACCGATATGAATAAAGTTGTATTTATCTAACATGTTGTTTAATATAAAGACTTAATTCATATCAGAACGATGAGCAATGGTAGATCAACCTAAATCATGAGTAATCATAAATTTTTGTTCATATCGTTTATATATAATTTACATTGAGTAGGAAAAAATTTACCATTTTACCATTTAATGTATTTTATTCTTAAAACACTTAATTAACTACTTGTAAATGCTATTTTAATAAACTAATATAATTACTGAAATGAACGCACTATATCATTTATCGCGTTAAGCTAAGCTCTAAAGAAACTATCGTTTCACTTCTAATAATTATAGAAGCTATAGATTTTAAATCTATAATTAACGCTCCCACTCAATTGAACTACTGAGTTTACAAGATGTAAATACTGGGCAAATCTTATTGGTAAGATGTAACGAACAAGTCAAAGAATCTATATAGTACAATTAAGCTAGAACTTAAAAATCTCAAGATTGAGATCAATCGACCTATGATCAACTAAGTGACATTGACTTAGAAAAGACATAAAAGTAAGTTTATGATATCTTTTCTGCTGTCAATATCAGTCCATTCTGATGTATAACCGATACATCTGATATTAGTTTACTTTGCTAACGCCCTGAAAAGGACATTCCACTTATACAAGTGTAAGTAAACCACATCGCTGATTATCACGTCAGTGTAAATCTAATCCACTGATAAATCGTGAGACTAAATAGTTTGAAGCATATGATCATGATTTTTTTTTCCATTGTGTAGACAACACTATAATCATGAATAACTATATGTTCGGGATTTAATAGAATTTATATATTAAACATATAATCATGAAATTAATGATGTGAACCATTCAACATAAAATAATTTCTGATTTTTTATTAGTTAGTAAATCCCAACAGTTAAAAATGCAATCTAAACACTTTAGATTTGTGGATTCAAGAATTTTTATAAGTTAAAGAGAATATGCTTTAGTACATGTCAAAGTTCGGGAACACGATTTGATACATTCAGGATCGGCCCTAGGCTAAGGTGGGCTAGGCCCTTGCCTAGAGCCAACTCATTTTAGGGCCCCGAATAAAAAAAATATGTTTTAAAAAATATACATTTTTTTAATAATTTTAAAAATATCATTTATCTTTATGGGTGATTCTACAATGCACCCCCTTAAAAGGGATGTACTGATGCACCCTTGACTTGTTTCGGCATCTAGAAAATTTTTTTAGTCTAATTTTTTTTTTCATATTCATGTACGTTATAGCTATTTAAGATATCCTATAAAATTTTGAAAAATTCGGAATAATTTACAATATAGAAAACAATGTTCAAATAGTCTATTTTACACGCGTATAAAATAAAATAGTCACGCGTGCAACACACTGTTTGAACATAATTTTCGGCGTGTTAAACTTTTCTAAATTTCTTAAAATTTTGCAGGATGTCTTAAATAACTATAACGTACATGACCATGAGAAAAAATTTGACTAAAAAATTATTTCGGATGCTAAAACAGATATGGGTGCATTAATATATCCATTTTAAGGGGGTGCATTGTAGAATTTTTCTATCTTTATAATACAGGCCTAATTTTTTTTTTTTTACCTATGACTCATTTCAACTTAAGGATGACCCTGGATACATTGATAATTGAGGAAATTAGACTCTATACTCTTTTTATATTGTCTACTTTTAATTTTGCCATATTTTTTTAAATACTTTACTAATTTTGCCCATGTCACTTCAATATACTCTTCATGTGATTCTTTTATTGTATTTTGAGTACAATACATATAAAACGAAATATATTTTAATTAAATATGAATTAGTTGTAAATTTAGTTAATTGAAGTATTTTTTTAATTAACCCCTTGATAATTGCCACGTTAATAAAATTAAATTTAATAATTTAGAAGAAATTTTAATCAGTTAAAAAATTTGGAAGGTAAGATTTATATGTAATTTTTTTTTTTTTTTTTTTGAAGGAAGTATATGTAAATCTTAATTAGCCATTTTAAAATTTTGAAGATAAAAAAAAGAATCGGTTATACGAGCAAAGGCAAAGTGACGGTTTGTCTAGTGTACACGGTAAGTTCACGGAAAACAAAACCGTACATTTCCGGTGATGACGAGACCACAGCTGCGGAACCTTCTCTCCTCCACCGCCATTCTCCGGCGAACCCTTTCTCCCAACCCTAATCACCAATTCGACTTCGCAGCCAAATCTCCATATCGACCTTCATTCTTATCATCCTCACCTCCCACTTTCTCGGAGAATCACAGGCTCTTCCCTACTCCTGGACTCGATTTTCTTGGGCGTAGAATTTCTGGGATTAATTTTATTTCTTCCCAATCGACCTCGGATGTCCTCGCTAAATGTTGGAACTGTAATGAGAAGGCTGAAGCGGCGCCGTTTCTTGTGTGTCAGTCTTGTCGGTGCATTCAACCCATGGATCACTCGGTCGATTACTTTCAAATATTTGGATTGTAAGTCAATCAAATTCTTTTTTTTTTAGTTGAATGTTTTGAAGTTGGGTTTCAGATTTGGTTTCGTGGTAAGCAAGCATTAAGTTATTTTTTTATCTTTTTGGAAATTTTCTTAGCCTTTTTCTAGTTTGTAGGTTGAAAAAAATAAGATTGAACACGCAAGGATTATATAAAATTTCTAGCTCAAACTTTTGTAATAGGCTGAGTTATGAAATTAGATTAAAGCTGATAAACTTATTTACTGTCATTAGGAAGTATATAGTTTTAAGTTGCTGTAATCATTTTGGAGCTTCTTTTGTTTTTGGTAATTAGGGAGAAAAAGTATGATATTGAAGTTCACAATTTGGAGAGGAAGTACAAAGACTGGCAAAAGCAATTGCACCCTGATTTAGTGCATTCAAAATCAGAGGTTTGTCCTCTATAATGTTACACTTTGAGACTGTTAATATGACAAATATTGCTCCTTGTTGATCTTTCTGGTATTTTGTTAGAAAGAAAGAGAATATGCTGCTGAACAGTCTGCTCGGGTGATTGATGCATACCGCACTCTAAGCAAGCCTTTGTCAAGGGCAATCTATGTTGTAAGTGTTCTGTCTTTCCAATTTTTATCCATTTTATTAGACTATATGAGAGTTTATATGAAATATGTCCTTTCATGTCCTATTTTTCTTGTGTAAAAGCTTCTATTGAAAACTCAAACTGAGGGGTTGGAGGAGATCCCATGATTTACTTTTAGAAGGACCTTTATAGTGTTTTTGTTTGCCTCACGGGCTCTGTTTTTTTTTCTTTTTTCTGTGTTTGTGTGTGTGAACCAAATCATGTACAAGTTCATGAAAACTAAAGTTGGCTACTTTTGTGACAGCTAAAACTTGAAGGTCTAAATGTTGATGAAGAAGAAACTATTTCAGAACCTGATTTGCTTGCTGAGGTAAGTTGGTATGGCATGTTTGCCCAATGCAATGGAATTTAATTCATATTTAGAATTTTATATTAAGAAGTATATATACTAAAGAGAGTGATTCTGTTGTTCCATAAAGTGTAAGACTACAAAGGAATCGAGGTTGCTTAAAATTTTCTTATTTACTTACTAGTCCAGTACAGGGATTTTCGATGTTTTGTATTACTAAGAATATGATGAAAAATTAGAAGTAATCTTTTTAATCTGAACTTTCTGGATTCAAAATGCAGATAATGGAAATCAGGGAATCTGTCGAAGAGGCTGCTGACTCTCAGGCTTTAAATAAAATTCGATCTGAGGTACAGTGAGCCTTCATTTTAACATTCTTGCCACTCTGAAAGTAGCAGGAAGGAGTAGAGTAATTTTGTTCTAGGATATAATTCATTTCTCATATGCTAGATTCTGGGGCACTTCTCTAAACTGTTCCTCATTCCTTTTCTGAAATTTGAATATCACTATATTCAATTACTATGCATTGAAAAATTGAAAAGTAGTTGCTCATTTATGTCAAGTGAATGGCACATATATGTGTACAAATATGTATGTATGTATATATATATATGTGCTGATGTAAGCCACTGAGCCTTTTTCTATGAACCTGTTTGGTCACGTTTAGAACTAGAAATCCCAGCATATTATTTCTAAAACCGTTTCATTGGTCTACATTTGTGAAATCACTATACCTTGTCATTTCTTTACCGAGTTTATGTTTGTCCAGATGCAAAAGGAACTAAAACACTTGTCCAGTTTGTTTACAAATGCATATCATGGTCGGAACTTTGGAGAAGCTGTGAACACTATAAGGAGAATGAGATATTATGAGCGTGTTATTGAAGAAATTGTGAGAAAGCTTTAAATTAAGGTATTCAAATATTGTTTATTGTTGACTAATCTTTGCTACACATTGCTGCGCTACTGTGGATAATATGCTTTTCTGACTAATCTCTATTGCGCGAATAAGAATAGAAATAGTGATTTTGCCGCTTTCGTGTCCTACTCTATCGATACTTGAAAGTAGCATGTATGTCTCACCTTCTTGTTACTATGGAGTCAAATCTTCAGTTCACATATATCTAACCAACCAAATCATTTTCAGACTCTTTACTGGCCTCGTGCTCAACACGTAAGCTTTGCTGTTTCTCATGCTGCTACCAGTTTATCACTTGGTAAGTTTATTTTTTGTTCCACTTTCAGTGATCAAAACTTGTCTCATCAGTTCTAGTTTACTTTTTATGATTGCTAAACTGGCCATTACTATTTTGGGGAGAGTAAAAATAGAAAGATGTGGAAGGTGTAACTGATTTGTTCATATTTGATTTAATAATGGTGCCAGCAGCAACTTCTGAATATTCTTTTCATTCCAGTTATGATAAATATAAGCTGTATTTCACTTTAATCTAATATGGTCTTTTTTTTTTTTAGGTAGAGTTCAAATTATTATCCATTTGAGGCTCCAAAAGAAAGAAAGAAAGAAGACGAAATTTAGCCTAGCTGATTTCTTGTTCAGTCTTACACTATGTAATTTATGTTCCTCCTACAAAGACAGAGACGCAGGTTGAAAAATTATCAATACCATCACATAACATATATCAAGGCTTGTAAGAATAAAATTTGATTGTTAAATAGATTAAAAAAACAATTATTTTATTAAGTTTGAAGAGTTCAAAGCCACATTTCCTCGAAAAAAAAAAGAAAAGGTTTTAAAGCTTCGTGTGTTGCAATTTACCTTGGCTTATTTCTCTGGCTACACATATTATAAATGATGGTTTAACGTCGAGTATTGCTATTGGTTACTAGTGATTTTCTTCAATAAGAAAAACAAAAATAAAATTGTTGCTTGAAACATTTAACAAGAACAAAAATAAAATTATGTCATTAATTTGCGACTTCTTATTAAAGCTTGTTTTTGTTGCACAACAGTCTGCGCCAAACTCTGCTTGCCTTCCCTGTTCAGGCCATAAAAAATTGTTCTAAAATTAACAGTACTTGGAACAATGCCACTACTCAACATTTCATCTAAAAGCCTTAGAGCTTCTTCAGATTTCCCCACCTTACAAAGACAATCGATGAACATTGAATATGTTTTGAAGTCAGGGGAAGGCCCTTTAAGTTTCAGAAGATAGAACACATTCCAAGCCTCACAAACATTCCCCGAGGCGATATATCCCCGAATGAAAGCTGAATAAGTAACAATAGTTGGTTCACAACCCTCTTCTCTCATCTTTCCAAGAGTTTCCAAAGCTTTTTCTATATGTTTTTCTTTTAAGAAATGAACTATCAAGGATGTGTAAACATGAACAGTCGGGTTTACACCAGCCTGCTTCATCGAACCCATCTTTTCGAGTGCTTCTTCAACTCGCCCCTTCCTCAATAGTCCATGAAAGATACTTCCATAAGTAAACTGATCTAGTGTTGCTCTATCTGTTCCCATCTCATCCACCATAGCCAAAGCTTCTTCTATCTTTCCAGCTCGGCAAAGAGCCCTGATGTACAAGGAGTAACTGAGGGCAACTGTGAAACCAGCCTTATGAAGAGAATCCACACATTTCCTAGCTTCCAAAAGTTTGTCAACTTCACATAAACAAGCAAGGTAACTTTCAACTAATTCCTTGTCTGGGATGTGTCCATCGCGAATCATTGCATTAAATAATTGTATGGCTTCAATTACCTTCCTACCTTTCCTTCCACAAAGAGATATGATCAAGTATTTGTAGGTATTGGCGGTTGGGTTACAATTGTTAGCTTTCATCTCAGCAAAAGTGTTCAGAGCAATCTCGGTTAAGCCTATTCGACCATATAGCATGATCGTGATTGTCCATGTATCTGATGTTACTGCATAACCTTTTCTTCTCATCTCATAGAAAAGACTCTTCATGTGCCTAAAATCTTTCCCACGTCCTGCAAGTTTAATGGCCATGTTGTAAGTTTCTGCAGTGTGGTTGTAGTCAGCTTGCTTTCCTACCCATGAGAAGAACTGAAATGCAGCATAACCATTCGTGTTACAATTCCTCAACACCTCCACAACAAGTTCCGGCGTCAATTTTACAGTGGACTTCTCCAAAGTTTCTTGAATTAAGGACCAATCTAATGACAGTGACAAAATTCTACAAATTTCCTCCAAATCTCTCTCATTATAAACTTTTGAAAGTGGCTCCAATCGATACAAATCTGCGATCTTTGGCTCTGTCTTGTGAATCAAATCCATATTGGCTCCCCATTCCACAGATGTATCATCAGTAGATTTCTTGCTCTCAGCATCAACTTTACAGGTTCCCTGTATCTGTTTTACTTTCTCAATATTATTTCTCTCTCCCTTTCTCTCCATATGAGATATTACACATTGGAATATTTCATCCCCAATGACTATCTCAGAAGCTTGCATTTTGTTCAAAACCTTAAGAACTTCATCTGTGCTAGAAATTCTACACAACTCCTTGATAAATATTGAGTATGATTTCCAAGTGGGACTGATGCCTTTGTCTTCCATACTCTCAAAAGCTTTCCATGCTTCAGATATACGATTCTCACGAACATGACCTGCAACCATTGCTGTTATTGCCACACTATCAGGCTGCAGTCCTACATTGAGCATCTCATCGTACAACCTGCAACCCTTCTCGTACTGATTCAATCTGAAGAGGTGTTGCATTAACTCAGTGTAAGTGGAAGTTGTTGGACAATACCCAGATTCTTTCATGCTTTGGAACACATCAAGGGCTTTAGAAATATCATTCACTCTTAAGTATCCATTGATAATAACTCCATAAACCTTTTCATCAACAAGCTGTTTCATTTTCATAATTTCAAAAATTTCCAAAGCGTCTCCAATCCTATTGGCCCTACACAATCCTTTAACTAAAGTCTCAAAGTATTCACGGCCAAATGTGACCTCTTTATCTTTGAGGTCTCTTATATATTCCAAAGCATCTCTTATCCTCCCTGATAAGCAGAAACTCTTAAGAACACAACCATAAACAATTTGATCTGGAATCTGGGAAATTTTCATCATGTCCTCTGCAACTAAATGAACACCAGCAGTATCTCCTGATCTTGCCAAGCAACTCAAGAGCATCTTATACAAGCTCAGGTCAAGTTCTATCTCCTTCTTAACAATTTCCTTGTAAAATTCTATTGCAATATCTGCTTTCCCAGCCACACAAAGTGATCTTATCATCATCTTGTAAACCACCTCATCTGGTTCATGTCCTGTTTTTATCATTTTATTATAAACCAACAAGGCTTTGCCAATCCTCTTGGCCTTCCCGTAATGTGAGATGAGAATAGTCCAAGTCTTGAGATCCATATGACAAGAAACCTCCCCCATTTCCTCCACCAGTGTTTCCATCAATCCAAACTCTTTAGCTTCCCCAGCTATATACAACATGGTATTATAAGTTTCAAGAGTATGATCAAAACCATCTTTAAGCTTCATCCAGTTAAAGAATCTCAGAGCTAAATGTGGCACTTTAAAGCACCTTTTCAACACTTTCCCAACAATCTCCGGATTTAACTCAAAACCCAACTTTTCTAACCGATCTTCCATTGAAACCAAACCATTTTCAGCACGAATAATCTGTGTAACCTCATGAACAACCGGACTAACATCAATCACACCCAACTGGGTATCTCCCAAAATCAACGTATCATCCTTTTCCTGCAATAAACTCTCCTCACCATTTCCACAAACAGTTGGAGCGCAAGGCAAGCTCTTTTCACTAACCACATCATCTCTCCCATAGTTTTCAGCGGATATCAAAAACCCATATGAGTTCCGATCCGCAATGAAGTTATCGGCGCCTAAAATCTCAGTAATCTCATTGAATAGCGACGCAATGGTACTGCTTTCCGTTTGTTTCTTCACGTTGGTCTCCAGGGGTTTCTTAGACTTATATGATCTAGCAATGCTTGAAAGTGGGTCAACCCGAAACAAGCTTGAGAAGCCAAAACGATGGAGCTTGTAAGTAGTGGAGTGGAGTCTGGGTAAGACACTCATGGCGAGCTGAGTTTTGTTTCATGGAGAATTCAAAAGATGATGCTTTACGTTCTGGCCGTTTTAAAAACCCCAAAAACGTTATGTGTTGAATAAGTATATATTTGAAGCACAATAAGACATGCAAAGCGCTCGTGGCCTAATGGATAAGGCGTTTGACTTCTAATCAAACGATTGTGGGTTCGAGTCCCACCGAGCGTGCTACATTTTATTTTTATTTTAAATATGTCTACTTTAAATGGCGGAAATTAGATGTAGAGTAATGTTGTTTTTTTATTTTTTTAAACAAAAGTCTCAACTACCAAACACACCAAGAGTAACAAGTATTCTAAAAAAAATTAGCATTAGGACAATTTATAAAAATAAATTAATATGTTAATTATAAAAATATAATTAATAAATATCTAAAAATTCTATATTCATATAGGGTATGTATCATTTTGTAAGTGGCAGTGGTAAAATAGGTTTCGACACGGCATATAAATACGAATACGACACGAATTTTATGGGTTAGGGTCAAAAAATTAGACACGGATTGAAAACGGGTCAACATGACTTGACACAAAATAAAAATAGATCAAACACGATACGACCTGCTTAACACGAATTTAACACGTTTGACACGATTTTTTTAAATATAATAAAATACAAAATTATTAATAATAATATAATTATATAAAAATATATATTTAGTGATTTAATGTTAAGTTAGAAAATTTTAAATTTATTTTTTTTAGCATAAAATTGAAAATATTTAAACAAATTTATTTTTATTATATATATAACAAATTATATAATATATAAATGAATATAAGTTTTCTAATGGAATCTAAATTTATAATTTTTCTTTATAACTCCAGCTTCAATAATAGTAAAATGGGTCACAGTGGGTCGACACGATTTTTTACGGGTCGGGTTAGGGTTGAGAAAATTAGACACGAGTCAAAAAATGGGTCGACACGTCTGACACAAAATATAAAAGCGGGTCACATGAAATATGACACGAACACGAACACGACACGATGACACATTTTGCCACCTCTACTTGTAAGAAAGTACAAGAAAATTAAGATCATACAATATGAATAAAATAAGTTGGTAATGTATTAAAGTATGAAATCTTTAATATAGTATTACCAAGTATGGTTTATTATATTCTAATGCGTGTAACTTTAATTCAGATCACATATGCAGATAGATACTTAATAAATGTGTCATTCAAATTGAGCTGCTAGCTAAATGGCAGAAATTAGAGCATTGACAATATAAGGTATAGTGTTTTGTGAGTGGTTAGCTAGTAAGGGTGTTTATCCGATCTAAACTGTTCGTTTTTGGTCGAACAACATCCAATCTGCACTAACTGCGCATTTAATATTTTGGATCCAATCTGATCTGCATAATAGTTTAAATCCAATCCAATCTGCAATAGTGCAGATTAGATCGATTATTTTAGATCGGTTGTTTTTTTTTAATGATAAATTATTTAATATTTCATAGAAAAAAAAATTAAAAAAAGGCTATTGTTTCTTAATCTCCAATAATAATCTATTTTCATCTCCATTTATATATAAATCAAGCCAATATACATATATGTCAATATACTAGTAAAAATTTACGTGCGATGCACGTATACTAATTTTATGTTAGGTATTTTTTATTTTATTTAAAAAATATAATTAACAATTAAAGAAAAAAATATTATTACTTAATAGGTGAGATTATTATTATGTATATCTAAATAATATAATTTATAATTTTGACAATTAAAAGTAAATACTGGATGTAATATATTATAGTGTTTAAGAAAACTTTATAATTTAAGTGTAATATGTTCTTAAGATAATCTAAAAATAAACTAAAAATTCATGTTAAAATACTAAAGAAAACACAACTTAAATGTGTGTGAAATAAAAATAAAAATTAAAAATCAATCTCTAAATTATTAACAATTGAAGATAACATCTATCTAAAAGTTGTAGATAAAAAATCTTTTTTTCACAAATTATAATGTGAAATGTTTTAGTTAAAATACTTTATATATATATATATATATGGAACACTTCTAAATGGGTAATACTCATAGATGGGCACTAAAAAAATTAATAAGATAACAATCTAATAACCTTTTATGGCAAGTTTCTAATAATTATTTTTTTTAAAAAAAATTATATTTATTTTTTATAAAATTGGAAATAATAATTATAACTAATATTTTGAAAAAATTATAAATTATTTTTAAAAATTAATTGAAATTACTACTTTATAATTTTATGAAATTGTGAGTTTATTAATAATTTATTATTGTAAAAACTAAGAATCATTTACATGTATATTAATGTGTTTTTTTTAATAGGAGAATAAGAGCTTGATTGTGGAATTCAATTGTCTTAATATTATTCATGCTCTTAAAAATAAAACGCTACAATACTTCTTAGTTCTTACTTAGGGTATCATTGTTAGAGAAATATTATTATCATCTCATGATTTTTTTGACATTACCATGCATCATTCTCCTAGAATAACTAATGAGGTGTTGTTCATTATTTATATTATTAGGATTGGAAGATCATGATAATCTTGTCTAGGGGTCAAGTATAATTTTTTGTGCTGAAATTCTTGTGTTGGCAATTGCCATTATTCAATAATGTTTATGACACTTTTTTTCTTCGTTCATTTTTTTTATTAAAATTTTCTTCATTGGTTTTGTTCTTATAGATTTTGGTAAGCTAAAGTATTTTTTTAAAAATAAAAACAGATAAATGATTGTTAATTATTATGAAATTAAAAATTTTAGGTTTAGAAAAAATCTTATACACTTTTATATGTATTACAGCTTAAAGCTTAAAATTATTTTTTTTTGTTCTCAGTAATGCAATTTAGAATTCTAGTTTAAAGAAATTTTAATAAAAAGATAAATAATATCAGTTCAAATATTAATAGCTATATAATCAAAACTTACCTATATTAATTTAGAGAGTCCATGGTTTGATCATATATTTTTTTAAAAAAAGAAAAAAGATTAAAAAGACGTAGCTAGCTATCGACAATTTAAAGAAAAAACTATGCTCATTGTCATATTGAACAATTAATTTTTCCATAAATGATAATATATTTGTCCGATTTAATTTAATTATTTGATATATAGCTTCCAAAAGAATAAATTAATTAAATAAATGATATTAATTTATATCAAGTAATTAATATATTAATTAAGTACGTGAATATTATGTGTGTTTATTAAATATATATAGTCTATTTATGTTATTTTTGCATATATATATATATATAAAAATTAAATCAGAAACAAATTACGAACCCAAAACCGATTTTTTGTGTGGTTAGTACCTATTGGGCAATATTAATGGCTATATTAATGCCTCGGCACGTACCTATTTATGATAGAGGGTTGTGACTCTCGAATAATTAGCATCAAATATCAATTCAAATATTAATGAGATTTGTTTTATTTTTATTTTATTATATATAAATAATATTTTATTATTTTATTAAATATAAATAAAAAGTCACCCATGAATTTCTCATAAACCAAGAAATTCAGTTATATAGGCACACTTTATATAGAATAGATATATGTACTCATCTTTAAATTTACACTAAAATATATATGTATTCATTATTAAAATAAATAAGTTAGTATATATATATATTTAAATTTATGTGTATGTCTTTATGTGAATAACAATAATTTTTCTGGTATTTTTTTTATTATAAAACAAATAAAATACACCAACTCAATATATTACTAAAAAAAATTAAGAAATTAGAAGTTTGTGTCTTTTTTTTTAATATGATTAGAAAATTAATATATATTATATATTATAATTTTTTAAAAATATATATAATTAAGTGCAGATTGGATTGGATCGGTTATTTTTTAAGGTCAAATAACATCCAATCTGCACAAGTGCAGATTTTATTTTAGATTTTTCAATCCAATCCAATCCGCGCAAGTGTGGATATCTGCATTTTGCAAATTGGATTTGATTGGATCGTGCATATTGGATTGGATTAGATACTTGACTTAAATAATATACATTAGGTGGCGTTTGGTTGGAAGGAATGAAAACATAGGAATGAGAATAATAATAGGAGTAGGAATGGAATGAAATAAAATTTAAAATGGATAAAAAAATTGATAAAAAATTATTAAATTTGTTTTCATCATACATTGTAATGGTTTTTTCTTCCATTTCAAAATTGAATAGTAAAAAGGTGATTCCGTTAGAATGATATTACAACACTTTAATATACAACCAAACAAAGGAATAAAGAATGTTTATTTTCCTTTTCATTCTATTTCATAACCTCCAACCAAACGTGGAACACCTTCTAATATTCTTTTAATTTGTTACACTTATATTTTTGTAAGTGATTAGTGTGTAAATATTGTACACGTATAAAGTTGCAATTCCAATATACAAATTCTTTAATTTTGTATTTACTTTTGTAAGTGATTAGGTAGTGTTTGGTTTACATGAATGAGTGTAGGAATGGAATTGTTATTCTTAAAGAAAGATCATTCAAGTGTTTGGTTTGTTTATTGTCATTGGAAAACTCATTCCATAGGAATTATAATTCATTTAAACTAAAGAATTACTTTTCCTAAATAAAATAACTTGAAAAGCCATTCCATACCAACTTAAAATTATTTTTCCTTATCTACCCTTCTCATAAATAAATGATAAAGGTTATAATTATATGGATAACATTTTTTTATTTTAAAATATATATCTACAACATTTAATATTACAATGATATGTTTATTATATTTTTTTGTACATAATTATAGGAAAGCAATATTATTATTATAATTATATGGATAAACGATGTGTGATGATTAAATTATATGAATAACATTATGTTGATACTTAAATATTTAATATAAAATAAACTATTAAATTAAATATTTATTTATATTTTATTATTTGATAATTAGATCTAAAAAATACAATTTGAGAGTGATACATAAATATATATCATTTTTTTTATTTGTACCATAATGGTAATTTTATAAAACAAAAATTATTTTAAAAGAGTAAAGGACATTTTGGTCAAAATAATAAAAATTCTATTTCATTCTATACTATACCAATCATCACAGTTTTTATTCATTATTGATTCCATAATCTTTACCAAACAAAAGAATAGAAATTCCATTCCATTCTATTCCTATTCCTATTACCATTCCCATTCTCATTCCTATTCCATTTTTAATGTGTAAATATTGTACACGTATATTAAAGAAATTTCATTAAATTTCTCTTTTTCTTTTTATCTTTTTTTTTTCATATATTAATTTTATATTATTCATAATAATTTTATGAAAATATGATATACTTTTTTTTAAGGAAAAACCAAATGTCGGTCTAATTTTAAATTTAATTATTTATAATATGAAAAAAGAGAGAAATAAATAAATAGGAGAGTTGGAGTGGTGATTGTAATTTGCGAGCGTAAGTAAATAAAATAATCAACCCTCTTCTCTTCTCCTTCTCAACTTCAACTTAGCGGTTTCTTTCTCTCTTGCAAAATTCGAGAATGGGTTGGATTTGGAGAGATGATGACTTGCAATCACCGCCACCCGGGGACTTTCCCAGATTTCAAAACCCTAATCCTAGTGCCCACGCCGATCGCTGCACCACCAGGAGGGTCGTCACCTCCAACTGCAGGACGGACGAGGTCCAGCCTGGAAAGTTCGTCAGGAAGTGCGAGAAAACCGAACAACTCCTTAGGGATTGCGTTGGAAGGTATTCTATTCCTATCACCTTCATTCTCTTTTCTCTGTTTCCTCTTCGAATTCATCCATGGAATTTGCTTTTTTTTTTTTTTTTACGGTTTTATTTATAAAAATCTATTCTTTACGTACCTGCATATGAATATATTACAAAAATTAAGGTTGAGCTTCTGACTGAGAGAAGGATTATTTGATACCACAAATTCTAGGAATAGCTAGGAGTTTAATAGCATACACTAGGAATTGATAGTTAAACTTCAGGGGGGGAATTCTATAGCAGATTACATTAAGGATTAATTGGATGTTTGAGTGATTGATTGGGACATGAATGCTACGAATTTACGAATTTTATCTTATGCAAGGTTCTTCCTGTTATTACATTAATTTAGTGGCAAATTTTTATTTGGGATTGTCTAATTTATGAGTAATGAAATTGAACGAAGAAGTTTTCATAATGTTGTGTATGTTTCCGAATTCCGAGTCTTATACGTGTGCATTGAATAATGGAGATAAAAACCTTTGGAAAGATAAATAAATGAAGCCAGAGAACTTAAAACCTATTCATATCCTCTGTTGGAAAGAATAAAAGTATATGGTCACCAGAAAGTGAATTCTTTCTGAACTGGAGCCTGTTAGGTCTTAGGGTATTAAATAAAGAGGGTAAATAGGTCATTGTAATAGGGTATTGAGGTAGTATATATAAGAGAGTATTAGAAAGGGTTGGGGTAGGGAATTATTTTGTTAAGTGAGCAATAGTTCTGGGAGAGTGCTGGGTCTCTCGAATACCCAGCAACCTTGTTCTCTTTATCATCTTTATCAATGTATCATCTATTATTTTCCATATTTGCTACTGTTTATATCATAATGTTACGAAATTCCTATCAGAGCCTCATCTCCAAGAATCTATATGTTCACAAATTGTGGTACTCAAACTGTTTTGATCATTCAGAAAATTACTTAGCTTAAGCAATTTCACAAATTGTGGTACTCAGTCAAATTCAGAAAATTACTTAGCTTAAGCAATTTTGGTTCAACTTGCAAATTCTGGTGCTTTGAGCATCCAATGATTTTGCTTTTCTTATAGTGAATAGTATTGGAAAGTATTTGGTTCGCAGACGAGGATGGGAGGTTTTAGTTAAGAGAGTTTATGATGTCTGAGCTCTTGTATAACTTCAAGTTGGGTGTGTTCTGAGAGAATTGGATGCATATCCCTTCAGCCTAAGTAAACAAAAGGATGGCAATCAAGAGGCCTTTTTGGATGTTTTTGATTGTGACTAATTCTGTATATATTTTACAAAGTTTTTGGTAACAAGTAACAACTATTCTGGAATTATTTAAGCTGGCATGGTTTGTAAAATGAATTTTACTGTAGTGCTTTGTGGATATAACTTCCGTTAGAAATTTATATAATAATTTTAATCTTGGACGTTTGAAGCATCTTGGTTCAATTAATTGTTATGTTAACTTGAATCTTAATAGTTCATTTTTTTTACCATTGTTTGTATGATATTCAACAATCAACACCCTATAAACATTGGATAAATCTTTGTATAGGTTTACGAGATTATGTGTTTTTGTGGATTTATAAATGATGAATCTGCTTTCACACTTGCTTTGCTTTCTCTTAGGCCTCCTGAAATTGTGCAATCAAACAAGGAGTACACTGAAGACGATGTCACAGACCAAGTGCTCAGAGGGTCTTCTCCCTTAGGGTCATCAGGGCAGGGATCATTGGACTTCCCTGGTCTACACAATGACATTAATTCACTCGGACAACACTTCGACTTTCCAGGGCTACGAAATGATATTGACACATTTGAACGGAACTTGTTTGGTAGTATTGGCCGTTTCTTTGAAGCTGCTGAGGATTTGAGGGATGGCTTCTGTAATGCATTTAGGGATCCACGCATCTTTGATGGGGATTCCTCATCTTCACCTGCATCTAAGCATCGAGGGGTACCTATCGAGAGCAATCCCCAGAAGGGAGAAAAGCGAAGAAACTTCAAATCGGGAGATATAGATCTTTCTGGATTAACAAGAGATGTTTGAAACTTTGAATTGAAGATAAACCAAGGGATTTAACTCTTCTGAAATAGGAAAAGTACATAAACTTATCAAAGATAGTTTCTCTCTAGATATTGTTCCTCCTAAAACTAATAAACTCCACCATAGCTCTTTTATATAAAAACTAATAATTTTATTATGTTGGTTCAATTCAAATATAGTAATTATTATAATTTTATTGTTGAAACTATTTTTTTTTAGAAGAACCGCGTTTGTTGAAACTTTTTCTTTATTAATTATCTAAAATCCTAAAAATCGTGTAAAGTACAATCTGAACTTATTTATTTTCATATAATTACGGATATATGTATTATGTAACACACTGTTAAGACTTTCTAATCTGAAAGTGATTTAAACTAAGGTTTTTGGGGCTTTGAAAAAAACACACACAAAAAAAAAAAAAAAGTGTTTTGGGTCAATGAACATGTTTATATCTAGTGGAATGAATATCTAGTTTTTGTTTGATAGAATTATAGAAGTGAATAATAATAAGGTAGTGTGCAGTGTGCACGTTGGAAAAATCTTAATTACCAACCAAAGAATATGACCCACCACTACTTATTTAGACCTAACTCAAAATCAAAACCCTTAGCCAACAACTTTACCCGCCAATGGAGTTGACCATTAACGGTCAGAGATTATTATTATTATTATTTTAAAGGAATAAGGAGATTAGTCTTCGAATAAAAAGGGCAAAAGTAGATAATAAAATAAAGTTATTGTTTCATAGGTTTTTTTTTTTTTTAATGAGATTGTGTAATTTATTATTTTTTTTAAAAGAAAAGACTAAGTTGTTATTGAATGATGGATAGAATTTAAAACAAATAAGTTCTATGGGATCTTGTTTCTTAAATTAGCTTCTAATCTTCTTTTTAGGGGTACTCTACTCTTGTTAAATATATTTTATTTTATTTATTTATTTAAAAAAATGATATTTTTTATTTGTATGAAAGAGATACTTTTTAAAAGTAAATTACTGTAGTGGTCATAGGTATAGAATTATTTTTAATATGTTATTGTTACACCACCTTATTATTGTTATGGTAGTACGACTTTATTCATTTATGAGAGAAGATTTTAGTCTTATTTCTTTTTGAGATATTTGGGGAATCTCAATTGGCTTAAACCATATTTGTGTAATTAGTAGATTGTTTTCGCTATGGTTGGTCATTTGGTCATTTCTTTTTTATTCTAGATTGAATAATAGGGTTATTATTACTCAAGTTTTATTGGAAGATCTTTGGCTAATAGTCATTGACATTGTGATTTGTTAGATATTCATTTAGATTGGAAATCTAGCATTCTTCGCACTTTTTTGATGCTACAATGCTGACGATTGATTGTTATTTTAGTTGAAGGTGTTATTAGGGTTTCCACTCCTATTTTTGTAAACGACATGGATTGTCTATATCGTTAATTCTGCTCTTTGAGTGACATATTATCATGTAATGGATTATTGTCTAATTTGCCCATAAACGAAAATTTTTAGTTTTCTCTCTCAAAAAATTAATAGCATGATTTATATCTGTTAATTTTATTTTTAGCATTTTTAATTAGATAAAAATCTTATATTATTTATTTATTAATTTTGGGTGAGTTGTTATTTGGTTTTCATATTTTTATATTGATCAATTTATATATGCAAGGAAATATTTCTAGCTTTTTATTTATGAAAAATAAGGTATAAATGGTAAGTTTGATCACTCATCTTTTTTCTATGTATCCAGCTATGAATATCTAGCTTCTTAATATGTTTGATCAAATTTCTTATGAAGAAAACTGAGAAAAAGAAAGTCCCACTGCTCACGGTTCTGTAGGTACAGAAATAGAAATTCCTAGGCTGATTGAAGATCTATTTTAAGAAATTATCTAGTGAGTTATTAAGTTTACATAGTTTATTTTTCATGTTTGTATCTTAGTTAGTTATTCTTTCTAACTAACTTATCCCTTTTCCTCCAACTATATTCTGTTATGAATACAGCTAGTATTTTTCTTACTCAACTATATAAACTGTAACTTTGTATTCTATTGATAATTAATAAAAACATTTTATTTTTCTCTGTTTTTCTCTTTCGCAAAATGGTATCAGAGCATGGAAAGAGGAGCTTTCCCTGACCGATCCTTGTCTTCCTCTGCGATCGTCTTCTCCGGTGACGAGTATCCTTCTTCTCCTCGATACTCTGTTTCATCGTGCTTTCTTTTCTGATCTTTTCTTTCCATGGCTGATGAAGATCAGACTTCTACTCAATCTGATAATTGACCTGCTAGAGTTCTTGAAACTCCTTCGACTCCAATTCAGTATGGAGAGCAACAATCTCAGATCAACAGTGTTAAAAATCCCATGGAAGATCCTAGCAATCCTTACTTCCTTCATCACGGAGACAATCCAGGTAATGTTCTTGTGTCTTAACTTTTAACTGGTCAAGATAACTATGTTTCTTGGAGTAGAGCTATGCAACTTTCTATTTCTGTCAAGAACAAAATTGGTTTTCTTGATTGCTCTATTCCAAAACCTCCTATCACTGATCACGTATTGTATAATGCCTGGATTCGTAACAAAAATATTGTAATCTCTTGGATTCTAAATTCTGTATCAAAGGAGATATCTGTTGGGTTTTATGCCCTAAATAAAACTCATTTCAATATAATCAGATTTACTTATTAATAAAGATCAGAAATAACATTTTATGTTGCATGGTTCACATGATTATATGTACATAATGTATGAATTCTATTTAAGTCCAGAACATATCAATTTGTTAATGATTATAGTGTTGTCAACACAATGGAATATAATCTTAATTATATGTTTGAAAGTTTATTCCTTGATTTGTCAGAACACTGGATTTAAACTGACATGGTATAATCAGCGATAGGTATTCTTACACCTTGGATAAGTGTTATGTCATTTCCAGGACATTGGCAAAGTTTACCAGCATCGGATGTATGGAGTATACATCGAAAGGGACCGATATTGAACTTTGATTAGATATATTAAAATTTACCGTAATATCTATTCAATTCAATATCACTTGTTGATCCTAGATCAAAGGATCTTAATCCTGATATGATTAGGTTCAATCTCAAGAGTGTTATTCGTGTTCTTTGATTTGTTAGTTAAGCATACTTTTGGGTCAGGGTGATACGTACATTTTGGGAACACGGTAGTGCAATTGAGTGGGAGCGCTAACATAAATATGGAATCTATAGCTTCTATCTGGCGAATAGAAAGTAAAGGATGATTTCCTTCGAGCTTAACCAAACGAAAATAAATGGTGGAGGTCTCATTTCACTTAGCTGAAATATCATTTATACAGGGTTAAGTGTTTTAAGGATAAAATACATTGTAGGGTGTTACGGTAATTTAATCCCTTTACAGTGTAAATCATCTATATAGAGGATCATTGATCACATTAGGGTTATAACAATGGATAACTAATGACGTGTCTATATCGTGGAACATATAGAGCGTTCTATATACTTAGAGTGCAATTCTAAGTTCTATGCGTGGATTCAACGAAGAATTAATAAGTCAGTGAATTGAAGATATAAATTCTTGATCTACTTATTGGAAGCTCGGATATATAGACCCATGGTCCCCATACTAGTTGAGACCATACTGCTTGTAAGACTCAGCTAATTGATTTTGATTAATCAATTATAATTCTAAAGTTAGACTATGTCTAGTTTATGAATTTTCACTAAGCAAGGGCGAAATTGTAAAGAAAAGAGATTCTAGGTTTATTCATTAATTAAGAGACTTTATATGTCTAATTAATAAATATATTAAATAACAATATTATTTAATAATTAATTTTTAGTTATTAAATAATTAGAATTGGCATTTAAATGGTTGAATTGGAAAATTGGCGTTTTTGAGAAAATGAGATGCAGAAATGATAAAACAACAAAATTGTAAAAGTGAGGCCCATTATCCAAGGCCCATGGCCGGCCACACTTAATGGATTTTATCATTTATTTTTTCATCATTTTAATGGCAAATAATTCTAACCTAAACCTAGGTGGTTGCCTATAAATAGATAGTGATGGCTCTCATTCACACTTAACTTTGTACACTTCTGATTCAGAAAAAACTGAGCCTCTCTCTCTCCCTATCTTTGGTCGACCCTTCTCTTTCTCCTTCCCTCTTCAATTTCGAAATTCTTAGTGTGAGAATAGTGCCCACACACAGCAAGTGATACTTCAATCATAGTGAGGAAGATCGTGAAGAAAGACTTTCAGCAAGAAGGAGTTTCAGCACTAAAGAATCAGAGAAAGAGATCCAGGTTCAGATATTGATAATGCTCTGCTACAGAAAGGAATCAAGGGCTAGATATCTGAACGGAAGGAGTCATATTATTCCGCTGCACCCAATGTAAGGTTTCCTAAACTTTATATGTGTTTATTTTATCGTTTTAGAAAGTTCATATTTAGGGTGTTAATCAACATACTTGTGAGTAGATCTAACATCCTGGTAAAATAATTTCCAACAATATCTTCTAGTATACTTTATGATGAATCCGCAGCCACTATTTGGGCTGATCTTAAGGTTTGATTCCATCAAAGGAATGGTCCTCATATATACAACCTTAAGAAAGGCTTGATGAATCTTAGGCAAGATGCTCAATCTGTGGGAATGTATTTTACTAAGTGGAAATCCATTTGGGAAGAATTGTCTAATTACAAACCCACTTGTACTTGCAATGGGTGTACCTGTGGTGGAATGAATAAGCTCCAGGAATTCCACCATATGGAATACATAATTTCTTTCCTTATGGGTTTAACTGATTCCTATTCCCAAGTTAGGAGTAGCATATTGTTGATGGAAACTCTTCCTGAAATCAACCGAGTCTTCCACCTGGTTTCTCAAGAAGAAAACCAGAAAGGAAATCTTGGTAATGCTAATGATCCCAACTCCAACATGCCCTTTGCATTTCAAAAGGACAAGAATGTGCAGAACAAAAATGACAACCAAGGAAACAAATCCTATCCCCCTAAGAAAGGTAGACCTTTTTGTACCCACTGCAATATACATGGCCACACCATTGAAAGGTGCTACAAAATCCATAGATTTCCACCAGATTTAATAAGCAAAGTAAGTCTAAGGATGCCACAGCCAATCAAGTACAGACCAGTAACGACAATAACACTTCCAGTGAAGAGACTCACACTCTTCTTCCTCAACTAAGCACAGCACAGTACCAGCAGTTGCTCAATTTATTAGCAAACCAGCAACCAAATGTGACTAATTCTGAGGCCAGCACTTCTACAGGTAACACGGGTATGGCCTTAACATATAACTCTTCTTTTATTGAAAAAGATTCTTGGATTGTGGATTCGGGTGCTACTAGGCATATATGTAACAATGTCAAACCTTTTAAATATATATGCAAAGCACTTGCTACTAAACTAATATTACCTAACAATGAGTTTTTAGTTGTGCAGCAAAGTGGAACTATTGAAATCCCAGGAGACATTGTGCTTAACAATGTGCTATTTAATCCTAGCTTTAAATTCAATATTTTATCCGTAAGCTGCATAACCCACGATAACCATGTTAAAGTAAAATTCAATACTAATGATTTTTGCATCTAGGAAACTCTCAGCAAGAGAGTGATTGGCAGAGGTAAAGGCTGTGATGGTTTGTACATTTTGGAGAAGCATACTGCTCATGCTTACAATCTTGTTGTCACGGCTGATGTATGGCACTCAAGAATGGGGCATCCCTCGCACAAAAGACTTGCTTTACTCTGTAATAAACTGAGTTGTAATATGCATGATTTGCACAAAATTGAACCATGTTATATTTGTCCTAAAGCTAAACAAAAGAAATTGCCTTTTGTTAAGCACAATAACTTTGTAGAAAACAAATTCGATCTTATCCATTGTGATGTTTGGGGACCCTATCATGTCCCATCTCACTCCAATCATAAATACTTTCTTACTCTTGTTGATGATAAAACAAGATTCACTTGGTTATATTTGATGAAACAAAAATCTGATGTTGCTCACATTATTCCTCAATTTCTGTCATATGTTCAAACTCAATTTAATTGCCTTTTCAAATGTTTCAGATCTGACAATGCACCCGAGTTGGTTTTTAAGGATCTTTTTGCTAAGTTTGGAATTATGCATGACTTTACATGTGTAGAAACTCCTGAGCAGATTTAGCACACGCAAGTGTACGTATCGTTTCAAGTAGTAGACTCACTAGGAGTGAGGTCGATCCCACAGGGAGTGTAGTTAAGTACGTTGAAATTTAACTTTTACTTCTATTTGATTAAATAAAAGATAGGAAAAAAAACAATGAAGTATAAGAAAAATAGTTGGAAGCAACGATTCGAGAAAATTGATAGTTAATAAACTAGGGTGTTCATTTCAATTGTTTTTATTGAATATGGCTTAATATGATTATTTTCCTAATATTAATTCCTATGCAATAGCAGGTTTACTAAGGTAATTTATAGTCTTCTCAGATATATAAACCTCAATTACATGCAAACTTTCTACTCTCGTGATAAATTTAACATGCAACAGGCATTAAACACAGAAACCCTACAAACTATCTAAACCATATAGGTACTCTCGTCCTATATCGAAATTCAGTTCTATTCTACTATAGCATATTTGACACTCACTTCTCAGATCTCGCATCAAAATCATAGACAGTTAATTGGTGGCCAGACAATTAAAAGTAATTAAGCACAAATAAAATAGAATACATATAAATTAGGGGGGAAATTAATCATATTAAAACCATAAACAATGTTAAACAATATCCATCTAACCTTAATTAAAGTGTTTAGCTACACATGTTCATGAGAGCACAATCACACATATTAACTTTAAGAAAAGAGATGAAAATAGAGAAGAGAAGAATGTTGAAAACCCTCTGAAGAATGCCTCCAATATTGCAGTTGATCTCTCCACTTTGCATCTGTATTCTCTCTGTTTTTCTCTCTAAAATTGCTTGCTGAAATCAACTCTCTTCTTCCCTTTATATAGGCATTGAATGCCTAAAAAGATGGAAAAAACGCACATGTTTAAATTCTAATTCGAATTTAAATTTTTGGGAAACCTCAAACGAGATATTTTTTTCTGCTGTGTTGACTGATAGTATTTTGGTCATAACTCTCTCGATATTGCTCGGAATTAGACGATTCAAGATGTTCTGGAAAGATAAAAGAAGGATCTAGAACTTTCATGTTTTGACTTTTTCCAAAATCTAATCAAAAGATAGTCGAATTCAGGCTTGAATTTTCAGCATTATTTTCTTACACATTCTTCTCTATTTTAAATATCATGATATTTTTATCTTTTTCCCATCTTTTTCTCTGATATTTTTCTAATCTTCTTCTATTTTAAATCTGCAACAATAAAAGATAACAAGCGTAAAAATGCTCCAAACATGATTAAAACTCAATTAAAAATATACTAAACTTAATCTAAAATTAATACTAAAAATAACCTAACAAATTCCCCCAAACTAAGCTTTTACTCGTCCTCGAGTAAGATACTAAATAAACATTAAACAAGTCAATCTCCAAAACATGAGTAATTTTTAAGTAGCTTCAATAACATGATTATGAAAAAATTAACTTATGCATATAATCCAGAATTTCAGTTCAATTATACCTTTGACAGATTTCAATTTATTTTCATTTAGCTCATGAAACCATAGAATGCAATTAACTAACAATTAAACCACTTTATGCATGCCAATTACAATCATCAATCCACTAACCCAAAATTCCATATGCTTGCAATACTTACTATTCTCCACTAATATAGATTAATGCACAACTAAGAATCAGAAGGTCTTTCTAGGCTTGTAATGTTAGGCTTAGGTAAGGGTAGATGAGATGGTCATTTAGGCTTGTCTATACCATAAGCTTCTTCAATCATGTCACCCAAAATATATTTCACACAATCCCAATACCCATTTTTCTAATTGCATGAGAGATATTTTTATTTTTTTTCAACAAGATTGCAACAATTTTATGTTTCTCTTTTTTTTTTTTTCTAGATTTGACACTAGTTGTCAGATTTTTTTTCTTTTCTCTTTTTTTTTTTTTCAAGTTGTTGTCAATCATTTTTTTTTTTTTTATATATTCTATCAATTTTCACACATTTTTTTCACACACATACAACAAACTTCCCATCCAAATTCCCCCAAACTAAAGATCTACTTATGGTATAATTAGGATTAAATCTTTGGATATTCATGGGTTTATCTTTTTTTAGGCTCAATATGTGTAGAAAAAAATAAGTTAAGGCTCAAAAAGGGTAACTAGGATAAAATTATAAGGATGGCTTGATAGGCACAATCGTTCCAAAAAAATTGCCTAAATCACTTTCCTAGTCATGCATAATTTATTATTTCGCCTCAAATAGCAAGCAAGCAATTTCTAGAATTTTCCAAACAACTTTCCACATTCCACAATCAGCATGCAAAAAAACAATTCAATTACCAGCAAATTACCTAATATGATTCCATGCTCTTTTAAAGCACAAAATTAAAATTAGTCAAGAATGTAATATCACCAAGCACACGGATTTTTCAAAATAATTAATTTTTCAAATCATGCTATCTACCTACTTTCAAATTGACTCATATTAAGAAAATTGACTCACAACAATAAAAACTAAAAACTAAAAATTAAAAATTAAAAGACATAAACTTAAAAAAAAAAAAAAAACTCAAAATAAAAATCAAGTCACTCCTCCCCCCAAACTAAAGTGACACATTGTCCCCAATGTGACATTAAAGAAAAAGGAAAGGAAACTTACCTGGGTGCCACATCAATGAGCGGTTGACGCCCATAATAAGCGTCATGCAAGACAACTTGAAAATTGTTGTTGTACTTGCCTTCAAGCTTGGCAAGCGATGCGTTTGAATCAAAGTCAGTACCAACAACATAAGACTTTGGATGATGAGCTTGGGGAGAAGCCTTTCGTAGCTTGCAGAGGATGTAATATGGTGTTGATGAAATATATGGATTCATTGGTGGTTTATTAGTCAATATCATTGATGAAGTCGAATCAATGATGTCATGTTCTTCCTTATCCTCCAATGTCACAGTAGCTACACTTTCATCTAACAACCCTTCTTCTTGTTGCTCACTCTCCACTTGGCTATCCATACCCTTGCTTGTGATTTCATATTCAATGCGTTCTTCTTCACAAGGATCTTGATCTTCAACTGTAGGCTCATTATCTTCCTTGTATTCAACTAATGACCCTTCTTCATTGTAACAATAACTCTCATAACTTTCATTACTAGAGTTATTACATTCTGAATCATGAGCCACTAAATTATCACATAAGGATCTCACCATGTCTGTTAAGCGATTAATCTCTCCTGGAAGTGATTACATAAGTGCTAGTAGTTGTTCCTCTTTTTCAGATTGTTGAGATGAATTTGGGCAATAAGGTGGGTATTGGTGACTCCAACCCTGAAGTGATGGATCCCAATGCCAGTCGTAATCAAAATTTGCCATGTTATTCAACAGATTTATTACATCATAGCCTCTCATTAATAGAGGTGCTCCAGTTGCCTCTGCTCCATAATCAACCCAGCTTCTTGTTTCATCATTAAGTCCATTATAAAAGAGCCACGTAAAACACCCACTTGAGAAGGTGGGATAACATCTCTCTCCATACTCTTTAAATCTCCTCCAAGCAGAATAGAATGGTTCATTGTGTTGTTGGGCAAAATCCTCAAGATATAGCATCTGAATTTATCTTGCAAGTCAAGCTCATCAATAAAACATTAGTAAAATAAAATAAAACTAAATTAGTACTAAAAAGATAAAAATTTGAAACAAAAAAAAATTAATACTAAAACTAAAAAGAAAACCAAATTAGAACAAGATTTAATTTTTAATAATATTAACTCTCACTCCCCGGCAACGGCGCCAAAAACTTGTTGCGATATTTAGCATACGCAAGTGTACGTATCGTTTCAAGTAGTAGACTCACTAGGAGTGAGGTCGATCCCACAGAGAGTGTAGTTAAGTACGTTGAAATTAAAATTTTATTTCTATTTGATTAAATAAAAGATAGGAAAAAAACAATGAAGTATAAGAAAAATAGTTGGAAGCAACGATTCGAGAAAATTGATAGTTAATAAACTAGGGTGTTGATTTCAATTGTTTTTATTGAATATGGCTTAATATGATTATTTTCCTAATATTAATTCCTATGCAATAGCAGGTTTACTAAGGTAATTTATAGTCTTCTCAGATATATAAACCTCAATTACATGCAAACTTTCTACTCTCGTGATAAATTTAACATGCAACAGGCATTAAACACAGAAACCCTACAAGCTATCTAAACCATATAGGTACTCTCGTCCTATATCGAAATTCAGTTCTATTCTACTATAGCATATTTGACACTCACTTCTCAGATCTCGCATCAAAATCATAGACAGTTAATTGGTGGCCAGACAATTAAAAGTAATTAAGCACAAATAAAATAGAATACATAGAAATTAGGGGGGAAATTAATCATATTAAAACCATAAACAATGTTAAACAATATCCATCTAACCCTAATTAAAGTGTTTAGCTACACATGTTCATGAGAGCACAATCACACATATTAACTTTAAGAAAAAAGATGAAAATAGAGAAGAGAAGAATGTTGAAAACCCTCTGAAGAATGCCTCCAATCTTGCAGTTGATCTCTCCACTTTGCATCTGTATTCTCTCTGTTTTTCTCTCTAAAATTGCTTGCTGAAATCAACTCCCTTCTTCCCTTTATATAGGCATTGAAGGTCTAAAAAGATGGAAAAAACGCACATGTTTAAATTCTAATTCGAATTTAAATTTTTGGGAAACCTCAAACGAGACATTTTTTTCTGCTGCGTTGACTGATAGTATTTTGGTCATAACTCTCTCGATATTGCTCGGAATTAGACGATTCAAGATGTTCTGGAAAGATAAAAGAGAGATCTAGAACTTTCATGTTTTAACTTTTTCCAAAAGCTAATCAGAAAATAGTCGAATTCAGGCTTGAAGTTTCAGCATTATTTTCTTACACATTCTTCTCTATTTTAAATATCATGATATTTTTATCTTTTTCCCATCTTTTTCTCTGATATTTTTCTAATCTTCTTCTATTTTAAATCTGCAAAAATAAAAGGTAACAAGGGTTAAAATGCTCCAAACATGATTAAAACTCAATAAAAATATACTAAACTTAATCTAAAATTAATACTAAAAATAACCTAACAGCAGAATGCTGTAGCCGAAAGAAAGCACCAACATCTTTTAAATGTTGCTCGTGCCTTACTTTTTCAAGCTAACTTACCTATTGAATTTTGGACTGATTGTGTCATGACACCTTATAAACCGAACTCCTACACTAAATTCAAACAAACATACTCCTTATGAACTGCTATTTGACAAAGTTCCTAACTATGAGCATCTAAGAAATTTTGGTTGCCTTGTTTTTGCTTCAACCCTCACTGCACACAGGACAAAGTTTGATTCAAAAACTAGAACATGTGTGTTCATGGGATATCCACAAGGGGTACAAGTTGTTGACCAAAAGTCAATCACTCACTTATTTTGATGATAAACAAATATTTGATTATTACTTGTTACTAATCTTTTCTTGACCATTTTGCAAGCAAATTCACAAAGTATCAATATTTGCTCGGTAAAGTCAAACATAATCAAAGAAGTGGATTCAACAAGTATATCAACTACTTCACACTTCATAAGATCAAAAGTTTTATCAAGAGATCAAGAATTCAAGACCCTATCCAAAAGAGGACTTTAAAAACTAAAAGTCAAAAGTCAACCCGAAAGTCAAAGTCAAAGTCAACTCTCGGGAAAAAGTCAACTTTGGATCAAAACATGCAAATCAAGTTAGGAAGCTCATCTACATCAAGACTACAAACAATCAAATGGTATAAATTTATTTTAGTCTTGTTAAAGTGATTTGCATAGTATACTAGGGTTTATAAGTACAAGTTTTGGCCCACTCACTAACTTGTGCAACACGTTTTCTCACAAGATAGTCCAATTTTTTTTTTTTTGATTGAATTTCTAAATCACATTTTGTTTAACTAAGAGAACAAAATTGGAATTTTTGAAATCGGATAATCGAGTAAAGAGTTATGCGCGTTTTAGTGCCGAAAAATGCAAGTTTTGAACCTGCCTGATTTTCGGCCTACCTATTGAAAATAGGTAGTCCGTTTTTTTTTTGCAGATAGGTAGTCCGTTTTAAAATAGGTAGTCCGTTTTTCCCAGGATTCTTTTTGAAAAATGTGCTAACGGCTATAAACGGCTAGTTTTTGTTCCTACACTATATAAACTTGTTTTTCACTCAAAAATCATGGTTGGTTGAGCTTCTATTGATCATATAACATCATTCTAAGTGTTCTAAACTAAAGAGTTGTCATCTTTTCATAAACACACCAACCACACACACTTGAGCCAAACTTGTTCTTATCTTCTCTAGTGTGCTTGCAATTCTCTCTAGGATTTTATATTGTTTTCCATCTTATTATAGAGAGTTTGCTTTGTATTTCAAAATTACATATTCATTGTATTGAGAGGTGAGGTTGGCACCGGTAGAAAAACAACTCGGTTGTAGGTGAGGTTGACACCGGTTTTGTAAACAACCCGAGAAAAGTGAGATTGGCACTTCAACAATCCGGCGAGGTTGATAGTCCTTGGAAGAAAACTATTGTGAGAGGTTTGGGAAAAACCTTGGTGAAAAATTCCCCAGTTGTAAGGGTTAGTCAAGCCCGTTAACTTGGCTCGATATTGGAACTCAAAGCTAGGTCCATAGCTTTGAAGACCAAGGACGTAGGTGGCATAGTTCTACCGAACCTTGTAAAAATCGAGAGTTTGCATTTTCTAATCCTTAAACTCTTTACTTTACAAGTTTGATTATTTTTCATAATATATTTCTTGCCATATTACTTGCTTTTATTTGATTAAGTGGCTAATTGCTAAATTTTGTGTTAAAAGTTTTAATTTACCGAAATTAGTATAAATTTCCAATTCACCCCCCCTCTTGGAAACATATCTTGGGCTAACAATTGGTATCAGAGCAAGGGCTCAAATTATTTGATTAGATTTCACAATCTAGAGCATGGCATTTCCAAGCAATTCACACAATAACATGCTAGAAGGTTTAAGCACAAGTAGAGCACCATTCTTTGATGGGGTAGACTTTCCTTATTGGAAAATTAGAATGGAAACTTATCTTCAATCCATTGATTATGATTTGTGGCATATTGTATGTTATGGTCCTTACATTCCTATGCATGTTGTAGATGGTGTAGAAACTATAAAGAAATATGATGCATATAATGAAAATGATAAAAAGATGATGTCTAAGAATGCTAAGACTAAGTATGCTTTAATATGTGGACTAGATAGAGATATATTTAAAAATATTGAGCATGGCTCCTCGGCTCATGACATGTGGAAAATGTTAGAAGTAACTCATCAAGGAACTAGTGCCATGAAAGAAACTAAAATTCAACTTTTAGTTACTCAATATGAAAATTTCAAGATGTTACAACATGATACCATTGCTAACATGTATACTCGTTTCACAACTATTACTAATGGTTTGAACTCTCTTGGCAAGGTACTTACACAAAAGGATATGGTGACAAAAATTTTGAGAAGTCTCACCAAAGCCTACCAAGGCAAAGTAGTTGCCATCCAAGAAGCCAAGGACCTCTCAACTCTACCATTGGAAGAGCTCATTGGTTCTCTCATGAATCATGAGATTTTCATGAATGCTCAAGAAGAAGAGGAAGTTGATAAAAAGAAGAAGAACACAATTGCATTCAAATCCACTTCACATGATGATAGTGAAGCTAGTGAGGATGGTGATAGTGATATGGAGGATATAACCCTACTCACAAAGAACTTTAAGAAGTTTTTGAAGTTCAAGAAGAATGCAAATAGATTTTACAAAGGGAGTAACTCAAGGGAGAGCTCAAGAAAAGATGATCAAATTATTTGCTATGAATGCAAAAAGCCCGGTCATATGAAAACGGATTGTCCTTTGAGAAAGAGGAGTAGAAGAAGGGCAATGATGGCTACTTGGAGTGAAAGCGAAAAAGAAAGTTCGGAGATGAACAACATGAGATAGCCAACACTTGCTTTATGGCCATTGATGATAAGGTAAGTAATCCTAACCATACAAGTGATTTTGAGAGTGAAAGTGATGATGATGCACTTGATATGTCTTATGATGAATTATCAAAATCCTTCAATGATTTGTTTGTTGATTTTGAAAAATTGCTTGCTAAGAACTCAACTCAAAGAAAGAAAATAAGTTTATTGCTTGAAGAAGTTGAGACTTTGAAAGTCAAAGAAAATGAGTTTTTGATTGAAACTCAATGCAAAAATTGTTCCTTATTTGAAAAAGATGTTGTAAACTTGAAAGCTAAAATTGATGATTTAAACAAGGTGGTTTACAATTTTACAAAAGGAAAAGAGAATTTTGAAATGATGCTTGGGAGTCAAAAATGTGCTTTTTCAAAAAGTGGTATAGGATATAACACTAGTGTGAAACAAAAATTTCTTAGGAATTTCTTTGTCAAATCATCTAGTAATTTGAACTTAACTTGCACTTATTGTAACCAAGATGGTCACACTAAATCCTATTGCC
The DNA here is from genome assembly GCF_029168945.1 of Cannabis sativa. Taxonomy (NCBI): domain Eukaryota; kingdom Viridiplantae; phylum Streptophyta; class Magnoliopsida; order Rosales; family Cannabaceae; genus Cannabis; species Cannabis sativa. The sequence continues at coordinate 19,537,169 of NC_083608.1, forward strand.
ATGTGAAAAAGAATGCCTATTTTGGTAAGGCTATTTGGATACCAAAGTTTTTAAAGACTAACATCAAAGGACCCAAAGTTATGTGGGTACCAAAAAGAAAGATATAAGTTTGTTTTGTAGGTATCAATAAAGAGGAACCCAAAGTTGGTTGTTGGGTGTTGATGCTTAAAGAAGAATGCCAAGTTCCTACATTACCAACAAGTCTCAAAAAGCATTGAAAAAGAGCGTGTCAATTCTTGAACACAACCCAAATTAACAAATTTGGAAATCGGTAATATCATTCTTATTCATTCTACTTATTTTGATGAGATTAAGATGCCTAGATGAAAAGAAAATGAAATTTGACGTGTTTGGTTAATTGACTTGCTTTTGATCCTTCTTGTTCATTCTCTTATGCATACATGCTTAATTGGTATGTCACATACTATTTCTATGAATAAAAGTTTTGATTAGTTGAGTTTTGACATTCTTGAACTATACATGCTGAAAAATTCAGATTATAAGTCATTATGCAAATTTTTGGTGAACTTTGGACATACATTTGAACTAGTGAATATGTGAACTTTTACATGTTTGGCTAGTATATATGTTTATATGTTTGAACATGTCCAAATGAGTATATTTAGCATGCCTAAAGGTTTTTCTTGATTGAAATATGCTTTGAACAAAATTTTGGTATGTCATTTGCTTAGTTTTAACTTTTTAAGGCCATAATGGGTGAAATTTGCCAAAATTTCATATTGTTGAGAAAATTGTTGTTTTGAAAGCTTTTACATGTTTAAATACTCATATATAAACTGTCTCAAAAATAATTTTTCAAAAATAATGCTCAAATCTTGATTTTGGTACTATCTTGCATAATTTGACTTTTTAAGACCTAAAAGAGTTTTTTTTACCAAACTTCATCAATTTTCAATATTTTTCAATTCTGTAAGTTTGTACACCTCACATTTAACATTCTTGAACTACTGAAAAAAGAATTTTTCAATTTGGTTGCATAGAACTCATTTTTGGTAGATTTCTAGTTTTTAAGCGAATCGAAAAGCTTACCGAAAAGTTAGGATTTTTGATATTCTTCTAATTTTCTTGTTTGAACATGTTTGTTTCATCATTTATCAGTTGTCAAAAAAGATTTTGCATGAAAATTTTGCATAAAATCAATTTTTGGTAAGTAAGTTGCTTAAAATGACCTTCTATGACCAAAACGAGTAAAACTTGCCAAAATCTCTCATTTTTGAAGCTTTTTCTGTTTTTCCAGCTTGTACACTTCATATTAATCATGTTTAAGCTTATGGAAAAAGAATTTTTCAAAAAGGATGCATAAAACTAATTTTGGGTACATATGTTGTTTTTGCTTAAATTTTTGAAAAACTTACCAAAAAGTCTCAAGTCTTGTCATCTAATTGATTTAAGTGCATGAACACATTTGTTTTAGCATCTTGAGGTATGAGAAAATTTTTGAAATCATAACTATGCCATTATTTACCAGTATCTCTTACTTTTAAGGTCTTTGACATATTTTTTTTGGTAGATTGAATGTTTAAACTTGTTTTGCCTATATGAACTTTCATCTTTTTATCCATTCTAAAATTTCTCTTTGCCTATTGTGCTTCATTGATACAAGTCATATCTTGTATGATTAAGGGAAAGAAATATATTTAGCTTGACCTTGCTTCCTATGCCACCCTTTTTGATGAAATCAAAAGGGGGAGAAACATTGGAATTGATTATTTTGGCATTAATCATATTATGCTTTAAAGTATTACCAAGTTTATTGAGTATATGATTAAGGGGGAGATTTGTCAAGTTAAGAAAAGGTAACAATAAATATGCAAAGGTAAAACGGTATAAATCAATATATGCATATATTAAGGGGGAGCTAAACTCAACATGTTTAAATTTACTTTTTCTTTCCTTTAAAATAATCAAATATTTTGATATCATCAAAAAGGGGGAGAATGTTGACCAAAAGTCAATCACTCACTTATTTTGATGATAAACAAATATTTGATTATTACTTGTTACTAATCTTTTCTTGACCATTTTGCAAGCAAATTCACAAAGTATCAATATTTGCTCGGTAAAGTCAAACATAATCAAAGAAGTGGATTCAACAAGTATATCAACTACTTCACACATCATAAGATCAAAAGTTTTATCAAGAGATCAAGAATTCAAGACCCTATCCAAAAGAGGACTTTAAAAACTAAAAGTCAAAAGTCAACCCGAAAGTCAAAGTCAACTCTCGGGAAAAAGTCAACTTTGGATCAAAACATGCAAATCAAGTTAGGAAGCTCATCTACATCAAGACTACAAACAATCAAATGGTATAAATTTATTTTAGTCTTGTTAAAGTGATTTGCATAGTATACTAGGGTTTATAAGTACAAGTTTTGGCCCACTCACTAACTTGTGCAACAAGTTTTCTCACAAGATAGTCCAATTTTTTTTTTTTTGATTGAATTTCTAAATCACATTTTGTTTAACTAAGAGAACAAAATTGGAATTTTTGAAATCGGATAATCGAGTAAAGAGTTATGCGCGTTTTAGTGCCGAAAAATGCAAGTTTTGAACCTGCCTGATTTTCGGCCTACCTATTGAAAATAGGTAGTCCGTTTTTTTTTTTTGCAGATAGGTAGTCCGTTTTAAAATAGGTAGTCCGTTTTTCCCAGGATTCTTTTTGAAAAATGTGCTACTTAGCTTTTATAAACGGCTAGTTTTTGTTCCTACACTATATAAACTTGTTTTTCACTCAAAAATCATGGTTGGTTGAGCTTCTATTGATCATATAACATCATTCTAAGTGTTCTAAACTAAAGAGTTGTCATCTTTTCATAAACACACCAACCACACACACTTGAGCCAAACTTGTTCTTATCTTCTCTAGTGTGCTTGCAATTCTCTCTAGGATTTTATATTGTTTTCCATCTTATTATAGAGAGTTTGCTTTGTATTTCAAAATTACATATTCATTGTATTGAGAGGTGAGGTTGGCACCGGTAGAAAAACAACTCGGTTGTAGGTGAGGTTGACACCGGTTTTGTAAACAACCCGAGAAAAGTGAGATTGGCACTTCAACAATCCGGCGAGGTTGATAGTCCTTGGAAGAAAACTATTGTGAGAGGTTTGGGAAAAACCTTGGTGAAAAATTCCCCGGTTTTAAGGGTTAGTCAAGCCCGTTAACTTGGCTCGATATTGGAACTCAAAGCTAGGTCCATAGCTTTGAAGACCAAGGACGTAGGTGGCATAGTTCTACCGAACCTTGTAAAAATCGAGAGTTTGCATTTTCTAATCCTTAAACTCTTTACTTTACAAGTTTGATTATTTTTCATAATATATTTCTTGCCATATTACTTGCTTTTATTTGATTAAGTGGCTAATTGCTTAATTTTGTGTTAAAAGTTTTAATTTACCGAAATTAGTATAAATTTCCAATTCACCCCCCCTCTTGGAAACATATCTTGGGCTAACACAAGTTATATGATATAAATAATAAACAATTTTTTATATCAAGAAATGTTATTTTTTATGAGAATATATTTCCCTTTCATAAACTAAATAACAACAAAAACTACATTGATCCTTTCTTTAATATTGTTTTTCCTTCAAGAGAAATTACTAACACCAATATTGAGGATTTTCCTATAACAGATGAGGAGAACAACGGTTCCAACAACAATAATCTAAACGATTTTCCTGTTGAAACCGATACTCCCCTGACTGCAATTCCTGAAGAAAATAATGCAGCTACAGACCCTCCTCTGCAGCAAGAAGAAAATCCCACAGTTCCAAGACGCTCAAACAGAACAACAAGACCCCCTTCTTATCTCCGTGACTATGAGTGTCACTCCGTTATTCAGGACAAAACTTCCACTCCACATTCTCTAAATAAATATTTGTCTTATGAACATTTATCCCCTGCTTATAAAACCTTTATTCTTGCCTTGACAGCTCACTTCGAACCAACAAATTACATTCAAGCTTCCCAACACCGTGTATGGAATCAAGCTATGCAACGAGAGCTATTCGCCCTTCTCAAAAATAAGACTTGGACATACGTTTGGGTTCTAAGGAACAAAAGGGCCATAGGATGTCGATGGGTGTACAAAATTAAGTACAATAGTGACGGATCCGTGGAAAGATGCAAGGCAAGACTCGTGGCACAAGGATATACACAGCAAGAATGGTTGGACTTCTTTGATACATTTTCTCCTGTAGCAAAAATGGTGACCTTTAAACTCTTACTTGCTATTGCAACCATCAAGCAGTGGCACACTCTACAACTCGATGTGGACAACGCATTTCTAAATGGAGATCTCAACGAAGAGGTTTATATGGAGCTTCCCAAAGGACTCCACCTTCCCGAGTCTATGGATCAAAATTCCAACTTGGTCTGCAAGCTCAACAAATCCATTTACGGATTAAAGCAATCCTCAAGGCAGTGGTATCAAAAGCTTTTAGACGCCCTCATACAGGAAGGATTCACGCAGTCCAAGGCCGATTACACCTTGTTTACCAAAGGCCACAATGAATCCTTCATTGCCTTACTAGTTTACGTCGATGATATCATTCTAGCACGGCCAAATCTTCAACTATTGCACCAGTTGCAAACTAACCTACACAGCAGGTTCTCTCTAAAAACGCTAGGCAATCTAAAATATTTCTTGGGATTTGAAATAGCTCGAGCAGCAGAAGGTTTATTTCTATCCCAAAGAAAATATACTCTTACTTTACTCGAAGATCACGGTTTTAGTGGTAGCAAGCCTGCCAAGACACCAATGGATCCCAAGATTAAACTTGATGATCAACAGGGGACACCTATTGAAAATCCTTCACAATATCGCCAACTGGTAGGAAAATTGCTCTATCTTACCCTTTCCAGGCCTGACATAACTTACGCTGTCAACACCCTAAGTCAATTCATGAACACTCCAAGGACACCACATCTTCAAGCAGCTCATCATCTGCTACGATATTTGAAAGGCAGTCCTGGACAAGGCTTGCTCTATTCGACACAATCATCTCTGCATCTCAGAGGGTTTTCCGATTCTGATTGGGCTTCTTGTCAAACCACACGTCGCTCCACAACCAGTTTTTGTATATTCATTGGAGATTGCCTAGTTTCCTGGCGCACAAAGAAACTGTTGGGTTTTGTGCCCTAAATAAAACTCATTTCAATATAATCAGATTTACTTATTAATGAAGATCAGAAATAACATTTAATGTTGCATGGTTCACATGATTTATTTCATGATTATGTACATAATGTATGAATTCTATTTAAGTCCAGAACATATCAATTTGTTAATGATTATAGTGTTGTCAACACAGTGGAATATAATCTTAATTATATGTTCGAAAGTTTATTCCCTGATTTGTCAGTTCACTGGATTTAGACTGACATGACAATCAACGATAGGTATTCTTACACCTTGGATAAGTGTTATGTCCTTTCCAGGGCATTGGCAAAGTTTACCAGCATCGGATGTATGGAGTATACATCGGAAGGGGCCGATATTGAATTTTGATTAGATATATTAAATTTACCGTAATATCTATTCAATTCAATATCACCTGTTGATCCTAGATCAAATGATCTTAATCCTGATATGTTTAGGTTCGATCTCAAGAGTATTATACATGTTCTTTGATTTGTTAGTTAAGCCTACTTTTGGGTCAGGGTGATACGTACATTTTGGGAACATGATAGTGCAATTGAGTGGGAGTGCTAACATAAATATGGAATCTATAGCTTCTATCTGACAAATAGAAAGTAAATGATGATTTCCTTCGAGCTTGACCAAACGAAAATAAATGATGGAGTACTCATTTCACTTAGCTGAAATATCATTTATACAGGGTTAAGTATTTTAAGGATAAAATACATTGTAGGGTATTACGGTAATCTAATCCCTTTACAGTGTAGATCATCTATATAGAGGATCATTGATCAAATTAGGATTATAACAATGGATAACTATTGACGTGTCTATATGGTGGAACATATAGAGCGTTCTATATACTGAGAGTGCAATTCTAAGTTCTATGCGTGGATTCAACGAAGAATTAATAAGTCAGTGAATTTAAGATGTAAATTCTTGATCTGCTTATTGGAAGCTCGGATATATAGGCCCATGGTCCCCATACTAGTTGAGACCATACTGCTTGTAAGACTCAGTTAATTGATTTTGATTAATCAATTATAATTTTAAAGTTAGACTACGTCTACTTTATGAATTTTCACTATGTTATGGCTTGATTGTGAAGAAATAGTGTTTTGGGATTTATTTGATAATTAAGAGACTTTATGGAGTCTAATTAATAAATATTATAAATGAAAATTTTATTTGATAGTTATTTTAATTATTAAATAAATAGTTTTGGCATTTATAAGGTTGAATTGGAAAATATGGTATTATTGAAAAGAAGAATAAGTGGTTGAAATAAAGTGGCAAAATTGTAACTAGATATTGGTGTTGGAAATATATTTTACCAGGAACTTAGATCTACTCACAAGTATGTTGATTTAACAACCTAATATTGAACTTCTAAAACGATGAACTAAACACATAAAAGTTAAGAATAACTTACAGTGGTGGCAGCGGAATTAAATGTCTCCTTCCACTCATATCTCTAACCCTTTCCTGTCTGTAGCAGAGTATAATCAAGATCTAAGCCCGAAAGTTCTTCAGTTGGATGTGATCCTTCACAGTCTTCCAAACTATGATGAGGTACTGAGTGATGTATGTGGGCACTTCTCTCTCACTAGGAATTTCAAAATTCTCTCTTGTTTTTCTCTCTTGATTTCGTGTGATACAATATGCAAGCAAGAGAAGAGAGCGAAGGGCTACTATATATAGGAAAAGGGAAGAGCACAACTTTCCAAATAAGCAGTTTCCTCTTTTACTGTGTAATTGATTAACTGCCTTATTTAGTGTGATCCACCACTTTCCTATTTAGGCTAGGCTTTGATTAGCAATTATATGGCAATTTAAATTGAAAATAATAATTGGGAAACAAGCAAAGGGTGGCCGGCCATGGTGTGTATGGGCCTCACTGGAATTTTGCAGTTTCCTCAATTTTATTTCTATTTCTCCAAAAATGCCATTTTTCCAATTCTAATCTTTTAAATGCCAAAACTAATTATTTAATAACTAAAATAGATTATTAAATAATATTATCATTTAAAATAATTATTAATTAGACATGCAAAGTCTCTTAATTAATAATTAGACCTAGAAACCCTTTTATTTACAATTTCATCCTTAAACTGTGAGAATTCACAAATTAGACATAGTCTAACTTTTAGAATTATAATTGATTAATCATAAATCAATTATAGAGTCTTACAAACAGTATAGTCTCAACTAGAATGGGGACCATGGATCTATATGCTGAGCTTCCAATAAGTTGAACCGATTTACCAAGTAAATCCCTAACTTATTAATTCCTTGTTGAATCCACTCTTAGAACTTGGAATTGCACTCTCAGACTTATATAGAGCATATCATATGTTTCACGATATCAATATGCTATCTCATTTAACCATTGTTATAATCTTAATGTGATTTAGAGATCCTTTATATAGATGATTTACATCGAGATGGGACCAATTTACCGTTTACACCCCTCAATGTATTTTGCCCCTTTGAACACTTAGTCACCTGTAAATGATGTTTTAGTGATCTAATATACGAATACAACGAAACAAGAGCTCATCCATTTACTTCTATTTAACTAAGCTCAAAGGGAATCATCACTTTACTTCTATACACCAGTAGAAGCTATAGATTTCCATATTTATGTTCAGCACTCCCACTCAGTTATGCTATCATGTTCCCAAAATGTATGTATTATCCTGACCCAAATGTAGGTTTAACTAATAAATCAAAGAACATGAATAGCACTCCTGAGATTGAGCCTAAGCATATCAGGATTTAGATTCTCTTAATCTAAGATCAACTTCTGACATTGACTTGGAAAGATACAACGGTAAGTTTACAATATCTTTGACCAAGTTCAATATCTCCGATCGCCCAATGCATACTCCATACATTCGAAACTAGTATACTTTGCCAATGTTCTGGAAAGAACATAACACTTACTCCAAGTGTAAGTATACTTCATCGCCGATTATCACATCAGTGTAAATCCAAAACACTGATGAACAGGGACCAAATCTTTTGAATATAATCACAATCACATTCTACTGTACTGACAATATTGTAATTGTGAATAACTATATGTTCTGGATTTAACTGATTTTGTGCATATATCAAGTATATATATTAAACCATAAACATGTAACATACATGTAATCATAATTCACTTCAAAATTCTAAATTGATAACTAATCAGATTGTAATGGGTTTTATTTAGGGCACAAAAAACCCAACAATTGGCCCACTTAAGTGTACGGCCTAGTGTGATTTATTGCCCAATATTTTATTCTTTTTTAATCCATTTAATTCAACCCTAACCCTATTGAAGAATAGTATAAAAGGAAGGTTATGGTCTCATTATCCAACTAATGCCTCCAAAGCTAAAAACCCAGATGAGACCTCTTCCTTCTTCTTTCTTCTTCAATTTGAAACACCAAGTCTTTCTTCACACTGAATATTTTCAGCCATTAGTGAATGAGTGAGTGCCCATACACATCAAGTGGTATCTCAATCATAGTGTGTAAGACTGTAGGAGATTCCAAACAACAAGAAGGAGATTCAGCACCAAAGGAAGGAGAGAAAGAGATCCAGGTTCAGATATTGGTGATGCTCTGCTACAGAAAGGAATCAAGGGCTAGAGATCTGAACGGAAGGAGTCATTATATTCCGCTGCACCCAATGTAAGGTTTACTAAACTTTATATGTGTCTATTTCATTATTTTAGAATTCATATTAGGATGTTAATGAAACATACATGGTAGTAAATCTAGATCCTGGTAAAATAATTTCCAACAAAAACAACCAACCATTTCTAGAAGTTCAGCAGAGGCTGAATATCGTGCGCTTGCAGCTACCAGCAGCGAGATCACTTGGCTGCAATATCTTCTCAACAATTTCCAAATTCCTCAACACAATCCTGCCTTCATTTATTGTGATAATCAATCTGCCATACACATTGCCAACAATCCAACTTTTCACGAAAGAACCAAACATATAGAGTTGGATTGTCATTTTATCCGAGACAAAATTAAAGAATCAAAGATCAGACTTGTCCATGTGAACAGCACACATCAGCTTGCTGATGCTTTAACAAAACCCCTCTCTTCTACTATTTTGGCTTCTCATATTGGCAAAATGGTTGTATACAACATATACAGTCCATCTTGAGGGGGGGGGGTATTAAGTTTACATAGTTTATTTTTCCTGTTTGTATCTTAGTTAGTTATTCTTTCTAACTAACTTATCCCTTTTCCTCCAACTGTATTCTGTTATGAATACAGCTGGTCTTTTTCTTACTCAACTATATAAACTGTAACTTTGTATTCTGTTGATAATTAATAAAAACATTTCCTTTTTCTCTATTTTTTTCTTTCGCAAAATGAGTTGTGGTCTTGTTCAGACTGTGTGTGAGCTTTCAATAAGATGTATATTGATTATAAATACACCTTATAGTAGCTAGGTCATCTATCTCTTTCATACACTTTGAATTGTATTCATATTTTAAGAAAATACAGTCTTTATTTTGTAGAGAATGGTGTGTTCGTCTCTTACTCTGTTAATATGTATTTTGTATTCTCTTGAGACTGTATTCAAGTCTGCAAAATAAGAAGAACAATAGTGCTACCTTCGGGAGAATGTTCTACAAGCTTTTGGGAGACTGCTTTTCAAGTCTTGCTTCGGGAGGAAGCAATCACTCTTCAAGGAGATCGAAGGGAGTTCGAGTACTTGAAGTTTCAACAAGATTTGATTAGAAGGTGGAATACATCAAGCTTGCGGCATACAATAAGAGGGAGTCTATTTATGCATAAGTCAATTACTTTGTATTTTTTAGATCTATCTAATGAATCTTATCTCTAGACGTGGCCCCGTGGACTAGTAATGATCTAGAAGGATTGTTGACACCACGTACACAAACCTTGTGTGTGTGTGTGTGTGTTTTTTTTTTTTACTTTTCTGCACTATTTGTTTTTCTGGTTTATTCTGAAGTTACATAGTTGCCTTCTGTAGCTACAAAAAAACTATTTCAGCATTAGTTTTATTATTCCGCATTAATTAAGAAATTAATTAAATAATAAATTAGTAATTTTAAAATACGAAAAATTTCAATTGGTATCAAAGTTTGCCACTAAACTCTTAGTGAGACCTTGAGATTATTTTATTTCGAATAATTTGTTTTGTGTGAGATGTCATTGTTTCCAGAAGGAAGCTCCATTACTCAACCACCCATGTTGAATGATTCGAGTTATCCATATTAGAATGTCAGAATGAGAGCATTCATTAAGTCACAAGATGAGAAGGCATGGAGAGCTATACTTACAAGTTGGTCATGACTACTGAAAATGATGATGAATGTACAACTAAGGTAAAACTTGAACTTAATTGGACTACTAAATATGAAAAATTATCTGGTTATAATAATAAAGCTCTACATGCTATTTTTAATGATATTGGTGAAGGCTTTATTGAATATATATCATCTCATGAATCTACAAAAGAAGCGTGAAAAATCCTTCAAACTCCGTTTGATGGTGTTGCTGATGTAAAGAGATCACGTTTTACCATGTTGCAAACTAGATTTGATGAATTGAGAATATCAAAAACTGAAACTTTATATGATTTTTATGAAAGATTATTCGATATTACTAATAATTTTCTTACTTTGGAAGAAAAATTAGATGAATTTGTGTTGGTTTGGAAAATTATGTGTGTGTGCTTCCTGACAAATTTAACACGAAATTACTAGCAGTGAAGGAGGCTAAAGATATTGGCAAAATGAAGGTTGAAGAACTCATGGGTTCTTTAAGAACTTTTGAGTTCAATCAATAAATCAAGAAAAAGAGCACACAAAGCGTCTTGAGTGAGAAAAACAAAGGTATTACTTTTAAAGTTTCTAAAAATGATGTTTTTGATAATGAAATGACCTTATTAACAAAAAAAATTCAAAAGTGCATGAAAGCTGTTGGAAATAAAAACAATTTCTTAAAAACTCCAAGAGGTAACAATTCAAGTAACAGTCCTTCTAAACCTTTTATTCCAAATAATAAAAAAATGTATTCAATGTAGGGAATGCGAATGGTATGGTCACATTCAATCTGAATACGCCAATACCTTGAAGAAAAGTAAAACAAAAATAATGTTACTTTGAGTGATGATTCTAAAAGTAGTGAGGATGAAAATAAAAAAATTACATTAACAAGTGTTTTGTCAAGTGATTTTGAGAGAAAAAAAAAAAGAAGAATCGTATGTTTAAACAATACCTTTGACTGATAAGAAAGAAGTTAGATCAGATCAAAATGAGTCAGAACTTGATGAGAACTCTATGGCAGAATCTTATAAGGTAATATTTGGTAAGTGGTTAGAAATCTGTGCTAAAAATCGTTCTTTGGTTAAAATCAATAAAGATTTGTCTCACAACATTAGTGAACTTGAAGAAAAAAAATAGATATTGTGCGAGAATATAAACAGGAAACTCGCGCTCAACAAATTGCATACGTTGTTGTACTTAGTACAAGAACAGATTAAACTGTTCTTTGTTTATACTTTAAATGTTTATTCTGATTTAATACAATTATTTATTGTAAAACAGTTATAAAATTGATCAGTTATGTAAATTTTAAAGGACATTTCCTTTATATATAAAGGATTGATCCAAATCAAATAAACTAAGTTGAAATATTTGCAACAATAGATTAAGCAGGTCAAGCTCTGACTGAACCACTATAATTCTCTTGTGTTTTTATTGTTTTCTACTTTTATTTTGTTTGTTTAATGACTAATAGTTTAAGTACTCGCGTAGAGGAGCGAGTACTCACATGTGTTTAATTAAGTATTCTTTATATGTATTAAATACTCGTATAAATTTAATGTTGTCTAAATTCCTCTGATAATACATCATATAAATATACAATTGGTCATGATATAGATAGATATGTACTTCAGATAGAAGTTACTTAGTTGGAATTATCAACTATGTATAATATTTTATACTATAATTTTCATCATCAATGAGTAATTGGTCTTGGTCAAAAAAATAAAAAATAAAAGTTAGAGTATGTTTTTTTTATTATTAGTATATCAATAGTTTAAAATTAATGATATACCAAGTCACTCTTTGTATTTTAGCACACATTTTGTCTAAATGCCCTGACTTGCTAATTTACAGTGCATATTTTATTTATATATTCAAGGTTTCGTTTGGTACGCCGTATTACACCGTATTGTATTATATTATATTCAATTTTATTTTATGTAATATTTTTATGTAAAACTATACGTGGTATTAACTTTTATGGACACCTACATATATAATATTTTAGTATAAATTAAAGTTTAACATAATATTATATAAAAATATGATATATAATCCAATTTAATACAATACAATACGACCTAATACGACGTTTCAAACGAACCCTAAGTTAATACATGATATAAAAGCTAAAAACAACAATATAACATCCATTACTTAAGGCTTCTCCAATGATACACTAAATTTTTTAAAATTGTAGAGCTTGAACACAAAATTGCTCTAATGGAACACTAAATGTTGTCCTATATATGTGAGTGTCCCACTATTTTTAGTGGGACCCTATAGACTACACCATATCATCTTTTTCTTTTTTTAACATTAAAATAATATGTTTATGATTAAATTTTTATATTTATATACATATTATAGTGTGAGATAATTTAATAAAATAATATAATAATAAAGAATATATTTTTTAGTATTGTGATTGGAATTAAAAAAAAAATTAAGTGTTGAAATAGTATCCTTTTAATGTTGATTTAACACTAAATTTGAGTTTATTGGAGTTGCCCTTATGTGTTAAATTCCCATGAATAATGGTATAAAATAAGAGAATTGCTAAAGGGCACTAGTGGTGCCTAGTAGTTTCCTATGTCTAACTAAATATCGGGTCTCATATAATTTAATATAATAACTTTTAGAAAGTATCGCTAGTCAATCGTAACGCAACATGTCGAGAAAGTGCTAAGCACCACTTATGCCTAATAGCAATATTCATAAACTAAATGTCAAACCATTGGATTGAGAAAAACATAGATTTGACATTTTGAGTAAAAGCAATAATAGTTTGGACAACCTTTTACTGGTCCAAATGATACAACCTTTTTTTAGGTGAAGAATTTGTTCCTTTCGAACATCATACCAAAATACAAAAAGGCTTACGCCGGCAGTATAAAAGCCCGACGAACTTTACTATGGCGGTCAAATGACTCAAATCATCCCAAGACAAAGGAGAAAAAAAAAGTAATTTATTGTATAAATATTTAAATTTAATTTTCAGTTATAAATAAATATTTAATTTTAATTATAATTTTAAAATTTGTGTAGGAATTTGACTGACGGTCATTAATTTTTTATTTTTTTTTTAAAAAAGTTAGTTTAAATATATTAATAAAAAAAATAACACGTGAAAAATGAGTTGATATTTAACGGCCAATTATTTACGGAATTCTAAAAATATAATTTAAATATTATTACTGCTAAAAATTAAACTTAATTATATATTTACAATAGTAAATTAAACTTATAAATTGTAAAATTACTAAAATATATATATATAAGTCACAATTATTTAAAAAAATCAAAATAGAAAAAAAATCATTGACACTAGGATCCAGTTAATACCATACCATATTAATATTATAATCCAATGTATAAAAAAAATATTTTTTTGTCTATAGAACTAATATGATATTGTCACATTAATTATATTTATATTGAGAAGATCTTGTAACAATTAAGTATAGCCATCACAATCATACTATATTGTATAAATATTTGAGGTCAACATTAGTATATATATATTATACAACACGAGTGGCAAGGGTGTTAAAGTGGTGTGGTGACATATGAGAATAAAGGTTTTAGTTTTACGCGTCGCCCTCCTCTGCAACTGCAAATCTATATTTTGAAACATTTAAAACGGAAAAACCTGTATTGTTGCAACCATTCTCTTCTTCTTTCTTCTCTTTTCCGCGTTTCCATGTTTTCAATAATCATATAGTTATACCTTCAGTTATTGTTTTTATTATATAAATGGGAAACAAAAAGATAGAATTTCAAATACTGTCCACGACCGCTTCTTCTTTTTTAGTTGGTATTTGTTCTGTCATTTTCTAACCATTTCCATGCTCTGAATTTTTCTTCATTGAACAGAGGAAAATTCAATCAGTTGGCGGGATATTGTCAATATATTTGGATTTTATTGGTGGGTTTTGTCAAAGTTTCCATTTTGGATCATAAGGGTAGATTTCTACTTTTTTTTTTTTTTTTTTTTTTGAGTTTTTCTCTTTTGGGTTTCTTTTCTTTCCCTATTTATGTTTGGTATTTGAAATGGTTCAACAATGGCGTTTTTGAGAAGATTTTAGGATGCTTATTTTAATTTATCTTTGATGACTTTTTCGTTTTCGTTCTAAAGATTTTAATGTAACACTCTTGTTCTTGGTCGTTTAAGTGTTTCCTTTGGCAATTTTCTTTTCAGAGGAAAAGAAAAAGCAGGGTTTTTTTGGGGGGTTTGTATGTATGAGAGTTTTGTTGTGTTTCATTAGATGTTCATTAAGGATAACTTTGTAGACTTTAAGCCCCAGATGGGAAATAATTGTGTCAACTCAAGGGTTTTCAAAGAGGGACTCTTTCAATCGATTTCCAATTCAATTTGGTGGCCTAGTACCTCAGATTGTTTGGTTTTCCATACCAGTAAACACATCACTACTTGTAAAGGTTCTACTTTGAACAAGAATCATGACTCAGAGCCTGGTAAACTCGCTCAAAACATTGCCCCGAAACCATTAAAAATGGTGAATGAACATCAATTTGAGCCAAAGCAAGATAATACTCAACCAGAAAAGCCTGAAACCCCCAAGGAAGAGACTGAACAAGCTACTGTTAATCCCCAAGAAAAGACCAATATGCAAACAAAGCCAAAGAAGGCTCATAATGTTAAGAGAGCAGTAAGTGCAGGGCTTCAAGCAGACTCGGTTTTGCAGACGAAAACGGGCCATTTGAAGGAGTACTACAATTTGGGACACAAG
Source organism: Cannabis sativa (assembly GCF_029168945.1). Classification (NCBI taxonomy): domain Eukaryota; kingdom Viridiplantae; phylum Streptophyta; class Magnoliopsida; order Rosales; family Cannabaceae; genus Cannabis; species Cannabis sativa. The sequence goes on from NC_083608.1 coordinate 19,552,390, forward strand.
CTTGGAAATGGTCAATTTGGAACAACTTTCCTTTGTGTGGAGAAAACAACAGGAAAAGAGTATGCTTGCAAATCCTTAGCCAAAAGAAAGTTGCTCACAGAAGATGATGTGGATGATGTGAAGAGAGAAATTCAGATAATGCATCACTTGGCAGGGAGTTCTAATGTTGTTTCAATCAAAGGGGCCTATGAAGATGCTGTTGCTGTTCATGTTGTGATGGAGTTATGTTCTGGGGGTGAACTCTTTGATAGGATTGTCAAGAGAGGACATTACACTGAGAGAAAGGCAGCTCAGCTAACAAAGACTATAGTTGGTGTTGTAGAAGCCTGCCACTCTTTGGGGGTTATGCATAGAGATCTTAAGCCTGAGAATTTTCTTTTTGTCAATGATCATGAGGATTCTCCTCTTAAAGCCATCGATTTCGGGTTGTCTGTATTCTTCAAGCCAGGTAGGGATAACTTTCTCAATCATGCTTTTTAGAATAATTCTTACTATTACTATAAAGTTGTTATTTGTGACTTTTCTCATAGACAAAAATGTGCCATGGCGACTAATGTGATTATTTGTCAATGGTTTAGTTGAAGACTCATTCCTTTAATGTTTTTCCTTCCCATTTTCAAACATGTCTATTTTGTTACTGACACACTCAAAATGACAGGGGAAACATTCAGCGATGTGGTTGGTAGCCCATTTTATCTGGCACCTGAAATTCTGCAAAGGCATTATGGTCCAGAAGCAGATATTTGGAGTGTTGGCGTGATTGTCTACATACTCTTATGTGGGGTGCCTCCATTTTGGGGTGGTAAGGTTTTTCTGATGTCTAAAAGTTTGATTACATGTTTTCTTATTGCTATATATATACCAGTTTTGACATGTTTCCTGTTCTTTCTTTCTCTTATTAGAAACTGAGCATGAGATATTTGAGGAGGTTTTACATGGTGATCTTGACTTCTCATCAGATCCCTGGCCTAGTATTTCTGAAAGTGCGAAAGACTTGGTTAAGAGGATGTTAGTTAGAGACCCTAAAAAGCGGATAACTGCTCATGAAGTTCTTTGTAAGTTTGGCTACAAACTGTGTGGATAATGATCTATATTACACTATGAGCATTTCGGATTTGATAATAGTTTGTTTGATTTCATGCAGGCCACCCTTGGGTTCGGGCTGATGGAATGGCGTTAGACAAGCCTCTAGATTCAGCAGTTTTAAGTCGGATGCATCAGTTTTCTGCAATGAACAAACTAAAGAAAATGGCACTTAGAGTAAGTCAATTCGATGTCACTAAATTTCATAAACAATCATGATTTGTTTTTGTTTTTTGAGCTTTTGTCATGGACAGTGTGCATTTTTTCTTGACTAACTAAGATTAACTTCTTGCAGATCATTGTTGAGAACCTCTCTGATGAAGAAATTGCTGGTCTAAAGGAAATGTTTAGAATGATAGACACTGACAATAGTGGTCAAATTACTTTTGAAGAACTGAAAAGCTTTGGTGCTAATCTAAAAGAGTCAGAAATTCATCATCTTATGCAGTCAGTAAGTATCAGGATCATCATTGGCTCACTTTTTATCTTACACAAATCAAACTTGGAAATTCTAATTTAAGTCATATACTCGATCCACTTAATCGGTTAGAGGAATCCTCACCTAGTCTGTGTTTTATGTACAACTGATTTATAAATCTAATCTTAGTTCATACATAAACTGTATTTTACAACTCCTTCAATGCTAATCGTACATTGTTACTTTTCATCTGAACTGCAGGCAGATTTTGATAACAGTGGTACAATAGACTATGGGGAGTTCATAGCAGCAACTTTCCATTTCAATAAAATTGACAAGGAAGATCATTTACTTGCAGCTTTCTCATATTTTGACCGAGAAGGCAGCGGCTACATCACTCAAGACGCTCTTCAACGAGCCTTCGAGGAGTTTGGCATTGAAGATTTCCATTTGGAAGAAATGATTCAAGAAATAGATCAGGATAATGTAAGTACATTTTTTTCCTCATAAAACTATCCTATATACATGTAAGTATATATTGTTGGTTGTTACATTATAAGTACTTATGTTGTTGTTGGTTTTTTTGTGTTTCAGGATGGTCGAATAGATTACAATGAGTTTGTAGCCATGATGCAGAAAGACAATGCTGATTTGGATAAAGTATTACATAGTAATAGTTTCAGAGTTGGATTTAGAGAGGTACTACATGTTTGTTAACACACCTTATTATTAAGAAGAAAAGAGAAAAATAAATAAAAAAATTGACTGACTGACTCTATTGTAAATGTGTGAATATATATATACAACTTTTTATGGTCTTGTCTTTTATGTCAGTCTTAACATGCAACTGAACAATTTGATTACATACTAGGCTTTACATGTACATGTATATATATAAATATAAAAGAAATTATTTTACTTCTTCTTTATTATTTCTTTTAAGTACAAAGACACAAAGAATAATCTCATTTTTGATTGATTGGAATGTCATTCACTTAATCAGTTCAAGAAATGCATAGAAAGAAAGTTATTCCCTTTCAATCTTTGAAGAACCCAAAGGACCTTCATAGATGTGTGTCAGTTGATTTTTAGATGTTTCTTCATTTTTAGTACTTGTACTACCGACAAAGAATAATTGGCAAGCTCCAATTCTTAATTATTTGGGAACTTAATTTATGTGTGAATTTCTTGCCTTAAAAATTGTTTGGATGACACCACAGACACAGAGTGACACAGCAATGGAAGAAGTGGTTGGTGGAAATTGCCTTTCAAATGCCATTATTTAACACTAATCATTCCAAAAGCAATGAATTCCCTCTTTTATTTCTCATTTGACTAATATAACACAAACAAAAGAAGAAAAAAAAAAACCAATTCCATTCTTATGTTAAAATAAAATTTGATCTTATTAGGAACAACAACAATATTTATGACTCAGTTTTAGAGTTTATTTTTATTATTTTGTAGACATTTTTTTAATGAAAATTCAAGATGAACCTATGTGGGGTAATGTTTCTTGAGTCAAAACACAGATATGACACTATTTATAAAACCATATATACTAAAGTGGGGGCACTCAATTATATGCTTAAGGACACTTTAATCAGTAGTTATATACATATTTGGGCACTTGAATGGACTTTGAAAACTACCAACTATCATTTGGGCCAAACCCAAATAGGACTTTAAAATTAATAATATCAATCCCAAATAATTTTCAATTATAAGACAGATTAGCCAAAAAGTGGGGAACCAAAAAGTATGGTAAGCTGTTCTATCTAAGAGACTGAAAACTGAAAAAAGAAAATGGAGAAAATGATGTAGTTTGGCCTACTAATTAAAACTTTTTTGTATAATCAGGTCCCAAAACCTCACAAGCTGAAATAGTCCTCAAAATTCAAGTAATAAAAATTAAGGACTGAACAGGCAATTAGACCTTTAGGGATTCAATTATAAGGTACCTTTTCAAATGTATACATTTATTTGTGTGATATACATAGTCATTGATACCCTAATGATAGGACAAAACACAATGAAAATGAACAATAATGTTTCACAATGGGACAATTTCAATTTTCAATGACCAAGAACCAATTGTTTGTTTATTTGGTTATAGACAAAACCCATAGAAAGACCTTCAAGACATCCCATGAGCAATAGCATGAGGTTCATCAGCCATTTGAGAATGCAGTCAATAATGTAATGTGGCCATTCTATTTCTCTCTCAAAAAAATATATATATTTATTGGACCCTTTTTTGCAAATAAGGGATTGTCTTACTCATTGGAATTCTTTGTTAAGAGCTTGAATATGAAGCCTTTATTATTTATTTCTGTTCCTATTTGAGATGAAACGAGGTAGGCCATAGGTCTCAAAGAGACACTTATCTTTTTGTGGGGCCAAGTAGTTTGTGTGCTATCTTTTAGTAATTTGAGGTCCACATGGATGAGAGAGAGATGTTATCTTTACATTAGCAATTTAGCATATAAAATATGAGAAATGTGAAATGGTATAATTGGTGCTTAGTATCTTCTTTATCAGTATCATACTGTTATAGTGAATTAAGTATCATTGTATAACTTAAGAAAATAATTTTTAAGAAATATCATTAATCAATCGTAAGACATCACCTATAAAAAATACTAAGGTACCACTAGTATCCAATAGCAATGCTTATAAAATATACAATACATACACATATTTGCGGTATAAATATTTTATATTTTTAATTTTATACACTTATATATTACATAATAAATACTATATGTTACATTTTTATTATTGTCTTTAATTCTAAATTGGTTAAGTACTAAACTAACACATATCAATTGATTAGTGATTACGGTTGCTCCGATAATTGTTCCAGTAGTTTGTTATGTGGATTATGATTGCGATTTAAGTTGCTCTATGTGCATTTTTATGTAGATTTCCGTAAAAATACAAAATTAAAAAACTGTTTTGAAATGTAAAAATAAAAAAATCTCTAATAATTATTTAATTATAAAAACTAAATAAAGAAATAAAAATATATTTTTATTATTTTTTTCTTGATATTTCAACTTTTATTTATTTTAAGATTATTTAATGATATTTTAAAAAATAAAAAATGAGTTAAACTATTAATTTATTGACATGTGATATTTTCCTTTAGGGTGTGTTTGTCTGTTTGGAAGTAATTACTAGGTACGGTAATTATTAGGGTAGTAATTATACAATTTGCACTATATTTTAAAATGCAAGGTGTGTTTGGACATCAGGTGGTAATTACATATGAATTCCTAATATCTTGTTTGGCAAAATAGTTAGTAATTACATGAGAAAATAATATTTTTTAGTTAATATGAAAAAATTTTAGTAATAACATAGTGTAATTACATCCAATTCTCATGGGGGGCCATAAGAATTGGAGAGTGTAATTGGAACCTCTCAATTACTTCTAATTACACAGTTACAGTGTAATTACATAGTTAGACAAACATGTCAAATTGTGTAATTATCTCAAATTACACACAAATCTAATTACATTGTGGCTTTCCAAACGCACCCTTAATTAAATCAACACTTAATGTAATTAGTAGTAACAGTTGCAACAAAAAAGTAACATATAGTTTATAATTCATCGAAAAAAACATATAATATATAGGTGTGAAACTGAAAAATAATATATTTATACCGAGTAATTATCATAATTAAATAAATTTACATCTTAACAAATAACAATGCATAACAAGATTACTCACCCAACTATCTCTAAAGAGATAACAATGTATTACTAGTAATCTATTCTATATTAATGTGACTTCTAACAAATTTGTTAATTTAATTTAATCATCTAGTTGAGTAACTAATAAAATTCAACTATGCACAAATACGTTTAATCCACTAATATGACTATTTAAGTTTTTAAAAATGATGGTGTAACACTAATTCTTTTTCATTATCAATGTGACTTAAAAAAATTTGTTAATAATGTTGTAATCAATAATTCATTTAAAACCCACATGGGGATTCACCATTTCAATTTATATAATATTCATACAAATTTTATTTGATCACAGAAAACATTAAACAAATAAAATAATCATATATATTTTTTATTTGAAAAAAAAAATCTATAAATTTTCTTGTGCCCACGAACCCAAATTAGCAAATCATGGTGAAATGGACATTTTTAGAGAGAGAGAGGAGGCCAGCCTAGCCTTATGAATACAACGTACCACCCAGAAAATCCCAAGGCCAAAACAAAATTTCAAAGGTGGGGTCTCTAGAAACTGACACGTGGCAAACGATGAGTCCCCACAAAATCAACGGCTGAGATTGGAAAGGGTCGATAAGGCCAGCCGTTGGTGTTGATTACATTCCTCCTCCGCACGTTTTTACAGCTCACGCGCGGTTGTTGGGCGTGGTGGGGTACGTGTCCAGGTTGGCCAAACGTGAGACCAATCATGTTCGTTGGTCTCGCCACGTCAGCAAGAAGGACAACACCACCACCTGCGGCTCCAACACACATGAACCATTCCCACGTTCTTCCACAGTGGCCTTCCGTTGTTTTCAATCATTGGTTTCTCTCACTATTTGACCATTTTACCCCCACTCAACAGTTATTGTTTGTTACCCGTGTTTGTCTTTACCATAATACCCTTACTTTGAGTTTATTTTTAAAAAACAAAATAAATTAATTTCATACTTATCTTTCCTTTCCTTCTACCTAATCATCATTATAAAATTAATTAGAATAAGTGCTCCCAAATTTTGGGTTTCTTTTCTTTTTAGCTTCATTGTTTGGTATTGATAAGATTTATGGATTCATAGTGTGATCTTAAAGAGTTAAATCACCAACTATTTGAAAAAGACTCATTTTTCTAACTACTAATGAAAAGTGAGAAATGAGCATAATTGTACTATGCTCGGATGTTCTAGTAGTATTTTATTTTTAGGTAAATAATTTTTTTTTTTGGGTATGCAGAAGAAAAAAAGAAAGAGTTGATTTGGTTTATAGTTCAAAAAAGAGAAACATTCCATTGCAAAAAATAAAAGAAAGGAAAAGCATATGGTAGTTTTTCCTTACAAAACATATTTTTTTCTCCTTTTGTTGTGTAGATGAAAGATTCAAAATTTGATTTAAATCTTGATGCTTCAAGTTGGAGCACCAAACTAACATTTTTTTTTCTTTCTAATCCGGCCATGAAAATAACTATCTATAGGACCCCTTTTAAAACAATTAATACATCATAAATTCTTAACACAATACAACCAAATATTAAATTTTTATTTCAATAAAATTATGTTTGAAAGTTGGATTTTAATAGAAAATGAGAGAAGTAAGAAAAATATAAGAAAAAAAAAGCGTGGAAAATATTTAAAAAAGTAATTGTTAAAGTTTTTTGAAGAAATCATGCAATTTATTAATAGTAATCTGCAAACCAATCGACACATCTCCCTATCGGAAACACAACCAAGATTAGAATCAGAAAAATAAACCAACTAATGGACTACCTAATTATCGGATTGTTTAACAAAAGAAACTGAAAAGCAGTATCATAGTTCACCTTAAGGACACCTATAATCAGTTTACTCCGCTGTTCAAAAACCACAATAGTAGATCTATTGCAGCAGGTTCATTCAAGCATTTAACTTGAGTATTCAACTATTGTGCAAGATACGTAACTATACAACTACCATATGCTTTTCCTTTCTTTTATTTTTTGTAATGGAATGTTTCTCTTTTTTGAACTATAAACCAAATCAACTCTTTCTTTTTTTCTTCTGCATACCCAAAAAAAAATTATTTACCTAAAAATAAAATACTACTTGAACATCCGAGCATTGCACAATTATGCTCATTTCTCACTTTTCATTAGTAGTTAGAAAAATGAGTCTTTTTCAAATAGTTGGATTTTAATAGAAAATGAGAGAAGTAAGAAAAATATAAGAAAAAAAAAAGCGTGGAAAATATTTAAAAAAGTAATTGTTAAAGTTTTTTGAAGAAATCATGCAATTTATTAATTGTAATCTGCAAACCAATCGACACATCTCACTGTCGGAAACACAACCAAGATTAGAATCAGAAAAATAAGCCAACTAATGGACTACCTAATTATCGAATTGTTTAACAAAAGAAACTGAAAAGCAGTATCATAGTTCACCTTAAGGACACCTATAATCAGTTTACTCCGCTGCTCAAAAACCACAATAGTAGATCTATTGCAGCAGGTTCATTCAAGCATTTAACTTGAGTATTCAACTATTGTGCAAGATACGTAACTGTACAACTAACAAACCCTTCAGCCGCAGAGAACTTATTATTCCCAACCACTAACAATAATTTGATGGTGAGACATTGAAAAATAAAAAGATGAACTAACAACGGAATAAAATAAAATAAAATCATGTCACAGAGATAAGACTAATGGCAGTACCTTAAACAAAAGATACTCAAAACTATATCACAGAGACAACATTAATCGCAGTAGCAAAATTATAAACTCTGAACAAGCCACGTCTAAGCTCAGGAAAGACTGGAGAAAAAAATAACCTCACGTGGCTAAAGATTTAGGAAGAGAAACCTTAGCAGACAATATAATTATATCAATCTCTATGAAAGCTATATGGTTTGGTAATAGGTGGGGTATCCATATGGATAGCTTGAGTTTCAGCTCAGGATGAAATATTGTTCAATGATTTCTGGATGCTAGCTTTATTCCTTTAGAGGAGTACAATCTAAAGAGGGAGTTCATCTCTTTTTGGAATTACGGTTTGTGAATCCCTCTGGTGGTAAGAAATAAAAAAATTCATGAGGATCGATTATTGGCTCCTAGTGATTTATTGCTGGTTATAAATTATCGTGTTGATGAGATTGTGAAGATGCATAAATCTAAGGTTACGAATTTCCCCTCTGAACCCTTATCTTACCCTAGGGTTCTCCCTTTGATTGAGAGGCACCAAGTCTTGGTTAACTTTGATGGTTCTTTTGTAGGTGTCAAAGGGATTGTTGGTGTAATCATTTACAGTGCAAATGGTAAGGTCTTGGAGTTTAAAACTGATGTTTTCAATGCTTCTTCAGCTTTTAAAGTTAAGATTCAGGCTGGGATTCTTACAGTGCAGTTTGTCATGGAGAGTAACTATATGCATCCAGTGTTTTTATCGGACTACCAAATCTTTTATGCTGCTATCGCAAAATTTCTTAATGTGGTTGCCAATGATCTAGCCGTGTGAGCTAGATTGTTTGTTTTTTCTAGTTATCCTTTCCCAAGGGAGTTAGCACCCCATGTTACTAACATCAATTTTTCATGTTTTAGTATGAAAGTAAAGTTAATTCACCAAAATTTTTCATATCATAGAAAAATTGATTTTTTTTTCTATATTTTTCTTTCTCACATAGTTTAAAAGTTTGATGCATCCTTAAAAAAATGAGAAAAAAGAAATATTTGTTACTGTTTTTTTTTTTTATATACATAATAAAAAAAAACCAACTTACCTTTGTTTCTCAGAATTTTTGCTAAGAAATGACAAAGTACATTTCAAAAAACTAATCCTGTCCTTGCCCGGCCGCTCCCCCTTAAAATTTAGAATTTAAAAAACAAGGTCTACAGTTAGAGGGGTATTTTAGTAAATTCGGACTGCCATTGTAGTCAATCTCTATCCACTTCGTGATGAAATAACTCTCTCAGTCTCTCTCTCTTTCTCAGACTTCGTATTTGTCGAAGCAAAACCCAGAGAGAAGTTGTATTGTATCACCAACTCTGGTAGCTTTCTCTCTCTAAAGCTTTCAATTTCTAACTATCCATTTCAAAACACTTCAACTTAAACCCTTCACCAATCACCACTGCTCTCTCTCTTCACTCTTCTTCCAACTCACTCTTTTTCCACTGCTTCAATTAATAATAATTCACTCTACTCCATCATTCAACCCCAACATTTTATTTTTGTTCTGATTTCAAACCATAATCCATTTCTAATTCACTCTTTTCTTTCTTGTTATAAATATTTCGACCTAAATCTCCACAACCTAATTTCGGAATCCACCCACTAAACTTGGTAGGTTCTTCATTCTCTTGATCTATGGCGGTTACTCACTTACTCTTATGTTTTTTCTTAACCGTCTTACTGCTTTTTTATTATTGGTTCTGTTGATTTTTCATATGGGTATTGGGTATCTTTTATTGTTGTCATTTAATTTCATCTGGGTTTGTATTAGATTGATGAAAAGTATCGATCTATGGTAGTTCCATGAATCTTTGATTTGTTCTTTTAGAAAAATGTAGTATAAAAGACTACCCAGAATCTGAAAATTCATTCTTGGAACGTGTTAGATTGACTATTGGATTATTCTTTAATCTAGAAACTATGACTTGATCCAGAGAGAGTGAAATTTTGGAAGCTATACAGAATCATCTAAGGATTGAACTTTGCTTTTTTAGGCTTTTGGAACTATGTAAGCATTGTGATATAATTCCTTGTTGTAAAGCAGAAAATCTGTATGGCTAATTTTCGTTGTCCTCGTTTTTTTTTCTTTTTTCTTTTTTAATGTTAATTCAAGCTTAGGCGATGCCACAAAAATACACTAGTTTTTCTTTCCAAGAAGAATATTTTAGAGATATTTTTGTTTAAGGAAATAGAAGAATATGCTTCTTCTTCCTTCTTTTCATCTATTTTTCTAGCTTAAAGATATAGCATTGGATTCTTGTTCTTGTATGGGGGGCACCACTCAGATGTTGATGTTTTTGACCTGGTTATCTTGATCTTGTGGATCTCATGTTTTAATATTTTAAAGTTTTTCTCACCTTATTTTCTGGTTCTATGTTTTGTACCTTTCTCACTAAATCTGCTTTCTTTCTCTTACATCAACTAGTTTTTTTTTTTTTTTTACTATTTTGTATTTCTTTGCCCAAATTACTATCTAAACCATCTTTGTTAGCTTATATGGTTCGAACATCACACGCTTGATGATATTTCCCTTTGATTTTGTTTAAGCATTTCTTCTATGGAATCTGAAAACGGGGTCAATTTGGAAGATGAGAAATGTGTTGTTGAGGGAAACCAAGTTGAAGAACCAGTGAATAATTTGGATAATGAGGGCCAGAATGCTGATCTTGAGGATAAATCTCTCACCATGAATGGAAAATCTGAACCTGTGGCAGTCACTGCTGATGGCGTAGATTCTGCAGGTGAGGCGGTTAAGGCCTCTGTGACTGCTCCACCGAGTAAAAATTCTAAAACTACAAAGGTAAACTGTGGCTTAGAATAAAAATGTAGAAGTTCTCTTAGCTTGAGCTCTGCTGTCATCATTTTGATTAGTCTATTGTGTGGACAGGATTCTCATGCTTCAAACAATGGTTCCTCTAAGAACAGCAAAATTATTAAGGAAAAGATTTTAAAAAGCACCACTCAGTCCTCTAGAAACCAGAAAGGGATTCTTTCTCAGAGTTTTTCCTTCCCAGCTAGAGGAGCTCGGGCTGATGGAATGAAGAAAAGTGTGGATGGGCTACCTGTGAAAAGAGAAACCAAACAAGCTCGAGCAAATGGAACCAAACCTGAACCTTCTTTTGCCAATGGAACAGTCACTTCATTTTCTTTAAGTCGCCCAAATAGGCGTTCAACTGTTGCAGGAGTACAATTGAAGGAAGGAAACAAACCTAATGGGGCTACTTCCCGGAGGGCTACATTGACATCAATTCCTAGCAACAAGCAATCTACAGTAAGAATCTTTTCTCCATTTTTTGGTTAATTTTCTCTTTTGTCTATGCGATTTGGTTTGCTACATTTCTTTATTATGTGACTTATTGTGTGATTTATATCTTTTTGGTATTAGTCTGGGAAGATTGGCTCTGTTAGTGAAACTGCTAATGACCCTTCATCTGAAACCTCATTGTAAGTTACCATAAACTTCAACTACAAGATTTTTATGTTCAATTGCCCAATTGTAACGAAAATTATAAATGGGGTACCTGTACTAACTCATCTTATGCCTTCATAAAAGCACAGCATAACATGAAAATTCTATTTTCTTAAAAAATTAATAAATTAATGAAAGAAAAGAATTTGTGATATTATTCTTACAATTTTTGCTGCTACATATGCAGATCAATTGATAACAGCTCAGTTCCTGTCACAGCAGCACAGCAAATAAAAGAGGAGGATGATACATACTCCACTACTTCGTACGATCCAAGATGATTTTGTCATTTGATGTTCCTCTTTTTATTGTTTGAACCATTTCTCCATTTGTTTTGCACTCAGCCTTTTGTGTTACTGTGTACTATCATCAGAAGTACAACTGGTGGTCGGAGAAGCAATGCTGCAGGATTTGCTTTTAGGCTGGATGAACGTGCTGCAAAGCGGAAGGAGGTAATTAACATTGATTTCTTTATCTTTTTCTTCGAATGGTCTAAATACATGCTTAAAGAGTTAACTAGTGTCCTGCTCATTGTTATTTAGTTCTATACAAAGCTTGAGGAGAAGATTCAGGCCAAGGAGGAGGAAAAATCTACCTTACAAGTGAAATCGAAGGTGTTGTTGGCACTAACAAGTTGAAATACTTGAAGTTCTTTATCTCCTATTGTGCATTTTTATTTAATGTTTATATATATTATGCAGGAAAGCCAGGAGGCTGAGATCAAGCAACTGAGGAAGAGTATGACATTTAAAGCCTCCCCAATGCCAAATTTCTATAAAGAGCCACCTCCAAAAGTTGAACTTAAAAAGGTTGCAAAGACTTTTAAGACCTGAACCCTATTTGATTATTAACATATCAGTAAAAAATTTAGAGGAAAGAAAAGGCATAACTTTAAATCTACAAATTATTTCAGATACCAACTACACGTGCGAAATCTCCCAAGCTTGGAAGGAATAAAATCTCCAATCTTTCAGTGAGCAACTCTTCTGAAGGAGGTGTTTCTTTAGGCCAGCCTCTGAACCAAAGCCAGAACAATGGGAACAAGGGGTACGAAAAAGAAGTTACAGAGCCAAAGAAACCAATCAAGAAGTCACAAGCTAAGGTTCATTCTCAGGAAACTGTGGCTAATAAAATCCAGCCAAAGCCCATCAAGACAAAGAAAACAAAATCAGTTGGCAAAGAAAGACAAATTCAGAAAGAAGCCATACCAGAATCCGAACAGTTGAATGAGAAAATAGACCAAGATCCTGAAACAAATGTCACCGGTGAGAACATTGATCATGTACTTGTTGTGCCTGCTGCTCATGAGATCATGCCTCAGGAAGTTACAGTGGGTGTGTGAGGACAAATTTTCTGATACATCATTGTGTTTATACTTTTGAAAAGATGCTATGTTAAAGCTCCAAATTGTTGTGAATATAGCGGTTATTGAATCACTGGTGAAAGTGTCATTTATTTGTTACTTTGATGGTTAATGTAATTACTGGTGTGCTTTATAAAGTTATAGAATCATTATTTGGGAACTTTTTGAAGTGTTTTTGACAAAACAAAAGAGTTCAAATTTCTTGTATTTGAGTTTTGCATCACTTTAGACCTTTCCTACGTCTCTAAGTCGTATGCATTAATGATTGTAGATACTCCTTTGTTGACTTCTCCCATTGTATTTCTTTTTATGTTTGGAAAAATAGTGTTCCAACCAGGTGCCTGAGACTCTGGCATGTCAGACTGCTGGGGTGGACATTGTTGAATCAAATGGTTGCATAGGCAATATTACAACTCAGAATTGGATTAGGCCATTGATGGGTTGCTATAGAAGCTTTCAGTAAACTATTTGTGCCTCCATTGTAATATTTCGCTCGGCCTTCTCCTGTGCCATCAGGCCATCAAAGCAAGCTGTTCATTGACGACGCACTCTTTCTCTTGGATATTGGATTGCTTTGCTCGTCATCAGTTTGTCGGGGGCTCATGGCAGACGCTAACTTCTAAATGCTAAAATCTACAATCAATCGAGGTCGAAAATTTTCGTTCACAAACAATTTGTAGACCAAACAACGAGTAATGAGGGAAAGTTTGGGAACACCTAAGAGGTGACCACCTGAAGGCACTTAGACAAGCAACTCCATAAACTTGCAGTTTAATTTCCAATAAATAATCAAAAAAATGTTTAATAAACTATTTATCTCGATGTTTAAACTTTGATTTATGAAATGATTATCGTTATTGGAATTGAGATTTGAGAGCAAGAGTAATGGAAGTGTGAGAGTGAGTAGTGATTTTTCTGTAATAACAATATATTCTAATGATTGTCTTCCTCTTTTAGAAAAGACTTTTTTGTAAGCCTTCAGAGAACATTTTTTTTGTTGTATTTGTATAAATCAATATTATTTTATTTTATGCATTGAAGTATTTTTTTTTTTTTGTAAGTTTATATAATGTAAGCAAAGAAAATATTAGATTAGGTGACTGACTGCTGTTATTTTTCATAATTAGATGCGATTACAATAGGTTCCGTTTTAAAAAAAGGAACACTACTAACAACTTTTAGAATACCTCCAACGTAACTTTAAATGTTGAATTTGGTGCAAAAAAATAAATTTAATATATTACTATATCTTACACTGTTATACAGTATGTGTTACAGTACACGGCATATATGTCGTACACTGTAATTATGATATTTTTATTATTATTATTTTTATTTTATATTTGTATAATAATATTTTCTATACATATATTTATTACAAATTCTACAATGTAATTTTTAAAAGAAGTTTACCGATATACTCTTATCTGTTTCAGCATTCGGGAAATTTTTTTAATCAATTATTCTTTCATGCTCGTATTATCGTATATGTATGTTGTAGCTATTTGAGACATCTTGTAAGATTTTGAGAGATTCAAAAAAAAAAAAAATTAGCATGCCAAAAATAGGATTCAAATAGTCTATTACACGTGTAACTCTTTTATACACATGTGAAATAGACTATTTAATATTATTTTAATTTATATTATTACATGAAATTTGATATTTTAATTTATAGAGTTTTAATAATTTATAGTAGAGTAATTTATGGCATAAATACTTAAGTTTATCTTTTCAGTTGCAAATAAGTACTTAAGTTTAATTTTTGGCGGTAATAATCCTTAAGTTATATTTATGAAACTCTGTAGGTAACTCACCGTTGAATGTTAAGTCATTATCCACGTGTCATTTTTTTATTGGTATATTTAAATTAATTTTAAAAAAAAAACTAAAAATTCAATGACTTGGACCAATCAAGGATTGCCACGTGGAATTTACTTAACACTTAACAGCTAAGTACCTACAAAAATTTTAAAATTATAATTTAGATATTATTACCGCTAAAAATTAAACTTAAGTATTTACTTACAGCTAGAAATTAAATTTAAGTATTTAGGCCGCAAATTACTCTTTATAATATTATTGTCACGTAATTAATTAGAAGTTTCATTTACATTATTAATATAATAATTGTGATGATTTTAGTAAATTAATATAACAATAAAATGAATATTTTATTTTATTAAATAAAATTTAATAATAAAAAATATTATTTTTAGTGTAATTTTATTGTAACCTAAATGAGTTTTTGACACTAAATTTAAGTATTTTGTGGCAAAAAAAAAGGAAATTTTATTTACACCCCAAAAATGTTTAAAGACACCCCATTTTAATAATTTTTATTTTATTTAAAATTAATATCTTTAATTATACTAAACTTTTTTAACTTTTTTCTTCCAATTCATATTCTTAAAAAATATACCTATCAAACAAAATTAAATTATATTTTAAATATTCTGGAAAAAAAATTAAAATAAAAAATTATATGAAATTTTCTTAGAAAAAAATAAAAAAAAATATACATGAGTTAGAAAAATTATGAAAATGAAATCAAAATAAGTATTGAAATTAACATAAAATAATGTGAAGAAAAAAATTTAAAAAAATATTAAGAATATTTTTTAAAAATTATTTAAGTTTATATTTTTTTTAATAATGGGGTGTATTTATAAGTTTATGAGGTGCAAATAAAACTCCCCCCAAAAAAAATTGGTGTTGAGATTGGAGATGCCGGACCTTAATTGGCTAGTTGGTTGTCCTTTTGGAGCATAAGTCAACTTTTTGGGCATTCAGATTAGTTACAACCCAAAATATAATGGTTTAGGCCCAACATTAATAGGCTAGTGAATGTCTTTGGGCTTCTTTTTACAGAAATGCTCAGCTTTAAAGGGAAAATTTAAAAATATAGATTAAAAAAATAACATAAAATAATATTTTTTTTTTAAAAAAAAAAATATAATTATTTCTTTATATTATTTCAGTATTTTATAAAAATAATACGAAACAATAAGAAAACTATATAAAAGTAACAGAAAAATAATATCCATACAAAAACAAAAAATAATATACAAATAATAAAAAATCAATAATAAATTAATAAGAGTAGAACATAAAAATATATAAAAAGACCATATTTTCTCTAAATAAAATCATAAAAATATTTAAAATTTCGTAGTACTTTTATGTTTTTTTTCGTTATTTTTGTATATTTGTGAAATAATTCCCAAAAAATACATAAAATATGTATCCGCTAGACACTTGGCAGTTAGCTTACCAACTACTTTTACCGTGGGCATGATAATGGGAATTTTTTAGGAAAATTTACATGGTATACTAACTTTTGTCATTTTTTTACAAAAATACTATCAGGCGGTATTTTTTACCTTTTTACTGTGTTTTTTTTATAAGTTTCATACTGCAGTATACTGTGTTAAGTTTTCACTAGTGTTCTACTAGTGTTTTATGGTTGTTCTACTGTTGGTTTGAGCTGTTCTGTTCTATGTTCTACTAGTGTTTTATAAAAACACAGTATTTTTGAAAATATTTCAGTGTGATAGTATTTTTGTAAAAATTAACTCAAATTCTAGTATTTTTGTAAATTTCCCAATTTTTTATAGTTTGAGCAAATATTATATGAAAGCCCAAGAATATGTAATTTTCAAAAATTACAAAAGTTCAGAGTAATTTCTGTAAACAAAATTTTCAAAGTTTTAGCAATACAACTTTTTTTTAACTGAAGTTTACAAATTCGTAATTAAAACTTAGAAGTTTATAAACATATATCACAATCTTGAAAACAATATTTATCAGGACATTTTCATTTTTATGTTTTTTTAGCAAAGCTTACAAAATATGCGGAAACAGTTTAGTTATCTTTCCCATATTTTTTTTTAAGGTAAATATTACTTTGGACTTTGTGTTTTACATAAATTATTAAACGGATATTCTATTTTGTTAAATGACGAAATAGATCCTGTATTTTTCAAAATTGTACAAATAGGACCTTGAACTGATTTTGTGTCAAAATAAAACTTAATAATAATCCGATCTAGAGATGTCATGACAAAACTAGTTACATTTTCTGTATTTGTTCGTAATAAAAATTGTCTAAAAGTTGGTTATATTAAAAAATAAAATTGTTGAAAATTGAGCTCATGGTCTTATTTTTACCATTTTGGAAAATATAAGGTCCATTTTATCATTTAGAAAAATAGAGGGTCCAATCAGTAACTTTTGCAAAATACAGAGTCCAAAATAGTATTTACCTTTTTTTATTATTATTATTACTACACAAATTGTATTAAAAAAAAACCCAAAAAATGTATAATTTTCACTATTTAAAGACTAAATAGAAAATGAAAACCATAGCAAGTGACCCTAAATTATATTATAACACTATGTAAGTAAATGTTCTCATTTCAAAACTTGTAGAGAAATGATCATTTGACACTATTTATTATTTATATTGTCTTTTGTCGTATAAAAAAATCAATAATTTTTTTTTTCCATATTTTTTAAAATTAGAAGCAAATTACTTAAAAATTATGATATATCTATATTAGTTTTGTTAATTTTTTTTTTTGTTTTAAAGTTATGTCGATTTTTTTTTTAATTTGCTATATTAGATAATATTTATTTTTTATTTTGCTATGTATAATAGTGGTATATAATTTTGTTAGCATAATACAAATATTTTAATGTCTGTATATAATTTTATTGGCATGCTACATATATTTAATTATTATTTTTATATATTTTAATTGTATGATATATTATTTATTTTAAATAATATTTAATTAGTTTCTATTTTATTATAGGGATATTGGCGGCTAAACCGCCTGAATTTTACGGTTTGTAACACTTAACCACAAAAATCGAATTTTAGCGGCTAAACTACCTAAACCGTGGTTCCGTTTTGCTCTGCACACCTCCGTCCAAAAATCAGAGTTAAGTGCCACGGTGGACTGTCCACTTGTACACGTGGAAAATTTTTAGTGGTTCACGTAATATTAGTTTTAAAAAATAATTATAAATATTTTACAAAAATTAAAAAATCAAATTAAAAAAATATAATTTTTTTTTTACTTTTTTTTTTCTCTTTTTCTTTTTCTTTCTCTTTTTTCTCGATAGAATCCCCTCCCTTACTGAACTATACTCTGCTTCTGTAGTTGACAAAGACACTGTTGGTTGCCTTTTGCTACACCAAGACACTACTCAAGATCCAAGTTTGAATACATACCCAGTAGTTGATCGTCGGGTATCATGATCTCCAGCATAATCAGCATCGCTGTAGCCAACGATCTTGACCTCATCACCTTTCTTATAGAAGAGACCATAGTTAATTGTATCTTTGACATACCTCAGTATTCGTCGTACTACTTCCAAATGTGGCTTCTTTGGTTGCTGCATATATCGACTTACTACTCCAGCTGCATAAGAAATATCTGGTCGAGTTAATGTAAGATAGATTAGACTTCCCACCAGTTGTCGGTACATTGCTCCATCTTGCAAGTCCTTCTTAGCATGAGCACATAGCTTAGCATTGGCTTCCATAGGTGTTGAGATGGGCTTACACTCAAGCATTCTAAATCTTTGCAGTAAATCTTTAGCATACTTTTGCTGACAAAGAAATAAGCCTTCCTTAGTTCGGTTAACTTCTAATCCGAGAAAGTGTTTCAATTCTCCAAGCTCCTTCATTTGAAAGCGTACTGATAGGTTCTCTTTTGTTTGATAAATTTCTGTGTTGTCATCTCCAGTGATAATGAGATCATCAACATATACCAGAGCAATTGCAATTTTTTCTTCCCTTACTTTGACGAATAAGCTTGAATCTGCATGTGCCATGGAATATTCGCTTTCTACTAAGAACTCAGAAATCTTTCCATACCATGCTCGTGGAGCTTGCTTTAATCCATACCTTTTTCAGTTTGCAAACATAGTCGGGATGTGCTCTCTCCTCAAAGCCTCTTGGTTGCAACATGTATATCTCTCGGTCCAGTTCTCCATGTAGAATGGCATTCTTTACATCCATTTTCCATAGTCTCCAGTACTGTTATAATCTTAGCGATTGGGCTAAATGTCTCATCATAATCTAGCCCATACTGTTGAGAGAATTCTCGAGCAACTAACTGAGCCTTGTATCTCTCAATTGGATCGTCAGGACGAATTTGTACCTTGTAGACCCATTTGCACGAAATGGATTTCACTTCCTTCGGCTTTGGCACCAACTCCCAAGTCTGATTCTTCGCTAGCGCACTTATTTCTTCTTTCATAGCTTCTAGCCACTTGGAGTTTACTATGCCTCTTCATACGACTCTAGTTCTCTAAACTTTTCTTCTTCAGCTACAGCTAGGGGTGAAAATCGCTCGGTTATGGTCAGTTTTTAAAATTTTATAACCGACCGGTCGGTTACGATTTTTATTTTACGAAAACTGTAACCGACCGTTTAAAAATTATAACTGTATAAAACAGACCGTACGGTTTTTGGCGGTTTTCGGTTTGGCGGTTTTTGGCGGTTTTGGGCGGTTTTTGGCGGTTTTGACGATTTTTTGGTCAAACTATTTTTTTATTTCAAGAACCGAAACCGATCGCCATGTCAAAAAAACCAAAACCGAAACCGACCGCCAAATTCGGTGATGACGTGGAACCGAAAATTCGGTTACGGTCTGGTCGGTTTGATGGTCGGTTTTGGTTTTCCGGTTTTTATGAACATACTGTTGGAAATTATTTTACCAGGATCTTAGATCTACTCACAAGTATGTTGATTAACACCCTAAATATGAACTTTCTAAAACGATAAAATAAACACATATAAAGTTTAGGAAACCTTACATTGGGTGCAGCGGAATTAAATGACTCCTTCCGTTCATATATCTAGCCCTTGATTCCTTTCTGTAGCAGAGCATTATCAATATCTGAATCTGGATCTCTTTCTCTGAATCTTTGATGCTGAAACTCCTTCTTGCTGAAAGTCTTTCTTCACGATCTTCCTCACTATGATTGAGGTATCACTTGCTGTGTGTGGGCACTACTCATACACTAAGGATTTCGAAATTCAAGAGGGAAGAGAAAGAAGAAGTGGCAGCTAAAGATAGGGAGAGAGAAAGGCTCAGGTTTTTCTCTGAAGGAAAAATAGAAAATTTAAGTGTAATTTTCCTGAAGCCTTCACTATCTATTTATAGCATTCCACTAGGGTTAGGTTTGAATTATTTGGCATTAAAATAATAAAAATATCAGAGGGAAAACCCTACAAAAGTGGCCGGCCATGCAAGGTGGATTTGGGCCTCACTTTTTGCAATTTTGCAGTTTTATCTTTTCTGCATCTGATTTTCTCAAAAACGCCAATTTTCTAATTCAACCATTTAAATGCCAATTCTAACTATTTAATAACTATAAATAATTATTAAATAATATTGTCATTTATCATATTTATTAATTGAACCATACAAAGTATCATAATTAACAAATATGCCCCTAAAACTCTTTCTTTACAATTTCGCCCTTACTTAGTGAAAAATTCACAAATAGACATAGTCTAATTTGAGAATTATAATTGATTAATCAAAATCAATTACATGAGTCTTACAAGCAATATTATCTCAACTAGTGGGGGGACCATGGGTCTATATAACCGAGCTTCCAATAAGTAGATCAAGAATTTAGCACTAAAATTCACTAACTTATTAATTCTTCGTTGAATCCACGCATAGAACTTAGAATTGCACTCTCAGTATATAGAATGCTCTATATGTTCCACCATATAGACACATCATTAGTTATCCATTGTTATAATCCTAATGTGATCAATGATCCTCTATATGAATGATCTACACTGTAAAGGGATTAAATTACCGTTACACCCTACAATGTATTTATTCCTTAAAACACTTGACCCCGTATAAATGATATTTCAGCTTATGTGAAATGAGTACTCCACCATTTATGTTCGTTTGGTCAAGCTCGAAGGAGATCATCCTTTGCTTACTATTCGCCAGATAGAAGCTATAGATTCCATGTTCATGATAGCGCTCCCACTCAATTGCACTACCGTGTTCCCAAAATGTACGTATCACCCTGACCTAAAAGTAGGCTTAACTAACAAATCAAAGAACACGAATAGCCTTTCAAGATTGAGCCTAATCATAACAGGATTAAGAACATTTGATCTAGGATCAACTTGGCGATATTGACTTGAATAGATTTTACGGTAAGTTTAATTAAATCTAAGTCAAAGTTCAATATCGGTCCCTTCCGATGCATACTCCATGCATCCAACCTGGGCTTTACTTTAACCAATGCTCTGGAAAGAACATAGCACTTCTCCAAATGCAAGTAAACTCTGTTGTAGATTATCATATCAGTAAAACCCTATGTCTGATAAATCTAGGAAACTTTATTCACATAGTCATGTTTACTTTCCAATGTGTTGACGGTACAATAAACAGGATCAAGTATGTGAAAAGGGTTTCAGATGAATTTATACATTATGTACATATAATCATGAAATAAATCATGTGAACCATGCAACATTAAATGTTATTTCTGATCTATATTAATAAGTAAATCTGATTATATTGAAATGAGTTTTATTTAGGGCATAAAACCCAACACATACAACAACATTAGCATATTTTGGATTTGGCTTTCGCGCTCTTGTTGATCTTCAAAGTTCTGGTTGGCTATCATCATGTCCTTCTCTTTGATGCACCCCTGTTTGCCATGAATTCTGAGGTGCCTCATCCTCAGTCTTTTCTTCTTCATATGTATCTTGAGTTGATGGTAACTCAACAATTCGCTCCCCCATTTTCTTTTGCAATTCGTCTTCCATTTCTTTAAAATCTGGTAATGCTTCCCTTTGCGATGACCACCATGATGATGCTGTTGGAAATATTTTACCAGGATCTAGATTTACTAACAAGTATGTTTCATTAACATCCTAATATGAATTCTAAAACAATGAAATAAACACATATAAAGTTTAGTAAACCTTACATTGGGTGCAGCGGAATATAATGACTCCTTCCGTTCAGATCTCTAGCCCTTGATTCCTTTCTGTAGCAGAGCATCACCAAGATCTGAACCTCGATCTCTTTCTCTCATTCCTTTGATGCTGATTCTCCTTCTTATTGTTTGGAATCTCCTACAGTCTTACACACTATGATTGAGATACCACTTGATGTGTGTGGGCACTCACTCATTCACTCAAGGATTTCGAAAATCAAGAAGAAAAGAAGAGAGAAGGTGGCGGCTAGAAGATTTTCTGTGAAGGAATGAGATGTATCATCTTTTTCCTGAGGCCATCACTACCTATTTATAGGTAACCACCTAGGTTTAAGTTAGAATTATTTGGCATTAAAATAATGAAAAAATAAATGATAAAAGCCTACAATAGTGGTCGGCCTAGGCTTTGGATATTGGGCCTCACTTATGCAATTTTGCTGTTTTATCATTTCTGCGTCTTATTTTCTCAAAAACGCCAATTTTCAAATTCAACCATTTAAATGCCAATTCTAATTATTTAATAAATAAAAATTAATTATTAAATAATATTGTCATTTAATATATTTATTAATTAGACATATAAAGTCTCTTAATTAATAAATAAACCTAGAATCTCTTTTCTTTACAATTTCGCCCTTGCTTAGTGAAAATTCATACACTAGACATAGTCTAACTTTAGAATTATAATTGATTAATCAAAATCAATTAATTGAGTCTTACAAGCAGTATGGTCTCAACTAGTATGGGGACCATGGGTCTATATATCCGAGCTTCCAATAAGCAGATCAAGAATTTATATCTTAATTCACTGATTTATTAATTCTTCGTTGAATCCACGCATAGAACTTAGAATTGCACTCTCAGTATATAGAACGCTCTATATGTTCCACGATATAGATACGTCATTAGTTATCCATTGTTATAATCCTAATTTGATCAATGATCCTCTATATAGATGATCTACACTGTAAAGGGATTAGATTACCGAAACACCCTACAATGTATTTTATCCTTAAAACACTTAACCCCGTATAAATGATATTTCAGCTAAGTGAAATGAGTACTCCATCAATTATTTTCGTTTGGTCAAGCTCGAAGGAAATCATCCTTTAGTTTCTATTTGTCAGATAGAAGCTATAGATTCCATATTTATGTTAGCGCTCCCACTCAATTGCACTATCATGTTCCCAAAATGTACGTATCACCCTAACCCAAAAGTAGGCTTAACTAAAAAATCAAAGAACATGTATAATACTCTTAAGATCGAACCTAAACATATCAGGATTAAGATCATTTGATCTAGGATCAACAGGTGATATTGAATTGAATAGATATTACGGTAAATTTTAACAAATCTAATCAAAGTTCAATATCGGTCCCTTCCGATGTATACTCCATACATCCGATACTGGTAAACTTTGCCAATGCCCTGGAAAGGACATACCACTTATCCAAGGTGTAAGAATACCAATCGCTGATTATACCATGTCAGTCTAAATCCAGTGTTCTGACAAATCAGGGAATAAACTTTTGAACATATAATTAAGATTATATTCCACTGTGTTGACAACACTATAATCATTAACAAATTCATATGTTCTGGACTTAAATAGAATTCATACATTATGTACATATAATCATGAAATAAATCATGTGAACCATGCAACATTAAATGTTATTTCTGATCTTTATTAATAAGTAAATCTGATTATATTGAAATGGGTTTTATTTAGGGCACAAAACCCAACAGATGCCTCATCGAAGACCACATTCCTTGATATATAACACTTTCCAGTTGTAGGGTCGCAACATCTCCACCCTTTCCATTGGCTGTCGTATCCCACAAAGATACATCGTATTGCCTTCTTGTCAAATTTGCTACGTAGGTGGCTTGGCACGAATACGTAGCACACACAACCAAATACTCGAAAGTGAATTATTGCAGGTTTACAACCCCACAGGTTTTCAAAGGGTGAAACGAATCCTAACTTAGCCTAAGGAAGCCTATTAATTACATGAGCTGCTGTCTTCATACCTTCAGCCCAAAATCTTCCTGGAACATTCTTTGCATGTAGCATGCTTCGACATGTTTCTGCAAGATGGCGATTCTTCCTCTCAGCTACTCCATTTTGTTGTGGCGTATTGGCACATGTGAATTGATGGCGTATGCGACATTCTCGAAAATACTAAAACAATTCATCTGAGGTATATTCACCACCGTTGTCTGTTCGGAGGCATTGGATTTTCTTGCCGACTTCTCCTTCTACTATTTCTTTAAACTCTTTAAATTTTGAAGAAGTTTGGGATTTTTCTTTCATAAAGAAAACCCATACGTACCTTGAGAAGTTGTCGATGAATGTTACCATGTACCGCATGTCTCTGATTGATAGTTGTTTGACTCGCCCAAACACGTCAGAATGGACCAACCCCAATGGTGCTTTGGCTTTGAACTTTGAATCTTCATACGGTAATTGATGCGCCTTACCGTATTGGCAGCCGGCACATACGGTCTTTGTGCTGACCTCGAGTTGAGGAAGACCCTTCAGCATAAACTTCTTCATCATCACCTTGAGTTTATGATAACTGACATGTCCTAGCCTTGCATGCCACAAATCTGTTGTTTTATTCTTCTGAGTCTTGTCTACATAAGGCGGACTCTGCTGACATTACATAGACAGACTCTAAGCGTTGTCCTCTCATCATCGGTGTTCTAGAGATTTTAAGATCTTGGTAGATCTTGACATCTTGAGGACCGAATACGACATGGTGGCCTGTCGCCGTAAGTTGCGCCATTGATATCAAGTTTTTCTTCATCCCAAGTACATGGTAAACATCTTAGGGTGAAACTTCTTTTGGGCTGAATCGCAGCGTGATTGTTGTTTTACCGATGTGCGCGATCGGTAATCTTGACTTGTTTGGCTGTCACCACTACACGAACACCTTTATATTTCGTCATGTCTTGCAGCTTCTCTTCATCTCCTGTCATATGATTTGAGCAGCCAGAGTCGACTATCCAATCATTATTGTAGTTGATCTTTCCCGGAACAGAAGCTATCAAAGCTAAATCTTCTTCGTCCACTACGAATGATGCTTCTACATCCCATTCTTCATCGATTGTCTTTTCTGCATTTGATGTGCCGGCATTGCCTTCTACAGTTTTCTTCTTGAACCAGCAACTTTTAGCCATGTGGCCATATTTTCCACAATTGTAGCATTTTCCATAAAATGTATTGTTATTCTTTGATTGACCACCTCATTTGTCTTTATTCTGGGCTCCCCCTATTTGGGAGCTCCTGTTGGGAATTATTTTACCAGGATCTTAGATCTACTCACAAGTATGTTTATTAACATCCTAAATATGAACTTTCTAAAACGATAAATTAAACACATATAAAGTTAAGAAAACCTTACATTGATGCAGCGGAATAAATGTCTCCTTCCACTCAGATCTCTAACCCTTGATTCCTTTCTGTAGCAGAGTATAATCAAGATCTGAGCCCGAATCTCCTTCTTCTTCAAGCTTTGATCCTTCACAGTCTTCCAATCTATGATTGAGTTACTGCTTGCTGTGTGTGGGCACTTACTCGTTCACTAGGGTCACGAAAAAGATGAAGGGAAAAGAGAGAGAGAGATTTCGGCCAAGGTAGAGAGTGAGGAAGGCTCAGTTTTTCTGAAGAGAGAAATTTCTGTCAGAAAGCTAATGAAAGCATGTGTTGTGAATGAGCCATCACTTTCTATTTATAGGCAACTACTAGGTTTAGGTTTAGAATTATTTGGCATTAAAATAATGAAAATAATAATTTGAAAAATCTAATTAAGTGGCCGGCCTAGGTGTTGTAATGGGCCTCACTTAATTTTGCAATTTTATCAAATTTTATCTCTATTTTCTCAAAAATGCCAATTTTCCAATTCTAACCTTTTAAATGCCAAAACTAATTATTTAATAATTAAAATACATTATTAAATAATATTGTCATTTAATTTAATTATTAATTAGACATATAAAGTCTATTAATAAATAAATAAACCTAGAAAACTCTTTTCCTTACAATTTCACCATTGCTTAGTGAAAATTCATAAAATCAGACATAGTCTAACTTTAGAATTATAATTGATCAATCACGAATCAATTAATGAGAATGTTCTCAACTAGAATGGGGACCATGGATCTATATGCTGAGCTTCCAATAAGTGAACCAAATTTACCAAGTAAATTCCTACTTATTAATTCTTCGTTGAATCCACTTTCTTAGAACTTAGAATTGCACTCTCAGACTTATATAGAGCACATTGTATGTTTCACGATACCAATATACTATCTCATTTAACCATTGTTATAATCTTATTGTGATTTAAAGATCCTCTATATAGATGATTTACATCGAGATGGGATTTCTTTACCGTTCTCACCCCTCAATGTATTTTGCCCCTTAAAACACTTAGCTACCTGTAAATGGTGTTTAATGATCTAATAATTAGTCAGTTAAACAAGAGCTCATCCATTTACTTCTATTTGCTAAGCTCGAAGGGAATCATCACTTGACACATACACCGTGGAAATTTATAGATTCCATATTTATGTTCGACTCCCACTCGATCACTATCATGTTCTCGAAATATACGTATCACCTCGACCCGAAAGTAGGCTTAACTAATAAATCTAAGAACATGAATAGCACTCCCGAGTTGAGCCCAAGCATATCGTGATTTAGATTCTTTTAATCTTAAGATCAACTGCGATATTGACTTGGAAAGATATGTATAACGGTAAGTTTGTAATATCTTAACTTAGTTGCAATATCGGTCCGGTCAATGTATACTCCATACATTCGAAACTAGTATACTTTACTAATGTCTGGAAAGAACATAACACTTACTCCAAGTGTAAGTATACATCATCGGCCGATTATCACATTAGTGTAAATCCAATAACAACCGATGAAACGAGGGACCAAAACTTTTGATTCATATGATCACAATCACATTCCACCGTGTTGACGATCCGTAATTGTGAATAAACATATGATCCGGATTTAATCGATTTTGTGTGTATGAATGTAATAAACATATTAAACATATTAAACCATTAGCATGTAAAATTCATGCAAACATCAATCACTTCAAATTTCTTATATTGATAACTAATCAGATTGTAAAGAGTTTTATTTAGGGCATAAAACCTAACAAACTCCCACTTGCACTAATATAAAACTCATTGTGCAAAATAGGTCAATACGATGTCTTGATCTTGAGATCAAGTGTAGTATATTTGAATCCACCCAAACTTCGGAAACTAGTTCATAAATATTCTTATGAAACATCCTTTACTATATGCTTTACTCATCAAGGGAATCTTGAAATCTTTCTTGTTTTAAAAGTACATGCAGATTAACGGAAGACATATCTCTCATATTTTAAAATATGTAATTGAGATAATACAGTGTAGACTTTTCTTCAGTGATATAACTTTCTGGTATTTTCGAATAGACCAAGTTATAGTTCTTCTCTGGTAGAGCTTGAATTATTATACAATAATTCCTCCACCCCCAAAGTAAGCACCATCTTATAGAAATCGAAATTAGATGGTGAGATACAAAGACAACTGATACACAGTTCCTTAATATACGACATATAGATCACTTTCATAAATCCTTCTTGAATATCTTCTAATGTTCCTATTTGATTACATCTCGAGATAGCTCCCACTCAATAGCGGATGTACGGTTAAATAATACTTTTAACCTGCGATTGTTTGGAGAGTTACCTAGTTGTGAATTTTGTATTAGTACGAAACTTTAAGTCAAGACTAAGTCATCAACATAGCAGATTTAGTATTTGAAGTGAAAAATACATGCCAGGAGAGATTAAAGTAATCAAAATTAAGATACCATAAAATTTTATGAGGATTAAGAATTCTTGGTTCAAGTCATTCGAATGAATTTGAACTAGAGTTCTTTATCTTATTCTCATAATGCGATAAGCTATACCTATCCATGTGAATGGTTAGATTTGCTTTTCAGTAGTGTTCTTAAGTACCTATCACAAGTATCAACCTAATGAAGATGGGTATAGAACTTTAAAATTCTCCCACTCAATTAAGGTAGTGTGAAACTTTAACAAAGAACTTTCAAAGGTATCATACTTTTACTTACACCAGTAAAATCGAAATGGAACATACAATCAAGATCAAGAATTTATATTGACAATAGCTGACTCATTATATTACTTCTATGTTTAAACAAGATATGTGTTTCATAGGGAATCGTGGAATAGACTCCACCCCTAAGAATATACATATAGGGTACTATGGATAACCTCCACCCCTAAGTATATAAAGATTATGATCCACCCCTAAAGGTTGTAAAGATCATGATTCTCTAAGTGTGATAGAGTTTATGTGGAGTTGAATACTATCCAGAGTTCATTAGATATAAAAGATCGTTGAACTGCATAGTTTTCTTAACTTTTCTCCACCCCTATCAGATCATAAGATCCTTTTATTAAACAAATTCTTAATAATTGTATGAGAATTAACAATTATTGATAAACATAGAAATAATTTCTAGTGTTTATATAATATAACTCTATGAAGAGTTGAAAATATTATAGAATTTGCATCAATAATAAAAACACTTACACATACAAACATACAAATATAATGTGGTAATAATTGATGAAGATAAATTAAATGAAGCTCAATCTCATTAATTGCAATAGGGAATTTCGAAAAAAAAAACTTTATTAATATTAAAAAAAAATGTATTGCAACAATATGAGAGAAACAGGGATAAATATCCCTAACTAAAATTTGAAATCCAAATTGTTTTAAACCAAAACAATTAATTCAAAAAATTGAAGAGCTTCATCTTCATCTGGACGATTTCACCCTTGGTCCAGCTTGCTGATCCAACTCAATTGAGTTCAAGTAGCTTGGCCTATAAGAAGAAGAAAATAAACAAAGTTTAGTCCAGAATCATAAATCCAATTGGATAATAATTCACTAAAACTCTTAAAGTTTATTAATGGAAATACCTTGTTTCTTTGCAAGAAGTTTAGGACACTGGGGTTTCCAATGACCTTTTTCATTGCAGTGGAAACATTTTCCTTTAAGTGTAGCATCACCAGAAGGAGCAGCCTTTTTCATGGCTTTTGTTCGCTTCTTGGTGTTCTTCCACTTCTTCTTCGATTTTGGCTTTGAAGCAGGCAACATTTCACTTGGGTTTCATCGTCCCATTACCATTACCAGGATTATGAGGTTTACTCCCTTTCTTCTTGGGTCCTCCAATCAAATTTTCATAAGTTTGAAGGTCATTGACTAATTCATGAAAGTCAATTTCCTTCTTATTCATGACATAATTTGATGTGTATGGTAGAAATGCTGGAGTCAGGCTATTCAAGATAAGACTAACTTGAGTAGCTGCTTTGTCCATTTCAACACCATGATCTGGGCTTCTTGGAAATATTTGGACATGAGGAGGACATGATCACGCACGTTTTGATGAGGTTCCATCCGTGCGTTAATGTACTTCTTAGTCGCGTCAAAGCGTGGTGAAGTGATGCCTTACCAAGAATAGCTCATTTAACTTCGTCATAACTTCGGCGACCTTCTCGGTTTTAGAAAACCGAGTTTTGAGGGTGTCGACCATGCTAGAAAGCATAAAGTATAGAGCTTTGTCATTTGCTTTACGCAACGCTCATACTTTTCTTTCACAGCTTTGGTTGCATTGTCCCCAGGCACTTCAGGTGACGGCTCAGTTAAAACAAACAAGGCACTTTCTCCTATGAGAGCAATATTAATGTTCTCATTCCATTTATTAAAGTTAGATCCATTCAGCTTGTTTTCGATCCAACAGTGATAACATGGGATTCATTTTGACAAAACAGGATACTACAAAATAATAGAAATCAACAAATATAAATTAATAATGGTTTAACACACAAAATCAATTCAGAAATTATAAGCACATAGCAAGTAGGAATGATATGAGAAAATACTTAAAAAATTCAATCCTAAATAATTTCCAAGGTTTTCAACAAACTGATATCAGTGTCCTAGTTTAGGCGAGAGTCAAAGCTACCATCCATTGAATAGAGTTGTCAGCTCATCTAAAATATTAAACATTCTAGCAACCTTTTATTCGATCAAGATCAGAATCCAGCGTTGTCCCGTTTAGGCGAGAGTCAAGGCTATTCTATCTCATGAGCTTCTACCATTGTTTCGCAATTTGCAAGTCAAATATGGTCGCCACCATTAGGGTGATCTATACCATATAAAACACTTACAAACCACTTATCATGCGAGATTAAACGGTGCGAAATTGCTAATGAACGTTCCTCCATTAGGGAGGATTACTCACTAAAACAAACGCGGTGTAAAACCCACAATGGAGATCGAATATCTTAATAATAATAAAGCTCATTGTTTAAAATGTATTTTCTTTATTATTCTAATAAATAAATCTCATTAAATTCTATTTAAGAATTAAAATTCAAAAATAAGAATTTAATATAATATTTATAAAATTATACTTAGATGGTGATTGAAATAAAATTAATTATTTCCATCTTAGTAATAATTTTAAATATAAATATTAAGGAAATTAATTTAAGTTGAATTAAATAAATAATTAGCAACTTAAAAATTTCCTTTGAGAATATATTTATTGGGTTCGAAAATTTAAAGTATATAAAAATACAATTTTCGAAAATAATAAAATAGAAAAGAAATACTTCAAGCAAAAATATCATCTATCTAGATTTTCTTTGACTAGTTAATTCAATTTCTAATAATATATACATATATTTTAAATTTATTTATTTAAATTAATCAATTAAGTGAAAAAATCATTGATTGAAGTTGGTCCAAGAATTAATTAAAATAAATAATTAATTTACAACTCAATCTATTTTTCAAAAATTCGAAAATATTGCATAATTAAAATGCAAATTTCGAAATTGATTAATAAAATAAAGAAAAATATATATATTGAAAATTATTTAAATTTAAGTTGAAAAATTAAATTTCAACCTAAAAATAATTTTCTATTTAATTAAGTGTCATGAAAAATCAATAAATATTTAAGTATCATGATGAAAATCAACTTAGATATTTAGATTTTTCAAGTTAATTAAATGTATTAAATTCAAGAAATAAATAATTAAGTGTAGAGAAGGCTTAATTATTAATTTCTATTTAATACTATGAAAAATATACTTAATAAAATTGTACCAAAATTAATTATTTAAATAATTAATTTCACAAAAGTATAATATTTTCCTATTTAAATATTAGAAATAATAAGTAATTAAAATTACTATCTAGAAAATATCTTATTTGTCTAAGTATCTTTTCAAAATTTGAAAAATATCTAATTTAAGTTATATAGAAAAAAATCTAAAACTTAAATAATTTCAAATCTAGATTTAATTAAATATCACAAATTAAGTTAAAAGCAATTTGAAGATATCTTTTGAAGTTAATATTTGAAAAGATATTAACCAAAAAAAAATATCTAAGATATTCTATTTCAAGTTAATATTTGAAAAGATATTAACTTAAAAAATATCTTAAGAATCTTTAATAACTAATGCCTAAGATTCCTCAACTTGATTTAAAATTTAAATCAAATATTCAAATTTAAGTTAGTTAAGAAAAATCAGTTGATACAACTAATTTATAACTTAAATAGGAATATTTAATTAAATAAAGCTCCGAAAGAATCTTAGTTAGTTAAAATTCTATATTTAATTAAATACGAAAAAATACAAAATAGTTTGTCTAGAAATAATATCTAAAACTAAAAGTGTTTTTCTTAAAATTAACTTTAAAATATTAAAATGAAAAATAAATTTTCATATATTTTAAAAGTTAATTATGTTGCTAATTCAATTTTATTAGGTCAAACTAATATAATTAACCTAGTACGATTATTTAAATCGTGCAAATGGGCCTTCACAATTGGGGTAGTTCATGTGAGGGGGTGCTTTGGAGTTCGATGTCGTACCCACTTCTATGGCACCAACTCTCACACTAAAAGAGAGGAATTTAACCTTAAAATGAATAACTGTTATTAATTGAATAGGTCCAAAAACTAAATGGACCTAAATAAAATCTATCATGGTGTGACATTTTATTTAGCAACAACCTATATGTATCTATATTAAAACAAAATAAACATATAGGCTCACACAGGCACACTTTGGATGGATCCTATCGTATGCAGGTCATACACGGATGAAAGAAGGTTGTAACAATTTTACATAATTATTAACTTGACCAGGGAGCCATCGGATCATTAGATCTGGCAAAAAGTAACCATGGCTATTTGCGAATCAAGTAATAATAGGTTTTTAAAACTTACACACAAGCTAAAAACACATACTCATATGAAGTTAGGTATGGATAGTTGGAAGTAGGATTTATTTAATTTTAAATAAATAATTTCGAAAAATAAATAATTAAAAAAAATATTTTAATTAATTTCGAAAAATAAAAAAATTTTAATTAATTTCGAAAATAAAATAAAAATGAATTTAAAATTTCAAAATTATTTTAAAAATAAATATTTAAAATTAAACCTACTATTTGAAAAATTAGGTTTCAACCAACCTAAATATCATTTCAAAAATTTGCTAACTACTTTTAAAAATTAAATGTTATTTTAAAAATAAAAATTAAATAAAAATAGAAAAGATAAATAAAATATCTTTTCAGATTTTTAAATTTAATTTAAATAAATAAAATAACAAAATTTAAAAGTTAGCAAAATATCTTATATCTATTTAAAATTACATGATTATAAATATCTTATTTTAAATTTAAATAAGGTTAAAATATCTAAAAAGATTAAAAAAAATCTTAATAGATAAGATATTTTTAAAATATCTTAAAAGATAAGATATTTTTAAATATCTTAAAAGATATTATAAATATCTTTAAAAGATATTATAAATATCTTAAAAGATAAGATATTTTTAAATATCTTGAGAGATATTATAAATATCTTAAAAGATATTTTAAATATCTTAAAAAAAAATCTGACCTTAAATTTAAAAAAAATATAATCAAATTTAAAAATAAGATAGATTTTTTTAAGCAAAAAGATAAATACTAGTTCTATTCAAATTCAAATTATACTAATATCTTGAATTAAATTAAAAAAAAAATTAAATTAATTCAAAATGATAATTAGAATTGAATTAGGAATAGTGATAGTATATATATAAAACCATACAAAAAATTGGAAGTTAATTCCATGAAAAAGTATGAAAAATTGAAGAAAATTGAAAAAATTCGAAACTGTACGGACAGTTCTGCGATCATGACTATCATTGTAAACCCCGATTTTGTCAAATCTTCAAAAAATCATAACTAATTCAAATAAAATCCAAATTGAGTTCTGTAAAAGGCTAACTTGCTTAATTTTTTCCATACTATCCAATAAAAATAATTCCAGAATCGAAATAACAATTATTTTTCACGAAAATTTCACAATCATCAATCAATCATCAAATAACACTCAATACAACATGATACCATCCAAAGAACATACAAACAATCGTTTTAAAGTCCAAATTACATGTAAGTAAATCAATTACCATGGCTCTGATACCAGTTGTTAGGAATTATTTTACCAGGATCTTAGATGCTTTCACGAAGTATGTTTATTAACATCCTAAATATGAATTTTCTAAAACGATAAATTAAACACATATAAAGTTAAGAAAACCTTACATTGATGCAGCGGAATAAATGTCTCCTTCCACTCAGATCTCTAACCCTTCATTCCTTTACGCAGCGAGAGTATAATCGAAGATCGAGCAGAATCTCCTTCTTCTTCAAGCTTTGATCCTTCGCGGTCTTCGTCTATGATTGTCTTTAACGTGTGTGGGCACTTACTCTTTCACTAGGGTCACGAAAAAGATGAAGGGAAAAGAGAGAGAGAGAGATTTCGACCAAGGTAGAGAGTGAGGAAGGCTCAGTTTTTCTGAAGAGAG
Source organism: Cannabis sativa (assembly GCF_029168945.1). NCBI lineage: Eukaryota > Viridiplantae > Streptophyta > Magnoliopsida > Rosales > Cannabaceae > Cannabis > Cannabis sativa. The sequence goes on from NC_083608.1 coordinate 19,586,146, forward strand.
AAATTTCTGTCAGAAAGCTAATGAAAGCATGTGTTGTGAATGAGCCATCACTTTCTATTTATAGGCAACTACTAGGTTTAGGTTTAGAATTATTTGGCATTAAAATAATGAAAATAATAATTTGAAAAATCTAATTAAGTGGCCGGCCTAGGTGTTGTAATGGGCCTCACTTAATTTTGCAATTTTATCAAATTTTATCTCTATTTTCTCAAAAATGCCAATTTTCCAATTCTAACCTTTTAAATGCCAAAACTAATTATTTAATAATTAAAATACATTATTAAATAATATTGTCATTTAATTTAATTATTAATTAGACATATAAAGTCTATTAATAAATAAATAAACCTAGAAAACTCTTTTCCTTACAATTTCACCCTTGCTTAGTGAAAATTCATAAAATCAGACATAGTCTAACTTTAGAATTATAATTGATCAATCACGAATCAATTAATGAGTCTTACAAGCAGAATGTTCTCAACTAGAATGGGGACCATGGATCTATATCTTTGAGCTTCCAATAAGTGAACCAAATTTACCAAGTAAATTCCTACTTATTAATTCTTCGTTGAATCCACTCTTAGAACTTAGAATTGCACTCTCAGACTTATATAGAGCATATTGTATGTTTCACGATACCAATATACTATCTCATTTAACCATTGTTATAATCTTATTGTGATTTAAAGATCCTCTATATAGATGATTTACATCGAGATGGGATTTCTTTACGGATTCTCACCCTCAATGTATTTTGCCCCTTAAAACACTTAGCTACCTGTAAATGGTGTTTAATAATCTAATAATTAGTCAGTTAAACAAGAGCTCATCCATTTACTTCTATTTGCTAAGCTCGAAGGGAATCATCACTTGACTTCTATACAGGTAGAAGAGTATAGATTCCATATTTATGTTCGGCCTCCAACTCAAATCATACTATCATGTTCTCGAAATATACGTATCACCCACGACCCAGAAAGTAGGCTTAACTAATAAATCTAAGAACATGAATAGCAATACGAGTTCAACGAAGCATATCAAGATTTAGATTCTTTTAATCTTAAGATCAACTACTGATATTGACTTGGAAAGATATGTATAACGGTAAGTTTGTAATATCTTAACTTAGTTGCAATATCGGTCCAGTCCAATGTATACTCCATACATTCGAAACTAGTATACTTACTAATGTCCTGGAAAGAACATAACACTTACTCCAAGTGTAAGTATACATCATCGCTGATTATCACATTAGTGTAAATCCAATAACACTGATGAAACAGGGACCAAAACTTTTGATTCATATGATCACAATCACATTCCACTGTGTTGACGATACTGTAATTGTGAATAAACATATGATATGGATTTAACTGATTTTGTGTGTATGAATGTAATAAACATATTAAACCATTAGCATGTAAAATTCATGCAAACATCAATCACTTCAAATTTCTTATATTGATAACTAATCAGATTGTAAAGAGTTTTATTTAGGGCATAAAACCTAACAGCTCCCATGATGACTATCCTTGTCATCATGTTTTCTAGAATTTCTACTAGCATTTGGTCGGGGTCGTCCTTTCTTATCTCTACTAAAGAGTGCTTCTTCATCACTCTTTAATGAGACTCCAAACGTTTGCTTAGCTAACGCTTCTTGGTCAGCTAGCAAGTTTTCTAACTCAACAAGAGAAGGTTGGCTTGGCCAACCTTCTCTTGCAGCAATAAAAGTTTTAAATTCTGGCCTTAATCCATGAATAATAATTCTTCTAATTCTAGCATTTGACATGCCAGCACAAGAGTCTAATGCAGAGATTTCACGACAAAGAGATTTTACCTTGGTGAAGTATTGGTTGATCGTGATGTCGCGCTGCCTAATTGAGAGAAGCTCATTCTCCATAAGCTGCAATCTTGTATCATTCTTCTTGGTGAACAGCGATGCAAAAGTATCCCATGCTTCCTTCGGTGTCTTCGCCGGCCCAATGTGCGCTTGTTGAGTTTTATGCCCTAAATAAAACTCATTTCAATATAATCAGATTTACTTATTAATATAGATCAGAAATAACATTTAATGTTGCATGGTTCACATGATTTATTTCATGATTATATGTACATAATGTATGAATTCATTTGAAACCCTTTTCACATACTTAATCCTGTTTATTGTGTTGTCAACACTTTGGAAAGTAAACATGACTATGTGAATAAAGTTTCCTAGATTTATCAGACACAGGGTTTTACTGATATGATAATCTACAACAGAGTTTACTTGCATTTGGAGAAATGCTATGTTCTTTCCAGAGCATTGGTTAAAGTAAAGCTCAGGTTGGATGCATGGAGTATGCATCGGAAGGGACCGATATTGAACTTTGACTTAGATTTATTAAACTTACCGTAATATCTATTCAAGTCAATATCGCCTAGTTGATCCTAGATCAAATGATCTTAATCCTGTTATGATTAGGCTCAATCTCAAGAGGCTATTCGTGTTCTTTGATTTGTTAGTTAAGCCTACTTTTAGGTCAGGGTGATACGTACATTTTGGGAACACGGTACTGCAATTGAGTGGGAACGCTAACATAAACATGGAATCTATAGCTTCTATCTGGCTAATAGTAAGTAAAGGATGATCTACTTCGAGCTTGACCAAACGAAAATAAATGGTGGAGTACTCATTTCACATAAGCTGAAATATCATTTATACGGGATTAAGTGTTTTAAGGATAAAATACATTGTAGGCTGTAACGGTAATCTAATCCCTTTACAGTGTAAATCATTCATATAGAGGATCATTGATCAAATTAGGATTATAACAATGGATAACTAATGATGTGTCTATATGGTGGAACATATAAAACATTCTATATACTGAGAGTGCAATTCTAAGTTCTATGCGTGGATTCAACGAAGAATTAATAAGTCAGTGAATTTAGGTTATAAATTCTTGATCTGCTTATTGGAAGCTCGGTTATATAGACCCATGGTCCCCACACTAGTTGAGATAATATTTCTTGTAAGACTCATATAATTGGTTTTGATTAATCAATTATAATTCTCAAATTAGACTATGTCTATTTGTGAATTTTTCACTAAGTAATGGCGAAATTGTAAAGAAAGAGTTTTAGGGGCATATTTGTTAATTATGATACTTTGTATGGTTCAATTAATAAATATGATTAATGACAATATTATTTAATAATTATTTATAGTTATTAAATAGTTAGAATTGGCATTTAAATGGTTGAATTTGAAAAATTGGTATTTTTGAGAAAATAGAAATAAAATTTGTGAAAACTGCAAAATCCAAGTAAGGCCCATTACACATCATGGCCGGCCACTTGGGATGGTTTTTCAAACTGATATTTTCATTATTTTAATGCCAAATAATTCAAACCTAACCCTAGTGGAATGCTATAAATAGATAGTGAAGGCTTCAGGAAATTTACACTTCACTTTCTACTTTTTCCTTCAGAGAAAAACCTTAGCCTTCTCTGTCTATACCTAGCCGCCACCTTCTTCTCTTTCTTCTTCCTTGAAATTTCAAAACCACTTAGTGTTAGAGTAGTGCCCACACACAACAAGTGATACCTCAACCATAGTGAGGAAGATCGTGAATAAAGACTTTCAACAAGAAGGAGTTTCAACACTAAAGAAGGAGAGAAAGAGATCCAGGTTCAGATCTTGATAATACTCTGCGATAGAAAGGATACAAGGGTTAGAGATCTGAACGGAAGGAGTCATATTATTCCGCTGCACCCAATGTAAGTTTTCTAATACTTTATATGTGTTTATTTCATAATCGTTTTAGAAGTTCATATTTAGGGTGTTAATCAACATACTTGTGAGTAGATCTAAGATCCTGGTAAAATAATTTCCAACAACTGGCCTCAGAGCCATGGTAATTGATTTTCTTACAAGAAATTTGGACTTAAAACGATTTGTTTGATGTTTTGGATGGTATCATGTTGTGTTGAGTTTTATATGATGATTGATTGATGTTTATGAATTTTCGTGAATCATATTTGAAATTCTGTTTCTGGAATTATTTTTAGTGGATAGTATGGAAAAAATTAAGCAATTTACTTTTTTACAGAACTCAATTTCGATTTAATTTGAATTAGTTATGATTTTTTGAAGTTTCAAAAAATATCAGGGTGACATCACTAAGACACGCGCGCGCGGATGGCCTAAATCCTCGGCCAGACGCGTGTTAGGACAATTTTTTGTCCGAGAACACGCGCATGGGGTGTCTGAAACCCCATTCCGCGCGCGGAAATGCTGCTGGGCTCCTCCAGGGCCGAGATTCCTCGTTGTGCACCCTTCTCTGCACGCGCGGACAGTATGCTGAGCATACTGTCCGTACAACTCGCAATTTTTTTGTTTTTCTTCGATTTTTCATGCTATTTCATGGATTTAACTTCCGATTTTTTGTGTAGTTTTGTATTTAGACATTTACTATTCCTATTTTAATTCTAAATATCATAATTAAATTAATTAATATTTTTTTTAATTTAATTCATGATATTAGTGTAATTTGAATTTGAAAATAGTAAATATCTATCTTTTTGCTTAATTATCTATCTTATTTTTAAAATTGATTATATCTTATCTTATTTTTTAAATTTAAGGTCAGATATTAAATTTTTTAAATTAATTTTTTTTTTAAATAATTTGACCTTATTTAAATTTAAAATAAGATAACTATAATCATGTAATTTTAAATAGAAGTCAGATATTTTGCCAACTTTTAAATTTTGTTATTTTATTTATTTAAATTAAATCATAGAATCTGAAAAAGATATTTATTTATCTTTTTTTTATTATTTTATTGAATATTTAATTTATAAATAACATTAAATTTTTAAAAGTAGTTAGCAAATTTTGAAATGATATTTAGGTTGGTTGAAACCTAATTTTTTAAAATTGTAGGTTTAATTTTAAATATTATTTTATTAATTTCGAAAATGTATAAATTTTATTTTATTATTATTTTTTTTCGAAAATAATTTTTTTTTATTTAATTATTTTTTTCGAAATTTAATTATTTAAAAATTAAATAAATCCTACATCTAACAATCCAGCTAACCTTGTTGCAGGAGTATGTGTTTTAGCTTGTTTGTAAGTTTTTAAAACCTATTATTGCTTGATTGCAAATAGCCATGGTTAACTTGTTGACAGATCCAATGATCTGATTTTAACTCATGGCTCCCTTGGTCAAGTAAATAATTTGTAACAGGTATATTTACAATCTTCTTTCATCTGTGTATGACCCAGCAACATGATATGATCCATCCAAATTGTGTGCCTGTGTGAGCCTACATGTTTAATTTTGTTATAGATGCATATAGGTTGTTGTTGCTAAATAAAATATCATAGTTTTTTGATAGATTTTATTTAGGCCCATTTAGTTTTGGGCCTATTCAATTAATAACAGTTGTTCATTTTAAGGTTAAATTCCTCTCTTTTGGGCCTTGTGTGAGAGTTGGGAGCAATAGAAGTGGGTACGACATACTGAACATAGCACCCCCTCACATGAACCACCCCAATTGTGAAGGCCCATTTGCCTGATTTGAATAACTGTACTAGGTTAATTAAATTAGTTTAACCTAATAAAATTAATTAGCAACAAAATTAATTTCATTTATTTTGAAATTAATTTAAGAAAACCATAGTTTAAAGAATTTTATTCTAAGCTAAACTATATGTATTTTCTTGTATTTAATTAAATATAGAATTATAACCAACTAGATTCTTTCTGAAGCTTAATTTGAATTTTTCATTAAATATTCCTATTTAAGTTGAAAATTAGTTATCACTAACTAATCAACTTCAATCTGAATATCTTTTGAATTTCAAATTTTAAAATTAAGTTGAGAAATTTTAGGAATTGGTTATTAAGATTCTTTAGATATTTTTTAAGTTGATATTTTTTCAAATATTAACATAAAATGGAATATTTTCAAATTAAGTGGTTACAACTTAATTTTTTGATATTTAGTTAAATTTTAATTTGAAAAATATTTAAGTTCTAGATTTTTTCTAATACAACTTAAATTAGATATTTTTTCAAATTTTGAAGAAAAAAATACTTAGTCAAATAAGATATTTTCTAGATAGTTATATCTAGACTACTTATTATTTCTAATATTAGATAGGAAAATATTATACATTGTGAAATTAATTATTTAAATAATTAATTTTGGTACAATTTATTTTAAGTATATTTTTTCCTAGTATTAAACTAGAGATTAATAATTAAGCCTTCTCTACACTTAATTATTTATTTCTTGAATTTAATACATTTAATTAAATTGAAAATTAAATATCTAAGTTGATTTTCATCATGATACTTAAATATTTCTTTTTCATGACACTTAATTAAATAGAAAATTATTTTTAGTTGAAATTTATTTTTTCAACTTAAATTTAAATAATTTTCAAAATATATATATTTTTCTTTATTTTATTAATCAATTTTCGAAATTGCATTTCATAATGCAAGATGATTTTGAATTTATCTTGAAAAATAGATTAAGTTGTAAATTAATTATTTATTTTAATTAATTCTTGGACCAACTTAAATCAATGATTTTTTCATTTATTGATTAATTTAAAATAAATGAATTAAAGTATATTATTAGAAATTGAATTAATTAGTCAAAGGAAAATCTAGATAGGTGATATTTTTGCTTGAAGTATTTTTCTAAGTAATTATTATTTAAGTATTTTAAAAATATAAAGTTTTTATACTTTCTTTTTCAAAATACAATAAATATATTCTCATGAAAATTTATTTTGGGTTGCAAATTAATTTAAATTAATACAACTTAAATAATTTTCTTAATATTTATATATCAAAATTACTACTGAGATGGAAATAATTCAACTTATTTCAATCACCATCTAAGTATAATTTTATAAATATTAAATTAAATTCTAATTTAGAATTTTCATTCTTAATTCGATATTTAATGAATATATTTTATTTTAAATAATAATGAAAATACATTTAAAAGAATGAGCTTTATTATTAAGATATTCAATCTCCATTGTTGGTTTTACATAGCGTTTCTTTTAGTGAGTAATCCTCCCTAATGGAGGAACGTTCATTAGCAAGTTCGCACCGTTTAATCTCGAAAGATAAGTAGCTTTGTAAGTATTTTATATGGTATGGATCACCCTAATGGTGGCGACTGTATTTTACTTGCAAAATATGAAACAATGGTAGAAGCTCATAAGATAGAATTGCCTTGACTCTCACCTAAACGAGACAACGCTGAATTCCAATCTTGATCGAATAAAAGGTTGCTAGAATGATTATCATTTTAGATGAGCTGATAACTCTATTCAATGGATGGTAGCTTTGACTCTCGCCTAAACGGGACACTGATATCAGTTTGTTGAAAACCTTGGAAATTATTTAGGATTGTATGTTTTAGTATTTTCACTTGTCATTCCTACTTGCTATATGTTTAATAATTTCTGAATTGTGTATGAATTTATATTGAACCATGTTATTTTCTATTATTAAGTTGTAGTTTAATTTCGAATCTTCATTGTTGGTCTAACTTGGTTTGTTTATCTAATGAGATAAATCCCTAATGGATTTTCACCATTAGACATACATAATAGTGTTAGATCTCGAAAGATAAATATTGTATATGCGACATCTAGCTGTTCATCAATTGATGACACCTTAGACTAGTATTTTTACAATATGAAACAAGAAGATTGTATAAATAAGATTACTTTGACTCTCGCTAATCGGAGCATCATTGGATTCTTATTTAAACAACGAAATTATCCTAATTCCTCTTAGCTTATTCATTTCGAATTAGCTCCATAACATATCATTGGATGAATGGTCTATAAATCATTTAATGTCATTCTATTTTCTCTTCAGAAATTAAATGACGAATATGATTATAATCCCGAAATTCTATTCCAAAATGATATACATCCTCAATCTTAGAAATCTCCTACTTGTATGGGTAAATTTGACTTAGAGTTTAAATTAGTAGTGGTGGTCCAAGAAGAATTACTCATTATATTTGGTATAAATTTAAGTCTTTGACTTTAATTTTAGATTCCAAAGAGAAATTTTCTTATATTTCTAATTCCAGAATACAATACAGTTACACTTTTCACAAGTGTTTAATAACCATTTTCTATCATTGGTTTCAAACTGTATGGAATATGAGTTTAATATTCTGTGACCATGATCCACTTGTACTATTCTATGAACTCATTGAAGTAACTAAACCTTAAGTCATCAAAACGACACAACCACATTTTTATCTATGGCATTTGTATCTTGTTCATAGTGGTTTTGACTAGATCAATCTCTGCAAAGAGTTAATATGCCTATATCCACTGAAAGTTGTTCATCTCATTCGTATATGGATGTACATTCAGGGGTGGATATGAGTTTTTCGTTGTATTCTTAAAACGATAACTCTAGATTATACCTTATGCAAAGAAATTTGAAATGTTTGAAAAATTTCTGATTTCTAGCAATGGTGATTAACCATTAAGGTAAGTGGTTAAAGATCTTGCGAACTGATAGGGGTGGAAAAATAGTTAGTAGATATGCAGTTCAAAGATCATTAAATTGATTTTTGAATTATATCCAAACTTACCTACCCAGAAATTTCGATTTGCATATTGATGATTAGTTACTAGTCATTGCCTAAGTCCTTCTATGGTAATACAATTTCAGAATGATGCAATGGTAAATCATTACTAGATTCATGGATGACCTAATCAAAATCTTAAGAAAAGCTAGAACTGTTAACCATGGTTTGCATGTTTGTTAGCTATTCTAAGTGATTAGGGGTGGACCATCCCATAGTCAATAGATAAGAAAGTGTTTGTTTAAACAAATTCAACTTTTCTAAGAAAAATGACTAAGTCTGAAAATAAAGGAGATATTTTTCTTGATTCCAAAAGTGTTCTATCATCTTATTTGACATATGATGATCCCACTGCCTCTGTTGTCTTGTCACAACCAAAGAGGTGAATACCATTTAGTTTTCTTAGACATAATTCACGATACCTTGTCGTAGTGGGAGAGTTTCTAGGAACTTCACTTCTTATGACTTGGAAGACACTAGTGATTAAAATCCATTGTGAGTTTAAACAAGTAATGGATTGTCAAGATAAGAAACTAAGAAGAAAGCCAAGAGAACTATAGTTTGATCCATTCACATGGAGTAACCTAAAGTTTTCTATTACAAGGACATAAAAGGAAATTTTCGTTAATAAGTCTATTCAATGGACTTAACAAAACTTCCTGTTCCTAGTATTATAGGTTTGAGTTTATCTAAACCTATGGCTTATGGTATACCTGGTAATTACTTACTCTAATGCAAGCAACTTACTTTAGTAAGATGCTGAAGCATTTTCTTTCTAATGGCAATCTATAGAAGCTTCACAACTTCCTAGGCATAGATTTTATTTATCTAAGGAAAAGTCTCAACTATTCCAGAAAAGATAAAGCCATGAAAGAATTTCTTATATCAACAGTGAGAGGTCTCAGACATGCTTTAGTATGCCTTAGACCAAACACCTGCTGTTGAGTGGGAGTAATGAGTAGGTATCAGATTAATCCAGGAGCAGAACATTGGAAGACAATCAAGTAAATCTTAAGATTAACAAGAGGAACTATATGTTAGTCAATAAGGGTGTATTTAAAACTCTTAGACTACACCACATCAAATTTTGAGATTTGCCTTTGTGCTAGAAAATCTTTCTGTTAAGATGGTGATTACTCTGGGGGTGGAATAGTGATTTTGGAGAAGTGTAAAAACCTATCTGAAGTCTCTAGGTCTACCAGAAAAGGACTGAATGTTAAAGTTGCAGGAAAGGTACTTATTCAGTCTAAGGAAAGTTCTATACATTTTTGGCACCATTCCAAATTGCCTTAACTACTAGTGTTATTTCTTGATTAACCAAAAGTAGTTGCCAAAGGTATAGAATCCAGTATCCCAAAAGAGTAGACATATAGAGAGGAATTTCACATTATCAATGATTTTGTGATTAAGTAAGAGTAATGGTGGAGAAAAGGTTGTGTTTAATTCAACCTTTCAGATCCTATTACGAGGAGTTTACTACTACTACACTTGATTTGTATATCAAGATGTTGAGATTATTTGAAATGCACTTTTTGTTTTATATTAGTGCAAGTGGGAGTTTGTTGGGTTTTATGCCCTAAATAAAACTCATTTCAATATAATCAGATTTACTTATTAATATAGATCAGAAATAACATTTAATGTTGCATGGTTCACATGATTTATTTCATGATTATATGTACATAATGTATGAATTCATCTGAAACCCTTTTCACATACTTGATCCTGTTTATTGTGTTGTCAACACTTTGGAAAGTAAACATGACTATGTGAATAAAGTTTCCTAGATTTATCAGACACAGGGTTTTACTGATATGATAATCTACAACAGAGTTTACTTGCATTTGGAGAAATGCTATGTTTTTTCCAGAGCATTGGTTAAAGTAAAGCTCAGGTTGGATGCATGGAGTATGCATCGGAAGGGACCGATATTGAACTTTGACTTAGATTTATTAAACTTACCGTAATATCTATTCAAGTCAATATCGCCTAGTTGATCCTAGATCAAATGATCTTAATCCTGTTATGATTAGGCTCAATCTCAAGAGGCTATTCGTGTTCTTTGATTTGTTAGTTAAGCCTACTTTTAGGTCAGGGTGATACGTACATTTTGGGAACACGGTAGTGCAATTGAGTGGGAACGCTAACATAAACATGGAATCTATAGCTTCTATCTGGCGAATAGTAAGTAAAGGATGATCTCCTTCGAGCTTGACCAAACGAAAATAAATGGTGGAGTACTCATTTCAAATAAGCTGAAATATCATTTATACGGGGTTAAGTGTTTTAAGGATAAAATACATTGTAGGGTGTAACGGTAATCTAATCCCTTTACAGTGTAAATCATTCATATAGAGGATCATTGATCAAATTAGGATTATAACAATGGATAACTAATGATGTGTCTATATGGTGGAACATATAGAGCATTCTATATACTGAGAGTGCAATTCTAAGCTCTATGCGTGGATTCAACGAAGAATTAATAAGTCAGTGAATTTAGGTTATAAATTCTTGATCTGCTTATTGGAAGCTCGATTATATAGACTCATGGTCCCCCCACTAGTTGAGATAATATTGCTTGTAAGACTCATATAATTGGTTTTGATTAATCAATTATAATTCTCAAATTAGACTATGTAAATTTGTGAAAACTGCAAAATCCAAGTAAGGCCCATTACACATCATGGCCGGCCACTTGGGATGATTTTTCAAACTGATATTTTCATTATTTTAATGTCAAATAATTCAAACCTAACCCTAGTGGAATGCTATAAATAGATAGTGAAGGCTTCAGGAAATTTACACTTAACTTTCTACTTTTTCCTTCAGAGAAAAACCTGAGCCTTCTCTCTCTATACCTAGCTGCCACCTTCTTCTCTTTCTTCTTCCTTGAATTTTCGAAACCACTTAGTGTTAGAGTAGTGCCCACACACAACAAGTGATACCTCAATCATAGTGAGGAAGATCGTGAAGAAAGACTTTCAACAAGAAGGAGTTTCAACACTAAAGAAGGAGAGAAAGAGATCTAGGTTCAGATCTTGATAATACTCTGCGACAGAAAGGATACAAGGGTTAGAGATCTGAACGGAAGGAGTCATATTATTCCGCTGCACCCGATGTAAGGTTTCTAATACTTTATATGTGTTTATTTCATAATCGTTTTAGAAGTTCATATTTAGGGTGTTAATCAACATACTTGTGAGTAGATCTAAGATCCTGGTAAAATAATTTCCAACAGCGCTAACATCTCATCTTCGACTGTGGTCCAAATTGCAAACATGGCTTTCCACGCTTTAATCTTCCATTTTTTTTTAAAGTGGAAGCATCCTCTGGTTGTGTGACTTCATTGCCACCAACAATCTCCCACAAGTCTTGGCCTTGGAGATATGCTTCCATGTGCATCGACTACGTGTTATAATTTTGGTTGTTAAGTTTCTTAATTCTGCCAACCGCTTGAAGGTCACTCATCGTGTAAACTTTGTAGTACTAAACCATACACGATCACTCTAAGAAACTCAACAAAGTACTCTTTCGGAACGAACTCGATCCGGCTATGATACCACTTGTTGGACACCACAACACGTGAAAATGTAATTACTTTATTATTGTAAAAGTAATTACACCAAGACTTGAACACTTTTTACTAGACCACTATACACCAAACACTTACTTTTTTATTTTATTACTAGACACCTTTACTACACACTTGTGTATAACTCATACTTTTGGGACATTTTGTCTTTAGACACTTATTAAGAATCCACACACTTGGGTGTAGATAACTTAGCACACACTAAGACTTCACTTATTTTTTGTGCACCCACATCCATGAGACCAAAAGTCTATTTATACTGCCTCATGGTTGGTTGATGAAGCCACTTTAATTTACTAGAGAATTCTAGCATTAGGCTTGACCCAAAAACTAGAAATATCTAGTGACTATTGTTTCTAAAAATTTCTAGAAAATTATTTTCTAGTCATTTCTTACATTTATCTAGACTTTTCTACTAATCTTTGGCAATTACAATAAGTTGTCTTAAATCAATTAACAAATATGTAACTAGAAATTTTTAGAAGTTTAGAGGAGGTGATGATTTCTAACATACAGTAGTTTGGAGGGTTTTACCAATTACCGTCAAAATTTAACCTTATAGAATTAAGTGCAAGTAGAGTGATAGTTAAGAGAGTTTAACCGCAATAAACTATATAAAAAAGTTTTTTCTTTCTTTCCTCTATTTTTTTAATAATATTTTTTTCTTCTATTAGTTCTTTTTCTATTGATATTTATTTTATATAGTTTATATAATGTTTTTACAATCTTGAAGAATCTAGCGGTTTGTCCCATGCATGTGTCCGGCCTTGGAAAGACACACAACAAGCAGATCACCTTTTTGGGCCAACACCCACTACTGTGACATTCTCACAACATACTGATGACTCATGCCCTAGCTCTCACTAGGGATGCACATTTTTCCCACAGGAATGGGGCCCGCAGGGACCCGCCCCTAACAGGGCGATGATTCTCCGTCTAAATGGGGAACGAGGCGGGGACGGGAATTATTTTTTGTCCCCAAATATTAAACGGGACGGGGACCCGTTTAGTATTATCTTATATTTCTAGTAATATTTTATAATTTATAATTTATGTTTACATTTTTTTAGTATATTAGTATCTTTTTTATGAATTTTAAGTTGTGTTTTGCATAATAATTAGTTTATTGAATAATAATTAATGTGTAATATTTTAATTTTTATGTAGTTTAATATTTTTGTATATTAAAAATTTTATTATAAACTTTATTTTTCTATTAGGAAATTTATCGCCTTGTCCCCGCCCCATCCCTGATGGGGAATAAGCGGGGATGAGAATTAAAATCCTTAACGGGGATGGGGAGCACTCCTCGCCAGTTCCCCGCCCTGTGTGCATTCCTAGCTGTCACCATCAATCGTACCTCCGTGTACGGACAACAGATTTCCCCAACAGTGGATCTCCCCAAATCGGCCCAAAGTCAATATTTAAATGTATTTTACCCATCAGTAGACTTTTTCAACCTACAAACCCTTAGGGGCCGCTGTTTGGTATGCAGGTTTCATTTCATGGGAATAGATTTAACATTGCTTGGAGAGTGATGAAGGGAATGATAAACCTAAGAAATCAACATTACCGTGTTTGGTTGACATTGGAATAGAATGTGACATTTTTTTTGTACAATAATAATTATTTTTTTTTCTATAAAACACTAATAATTTAATATTTTTTTCTCTTTCTAAGTGTTGAAAATAATTTTTATTGTTCAATATTCTTGTAGTAATAGTGCCATTAGTGATACCAATTATTCTTGTAGTGTTTGTAAGGAAAACGAATTATATTTTCGGTTGTGATTTTAAAGCCAACTCTCAAATATTAAAATGGGTAATGTAGGGAAAAAGTTGTCCTCTACCTGTATATGTATTTTTGTCTACCAAATCAATGGCAGGGTTGATTGAATCTCAATCTCTCAATCATAATTTTAGAAATCTCAAAATCATAATATATATATTTTTTAAAAATATATATATATATGTAAAAGATTTATACATGCTAGAAAATGTCACCTCTTATATCATAATTCTAATATCTAATTATACGATATGAGTTGTTATTTAGCTAGTAAATCTTATTTGATTTTCAAGTAATGTATATGATAGTAACATGGTGTATGCATTGTATTGTATTACTCCTTAACTATATTTTATTTGTTTATTTGCAGCATGCATTGAAAGTTTACCAACCCCTCCCTTTATATTAAAATATAAAAGTAATTTACATATAAATATATCTATATAATATATATTATAAAGAAAAAGTCTCCAAAAGAAATATAGAAGAGGAGGAATTGTTTGTTCTTCTATCATTATCATGGTTTGGAAGTATGTAAACTCATATTATCTGACCCTTAAATTGTTAATTAAGGATTTGGAAATTTCATAAGAAATAAATAAATAAATAAAGTGAGTATTTAATTAACAACAAGTCAAAAATGTGATGGAGTCTCTTCTCTTTGTTGCCAAGGCTTTAAGTCCTAGTACAAGTAGTAGGAGGAAGAAAGCTATGAGCCCTTAAATAAGTGTAGGTATATAGGAGAGCGACATGGTATGGTAGGGCTTGATCGATGACACCATAACACAATACACACATGATACACGTAATAATTGTAGGATAATTATAGCCACAATTAATAATAATAATTATCGTGAACTAAATTATACGGTTAAATATTATTTTGAATTTTGTATTTTTGTAAAAATTATTAATTTATTTTTTTATTTTGTTAAATGATAATTCAGACTCTACGTGTTTGTAAAATATAATATTATAATACTCAAACTCAATTTGGATCAATTTTTTTTTCTATAACAGTTTGACCAAAATCGAGTTCATATTATTATTGTGTGTGTCTCATTTTACAAATATAGAGTTTTATTATTTAACAAAGATAGAGCCATAGAGGAACATATTAATAATTTTTGTATGCTTCAAAATTGTATTTTTTTAAATAATAATAAAATAAATATATTAAAATACAAATTAACTGTCTTTTAAAAACAAAACAAAATACTACAATATATAAGCCAAATAAGATTATTAAAATATTTATGATGTATTTCACTTATGTAATTCTTATAAGAAAATAAGTCATTAATTTATTGGTTTAATATTTGTGAAAAGGAGAAAGAATATGCCAGGTTCTTTTTTTTAATAATAATAATAATAATAATAATAATAATAAGGTGAGTATTTAAATTTAGAACTGTAACTTACAAACACTAATGTGGTGGATTGCTCGGGATCATAAGGGGTTATTCTTGGATGCGCTGGCGGTTAAAACTTATGGTCAATCCGACCCGTTTTTGGCTGAAGCTATGGCGTTGAAGGAGGCGTTCAGTTGGGTGAAGGGAATGTGGGTTGAGGGGAGTGTGCCTGCTGGTGTGGTTGTGGAGTCGGACTCGCTGCTGCCGGTGCAAGCCGTGCAACAGAAGAAGCAGTTTTTGTCTCCGGTGGGGCTTTTGATTTCGGATTGTGTTGCTCTTATGCAATCCTCTCTTTTATTTCTTATTTCAATTAATTAATTTGTTAAACGGTCTGGGAATCAGGCGACTAACTTTTTAGCTCGTTCTTCTGGTTCTATTCCTAGCTGTGTTTCTCGCTAGGGTTCTGTCCCTGTTGGTCTGGAAACTATCTTAGTAGCTGATTTGATTTAATAAAATTTAATTTTTTGGCTGAAAAAAAAAACCCCAAATTTAAATAATACAATTCTTTTTTATACTTATATATTTGTTTCTGTTAAATATTTAAAAGATACTAATTTAGGTTTAAGAATATATACTAAATATTATTTATTTTTGTTTCCAATAAGTCTACTAGTCTAGTGGTGCAATTGACCCCATTACTGGACCCTACGTGTGTGGTTATATATATATATATATATATATGGCTATTGTGTTACTATCAGTGTTGCTGGTTGCTACTCTCTTTTCTTCTACAACTACTCTCATTGAGATTTTAATCATAAATGAAGATCCATACATACATACATACATACATGCATATATATATATATATACTAGATGAGAGTTACGTGGCGAACCACGTAAATATTAGTTTTATATAAGTTTTAGTGGTTTTTGTTTAAGAATCCAGTAACTTGAGCAACGACAACAACAATGGTAGATAGATCTATTTAAGTTTTTCATATTTGTAAAGATTATAAATCTAAACTTTTAATTTTCTTGATTTGAGATTTTGAATTGTTCTGATTTATTTGTTATATATGGCTATTGTGTTACTATCAGTGTTGCTGGTTGCTACTCTCTTTTCTTCTACAACTACTCTCATTGAGATTTTAATCATAAATGAAGATCCATACATACATACATACATGCATATATATATATATATATATATATATATAAACTGTCGGTGACCCCAAAAGAAAATGCAAAAAACAAAGTTTTATAGGTGGAAGCATATATAGAGACATACATTAGAACCATCACACTTAGAACTTTTTCAAGGCCAGCTTTGCAATATATAAATTTGGAAAATTATTAGGTAGGGACATTATTTATTTGTATGATAGGGGTGTTTTTTCTTTTTGGCATCTCAAATTTCTAATAACATAGTTATTTTCCAAAGAATTATTTCTGTAAATTTTAAAAATTTAAAACAGTCCGTGCATATTTTCTTTAAAATTGTGTGTAATAATTATTTTAAACTTATTTTTCACGTCATAAATTATTTAAAATAAAATGTTTAGTTACAATATACAACATGATATAATGAAAAATTGGGAAATAATTTTAAGTAACACTACAAAAGTAATTATGCTAAGAATCTCCAATTAAATATTATTGAACATTATTCATCAAGTAACGTGGGAATTTAATGGGAGAGAAAAGAGTATTGATAATTGGTTTTAATTAAGTTCAACTTTCTTAATCTTATTTATAACAATGACAAAGAATAACACCACCCCATGAAAGACCACCATCATCAACTTATTACAAATTAATAACTCATCTAACTACCACTTTTATTCTAATTCACACCACAACAACTCCATATTTCAATGAAGCCACAAAGACAAACAACCAAACACAAATATTATAAATATAGAAATAATAATAAGTAATAATAATCTAATTTGATTCTCAATCAAAAATGGAGGACAAAGAACACAGCCTATGATTGTGAATTTATAATATGATATTTCAGAGAAGTTGTTTATTAAGATATACAATAGAGATGGCAAACATAAAATAATTATTTTAAAAAAAATGATATGGAAGTAATTACAGTATTTTCTTATGACAAAAACAACAGTAACACTTGTTTTTTACTCTTTTTCTGTAAGGACTATAAAGTGAAGAAAAAAAATTCTTCAAAGCAAAAGCTCTCTTCTTTTCTCTTTATATAATCTTCTTCCATGGTGGTAGTGGTAGTAGTAGGCAGGGCCACTCTACACTGCATATATATACATATATATATATACACACAGCAAAGCTCTTGTTCACAGCTAAAAAGGGGAAGATCAAGTATTTGAATCAAAATTACACAAACAAAGAAAAGGGCAATTTTTTTTTTTAATCTTTTACCATTTATGAATTGTTTATACAAAGACATTTTTGTTTTTCCCTGTTTTGAGTATTTAAAAATGAAGAGAAACTTTTTTCTTTATTGACATGAAGATGATACACCAAAAACACCCAGCACATTGCAGGCCACTTCCATCAACTTTCCTGCAATAAGGTAAAAAATAGCAGAGAGTTAGAACAAGTCAACCCAAACGAGAAAGATTAAAACATAAAACAAATATATATATATATATATTAAATATATTAAGGCCAATGATTTTTGCAGTGTTTTTATTTTGGCTTTACTCAAAAAGATTGCCTTAAATAACCCACATACAAAAAATCAAGGTCAGCTAATAAAATATGCTAGAAGAAGAAGACAGACCAAATCATGCCAGCTAATTTGTTTAAATTTTAATATGATTGAGAGGAGAATGTGAAAAGGGATGGTGGCGAATATAATAATTAATATTATACAAATTGCTTTGATGGGCATCTAAGGTTTTTGGTGGTGGGAGAAAAAAACCAAACCTAATCTCAGCACACAGCTGGGGCAAAGCTGGACTCTTTTGGGGAAAACACCTTGGTTTAGGTATATTTTTTAGTCACATGGACTCGGTGGCAAAATATACATTAGTGGGACATAGACAGGCATAGCTTTTTTATTTTGCTTTTCTTGCCTTAAACGACAGCGTTTTTAGAAGACAGTGCAGCCCGTGATATCATTTATAATCTTTATTTTATTTTCACTTCTTCAGTTCTCACCGACCATCACCATTCCCAAGTCCATTTAAAAAAGTTTTCATCTTTGATCAAAGACACAATCATAGTAATACAGAAACTAAATCTAAACTACCCATGATGATGATATGATACTAATCAATCCTGTTCACTGTTTCATTGAACATAATTAATTAAGATTAACCAAAACAAATGAAAATAAAATACTATGAGATTAGAACAGTACCTCTTCTGGTGGGCTTGGTGACAACCTTAACAAGAGGAGTTGTTTTCTTCTCCGAATTGGGGTCCTCGTTAGGTGGGAAAAGAACCCCATCAATGCCCTGAACTGAAATCCGGCCATCGGTATAGATATCTGGGTCGAAAAGGTAAGCCTGGCTATCGCCATGGCCGAATTTCACCGAACCATCAGCTTCTTGAGCCATGACCTTATGGGGTAGCCTCAAGGTATCGTAACGAACCTTCCCAAATCGCCTAACTGCATTGTACATACTCTCTTCGGTTTGGTACTCTGGTATGATGTGGTAGTACACAATCTGTTCCGGTGCCCCAGGCTCGCTAAGCTGGTCCGTAGTCAGTTTAGCCATGGCCTCGTCGTTCGGGGCTAAAACCGTAATTACATAACCTTCTGATACGAGCCGACCCATCTCGGTGGCCAGAGACGTTAGATTAACTAAAATATCAGCCATTTCGTTGTACCCACCGTAATGCACGAGGGTTTGGATAAAGTCCTTGACTTGAGCCATTCCGTCGAAGTGGCCACGTGGCCCACCTGGTCCCGGAGCCGGAGCTGGAGCTAGAGATGGACCTGGAGCCAAAGCGTCGTAGATTGGAAGAACTGGGGGTGCGCCAGCCGGAACAGGGGCAACTGGCTTTTTTAACCTGTGGGTTCTGGGATCAACTACCGGCGCACCTTCCGGCAATACCGCGGAGATTGATCGGAGACTTCTTCTTCTGTTGAAATCTTCTTGAACTGAACGTGGGATTAGAAGACTTTCGATTCCGTGGATTACACCGTCGGGTCTCACTACGTCGTCGGGACGGACTATCTCGGCCGAGTCGATAACCTTTTGGCCGGAGTTTTTGCTCGTTAAATGAACGCGGTCGTTCCAAAGAGTTTTGTGTCTAACCGGAACGGAATCGGAGGCGGGCCACTCGCCGGAGCCGATACGTTTGGGGATAATGTGGAACATTAAGAGTGTCTGGAGAGACCTTACGTTCCCGGGTTCGAGCAGGAATCGCTTGAATTCAGGGTCGAGTTGGCGTTCTAGAGCTTCGTTTCTCGGGGCGAAAATGGTGATGTTGTGTTTACCGACGGCCTCTTCTAAGGTCTGTAGCAAAAGGGCTTTCTCGACTAACTCGGCCAACTCAGTATAATGCGAGTCGAGAAGCGCAACCAGAACCGAGTTAGAATTAATCTGACCAGAACCGGAAGAAGTAGAATTACTTTTCTGAGATGGGTTGTTGGGCAATGCAGCGAAAGAGTTAGTAAAGGAACAAAGAATAAAGAATAATAAGAAGGAGACGCCATAGCCATGAGTATCCATGGCGCTCACAAATAATAAAATCCCTCTGCAAATGAAATGAAATGAAATAAAGTTTCGATTTTTTCTTCTTTGATTTTAGAGTTTGGAGATTCTTCTCTGTTCTGAGAGAGAACAAAACGAAGAAAAGAGCTGAGAAGAAGTGATGGTATTAAGGTGGAAGAAGAGAAAAGGAAAGTTAGAGAGAGAAAGAAGAAGAAGTAGAAGACTTTTTCGAGAGAGGGACTACTGTGTTGTGAGTTTTAGTGTTAGCTTTGGAAGACAGCCTGTATATGGGGACCACACGGCGGCTTCCTTTGCTTCACTCAACTCTAAGCCTAAGCCGTTTATTTGGCTTACTTTCACTCTACCCTTTTCTACTTCCATTTCATTTAAAAATATGTATTTTATTTCACTTTACCAACTTGGAAGATGGCATTGCTACCTATTTTATAGTTTGAGTAAAGAAAATTAAAAAGCAAAAATGGTTAGAAAAGGTATATGAGTATATTTCTAGAACATTGAAAATGAAAGGGAACATAAAAAATGACTGAGGTGGGAAGGAGGATGGAGTAGAAAAAAAAAACTGAGGTGGGAAGGAGGATGGAGTAGAAAAAAATGTTCTATGAGTTTCACTTTCTCCTTTATTAAAAAAAAAAAATTATATATATGGTTTTCTTTTTTGGGAAATGTAAAAGTAGTTTTGTGATATTTTCACATTAATTTTTCTTATTGTGCTCTAATATATAATTATAAATCTTAATAGAAAATTTAATAAAAAATGCTACCGTCAATCTCCTGTTACAACCTTTTAGTCAACCTCTACACCTGAAACACACGTCGGAATATTTTTTTTACAAATCTTTTTTCACAGCAGTGTTCAACATCATTCTTGTAAATTTTTGAAAATTTTCAAATAGTTTATAGTGTCAAAAATATATGTTTGAAGTTTTTTGAACACGCGTAGTAAACTAAAATATTAGGAACTCTATTTTTGATAAACTATTCAGAATTTTTCAAAATTTACAGGGATGATACTGTAACTATAATGAATACCGCTATGAAAAAAAATTAAAAAAAAATATTTTGACATGTCATTTCAGACGTAAAGGTTGATTAAGAGATTGTAATAGGAGATTAACACTATTCAAATTTAATATGTTATTTAATGCTCACTTAATACTTTATTAAAAAATGTAAAATAATAATAATAATGCAAAATTAAATGTAAAATTTAATAATAATGTAAGTCATTTAATGCAAAGGAGTATGTTAGTTAAAATTTAATAATAAAATATTAAAAATAGCACAATGATAAATATAAAATCATATTATTTATTGTGATACAAATTTTACATTATGCTATATTGTGATTCAAATTAAATTTTTTTATTATGTGAGATTTTTACGAATTAAATTTACGGTTTTGTTGCAGCTGTTACTATAAATTTTGCTGTGTTGATTTGGTTAACTAAAATGTTGCATGCCAATATATTAGCATCTCAACTCATAATCATAAAATAAATGACAATAGAAGTTAAAATATTGAGAAAAAGAATAATAAAATATGTTTTGTTTGTTTCTTCACTCTATTCAAGCTTCCATTGGCAGGGTCTCTCTTATAGCGTGCAGTCTTCGTCTTCGTCAACCTGGACTGGAATAGGTACTGACTGGTTTCTGTTGTTGTTATAGGATCTGCTTCTTTCTTATGGAATCATCTCCAAGAACAAGTCTCTAAGCTAAGCATTCCTTTAATACTCCACTCTACAGAGTCATTGTTTACAATTCCTTTGTTTGTCATTTTCCAGTGGATCTGATTTATTCTCTTTTCTTTAACATTTTTCAATCATCATATATTTGTCTTATTTAAAAGTGAAGACTCTTGATCATATTCATTCTTCAAGTTACCTTAAGAGTTTTCTATTTTAATTTTTTTTGTCTATCGTTTTGTTGTAAATGAGTTCAATGTTTTTCTTTCTTTTTTGTTTCACAACTCTTTTATATTCTTTCTTTTTTCAATGTTTTTCTTTTAGTTATAGGTTTGTTTTATATTGATTTTGTTCTATTTTGCGCCATTATTTATGGCTTTGGCGCCTTACAAGGCTTTAGCACCTATTATATGGTTGGACCCCTAATTATTTAGGGTAGTTTGTTTAAATTTTCACGTTTTTTCGGTATTGAATGTATAAGAAAATTTGGACACAATAATATTTTAAAGTTAATAAGTTATGCACTATACAGATTTATTAGTTGGAATAAAATGATTATTTTGGTTAAGATATAATTTTAAGAATATTTTAAACTGAAAAAAGGTTTAAGAGGTTTTACTTTAAACGCTAATTCTTATTAGCTATGTTTTGGTTTATATTTTTAGGAATTTTCAGCATAAAAGGAAAGTGTTTGGAATTTTAGTATTCAGATTCTAATATTATAATTAATTAAGTAAAATGAAGAATAAGAATCTTGAGGATCTTGTAATAAAGGGAGGTGGAAACACTAATGGTTAATATATTGGTTTAGATATATTTGGGAAGTCAAATTATTATGAAAATTTAGTTTGTTCTCAATATTATGGGAATGTACCAAAATTATTATATTATTTGTATTTTTAAAGAATTTCTGGATGAGTGTTATTAGTTTTTTGATGGAAGAAATGGAAGTACAAATTTGATGGATGAGCTGCGTCATTATTTATCGCTTTGGTGTCTTTTAAGGTTTTTGCGCATGATTTATGGCTGACCCTAATCATTTAGGGTAATTGATTAAAATTATAGATATCATGAATTTTTAAAATATTATAAAATTTAATAGCTAACAATTATGGTATATAATTATGAGATTATTGCCTTATTAGTTTATTATAGATAACATAATATTAATTTTGGGTATATAAAATATAAATATGAGTTTATTATAGATAACATAATATTAATTTGGGTATATAAATTATAAATGTGGGATTTTGTAATAAATTGGAGATAGGGACATTAATTGTGAATTGAGAATATTTTGTTTTATTTTATTTTTTATTTTTGGAAAGATATTGAAATAAATGGAAAGTAAATGCTAATGAAGTATTGAGATTATTGCCTTATTAGTTGTATAGGAAAATACTAATATGAATAGTTTTTATAATAATTTGAATGGTATAATAATTAGGAGGTTATCTATTTAAATAATAAATAAGGAAACATTATGTCATAATACCGAATTGGATTAATTAATATTAATTTAATATTATTAATTAAATGTATGATGAAGTGGTAATAGGAAAATGGTACTTTTGAATGTGAAAATTGCAATATTAAGTTTTAAGGATATTAATACAATTTTGGTTTAATTTAGGTTAAATAAAGATTATAGATACTATGTGTTACGCTATAAATAAAATAATAAATAATTTGACTTATTAAGGATTTTGACATGTTTTAGTCTATAAATAAGTAATATTTTTAAGAGATAAAATGAAATAATTAGTATATAATATTTTGAATATTTAAGGAATAATGGGTATTAAAAGGAAAATTTTATTTATGTTTGATTTTAAAAGGGTAAAATTAAGGAATAGGTATCCTATGAAGGTTATGAAATATAATGTTATAATTTAATTGTAACTAGCCAAAGGGTAATCCCTTTGGCTAGTTCTAGTATTTTATAGGGAGATCTAGCTCCTTAGTCTTAGTGGTTGGTTGATTCTCTTCAGTTTGAATAGTTTTCTAATTAAAGTTTTATGCTATTTTTTATGTTTTCTTTTTTTTTCAGGTGGAACTTCAGTATTTTATTGAATTAGGAGCGTTCTTTGAAGATGTTATAGCTTTATAGTCTAAATTTCCGGGGGCAGTTTTGTCCCATGGGGCTCGCCCTAAGATTTTCGCGGCTCATGGTTGGCAAAGCATGCTCTGCGGTTAGACGATGAGCTATCCTGGCTCGAGGAGGTTCCAGTCGGCGGACGTGGGCGTCGTAAATTCATGAGTGATTTTAATCACTTTGTCAAAAAAAAAATATGTTTTGTTTATTTACTTTTAATAATTAAATAATTATTATGTAATTTTTTTAATTTTGAATTTATAGAATAAAAGTTTTATTGAAAGCGGACAATTGATCAATTGGAACATGTTAATTTAATCAAATTTGATAAGATTTAATAAAATTAGGATCAAAAGCTGCACAAAACGTAACATATATATAGTAATTCATCGAAATAATATAACATATAGTATTTAATCTATAAAAAAATATGACATATAAGTATTGTTATTCCAATTTTTGCACTCTGACATGGCATCGCATGATGGTGACACGTGGAATCAACTCTGAATATTTGCTCGCAGAATATAGTCCAAACAGGATGCCACGTATGCATGCTCGAAGCAAAGCGATCAGCAATCCGCACAGAGCGACCAACACTTAGCGAATTCAGCTTTCGCATTGCGAATCATCAAAGAAATCCCTATAACTTGGGGATCAGATTGAAGAGGTATGGAAAGCTGTCCAAATCCCACGATCAATGTATTTTGTATTTATTATGCAATCTTTCTGCTTATATCCATTGTAACGAGAATGGAAAATACTTCCTCTCCAAGCTCATAGCCCTATAAATAGTGATGCATGTTCACTGGGCAAAGGGTCGAAAACATCCTGGTTGAGAGATTTTACTTAAGAGATATTATCTAAGAATTCATATTCAGAGATATTGTTGTAAGAGCTATAAGAAAAGGAACCTTTCTCCTTGTTCTTGAGTTAATACAAATAACGAGGATTAGACTATTACTAGGGGTGTTCACAAAGTATCCGATCCAATCCAATCCGCACGATCCAATCCAATCCAATCCGCAAAATGCGGATATCCGCACTTGTGCGGATTGGATTGGATTGAAAAATCTAAAATCCGCACTTGTGCGGATTGGATGTTGTTTGACCTCAAAAAGTAACTGATTCAATCCAATCCGCACTTAATTATATATATTTTAAAAAAATTATAATATGTAATATATATTAATTAAAAAAAGACACAAACTTCTTATTTTTTAATCTTTTTTAGTAATATATTGAGTTGGTGTATTTTATTTATTTTGTAATAAAAAACACAAGAAAAATAATTCTTATTCACATAGACACATACACATAAAGTTTAAATATATATATACTAGCTTATTTATTTTAGTAATTAGATACATATATATTTTAGTGTAAATCTAAAGATAAGTATATATATATTGATATATGTATATTGGTTTAATTTGTATATAAATAGAGATGGAAATAGATTATTATTGGAGATTAAGAAACAATAGTCTTTTTTTAATTTTTTTTTTCTATGAAATATTAAATAATTTATTATTAAAAAAATAACCGATCTAAAATAACCGATCCAATCCGCACTATTGTGGATTGGATTGGATTGGATTTAAACTCTTATGCGGATCGGATTGGATCCAAAATATGAAATCCGCACTTAGTGCGGATTGGATGTTGTTTGACCAAAAAAGTGCGGATTGGATCGGATGAACACCCCTAACTATTACCAAACTGCTCGACGCTCAACCTCTATAAAATTCCTATGTCTTTATATTACTTTATCATATATCAATCGTTATAAACTACTTGTCGCTTACTAAATTACACTCACTGTCGTTGGCTAAAAGCGAGATCAACAAGTATATAAAATTAAAATGATAAGATATTTATGCCGTAAATATCTTAAATATTTTTAAATTTTAGCTACATATTATTAAATAATAAAAATATCAAAAAATATGCTAATATTTTTTAAAATTTAATATTAATTCAAGACAATTAATATAAATAGGAATATATGTCTTATTATAGTAATTTTTATACTAAAAAAAATGTTTCTATTGTTCAATTTTCCACCTATTTTCCCATACATATATTTTAGTCAAACAACATACTCTCAATTTCTTTTATAAATATATAAATAAAGTTATGTCATACATTAATTATAAAACTACACTATCATCAATAATAATAACAAATAATTTAAATAGGGTGAAGGAATAAATGAATTTGTAAAAAATTGAAATAAAAAAAGGAATATCGAGTAGTGCAAAGATATGCAACTACTTTAGTATATTTTTCTTTATTTCTTTTATAGGTGAGGGAATTTTGTTTTATTTTAAAATATTTTGATTTATTTTTGTAAAGTATGTGCAAGAGTTTGGTTTGGTGTTCTGGAGAGGAAAAGTTAAAAATTAATAGCTTTTGAAATATGTATTTTCAGGTGTTCAAAAAAAAAAAAAAGAAAAAAGAAATATGTATTTTCAGTGATGTAAATAAAAAGCATACATTTATATATGCATGTGCTAAAAAAGTGAAAATATTTTTTCTATTATGTTTTGCAAGCTTTGCTATAACTAAAATAGTACTCAACGTGGCATATTCTGTAGGTTTTTTTTTTTTAAAAAAAAAATGGAATTATATATTGAGTGCACTGAAAGAAATATATATCATAGTTATTTATCTTCTCCATTTATGCTTTCTTCTACACCAATCCTCATTTTCATTTTTCATCTCATGATAGTTAGCATATTTTTATTATTGGTTAATTAGGATTTTTTTTCTTTCAATTTCGACATGTATTAAATTATATTCCTTAAATATTTTTAGCTCTTGAAAATTCTCCTTAAACTATTGAGATGTTAAATTTAATAATTTTTTGTCTAATTTTAGTAAAACTATTCTAACATGTATGAAAGTTTAGAGGTATGATTTAGTATATCAAAGTTTGAGCGACATGATTTGATAAATATCAAAGTCTGGAGAGCATAATGTAGTACACAAACAATCATTGAAACAGTAAAATTGAATGAAATTAGACAAAATTTTTTAAATCTAACAATCTAAATAGGCGAATTTTTAACGGCCAAAAAAATTCAAATAATATAATTTAATACATATCAAAATTCAAATAGAAAAAAATTATAATTAATCTTTATTATTTTTTAATTTCCAAAGAAAACAAGGACAATCACATATTTCTCTACTAGTCTTCCAATAATAAAATTAATTTAATGTAAATAAAAATAATTTGACAACTAAAAACAATTAATAGAATGAAAATAATACTAGAGAGTGGAGTCCAAGGAGAAGAAGGTAGGCTGAGCCGAGCCGATTGTAGCTGAGCCAGAACAGAAGCAGGTGAAGCTGAAAGGCAAGCCGTCGGTGTCTGACAAATCAGTAAATGACCTCAGTTCTACGCTAAGCTTCAAATAAAAAAAGAGCAAGTTTCACACGTGGCTATGAAGCGCGCGTGTGAAGCGTGAACAAGGTCTTTTTCGTTTTCTACTTTATTTTAATCTCAAAACGGCGACGTATTGCTGGCCGGCAGATGCATTGTCACTCTCAGACTCAGAAGCTTCAGCTGACTTTCATTGAAGCTTTAATTTGCTATATTATTTTTTTATATATATAAAAACTCACAATTGTACAAATAAGTATAATTTTATTTATTATTATTTTAAGAAAATGTTGAAATCTTATGTAGTGTGACAAGTAGCATTTAAAAGAAAAGAACATTATTGTCTAATAATAATGGCATACTGGAAAATCAGCCCTAATCAGGCTTTAAGATTTTGTTGTGATTAATTACAATCTAATTGTGACATTGTAACAACTGTACTCAACAATGTAATGTATAATATTAAATACTTGTTAATTTGATATGAATATGTAAAATGTTTAAAAATTACTACTCAGGCTTTTAGCTCTTTTACTTTGGAAAAATTAGGTAAAGTGTTTTCTTTTCTTTCCAAATGACACCAAAATACACATTTTAGATAATATTACTGTAATAAAGGTGCTCATTTCTATTGATTACTCCAGCTAAAAAAGGCATATAATAATTTAACTTTAAATGTAAAACTAAGTACTTTTGGTCAAATTTAGCATCCTAAAGTTATGATTTGTAATTTTTTTTTTTTTTGAGTACAATGCTTACATTACAAGTACATACATACACAACATATAGAACAAAATATAATGTGTATAAATAGACACAATAAATACGAGTGGGTCTCTTTCTGATAATATTATTTATTTGTATCCATATAGTAGTAGTTGCAATGTTGCTCTTCTTTGAAATAAATTAATAAATAGTTGTGACTTAATACTCCCAATTAATTATATCTAATCGTACTTCTATTTCAAGGATTTTAATTAAATACAATCACGTTGATTTGATTTGTTTAAGTCTTTAATTACAATAATTCTTTAGATTTCTTGATTTTTGCAATTACAATCTCATAGAAAATCTGTATTTACTATTCATTTTTAATTTTAAAATTAAAATAAATATCACACCCTCATAATACAAATACATATAATTGGCTAGTTGCGTTGTTTGGGGGTTAATATTTATATTTTTGCACGTGATTTTTTTTTTTTTTAAAGATGATGAACTGATCAATCGTAAAATAGTAAAACTTATTATAGCCTAGCTAACAATTTTGTCAACAAAAATTATTAGTAAATTGCTCTCTATTCTTTATTTGATTCAAGCATGGAAATCTCTGGAGTATATTTTACATTTAATTAAATTAGTTGGAACTTGGAATACAGTACCCTACCCCAAAAAAAATAGTATTACAAATTATTTATTTATTTATTTATTATTATTATTATTATTGAAGTATAGGTGTTTGTTCAATGTTCGTACATGTATATAATAACTTGAATTATATGCACTTCATTTTATGTTAAAGACAAATTTTCGTCTAACTTGTTGGATTTTTAATTTTTAATCATATAAATAAAATCAGAATATAATCACACACACACAAAAAAAAAAAAGAATCTAGTTGGTAGTGGGTACTATTCTATAAAGCAAATAAAATTAAAATCGCACCCTTATTTAAATGATGTCACGTTTTGTTAATCTTTGTCTTTTTGTTATTTAATCAGTCTATAATTTCCTCTTCAATAAAAAAAATGTATAATAATGATAATAAAAAGGAGAAAAGCTATGATTACAAAGAAGAAAAGAAAAAAAAACGTGTGACAAACACTTGTTGTTATACATAAGTATTAATATTAAATAAACACTATGAAAGTTCAAAGTTAGTGCTTAATCGTATACATTCAAGGTGGAATCACTTAGTTTTAGCATTATTATTAGCAAATAAAGGTCATTAAAAAAAGTAGAGCCACTTCTTTCTTTCTTTAGCCCCTACATATAATGATTATTGAGTAATAGTGAAATATCTTTACAAAAGAATTAACCATAATTATTAGATTAAAATACATGAGATTTAATAATTAAAATCAATAATAATGTAAAATTTTGTTTAGTGTCACATATATGCAGGGTCGGCCCTGAGCATAAGCGGGTTAGATCTGTGT
Organism: Cannabis sativa; assembly: GCF_029168945.1. NCBI lineage: Eukaryota > Viridiplantae > Streptophyta > Magnoliopsida > Rosales > Cannabaceae > Cannabis > Cannabis sativa. The sequence continues at coordinate 19,615,518 of NC_083608.1, forward strand.
CTAGGGACCACCTAGCTTAGGGGCCTAAAAAAAATTTATCCCCTTTTAAAATTACATATTTTTTTTTTATCAATTTTAAAAAATACCATATTATTTTTCTTATGATCCACTAAATTTTAGGGCCGGCCCCTGCATATATGATTACATAAATAAATACAAGTAGTGCTAGTAAGATAATTTTTTTTTTTTGAAATATTATATTTGTTGAATACATACACAAACCACTTTTCTTCATATATATGGGAAGTCATAATGGGTTTCTTCCAAAAGAAAAAAATATAAAAGAAAACTTGAAATTGTTTGGTTGTAATCGGAATAATGAATATGTTAATTAGAAATTTTCTTCATCAAATGATGTTCTTTGAACTTTTTTGTCTGTTAAAAATTCTCTCTGAACTATTGAGATTGTTAGATTTAAGGACTTTTGTCTAATTTCATTCAATTTTACTGTTTCAGTGATTGTTTATGTACTAAACCATGCTCCCCAGACTTTAATATCTACTAAATTATGTCTCTCAAATTTTGATATGCACTAAATCATGCTTAATGAACTTTCATCCATGTTAGAATTTTTTCACTAAAATTAGATAAAAGTCTTTAAATCTAACAATTTCAATAATTCAGGAACAACGTCAAAGTTCGAAAAGAAATAAATCCTAATTAGCCTAATGAATATATGTATTTATATAAAGATAAAAACATTCTCCTAGGGGTTAGAAATTCCCTCGAAATTTACCAAAGATGTAAATAAAAAGGGTGTATAATCCAGGTGTAAGCATGTTTGGTAGTTGAAAATGTATTGTATAGTGTTTGTTTGGTGTTAAAATTAATGCATGTAGATAATAATAATAATAATAATAATAATAATAATAATAATAATAATAATAATAATATATTTTATTATAATAATAATAATAATAATAATAATAATAGCAGTGTATTTATTATTATATGTGATGAGAGAAGCAGACAGGAAAGACATTGAGAGAAATTGGAACAACTTTGGATTGTGAAGCTATTACTATAAATATTATTAATAAAATCGATCAAAAAAATTAATATTAATATAATACTATAATGAAAAGTGAGTCGGTGAGGAACCAAATTAGGAAGATTGAGAACAAACCACATAACATTATATTCATCTTTGATGGGTCCCCCTCATCTTACCTTTCCAAGTCCAACCATGGTTTTTCTTTGCATTATTCCCATTTCATTATTTATTTACAAGGAGGGTTAACTTACCTTAACTGTACTGTTTGAGGCGCATGTGTGTTAGAGGTTCTTAATTCGAGTTTCAAATTATACATTATTTCAGGAGAAATAACATTCATTATAAGTGCAAAACTCAAAAGGTCAAACAAAAATAAAACAACACAACTTTTATAAAGAAATAACCAAATAACAACAAACTTATTATAAATTAATAATAAAAAGTTATTGTGTCAAACTAAACAAAAACATATTATACATTTAGGTTACAAACTTGTTATAATCGGTTACTACACCAAAAATTATATCATTTTTGTTGAGAAAAATACTGAAATTTAGTTTTTTTAATTTAATTTTGAAATTATGTATATAGTTAGGGGTATTTATGTAAATTTATTTTATTATTGAGTTGTATTTTCTCTTAACTATGTTGTATTTTTGAAAGAGGATATAAGGTCTGGAACTATTAAGTCTTTCACCATATTTGCTGTACTGTTAGTAGCAATTGATGATTTTGCAAAAATGAGATGGATCCGCTACATAAAATGAAAACTTTGAGAATACATATAAATTGGTGAGGTTCCATTTCACATTTACCATTAATTATTATGCACATTTGGAACCTAGGGTTGGCTATTTTCAAATTATGAATTGAGAATTGAATTATAAATTTGCATTATGATACTCTTTTGCTGCTTAAATTTGTGTGTTAGTCACAATGACAACACTTTCACTATTTGTTTTCTTTAATGGAAAGACCATGTCCCTACCTAGTAAGGAAGAACGTGAAAAACTACCAAAGATTGTTAAATTTTAGGATCCGTAATTCTGTAGAGTGGTCACTTTATTCTAATTGTATTTTTTTTTTCAAAAAACTTCATTCTAATCGTAGAATTAAAATACTAAATGAATATTAGAAAAATGCAAACTATACTCGTTCTTTCTCTCTCTCTCTCTCTCTCTCTCTCTCTCTCTCTCTCTCTCTCTCTCTCTCTCTCTCTCTCTCTCTCTCTCTCTCTCTCTCTCTCTCTCTCTCTCTCTCTCTCATAATATATATTATTTGTTATATAATTATTTCTATATATATATGGGTATGCTTTTAATGGGTACCCATGAATAAATATTTAATTATGGACCATTAGATTTAATCAAATGGATGATATTTAAAGTTATTAATAATTTTTTTTAAAATTAATATTTTTTGTTCTCACCTGTTACCTGATGACACGACAGTCATCTTATTTTTCAAACCCCATTTTTTCCCTTCTCATTGTTAGGTTATATTTAGCCTATGTTTCAGGTCTGAAAAGTAAGCATTTTCTCGTCTATTGGTGTCTTTTGGGGCGGTTTTACGCTTGATTTTCCTTGTTTCAAGTTCCCGGGGTATCAAAGTTAAAATTCAGTCAATTGATGAAAAGACGGGACAAATTGGTGAAAAAGCGGAAAAATCTGTTCTTCGAGTGTCAGTAGTCGCGACTACCAAGGACTCTGGTCGTGACCCTTTTCTTTGGTCGCGACCATGGTCGCGACTGGGAGATTTTGGCAGAACCTATGGTTTTTCGAGGTTTGCCTGTAGTCGAGACCAACCTTTAAGTTGGTCGTGACCAGGTACGGAAAACGCAGTTTTTGACCTAGTTCAGATTTTTTCCCAATTGGAGGCACACCTTTCATTCCTATATAAGGAACACGATTCAGTAGGTCAAATTAAGCAAGAACAGACCTGAAAAGTGGATGAAAGTAGAGAGAAAGCTATCTTGAAGACCCGGAGCGATATCACCTTCTAGTTTCTTTCTTTTACCCTTATTCTTTCTTTTATGTCTAGTGTTGTTTCAGAATTAATCATGGATGTTTTTATTGTCTTGATGAGCTAAAGTTCCCATTTAGGGAGGATGATGAATGTTGTTTAAGTTTCTGCCTAGTTAATAAATAATTGCCATTCCTCCATCTTGATTGTGAAAATTATCTATATTTGTGTTTAATTCCATGTGCAAAATTGATCACCTTTTACATGTTTAATGATCTCAATTCAAAATCTGAAAAGTGAGAATTGAGAATGCTAAAATTGGATAGTCTAGGTTTTGATGTGAAACGAAAGTATTTACATAGCCTTTGTGACAAATAAATTATTGCTTAATGCTGATTTCATATTAGTTTAATTAAGAGATTAATTAGAGAGCATGAGATTTAGAACCTAAAAGATCTGAAAAGAGTTAGGTTAATTTATAATCTGTCATTCACTTCAAGTAAAGGATAGCAATTAGGCATTAACATTGGTAACTTAACAACAGGATTCTCCTCCCTATTCTTTCATCTTGATTAATAGTCATTTGTTATTTTAATTTTCTGAATTATTTTACTGAATTCACAAAAAGTATTATTTTGCCAGATAGAATCATAAGTATAATTTAGTAGTAATTAGTCTAATTCCCTGTGGTTCGATCTCACTTGCGTGAGCTACTACTTGACTGCGTATACTTGCGTAGTATTCATAATTTTCATAACACTCATTCTCAAGTGAAGATGAAATTTACCATGGTTTCTCAAAAGGTCTCTCAGCATTTGTTCCCTCCACAACCAATTCATTTGGAGCATAAGATAAAACTTTCAGGAAATAGTCCTGTGGGAAGTGCTTGTTATGATGTGTTGGTTGATGTTCCTTTCCCAATTTAGAGAGAATTGTCTGTTCTTTTAGCCAACTCAGAAAAGAGCAAGGAAATCGACGCCTATGATGAAGCCATATGTGGAGCAATTAAAAAAATCCTCGAGCACCGCAGGAGGTGGGCTTTTTTCCTTGGATTTAGTTAGTCACCGGTGGAATTTATCAATGCTTTAATAGAATCCCAAAGTAAGGATCTGAAGCTTGTAGCTGGAGATGGAAGTCGAATATCAAATCTCTCCTACTGGATTGGCCCATTAGCAATCTTCTCTTTAACCAAGCCTAAGGAATTTGGGATGGTGTCTGAAGAAGTTGTCTAAAGCAGAATTTTAAATTAAAGTTTAAACACGAACCTCATGCCTCACGTTCCCAGTAATCCTAGATTCATCACCAATTGTCATGATTACGCGCTCTGCTTCCAAGCTATTATAGTTACAAGACACTGCTTATTTACTTATTTTAAAAAAAAAATGTTGGTAACCTGCTATAGTAGGTCACTAAATTGTCACCTCATCAGTTTTTTTAGTACCCATTAATGGATATTACCCATTTAGAAATCATCCATATATGAAATTGTATTTGAATTACAATTCTATAATTTTCTAATATATGATCGAAGATGAATCTGATATGGTAACTATTGTCAAGGGTGCTGTTTTCTACTGATCAATTGGTGCTTCAAATTTAAAAGATTAAATTACATGAAATTCATGGAATAGGCAGTGACTGGTAAGATTTAAGTTAGGTAATGAACTGAGAGATGATACAGGCTTGGGAGAGAGTCATATTGAAAGGTCGAAATTCAAAATTGTAGACAAAAGAAAAAGAAAAAAAAAAAGTGGAAGAAGGGAATAGAAGAAAACTGAAGAGAGAGAGTGAAGAAAAATAAAAATTAATAATAGCATAAAATTACATATCGGTTGCCAGTTTTCTTTTGTTTTTACCCTTACTTCATGGTGCTTATTTTCTCACCGTTGGATAATAAACAGACGTGAATGTTTAGAACACCATATTGAAAGATTTATTTCTAAATATAACAATGTAGAAGTAGAACACACCATTTAGTTTGGAAGACCCAAATATAACCCTATATAATTGTGGACAGAAATTGACAACAAGTGATGCTCCTCCATATACTTTCTTCTATAGAAAAGACCAAAAGACAGGTTGAAAATCGTTCTATTTATACAACTCCTCGTATAAAACCAAACCAATATTCCTCTTTTCAACTCAATCATCTATCTATAGCAGATATACTATATACATATATTGAAAAATAAAGAGAAAAGAAACACTATAAAAAATGGGTAACAAAAACACAAACACAATGGCCCTTTCAATTATGTTGGTAATACTCACAGGGGCACTTTCACAAACAGGTGAGGCTGTCTCAGAATGTGCCAAGGGGTGCATGGATTTTTGCTTGAAAGAGAGGGCTACAACTATTCCTGCATGTGAGATTGCTTGTGAGAACTATTGTGGCCAAGTAACCCCAAATCAAGACTCACACAAAGGTCATTAAATAAATAAATTAATTATAATTTCTAGCCACTTCTTTTGGTATTAATTGAACCACATGTAATATTTAATATGTATGTTATTATGTTGTCCTTTCTAATTATATTAGTTGCACATATGTAAGATAATTATGTCAAAATTGTTATAGTAATGTGCTTCCATATTTTTTCTTGTTAAACAACTATTTTAAATTAGATAATTCAAATAAGTTACATTTAGTATATTGTATTCTATTAAATAAGTAGATTATTATGTTTGGATTGAATTCAGTATTGTATTAGTTATTCAATCACAAATTTTATTACAATATAAATTGTATTATTAAATATATAATAAATATTTTGTAGTTTATATTGTAATCTTTATGAACTCATGTTGTCTTGTGGTAAAATCGAGGTTGGGTCAAGATCAATGTTAGAGTTAAAGTTTAAGTTTAGGGTCCAGGGTCCAGGGTGGAAATGCAGGGTAGGGGTGCGAGACAAGGGTCAGGGTCAGGATACGTGGTAGAGGATTAGACCGAAGTTGAGGTCAGTATCCGGGTCCAAGTCCAGATGTCAAGATTCGGGTTCAAGTTCAGGTCTATGTTGATGTCTTGGGTTAGGGAGGATCAAAAGTCATGGTCGAGTTGGAGGAATGTGGGATTGAGATTAATATCACATATGATATGATTAAAAAAATGTATATTATTTTATAAAACTAATACAATATCTTTGCACATTAAATATATAGTACAATTTACTATATATAATATAATACTGATACCGTACAACGTACAACGTGTTAAATGCTCTCTTTTTTTTGACATAATGTTAAATGCTCTCTTAGTGTAAAATTAAATATACTGTAAACAATAAATATTCATAGCTTAGTTGGTTAAGGTGTATGATATATTATACAATGTCATGGATTTGAATCCTATAATACTCTTTTTCAATATTTTTTATATACATATATTTGAGGGTCCCAAAATCTAATTCGCGTTAGGCCCATATATTCTCTCAAGCCGGGCTCTGCCTAACACTTGATGAGTTTTTTGAGCCTGAGATTGTTGAATCTTTGGTTTTGCTCTAGGCAACAACACAATGTCATATTTTCAGTTTGACTAATGTTCAGTTCGAGTCGGATTGTCAAATTTGGTGCTAAAGATCAATAATCAGACTACTTTGGAATCATCTTTGGTGTTTATCAAGCAAGATATTTTACATGCGATAGTTTTAAGAATGTTTGTTATATTCATTGTTCTAGAATAATTAATGTGCTAGCTCCTTCGCTAGCTAAATATGCTTTAACAACTATCTATTATGTTGTTTGGTGACCTAGTTTTTTAAAATGTATCAAGAGCCACATTTTGGCGGATGTCATTTATTAATAATATTTTTAGTCATTGAACTCTTTTAAGTTTCTTTCTCATTAGATGGTGTTCTCTGATGTAAAACAAAAAAAAAAAAAAAGGAAATGTACACCAATGTGTGTAATTTCACAACAATTATTTAGGAAAATTAAGTTAAGAGAAAATATGGGTGTGAATCGTACCAATATTGTCTTAATCGTACCAGTTAATGTGGATGACTTGTGACCAATTTCTTTATGTAATATTTTGTATAAGGTAAACTCTAAAATTTTGGATAATCGTCTCAAAGTAGTGCTACTTTAGTTGATCTCAGACAACCAAAGTGCATTTGTTTTCAGACAACTTACTTTGATAATATCATGTTATCATATGAGATTATGCATTATCCGAAGAGAAAAAGAACTAGAAAGGAGTGTTGTATGGCTTTGAAACTTGATTTGTAGCAAAGCATATGGTAAAGTCGAGTGGACTGTTGAAGTTGTTCTAAAGATGGGTTTTGATACTAGATGGGTGCACCTTGTGATTTAGTGCGTCTCTACAGTTGAATACATGATCACCCATAGTGGAAAAGAGATGGGACCTATTATTCTCACTTAAGGAATCCATCAAGGTGATTCCTTGTCCTCGTATTTATTTTTAATCTGTGCTGAGGGCTTCTCCTTGTTATTTAAGCAATTTGAAGTTTCACATCATATCAGAGACATTATAGTGGCTGATGGTGCATCAATCATCTCGCATATGTTATTCGCGAATGATAGTTATCCGTATTGATGAGCCAATGAGAGTGACACTTTGAATGTGATTAAGTCACTTAAAGTATTTGAGATGACTTCAGGGCCAGTAGTTAATTTTGCAAAATCTTCAGTGTTTTTTAGTTTGAATACTCAAGCAGATATGCGATTAAGTCACTTAAAGTATTAGAGTTTGTTGGTGAATGATTCTTCCTTTGTTAGCAAAGTCTATAAAGCTAAATATTTTTCCCAAGGTTCTTTTTTGACTGTCTCTTTAGGCGATAATCCAAGTTACATATGGCGAAATATCTTCGAACCTAAAGATCTTATCAAGGTCGGTGCTAGGAGATGTATTGGAATGGAATTCTAACTAGTATCACTAGCAATCTTTGGCTCCCTGATGATAATTCTCCTTATGTTTACTATATTCATCCAGGATTGGAGGGCCACTCGGTTGCAAGTCTTTTGTGTGTGGATAATAAAGACTGAAATATTGATGTAGTTCAAGAATTTTTTGAAGAAAGAGACCATCATTTGATTCTTAGTATCTTGTTGTCTTCGACTGTCCAAGATAATCATTGGCCTTGGAGTAAGGAGATTGCAAGATTTTGTACAGTTGCATATAGGTATCTTCAACATGATTTTGATCCGGTCTCAATGAAGACTGATTTTTGGAAGCACTTTTGGAAGCTCAAATAGTTCCACCTAAGGTACTTCATTTTGGCTGGAGAGTTATTATTGGGGTTCTTGCAACTAAAGAGCAGCTCAACATGAAACAGGTGAATGTAAATCAACTCTGTTCGTTTTGTGCTATTGCATATGAGTCAATAATGCATGTTTTAGTTGTTTGCTCTTTTGCTACTTCATGTTGGAGCCGTTCATGATTGGTTCCGATCTTTAATGAGCATAAACAATGGAGATCAAATTGAAGAGGCTTCTTAAATGGTTGTTTCTTCTATTTGGAATGCAAGAAACAACCTGCCTTGGAATCAAAAATTTGTGACAACTGCAGAAGTAATTCTTTCAGCACATTTAAATTTTTACCAATGGAAGTGTGGTCAAAAAGATAGAATAGAACCTCTCTTAGTTCACAACTAGCCAACCCTACATTTAATATGGTAAAGATATATGTTGAAGGAGTTACTTTTGGAGCGACTTGTTCTTTTGGCTTAAGTTTCATTGTTAAGAACAACTCTGAAGATATCATTGAAGTTGTATGTTCAAGTAAAAATGGTCAAGTCTCTCCTAAGATTGCACACTTGAACCACTTAGTTGGATTAAAGGTAAAGCATGGAAAGGTATCATTTTCAAAATTGATTGCCTTGTTGCATTGGATTGCTGGTGCAGAATTGCTAACATCTTCTTGCTGAGTTGAGTCATGTTAAATTGAGTTTTGTTAAGCAATATACTAACAAGGCAACACATTTTTTCTTTTTTTTTTTGCATGTAGTTCTAATCTCTCGTCAGTTTGTATTTTTAATGTAAATAATTCTTCCACTAAATTGTTGAATATTGTAATAAATTATTTGATTCATTCATAAAATGACATTTTTCCATTCAAAAAATTAAGAGGAAATATAATAATAAATTAATAACTAGGATGAATACTTCTTTGTTGTATTTTCATAATATAAAAACCATACATATCTACATAATTAAATTCAAATTTTATCAGTAAAATTTTATGAATATGACTAAACTGCCAATTTTATGAATATGACTAAACTGTATCAATTCAATTGATTTAAAATACTTAATTTACATATAATTAACGCCAGTTTAAGTATAAGTTTAATTGGAAGAAATAAAAACATAAAAATAGAAAAAAAATATGAAATGTATAAAAAAATAGTAATAAAAATTATTAATTTTTTTTTTCATTTTACATTCTATTTTAAACGAAATATTCATTCCATCAAAATAAATAAGTCTCATTTTAATATTTTAAAGGGTAAATACTATTTTGGACCCTGTATTTTGCAAAAGTTACAGATTCGATACTGTGTTTTGTTAAATGACAAAATGGACCCTGTATTTTCTAAAATAGTAAAAATAGGACCCTGAGCTTAATTTTTGACAATTTTTTTTAATACAACCAACTTGAAGATAATGCTTAATACGAACAAATACAAAAAACGTAAACAGTTTTGTCATAGTACTTTTAGATTGGATTATAATTAAACTTTATTTTGACAAAAAATCAATTCAGGGTCTTATTTGTACTATTTTAGAAAATACAGAGTCCATTTTGTCATTTAACAAAACACAGGGTCCAATTGGTAACTTTTATAAAACAGAGGGTCCAAAATAGTATTTACCCTATTTTAAAATGCAATCAAACAAAATACTAAAATAAAGGTTATTTCATTTCCATTCAACTAAAAGCAACCTTAATTTTCATCTATTCTACCCATTATCAGAATTTGTGGAAGGGAACCTTAGCATACCAGGTCTTTTAAGGGGCTGCCCCACCCCACTTTTTTTTTTTTTTTTTCAATCACACAGCATACCAAAACTCATCACTTTTAGTTACATCCCCATACAAAATATATTATTGGGTGCTTCTACAACACACCCTATTAAAATAAGTGTACTTATGGAACCTTTAACTTTTTCGTTATCTATGGGCTCATTTAAAACGTCGTATTCGGTCGTATTGTAATATATTAAATTGGATTATATATCATATTTTTATATAGTGCAATTTGCGGCGAAACCCCCTTATGTTTTGATTTTTATACACTTAACCCCCTTATCTTTATTTTTGGTGGCAAAACCCCCTTATGTTTTAATTTTTATACACTTAACCCCCTTATTTTTTTTTTTTGTGGCAAAACTCCCTTATGTTTTAATTTTTATACACTTAACCCCCTTATTTTTTTTTTGGTGGCAAAACCCCCTTATGTTTATTTTTCTTTGCAAATTTGACACGCCAGTTAAATATTACCGTTAAATATCAACTGGATGACCACTGTATACATCTTTGTATATGTAACGGTAAAACCTCGAAGTCGATACAGTAGTAATCCAGTTAGTATTTAACGGTAATATTTAACTAAAACTTTAAATTTGCAAAGAAAAGTAAACTGAAGGGTTTTGCCACCAAAACAAAAGATAGAGAGGTTAAGTGTATAAAAATTAAAACATAAGGGGTTTTGCCACCAAAAAAAAAGATAAGGGGGTTAAGTGTATAAAAATTAAAACATAAGGGGGTTTTGCCACCAAAAATAAAGATAAGGGGGTTAAGTGTATAAAAATCAAAACATAAGGGGGTTTCGCCGCAAACTATATTAAACTTTAATTTATACTAAAATATTATATATTTAGGTGTCCATAAAAGTTAATACCACATATAGTTTTACATAAAAAATATTGCATAAAATACAATTCAATACAATACAATACAATACGATCTAATACAATATTCCAAACGAGCCCTATAAGAATTTTTTATTTTAAATTTTTTTATAATTGTATACCGTTATAATTATTTAAGACCTACTGCAAAATTTTAAAAAATTCAGAATTTATAATATAGAAATCAATATTTAAACCATCTATTTTACACACGTATAAAATAAAAAAGTCAAACGTGTAACAGACTCTTTGAACACTGTTTTCAATGTGTTTAGATTTTTTCGAATTTTTTAAAATTTTGCCAAATATCTTACATAAGTATAATGTATACGACCATAAAAAAAAAATGGACTAAATATTTTTTTTAGATACCGAAATAAATAAAAGTACATCAACACACTCATTTTACCCATTTTAAAGGAGTGTATTGTAAAATTTTCCTATTTTAGTAAATCAACAATAAAATGTATTTTAATACACCTCCACAACTTAATATACTTAATCATATACCAACTGGATCTTGTTGCTCCGGGCAACAAACATGCATGAAGCATTTCACCAAATATGTGTCCGGATAGCCCAAATTAACTGATGTTTTACAGGCTTGAATTTATTTATTTTTGTCAAAACTGCTTGTAACGATTTTACCAATATTGTGACTTTAGCAAAAATTATTATTAAAAAAAATATGATTTTCTTATTCAAAACTTAAACATAAGTTAATTCTTAATAACATTATAGACAATTTTATGAAAGGTTTATTTAGAATGCAGTGTGTAGAGAAAGAGTTACTTAAATTAAATCAATAAACATACTCTAAAGATGTGAAAAGGATATAATCTTCGAAAAAAAGCATTTCTCATATATATAAGAACCAAGGAACAATAAATCGGAGGGTGGGGAGTTGTTGTTGAAACTATTTCATTAAAGGGATTCCATAAAGCTTCAAACTTTACCCTTAACATTCAGCATCATTAAATCCCATCATCTGAGAATCCAGACATATTCCCCCACTGAATTATGGGTTAATATGTGTGTATATATATAAACAAATTTACATACATATACTCTGTGTTTATAAGTCAATGTCCAGATGGGGAAGCTATTCTCTCCCCACTTGCTCTCTTATTTGGGATAACAACAAATCATAATCATCATTCACTAACTGGTACCTGAAAATATTACTGGTGCAAAAAGCATCTCATCCTCAGCATGACATGTTTGGAGAAAAGTGTTCACCTGAAAATCCCACAATTTCGGTTCTGAGCATTTGGAGTGATATTGAGAAATGGGCTAATTTCAATCTCATGTTCTATGTTAAATGGAATATGGAAATATATTACGTATCATTCAAAACATCAACAAATTAGTTGCAATTTGTTGGTTTTGGTATTGAAGTGGAACGTTTAATGGGAATTCTTGTTCCTAATTGATTTTGTATTTTAAGATGAAAATAAAACAAGTGAAAAGCATGATTCACAACTGACCTTAAAAATTTGAAATGCTGAGAATAGATGCTCTTGCTGAAACAATTTAACAGCTCAACGGGAAGTCGAACTTGCAGCACAACTAGCTGGTGTGTTGCTTTCATTCATCAAGCTTTCTCCACGAGTGTCTGCATTGCTCCGGTTGGTTTCTGTATTAGAACGGTTGGCCAAGTTAGTAGCAACAGCACCTTGACCGGTTGAATCATTTTCTCTGGTTTCAAGACGCTCCATCATCCTAGAGATGTTAGCAATTCCTGCATTTACTTCACTTCGAACTTCCGAACCAACATCGGATATAGAATTTCCTCGAGAGAACAGCCTCTCTTTCCACCCTCTTGTGCTCTTTGAAAATGATTCTTTGTATCTAATACACAACAAGCCAAACGTACAGATAGGAATGAGATAAAAAACCACAAAACCCAATCAAGTATAGCTAGTATGAAAATGGCTTCTACATATATCATACCTCATTGACATAGCATTGAATTTTGATTTCAGAGAATCAGAAAATGACTGGAGTTCTGATGGTCCTGCTCCATCTTGATTTGGTAGTGAGGAATGACTAACAGAGTTCCAACAGAAGATGAGAAGTAATCACCTAAACAGAAACATGTATTTTCTCTACAAGCACATAAATAATAAAATGTAAATGTATAGGCTACCGGTTCATAAGCGAAATTCCTTGACGATTTGTTGGAAGTAAATTGGATCCAGATGCTGAAGAAGAATTTTGATCAGTTTGAGCATAAGGTAAGTGTGGATTCTGCGGTGAATGTTCATCTCGACCAGATTGAAGAGGGGTAGATGGAATAGCTACTGAAACTGCAGTTGGTTCCGGGTCCTCTTCTAAAGCAGAACCAGAAGAAGGTATGCTAGGATGAGTGGAAAACACCAAGTATTGCGGACGACCATGAGAAGATGATCGACCCCTCTGGCTTTCCCTTCTACGAATGTGGCGGGCCCTTCCCATCGCAGCAGCAGCAGCCAAGTGCTGGATTATTCTCTCTTCAAGTTCAGCATCATTTGCACCAACAGGTAACTGTTCATATGGAGCAATTAATATAAGATAAATTTAATAGACAAACAAATTCAGTAGCAAAGAAGAAAAAGGTAGTCAGAGAACGAACATGCTGCAACTCAAAATCACCAAGGGTGGGATGATGAAATATAGTGCCATTTCTTGATGGAGCGGCTCTGAAGTTTCTCTCTCGTTCTACTGCCTCAAGTAATTCTTGACTGTCAATATGCACATCGGATAAGTCATTGAAGGTTATTGATGGCGTGTCAACACACAAAGAAAAAGAAATAGAAAAACCTGTCGGGATCTTTCAAGCTAATGGGTTGCCAACACATGGGACACTGGGAACTTCTCTGGCACCTAGAAGATTAGGCTGAGTGTCAGATTTCAAGTCTATTCACCCAATAATTGCTCAACCAGGTTAAACTTATACGCGATTTTCACAACATAGAAATTATCGATGAACAAAGGATGACTCATAGATAGTTCAAAAACGAATAATAAATAGGAACATTGAATTACCATTCAAGAATGCACTGGAGGTGAAACTCGTGCTTGCAAATAGTCACCTGTAGGCCAAGGACAAGAGGTTAATTGCCTTATCTTATACATAAGTAAAAATAATAGCAGGACAGAAATTCTTTTGTAGAGTAATATGTAATTAGATATATAGCCACAATAGGCATTAGCTTGCACGAATTAGGAAAAACAAAGTACAATTACAAGATGTATTACCGAGGACGGTTCACTTTCGCAAAATTCCTCCAGGCATATGCTGCAAGTGTCCTCACAGGGATCTTGTACTCCCCCATCAACAAATGCAGCAGGTGATGTCAAATGACTCTCAACATTCTTTCCTACTTCCATCTCCTGAACCTTCAAAAAGAAAATGCAATATACATCAACAGATATAATTGACAGAATTTTCAGACACTGAAATTGACGATAATCCATAAACTTTATAGAATTCAAAACAGTGTAGATTGAAGAAAAAGCAAAAGAAAAAGGAACCCATTTTAAAAGCTAAATCCCAACTTCAGCCCTGAAATCTAGAAACCAAAACCCACCAAAAACAAGAAAGTTAGATCCTATTTGTAATAATGAGATCAACTAAAACCCCTCATAATTGTTTGCTCAGTTTAATAATTGATTCATAGAGGCCTACAACATCATATGTTTTCTTCTATCTTATTAGTTACCCTCAAAAGTTTTTTGACAGTCAGCAGTATACCAAGCAAGTCAGGATTTAAACCTTCAAATATCTTGATTGCTTGCAGCTTGTTCACCATAAACTCAAAAACAATAAAAAGGTTTTCATTTTAGGTACGCATATCTTAATTGATGTTATTCAAGAAAACCTTGAAGAACAGAAGGTTGAGAACAAAATGGCAATCATTATTTTATTTCACACAGAAACAGAAACAGTTTCTATGTAGCAAATTCCCAATTACCAAAAAAACAAATACAACAAAAGCAGTAAACTTTTAGGAAAGTCCAATCACAACCAGTAAATATAAGAAAACCCCAGATGAGAAAATGGTCTAAATAATCCAAAATTAGTATATACAAAAACGAAATTAATCAAATCAAAGAACTTCAAAATTCAGAGCTACCATCTAGCTAAAAGAGAAAGATTCTTATGGATTACAGCGCGGAAGCTAAATACAATAATTCATGGACTTACCTCAATAAAAAAAATGATTAAAATGTGTGTATGGTCCAGAAAATTGATCAAGAAGACCAGAGAACGGCCATGAATTGAATCAGATCAAGCTCTGGCCTCCCAATTAGAAAACAACCCAACTAGCGATCCATACCAAATACCAAGATGAAACTCCCAGAATTCAATGATGAAAAGAGAGAGAGCAAAAAGGAGAGAGAGAGAGGAGAGAGAAATATAATGATAAATGATAATGGAAGAAAAAGATGAGGAATATTACATGTCCACCTCCACCTTTAATTTTTTTTTAATATTATTTTCTATTATTATGTCTTTATTGTTTTACTTTGATACTGTTATTAGTTTTATTAAGCTTTTCTTTTTTAAAATTTATAGTCATGACTCATTTATGCTTTATTTATTTATTTTTTGCTTGTTGGGAAAATAAATTTAAAACCCCCTTCACTTTTGCTAAAAACAAAAGAATATCAAAGAAAGGATCTTGCTTTTTTTTTTTTCTTCTTCTTCTTTAAATAGCTTCCATAATCATGAATTATTTATAGTATGTTTTGAGTGCCAATTTTACCTTTTTTTTTTATATTAGATTATTTTAATAATTTGTATTTCTTAGCTGGAAGGGCATTCAATCATTGTTTAACATTCAAAAGATTCACAAAAAATCCTCCTTATTTAGAATAGTGGTAATCATATTTAATTTAATAAAAAGATCTCTTTTTTGTCCTACTCTATAGTGGTCATGACAATCAACAGCATCCTTCTTAAATAAATAAATTAATAATAACTCATTAATTCTCAATCATGACCAAATTTACCAAAAATCAATGAAATAATTCATACACTATCTCAAACTTAAATGCTTGATCTGATCTACTACTAAATCAAAGAACCAAACCCAAGAAAAAGCCCATGTCCCAAATCTTGTTTGGTGTGAAAGAAATTTTTGTATAATTTTATCATTTCTGATTTGATAAAATGGGTCACACATGGAAGAATGTGAAAGATGGGTCAACTAAAATTTTAATTGGACCCTATTTAGGCTGCTTTCAATTCCACCATCAATGGCCCTTTTTTCCATCTACAATTAAAACTCTCTCGAGTTTCAGAGAAACTATTTATATGACTAACCAAATATTGACTAATAATTATGTAACTTATTCAATAAAATAGTCCCTTAAATATGTCAATTTTTTTTTTTTGAATGACCTTAAATATGTCAATTCATTAATCACGTTCACTGTAGCTTCAAGCCCCTGATAAATTTTGTAATTAGATTTGTCAATGTATTTCTACAACTTCGATCAATATTTGTCTTAATGGAGAAACAGTTAGTAGCTTTGTCTTTGAGTGTGGCTTAAGACAAAAAAAACCATCCTCTTATCTCGTTATTTGGGTT
Source organism: Cannabis sativa (assembly GCF_029168945.1). Lineage (NCBI taxonomy): Eukaryota > Viridiplantae > Streptophyta > Magnoliopsida > Rosales > Cannabaceae > Cannabis > Cannabis sativa. The sequence goes on from NC_083608.1 coordinate 19,631,922, forward strand.
GCTAATATCCTCTGAAGTATTCTCGAGAATACTTTTAGAGGTTGAAAGAGCTTATCTATGCAGTAAGATCTAAAAGAATTCAATCTATGAGATTGCAATTTAAGATTGTGCAAAAGCTAACTTTATCATTGGGCTTTGATATATTTATATACAGGGTGACACAAAGAAGAACAAGGCAACAGAAAAAATAAGAGAAAGGCAAGAAAATTAAAGTTGTTACAAGAGTCGGTTAATACAAACAAATAACGGTATTAACTAACTAAGGGCAGTTTAGTAATAGTAGTAGTTGTATCAGAGGTGTGCATAAATCAACCAATTCAATGACAAACGACCAATCCAATTACAAACGACCGATCCAATTACAATTGACCGCCAAACATGAGATATCCAGTTGTGATCGAATCAAATTGGATGTTATTTTTGAATATTCCATTGGATCGGATGTTGGATGAGATATCTAAAGATCCAATACATCTAACATTCAATCAAACTAATTACTATTTTTATTTAGTTTGGATGAGTAATTAGATTTTATATTGTTATACGTAAAAATATATATGTATATATAAAAATTAATATTAAAATTTTACTCTTTTTTTTTTAGATTGGATGGATCCAATCCAATCCAATCCAATACATATTGGACTTAAAATATTAGATGGATCCGATCCGATCCAAAAAATACTAGGTCTAAAATATTGAATAAACCCAAAATAAACTAATAAATATATATGAAATACATCCAACGGATAGAACCAATCAAATCTAACATCTAATAGATGTTGGATCGATTAGATGACAGAAATTAATTGTGTTGAATTTTGAGTATTTGAAAAGTGGCAATTTTAGGGGTTCCAGGGCCCCTCGTCGTGGCGTGGCCCAATAGGTTGGGGCTGCTACAGTCACGGCTTGGCTCGCCGTGGCGAGACCCTACTTTCCCCGAGAATTTTAATTTTCTTATTTTTGCCATAACTTTTGACTCGGGACTCCATTTTGGACGTTCTTGATATCATTAGAAAGCTCATTTTAAGCTCTATTTGTTAATCTATAAATGGAATGCAAACTATGTGTATATGTGAAAGTGTGAAATCTCAAGAATGTGTGACTAGGATTACCAACGTTTGCTCAGGAACACCTAGGAATTTAGAATCTCCACATACTTAGATTACCAGGTAAGACAGTAAGTGTAATGCCCCGATTTCCCGAGACGTCACACTAGCTAGTCCGTTTAAAACCTTTTAAGATAAAGACAATAAAATACTTCTTTAATGAAAAATAACTAAGCATGAGATCTCATTATTTTTAAAACAAAATATTTATTTATTCATAACCTTAAAATATACAGCTTTACAAAAATTATTTGAATCATAATCTTTAATGAAATATTTTTAAACCAAAATATCGTGACAATCCTCTAACATGTAATCCATGCCTCAAGCTCGCCATCCTCACTGTTTAGTTTTGTCTTTACTGTTAGGCTATTTTTAGTCTACATTTTGGGTCACTTTTTATAGTTGTTTTCCTTCTTTGTTATTCTTTTTGGAATAGAATTACGCTTGTTTTCTTTGATTTCAGGTTTCATACTTGGAATATATCAATTGATCAAATTTCGGAAAATAACAAGCTATGGAATAGAGAAAATTCTGCAAGAAAATAAAGCTGAAACTTCAAGCTTAAATTCGACTATGTTCTTATCAGATTTTGGAAAAAGTCAAAACATAAAAGTTTTAGATTTCTTTTTCTTCTTTCAAACGCATCTTAAATCAACTCCTTTGGACTTCGTATGTAAAAGTTATGCACATTTTACTAAAAGATGCTGAAGCTGTCAAATTTTGCGTCAGTAGTCGCGACCACCACTTTCCATGGTCGCGACCCTTTTTCATGGTCGCGACTAGGAGCCAAACATTGAGTTTTTTTTGTATTTTGCCCATGGTCGCGACTAGGCTTTATGTAGTCGCGACTAGGGGCGAAAAACGAGATTTTTGGGCAGTTTTTAACTTTTTCAAAGAGGTAGCAACCCTAATTTCTATTTAAAGGGCTCATGTTTTAGAAGGAAAGGAGGCAGAAATAAAACCCTAGAGATAAAGAAGGAGGCAAAGGAAGCAATGTGGCGATCCGGAATGCAATCACCAACTAGTTCTTTCTTAAACTCTTAGTTTCTATGTTAATTTCTCTTTTAGTTTTGATTATGGATGTTATTATGGATTTTATGAACTAAACTCCTATATAGGGAGATGATGAATTTTGATTAAAATTACTTTTGGTTAATGATAATTGCTATTTCTCCTTTCTTGATTGTGAATTTATCCATATTTGTGTTTAATTACATGTTTAAGATTGATCACCTTCTTCATGTTCTATGATCCTAATTCAAAATCTGAAAAGTGAGAATTGGGAATGCTAAAATTGGATAAACTAGGTTTTGATGTGAAACGAAAGTATTTGCATAGCCTTTGTGACATTTAGATTATTGCTTAATGCTGATTATATGTTAATCTATCCCAGAGATGATTAGATAACATGTGATTTAGGACCTAAGAGATCTGAAAAGAGTTAGGTTAATTTTTATAATCTGTCATTCACATTGAGAAAGAGAATAGTAATTAGCATTAACAATTGGGTAATTAAATCAACAGGATTCTTTTTCCTAAATAAACATCCATAATTAATTACACTTTTTATTATTATTATCCTGCTTTTCAATTTTTAGTTATTTAATTATTCAACATTATTATTAATTCTACCAAATAGAAACAAGAATTTAATTGATTGGTACTTAGCTACAGTCCTCGTGGGAACGATCTCACTTACCTGAGTATTACTTGTTAAAACGATACGTATACTTGCGTGTTGGATTTATCACAACAAGTTTTTGGCGCCGTTGCCGGGGACTGTTTTAGTTAATATCAATATAGTTGAATTCTATTCTAATTTGGTTTCTTTTTATTTAAGTTTATAAATGTTTTATTGATGAGTTTGACCTGCAAGGTAAATCCAGATGCTATATCTTGAGGATTTTTCCCAACAACACAATGAACCATTCTATTCTGCTTGGAGGAGATTTAAAGAGCTTGGAGAGAGATGCTATCCCACTTTCTCAAGTGGATGTTTTACGTGGCTCTTTTATAATGGACTTGATGATGAAACAAAAAGTTGAGTGGATTATGGAGCAGAGGTTACTGGAGGGCCTTTGTTAAGCAGAGGTCATGAAGCAATAAATTTGTTGAATGATATGACAGATTTTGATTACGATTGGCATTGGAATCCATCACTTCAAGGTTGGAGTCACCAATACCCTCCTTATTGTCCAAACTCACCCCCAACCAATTGAAGAAGAGGAGGATCTACTATCACTTCCAAAAGAGATTAATCGCTTGGCAGACATGGTAAAAGCTCTATGTGATAATTTAATGGCGCATGATTCAGAGAGTTTTAAGGATAATAACTCAAATAACGAAAGTTATGAGAGTTGTTTGAATATAGTAGAAGCACCATCAGATGAATACATAGAAGAGACTGAGCCTAGAATTGAAGAGAAAGAATCCTTTGAAGTGGTTGAAAATTTGGATACATTGGATGCTTGCTCAACAAATGATGATCTCAATTTGGTGAATGAAGAAACATCCATCCTCAATGATGAAATTATTGAAGATCAAATCACAGTCAAGGATGCGGATGGTCATGAGGAAATTGAACAACCAATTGAGAGGTTATTTGAGAAAAGCAAGAAAGAGGTGCCATTGGTGGCAGAAGAATCACTTGTAGTTGTTGATTTGAGGTTGTCAACACCACTATATTATGAACCACCAATGGACCCTTATTTTCCACTAATACCGCATTCTCTATATTGTATTCTCTTCGAGTTACCAAAGGCTTCTCCCCAAGCTCATCATCCAAGGTCTTTTGTTGTTGGTGCAGATTTTGGTTCAAACTCATTACATGCCAAGCTTGAGGGCATCTTTAAAAACAACTTTCAAGTTGTCTTGCATGACGCTTATTATGGGCGTCAACCGCTTGTTGATGTGACAGACCTAAGGTAAGCTTTATTCTCTTTAAGTTTTATTTTCACATTGGGAACAATGTGAAAAATTAGTTTGGGGGAGGGGCTTAATTTTAATTTTTTTTTTATTTGTTTGATTGTTTAGTTGTTTAGTTAGTTTTTTTTTAGTTGTCGTGGTTTAGTGTGTTGTTAATTAAGCCAAGATCAATTTTGTTGTTGTTGTTATTTGTGATATGTCCTGAAATTTTGAAACTGTGTGCTTAATTCTGTTAACTCTTTGGATTAGTTTGGATGCTTGTAAAGCCTGTGTATGAATACAATTTGACGATCTGTGAAATATGTTATAATTGTTTTACTATGGTTTGTGGTAAGATTGATTGAATAGCTTAGAACTTGCATGTCTTATTCTTTTGAGGCGAAATCCTTGACAACATTTAATAGGAACATGATTTAGGCAGTTTGTTTGGATAGTTTGAGCCTTTCAAGCCTACCATAATATGAATATCCTTTGTGAACCCTTTTAAGCCTAAACCTGTTTCGTTTCTTCATCCATTGAACTAAAAGATGTATCCACACTATTGTTTTTGTCCTCATTACATTTTGAATGGTATCATAAGCCTTACAATAAGTTTGGGGGAGTGAAATATATAGTGTGAGTAAGTATTGAAGAAAAGAAAAAAATCTTGCGTGATTGAGAAACATGTGAAAAAAAGAAAGAATTGTAACTCGGCATCACTTGAAAAAAAAAAAAAAGAATCAAAAAAATCAGAAATAAAAGAAAATTTCAGTGATGTCTGGTGATTGAAAAAAAAATAGAAAAATCTCAATCATGGTTAGTTGTGGGAACACTTCGGGAAATTTTAAAATTATGAGAAGCTTGTGGGTTCTTTTGTGCTTATGATACCTTTAGCCAAAATTGTCTTTCATTTTCCAAATATCTAAGCCATAAATTCTAACCTTAAAAAGGTCCTTTTGATTCCAAAAAGAATGTTGTCAACATTAGTGGAGAGAGGTAAGCATGCAAGCATATTGGCTATTAGTTTGTGGACTGATTTGATGGGGTGAAACAATTATGACATTACTTTAATATTGAAGTTAGTTTGTATTTCTACATTGTGTTATAAGAAGAGCATCCTAATTAATTGTTAGAGTTTTTGGAATTGAAAATCTAGTTTAATTAATGGAAGGAAATTTCACATGAGCCAGCAGTAATATAATTATCTGATAGCTTAGTTAATCGAGTTTTTAGTGTTAGTCTTAGTCTTACTCGAGGGCGAGTAAGAATCTAGTTTGGGAGAATTTGTTAGGCTATTTTTAGTCTACATTATGGGTCACTTTTTATAGTTGTTTTCCTTCTGTGTTATTCTTTTTGGAATAGAATTACGCTTGTTTTCTTTGATTTCAGGTTTCACACTTGGAATATATCAATTGATCAAATTTCGGAAAATAACAAGCTATGGAATAGAGAAAATTCTGCAAGAAAATAAAGCTGAAACTTCAAGCTTAAATTCGACTATGTTCTTATCAGATTTTGGAAAAAGTCAAAACATAAAAGTTTTAGATTTCTTTTTCTTCTTTCCAACGCATCTTGAATCAACTCATTTGGAGTTTGTATGTGAAAGTTATGCACATTTTACTGAAAGATGCTGAAGCTGTTAAATTTTGCGTCAGTAGTCGCGACCACCACTTTCCATGGTCGCGACCCTTTTTCATGGTCGCGACCATGCTCGTGACTAGGAGCCAAACAGCGAGTTTTTTTTTCGTATTTTGCCCATGGTCGCGACTAGGCTTTATGTAGTCGCGACTAGGGGCGAAAAACGAGATTTTTGGGCAGTTTTTGACTTTTTCAAAGAGGTAGCAACCCTAATTTCTATTTAAGGGGCTCATGTTTTAGAAGGAAAGGAGGCAGAAATAAAACCCTAGAGATGAAGAAGGAGGCAAAGGAAGCAATTGTGGCGATCCGGAATGCAATCACCAACTAGTTCTTTCTTAAACTCTTAGTTTCTATGTTAATTTCTCTTTTAGTTTTGATTATGGATGTTATTATGGATTTTATGAACTAAACTCCTATTTAGGGAGATGATGAATGTTGATTGAAATTACTTTTGGTTAATGATAATTGTTATTTCTCCTTTCTTGATTGTGAATTTATCCATATTTGTGTTTAATTACATGTTTAAGATTGATCACCTTCTTCATGTTCTATGATCCTAATTCAAAATCTGAAAAGTGAGAATTGGGAATGCTAAAATTGGATAAACTAGGTTTTGATGTGAAACGAAAGTATTTGCATAGCCTTTGTGACATTTAGATTATTGCTTAATGCTGATTATATGTTAATCTATCCCAGAGATGATTAGATAACATGTGATTTAGGACCTAAAAGATCTGAGAAGAGTTAGGTTAATTTTTATAATCTGTCATTCACATTGAGAAAGAGAATAGTAATTAGCATTAACAATTGGGTAATTAAATCAACAGGATTCTTTTTCCTAAATATTCATCCATAATTAATTACACTTTTTATTATTATTATCCTGCTTTTCAATTTTTAGTTATTTAATTATTCAACCTTATTATTGATTCTACCAAATAGAAACAAGAATTTAATTGATTGGTACTTAGCTACAGTCCTCGTGGGAACGATCTCACTTACCTGAGTATTACTTGTTAAAACGATACGTATACTTGTGTGTTGGATTTATCACAACATTTACCTGCACACAGAGTACCCGTGAGCTAACGCCCAGTAAGAAGAGCTATGTAGGACATAACCCCCCAACTAGATAACATAGTCATAACTTAACAATATCACAACATCAAATCAATTCATACCATACTTGCATACATATAACCACATGTCATATTACATATTATTCTCACATACAATATAACATCATATCACAGTGTAATCTTTATGCATGCTATACTCACACACATAACACATAGTATCTTATCGCACATTGTCCTCACATACGATAATCTACTCCCACTCATGTTGATCAGACATGAAGTGTAACTTGCCCTGCCTTGTGCTGTTCTCACACTCGGCATCCAATAGGGCAATCCCTTATCACAAGTTTGTTGGAATTATCTTTTACCAGGAATTTAGATCTACTCACAAGTATGTTGATTTAACAACCTAAAATTGAACTTCTAAAACGACGAACTAAACACATAAAAGTTAAGAATAACTTACAGTGATGGCAGCGGAATTAAGTGTCTCCTTCCACTCAGATCTTTAACCCTTGATTCCTGTCTGTAGCAGAGTATAATCAAGATCTGAGCCCAAAAGTTCTTCAGTTGGATGTGATTCTTCACAGTCTTCCAAACTATGATTGAGGTACTGAGTGATGTGTGTGGGCACTTCTCTCTCACTAGGATTTTCGAAATTCTCTCTTGTTTTTCTCTCTTGAATTCGTGTGATACAATGCATGCAAGAGAAGAGAGTAAAGGGCTACTATATATAGGAAAAGGGAAGAGCACAACTTTCCAAATAAGCAGTTTCCTCTTTTACTGTGTAATTGAATAACTGCCTTATTTAGTGTGATCCACCACTTTCCTATTTTTGCTAGGCTTTGATTAGCAATTACATGTCAATTTAAATTGAAAATAATAATTGGGAAACAAGCAAACATGTGGCCCGCCATGGTGTGTATGGGCCTCACATGGATTTTGCAGTTTTCTCAATTTTATTTCTATTTCTCCAAAAATGCCATTTTTCCAATTCTAATCATTTAAATGCCAAAACTAATTAAAAATAGATTATTAAATAATATTGTCATTTAAAATAATTATTAATTAGACATGCAAAGTCTCTTAATTAAAATTAAACCTAGAAACCCTTTTATTTACAATTTCATCCTTAAACTGTGAGAATTCACAAATTAGACATAGTCTAAATTTTAGAATTATAATTGATTAATCATAAATCAATTATAGAGTCTTACAAATAGTATAGTCTCAACTAGAATGGGGACCATGGATCTATATGCTGAGCTTCCAATAAGTTGAACCGATTTACCAAGTAAATCCCTAACTTATTAATTCCTTGTTGAATCCACTCTTAGAACTTGGAATTGCACTCTCAGACTTATATAGAGCATATCATATGTTTCACGATATCAATATGCTATCTCATTTAACCATTGTTATAATCTTAATGTGATTTAGAGATCCTCTATATAGATGATTTACATCGAGATGGGACCAATTTACCGTTTACACCCCTCAATGTATTTTGCCCCTTAGAACACTTAGTTACCTGTAAATGATGTTTTAGTGATCTAATATATAGTCACTGAAACAAGAGCTCATCCATTTACTTCTATTTAACTAAGCTCGAAGGGAATCATCACTTTACTTCTATACACCAGTAGAAGCTATAGATTTCCATATTTATGTTCAGCACTCCCACTCAGTTATGCTATCATGTTCCCAAAATATACGTATCACCCTGACCCAAAAGTAGGCTTAACTAATAAATCAAAGAACATGAATAGCACTCCTGAGATTGAGCCTAAGCATATCAGGATTTAGATTCTCTTAATCTAAGATCAACTTCTGACATTGACTTGGAAAGATACAACGGTAAGTTTACAATATCTTTGACCAAGTTCAATATCGGTCCAGTCCAATGTATACTCCATACATTCGAAACTAGTATACTTTGCCAATGTTCTGGAAAGAACATAACACTTACTCCAAGTGTAAGTATACTTCATCGTTGATTATCACATCAGTGTAAATCCAAAATACTGATGAACAGGGACCAAATCTTTTGAATCATATAATCACAATCACATTCCACTGTATTGACAATACTGTAATTGTGAATAACTATATGTTCTGGATTTACTGATTTTGTGCATATATCAAGTATATATATTAAACCATGAACATGTAACATACATGTAATCATAAATCACTTCAAAATTCTAAACTGATAACCAATCAGATTGTAATGGGTTTTATTTAGGGCATAAAACCCAACAAAGTTGTACTCACCCATGATAGGATAACCTGCAAGTAAACTCATACAAGCAGCCAAAAATATATCCTGCAGTGCTATGCTCAAACCAGCAGCAGAAAACCTATCCTATAAGTGTTATTCTCACACAAACAGTCAAAAGCCTTTTCACTATCACACACTAATAACATTAGCATAAAACAACAATCTAGTATCTACCATAGAATAAAACATGTAAATACAAATCCATAATACAGTTGTATGTTTCAACATACACCATGTGCACAGATGTCCACTCTTCTTACCTCAGTTGTTAAGAATACCTTCTTGCTACTCCAAGCACCTCAATGAATTTTCTTGTTGAGGACAAGATCCTCAAATCCCGCTGCTTAAGACTTGTTATCTCGTCACTACTACCTCTTCACAACTTTCTATTTGATGTCTCAAGCCCGCAAGCCTTGATTATAAATCCAAAACTTTAAGAATGAAGGTAGAAAAATAAGAAGAAGTGTGGAAGTTTGAGAGGAGCAACCATGAAGAAGAATGAGGCTTTGACTAATTGGTTTGGAGAGGAAAAATAAAACGTTTAGGGTTTGATAAAAAACATGTACTGAAGATTATGAGATATCGTATTCTAATAGGTTTAGGTTAACTAAAAATAATAATATATAATAAAATGCTAAAATATTATTAAATCAACAAATATCTAATTTTTAAATTTTAAAAGTAAGCCCTCTATCTTCGTAACTTTAGGCTCAGTTTTGACCTAAAAAAACTTCCGAATATTATTATAAAATTTATAGATCTTTGAATTATCTTTTCAACGCCACTGGAATCACCTCAATCGGAGCTCTAAAACTCTAGATATGATCATTTTACTAAAACAATTTTTAATCCTGTGAATTTATCCAAACCTACGAATTTTTTTAACATTCTCATTATAAAGTTATTTAATGCACTGATACAATAAATTAAACCCACTAAATAACTTATAAAACTCTAATAGACTTTCATATTGGGTTTTAATTGGATAATTATCCTAATTTGTAAAAACACCATAATTTTACCTTGACACTTACTATAATTTCAACTATGTTTAGAAATCTGTCAATACTATTCTAAGCAATTATCTCTATTCACTATTAGTAGAAATAAATAAAATACTTATTCTCACACAAATTGTATAACAAATAAAATTTAAAATATATGTATATTTTTACCAGGTATTACAGTAAGCTAGCACACAGAGTTAAGTGCAGTGGCACTCATGTATATTATTATGCATATGTTATGTGAGAAATCGAGATTAGGATTATTACCCTAAACTAAGCAATTATGTTGTCTAGGGTTACTACTCTAGTATTTAAGTGATTTTGAATGTAATACTATACTGTACATGTTTAGATAAAGAATTATGCGCGTAAGACATAATTAGGTTAAACTCAGTAATTAGAACCGAGATAAATCGTTCTAAGCCCTTATTGTAAATAGATGTGTGAGCGTAACACATAGGTCTATGTTAAATAGACGATAGATGTAGTGGCATAATTAATTATGTGATTTCTGATTTATTATGCATATTGTTATTTATACTGTCTTGCTGGGCTTTGGCTCACGGGTGTTCTACTGTGCAGGAAAGGATAAATCTGTTATTAATTAGCCATGAGTTTGAGGGCTTGGCGGTGTATTGTACATGAGCAGGCCATACTAGACCACGCGAGTAAGGTCTACCAGATGAAATATTTTGTAATCTCAACTTTTGCTGCTTAGGTCGGCGTATAATGATAACTTGTAATATTTTGAAAAGTTTTTACGAGATTCCGAAACAAAATGTGATCTTTTGAATGTTTGTAAAGTTAAATAGTTACAAGTTATAATTTTACTTTGTATTTGCTTTAAAGTTTAAATTTCCGCTCTTAGCTTTAGTAATCCTGGTTTAGCGGGGTCAACATGTGGTAGTCACTGTTTGTGGCGTTCCTATTATTAGGGCGTTACAGATTAGCCCTCCATGTGTTGGTTCATAATTTTGGTCAAAATACTATTTTACTTTTTCTAATTACTTCTTTACCTTTAGTTCCATTAATTCACTAGTAGAAGTATAATTCAAGATCCCATCTGAATTTGTGTACAATATTCCAGTTCTAGAATTAACACTTAAAGGAAACCAACATTCAATCCGTTAGGAAAGTCAGGATTCTATAATTGTACATCATGTTCCCAGCCATCTATGTTATTAGATTCCCAAAATAGAAGTTTCAATAATCATCTTCTCTGAGAAACTTTAACGAGTGAATCAAAGAAACTAATAATAACATGATCAGGAGTTCATAATAACTCAGGATGTAGACCGATCTACTATTGATTATCATTATGATATGAATTAGGTCTTTATGATAAACGACATGTTAATAAAGTCAACTTTATTCATATCAGTCCTTTTCATATATAATCTCTATTATATACAGCTCTTTCACTTCGATGTCTCATTACATTCGTAATCTGAACCAAGATTACTTGCACCGAAGAACGGGCATCAGTGAACTGTAATAGCAACCATTAATTAAAGATTCCATAACTTTAATATGTTGCTGACTGTTTTATTCATAGCTAAATGGTCTTAATTCTCTGTACAACTACAAGCCACAACCTCATACATGAATAATGAATTTTCTAGTAGTTAATATAAATTATTTAATATTAAATATTACTAATTTAACTATTCACATATATTCAAATGTTTGACTCTTTATTTAATAATCAAAAATGTTTTTACAGACTTTTCAGGACATAAACTCTAACACTTTCAGCTGCCATAAATCTTAAGAAAGTTGATGGTTCTCTTAGGGGTTTTAAATTTGTAGGGTTGCTTTTAATATTTCTCATATTTTATTTGCAGATGATAATTTAATATTCTCCATGGTGGATCTTGAGTTAGCTAGGTCTAGCTATTAAAGATGTTTTAGATAGTTATAATAAAGTTTTAGGTCAATTGGTTAACTTTAATAAGTCTTCAGCTCTTTTCTCCCCCAGTACCCATGATCGGGTGTCCCAATCTTTTTTTAGGCATTTTAGGTCTTGATAACAAGCCTTTTACTAGTATTTACTTAAGTCTTCCTCGTTGTTTTGGTAGATCTTAGAAGTTCTCTTTTAATTTTCTTTTAGACAAAGTCAATACCTATTTAAATTCTTAAAATTGTAAATGTTTTTCTAAAGTTGGTAAGAAAGTTCTATTGAAAGTTGTTATTCAAGATATCCCGTCGTTTGTTATGTCTTATTTTAGAATTCTTGTTACTATTTGTCAAAAGATTGAATCTCTTATGGCTAATTTTTGGTGAGGCTCTATGGGTTACAAGAATAAGATTCAGTGAAAAAATTGGTATTTTTTTTGTAAATCTAAATTTGTTGGCGGTCTAGGTTTTAAATCTTTATCCCACTTTAATCAAACAATGCTAGCTAAGCAAGTTTGGAGGATTTTTAGTAACCAAACATTTTGCTTACTGGGTTCTTAAAAGGTACATATTTTAGGGATTATTTCATAAATACACAAAAATTACAAAAATACGGTTTCACGGAATTTTAAATATTTTTACGATTTTTTTGATTTAATATATTTACAGAAAATACGATCTTTTTATATTGTACTCTTGTTAATTTGTTGTTGATCTTTTGTTATCTATATGTTATTTTTTGATGTTGTTTTGATGTTATTTTTATATTACTTTTATGTAGTTTTCTTGTTGTTTTCGTATTGTTTCTATAGAAAACCGTAAAATATAAAAAAAATCTATAAACATAAAAATATAATTTTTTTACAAAAAAAAATAGTGTCTTATGTAATTATCCAAATATTTTAACCGAAGTGGGTTTCTTCGTGTTAAGAAAGGTCACTCCCCTTCTTTTACTTGTCAAAGTATTCTGTGGGGAAGGGATTTATTGAATAAGGGGCTGTTGTGGAAGGTTGGCAATGGGACTTCTATTGACACTACCAATGGTCATTGGGTCATCACAATTAGATGCCTATCTTACAAAAATGGCCTTGTCCGTCCTTCTGGATTTGTTTTTTATTTTATCCATCCTCTAGGCTATTGGGACTTGAGAAAGCTTTGTACTTTTTCTTGTGGAAGAAGAAGTTAAGGTTATTTTGGCTATTCCTTTAACTTTCAACCTTAATATACTGTCCATTTTACTGTTAAATCAGCTTATCACTTAGCATTTTCTTTGTTCCCTTCAGATTCCAAAATGGTGGTCTTTTCTTTGGTGTGCTAAGATTCCCCATAAAATCACATTTTTTTATTTGGATAGCCTATCACTATGCTCTTCTTGTTGCCAATAAACTATATTGCAGGAAAGTTATTGACAGTCCCATTTGTTTTAGATGCCACAACTAAGTAGAAACTGTTTTCCATGCTTTGCTCGATTGTTCCAGAGTAAGGAATACTTGGAAACACTCTTCTTTGTATCAGTTTTTCCTTAGTAATATCAAGGCCTTTGAGCAATCGGGTAAAGAAAACTTCGAACTATTGTGTGGTTTGCTTTGGGCTATATGGAACTTCATGAATAATACTATGCTTGGCAAAGCTATCCTTCTGCCTGAAAATGTGTTTAGCTACATTATATCTTATTTTCAGGAGTTCAAAGAGGCAAACCAAAGGTATGGCATTTGGAATAATCAAAAACAAAAAATGATCAAAAATGTTAAATGGAAACCGCCACTTATTGGTGGTCTTAAACTAAATACTTGTTGGGTTTTATGTCCTAAATAAAACTCATTTCAATATAACCAGATTTACTCATTAATATAGATCAGAAATAACATTTAATGTTGCATGGTTCACATGATTTATTTCATGATTATATGTATATAATGTATAAATTCATCTGAAATCCTTTTCACATACTTGATCCCGTTTATTGTGCCGTCAACACATTGGAAAGTAAACATGACTATGTGAATAAAGTTTCCTAGATTTATCAGACATAGGGTTTTACTAATATGATAATCTACAACAAGAGTTTACTTGCATTTGGAGAAATACAATGTTCTTTCCAGAGCATTGGTTAAAGTAAAGCTCAAGTTGGATGCATGGAGTATGCATCGGAAGGGACCGATATTGAACTTTGACTTAGATTTATTAAACTTACCGTAATATCTATTCAAGTCAATATCGCCTAGTTGATCCTAGATCAAATGATCTTAATCCTGTTATGATTAGGCTCAATCTCGAAAGGCTATTCGTGTTCTTTGATTTGTTAGTTAAGCCTACTTTTAGGTCAGGGTGATACGTACATTTTGGGGAACACTAAGAAGGTGCAAATTGAGTGGGAGCGCTAACATAAACATGGAATCTATAGCTTCTATATGGTGAATAGTAAGTAAAGGATGATCTCCTTCGAGCTTGACCAAACGAAAATAAATGGTGGAGATCTCATTTCACATAAGCTGAAATATCATTTATACGGGGTTAAGTGTTTTAAGGATAAAATACATTGTAGGGTGTAACGGTAATCTAATCCCTTTACAGTGTAGATCATTCATATAGAGGATCATTGATCAAATTAGGATTATAACAATGGATAACTAATGATGTGTCTATATGGTGGAACATATAGAGCATTCTATATACTGAGAGTGCAATTCTAAGTTCTATGCGTGGGTTCAACGAAGAATTAATAAGTTAGTGAATTTTAGTAATAAATTCTTGATCTACTTATTGGAAGCTCGGTTATATAGACCCATGGTCCCCGCACTAGTTGAGATAATATTTCTTGTAAGACTCATATAATTGGTTTTGATTAATCAATTATAATTCTCAATTTAGACTATGTCTATTTGTGAATTTTTCACTAAGTAAGGGCGAAATTGTAAAGAAAGAGTTTTAGGGGCATATTTGTTAATTATGATACTTTGCATGGTTCAATTAATAAATATGATAAATGACAATATTATTTAATAATTATTTATAGTTATTAAATAGTTAGAATTGACATTTAAATGGTTGAATTAAAAAATTGGCGTTTTTGAGAAAATCAGATGCAGAAAAGATAAAACTGCAAAATTGCAAAAAGTGAGGCCCAAATCCACTAAGCATGCCCGGCTACTTTTGTAGGTAATTTAAACTGATATTTTCATTATTTTAATGCCAAATAATTCAAACCTAACCCTAGTGGAATGCTATAAATAGATAGTGAAGGCTTCAGGAAATTTACACTAAAATTTCTAGACTTTTCTTCTGACTTCTGAATCAGAAAACATGAGCCTTTCTCTCTCTACCTTGGCCGCCACCCTCTCTCTCTCTTCTTCCTTAGAATTTCGAAATTACCTTAGTGATTAGAGTAGTGCCCACACACAGAAGGCAATACCTCAATCATAGTGGGGAAGATCGTGAAGAAAGATCATCAGCAAAGGAGTTTTAGCATCAAGGATTCAGAGAAAGAGATCCAGGTTCAGATCTTGATAATACTCTGCTACAGAAAGGATACAAGGGTTAGAGATCTGAACGGAAGGAGTCATTTAATTCCGCTACACCCAATGTAAGGTTTCTTAAACTTTATACGTGTTTATTTCATCGTTTTAGAAAGTTCATATTTAGGGTGTTAATAAACATACTTGTGAGTAGATCTAAGATCCTGGTAAAATAATTCCAACAACTGGTATCAGAGCCATGGTAATTGATTTACTTGCAAGAAATTTGGACTTTAAAACGATTGTTTGTTTGTTTTTGGATGGTATCATGTTGTATTGAGTGTTATTTGATGATTGATTGGTGTTTGTGAATTTTCGTGAAAAATAATTGAATATTTGTTTTTGGAATTATTTTTTATTGGATAGTATGGAAACAATTAAGCAAGTTACTTTTTTACAGAACTCAATTTCGATTTAATTTGAATTAGTTATGATTTTTTGAAGTTTCGAAAAAATCGGGGTTGAGCTGAAACCCTCGTGCGCGCGCGGAAATCCTGCCAGAACCCACCAGCGCCGAGTTTTCAGCCCCATGCACTCCCCATGCGCGCGCGGACGGGTATGCACAGCATCCCGTCCGTACAGCTCGTAATTTTTTCGTTTTTCTTCGTTTTTTCATGCTTTTTCATGGAATTAACTTCCGATTTTTTGTGTAGTTCTGTATTTATACTATTACTATTCCTAATTCAATTCTAATTATCATTATGAATTAATTTAATATTTTTTAAATTTAATTCAAGATATTAGTGTATTTTGAATTTAAAAATAGTTAGTATCTATCTTTTTTGCTTAATTATCTATCTTATTTTTAAATTTGATTATATCTTATCTTATTTTTAAATTTAAGGTCAGATTTTAAAAATTTTTAAATTAAATTTTTTTTAAATAATTTGACCTTACATTTTGCTAACTTTTAAATTTTGTTATTTTATTTATTTAAATTACATTTAAAATCTGAAAAAGATATTCATTTATCTTTTTTAATTTTTTATTTAATTTTTATTTATAAAATAACATTTAATTTTTAAAAGTAGTTAGCAAATTTTGAAATGATATTTAGGTTGGTTGAAACCTAATTTTTCAAAATTGTAGGTTTAATTTTAATTTTAAATTTTTTTAAATTTCGAATTTTTTTTAAATTTTATAAAATTTTCAAAAATATTTTTATTTAATTAATTAATTATTTATTTCAAAATTAATTATTTAATTTAACATTAAATAAATCCTACATCCAACTATCCAGCTAACCTTGTTGCAGGAGTATGTGTTTTAACTTGTGTGTAAGTTTTCAAAACCTATTATTGCTTGATTGCAAATAGTCATGGTTAACTTGTTGACAGATCCAATGATCTGATTTTAACTCATGGCTCCCTTTGGTGAAGTTAATAATTTGTAACAGGTATATTTACAATCTTCTTTCATCTGTGTATGACCTAGCAACATGATAGGACCCATCCAAAGTGTGCATGTGTGAGCCTATGTGTTTAATTTCATTATAGATGCATATAGGTTAATGTTGCTAAATAAAATATCATAGTTCTTGATAAATTTAATTTAGGCCCATTTAGTTTTTTTTGTTTTTTTTTTTTTTTTTGGGCTTATTCAATTAATAACAGTTGTTCATTTTAAGGTTAAATTCCTCTCTTTTGGGCCTTGTGTGTGAGTTGGGAGCCATAGTAGTGGGTACGACATACCGAACTCCAAAGACCCTCACATGAACCACCCCAATTGTGAAGGCCCATTTGTCTGATTTGAATAACTGTACTAAGTTAATTAAACAAGTTTAACCTAATAAAATTGATTAGCAACATAATTAATTTCATTTATTTTGAAATTAATTTAAGAAAATTATAGTTTAAAGATTTTTTTTTATTCTAAGCTAAACTATATGTATTTTCTTGTATTTAATTAAATATAGAATTATAACCATCTAGATTCTTTCTGAAGCTTAAGTTAAATTTTTCATTAAATATTCCTATTTAAGTTGATATTTAGTTATCTACAACTAACCAACTTAAATCTGAATATCTTTTGGATTTAAAATTTTAAAATTAAGTTGAGGAATTTTAGGCATTGGTTATTAAGATTCTTTAGATATTTTTTTAAGTTAATATCTTTTCGAATATTAACTTAAAATGGAATATTTTAGATATTTTTTAAGTTAATATCTTTTCGAATATTAACTTAAAATGAAATATTTTCAAATTAAGGGGTTACAACTTAATTCTTGATATTTAATTAAATTTAAATTTGCAAATATTTAAGTTTTAGATTTTTTCTAATACAACTTAAATTAGATATTTTTTTTTAAAATTTTGTGGAAAATATACTTAGTCAACTAAGATATTTTCTATATATTTATTTCTAGACTACTTATTATTTCTAACATTAAATAGGAAAATATTATACATTGTGAAATTAATTATTTAAATAATTAATTTTGGTACAATTTATTTTAAGTATATTTTTTCCTAGTATTAAACTAGAGATTAATAATTAAGCATTCTCTACACTTAATTATTTATTTCTTGAATTTAATACATTTAATTAATTTGAAAATTAAATATCTAAGTTGATTTTCATCATGATACTTAAATATTTTTTTTCATGACACTTAATTAAATAGAAAATTATTTTTAGTTGAAATTTATTTTTTTCAACTAAATTTAAATAATTTTCAAAATATATTTTTTCTTTATTTTATTAATCAAATTTCGAAATTGCATTTCTTAAATGGTGGAATTTCGAATTTTATTTGAAAAATAGATTAAAGTTGTAAATTAATTATTTATTTTAATTAATTCTTGGATCAACTTAAATCAATGATTTTTTCATTTATTGATTAATTTAAAATAAATTGAATTAAAGTATATTATTAGAAATTGAATTAATTAGTGAAAGGAAAATCTAGATAGATGATATTTTTGCTTGAAGTATTTTTCTAGTGTATTTAATTAAATAGAAAATTAATATTTAAGTTGATTTTTATCATCATACTTAAATATTTGAAATTTTTCTTATATATTTAATTAAATAGGAAAATTATATTTTTTTGTTGTAAATTAATTTTATTAATTAATTTTGGGCCAACATTAAATTAGAATAATTTTTCCAGGATTAATTTTTTATTTTAACATGCATTTTCGAAAATTGTGTCCTTGGATACTTTAATTTTTCGAAATGCAATATATATTTATAGAAAATTAAATTTGAGTTGTAAATTAATTTAAATTAATTTTGTAACAACTTAAATTGAATATTTTTCTAAATATTTATTGGAAATTATTACTAAGATGGAAATAATTCATATTATTTTCATATCCATCTAAGTAAAATTTATATTTAGAATTTTTCATTCTAAATTGAAAATTTTAATTAAATAAATATATATTTAAAATAAAAAGATTAAATAAAGAAAATCAAAGAAAATACAACTCTTTTTAAATAATGAGTTTTATTATTATTAGGACA
Source organism: Cannabis sativa (assembly GCF_029168945.1). Lineage (NCBI taxonomy): Eukaryota > Viridiplantae > Streptophyta > Magnoliopsida > Rosales > Cannabaceae > Cannabis > Cannabis sativa. Next base: position 19,650,822 of record NC_083608.1, read on the forward strand.
TTCGATCTCCATTGTTGGTCTTACAATAGTTAAATGTTTTCAATATTACCTCGAGACGCTAGACTTCGTCCCCCTATGGATGGTTATTCGTTGAACGCATTTAACACCGTAAGATCTCATTTGATAAGTGTTTTGTAAGTTTTCGTCTCTATTAGACTCTCCCCTACGGTGACTACTTAGAGATAAACTTTTAAAACATGAAACAATGGTGGAAGCTCATAAAATGAGAATAACCTTGACTCTCGCCTATCGGGACAACGTTGGATTCTTATTTTGATCGAATAAAAGGTTGCTAGAATGGTTTGCATTTTAGATGAGCTGACAACTCTATTCAATGAACGATACTTTGACTCTCGCCTACCGGGACACTGTATCAGTTTGTTGGAAATCTTGGAAATTATTTAGGATTGTAAGTTTTAGTATTTTCACTTGTCATTCCTACTTGCTATATGTTTAATAATTTCTGAATTGTGTATGAATTTATATTGAACCATGTTATTTTCTGTTATTAAGTTGTAGTTTAATTTCGAATCTTCATTGTTGGTCTAACTTGGTTTGTTTATCTAATGAGATAAATCCCTAGTGGATTTTCACCATTAGACATTCATAGTAGTGTTAGATCTCGAAAGATAAATATTGTATATGCGACATCTAGCTGTTCATCAATAGATGACACCTTAGACTAGTATTTTTACGATATGAAACAAGAAGATTATATAAATAAGATTACTTTGACTTTCGCTAAGCGAAGCATCGTTGGATTCTTATTTATAAACGAAATTATCCTAATTCCTCTTAGCTTATTCATTTCGAATTAGCTCAATAACATATCATTGGATGAATGATCTATAAATCATTTCATGTCATTCTATATTTTCTCTTAAGAAATTAAATGACGCATATGATTATAATCCCGAAATTCTATTCCCAATTGATATAAAACCTCAATCTTAGAAATCTCCTACTTGTATGGGCAAATCTGACTTAGAATTTAAATTAGTAGTGGTGGTCCAAGATAGAATTACTCATTATATTTGGTTGAATTTAAGTCTTTGACTTTAATTTTAGAATCCAAACAGAAATTTTCTTATATTTCTATTTCCAGGAAGCAATACAGTTACACTTTCCAAGTGTTCAATATCCATCTTCTATTAATGGATTCAAACTGTATGGAATATGAGTTTGGTATTCTGTGACTAGGATCTACTTGCACTAGTCTAAGAACTCTTTGATGTAACTATACCTAAGTCATCAAAACAACACAACCACATTTTTATTAATCTATGGCATTTGTATCTTGTTCATAGTGGATTTGACAAGATCAGTCTCTGCAAAGAGTTAATATGTCTATATCCACTGAAAGTAGTTCATCTCATTCGCAGATGGATGTACATTCAGGGGTGGATATGAGTTTTTCATTGTATTCTTAAAACGATAACTCTAGATATACCTTTTAGCAAGAAATTTGAAATGTTTGAAAAATTTCATTAATTTCTAGCAATGGTTAAAACCATTAAGGTAAGTGGTTAAAGATCTTGCGAACTGATAGGGGTGGAGAAATAGTTAGTAGATATGCAGTTCAAAGATCATTAATTTGGTTTTTTGAATTATATCCAAACTTACCTCCCCAAAAATTTCGATTTGCATATTGATGATTAGTTACTAGTCGTTGCCTAAATCCTTCTATGGTAATACAATTTCAGAATGATCTATTGGTTGTATACTTAATGTAAATCATTACTAGATTCATGGATGACCTAATCAAAATCTTAAGAAAAGCTAGAACTGTTAACCATGGTTTGTTAGCTGTTCTAAGTGATTAGGGGTGGACCATCCCATTGTCAATAGATAAGAAAGTGTTTGTTCAAACAAATACTACTTTTCTAAGAAAATGACTCAGTCTGAAAATCAAGTAGCAAATAAAGGAGATATTTAATTCTTGATTCCAAAAGTGTTCTATCATCTTACATACGATGATCCCATTGCCTCTGTTGTCTTATCACAACCAAAGAGGTTAATACCATTTAGTTTTCTTCGACATAATTCACAGTACCTTGTCGTAGTGGGAGAGTTTCTAGTAACTCACCTTCTTATGACTTGAGAGACACTAATGATTAAAATCCATTGTGAGTTTAAACAAGTAATGGATTGTCAAGAGAAGAAACTAAGAAGAAAAGCCAATAGAACTATGGTTTAATCCATTCACATGGAATAACCTAAAGTTTGAGTTTATTCTATGGACTTAACAAACTTCCTGTTCCTAGTATTATAGGTTTGAGTTTATCTAAACCTATGGCTTGTGGTATACCTGGTAATTACTTACTCTAATGCAAGCAACTTACTTTAGTAAGATGCTGAAGCATTTTCTTTCTAATGGCAATCTATAGAAGCTTCTCGACTTCTAGGCATAGATTTTATTTATCTAAGGAAAAGTCTCAACTATTCCAGAAAAGATAAAGCCATGAAAGAATTTCTTAAATCAACAGTGAGAGGTCTTAGATATGCTTTTGTATGCCTTAGACCAGACACCTACTGTTGAGTGGGAGTAATGAGTAGGTATCAGATTAATCCAGGAGAAGAACATTGGAAGACAATCAAGTAAATCTTAAGATTAAGAAGATGAACTATATGTTAGTCTATAAGGGTGTGTTTAAAACTCTTAGACTACACCATATCAGATTTCAAAATTTGCCTTTGTGCTAGTAAATCTTTCTGATAAGATGGTGGTTACTCTGGGGGTGGAATAGTGATTTTGGAGAAGTGTAAAAACCTATCTGAAGTCTCTAGGTCTACCAGAGAGGGACTGAATGTTAAAGTTGCAGGAAAGGTACTTATTCAGTCTAAGGAAAGTTCTATACATCTTTGGCACCATTCCAAATTGCCTTAACTACTAGTGTTACTTCCTGAATAACCAAGTAGTAGTTGCCAAAGATATAGAATCCAGTATCCCAAGAGAGTAGACATATAGAGAGGAATTTCACATTATCAATAATTTTGTGATTAAGGAAGAGTAATGGTGGAGAAAAGGTTGTGGTTAATTCAACCTTTCAGATCCTATTACGAGGAGTTTACTACTACTACACTTGATTTGTATATCAAGGTGTTGAGATTATTTGAAATGCACATTTTGTTTTATATTAGTGCAAGTGGGAGTTTGTTGGGTTTTATGCCCTAAATAAAACTCATTTCAATATAATTAGATTTACTCATTAATATAGATCAGAAATAACATTTAATGTTGCATGGTTCACATGATTTATTTCATGATTATATGTATATAATGTATAAATTCATCTGAAACCCTTTCCACATACTTGATCCTGTTTATTGTGTCGTCAACACATTGAAAAGTAAACATGACTATGTGAATAAAGTTTCCTAGATTTATCAGACATAGGGTTTTACTGATATGATAATCTACAACAAGAGTTTAGTTGCATTTGGAGAAATGCTATGTTCTTTCCAGAGCATTGGTTAAAGTAAAGCTCAGGTTGGATGCATGGAGTATGCATCGGAAGGGACTGATATTGAACTTTGACTTAGATTTATTAAACTTACCGTAATATCTATTCAAGTCAATATCGCCTAATTGATCCTAGATCAAATGATCTTAATCCTGTTATGATTAGGCTCAATCTCGAAAGGCTACTCATGTTCTTTGATTTGTTAGTTAAGCCTACTTTTAGGTCAGGGTGATACGTACATTTTGGGAACACGGTAGTGCAATTGAGTGGGAGCGCTAACATAAACATGGAATCTATAGCTTCTATCTGGCGAATAGTAAGTAAAGGATGATCTCCTTTGAGCTTGACCAAACGAAAATAAATGGTGGAGATCTCATTTCACATAAGCTGAAATATCATTTATACGGGGTTAAGTATTTTAAGGATTAAATACATTGTAGGGTGTAATGGTAATCTAATCCCTTTACGGTGTAGATCATTCATATAGAGGATCATTGATCAAATTAGGATTATAACAATGGATAACTAATGATGTGTCTATATGGTGGAACATATAGAGCATTCTATATACTGAGAGTGCAATTCTAAGTTCTATGCGTGGGTTCAACGAAGAATTAATAAGTTAGTGAATTTTAGTAATAAATTCTTGATCTACTTATTAGAAGCTCGGTTATATAGACCCATAGTCCCCGCACTAGTTGAGATAATATTGCTTGTAAGACTCATATAATTGGTTTTGATTAATCAATTATAATTCTCAATTTAGACTATGTCTATTTGTGATTTTTTCACTAAGTAAGGGCGAAATTGTAAAGAAAGAGTTTTAGGGGCATATTTGTTAATTATGATACTTTGCATGGTTCAATTAATAAATATGATAAATGACAATATTATTTAATAATTATTTATAGTTATTAAATAGTTAGAATTGGCATTTAAATGGTTGAATTAAAAAATTGGCGTTTTTGAGAAAATCAGATGCAGAAAAGATAAAATTGCAAAATTACAAAAAGTGAGGCCCAAATCCACTAAGCATGCCCGACCACTTTTGTAGGCAATTTAAACTGATATTTTCATTATTTTATTGCTAAATAATTCAAACCTAACCCTAGTGGAATACTATAAATAGATAGTGAAGGCTTCAGGAAATTTACACTAAAATTTCTAGACTTTTCTTCTGACTTCTGAATCAGAAAACCTGAGCCTTTCTCTCTCTACCTTGGCCGCCACCCTCTCTCTCTCTTCTTCCTTAGAATTTCGAAATTACCTAAGTGATTAGAGTAGTGCCCACACACAGCAAGCAATACCTCAATCATAGTGAGGAAGATCGTGAAGAAAGATCATCAGCAAAGGAGTTTCAGCATCAAGGATTCAGAGAAAGAGATCCAGGTTCAGATCTTGATAATACTCTGCTACAGAAAGGATACAAGGGTTAGAGATCTGAACGGAAGGAGTCATTTAATTCCGCTGCACCCAATGTAAGGTTTCTTAAACTTTATACGTGTTTATTTCATCGTTTTAGAAAGTTCATATTTAGGGTGTTAATAAACATACTTGTGAGTAGATCTAAGATCCTGGTAAAATAATTCCAACAATACTGATGTAACAATTGACTCACAAAATGCTATAATTGGATTGGCTGGTGTTATAAGAGATGGGAGTTGTCATTACAGGTTTTTGTAAAAAGATGGCTGGTTTGGTAAAATCTGCTACAATGAGGCACTTGCATTCTTCATGTTATTAACTAGTATATTCTATTATTTTCATCCCTATTATTCATAGTGAATTAGATTCTTGTATTATGGTAGACAAACTTAACAATTTCAAGTTTGATCTATCCTATTTATATGATGAATTAAAGGATATAAATAACTTTTTAACTTTGTTCCTAAGGGGAGTTTTATCTATACAATGCTTCTTTCACCATATAATATATGTATAGTACTTCTTTTCATTTAATGACATTCCATCTATATTAATATTTTATTATACTTTATATTATATATATATATGTTAATATCGCATTTGTCGCGATCTTCTCTTGTTGAGGCTGGTCGTATTTTTAGTAGTCACTTTTTGCCTACTGTAATTGCATCCTTAATTTTCGATGATTGGACCACGATTTTAATCATTGGATGGTATAGTCAAATCATATCTAAATTTTTACTCTTTCTAAAATTTAAAGTAAAGATACTTGACGAATAAATTTGGGACACTGAATTTATTTAATCAGCATCTCAACCATTAGATGGTATATTCAAATCATATCTAAGCTTTTACTCTTCCTAAAATTTTAAGTAAAGATATACTTGACAAATAAATATGGGTCACTGGATTTATTTGATCATCATCTCAACTATTGGATGATATAGTCAAATCATATCTAAAATTTTACTCTTCCCTAAATTTTAAGTAAAGATACTTGACGAATAAATTTGGGTCACTAGATTTATTTGATCACAATCTCAACCATTGGATTGTATAGTCAAATCATTTCCAAAATTTTAAGTAAAGATACTTGACAAATAAATTTAGGTCACTGGATTTGTTTGATCATCATTTCAACCATTGAATGGTATAGTCAAATCATATTCAAAATTTTACTCTTCCCAAAATTTTAAGTAAGGATATTTGACGAATAAATTTGGGCCACTGAATTTATTTATTAATCATCTCAACCATTGGATAGTATAGTTAGATTATATCTAAGCTTTTACTCTTTCTAAAATTTGAAGATAAGATACATGTCAAATAAATCTGGGCCAATAGATTAATTTGACCATGATCTAAACCATTGAATAATATAATCAAATCATATCCAAACTTTTAGTCTTCCCAAGAATTTAAAGATAAGAAATATGATATTATCAAGCTATTTTACACCTATATATAAGAGCATATTACTCTTTGAATGAATACACATCTTCAGTATATTTCTCTCTCTTCTTCTAATTTATCTTCCAAAATGTCTTCAACTAGAACTTTGTCATGCTCACTTGAAGAAGATGTACAATTATGTCGTGTATATCTTGACATTTCTTATAATCCAATTATAGGAATAAACCATTTCAAAGATTAGTTTTGGGCAAGAGTGGAAGCTGAGTACCACTTACCTGAGATGTTTATTACCCAACGTAGACCTAGAAGATCTTTGCAAAGTCGAATGACAACAATTTTTGCTGTAGTTTCAAAATTCAGAAGATGCATTAATCAAATTAAAAATAAAAATCTGAGTGGTGCTTCAGAGCAAGATATTGTGAGTGTTTATTATATTAGTTAATTTATAATTGCTTGCCTTCAAATTATATTCATATCATTAAAATATTTTAATGTTTATAGTTAAATCAAGAAAAAAATGTTATTATCGCAAGATCTAAAATACAAGAAAGGATTCAAATACGATCATGAGTAGCCCATTCTTAAAGATTGTGAGAAATTTACAAATAACAATGCCAATGGAGCAACTAGATTTTAACAACAAGGTGGTAACTTTATTGTATCCCAATCAGGTTCTCTTGGTTTGAGTCATCGACATTGGCATTCACTGGTATGAATTCATTTGATCTCAATATGACTGATGAACAAATCGATGTTAACTTAACAGAAAGATCTATTGGCATCAAGAAAGCAAAAGAAAAAGTCAAAAGTGAAGAACAATATAAAAAAAAACTAATGGAGCAAATTGAACGACTTGTTAAAGCATAAAGAAAGAGTAACTCTGACAGAAATGAAATTCAAAGATAAAATAAAGATTCAAAAGTAAGAAAATGATGTGGCTACAACGAGAGAAGCAAATAAAATTATATTCATAGATTTAAACTCTATACCCGATCTACAGAGTCGTGAGTATATTCAAAATGATAAAAAAAAAAAAAAAGAGCACAAACATCTCAACATGAAGAACAAAGAGAAGGATCTGAATATAAAGGTTCTCAATACCGAGCATCTCAACATCAAGAAACTGAAGATGCAAGATCTTAGGTGAAGGATCTAAAAATTCATCAAAAGATTATAGTCAATATTTAATTATTGGCGGAATTGGAAATGACTTTCCGTATTTTTAGATTTAGTTGATTTTTTTTTCTAAGTATAGAGTTTTTTTTTTTTTTTTTTTTTTTTTTTTTTTAATTTTTGACATAAGTGTTGCAAATAATATGTTTTTATGAATTTAACTATCTCAGTTTAATGTATATTTTTTTAGCACACTTAAAAATATAAAAATACAAATAAATACATATTTAAAAATTTTGATTAATATATATGTTGACCGAGATTTTCGGCAACCAATATAATAATAATATTTAGGAAAGCTGTAAAAGTTAATGCACGAGATTTTTACGTGGTTGGAGCGTTAATGAGCCTTAGTCCACGAGTTTGTATATTTATGAGAGTATTTATTACAGAGAATGTTCTTGGTGAGTTTTCCTCTCTAGTTCTTATGGAACCCAGAATTCTCGACCCCTGCCTTAATGAGTTTGGGGGTATTTATAGTGTTTTTGTGGAGTGATCCCTAGAATTGAGGTACATGTCTTTCTGTAATATTCAGTAAAGGCACACATTCCCAATGGATACATCATAGGAAATGCATGGTCTAATCCCTAGGCTTTTTAGGGGTTTAATGGACGTAATCCATTATCCTTTCTTGACTGATGTGATTTCTCATAAAGTAGCCGTCACTAGGTTCATTAATCATAGCGTAGTAGCTGCAGAAAGGGGGGTTACGCCGTCAGACTTTAATACTTATGGCAGTTTCAATACGTCTTCTCCCATGCGGCATTAAATGCGAGGTGACTGTTCAAAGAGGATTTGATACCTCCCGGAGATGCTTCCTTGTGGTCTTGTTCCCCAGGAGTATATGAAACCTTCATGCCTACTCTGGGAGACACGTTGAATGCTGATCCGTTTGATTAAGAAGACTTAGTCGAATTATCTCAAAGCCTTGCCTCTTCAGTCCACGTGTCTCAATCCAGTTGGTTCACGTATTTTGGACAAAACCAGGGGCAACAATATATAATTATTTAGTTTTTTTTTTTGTTAAAAGTATAATTTAATTATTAAAAATTTGAAAGAAAAAAAAATACCGTGGTCTACAGTGCCTATTAAATTTGGTGAGATACTGCAGACAATCTCATTTATTAGTTTAAGTATAGTGTCTGGTTAGATTATATATAGTGTGAAACCACACAGTTATAGTGTGAAACTATACCGTTTTAGTATTTTAAAGGCTGGTTGGAGATAGCCTAAGTTGTAATTTTTGTACTTATTATTTTATTTATTGGGATTATAGCTTTTTTTGAGGAAAAAAAGAAAGAAAGAAAGAATGAAAAAACTTTTCAGGTACTTTTATATACTTCATAAAACATTTGAGAATTAGAAAATATTTTTTTGTTATAATTGCTCCCTTCATAAAGTTAAATTTCACATTCTCATTATGCGAAGTTAAATTATCACGTTTTCATAATTTTGACAAACATAATTATATTTTTATTTTCTCTATTTCACTCTGAAAAAAAAACCATTGGAATACAAAGACAAAACTTGAGCCTACCAAAATTATTGCATCACAAATAAAATGATAAATTCAAGATCTCCCCTTTTCTAGTTTTGTAATGTCAAAATATTAATTTATTAACAAAAAAGTATAATTTAATAATAATAAAAAAAAGAAACAAACAAATTAATGGATTGGCTAATTAAGATTTTTGCCCCCTGAACTTTGACATGTAACAAATTATGCCTCCTGAACTTTTAAGGTCGTTAAAAATGTCTCCTAAACTATTGAGATTGTGCATTTAAAGACTTTTGTCTAATTTTATTCAATTTTACTATTTCAGTGATTGTTTATATACTAAATCAAGCTTCCCAGACTTTGATATATCTCTCAAATCATGCTCCTTAAACTTTGACATGTACTAAATTATAACCCACTGGACTTTCATTCATGTTAGATTTTTTTACTAAAATTAAAAAAAAAAATCCTTAAATCCAACAATGTCAATAGTTTAGGGAGCATTTTTAACGACCTTGAAAGTTTAGGGGACATGATTTGATACATGTGAAAGTGTAGGAGAAAAAATACTAATTAACCTTATAGATATTATACTGTTGTGATTAAGGTTTAAAGTAGTGTAACTATTATTATGTATTTAGGTAAGTTTTAAGTTATGGGATGAGTGAAAAGAGATGGTAGTGTACTAAGTTAAGGGGCCCCAACCCCACGGGGGTGCATAGATAGGGACAGTTAACACGCCCAGTAGTGGGCAGAGAGAGAGAGAGAGAGAGGCCCTCCTCTTAACAAACCAACAAAAGAACCTCTTGGGCTCGCACCACGTAGATCCCGACAGCGACCCATTAGCATTAACTCACCAAAGAACAAACTAAAGGGGTAGTAGGGCAGTAGGGTCTTTAAATAGCTCTATGAAAATTGAAAGATTAAACAAAAGCAAAGTACAATTTGTCTTTTTTAACACTCTTTTCTACTTTACTCACCAAAACATAGCAGGGGTGAATTTTAGGGCTACCCGCCATTCCTCTTCTCACTCAGTAAAACAGGTCAGATCACATTGATGATTTTTCATGTGATTTTTCCCTTTCTTTTGACCAAATCTATTTATAGAATAATCAGCATTTTGTTAGCAATTAATAAAATTTGGATAGTAAAAAACAGCTAAAGCTTCTTGTTGCAGTCACCATAATACATGCTCATTTACTTATATCGTTTTAGAAATGGTGTTAGGTACTATTATTTATGTGTCTCAACACACAAGTTTTGTTCCTTTCTAAATTATTGAGTAATTAAGTATATACATGTCTTTCACACCAGGTTCATCGTTTGTAGAACTATTTTATTATTAATGTATCTTAGCTAGTAAAGAACCAGCTAAAGCTAGTTATGATATATACTATTGCGAGAAAGAATTGAGAGCATTTTATTGATCTGAATTGATTAATTAAACCACAAATGAATGTACAGGACTATATATATACAGACATACAACCAACCTAACTAACTCTGCAAAAGACCAGTAGGAGTTAGTTAAATTCCTTAACTAACTTAACTGATATGCAGTAGAAAAAGAAGAAAGAAAGAAACAACAGTAAAAGGAAAAAAACAGAAAATAACTGATCTGCCTAAACTAAAAGATACACAAATTCTAATAGTCTAATACCCCCCCCTCAAGATGGAGCATAGATATCGTAAATGGACATCTTGGATAAATGATTGTTGAGGATTGTGGAGGAGACAGGTTTAGTAAATGTGTCTGCTAATTGGTGCGAACCCGAAATAGGAATGAGACGGATAGTTGAATTTTTGATCTTGTCTCGCACAAAATGGCAGTCTAATTCGATGTGTTTCGTTCTTTCGTGAAAGGTGGGATTGTTGGCAATATGTATAGCTGATTGGTTGTCACAGTAAATAAAAGAGGGATGTGGTTGTGGTATTTGAAAATCTTGCAACAGATATTGAAGCCAAGTAACCTCACTTGTGGTGGCTGCTAAAGCACGATATTCTGCTTCAGCAGAGCTCTTCGATATGGTCGGTTGCTTCTTTGTTTTCCATGATATGAGACTATCACCAAGGAAAATGCAATATCCCGTTGTTGATCGTCGAGTGACAGGGCAAGATGCCCAGTCGGAATCTGAGAAACCGCGAAGATTGAGAGCAGAAGTTGATGAATAAAAGAGACCCTGTCCTGGATGGCCTTTGAGGTATCGGAGTAGGTGATGCACAGCTTGCAAATGCGGTGTCCTTGGTGTTGCCATAAACTGACTGAGACAATTCACAGCAAATGTGATGTCGGGCCTTGAGAGAGTGAGATAGAGCAGTTTTCCTATTAATTGGCGGTAGTGAGACGGGTTGTCAAGTGGTTCACCAAGTTCATTGTCGAATTTGAGCTTGGGATCCATAGGAGTTTTGGTGGGCTTGCTGCCTATATATCCCGTGTCCTCAAGAAGCTGGAGAGTGTACTTTCGTTGAGAGATAAATAGGCCTTGTTTGGCACGGGCAATCTCAAATCCAAGGAAATATTTGAGATTACCAAGTGCCTTGAGTTTGAATCTCTGGTGTAATGAGTCTTGCAGATTGTTGAGAAGTGAGAGATTCGGGCCAGTTATTATGATATCGTCTACATAGACGAGGAGGGCTATGAATGTGTCTTTGGTTCCTCTTGTAAATAAGGTATAATCAGCTTGGGATTGTTTGAAACCTTCATCGAGGAGCGCATCCGAGAGTTTCTTGTACCATTGCCGAGAAGATTGTTTAAGGCCGTAAATTGATTTGTGGAGCTTGCATACTAGATTAGTTCCTGTATGAAGAGAAGATGGCAATGTTAGTCCTTTAGGAAGAGTCATATAGACCTCTTCATGGAGGTCACCGTTTAAGAAAGCGTTATCAATATCAAGTTGTAGGATAGGCCATTGTTTAATGGTAGATATGGCAAGTAAGAGTTTTAGTGTAACCATCTTGGCTACGGGTGAGAAAGTGTCAAAGAAATCAAGGCCCTCTTGTTGCGAATACCCTTGTGCAACAAGTCTAGCCTTGAGTCTTTCCACACTTCCATCACTATTAAATTTTATTTTATATACCCATCTACACCCAATTGCTCGTTTATTTGGTGGTAAAGGCATAATACTCCAAGTTTTGTTTCCAATGAGTGCCTTCAGTTCAGTGTTCATCGCATGAACCCATTTTTCAAATTGAACGACTTCTTGGTATGTTTGAGGTTCCCTCATTGTAGCAACTGCAAAGATAAAAGCCTTGTATGGATCAGATATTTTAGAATAAGAAAGAAAATTGCAAAGATTATGAGGTGTGGATGATTTATCCTGAATTGTAGAATAACACTCAAAATCTTTGAGATAGGATGGAGGTTTGGAGGTTCGGGTAGATTTTCTTGTGGGATTTGGAGTTGAATGTTGCGTCTGTGATGTTGAATCAGCATTGATATTAGTTACATCAGAATTTGTAGGTTCTGTAGATGTGTTAGAGCCATTTGTGTTTTCCTCTGTATGAACCTGTTCAGGAAAAGAAATGGTTGTATGTTGTTCTATGGGATAGTCGGATACATGGGTGTCATGAATTGTTGTGCTAGGGAGAACTGTGTTAGAGAAAGGATCGATGTTGCTGCTGTCAATGTTGAGCCTGTGAAAAGGAAAAACATTCTCGTGAAAAATTACATTACGAGAGATAAAAAATTGATTGGTATTAATGTCAAGCAACTTGTATCCTTTTATCCCGTGGGGATAACCCATGAAAACGCATGCACGAGCACGAGGGGCAAACTTGGTTCTGTGAGCAGTGAGAGTTGAGGCAAAAGCAAGGCATCCTATAGTTTTTAGATGCTCATAATTCGGTTGTTTGTTGAAAAGACATTCGAATGGTGTTTTATTCTTCAGTAAGGGTGTTGGGATTCTGTTGATCAAAAAAGTTGCAGCCATGATACACTCACTCCAGAACTTTATTGGAAATTTGGCCTGAAAATATAATGCTCGGGCTACATTGAGCAAATGCTGATGCTTTCTTTCAGCAACAGCATTTTGCTCAGGTGTTTCCACACATGTAAATTCATGCATGATCCCATTCTTGGCAAACAACTCTTTGAATACTAACTCAGGCGCGTTGTCTGATCTGAAGGTTTTGAATATGCATTTGAATTGTGTTTGGACATATGACAGAAACTGAGGAATTATTGTGTTAGCATCAGATTTATTATGCATTAAATAAATCCAAGTAAACCTTGAATGATCATCCACAAGAGTGAGAAAGTATTTGTGGTTAGTGTGAGAGGCTACATGATAAGGACCCCATATGTCACAATGAATGAGATCAAAGATGTGATTTGTCAATTTGTTATTATTTTGAAAAGATAATCTTTTTTGCTTAGCAATTGGACAAACATAGCATGGTTTATCTTTATGTAAAAGAGAAGTGTTACAATGCAAAACATCTTTGAGAAGATCTAATCGTTTTTGAGATGGGTGCCCAAGTCGTGAATGCCAAGTCTCAGCTGAAATGGATAAGACTTTGGGCGTTCCAACAGTATCATCAAAGACATAGAGACCATCTGTGTTGCTACCTCTTCCAATCATCTTCAGGTTGGCTTTGTCCTGAATATGAAAAACATTAGAATCGAAAATTATAGACACTGGAACATCATTTGTTATACAGCTGGTGGAGATGATGTTGTATTTAAATTCTGGTGCATAAAGAACATCAGTGAGAGTAATTTTCTCATTTAAAACAACACTGCCACTTTGGTGAACATAGAGACAATTGCTATTTGGTAAAATTAATTTTGTAGAAGGTATCTTACACATATATTGGAAGAGTTTAATGTTAGAACAGATATGTCTTGTTGCTCCTGAGTCCATAATCCAAGAATTATGTAAAGGAGATTGGGAATTATGGGATAGTATGATACCTGTGTTCCCGGATGAAGTAGATGGTTCGGGATTATTCATACCAGATTGCTGTGAGGCAAGCAAATTAAGCAATTGTTGATATTGAGCTGTGGTTAATTGAGGAAAAAGGGCCTGGCTTTCTTGTTGGCTGCTGCTGTTTTCATCATTAGTTTGCACCTGATTTGCATTGGCTTCTTTAGGCTTGTTCTTGTTAAAACCCGGAGGGTACCCATGAATTTTATAACACCTTTCGATAGTGTGTCCAAGGATATTACAATGAGTACAAAAGGGGCGGTTCTTCTTAGGATGTTGAGTCTTTGAGGTCTGATTGTCAGATTTCTGGCCTGCATTATTATTTCCTTGAAAGGCAAATGCCATAGCAGAGTTCGGGTTACTGGTATGAGATTGAGTGCCTCTTTGGTGCTCTTCTTGAGTAACAAGGTGAAAGACTCGACTTATTTCAGGCAAAGGATCCATGAGAAGTATGCTTCCACGAACTTGTGAATAAGAATCAGAAAGTCCCATTAAGAAGGACATAATATGTTCCATGTGATAGTGATCTTGGAGTCTTTTCACTCCTCCACAAGTGCACCCATTGCAAGTGCAAGATGGCCTGAAATTGGTCAATTCTTCCCATATAGTTTTAAGTCTAGTGAAGTACATACCAACAGTTTGATTATCTTGTTTGAGATTCATCAAATCTTTTCTAAGATTGTAAACATGGGGGCCATTTCTTTGGTGAAAACGGACCTTAAGGTCATTCCAAATGGCAGAGGCAGATTCGTCATATAGGATACTAGATGAAATTTCCTTAGAAACAGAATTTAGAATCCATGATATGACAATATTATTGTTCCTTATCCAAGCATTGTAAAGAACTAAATCAGAGGGTAAGGGTTTAGGAATTGAACCGTCCAAGAAGCCGATCTTGTTCTTGACGGAGATGGCGAGTTGCATAGCCCTGCTCCAAGCCACGTAATTGTCTTGTCCCGTGAGAGGTTGAGAGACCAAAGTGTGTCCAGGATTGTCTCCATGGTGAAGATAATAGGGGTTAGCAGGATCTTCAATAGGATTTCTTGAAGCAGAGACTTGCAGAGAAGAACCTTGAACTTCTCCAATGGCGGTCTGGATCATGGCTTCATCTTGAGTACCTTGATTGGCTTGATTATCAGAAGACATTGCAGAAAAACAATCGGAAGAGAAACGATTGAGATTGAGCAAGAAACGAGAGAGAGATCAGCGGAAGAACACACAGCCTTGCCGGAGAAGAAGAACACGGCTTAGCTGGGGAAGAGGATCGGACAGGAAAGTCTAACTTTCCTGCTCTGATACCATATTGCGAGAAAGAATTGAGAGCATTTTATTGATCTGAATTGATTAATTAAACCACAAATGAATGTACAGGACTATATATATACAGACATACAACCAACCTAACTAACTCTGCAAAAGACCAGTAGGAGTTAGTTAAATTCCTTAACTAACTTAACTGATATGCAGTAGAAAAAGAAGAAAGAAAGAAACAACAGTAAAAGGAAAAAAACAGAAAATAACTGATCTGCCTAAACTAAAAGATACACAAATTCTAATAGTCTAATATATACAATACAAAGAGCAACTGATCAAAAAAGAAGAAAAATGTGCCACTTGTATAAAATCTACCCAACAAAGAGGTCCCAATGCCTTCAAATATGATAATGCAAGTGTTCCTTCAATCTTAAATGAAATTCTCTCACACGCCAAACATAGGCCCAATTACGAAGGGTTACAATCACATCATCATCATCATGTTATTTCAAAATAATAACAATGCTCTCTCATTCAACAATTACCAGTTAGGAAAGTTTTAATTAAGTGCACATATTTTGACCACAATTAAGGTTTAATTACCAACAAGAATACCTTCCAGACAATTTTGAACATATTTAACCAATAACAATTAAAAAAGAAAAGGGGTTAAGAAAACTCAATTGAATTCTTCAATACTCTCTCTTTCACTCTCATCATCATTTTGATAAAATAAAAGTCAAACAAATGACTAGGATTGAATGTTACATCTCTATCAGCAAACAATATGCCCTTTTCAACTCCCAAACTTTCACAAGACCAATTTCCCTTATCAACCTGAATCTATTCCTTAATCTAAAAAGAACCTTTTATCTTTCTTTAAAGAAAATGTTGCCCATTCATTTCATACATATATATATACATACATCACCAGCCAGCACATACTCACATCTTAATTAAAATAATAATAATAAAAATAATAACAAAAACAAACCCTACACAATCCAACGAATCCATACACACCCTCATCACGTAATTTAAAATAAATTAAAAAAAAAATCACAAAATCACAATAATGATTTAGTAAAAGATGAAGAAACTTTTTTTTTTTTTTCTTGAGGTGTAAAAACAAGACTTGAGATATTTTACTATTTTTACAGTTATGAAGTTGTGGTTGTTGGCAAAGAAGAAGGTTCTCGTTGAGAAGGGCTTCTCCAAAACCCAGTACTGTAAAACCTTTCCCACATCTCCTTCTCAAGCTCCTCTACCTCTTTATCTGATTCCTCAGTCGAGTAAAACGACGTCACTTGGTGACCCTTACACTCCGGAGAAAAGATATCGTCTTGATCGGTTGATGCCATCGGATGAATTTGAAGCTCGGTCTCATCAAACCCACACGAGCAGCGCCGCCGCCTTGTCGGAGGAGGCAACAGACCCTTCTTGATCAACTGACGGCGGCGCTTCCTCCTCATGGCTCGGCGGCAAAGCCCGGCGGGAAGCTTGTAGATGGCGAGGAATAGAAGGTTCATGAGCCCACATGGGCAGCAGCAGCAAACGGCGGCGCATTCGGCTGCCGTGCCGCCGGCGACCTCGGCCAGCCGGGTGTTTCTTGATGAGGAGTTTTGGGTTCTTAACAAGGGTTGCCTTCGGTTTGATGAGTTGTTGTGTAGCATGATCTGATTCGACATGGGTCGGACTTTGGTATCTGTAGTACTGTTTGATCAAAAAGAAAATATTATAGGATTTTCTCGGAAAATCTTGGTTTCTGATCTGGGTTGATTGGTAATTTTTTGGTAGTTAAATCCTTTTCGCATTGGAGCCCAGCCGGGAAAAGAATTAAAGCTCCCTGATTATTTCAAAAATCTCTTGAGGAATATACCAAAAAGGATGAGGTTCTAAAAATTTTTGCCAACAAAATTTTAGAACCAGAATCTCAAATCAAAGCAAAACCCAGAATCTGAAATAATAATAAAAAAAGCCCAATTCAAATCCAAGAACTTTTTCCCGAGAAATCAAAAATGAAAAGCTCAGGCTCCATGGAAATGATGAGCCGGGATACGCTACGGCCGAGCTTAGAACAAGGGCATAAGCTCGCTCCGGCGTTGATTAAGCAGAAGCCACCCGAAGCCGCCGAACTCCGAGGGCCGAGCTTTAATTTTTGGTGGAATTCAATGGGGTTTTGAATGAAAGAATTTCTTATTTTGGGGGTAAAATTATAATCTACGGTGGAGTTTTTAGTGGTTCTTTCTTTTTTTAGGGGTAGTCCTATAAATTTGGAAAAATAAGAACCGAAATGAGAGAGAGAGAGAGAGAGAGAGAGAGAGAGAGAGAGAGAGAGAGAGAGAGAGAGAGAGAGAGAGAGAGAGAGAGAGAGAGAGAGCTAATGTAAGTGAGAGAGAAGAAATTTTGAGAGTATTTATTTAAACACGCTTCAGGACAAGGAAACGTGAGGGCAGGAAATAGTGAGTCAAGAAAACAAATCAGAAAATATTAAAAGAATAAATAATATTTATTTATATATATATATGATTAATTAGAAACTTAAATATTAAATAAATTAATGATGATGATGTTAATGATAATGATAAAAATGATATTGGTTATTGTTGATTGTTGATTTGAGATGGGTTACCTTATAGTGTTAATGTGTATACATACAATCATAGACAACTAGGATCTCATCAATAGAAGAGAACACCCTATATTCAATTATAAATGATGAAGCATACTAATAATTCTCAAAGGTTTTCTATTTATTAAAATGTTTGTCAATCTAATAAAAAAAATATATTGGAGGAGCAATAATGGCCATTTCAATTTAATTGCAGATATCATAATTAACTCTTATGTAGTCAATGAGTTTGGTTTGATCTTCAGTGATATTATTGAAATATTTCTTGAAATTTGTAGGGGTGTGCGTGGTAGTCAATTTTTTTATTTTTTTTGGGGGATAGAACTCTGTTGTTCATTGATTATAAGGAAAAGGTGTTGTGGTCAACTTAAAAGTTAAAATAAAGATTTGACTTGGAAGAAATGGGGTAGAATTCAAACGAATTTTAACCACAATCACTTATATACTGATCTTTGTTTAAACATTTATTGTTTTGTCATTATAATTAAAAAATTATTTTTTTGTTTTTTTTTTTAAAAAAATTATTTTTAAAAATAATTAGGTTTGTTGGCTTGAAAACAATTTTCAGAAAACAAAATTACAAAAAATAAGAATTTTAAAAACAACAAAATGTTATTTTTTAAAAAAAACAATTCACTTTTGATCAATATTATTTTTAAAAAACACTAACCAAACACGACTTGTATTTTAAAAACTTCAAAAAATATTTTTTGTTCTCATTTTTAAACACACTTTTTTGAAAACAAAAAACAAAAAACAATATCAAACATGCTTTTAGTAATTATTTTATTTGCACACAAAATTTATAAATGTACCTAATTTAATAATTTTTATTTCATATCAAATTTATATCTCTAATTATATTAATTTTTATTAATATTATTATTCCAATTCATAGTCTCAGGAAGTATAACTATTAAACAAAAATAAATGAAATTTTAAATATTATAGTAAAAAAATAAAAAATTATACGAAATTTTATTAAAAAAAATATATAAAAATAAAACTAAAATAAGTATTGAAATTTACACAAAATAATATGTGAAATTTTTTTAAAAAATATTAAAAGTAATTTTTAAAAATTATTTTAACTTTATTTTTTAAAAAATTTTGAGGTACACTTATCATTTTATACTATGCAAATAAAACTCTTATAATTATTATATATTCAATAAAGTATCATCCATACATAATATTAGATATAGTATTGTTTTAGGCTATATTTGAAAGTTAGATTAGAGATTAGGATTTGAGACTTAATAACTTAGAATTTAAGATTTTAGGATTTGACTAAAACTCTTTATATAGGATAGCTTACACCCTTTAAATCCCTTAGAAATAGATCAAATAAGCTATTATTTACAAATCAAATTAATAAAATACATAATGCTCTTTGAAAATAGATATTTTCCTTTTATTTTCATGGATTTTTGATGCCTACTTGTGGTCTGTCTTGTTGTCTACGTATGAAACTTGTAACGCCCTAAATAATTAGGCACGCTACCCAATAAACTTATGAAACCTTAATCCCCTAATTGGGATTACTAGTAAAATAAACGCAGAAATTAAACTTTATTAATAAACGGAATGAAAATAACTTGTAATAATTTAAACCTTATAATTTAAAAGTTACAAAAGTTGGGATCCCAAAAATAATTACAAAACACTATTACAAGTTGGTTTCCTCTAGCCGACATCAGCGGCAAAACAGAGTCTCAAAATACATCACTGGTAGACCTCAACCCGCTTGGTCTAGTGTGGCCCGAACATGTACATTCCTCGTCCATCTCCCACACTCATGGCTGATCAAACACAGCTTTACCCTTTCCTGCACAGTGGAGCACCCGTGAGCCAAGCCCAACAAGACAGTATAAAACATAACAATAATATACTCATCATATAATATAAACAGTAATGCCATTTAAATCTGTCTGTGTGTCACAGACCTACATGTTGGGCTCACATGCCTCTATTTATGTTTACGTGACGTAAACCTACGTGTTACTCTCACACGTCTATTTATGTCTTTGTGGCATAGACCTACGTGTTGCTCTCACACGTCTAAATACAATAAGGCCTTACAATGGTTTATCTCGGTTATGGTTACCGAGTCCAACCCGATTATACCTTGAACACATAACCCTTAAATCTCAATATAATCATATATTTAGCATGGCATAGCATTTACTCAACTTATATCACTAGGGTTATAACCCTAGGCTATTAACCGCTCATATTACTCTAATCCCTGTCACAATTACTTACATATATCATATTCAACATAAGCGCCACCACGCATACTCTACATGCAAACTACTGTCTTACCTGATGTCCCACAATAACAGAGATTACAAACCCCTGGGTGCTCCTGATCAAGTGTTGGTAATCCTAGTCACACAACCTGGGATTTCACAAATAGGGTTAATCCCTAATTTCACTTTCACATAATATAAACATGGCAATCAAAACATAGATAATCAAATAGAGCTCAGAATGAGCTTTCTAAAGATATAAAGAACGTCCCAAACGGAGTCCCGAGTCAAAAGTTATGGCCAAAACAAAGTTGGAAAAAACATACTTTCTCACTGCCAAACCCAGTCGCGATGGCCAAAACTCCTGTCACGGTGACTGGGTTCAGAACACCCAAAAACTCCATTTTTAAGGCCTAAACATGCCAAATTTTCCATAAATTCGAACCTCAATCATACCATACCCAAAATTAACTTCTTACAAATAAAAATCATCACAATAGAGAGCTAACAACATCAACAACAACTCTCAAAATTCAAATTGCACAAATAACCCAAAATCATGCTTAACACACAACTCTTCAAGCTCAAAGACTAAAGATTTAAATCCTTCAACCTCATAATTTTTCCAGCAGCATAACACTACTTAAAACATCATTTCCAACCTAGAAAATACTCAAAACATCTCATCCAAACCCAACAATCTAACCCACAACAATAACTATCAATTTCACACCTAAATTCATCAAAACAACACCAATTCATTGAACATGCAAACTCAAGAACAATAAAACCAAAAACATTCTTTTACCTCAATTAAAATTCAACAAGAACTTCAATCAAACTCAGTAAAGGAAACTACCTCAATTCCAATTAAAGCAAAGCTCAAAAATCTTCAAATTCCAAGCTCCAAATCAAGCAACTTCCACCAAATCAAAAATTGAATATCAAAGAGGGTGAGAGAGAGAGAGAGAGGGTTCAAGTTGAAGGGGAACACACCAGAAAATCAATTTTCTTTCCTCAAAATTCCTTCTTTTATCAAATATAAAGCAATAGGTCAAAATACCATTTTGCCCCCAAGGCTAAAAATCAAGCTCACATATACACAAGGGCAATTTAGTCATTCCATACATAATTAAATCTAATTAAATTTCAGATTATCACCATTAAATAAAAATGCCAATTATTTCAATCCAAATTGCATTTCGGGCCCGAACCGAAATACTCGGTTGTGACTATATTGCGCCAACCTGTCATAACACACCTGAAAAGACAACACATGCATACTATATAATAATATAGTTCTATTAAGCACGTAATTAAATTAATTTCATTATTTTACCCTTCTCTGGTCATAATTACGAAAATGCCCCTGGCTCACCAACAGGGTCTTAACATATAATTAATCAAATAAATTCTCATATATTAAACTATATAATAATATAATTTCTCAATTACTCATAATTATCTAATTAGGATTTTACTAATCCATTTCTTAATTCTAGGGTATTACAAAACTTGTGCACCAAAATCCTATCAGGTTAAAGGTTGGTCGGCCATGCACCTGTAGGATGCATGCTGACTGGCCATGGGATGTTTAGAAGCTGTCCGGCTATGCTGGCCATAGCGCCGGCTAGCCCCCTTGAGGTGGTTGGTTCGTCATTCCGTCGTCCTGCTTGAGTGCTCAGACTCCTCGTTAGTTGAAGTACTGAGTAGATGACTTAACCTTCTTGTTGGCGAGCTGTACTATCACGTGGCACTGATATTGGTCACGTCATGTAAGTAAAAGTTGGGATAATAATAGATATTTTATAATCTTTTGTTCGTTTAGGTTAGTGGGAGTAATTTCTCTTTGAATAGAGATTACATTTATATATGATATTCTTGTTGATGTTATAAACTACTTGGTGGACCAATAATTTTATTATTAAATGTTTATGCTTTCAATATTATGTTTTGTTATATTCTTGAGAATGATTGAATTGAAAGCATGTAGTTCATTTCTTGTTATGATCATTGTCTTTTAAATTTAATTACTTAAAGACAATGATATTTTGTTGGCTAAATTTTTTAAGTATGTTTAGCGACACGGACTTATTTATTAAGTAGTGTATGATTAATTAATTTTACTGGCTTATTTATTAAGCATCACAGTATCAGTTGAAGATTGATAATGATATTATGTTATTTTGAATTGATCACATATTCAACATAATTCCTTACCACACAACTAGACTTATTAACTATGTCAATTTAATACTTTGGTATTTGTGATTATGAATGTATTTTGTTGATTTGAAAATAATATGATTGTCATTGTTCAATATATCAAAAGTTAAATTAGATCGGTATATTGAGATGCTATTGTGACTATATTAGTGTGTACTTTAGATGTGATTATATATATACATATTTTTTATGTATAATAAAATAGTTATCGTGGTGAATTATTATGTGCCTGATTGAGCAGAATTGCCTCTTATTTTAAATTAAAGTTAAACCAACAAAATTAAAAATGTAGTTAAAATATCTATAATATTTTAAGTATTTTAAATTTAAATTAATTTTTTATATAAAATCCACATAATTTTTATTTTTAAATATATATAATAATATCATAAATTTAATAATAAGTATTTTAAATTTAAATTTAAATTTCTTTATATAAAATATATACATAATTTTTATTTTTAAATATATATAATAATATTATTAAATTAATAAAGAATATTATGTTATGTAATATATTATGTTAAAGTTAACATTAAAAACTTAAAAATATTGTTAAGCCAAGAATTATGTTACATAACCACATTTTATATAAAATAAATATAGATATTTGAAGCGAAACCCCTTAACAATATAATTATTATACATATGACTCTAATAAAAAAAGTGGCGACAAAATACCTTATCTTACATTTTTGTTGATACCCTTAAGCACTACAAGAAATATCACTTTTGCCAGCACATTTTTGCGCTGGCAAAAGTTTGGTATTGTGCTGATAAAATGAAATCTACTTTTGATGTGTTGGCAAAAGGGGTTGGCAAATCAACGTTGGTATTAGAACTTTTGTCAGTGCAAAATGAAAAGTGCTAGCAAAAATGACTCTTCCTAGCACGTAAATGCGCGCTGGTAAAAGTTAGAGTTTTGCTACTGTAAATGTGTGTTGGTAAAATTTTGATATTTTTGCCAATGCAGTTTACAAAATGCGTTGGCAAAAATAATATTTCTTGTACTAGTATCAACTCAAAAATACGTGACAACATATTATTTGACCACATATTAAATAAACAAAAAAAACTTTTATGTTTTTCTCTTAAAAAAAACTTCTATTTATTTAATTAAAGAAAAATTAATTTTGTTTTGCTATTCAAATTTATATATTTTTTATTAAAAAAGATAAATAAAAATTATTTAATATGTGGTCACATATTTTTTAGTTGACATTTATTAGCTTAATTGACACTTAAGTAGGATGACAATAAAATTATAAGACAAAATATTTTTACTGTCATTTCTTATTAAGATCATATATGTTAAGGGGTTTAATTTTAAAAATAATATTTATAAACTAAATAAAAAATTATTACAAACAACTACAGAATTGTTATAAATTTTTTTCAATATTCGTGTAATTAATTATAAATACCATAAATTACTCATTTTTTTCTACATTGGGAAAGTATATTTTTTCAATTAATTTTTCCAATACATAGAGAGAGAGAGAGCAAAGCGATTTCATATATTTTGAAGTTCTACGTCATCTTATATAAAAATAACAAATAAATAAGGTTGAGTAATAGAAATGAAAATAATAAATAAAAGTAGTTCAAAAAAAAAAAAAAATAAATAAAAGTAAACCTAAAAGTAAACTACTTGTTTACCTCAAAAATAATAATAAAAAATAAACTACTTTGCCTCTTCATAAATCAAAATAATAATAAAACTAACAAAAACAGCCCTTGTAGCATATTCTAAAATTACACGTAATATATATATATTTTTTTTTTGAGAAATTTCCATGTTATTAAAACCAACATTCGTTTACAATAACAGAGAAAATAGGATTTGGGATTTCACCCATCCAACAGACATCTCCATCCACCTCGAGAGCATACTTAGCTAAACCATGTGCAGCATGGTTAGCATCTCTTTTAACATGAGAGATAGTTACTCCTGAGAAAAAGGATAAAAGATAACTAATATCAGTAATTAAATCATTAAAGCTAGAGAGATTCCTTGATGCAGAATTGAGGGCCGAAGAAACACGCAACGCATCAGTCTCAATATGCGTAATTGGAAGTTGTAGTTGCAGCACCCAATTAAGACTATGGAAGAGTGATTTAGCTTCCATCTCATCAGATCTAAAACATCCTTGGACTGGTTTGGAGATAGCAGCTATAACATTACCAAGATGATCCCTGACAATTGCACCACACCCCAGAATTTTCAAATCTGCATTGACAGCAGCATCCACATTTAATTTAAGTCCTTGATTGGTTGGTGGTGTCCATTGAGGAGACCTGAGATGTTGTGGATCAATCCTAGCCGAGTTGACACGCCTGGAACATTGTTGATCTGCAACAGCAGCAGATGGAACACTAACACTGGAAGTTTGTTGCTGGTTTTTGGATTTGTGCCGATTAAATTTTTCCTAGTGTGAGTGAGCAAACGTTGCAATGGTGAGGCTGGTTCTTGGAACGCCTCCATGAATCACTTTATTTCGCTCATGCCAGATTGCCCACATTGTACAAACAATCAATTCAAAGTTTGGTTTGGAGTGTACAGAAGATAAATGAATTAAATAGTCACCACCGTGCATATTCTGAGCATTTTCAAAGTCAATAATGAACTGTGTTTCTTTCCAAACTGCTCGAGCTTTTGTGCAATTGAACATGGCGTGACCGATCGACTCCCCAGCAGTATGACATAAGGAACAAGTGGCTGAAGTAATGACTTTCCTTTTACACAGTGCAGCAGCCACAGGTAGAGCATTTTAAAATACTCTCCAAGCAAAAATTTTCACCTTTGATGGTAAATTTAGACCCCAAAATGTTTTCCACCAATCTTTATGTGCATTTGAACCACTTGAGTTTCGACTTTCAGCTAAGGTTTCAGCCAAATGGAAGCCTGAATTGACAGAGTATATACCTGTTGTAGTATGATGCCATATATATCTGTCATGGGTAGGAAAAAAACTAAGGGGAATTGTTACAATCTTGTCCACATCAATTGGTTGAAAATATGCATGGAGGAGTGGTACATTCCATTCTCGCTGATCAGTAATAAAATGTGATACCAGAACATTGGTAGGTCCCGAGTAGCTTACTGGTTTGAAATTGAAATGACTAGGGATCCATTTATCAACCCCTGCAAGCACTTTAAAGCCATTACCAACCTTAAAACGAAGACCCTCCACTAAAAGTTCACGTCCCCAATGAATAGCCTGCCAAGTGAGTGAGGGAGAGTGTCCAAGGCGAGCCTCTAGAAAAGTGTTGTTGGAGAAATATCTATGCTTGAGGATTCGGCTAAGTAGAGAATCTGGCATTTCAAAAATTCGCCAAGCTTGTTTGGCGAGGAGGGCTTGATTAAAGTGAACAAATGAACGAAAACCCATGCCTCCTTCCAATTTCGATTTACAAAGCAATTTCCAACTTTTCCAATGAATCTTTGAACCATCTTTATTTGAACCCCACCAAAAATTTGCCATCATAGATTCCAATTGATTGCAAAAAGTTGTTGGTAACCGAAAACAACTCATTGCATATGTGGGTATGGACTGGACAACAGCTTTGAGGAGCACTTCCTTACCCCCAACTGAGAAAAGTTTTTCATTCCACGCATGTAATTTTTGCCAAATACGTTCCTTGATATCACTAAACATTTCTTTCTTATCTCGCTCTGAGAAAGCAGGGAGTCCAAGATAACGTTCATGACATTCACTAATTGGCATTCCTAATGTCTGATGGAAGAAATCTTTTACAACTTGTGTAGCGTTGGGAGAGAAAGACATAACTGACTTAGCTGTGTTCAAAAGTTGGCCTGAAGCCTTGTGATAAATATCTAAAACCTTGTGAATGGCCCTTGCCGAACTGTTTGTAGCTTCACAAAAAAGAAGACTGTCATCTGCGAAAAGCAAATGAGAGATTGATGGAGCATGACGTGTCAACCGCAATCCTTTGAGATTATGATTTGATTCTTCACTTTGTAGCAATCGTGATAAGCCCTCAGAACAAATCAAAAACAGATAAGGTGACAAAGGGTCACCTTGGCGTAGCCCCCGAGAAGGCTGAACATGACCAACTTCTTATCCATTAAGCATGAATGAGAAACTAGTAGATTGTAAGCAACTCATGATTAGAGAGACCCATGTATTATGGAAGCCCATCTTTCGCATAACCTCCGCAACATAGAGCCACTCCACCCTATCAAATGCCTTACTCATGTCTAATTTGAGAGCTGAGTAGCTTCTGTTCCCCCTTGTTTTATGCTTTAAATGATGTACCAACTCAAAAGCTACAAGGATATTATCCGTGATGATGCGATTGGTGAGAAAAGCGCTTTGTGTTTCAGAGATTACAAAAGGAAGAACCTCCTTAAATTTGATGGCCAATGTCTTAGATATGATTTTGTATATAACATTGCATAAGCTAATTGGTCTGAAATCTCCCATACCTGATGGAACCTTAATCTTAGGAATTAATGTGATGAGTGAATGGTTAAAAGATTCCATACCATATCCATCATTTAAGACTCCCAAAGCAACCTTCGTGACAACATCCCCAACAATGTGCCAATATTTATGATAAAACATTGCCGACATTCCATCACTCCCGGGGCTCTTGTTTGGGCTAATTGTCTTGAGGGCAGTGTACACTTCACTACTGGTAAATGGCTTAATAAGAGAATCATTCATCTCAGCTGTAACAGTTGTGGGAATGGTAGCTAGAGTGTGATTCAATGCATCCAAGTTGACTGTTGTAGCAGTAAAAAGTTCCCCAAAATAAGATGTAATGATGGATGTCATACCAGGCTTTGAACTCACAACATTACCATTGTAATCGTGCAAAGATTTAATGGTATTATGTTGTTTACGGGAAGAAGCATAGGCATGAAAAAATTTTGTATTTTGGTCTCCATTTTGTAACCAATCAACTCGCGAACGCTGCTGCCAATACATCTCTTCTTGTGCTAGCAAATCATCCAAAACATTTTCTTGAAGCTTCAAATCATCCAACACAGCAGGGGTTCGATTAGTTGTATTGTTCAAGTCTGATACTTTTTTCTGCACTTTGGAAATTTTCTTTTTAAAATTTCCAAACTTTTGTCGATGCCACAGCTGGAGGGAATTTGCACAGTTTTGAATGTTCTCTGTGAAAATTGCAGTTTCATTTTCAGTAGTAGCACGTTTCCAATGTTGCTGAATGATGTTTGTAGCTTCCTCCTCTTGTAACCATAACTTTTCAAACCTGAATCTTGTTTTCCTTTGGTGTTGCTGGTGTACCGAGGAGTTCTGCAGCACTTGGACCGAGATTAGTCTATGATCAGAACCATAATAATCGAGGTGTTTAGTAATCACTTGTTGAAAAGTATCACACCATATGCTGTTTACAAAGCACCAGTCAAGCCTCTCCTTAATTGCATCAGGTACAAGTCTTCCTTTGATCCATGTGAAAGGATCACCCTCAAACGGTTGCTCATGTAGTTGACAATGATCAAGTACATGTCGAAAATTTTCCATTTGTGTCTCATTTCGAAGGGCACCTCCAGACTTATTTTCATTGGACAATATTTCATTAAAGTCTCCAATAACTAGCCATGGTAGCAATGGAGCAACATCTTTTAAACGTTCGAGAAGAGTCCAAGTGATATGGCGGTTCTGAGTGGCAGGTGCACCATAAAACGCTGTAAAGTGCCAAGTCGGGCCATTTCCACAAGCCATGTAGCAATCAAATATATTTGTATTATAATTTAATAAGGTTACATTTACATCATCTTTCCAATGTAACATAAGACCTCCACTAAGACCAACACGAGGGACTTCAAGTCCATTATTAAAATGTAAAACATTGCGAAAACGGGAAATAGAATTAGGACCTAACTTAGTTTCCATTAAAAATAAAACAGTCGGGGATTGCTCTTTCACAAGCAATTTGAGATGACGGAAAGCACTCGGGTTCCCCAAACCACGAGAGTTCCAACTTAAGATTTTCATGGCTGCTTGCGGAGCTGAACTTCAGACTCCGCGTTGTTGTCATTGACACCAGTAGAATCCATTTCATCAATGGAAACATCCATGTGTAATTCATTCTCCTCTGACATAGGAGAAATGAAAAGTGGTTGATTACCCCTACATCTCTTCAAGGTTTGCCTCAGATTAATGCCCTCAGAAGATCTTTTGATAATTCGATTTGGTGACAAATTTTCCTTCCCCACTTGTTTTTCACCACTGGAACTGACAGATGGCTTCTGATTGGTGTAAAGTTGGGTTGGTAATGGAGTGTGAATTTGGTTTATCATAGAGTCTGGTAGGGAATGGCTTGGTGGATATGTTGCAAAAACATTTGGCCTCATGTCCATGACTGTCAAAGGAGTGAATACCCCTGAAAGATCAACCACACTATCAGTATTAAGTGGCTTGGAAGTGTTATGAGTCAT
Source organism: Cannabis sativa (assembly GCF_029168945.1). Taxonomy (NCBI): domain Eukaryota; kingdom Viridiplantae; phylum Streptophyta; class Magnoliopsida; order Rosales; family Cannabaceae; genus Cannabis; species Cannabis sativa. Next base: position 19,679,517 of record NC_083608.1, read on the forward strand.
TGCTGCAGAAAAATGCAGCAGGTTGCTATTTTGATGTTTGGTTGCTGGCCTTGTTTCTGGATGAAGTGTGGCTGGTGCGAAGTGGACTATGGGTGGGGAAATGGGGTTATCAAGCACAGGAACAACATCAGTAAGCAGTGCATTAGAAAGTCCAGTATTCAGAGATGTCTTGTGTTGTGTGGATGGTGTGGAATGAGTAATAGCAGCAGTAAAAACATTAGAAGAAACAGTCGATCGTGAGGATTCACCTCTGAGCAATTGTTCTGGTTGAGGAGAGTTTCGATTCTTTAATGTTGGAATGGCCGAGAGTAAAGAGGTTTTGGCCAATCGAGTGAGTAAAGGTCAGGCATTCCCCTTGGAAAAGTCAGTCCTGTACCGGTCATAACTTGAAACTGGGAGTGGTGAACCCTTCAATGTTGGCCTATACTCCAAATCCGGTTCTTCCCCATTGTCTAATTTTTCAAGATAAATCAAACACTTATCGAAAGGATGTCCCAATCGTCCACATTCCATGCAGTATTCAGGCAAACGTTCATACCTAAATTCAACCCAAAATTCCTCTTTTGCTTGCATTAGGGTGATCATTCTCCCCCTCAAAAGTGTCTTACTGATATCAAGTTTCACTCTTACACGCAGAAATGGCCCCCATCCTTCATTGAGAGAGTCTTCAAATACATCCACATATTCACCAATGATGTTACCAAGAGCAATTGCAAGTCCTTTAGTCTTGCTGAGGAATGGTAATCGATAAATCTGTACCCAAAATGGCGTATAAATGAGTGACTCTGGTTGAACACTTTGTCCGGGTGTAGGGGAGTGTAATACAATGTGGTGATTTTGAAAGTGAAATGGTTCACGAAGTAAAACTCGCGCTTTGTGATGAGCGTCTGCCCTCTTTGTGCTCTGTGGCAGTTTATGAATTTTAACTGTTTTTGACAGTTTTTCCCATGGTTTTCCCCAGGTTTTCCCTTTTCCATTCAACATTAACACAACCTTAACTTCTCACCCGACACACTGTCTTCTTTCCCTTTAGTTTTTCTGCAATATATCAATGGATCCTTACAAGCAAAAGATGAAACAACCTTTGAAATTAACAGTGGATGAAGAGTCTGTTTTCGATCTTTCTGATATGGCACTTCCTGACCAACAAGTTGCCTCTGATCATGTGCTATTTGCCAAAGTGCTTACGAACAAAAAAGTTTGGCTTTCAACCTTCAAAAACCAGATGGCACAACACTGGAATGGCAGATTCCCAGTAACCATCACGGAATCTTCTGATATGTTCTCACTTAATTTCGGTTGTGCAGACGTAATATATATTTGTTTGTTGAATTGTTTTTTGCAAACTCAAAAAGATTTCTCAAATTATATGTGTATTAATTATTAAATGGAAGAAGCTATACATACAAAACTATAGTTATATGATTAAGTTGGCGGCATAAAAAAAAAAGGAAGCGACAAATTGTTGGTAGGATAATCCACTACATAATTATTATTTATATATCTATTCTATATAAAGTGTGTCTATATAACTAAAATTCTTGGTTTATGAGAAATTTATGGGTAACTTATAATTTTTATTTAATAAAATAATAAAATAATAATAAAACAAATTCTATTAATATTTGAACTGATATTTTAATTTTTATTTAATAAAATAATAATAAAACAAATCCTATTAATATAAATATATAAATATTTGAACTGATATATTTATAAATATTTATATATTAATATAAATATATAAATATATAATAAAACAAATCCTATTAATATAAATCCTATTAATCCTATTTAAAATGAAAACCCATTTGGTAAACTTAACAGAGATTAACCCAACCGTTAACTTATATATAAATATAAATTAAACCCTTAAGCCGCTGTCAACCCCGACTTCTGTGATATCAAATTATCAATCACATATTAAATTTATCTTCTTTTTTCTTCCCACTTCAAAATAAAAGTAATGACCATCATATACAATATAACATAACCAATTGGTCCTTGGAATGCACTGAGGAATTTATTGTTATAGAATTTCGTTTTACTTTGAGAAATAATGGGATGCGTGCAACTTTTCAGTTGCTCCTGGTATTTGAGGTAAACCCAATTGATCTGTGCCGTCAGACTTTAATCATAGCTTAGTAGCTGGTAAACCCAATTTCTCATAAACCAACATAGGTTTCTACTAAGCTGTTATTCTTTTTGTAATTGTGGTAAACCCAATTGAAACAGGGACAAAGCTTTACATATCAATCTTGAAATATGGTGTTTCAAACGAGGATATTAAGGTTACTTTTCCCATTATTTCTAATTATATTTTTTTCCCTTCATATATACATATATGTATTAGCTTTAAATAAATATTTTATATTATTCTTTGTTTATTCTGTGATCATATTATTACGATTATTACGTTCTGCAATCTATACTTTTTTAATTTTCTTTTTATCGTACCCCCATTTAAGTAATAGTTTAAGAATATATTTAAATCATTAAGCTTTCTTAAACACTAATATATTGCATTCAGTATTCAATAATAATCTCACTTTCAAATAACATAGAAAAAACCTAGCATAAAATATACGTGCCTCGCACGTAATTTTTTGCTAGTAAAAGATAAAAGTAGCTATAATTAATTAATATTCATCAACTTTCTCAAGGCCATATGATAACCACATTTTATCCAAATATAAAAATTTATTATGAGCTCTGATCTCCACATCACAAGTTATAAAGCATATACATATTATTCAACTAATATTTTATTTTGCACAACACGTATTATTATGTCTCTTTTCTCTTCTCTCCATATATAATACATATATTTTAAGAGTTTTTTTCTTTAAAAATAAATGTTTTTCTTTTCCCACAAAAAAAAAAAAACTTCATATTTATGAATAGATATATTTTCTCTTCCATTCATATTAGCTTCAATATCATATTGGCTCCCATTTTCTTATTCGTTTATTTGTTTTTTATTTTAGGAAAACCTCACTACCACTACTGTCTTATTCCTCATTCAAAAATCTTGTTTGGCATGACCTTAAATGACTCCTCAACCATTCAACTGAGAATCTTCAATTCACCAAACACGCCCTTACCTTATTCACCAAATACAAAATATTTATATTATTAAAAACGAAAATTAATAGGACCATAACTCCCACGTCATAAAAAAACATATAACAAATCAAATATATATTAATTTGGGCATTTATAATACTAAGATAAGAAATAGAAGAAAATCCAAAATTCGCAAAACGTGCCCTCTCCCTGCCTCTATTTACTTTTTTATTTTTATTTTATTAAACTCAATTTCTTGGCCATACATAAAAGGTCGGTCGATTTTATTAGTTTTTCATCAACTAATTTATTTTTTCTTTTTAAAGCAGTTTTCAACTATAAAAGGAAGAAAAAAAAAAGCCTCGGGCGGGCAATGAAGTGGGCCATATCTGACGTGTCATATTAACTGTACAACTAATAAAAGAAAGGTTACGCGCCCAAAGAGCGAGTAACGTTTACTATAATAATCGGGTGCAGTAAAGTACGCGGTAAGATTGTTGTGACATGTACTTTTATTTTTTTGGATTTGGGGAGGAGAAAACTTTTGCTGTAGGACTCTTACTGTGTGCCACGTGTCAAATATATGGAAAGGTATGTACATAAATTGGTAATAGAAAGAAGGGGATTTATGTAGTCCCTCACTTTTGATTTGAAGTGTGAGATCCCTCACATAAGACAAATTTTATTTACTATAGTTTCAGGTTAATTTTTTACTTTTGACCGTTTATAACAAGTTTGGTGACTGTTTTCAATAGTTATATTGAGAAATGAATTATTTTTATATTGATTTATTTTTTTGTTTTTAAATGACATTTAATTTTGAGGGATAAAATTGTCAATTTAGTTTTTTCTATTGTTTGGAGAATTGTATGGATAACAAGGAAAAATGTATCTTCAAAGAAGAAAATTGTATTATTGAATTGTGTGAGTTCTTCAAGAATATTTAATCAAACTAGAGTGATTACTCCAAAATTTCTACTGCAAATATATATATATATAAAAATAAATATATTTTGCTAAGAAGGAAAACAAAATTATATTTAATATTACGGATATATTGAAGCAACAATATATATCTCATAATTGAAGAGACTAAAAAAATTAATTTTTAATTGATAATCGGATTTGTTCACAAATTGATTTAGTTGGATATATATATTTTTCTCGAACCTATTATTTTATTTAAAAAAATCTCAAAATCAAACCAGACTAATTAAATGCTTAAATAAAACTAAATCAACTTAAAAATAAATTGGTTTAGTTTGAAACCATATTTGTAGTTCATAATTGCTCTTATTTTTTAAGTAATTATTCTTTTTTTTACTAAATATTTTATTTTTAAAAATTATAATACATAAATATTAGCAATAAAAATATATCTTCAAAATAATATTAAGCCAATATCAATATATAGCTTAAAATTGTTCCCAGATATCAATATTTTATAAATAAAAAATATTAAGCAATGAAAAATATATATGGAAATATTGGTACTAGAACTTCATGGATATGTCAGAGGTATTTTCAATATCAACAGAAATTTAAGAAAATTTATAAATATCCTAAATATTTGTCTAACAATATGAAAAATATTGATATAACACGCAAATGCACGTATTACTTTTACAAATAACTCGAATAAAGTTTGATTGTTTCCACGAGATTTGTAGCTAAGTACCAATTAATTAAATTCTTATTTCTATTTGACAATCAAAAATTAGATTTTAAACTAACAAAGAAAAAACAAAAATTGAAAAATAAAAGCAAAAAACAAGATTTGAAAAAAGATTGAAATTCATATTCATACATTGTAACGGTACAAGAGAACTAAGGTAATACGTTGTGGATAAAATGGTCAGGAACTATAAGAAACAGTTGCTAATACGTTTTACTGATGCACGTCACTCGGTGCGAGAAATTTTGATTCAGATTGTTGATGTAGTTTGGATCTTGGTAAAAGTATTGTATATAAGAAAGATTATATATAACAGGACCAACATGCAATTAGCCTGTCTTTACTATAAGGATCAGCTTAAATTAGCCAAAATTCTCAGAAATCATGAACTCTTGTTCATGTTATTAGATTTTTTGATTCACTTGTTAAAATCCTTTAGAGACAAGATTCATAACTTTTATTTTGGGAGTCTAATAATGTAGATGGCTAGGAACTTGATTTGTTCCCTTTAAGTGTTAATTTTGGGACTGAAAAGCTATGCACAAATTTAGATCGTAAAGTAGATTTTACTAGTCAGTTAATGCTAAATGATAAAGAGGTAATTAGAAGGGTGAAATAGTAATTTGACAAATTCCAATTATGAACCAATACAAGGAGGGTGAACTACTGGTATTGATTATATCAATGGACACTGTAAGTAACTCACTAAATATAAGTAATCAATATATGTAAAGAGCTGACTATTGGGTTCCTTAAAAGGTATTGTGCTCGTGCATCAAAGCAGTTGGACAATAGAGGACCATCATTCGTACAGGGCACGTGTTGCCAAAAGGTTTAACCTTGAAAAATAAATTCCTGAAATAAGCGTCTAAAAAGGTGTAGGGGGTGTGCGCACTACCATGGTCTGACACAGGGAACAAGATCTGACCGTGTCAGAAAAATCATAACCGTCGCTCGGCAATCCGGGTATATCCTCACGGTAGATGTCCGCATCTCTTTTGGGCGATCAACGTCCGTGATAGGCCTTTCGAGTAACCTTCTGGGTATCACTTTAGGCCAAATTCGATCATGGGCACTCCAAAACTCGGAGTAGGGGTAAGCCTTCCATGCCTAGGATGGCATGCTGAGGCTAAATAAATCTCCGTGAATCCTTTGGCCTTAATTTATTCTAGATTCCCGGGGCCTCTCCATGATTTATTAATTAAAAGACTTTATTAAGTCTAATTAATAAATAAGTTAAATAGCAATTTTATTTGATAATTAATTTTAATTATTAAATAAATAGTTTTGACATTTAAAAAATTGAAATTAGAAGGTATTTGTGAAAGAAAAGATAAATTATTGAAGAAAATGGCAAAATTCTCACTAGTGGGGCCCATTATATGATCGACCACTTAAGGAGAATTTTTGGTCAATTTTTATCATTTTTTAATGTCATATAATTAAATATAACCCTAGGAGAAATCCTATATAAGGAATAAGATGGCTCTCATTCTATCCAACCTATTATTCTAATTTTTTTAACTTTGTGAGACAACTAGAGACGTGAGAGTCTCCTTCAATAGAATTCGAATCTCCCTCTCTCTCCTTCTTCTTTATTTTCGAGCATTATAGTGAAAGAGTACATGCCCACCCATAGCAATTTAAGTACTCAATCATAGTGTGTACGACTATGAAGAATCCAACACTTGAAGGAGAATCGAGCTCAGATCTTGATAATACTCTATGATAGAAAGGAACAAGGGTTAGAGATCTGAGTGAAAGGAGACATATTATTTCGTTGCAACCAATGTAAGGTTTCCTTAACTTTAAATGTGTTTAATTCCATTGTTTTAGAGAATTCATATTTAGAGTGTTAATCAACATGCATGTTAGTAAATCTAGATCCTGATAAAATATTTCCAACAAGGAGACCATCCATAAAAGCAAGAAGTATTACCTCGGGGAGCCCCTTCTTCAACCACGGCGACTTCCCGAGTGGTTACATTATTTAAATAATAGATGCAAGCGATGTAGTCGCGGTCCTCTTCATCCTCAGGCACTGGAACTTGCTGCCATGTAGGGTACTTGGGGTCCTTATAGCCATTAGGGCTGAACATCGGGCGGGTTTACCGGGTTTCGGGTTGGTGGGTTTTGGGTTGGCGGGTTTCGGGTTCACGGGTTTCGGGTTCAAAAAATTGAAACCGAACTCGGACCCGAATAAGGCATGGGTTGGTGGGTTGGCGGGTCACGGGTTGGCGGGTTTCGGTTGGTCGGGTTTAGGGGGTTGGCGGGTTGACCCAGTCAACTCGGTCAACTCTTTAAAAAAAATTAATTTTTTATTCAAATAATTATTTTTTTTATTATTTTTTTATTTATGAAATTAAGCATATATAATATAACAATGTGTTCATATTATCTACTATTGAAGAAAAAATACATTAATCAATCCAACCAACAAACAAACAACCTATTTATCAAAGATTCAAATCAAACTTCATATTCATGTTCATGAATCATGATAAAAGTGAAAACTAAAATATTTCCAAATACATCCATATCCAATATCCATAGTTCATAAAAATCTAAAGTCCATATTATATATATATATAAAAAGAGTAATAAAAGAAATATATATAATATATTTATAAACCGGGTTGGCGGGCGGGTTCGCGGGTTCAACCCGAAACCCGGTACCCCTAAAATCTCAACCCGCCAACCCACCTGAAGGGTACCGGGTTGAACCCAACCCGCCCGAAACTTTTTAATTTTTTTTTTTCGGGTTCACCAGTTTGGGTTCGGGCGGGTTGTTCGGGTTCGGGTCAAACCCGTTCAAAATGTTCAGCCCTAATAGCCATGGTGCATTGATCTTTGCCGAGAAGACTGCAGGATTTCAAGTTATTGTCATGAAGCAAGAAATCAGCTGCTCGTAAGCCAAAATTCTATCACAAGATTAGGGCTTAGTAATTATGAGTGTATAGTACAAATTCAATGAATTACTCAAATATGAGCAAGGTGAGACAAAACAAACACATTACAAAATTACAGTTAAATATTCAACAAACAAATAAAATTAAAGTTTATGTTTTTTTAAATAAAAAGTTAAAGTTAAAGTTAATTAAAGTTAATTACATTTATTTTAATATTAATTTATGTTTATTTTGCTAAAAAAACACCGCAATTTTTTATTTAATAATATCACCAAATTATTAAGTATCTACTATTATGTAAAATTATATATGAGAAAGGAAGATATAAATTCAAATAAGAACAAATTTGTGTCTAAACAATTAATCCATGCTTAAAAATGACAAATATTAATACTATTCAATATTTAATAAAAAAAAGTACATATTCTCCAAAATTTTCAATAGGTTGCCTATCTTATACAAAAGTCTTACCCTTGAAACATTCTCAACCATTAGATCTAACTTTTTGCTTTTTCAAAAATAATTAATGGTTGAAAATACATAGAGGAATCACACACCACAAAATAAAGTGAAGTATTACATAATTAGCCTAGAAAGAAACCCCACCTCACCTGAACTAATAAACCAGAGGACACAGTACCTGGGCTGTCCACATGTGAATGTTTTGAAGGAATTTGTCAATTATAACACTTTTGCCAATTTTATCTAAGAACAATTACTAGATTTGCTTTTTTATTTTTGTGATTAGAGCATCTCCCAATTAGGAGTGATAAACAGTCGGTTTGGTTGGTTTTCTACACAGAAAAAAATTCAAAATTTTGTTTTTGATTTTCATGATAATAATTCGAAAACCAACCGATCATTATATAAATGTAAAAAAACTAACTGTTATAATCTACAGTTTGGTCGTTTAAACCGACCAAACCGAGCTTTTTTTTTTAAACAAAAATTAAATTTACTATAATTATTTGGAAACTAAAAAATTAAAGTAATACATCAAATATCATATAATTTAAAAATAACTTTTTTAATTAAATAAATAATGTAAAATATATATATTTTTTTTTAATTTGCTCAAATTATTTGTGCTACTAATTGGTAATGAGCTATATTAAAAACTCCTATTAATATATGAATGTGTGTATATATAAAATAAAGCAATGAATACTTGAGATTTCAAATAAAAAAAAATAACAAGTAAAACTAGTTTAATAAAATTGTATATTAAATATGTACAAAAATAATTATATTATATATGCATAGTGTATAATATATATGTTCGGTCGATTTTTAGTTTAATCGGTCGGTTTGCCATTAACACTAAAACCGACCGTGCAAAGGCAGTTTTAACTAAAGGCGGTTGTTTTACTTTTTCGATTTTTTCGGTATTCAGACGGTTGGTGTACTCGGTTGGTTAGTTTTTTGGAGTTTTTGCTCACCCCTACTCTCACGTATATATTAAATTTGGTGTTATATTGTTATTAGATTTTTAGTGTAAAAAATTATTTTTACTCTACTGGTAACACCAAAATTTATATTAACAAAATCTTTTTTATTATTATATTATTTTTATATAAAATAAAATAATATTTTCAATATTATATTAATATATTAAAATCACTACAATTATAATATTTAATTAATGATTTAAATAAACATACTAATTAATTTATAGATAATAATATTGTAAAATCATTAAAATTTAATAAATTAAAATATAATATTGCAATAACAAAAATAATACATTAAGAAAAAATATTACATTAATGAAGAAGATGTAATAATTTTACTTAAATCATGAAAATAATAATAATTTATGGTATTTACATTTAAATTTACACAATAAATTAAAGGTATTTTTACAATGCACCCCTTCAAAATAGGTCTATCGGTCTACCCTTATCTATTTCGGTATCTATTATTTTTTTAGTTTTCATAGTCGTATACGTTAGGGCTGAGCATTGGTCGGTTTGGTCAGTTTTTTTCTATATAAAAATCCAGAATTCAATTTTTAGTCTGGATTGTTGCAATCCAAAAACTGACCAACCAATCGAGAACATGTCTTAAAACTGACTATTTTGAACTTTGGTTTGGTCAGTTTAAATCACCCAAATCGAATTTCTTTCTCTTTTCTTTAAAATACGATCTAATTTATTCTGTAAGCACATTGTTCTACATTCTACAACTACAACCATATAAATTTAATTGTTCAAAAACTAATTGTCGTATTCTTTCAACTTTAATACTAATAAATAATATTATATTAGTATATATTATGAGTAACTACACCACACAAAGTAAAAAAAAAAACTTAAAATTAGTATATATGTATAATGGTCAGTTTCAGTTTTTTCGATCGATTTTAGTTTTTTCAGTCGGTTTATTACCTAAAAAAAAAACTGACCGTTCAATGACAGTTTTAACCGTTAGTGGTTTTTTCAATTTCCAGTTCAGCCAGTTTCGGTTCCAGTGGTGTTCGGCAGGTTAGTTTGAACGACTTTTTCGGTTTTCTAAATTTCATGCTCAGTCCTAGTATACTTTATAGTTGCTTAAGATATCCTCCAAAATTTTGAGAAATTCAGAATAATTTATAATATAGAATGCAATGTTCAAACAATTAATTTCACACGCGTATAAGATAAAAGAATCACACGTGCAACAGACAATTTAAACCTTATTTTCAGAGTGTTAAATTTTTTTGAATTTATCAAAATTTTACAGGATGTCTTAAATAACTAAAATGTACACAACTATGTAAAAAATTAGACTAGAAAAGTGTAACGCCCTATCCTATAGGGACGCCACGTGTGTGATTTTATAAACTAATTTAATACTAATAGATTAACTAATTATTAAAACTGTGATGATATTAAAAACTTGACTAAAATAAAACACTAAAAACGGACATCATAACAGTATTAAAAACGTGTTCTTGGGATCCTTGTTATAAAAGGTTTACCAAAAAGACTATATACGATAACAATTCAAAATACAAATCAATATACACAACAGATATAATCCAAAACTATTAGAATATTTTATTTATGAAAATTATTTTCTAATTAAGGAAATGATTTTCTGTTTAAGGAAATAAATAAATAATTGATTTTCTGATAAATGAATATTTTATATTCATTGAATCTGGACAAAATCAATTATGTAATATTCTATATATGGTCAGATTTCTATATTCATTACCTGATTTGATTTCCTGAATTAATGGTCAAAATATTCTGACAATTAATGTGGCGCAGATACTGATGGAGTATCTCACCTATAAATATAGGGTCTCGGTCCCCGAGCTCCTCACTCATTCTGAATTCATTCAGCAAATTCTATTTAAAGAGAGTTGAGAGAGCGAGGAAGCCCGAACTCCAATACCGAAGCTATCGCAGGGATTGAAGCTCAAAGATCAATGACTGGAGGTATATCGATCCTTTCATTGCATATATTATTGATATGATTACAGTTTGTTTTCTGCATTTCATATCGTTTGTATATGCTATATTACATACACTACATTATAGTCTAACAGTTGGTATCAGAGCGGTTTTATCTCTGCCTTGATTTTATTTGAGTTTCATATATATATACATATATACACTATTCATATATATATATATTTGTTTCGTTCGGTTCGTGTATATATATACTCATATTCATATAATTCTAAATATATATATTTTTTCATACGTATATACATATATATATCTTTATTCATACTGTTTATATATATATTATATACTTATACACGTACTGTATATATATTTTTTTATTTTTCAGTATATTTACGTGTATATATGTTTATATATATTGTATATTATATATATGCTTTATCGCATAATATATTAATAATATTCATTTTCATTTATGTGATATATACATGCATATATATAACATAAAGTTATCGGTGTAAAGTTTATTTTTTCCGTTTTTCATTTTTATTTTTCGGTGTTTATTTCGAATTCTATATACATTACTATATTCGTATAGTATTATAGATCGATCTAAGCATTGAAAATCCATTGAAAAACTTAAAGATGGAAAAAAATTTCAGTTAAAATTTTTTCGGACCCGATTAACTTCGTGATATTAAAGTTTATATTTTTTCGTGTTTTCGTACATAAAATCTATGTGGATCTCTTTATTATTTGATTTAGAACATTTTAGATTTGAAAACACGCATTTTGGTCGTCGAATTTGTCTATTCCGATCGGGTTTGGGTCGGGTTCGACGGACCCGCGTGCAGAAAAACGGGTAAAAATCGACCCGATTTGGATGAAGAAGACGACGCAAACGACACGTCGTTTGTCAAAAAATGACGTGTCGTTTGAAACCTACGTTGCAACTGTCGTTCGTTGTAAACGACATGTCGTTTTTCACAATATGAAAAATGACATGTCGTTTTTCCGTCTTGTGAAGCAGTCTTTCAGGAGAGAAACGACGTGTCGTTTTTCCCGTTGTGAAAAAACGACGTGTCGTTTTTCTATGCATTTTCAATCCCCTTCAGATTGGCAGAAACGACGTGTCGTTTTGCATTTTGCAAAAACGACATGTCGTTTATATAGTGTGATTTTTCAAACAAAAAAAAAAGGAAAAAAATTCCGAATTTTTTATAATTTTTTTTATTTGGAATATTAATTATTTTCTTATTTTTGTGTTAATTTAGTCAATAAATTGCATTTAGTTAATTTTCTATTTTTGTTTAATACATATATCTAGTATAAATTGAAAATAGAAATTTGTTTAATTTGGTAATTTATTACATGATTTATTTAGACATGTAAAAATTGTGCTAATTTGTGCATTTAATTATATATTACCAAATATATGCAATTTATTGTCTAAATTAATTTTGAAAAAACAGCCATTAATTTCATATTAAGGAATTAGCATTTAATTAATTATCATACATTAATTGTATTATTTTGTATTTATTTGACAAATTTATGTTTAATGCAATTAATTTAGATTTGTATGATTTAAATGCTATACATAAATTCCTTTTATAGTGCTAGATATATTTAGAAATATTCAAACATTAAGATAGGTTGAATATTTTATTTAGCAATTAAGTTTCATAAAACTTCATAAAATTATTCATAAAATATTTATAAAACTTTATAAAATGAATAAAATATGAATAAAACGTAAGTAATTTTGTGGTTTGACATAAGAAAACATGAACCTGGGACAAATGCTCATATCTAGAACGGTTTTTAATGATCTTCGGACGACCACACTAGGAGCACTAATCTCAGTGATTGTCTATTATGTTAATAACGAAATTACTTTTAGGTAGAGCCCAATACCTAATGTCTAAGTGAAAATATAATTTTAAATAATTAGGGAGTAGCCATAGCATCTTTAATTATATAAAATTATATATTAATTAAAATTCACCTTAATGGACAAAACTTGTAATTAATTATTTGGATATAATAATTTTACCCCACAGGGATTTTATTATATTTTTATAATTAATTAGGATAATATATTAAGTTAAATTTTCTTAATTTACCTCACAGGGAGTTATGAGGATTTGATTTAATAGTGTTATCACAAATTTTAATTAAAGATAGATTTCATTCCTCCATTAATCTAATTAAATATTTCATTAAATCTATCATAAAGTTCATATAATTTTATTAGATTTAAAATTTAGCCCACAGGCAATTTTAGATTGAATAAAATTTTCATCTCATCATGTTTCTACATTGGTAAAACATGAATTCATTAAAGCCTCAATTTTCTTTTAACATCTAAATTTGTAATCCTATTCTTGCAGCTATTTCATCCACCTCTAAATATGCTGAAATCACTAGTGAAATCCCTGAGCTTAGGAGTGACAACTTCAAAATCTAGAAGGAATGAGTTCTTCTCCACCTAGCTTGCACTGACATGGACTATGCAATACGGAAAGATGAACCAGCTGCTATCACTGATACTAGCACTGCTGCTGAGATTGCACTACGTGAAAAGTGGGAGCAATCTAATCGTCTTTGCATCATGTTCATTATGTCCAGAATTCTTATGGGAATGCGTGGATCGGTGGAGCCACTTGAGAAGGTGAAAGATTTTATCAAAGTGATGCATGAGCAATTTGACACTTCAGATAAATCTTTGTTCATCAACCTCATCCAAGAGTTCTCGTCCACAAAACTCACCGGTGTTAAAGGAGTTTGAGAACACATTTCTAAAATGAGGGACATCACTGCTCATTTGAAGAAACTCGATGTTATCATTCCTGATACCTTCCTGGTTCATTACATCCTTCACAATCTTCCTCCACAGTATGGGCCTTTCAAAATTTCCTATAACACACATAAAGAAAAATGGACTATCAATGAATTGATGACCATGTGTGAAAGAGGAAGCCAGGCTCCTACAGGAGCAAGGAGAAAGTGTTCACCTGACCACTCAAACTAAGAAACGCAAACCATTCAAGAAGAACAAAGGGAAAAAGCCCATGGCTCCCAAGGCTGCCATAAAGAAAGATTCCATCAAATGTTTCTTTTGTAAATAAAAGGGACATGCGAAAAAGGAGTGCAGCCAGTTCAAGAAATGGATGGATGACAAAGGTAATCCAATTTCCTTAGTATGTTATGAATCTAATATGGCTAATGTTAATCTTAACACATGGTGGATTGATTCCGGTTCAACAATTCACATAACAAATTCCTTGCAGGATATTCAAAATCTAAGGAAGCCAGTGGCAAGTGAGCAAAACATCTTATCTGGAAACAAGATGGGCTCACATGTGGAAGCTATTGGAACATGATTTAGTTTTAAGTAATGGTTTTATTTTAAAGTAAGAAAAGACCTTTTATGTACCAAGTTTCTCTAGAAACATGATTTCAGTTTCAAGACTTATACCATTTGGTTTTTCCTTTACATTTTCAGACAAATATTTCAATTTATATTATAAATCTGAATGTGTTGGAAATGGTATTTTGTCTGATGGTCTTTACTGCCTTAATTTACAAAATGATACCACTAATAATGTTATGCATGTTCACGCTGGCACTAAAAGATGTGTTATGAAAGAGGATTCCTATACATTGTGGCACCGGAGATTGGGACATATCTCCATTGATAGAATTAAAAGGTTGGTAAAAGATGGGGTACTTAATACCTTAGATTTTACTAACTTTGATACTTGTGTGGATTGCATTAAGGGAAAGCAAACCTCCAAGTCTGTCAAAACTGGTGTCCATAGGAGTTCTGAAATATTAGAAATCATACATACTGATATATGTAGTCCAGATATGGACTCACATGGTCAGAAATACTTCATCTCATTCATAGATGATTACTCACGCTACATGTATATCTACTTACTTCATAATAAAAGTGAAGCATGAGATGTCTTTAAGATATTTAAAGCTGAAGTAGAGAAACAATGCAACAAGAAAATTAAGATAGTGAGATCAGATAGAGGAGGTGAGTATTATGGTAGATGCACAGAAGATGGACAAGCACCTGGTGCATTTGCGAAGTTTCTTGAAGAAAATGGGATTGTTGAACATTACACCTTGCCTGGTACACCCGAGCAAAATGGTGTTGCAGAAAGAAGAAACTGAACATTAATGGACATGGTGCGGAGTATGCTTAGTAGCAACTCTAACCTTCCTAAATCCTTGTGGACTGAAGCATTAAAGACATCCGTGTACATATTAAACCGAGTTCCAACAAAGGCAGTCTCAAAAACTCTTTTTGAATTATAGAAAGGTTGGAAACCAAGTTTGAATCATGTACGCATTTGGGGATGTCCATCTGAAGTCAGAATATATAATCCACAAGAGAAGAAATTGGACCCAAGTACCATAAGCGGATTCTTTATAGGGTACGCCGAAAAGTCTAAAGGTTACAAGTTTTATTGTCCATCTCATAGCACAAGAATTGTGGAATCAAGGAATGCAAAATTTCTTGAGAATGCCTTGATCAGTGGGAGTGATCAATCAAAGGACTTAGGTCCTGAGAAAGATCCTTCAGAACCTTCCACTTCAAAAGCAATATTGATAATGGTTAACACTCCTGTAGTTCAAACGAATGTTGAACAACCATTACCAATCACTGAAGATCCACAAGTTGGTAATGATAATCCAGTAGATGTTCAAGAGTTGCCTGCAACTGTTGAACAACTTTCTTGAACATTTCTTGCTCCCCAAGAGCCTGTTGGTGAAGTCTTAAGAAGATCTACTAGACCTATCAAACCAAAGATTTACAAAGACTATGTTGTGTATTTATTAGAATCTGATATTGGAATTGGAAATGATCCAGAAACGTTTTTACAAGCTATGAATAGTAGAGAATCAAAATTGTGGTACAATGCTATGGATGATGAAATGAATTCTATGAGGTGCAACAGAGTCTGGGAAGTTGTAAAGTTGCCTAATGGGGCGAGAGCCATTGGTTGTAAATGGGTCTATAAAACTAAGAAAGACTCATTAGGCAACACTGAGAGGTACAAAGCGAGACTCGTTGCTAAAGGATTCACTCAAGAGGAAGGAATTGACTATACAGAGACTTTTTCTCCTGTATCAAAGAAAGATTCCCTCAGAGTCATCTTGGAATTAGTTGCTCATTTTGATTTAGAGCTGGAGCAGATGGATGTAAAAGCGCTTTTGAATGGTGATCTAGAGGAGGAGGTATACATGAAACAACCAGAAGGATTCTCCTCTAGTGAAGGTCAGGATTTGGTATGCAAGCTTAAGAAGTCCATCTATGGATTAAAACAAGCATCCCGTCAATGGTATTTAAAGTTTCATGATGTCATCTCTTCCTTTGGATTTGAAGAGAATGTCATGGATCAATGCATATACCTGAAAGAAAGTGGGAGTAAGATCTGTTTTCTTGTTTTATATGTGGACGATATTATTCTTGCATCCAATGATAAAGGGTTGCTACGTAAAGTGAAACAATTTCTTTCAAAGAACTTTGAGATGAAAGACATGGGTGAAGCATCCTATGTCATAGGCATTAAGATTCATAGAGATAGATACCGAGGTATCTTAGGTTTATCTCAAGAAGCCTACATCAACAGAGTTTTAGAAAGATTTCATATGAAAGATTGTTCACCGAGCGTTGCTCCAATTGTGAAAGGTGATAAATTAAATTTGAGCCAGTGTCTAAAGAATGATTTTGAAAGAGAACAAATGAAGAACATTCCTTATGCTTCTGCTGTCAGAAGCCTAATGTATGCACAGGTGTGCACAAGACCCGACATTGCTTATTCTGTCAGAATGTTAGGAAGATTTCAAAGTAACCCGGGGATAGACCACTGGAAAGCTGCAAAGAAAGTAATGAGGTATCTTCAGGGTACTAAGGATTACAAACTGATGTTCAAACGAACTGACAATCTAGAAGTAGTTGGCTACTCAGACTCATATTTTGCTGGTTGTACTGATTCACATAAATCTACATCTGGTTACGTGTTTATGTTTGCTGGTGGAGCTGTGTCCTGGAGGAGTAACAAACAAACTTTGACTGCTACTTCTACTATGGAGGCTGAGTTCGTTTCTTGTTTTGAGGCTACATCACATGGTGTATGGCTAAAGAGTTTCATTTCAGGCCTTAGAGTGGTTGATTCCATTGCAAAGCCACTAAAGATGTTCTGTGACAATTCAGCTGTTGTTTTCATGGCTAAGAACAACAAAAGTGGAAGTCGAAGCAAGCACATCGACATTAAGTACTTAGCTATTAGAGAACGTGTTAAAGAAAATAAAGTGGTCATTCAACACATTAGCACTGAATTGATGATTGTCGATCCTATGACAAAAGGCTTGCCACCTCATAAATTCAAGGATCATGTAGAGAACATGGGACTTGGTTCCCTTATGTAATTTGTACAAATAAAGTTATTATTAACGAAACTCTTATTTTGATTTTTCTCATATTTATGCGCATCTTAATTTTACATTTGAGAAAAATTTCAGAGGACCTGAATAAACATAAGGTTTAGGGTTTATTCACTTAAGTACATTGCCACATAAAGTACATTGTTATATAGTAAATGTATTGTAATACATGGAAGATAATACTCGACTCATAATGAGGACATGTCGCTACGATTCGTATGTTTATTATATAATGAGGAACGTTGGGTTTGAATATTTTAGTTTAAATGCTGACCAAGTGGGAAAATATTAGAATATTTTATTTATAAAAATTATTTTCTAATTAAGGAAATGATTTTCTATTTAAGGAAATAAATAAATAATTGATTTTCTGATAAATGAATATTTTATATTCATTGAATCTAGACAAAATCAATTATGTAATATTCTATATATGGTCAGATTTCTATATTCATTACCTAATTTGATTTCCTGAATTAATTGTCAAAATATTCTGACAATTAATGTGGCGCAGATACTGATGGAGTATCTCACCTATAAATATAGGGTCTCGGTCCCCGAGCTCCTCACTCATTCTAAATTCATTCAGCAAATTTCATCTAAAGAGAGTTGAGAGAGCGAGGAAGCCCGAACTCCAATACCGAAGCTATCGCAGGGATTGAAGCTCAAAGATCAATGGCTGGAGGTATATCGATCCTTTCATTGCATATATTATTGATATGATTACAGTTTGTTTTCCGCATTTCATATCGTTTGTATATGCTATATTACATACACTACATTATAGTCTAACAAAAACAACTCCTGACAACTCGACACGCAAGCCGATGGGTCAATATGTACATTGCTAAAGAAGAATGTCACCGCATGACTGCTCTAACTTTTCCTTGCCCTTACTTGCACCACAGAGCACCCGTGAGTTGCACAAACTCGGCAAGAAAAGTATTAAAGAATGATATATTAAATAACTAATTATATATTTCATTATTATAAAATGATTAAATCATAACATTCAATAGTAAATAATATAATCAGGCATATGCATAAAAAGAGATTCGCTCATATATTACATTGCCTAGTTAGGCAAGCTCATGTCATAATGTGACATCATATATATAATATCACTGCACCACCTAATCAGGTGAGCCGTGCCACAATCTGGCACCAATATGTTACATCGCGTAATCAAATAAGCCTGTACCATAGCCTGATACTCACATATCACTCCTGCATGTACCTAATAAGGTACGCCGCCAAGAAGTAATCCAACAATATTTTCAATCTATGCCATAGCCTAACATTCTCATATCACTGCCGCCCGTACCTAATAAGGTACGCCGCCAAGTGTAACGCATCACCTAATAAGGTGAGCTCGTATATCATATCCATGTGTCATCACATTGCCATTGCCTAATCAGACAATCAACAATTACAGAACCTGTCATGCCATGTGGTACATTATACTTTTTTTACCTCAAGTTTCAGTTCAGGTATGTTGGCCGACCTACTTGGAGAACGATCGATGATCTCGGGCCCTATCTCATAACAATGATAAACCAATAAGTGTTTATCCCAAAACACTACTTAATAGCTATAAAGGAAGACTTAGGGTTTTTAACCAAACTCTGAGGTATAAATACACTAAAATAAAACTTATATTTTAGCTCTAAAACATACACCGTATCATATATCTTGTCGGGAGCTTCGAAACGGTATATAGAACGTCTAAAACAGATACCCAAGTAAAAAGTTATGACAAAAATACGATTCTCCGATTTCCCGAGACAGCCCAGAAACGGTAAACCAGTTGGAAACGGTTAACCACTTCCACTAGAACCGGTTAACCAGTTCACAACTGGTGGATCGGTTGGACATGTGGCAAAAAGTTACGATTTTCAAATTTTGCACTTACCGAAATATTACTGAAACCTATCCAAATCACTCCAAACTTCATAGGGCACATATATACCATAAGTACAACAACTCTAATCATATTATAGCATAAGATATTATCATACTAATATTATACTTTAATATAGTTAGTATAATAGTATTGTTAAGATTTTTTTTTTGAATTAAAGCATACTTATCATAAATGACAAGTATGGTTAGACCTCATGGTCATTACAAAATAAGTTTTCTGGTATGGGATCCATCAGGATAAGACCAAACAACTGGTGAGCAAAAGCCCATTTAGTCACATTATAAGCGGCAAAATTACAAGTTCTATTAACATTAGAAAAATTACAACTAATACGAAAGAGAGGACTTAATACAAAATGAGACATAGTTCTCTAGAGCCCAATGAGACTCCTTACCATTGAGAGCAATGATAACTACCCTCAAGTCATTCTCCACAATAACAAACTTGGACCCAATATCCAAAGCCACCGTCACAGCCAAACAGTAGGTCGCAGCTTCTCCACATAAAGCATCAGAAAAATCCAACTGGGACGTGTGAACCCGAATCATCCTGCCAAGATGATTCCTAGCAACAACTGCAGTACACATGCTTTCTAAACCCACAGAAACATCACGATTCAGTTTTATCCAGTCTGGTGGAGGGGGAGCCCAAGTCTCCCGTAAGGCCGGAGTAGTGCAAGGGAAAAATGAAGCATGCATATCTGCAAAAGAAGTACAAACAAAGTCAATACACTTCTTCACATCAGTAGGACACTTATTGTGTACATTTTTATTGCGGATCCGCCAAATGGTGTCAACAACAATAGATGCATAAAGGAAAACATCCTCAGCACAGATACCCTTGTGATTAAGACCCCAGATGAACTTAACCTAGTCTCAGACACGAATGTCTGTATCACAGACATGATAAATACCCAAGTCCCAAATATATAAAAAAAATTATTTTCTATGTTTTCATTTATTATTATATTTTCTCAAAGTTTAGATTAATATGCATATAATAAAGTATAATTTAAGAATATTATAACATGCAAAAAAAAATTATTATAGTACATA
Organism: Cannabis sativa; assembly: GCF_029168945.1. NCBI lineage: Eukaryota > Viridiplantae > Streptophyta > Magnoliopsida > Rosales > Cannabaceae > Cannabis > Cannabis sativa. The sequence goes on from NC_083608.1 coordinate 19,700,006, forward strand.
TATAACTCTAATTAACCTAATGTAGTTTTGTTAATTTAAAATTAAAAAATATATATAAATTTAAAATATTTTTTTGAACAAAATAAGAAATAAATATTTAAATATTATTTATGTAGATACACACAAACTCCAACCTCAACCAAAGATTTGAAGGAGCCTCAACACTAGTCAAAAGAAGTCGAACTTAGACTAAGAAACCCAATTACTAAATTCTGACGATAACAGTCCATACAGGCACCCATATGGGTTCAAAATGGTGAAGGGGTCAAGACAAGAGTTGCACATCCCTTTGGATAAATCCACGTTTCCTCCCTCAACATCAACTAAACTCTGCAAAGCTCAAGAGATCCTCGGCACCGAAGCCAGGGCCGGCCCTGAAACAAAGTGGGCCATAGGAATTTTTTTTTTTTAGGCCCTTATGTTAGAAAAAATGTGATATTTTTCAAAATCGGTAAAAAAAAATGTATAATTTTAAAAGAGGAAAAAAAAAATTTTGGGCCCCTGGGCTGGGTGGACCCTAGGCACAGGCCTAGCCCGCCTATGCCCAGGGCCGGGCCTGACCGGAGCCTAGACGCAATAAAAGAACCACCGTCAACCAATGAAGAAAATAAAAAGAGGAATAGTAGTGCCTCCACACTCCAAACTCGAGCAAGGACATACCATCTTCAAAGCTCCACCACCAGACCATTGAGAAAGGTTGAATCCACCACCATTAATCCCAGTCGAACTAAGGCCCCCAATCGTCGGCGACCAACACCACTCACCACATACCATCGTCGAGACCAAAAGCCACCACAACCAGAACTGCTATACTAGAGAAAACAAGAATGTAAGATCCCATTCTTAGTGACCCCGAATCTAACTGTAACAACCAAACCCACTGACTGTCGACACCTATAACCAACGTCTACCAACCATCTAAAATCATTTTAGTGATAAATTTTTAGTCACAACATAAATTCTTTGTAGCTAAATGTGACTTTTTGTCACCACAAAAAATTATTTATGACTAAAAATAAAGTACTTAAATACAAGTTGTCACTAATTTAATTTTAGTCACAACAAGTATTATGACTAAAAATATTTTTAGTCACAACAAAGTGTAATTTTTGTGATTAATACTTTTAGTACACTTCGGCCAAAGCAAAGGCTAGGAGCGACCTCCTTGGCCGAAATAGACAAAGAGACCAAAAAGAAGAAAACCTTAGGCTATGTTTGGTGGGAGGGAAGGAGAGTAGGATGGATGGAGAGGTTAGAGAGGATGAGGAGTAAGAGGAATGAAAATGATTGTTAATCTCCTTCCTATTGTTTGATATTAGGTGTGAGGTGGGAATGATGGAAAAAAAATTGATTAGTAAAATTACAAAATTACCCTTTTAAAAATAAAACTTTACTAGTTTTTTAAAGGTAATAATTGTATTTTGCAAAATATATTTTATCTTTTTCTACAATCCTTTTGGAGAGATTAAGTTTTGAAAAATTTGAAGGTTTGGATCTCCCTCGATCTCTCCTCTCCATTTTTCTTCCTCTTGCCAAACAAGTGATTTAGTCTCTCCTTCCATCTATCTTTCTCCACCCCTCTCCATCCACCCATCTTCCCCTCCTACCAAACATAGTGTTAGACGGGAACAAGAGGGTCTCAAGCGAGAGGGAGCGTCTAACTATCAAATCAATAAATATATATTTTTTCTTTTGAAAAGGGGAATCAATATTAATTGCACCATATTTTTATATCCAACGTAATATAATTACATATCAATTCTTACAGTAACTTTTACATTTTTTTTTCTTGTAGGATCAACAGTAACTTTACATTGAATGATGATCCAATGCTAAAAATAAAAAAAAATAAATTAAAAAAAAATGACCGTCATAATTGAAAGTCGTACACTTGTACCAATTAAGATTCCATATTCCAAAAATTTACAAAAGAACATAGCAATGAAGTTAATTTACAAAAGCATGATCTAATTCAAAAACACATGTTGACCCCTGTTAGTTCTTATGACCAAGTTTGTAGTCAATAATACCTCTATACAAAACTTGCCTATTTAATGGCATATTAAGAGGATGATGAGGTTGCTTCTCCATCTTCTTTTTCCGATACTCCTCGTTATTTGAAGATGGTTCAACCACATCTTCTGCAAATCTCACCGTTTTATTACTGCTGCTTCTCTTCATACAAGAACCTCCTATACAACACCAAAACAATTTTAGGTAGAAAAAGAAAAAGGGTATTTTTCAAAATATTAAAAAATAAAATACACATACCAATTCCAAATCTTCTTTTGGGAAGACCCAATTCGAATTCAATGTCTTTCATAAAGTCAGAAAGGACACGTTTGTGGATTTGATGAGCAAGAAGAACAACACTTCCTGTCACTGCAAATACCGCCATGAATCCTACTCCCATGGAGTTTTCCATCTCTCTCTCTGTTTTTCTCTATAAATATTTATATGATATGATATTGATGATATATGGGTGTGTGTAAATTAATATATATACATGGATTTTCAATTAGGATCAAAGACTATGAACATTGGTTTTTAAGACTTTAAGGAAAGGACATGGAAAAAAGACAGGGAAAGTATTACAGATCAAGATTATGACCATTCCCAAGGAAAAGAAATGAAAGAGAAATTTGTTGGTTGGCTTTAATTTTTTATTATGTTGAAATAATTTAAAAAGAATTAAGGTATGGGAAAATGGGCGGTATGAACAAGGCATTTATGATTATGATTGACTATGAGATTTTTATTTGTTTGTTAAAATGGAAAAAGAGCTGTGAAAAAATATTTCTTTTTTGGGGTTAGAAAATGATGCCTTAACCCCCCCTTTCTTTTTTACCTGTCTTTATCCTCTGCCTCAAGATTATTTGGTAAGTAATCTAACAAATAAAAAAATTATTGGTTTTCAACTTGACTTAAAATACCTAAGGTGTCTTGTGGTAATTTTATACTTGTTTCGTGTATTATATAGGGAAATAGATTTGTTAGGAGCTAAAATAAAAAGTACATAGATTTTGTTATGGCTCACACAAAATGACTGTAATCCACTAACTATTACTATTTTTTTTTTCAAATATCAACCATTGATATCAGTACTAAATTTGGTTTTATGTTTTGTCAAATAAAAAAAAATTAATAATAACATTGTTACATTTTAAAAAAATATATATGAATATGTTTGAAAAAAAATCATAATATTGTTGGAAAAGTAAAATTAATAAAATAAACGATTTTTTTAATATATGGAAAGGAAAAGAGATTTTTTTATTCAATTGTTTTTTAAAAGAGAAAAGGGAAAAATGATCAGCTGTTTAAATGTGGAGGGTGGTAGAGTAGTGAGGACTTAACTGTTTCGCACGTCTGAAAAAATCGTTCCAACTACCTTCAAGTTGATGAATGATGACGTGGCTTCTTCAGTAATATTACTTTATTGAATGAACTAGGAAACAAAAGCCGCGCGTTGGGCGGTTTTAAAAAAAATCATAAGCTATATATATTATTGAAAAAAGTTTATTTTTTAAATGTGATTTTTTTACAAAGTTATATTATAGAAAAAACTGAAGTTTCTAAAAAATAATAAAAATACATTGAAAAAATATGATTTATCTTATCATTCTTAGTCTTACATATATATTTTTTTTAATTATTAACAATTAATTTATTAAAATATCTTTTGAGAAAATTTTTTAAGGTGTATTTTTTCTTAAAAATCGACGATCACTATATTTTAAACAAAATTAATAGTCACTAATAACACACATAATTTTTCACTGATAAATTAATAAAAAAATATATAAAACATTATTTAAACTTTCAATAATAAGTTACAATTATTAATATTAATTATTACTTAATTTTTTTAATAATAGACATACAACAACTTAATTAATTAATTAGCATTATTCATAATTTGTAATAAATATTAAAATTACTACAAAAATAGAGAGATTAGTAAAAGAAGAATCCACCTCTTTAATTAGTTTTTTTTGTTGTGGGAAATTTTTTATCATATTATTGTTGCATTTATTTTTAAATAAATATTATAAGTTGAATGATCATGTAACTTTACTTTTTACTTAATTAAATTATTATTATTATTATTTTAAGACAAATCAATTATTTAATTATATTATTTATGTGAAATTAAAAATTGAAATTATCAAAAATTAAGAAAAATAAGATATTTGAAAAATAAAGTATCATCTCACCTCTCTATATTATCATTGTTTTTTTCTTTTCATTTTGAGAGTATTTTTTGTTTTTAACAATCCTATTAGAGATGAATTATTATTGTTCAATTAATTTTTTTAATGCTAAAAATGAGTATCATGATCACATAATCAATATTAAAATAATGTCAAGACATTTATTTTATTACAAATATAGAATCATTAGCATTTATTAGCACAAAATATATTTTAAATAAATAAATTAAAAATAATATTTTCCATCATGTACGTGTTGTAGTTGCCTCTATTTTTAGGTATGATCATTATTATTTTGCATCATCTCTATTGAGAGTGGGATAACATTCTCTATGCATTAATAAATCATCTCAATATTTAATGAGAAAAAATGTATTGTAAGACTAAAAAATTATACAAATATTAGGAAAGAGAAAAAATGAGAAAGTATCTAATATTACACTATATATATATGTTATATTTATACATGTGTATAAAAAATGGAGTAAAAAATGATAAAAAAAACACAAATATATTGTTAAAATATTTACATAGAGAAGTGAAGGTATGAATACTTGACATTATAAAATGATGATGAAAATAATAAAAAAAAATTGAATAAATATAAAAAAAAAAAATAGAGAAAACAAATAATTAGAAAGAAACCTCATATAAAATGCTATTTTTTTTTAGCATATATGATCATCCATGGCAATTTGTTCCAATCTTTTTAATCCTCTTCTTAAAATTCTTTTCCCTTCCCATCTTCATATATGTGTCAAAGTGTTTGTATTTTTATATCTTCAACTCATCTATATATATTATATGGAAATATGAGGAGGTATAACCAAAGGTCTCTTAAAATAAAGTTTGTAATTATAACATGAATTTATTGAATAGTTTTTTTTCTTTTGAAGAATGCCAAAAGCTTTATTTATCATAAAATCAATGTAAATATTAATGTAAATATGAATTAACAGATAATTAATTAAAATAATTAGAAAATAAATAAAAATTTAAGAAAAAAATGAGAGAATAGAAAAATTAGCTCTTTGAAAAGTTAAAGGATTACATTATCTATCCTAACATTAGAATTGTATAATTATATATATAAATATATAGATAGATATATAAATATAGCTATATGTATATACTTTTTTACAATATAAATATGTATGCATATATTTTGAATTGTTAAAGATTAATCAATTATATAGGTTTACAAAATTACTATACATATATCATATTTTTTTGGGTGTAATAAAATATCTATATATATATAGATGAGAATACTAAGAGATTATAAAAAATTAAGAATGGGGAGGTTACATTATTTTTTTCTTATTATTCAATAGAAAAAAATTAGAAAACATAACAAAATAGAGAAAATAGAGAAATGGAAGGAAAAGATGCCATATCAATGCTCTTATGCTTTCCTTTATTTATATATATAGATATTTTACTAGAATTGTTAGTTTTTTTTTTTTTTTTTTTGAGTACAAGAATTGTTAACTTGAACCGGTAGTGATGTCTCCTTTTATTAACTCAAAATCTAAATTTTGTGCTAAGTTTTGACCAAAAAAAAAATGATTGTGTTATATTTTTGGGTAAATATTATATCTTGTATTTGTCGAATGTTATTAATTAGACCTTTTATTTTATTAAATAATAATTGAATCCTGTATTTTTAAAAATGATACAAATAGGATTCTGAAATGAGTTTTTTGTCAAAATAAAACTTAATAGTAATATGATATAGAGATTAGGGGTATTCATCCGATCCAATCCGCACTTTTTTGGTCAAACAACATCCAATCCGCACTAAGTGCGGATTTTATATTTTGGATCCAATCCGATTCGCATAACAGTTTAAATCCAATCCAATCTAATCCGCAATAGTGCGGATTGGATCGGTTATTTTGGATCGGATGTTTTTATTAATGATAAATTATTTAATATTTCATAGAAAAAAAATTAAAAAAGACTATTATTTCTTAATCTCCAATAATAATCTATGTCTATCTCCATTTATATATAAATCAAACCAATATACATGTACTCATTTTAGATTTTCACTAAAATATATATGTATTCATTACTAAAATAAATAAGTTTATATATATTTAAATTTATGTGTATGTATCTATTGGCTGGATTTTTAGCCAACCGACGCGGAGTCGTAATAAATGAGATTTAAACCAAAATCACAACAATAAATGCAATTAATAACACCGGAACTCACAATAAATGTAAATAAAAGACACCGGAATTTAAAGAGGTTCGGCCCTGGATGTCGGTAATAGCCTACTCCCCTTGAGTTTTATTGATGTGAGTTGCAAAAGTCAAGAACAAGCTCTTGATTGCAAAGAATGAGATGTGTTTATTTTACTAAGTATTTCTGCTTGCGGATCCCCCCTCCCAGGTCATGGGTGACCCCTTATATAGGGGAGGGGGTCGGTGCTTCTCGCTTCAGGAGACGCGACCAACGCGGAGCTATCTCAACTATCTCCTTGATTTTTGAAGGCGGTTGGTCTGATTTTTAGGATAATATCCCGCTATTTTCGTGGGTTGACAACTGTCTTTGAGTCTTTCGCGAGATTTAAACATTTGAAGGAGCCACTGATGACGAGGGTCCCTTATGGGTGTGACATGGTCGTCAACCACCTTTGAGGATTAAGCCCATACTTGGGGGTAACACCCCCGGGACTCTCGTTGAGGGAGGATGACAACCATCATAGTTAGGTGACCCCCCCTAAGATCCAACTTGGGTCTTAGGGGGGCCCCTAAGACCCAAGTTGGGGGGTAACCCTTCGTTCGTTGTCAATAATTATGGTGCAATGTGGATGTCCCCATATACCTTTGAGAATGTCATTATGTCTATGGTAAAATGCATGACTTACCCCTAGACTAACCCTTTAGGGGGTAAGGGGTGTACCCCTAGACTAACCCTTTAGGGGTAAAGGGTATACCCCTAGACTAACCTTCTAGGGGTTAAGGGGTGCACCGCTAGACTAACCCCATGGAGATCATTGCATTTGTGGTAGGAGTAGTAGTATATACCCCCTAGATTAACTTGGCATGTGGGTGCGTGGTCATTGTTCATTCCGCTTACGAAGGTGTTTGTAACGCCCTAATGCTAAGGCACGTTACAGTGCTTTTTCAATTATTGTGCAATCTTTGCTAATCAAAGAAATTTCTCGAAAAACGTGTCAGATTAAAATTTTTGCTTTAAACATTAAACTTTGTAAAATAATATAATATTTACAAATCCCGGGATCCCGATTTCAAACTTTTGAAAATTTACTGTTTAAACTTTACATTCAAAATATACAAGTTCTGGGTCGCACAGCGACTTTCAAAATACAACACCCAGATGTCCCGAGGCCAGAGACAACCTGTGTCGCGCCGCTTGACATGTACAATCTCACCCGAGCTCAGGTTCATTCCTGTTCAGCCTTCGCCTTTCCTTTACCTACACATGAAAGCAGAAATTGTGAGTCAACAGACTCAGTAAGAAATGCATATAACATACCATATAATTTCCGACCTGTAAATAGGCGCCCATACACTGTTACGAGCTTAACGAGTGAGTATGAACGTTCAATACCGAGGGTACAACCACTATACCACATACACAACGTACCTCACTTTGTACGAGTGTTGGTAGGTTTATCCCGATCACGGAGTAACACTGAGTGATGTACCACACACCTTAGCATTATCCATGCTTGTGTTGGTATCACTGTATCGTACTCATAATCACAACAATCACTGTACCAATACACTCTATAACTTATCCATACAAGTGTTGGTAGTGTTTAACATAATTCAAGCATGCATATATAAACACATATACACACATTCAGATAATTACATCATACATTATACACAGTTCTTACCTGTTTCGAATTCAAGTGTCTTGGCCGACACGAACGGAATTCACGTGCTTAGATGGATGCCACAATCACAATAATAGTAATACGTATGAGTGACTCGCTAAATCACTTTCAGGGACTTAAAACTTGAAACTAAAAGTTTCCCTATCGATAAACCTCATGGCAATACCCTAAATATCTCAAAATTGGCCAAAACTAGGTTACGAAAATTCCCCAACGGAGTAGGCAGGTTCCCCAAGCATCCCGGCTGGTCACCAACCTGGGTCGGCCAGGTTGGTACGGTACCACCGGAATTCCGGATTCATTGTAGGGAACCAAAAAATTATCCCCCTTGATTCAATTCAATCCCAAACTTTACCAAACTCTCAGGTATACCTATACTGATGTATAAACATCCATTTCCAACCAACAAATCACAGAACAAACCAATAATTCAATTTATGCCATTAAAGCTCAAAGCTTGAGTTTCAAAACTCAAGCTTGCTTAAAACCATTCTCAAGCATCAAAAACAATAGATAGGGACTCAAATTAACTCAACCTAACCCCAGAATTCAAACCTTAAGCAATTCAAAACCCAACAGCTCCCAACACCAAAAATCATATAATCAACCTAAATAAAAAGCTTAAAAACAACTAAACAAAGGTCTAGGGCTTTACCTTAGTTGAAACCTCCTTGAATTCTAGCTAATTCCCAGAAAAATGGAATGAAAATGATGAACCTTGCCACTGTTGCCAAATGGGAAGGAAAGAGAGAGAGAGCATTCAAGAACAAAGCATTTTTCTAATTTTCCTTTTTCTTAATTTTTTCACAAAAAGACAAGAGTTTTTCCCTAAATCCCTTTGCTGAAAACTAACTTAGATTAGGTGTCAAACACCTAGGCAGCCACCTCACTCACCTTAATAAAAGACTAAAATGCCCTTAGACTTAAAACTAGGGTATTTCTAAAGCTAGGGGTAAAATGGTCAAAATCCATAACCCCGCTCAAACCCGGTAATTAATTTTCTCTAAAATATTCCCCACTATAAAATAGGGTTCTAAACTTACTCATGTGATTATCTAGCCATCCATCGCATTTTCCGTTGTCGCCGAGCAAAAATTACAAAATTAACATATTTCACATATAAGCTAAATAATACCCCTAGAGTTTAATAAAATCTCAATTGAGAAATTATAACTCTAATATTTATTTCTAAATATTGGGGTCCACATATAAATTAATTCATCAATAATAATAAAATAATAAAAATTAGTGCTAATTGCCTTTTCTAATCCACATTACTAGAGCGGTCATTACAATTATCCCCCGTTAATAGGATTTCGTCCCAGAAATCTAACTCGAATGCTACGGATGTTGAGTCCTCATATCGACTCTAATTCCCGAGTGGCTTCTTCCACCTTATCGTTTCTCGAGAGCACTTTAACCAAGGTCTGAATAGTCTTGTTACGAAGAACTTTCTCTTTTCTATCCAGAATCTGAACAGGTTGCTCTTCATAGGATAAGTCTGGTTGTAGTTCAAGGGCTTCATAACTCAAGACACGAGTCGGGTCTGACACGTATTTCCTTAACATAGAGATGTGAAATACGTCATGAACAGCTGATAATGCTGGTGGTAAGGCTAGCCGATACGCTACTGCCCAGACCTTCTCGAGTATACGAAATGGCCCAATGAACACAGGGCTTAACTTACCCTTCTTCCCGAAGCGCCTAATACCCTTCATGGGTGAAACTCGCAGGAAAACATGTTCCCCTTGCTGAAATGTGACATCTCTCGCGCTTCGGATCGGCATAACTTTTACGCACGCTTTGAGAAGCGAGCATCCGAGCCTTGATCTTATCAATAGCTTCACCGGTCTAATTGCACCAGTGCGGACCAGTGTTCCTTTCTCTGTCTCGTCCCAATGAATAGGAGAACGACATTTTCTACCATATAACATCTCATTGGAGCCATCCCTATTGTACTTTGTTGTTGTTGTAGGAGAATTCAATTAAAGGCAAGTACTTACCCCATTGTGAACCTCAAAGTCCATGACACGGGCTCGCGATAGGTCTTCCAAAATGCGGATAGTTCTTTACGATTGACCATCGCTCCGAGGGTGAAAGGCCGTACTAAACTTTAACTTGGTACCCATAGCCTTCGAAGACTCACCCAAAACTTCGATGTGAACTTTGGATCCCCATCGACACAATAGATTTAGGGGCTCCATGGAGACGAACTATCTCCTTCACATACAATTCAGCATCTTGATCCTTGAATAGGTAACTTTCTTTGGTAGAAAGTGAGCCGACTTTGTAAATCTATCCACAATGACCCATACGAATCATACATCCTGTAGTTCTAGGTAACCCCGATTACAAAGTCCATTGCGATGTCCTCCCACTTCCATTCCGGAAGGATTAAAGGTTGCAACAACCCAGCAGGGTCTCTCGATGTTCGTACCTTAATCTGCTGACAGTTAAACACTTGGACACATAGTCCACTACATCTCTTTTCATCCCATACCAGAAGTAGGGTTTCAAATCCTGATACATTTTGGTGGTTCCCGGATGCAACGAATAAGGCGTGGTGTGAGCTTCATCAAGTATCTCTTTCTTAAGCTCATCAACACTAGGAACAAAAACTCGAGCTTTATATAACAACATTCCACTGCTCGAGAATGAAAAACGTCTAGGCCGACCAGCCACTAATTCATCTCGAACTTTAACTAGCTCGGGATCTTCCAGTTGTGCCTTTCTGATTCTCTCCAACAGATCAGATTGGAGTGTTAAATTATGCAATTTTCCGACCACGAACTCAATTCCCGCACTAACCATTTCTGAGGCTAGTTGAGGAGCTATCATAACCGTAGTACACACTTGGCCAGGACCTTTTACGCTCGAGCATCGGCCACGACATTGGCTTTCCGGGGTGATATAGTATTTCACAGTCGTAGTCTTTAACTAACTCCAACCACCTTCTCTGCCTCATATTCAAATCTTTTTGGGTGAAAAAGTATTTAAGACTTTTATGATCCGTATAAATCTCACACTTTTCACCATAAAGATAATGTCGCCAAATCTTTAAGGCAAAAACCACAGCAGCGAGTTCTAAATCATGAGTTGGAGTAAATGTTGCTCATAATCCTTCGGATTGACGAGAGGCATAAGCTATGACTCTGTCGACTTGCATCAGAACACATCCGGACCCCTGTCCGGATGCATCACAATAAACAACAAATTTCTCTTGATCATGGTAAGCAAAGCTAACACGGAGGCCGTTATCAATCATTTGCTTCAACTCCTGCAAGCTTGATTCACACTTATCAGACCACACAAATCTCTGATTTTTCTTGGTCAATTCGGTTAGGGGCATAGAAAGTTTAGAAAATCCTTCGACGAAACGTTGATAATACCCTGCTAACCCGAGAAAACTTCTAATTTCTGTTACAGACTTGGGCCTCGGCCAATTCTTCACTGATTCTATCTTGTTTGGATCAACCATAATTCCATTTTTCCCAACTATGTGACCCAGAAAGGACACCTCGGACAACCAGAATTCGCACTTTTTGAACTTGGCATCTGACTTGTGATCCTAAGTCGCTTGTAACACCATTCGAAGATGATGCTCGTGCTCCTCTTCGACCGAGTATACAAGAATGTCATCGATAAACACTATAACGCAGATTATCAAGGAAATCCTTGAATACCCTATTCATGAGATCCATAAAGGCTGGGGAGCATTGCAATCCGAACGACATTACCGAAACTCATAGTGCCCATATCCGGTTTCTAAAAGCGGTCTTCGGTATGTCCTCCTCCCGAATTCGAGTTGATGATAACCGGACCGTAAATCAATCTTCGAAAACAAATGTCTTTCCACAGTGATCAAACACATCATCGATCACAGGCAACGGGTACTTGTTCTTAATCGTCGGCTTGTTTAGTTCCCGATAATCAATACACATTCGGGAACCATCTTTCTTTTTCACAAAAAGAGCCGAGCTCCCAGGCGATACAACGGGTCGAATAAACCCAATATCAAGCATCCCCCGAAGTTGTAACTTAAGCTCCTTGAGTTCCGCCGGAGCCATCTATATGGAGCTTTAGAAACGGGTTCGACTCCGGGTGCCAAATCAATTACAAAATCAATCTCTCGCCGTGTAACAATCCCGACAATTCCTCGGGAAACACATCAAGAAAATCTTTCACCACCGGACTACCTCGAGGCCCAAATGTTTCAGTCTGGAGTCAAATACTACCGTAGAAATCCTACACAACCATTGCATAGTAAATCCACAGCTCTCGACACGAAATAAGCCAGATCCGAGACCACGAGCCGATCCAACATAAACAAATGGATCTTCACCTTACGGCTGAAAAGTCACCATTTTACGCCTACAATCTATGCGGCCGAATACTTGGATAGAAAATCCATTCCCGAGTATAATATCAAACTCGGTTAATTTCAATTCTATAAGGTCGGTACTCAATTCCCTATCTTCGATCCTAATCGGCATAGCACTAAATGCGCCTATTAGAGATAACCAATTCCCGTAGGCATTAGGGTTCCAAACCCTCTTTCTAAAATATCACAAGGCCTACCCCGAAAAGATCAATCACCCTTGTAGCCACATATGAACGTCTAGCTCCCGAGTCAAATAATACGTAAATAACAAGTTGTTGACGGGAAGGTGACTGTCTGAAGGACCCAGGCCGGCATCGGCTTGGGTAATGGCAAACACACGAGCAAACCGGTTTCACCTCGGCTTTCGGCTCCTCTTTCTTTGCACAGGGGGCAATCTTTCTTGAAATGCCCCACCATGCCACACGAAGCATGTCTTCGGTTACACTCTCCTGGATGATGTTTCGCACCTTGGACACTCGGGATAAGAGTAACCACGACGTCCTCCTCGCCTTGGCTCCCACGGAACCGCTTGCTTTGCCCAGAGCCACGGAAGCTGGAACAACTTTTCTTTCTCGCTCGGTGGGAGTCACCACCATCCCTACCATAAACAAGAGTAGGAACGAGTGGGGGTTCCACCAACACTCGGAGTCACCGGGGCTCCCGAAGAAATTTTACCTCTCGGCTCTGAAGCCTTCTCAACCATATCTGCATACGTGGTTGCTTCGGTAGTGGTAATAACCGGATCATGTCGGATTTTGCACTCAAACCCGCTAAGTATTTTTCTTTCTTCTTGAAGTCCGTGGGCACGATTCCTGCCAACTTAGCCAACCGATCAAACTTCGTTGTGTACTCGATGGCCGACATACCCTCGGGCTCGAGACTAGATCAGTGAACTCTTTCCGCTTTGCCTTTGCGGACCGCTTCATTGTAATACTTGGAGTTAAATAACTCCCTAAATTCCTCAGTCATCGGCGTGACGTCCCGAGTGAGGGTTATCAATTCCCGCCCACACGAGGGCATCTTCCCCGAAACCTGGAAAGTGGCGCGAGTCACCCGATCATTTCCAACCACTCCCATGAAGTTGAGAATACGCTCGATCATCGAAAGCCATTGCTCGGCCTTCATCACATCGGGGCCCCCGAAACCTGCTGGAGGTGCCCGTTTTCGAAATCTTTCGTACAACGGTTCCATTTGGTTGCCAACAATGAGGGTTGTTCCTGCGCACCTTGGCACCTGTGCAACTGAACTTCTTGAGGAGGCACGGCGGGGAGGACCTGTTGCCTCGAACCTACGAATCTCTTCATCTTCTTTGGCGGATTCTATCTTGCATCTCGCAAATCTTTGCTCCCAATCGCAGGAGCTTGAGGTGGATTCTGAGGCGACCACCACCGAGCTGCCACGGCCACGGCCGCGACCACGAGGATTTCGAGGATTCCCCACCGCCTCCGGTCCTCAACCATGCCACCCCGACTTCTTGTATTTCGCGGGGCGTCCATTTAATAGGACCAGACTTAGCTGTGAATCCATAAGCCAGCGGGTTAGATAGCGATCAAAATTAACACCGCTCTTAATAGCCCAAAAGGCGACACACTTTCTTTTCTTTTTAAAGAAATATATTTAATTTAAATCTAATATGCTTCCTAACATGCTTTCACATCACACTTATTTAAAATACTAAACAAGTACGGGCTTGCGAACGTGAGCAGAGCTTTCTCGATGAAGATTGTACATGTCATAGCAGAAGCTTCGGTAAACAAACTTGGCGGCTACGATACCAAAATTGTAACGCCCAATGCTAAGGCACGTTACGGTGCTTTTTCAATTATTGTGCAATCTTTGCTAATCAAAGAAATTTCTCGAAAAACGTGTCGATTAAAATTTTTGCTTTAAACATTAAACTTTGTAAAATAATATAATATTTACAAATCCCGGGGATCCCAGATTTCAAACTTTTGAAAATTTACCGTTTAAACTTTACATTCAAAATATACAAGTTACGGGTCGCGCGGCCGACTTTGCAAAATACAACACCCGGATGTCAGACCGAACACTCGAGGTCGCGCGCTTGACATGTACAATCTCACCCGAGCTCGGAGTTCATTCTGTTCGGCCTTCGCCTTTCCTTTACCTACACATGGAAGCGAAGCCGTGAGTCGACAAACTCGATAAGAAATGCATATAACATACCATATAATTTCCGAGCTGTAAATAGGCGCCCTACACCTATTTACGGAGCTTAACGAATGAGTATGAACGTTCGATACCGAGGTACAACCACTATACCACATACACAACGTACCTCACCGTACGAGTGTTGGTAGGGTTTATCCCAGATCACGGAGTAACAACGAGTGATGTACCACACACCTTAGCATTATCCATGCTTGTGTTGGTATCAACTGTATCGTACTCATAATCACGAACAATCCTTTGTACCAATACACTCTATAACTTATCCATACAAGTGTTGGTAGTGTTTAACATAATTCAAGCATGCATATATAAACACATATACACACATTCGAGATAATCACATCATACATTATACACGATTCTTACTGTTTTCCGAATTCAAGTGTTGGCGGGTCGACGAACGAATTCACGTGCTGAATGGATGCCACTAATCACAATAATAGTAATACGGATGAGTGACTCGCTAAATCACTTTCAGGGACTTAAAACTTGAAACTAAAAGTTTCCCTATCGATAAACCTCATGGCAATACCCTAAATATCTCAAAATTGGCCAAAACTAGGGTTACGAAAATTCCCCAAATAGGTAGGCCAGGTTCCCAGCCGGCATCCGTGCAGGTCACCACCGGTCGAGGTTGAGTACAGAACCCACCAGGCCGGGATTAATTCTCTTTGGGAACCAAAAAATTATCCCCCTTGATTCAATTCAATCCCAAACTTTACCAAACTCTCCAGTATACCTATACAATGTATAAACATCCATTTCCAACCAACAAATCACAGAACAAACCAATAATTCAATTTATGCCATTAAAGCTCAAAGCTTGAGTTTCAAAACTCAAGCTTGCTTAAAACCATTCTCAAGCATCAAAAACAATAGATAGGGACTCAAATTAACTCAACCTAACCCCAGAATTCAAACCTTAAGCAATTCAAAACCCAACAGCTCCCAACACCAAAAATCATATAATCAACCTAAATAAAAAGCTTAAAAACAACTAAACAAAGGTCTAGGGCTTTACCTTAGTTGAAACCTCCTTGAATTCTAGCTAATTCCCAGAAAAATGGAATGAAAATGATGAACCTTGCCCTGGTTTGCTTCAGCCGAAGGAAAGAGAGAGAGAGCATTCAAGAACAAAGCATTTTTCTAATTTTCCTTTTTTCTTAATTTTTTCACAAAAGACAAGAGTTTTTCCCTAAAACCCTTTGCTGAAAAACTAACTTAGATTAGGTGTCAAACACCTAGGCAGCCACCTCACTCATCTTAATAAAAGACTAAAATGCCCTTAGACTTAAAACTAGGGTATTTCTAAAGCTAGGGGTAAAATGGTCAAAATCCATAACCCCGCTCAAACCAGGTAATTAATTTTCTCTAAAATATTCCCCACTATAAAATAGGGTTCTAAACTTACTCATGTGATTATCTAGCCATCCATCGCATTTTCCGTTGTCGCCGAGCAAAAATTACAAAATTAACATATTTCACATATAAGCTAAATAATACCCCTAGAGTTTAATAAAATCTCCAGAATTGAGAAATTATAACTCTAATATTTATTTCTAAATATTGGGGTCCACATATAAATTAATTCATAAATAATAATAAAATAATAAAAATTAGTGCTAATTGCCTTTTCTAATCCACATTACTAGAGCGGTTATTACAGTGTTAGTCCATCGTTTTTCCTTCTTAGAGACGCCCACCTTACTCAAGCTAGTGGTTAAGAGTGACCATCTGACTTTCATTCTAACGGTCAGACCACCCTTCATGATTAACGGTCATGACTTTACATATTCTTCATTAATTTAGTCTCGGTATTTTTGTGCCACGTGTTGCTACTCTTGACACGTCATCGTCGTTAAAATTTGGGTAAACAGTATCTATGTGAATAAGAATAATTTTTTGGATATTTTTTATTCTAAAACAAATAAAATACACCAACTCAATATATTACTAAAAAGATTAAGAAATTAGAAGTTTGTGTCTTTTTTTTTAATATTACTAGAAAATTAATATATATTATATATTATAATTTTTTTAAAATATATATAATTAAGTGCGGATTGGATTGGATCGGTTACTTTTTGAGGTCAAAAAACATCCAATCCGCACAAGTGCGGATTTTAGATTTTTCAATCCAATCCAATCCGCGCAGATGCGAATATCCGCATTTTGCGGATTGGATTGGATTGGATCGTGCGGATTAGATTGGATCGAATACTTAGTGAACACTCCTAATAGAGATGTTATGACAAAACTGATTACATTTCTGTATCTGTTCGTGTTTGAAATTGTCTTAAAGTTGGTTATATTAAAAAATAAATTGTTAAAAATTAAGCTCAGACTCCTATTTTTACTATTTTGGAGGATCTAATTGTTAACTTTTGCAAAACACAAGTTCCAAAATAGTATTTATTCTATATTTAATTTATTATTTATAATTTTGCTCTAATATAAAATATAAAAGAAAAATATAATTATTATTGATCAATATTTAATATTTTAATGAAAATATACAAATATTATTTTTTTTATTACTTAAATAATGGTACTATAGAAAATAAAGAAGATAAAGTTATGTAAAGTCAATGAATCATAATAATTAGTGGCACTATACTAAATAAAAAATGTAAAATTTATTGTGGGCCAAATTTAGCGCAATGTTATATCTTGTGCCAAATTTTACACAATTTTTAGCATGTGTCAAAATTGGCACACTTTTTAGATCATTGGAGTAGTATTTTTCTGAAGTGTTTTAATATATATCAATACACCTATTCTTTTAGCACTCTATTGGAGATTCTCCAAAGGTGGTAAGCTATAGTTGGTTAATTATATTCTATAATAGTTATTAAATTAGATTGTGTGGGAGCTAATACTTTTTTTTTAATAAATCATACAATTTTATTAATAGCGAACCGCTAAAATAATAGTTTGCAACTCAATCGAGACATCTCCCCATTGAAAACACGACCAGGATTAGAATTAGAAAAACGAATCAACCAACCGGCCGCCTGATTCCTAGATCATTTGACAAAAGAAACTAAAATAATATTAGATGAAAATGATTGTAGCATCACAGTTAACCTTAAGAACACTTATATTTAATTTCCTCCACCGCTCAGAAGATACAACAGTATAAACTGTTGCAATAAGTTCATTCAACCCATTAACTTGAGCACTCAACTATTGTGCAAGGTACGTAACTGCACCATTAACAGCCCCTTCAGCAGCTGAGAACTTGTTATTTCGAACCATTAACAGTGATTTGATGGCGAGTCATTAAAGAACAAAGAAAATGAATGAATTAACAACGAAATAAAACAAAATAAAGTCATGTCACAAAGACAAGACTAATTGCAGCAACCTAAACAAAAAACACTCAAAATCATGTCACAAAGACAAGACTAATCGCAATAGTAAAAACTTAATTGCATTAGCAAAACCACAAGACCAAGCCACACTCCCAATAAGTTGATCTGAAATTTACTCCCGTAAATTTCCTAACTTGTTAATTCATCGTGACTCTACTATATTGTAATGTCCTAACAATTAGACACGCTATGACAACTAATAATATAAACTAATCCCGTTAAACCGAGATTACTAGAAAAAAAAGGGCGGAAAAACTTTAAACTTTGATTTAATATTAAAAAGTATCAATCCAAAATAATTGATCAAATCCGCACTTTTTCAAATTGGATTAGATTAGATTTGAGCTATTGGCAGATTAGATTGGATTCAAAATATAAAATCCGCACTTAGTGCAGCTCAGATGTACTATGAGTAAAATAATACAAATTGGATTGGATGAAAACCCCTAAGAGCGAGTATGGGAGGCATAAATGGATAGCGTGGATGGAGGCAGAAAATGCGTTCCCCACATATTATCTGCCCCAGTTCCATCCTTAACACACACTACTACAAAAATAAGAATTCCTATCGGTCAGGAAATAAGATTTTTTCTAAGTGTACACCATTTGATACAAATGTAAACTTGTAAAGAATGATGCTCGAATGGTGGCCCAATTAGAGTATTCTAGTGCAATTGGAAACCTTATATTTCTTGCTCATTGTACAAAAAGAGATATAGCATATGCAGTGCGTAAGCTTAGAAGGTTTACAAGCAATTTAACTATCCAACATTGGAAGGCTATAGAGTGTTCTAAGGTTCCTTAAAAGGACTAAGAACTTTAGTTTTCATTACTCAAGATTTCCAAAGCAACTTGAAAGATATTTCAATCCTAGTTTGATATCAAGTGAAAGAGATAATCTCTACGGATATCAAGTGCAAGAGATAATCTCTTTATTATTGGTTGGATGTTTACAAAAAAAAAAGGTGGTGTAGTTTCTTGGAATTTTAAAAAACAAACATGCATTGCACACTAAAGTTCAGAGTTTATACAATTTTCAAAATTCAATTAAGTTGTTATGCTTAGTCACATTTAGAAATAGTCATGATTAGCCGAAATGTTATAATCATGTCTTAAACATATATCTTAAGATAAATTAAAATTAAGTAGAAAAGACATCCTAAGAAATTAACTTCTACACTACTTTAATAGAGGTAGTACAAAAATTTGTTAGGAAAAGCATTTTACCCAGCCTAGATTGTGAAGTACAAAAATTTGTTGACTTAACAAGCTTCCACAAAGCATGTCACAATAATTACTTCTCCTTGTCTAAATAAGACATTTGTTTTTCATTTTATTTGAAATCATTTTGTATAACATCATAAAATCATATTTTCCACACTTATTAATTTTGAAAGAAATGTTCAAATAATAAAAAGTTTGAGTAAAAAAAATTATAGATGAATGTATATATACAAATGATAAAATTTTTTACCTTCTCAGTCTTGTGGGGACCCAATTAATCCATTAAAATTGAAGATTTAAATAGAATATTTCTCTTTTTGTTTTTTGTTTTCTTACTTTTAGAAAAGCCTATAAAATTGTTGGATAAAGAATTAGTGAGCTTTCATTCTTGATTGGCCTAGTTGTACTTTCATTTACTTTTCGAATAAACAAATAAATTAGCCAAATCTATCTTTCTGAATACAAAATTAGCTTAATTATCAGTCGTACTAATACAAGTGATATACTTAACTCTTTATTTTCCATTAGTATCGATTGTAACCCTTCGGATTGAATAGCAGTCGTTTTGGATTATAAAGTCAATTAGCCAAGAACATTATCAACTTGTTTTTTTTTTTTTTTGAAAGGATTATCAACTTGTTGATTAACTACATGTATATATATATATATATATATATATGTATATATATAAAAGTTAAAACTTGCAAAAACAGGATCAAATAATCAAACACAAAATCTATTGTTCATAAAAGTATAAGTAACAGTTTCCACGTTACATAAATCCCCAACCCATAGCGAGATTTCATCGAACACTAAACGAACATTCTTAAATTACAAGTATAATAACATGAATCCAAACTATATTTTGTATATATCTATATATAGTTTTATACCAGAACGACCACAAGGACGTGTACTTGTTTCGATGAAATAATGAAAACCCATTTCACGAAATCCACAGTACATGTCCAGGAAAAAAAAATCCCAAAAGAAAAAAAAAATACAAAATCAATCTGACTAACCCATATCTGAAGCTGATGAAAACAGATCAAGTGGTGAAGTAAAAGACAGGGTGGAGCATGAGATGAAGGAGCTTGATGCAAGCACAGGAGAAGGAAAGGAACACCACACCGTAGACAATTCTGAGAGCCATTGAGATGAGTTATTGGTCTCAGATCAGAGATCTCAAATGAAAGTGAGAGAGAGAAAGAGAGAGAAATGAATGGAATGGAGTCAAGTAATAATATAATGGGCACAACCAAAGGGTAGTTATTAAGAATTGTATTGGATAAGATCCTTCCTTTATTTTTTGAATTCAAATCTTTCTTGCCACGTGTCACTAAAGTAAAGGTTTTGAGTTGCCACGTGGCAAGGCGTGGGAGCTGGGATTAGTGCACCTGTATTTATGAGTGTTTGGTTACGCTAACTTCTTTAATAAGCAAAACTGTATTTATATGATATGATAAGATAACACATGAGAGCCACTTTAAGATCATTAAAGATTAAATCTTGTTTGGGTAACTTGAAATTGAATGGCTCGGTTTTAAAATCAAAGCTTTTATTATAAAAGGTTTTCTCACTATACACATATAAATATAATAATAAAAAATATTATAAGGTTGGTCTTTTCCGAAAAAGCTTCAACTTCAAGTTAGTGGCCTATCATTTTTATGCATTTCAGATATTTTTGGGTTCCACACAATTAGTTTATTGGAGATATTTATATAAAAATAATTAATGTTAAATAAGTAAAATGTATACGAATGAATTAACACAACAGGGTCTATAGCTCAGTGGTAGAGCATTTGACTGCAGATCAAGAGGTCACCGGTTCGAACCCGGTTGGGCCCTTTTTAAAAGTTTATTATTTATTTTTATAATAAAAGAGAAGAACAGCTACCAATGACATTTTTTTTACTCCGAGATTCTCATTCTCGTTTCTGTAATAAACAATTTGTAAAATTGGTTGCCTAAAATTTTGAAATCCCAACATTTAAACTTCAAAATTGGGAAAAGGTTATTGTAGATAAAGATTAAAGAGTATCACAATAAACTAACAATAACTAGTTGGATAAACTTCAAAAAAAAAAAAGTGGTATCCAAAAAAGGTTATTATAGAGTTTTCACAAGATGAATGACTACCACAAGGTCATTGGTCGTTACTAATCAGGTCGTTCATAAAATTAATTGGAAGATTTGGATGTTTTTTGAGTTGTTAAAAACATCACAAATGTTCAAAAACAGACAACTTGAACATGCTAAAAAATAAATAGTTATTGGTTATCTATTTTTTCAGCTTTAATTAATTCTTTTTCAAAGTCTTTCAAATCATTTCTACTTGATGTTGATACTCTTTTTCTGGATACCACTTTTTTTAGTTGGATAAAAAAGACTATTTATACAGGGAAAAAGCAACAATAGTTGAAACATGTTTAAGAGTATTCCTAACAAATGAGATATAATATATTTTTTTTTAAAAAAAAAAAAAAGTTACTTTCAATATTTTTTAGCTTAAGAATAGTGCATTTTTACATTTAGCTAAGGTTTCTTAGCTATTTTATTATTATTATTATTATTATTATTATAGTCATTTTTTTTTTTCATGTTATATATATATAAATAAATTTAAATGAATCAAATATATTTAAAAATATAATATTTAAAGTATGTGTGGAAAAAAATTGATGTATAGCGTAATGAAAAATTTTAAGGTGAGATAAAAAAGAAAAATAAAGAAAGATTGAGTTTTCGCAGTGTATTTTGAAGTAAAATTTGCAAACTAATAATGTGAAATACTAAAATTTATAAAATAACCTCACTTAGTTTACTTTATGCGACTATAATGGTCTTTTTGCGACCATACAAA